>NC_142518.1:43782500-45032500 GCF_057876585.1 Rhinolophus sinicus | reverse complement strand
TTAGCTCAGTGCTCCGAGCTCGCTGCTTCCCGGAACTACCGCGCCTACGGGAGAGGGAAGAACTTGGACTGGTAGGGCTCCACTTATGGCCCACAGGGCTGAGGGGGCAGCAAGTAACACGGCTGAAGGCAACGCTCATGGCAGAGACCTCAGAAAAAAAACTGAGGGAAGAAGGCTGAAAATGGAGGTTTAAGCCCTCACTGCCGAGCAGAGAACGGAAGCCTTAGGCACTGAGACTATCCACCCACTCCCTACCCTCCCAGAGCTTGCCCTGCGCCCACCTGCCTGGTGCTAGAAGCGGAAAAGTAGCAGTGTCAGATCAAAAGAACAGAATATTTGCTGTTCTGAGAACTGTGGACTGCAGACACAGATTCACAGCCCAACTAGTACTGGCAAAGGGGAGGGAGCTGTGGAAGCAGGACCGGCTGTGGTGGTGGTCACGACCATTGCCCTGGGCCACCTCTCATAACTCACCCCACCCTTGGCCCGCCCTATCTAGGCAGATACCTGCAGGAGAAAAAAGAACTGCTGAAACATACGGGCTCTGAATCTGGTGCAGGAAGAGCATTGAAATTTCAAAAGCTCTCCACATACCCACAGGGACACTGCGCCTTGTGACCCAAGCGAACTGTTAACAGAGAAGAAGCCCATCTCCCAGGGAATCCCCCCATTGTGTGAGAAGCTGGAATAGTGCAGAGAAAACATAGCACTATGGTTTGAGAGAGAAAAAAAAAGGCTGCAGTCGGAGACAAAACAAAACATTCTACCGACAAGTACTGGAAAACCAAAGAAAGACCTCTTCCTATCAACCTGTTGTAGAAACCACTCCTGTAGATGTCTAGTAAGAGAAACAATAAATCAGTAATTGTCATGAATAACCAAGGCAAAAAGACAGCTCAGAAAGAAAGTGAAAAGTCTCCAGAAAAGGAACTTAAAGATATGGAAATATGTGACTCTAATTAACAAAATCAGAAATGAAAAAGGGGAAGTTATCACGGACACCACAGAAATACAAAGGATCATCCAAGAGTACTATGAAGGACTATATGCTACCAAATCCAATAACCTAGAAAAAATGGACAAGATCTTAGAAACATACAGCCTTTCAAGGCTGAACCATGAAGAAGTGGAAAATCTAAACAAATCGATCACCAGTAACGAAATTGAATCAGTCATCCAAAACGTTACCAGAAGCAAAAGTCCGGGACCAGATGGCTTCACTAGTGAATTCTATCAATCCTTCAAAGAGCATCTAATACCAATCCTGCTCAAAATCTTCTAAAAAATTGAAGAAGAGACAGTACTCCCTAACTCATTTTATGAGGCCAACATTACCCTGATACCAAAACCTGGTAAGGACAACACAAAAAAAAATTAAACTACAAACCAATATCTCTGATGAATACAGATGCAAATATCCTAAGCAAAATTCTAGCACATGGAATACAGCAATGCATTAGAAAGATTATTCATCATGACCAAGTGGGGTTTATCCCTGAGGCACAAGGATGGTTCAACATCCGCAAATCCATAAATGTAATACATCACATAAACGAAATAAAGGACAAAAATCATATAATTATATCAATTGATGCAGAAATAGCATTTGACAAAATACAACATCCACTTATTATTAAAACACTTAATAAAATAGGTATAGAAGGAAAATACCTTAACATAATAAAGGCCATATACGACAAGCTCTCAGCCAATCTCATAATTAATGTTGAAAAACTGAAGCCCTTTGCTCTATGTTCAGGAACACGACAGGGCTGTCCCCTATCACCTCTGCTTTTCAACATAGTATTGGAAGTCCTCACAGAGCCATGAGGCAAGAGGAAGAAATAAAAGGCATCCAAATTGGGAATGAAGAAGTTAAATCATCACTCTTTGCAGATGACATAATGTTATATATTGAAAAACCTAAAGACTCCACCAAAAAGCTATTAGAAACAATCAACGCATACAGTAAAGTTGCTGGCTACAAAATCAACATTCAAAAGTCCATTGCATTCCTATATACTAACAATGAAATCTCAGAAAAAGAAATACAAAAAACAATTCCTTTTGCAATTGCAGCAAAAATAATAAATATCTAGGAATACACTTAACCAAGGATGTGAAGGACCTATATGCTGAAAACTGTAAGACACTTTTGAAAGAAATTGAAGAAGACACAAACAAAAGGAAAGACATTCTGTGCTCCTGGATAGGAAGAATCAACATAGTTTAAATGGCCATATTACCCAAAGCAATATACAGATTTAATGCAATCCCCATGAATATCCCAATGACATTTTTTAAAGGAATAGAACAAAATTCATCAGATTTGTTTGGAACCACAAAAGACCCTGAATTTCCCAAGCAATCTTAAGAAAAAAGAACAATACTGGAGGTATCACACCCCCTGACTTTAGCTTGTACTACAGGGCTACAATAATCAAAACAGCATGGTATTGGCAGAAAAACAGACACATAGACCAATGGTACAGAATTGAGAACCCAGAAATAAAACCACATAAATGTGGACAGTCAATTTTTGACAAAGAATCAAAAAACATACAATGGAAGAAATACAACCTCTTCAATAAATGGTGCTGAGAGAATTGGGTAGCCACATGCAAAAGAATGAAACTGGACTGCTATCTGTCACCATGTACCAAAATTAATTCAAAATGGATCAAAGACTTAAGCATAATACCTGACACAATAAACTGCATAGAAGAAAACATAGGTACTAAACTTATGGACCTTGGGTTCAAAGAGCATTTTATGAATTTGCCTCCAAAGGCAAGGGAAGTAAAAGCTAAAATAAATGAATGGGACTATATGAAACTTAAAAGCTTCGGCACAGCAAAAGAAACCATCGACCAAGTAAAGAGGCAACCAAGTGAATGGGAGAAAATTTTTGCAACAGTCCTTCTGATAAGGGGCTAATATCCGAAATATACAATGAACTCATGAAACTCAACAGCAAAAAAACAAACAACCCAATTGAAAAATAGGCAGAATACCTGAAGAGACATTTCTCTAAAGACGACATACAAATGACAAATAGACATATGAAAAAATGCTCAACATCACTAATCATCAGAGAAATGCAATAAAAACCACAATGAGATATCACCTCACTCCAGTCAGAATGGCTATCATCAATAAGACAAATAGTAACAAGTGTTGGAGAGGCTGTGGAGAATAAGGAAACCTCATACACTCTTGGTGGGAATGCAGACTGGTGCAGTCCTTATGGAAGTCAGTGTGGAGGTTCCTCAGAAACTTACGAATAGAATTACCATATGACCCCGCAATCCCTCTCCTGGGTATCTACCCCAAAATTTTGAAAACATTTATACATAAAGACACGTCTTCTCCAATGTTCACTGCAGCTTTGTTTACAGTGGCCAAGACATGGAAACAACCAAAATGTCCTTCGATAGATGAATGGATAAAGAAGTTGTGGTATATATACACAATGGAATACTATTCGGCAGTAAGAAAAGATGATATAGGAACATTTGTGACAACATGGATGGATCTTGAGAGTATAATGCTAAGCGAAATAAGTCAGACAGAATAAGCAGAGAACCATATGATTTCACTGATATATTTTATATAAACCAAAAACAAGAAATGAACAAGACGAACAAATGAGAAACAAAAACTCATAGACACAGACAATAGTTTACTGGTTACCAGAGTGTAATGGGGGTGAGGGGTGGGAGGTGAGTGTAAGGGGGATCAAATATATGGTGATGGATGGAGAACTGACTCTGGGTGGTGAACACACAATGGGATTTGTAGATGATGTAATACAGAATTGTACACCTGAAAACTATGTAATTTTACTAACAATTTTCACCCCAATAAATTAAAAATAAAAGTAAATGAAAAATCCTGTATTTATACAAAAGACAAAGAGAAAGAATTAAAGTGTACCACTACAAAAGCCAAAAAGAAAAACAGCAAGAGAGGAAGAAAGAAAGGAACATCATACAGTCAGAAACAACAAGCAAAATTGCAATATCAAGTACATGCCTATCAGTAATTACCATAAAGGCATATTGATTAAATTCTCCAATCAAAAGAAATAGTGTGGAGGAATTGATACAAAAAATTTTCAACAAAATGCTCTATACAGAAGATTTATTTTGGCTTTCCGGACAAAAATAGTCAAAATGAAGGGATAGAAAAAGATAGTCCATGCAAATGTTAACCAAAGGAGAGAAGGAGTGACTCTATTTATATCAGATAAAATAGACTTTCAGTCAGAATCAGTCACAAAAGACAAAAAAGTTCACTATCACTATACTGATAAAGTCAATTTTTCAATATGACACAATACTGTAACCTGAAGGACTTTACACTAAGTTAATTAGCCAAACAGAGAAAGACAAATGCTATAATTGGTACTCCTAGAACCAGAAAGCAGAGAAACAGTTACCAGGCACTTGGAGTCGGGTGGAGAAAATATAGACAGAGTTTGGTGAATGGTACAAAATTTCAGTTGTATGATGACTAAAGTTTTAGGGATATATTGCACAGCAATAGTAACCAGAGTTAGTAACAATGTATTGTATCCTTATAATTTGCTGAGACTAAACTTTAAGTGTTCTCATCATACTGAACAAAGGTAATCATGTGAGGTGATAGATGTGTTAATTAGCTTGACTGTGGTAATCACTTCTATATATATATATATATATATATATATATATATATATATATATATATATATATAAAATCATCACACTGTACAACTTAAATACATACAATTTTTATTTGTTCATTATACCCCAATGAACTGGTGGGGAAAAAATTCCCAACAATGAAAGCCAAAGCAAGATGACTTCACTGGTGAATTCTACCAAACATTTAAAGAAAAACTAATACCTATTCTTCTTAACCTCTTCCAAAAATAGAGATTAGGAACCACTTCAAATCTCATTTTTGAGGTCAACATTATTATGATACCAAAGAAGACACTACAAGAAAAGAATACTACAGGCCACTTTCCCTGATGAACATAGATGCAAAACTCTTCAATAAAATACAAGCAAATAAAATTCAACAGCAGATTAAAAACATCATATAGCATGACTAAGTGAGAATTATCCCCGGAATGCAAGGTTGGTTAATCTTGTGTAAATCAATTAATGTGATACAAGACATTAACAGAATTAAGGACAAAATGACATGATTACATCAAGAGACACAGAAAAAGCACTTGTTAAAATTCAACACCCTGTTATGATAAAAACTCTTGACAAACTATACAAAGATTGTACCTCAAACATAAAAAAGCCATACATGACAAGCCCACAGGCAGCATTCTACACAATGGTAAAAAAAGGAAAGGAAAGAAAGAAAGCTTTTCCTTTAAGATCAGGAAGAAGACAATGATGCCCAATCCCACCACTTCTTTTTAGCATAGTACTGGAAAGTCCTAGTGAGAGCATTTAGGCAAGAAAACAGAAAGGAAAGGCACTCAAGTCAGAAAGACAGAAGTAAAATTATCTGTTTGCAGATGATATATTATATATAGAAAACTCTAAAATATCCAAAAACTCTTAAAACTAATTAATAAAATCAGTAAAGTAGCAGGATACAAAATCAGCATACAAAAATCACTTGGTTTCTATAGAATAACAAGGATTTATATGAAAATTAAATAAAGAAAACAACCCTATTTCTAATAGCAACATCAAGAATAAAATATTTAAGAATAAATGTCACAAAGTTAGTGAAAGATATACACTGAAAAAGTGTTGATAAAAGAAATTAAATAAGACACAAATATTTGGAAATATATACCATGTTCATGGATTGGAATACTTAATATTGTTAAACAATCCTAACATTCATATGGAATCACAAAATACCCCAAAATAGCCAATGTAATATCAAGAAAGGATATCATACTTGGTGTCATCACACTTCCTGATTTCAAAATGTGTTAAAAAGTAAAAGTTAATTAAAACAAGGTACTGGCACAAAATATGACCTGTAGACCAATGGAACGTAATAGAAATCTCAGAAATGAACCACACATTTATATTCAATTGATTTTTGACAAGGATGCCAATAATGCACAATGAGGAAAGGATAATCTCTCCAACAAATGGTGTTGGGAAAAATGGATATCCACATTCAAAAGAATGAAATTATATCCTTACCATACACCATACCCAAAAATCTATTCAAAATACGTTGAAGATTTAAACATAAAACCTGAAACTATAAATCTCCTGGAAGAAAACTTAGGGGAAAATCTCCCTCTCATTCATGCAGGCAATGATTTTTTAAAATATAATACCAAAAGCACAACAAAAAGAGTAAAAGTAGACAAGGGAGACTATGTCAAACTGCAACACTTATTGTGGCACAGGAAACAATCAACAGAATGAACAGGCAACCTATGGAATGGGAGAAAATGTTTGCAAACCAGTTATCCAAAAAGGGGATTAATACCCAAAATATATCAGGATCTCCTCAATAGCAAAAAAATAAACCAATTAAAAATGGGCAAAGAACCTGAATAGACTTTCTCCAAAGAAGACATACAATTGGACAACAGGTATATGAAAAGGTACAAGGCTTCACTAATCCTCAGGGAAATGCAAATCAAAACCATAATGAGATATCACCTAACATCTCTTAAGATGGTTGTTACAAAAAGTGATAACAAGGTTTGGCAAGATTGTGCCATAATTCAAACCTTTATACACTATTGATTGGAATGTGAAATGGTACAGCTGCTACCAGAAATGTTATGCAGGTTTCTCAAAAAATTAAACATAGAACTGCCATATGATCCTGCAGTCCCACTTCTGAGTATATATCCAAAAGAGCTGAAATAAGGATATCAAAGAAATATCTGCAGCCCCATGTTAACTGTAGCATTATTCACAATACCCAAGATATGGAAACAACCTAAATGTTTGAAAATGGATAAATACATAAAGAAAATTTGGTATATACATAGAATGGTATATTATTCAGCCCTAAAAATATATAGAAATCCTGTCATATGTGACAATATGAATGTACCTGAAGGACATTGTACTGAGTGAAATAAGCCAATCACAGAAGGATAAATACTGCATAATTCCACTTATATGAGGTACCTAAAAGTCAAACTCATAGAAACAGAGAAAAGAATAGTGGTTACCCATGGATGGAGGGAGAGGGAAATGGTGAATTGGTTTTCAACAGGTATAAACTTACAGTTATACAAGATTAATAATTTCTGGTAGTGACATCAGCATCGTGGCAGTGCGAGAAGATTTCCAGGTCTCTCCCCTTGAAGGTACAAGTTGGACAGCTATAATTCAACAAAGGATTCCCTGCTCAACACACAAATACATCCAAAAGATCTGTGCATTGAGATATCTGAAGCTTGGCATATCCAAGCAAGTAGGGGAAACAGGCTGGGGGAACAATAAAGAAAGGATCCACAGAAAGAGTCTGGTACTGGCTATGACCCCAGCTTATGTTACAGCAATGAAGGGTTGGGGTGCAACACCCACTGGGCAAACCAGAGGGTCAGAGGCAACAATTTTGCCTGAGTTGCCAGTACACATTGAGGCAGAGCCCAGGGTCAGAGGCAGAGAAGCAGCGGAAAGGGTGGCAGCAGTCGATGAGAGGCCATTTCCAGACAGACAAAGCTGCAGAAGTGGGAATCCAAACCACCTTGCCCTCCTGTGGCCCACCTGGAATTATAACCCTCATTCAGCATATCTTGAGGGGTCAGAAGCATCTTTTCAGCCTAAGTGAACTGTACTTATTGTAGTTGAACCCACTAGATATAACAGCTGCAGACATGCAGACCTGCTACTTACCAAACACCCCCTCCAACACCCACTGTTGTACATCCTGCTAGAGACAAACCAGAATGGCAGGGCTGGTGGCTCTGGTTGCATGAAAGCAGTGCAGGCAACACACAGGCCAGAAGCCCCACAGACTGCCACATCCCACCACAGGGGTAGTGCCCTGAGACCAAGGGGTCCGGGTCATAAAGTGGATACCCATCTCGTTGGGAAATATGGGACAATTTCCATGGCTGGGCAACACAGTCCCACACAGATCTCAGAAGTCCCAGTAGTGCAGGTAAGAGAGAACAAAAACTTGTGCTATCACACCACCTACTGGGAAACAAAAGAAAGATCTTTACTCATCAATATGCTAAACAGTTAAAAGAGAAAGTACTTAAAAAAAAAAAAAAAAAGATTTCATTCCCTCAAATGCCCAGACAGAGAAATGATTAATTCATCAGATACCATTCATAACCAAGGTAACAAGGTAGTTCACAAAGAATGAAAAATTTCCAGAAAACAAACTTAATGAAAGACTATGATTTAAATGACAAAGAATTCAAGATTGCTGTTCTGAAAAAAATTCAACAAGATACTAGAAAACTCAGAAAGGCAGTTCACTGAGCTCAGGAATAAAATCAGTGAACAAAAGGAATACTTTACCAAAAAGATTGAAACTATAAAAAGAACCAAACAGACATTCTGGAGTTGAAGAACTAAATCAATGAGATAAAGAATGAACTAGTGAGCTTAGAAAATAAAGCAGACCAGATGGAAAAAACAATTAATGATATCAAAGATAGAAATGTAGAAATTACTCAGATGGAAGACAAGAGAGATTTGAGAGTTAAAAAAAATTAAAGAACCCTATGAGAACTATCTGACTCCATCAGAAAGAGCAATACAAGAATAATGGGTATACCAGAAGAAGAGAAGGAAAAGAGAACTGAGAGTCTATTTATACAAATAATTGATGAGAACTTCCCAAATGTATGGAAAAAGCTGTAAACTCAAATCCAAGAAGCTAACAGAGCACCTAATTATCTCAATGCAAAACAACCATCACTAAGGCATTAAAGCTGTC
The DNA here is from genome assembly GCF_057876585.1 of Rhinolophus sinicus. Classification (NCBI taxonomy): domain Eukaryota; kingdom Metazoa; phylum Chordata; class Mammalia; order Chiroptera; family Rhinolophidae; genus Rhinolophus; species Rhinolophus sinicus. The sequence goes on along the minus strand of NC_142518.1, from coordinate 45,023,605 downwards.
AAGAGTTAATGACAAAGAATTCTCAAGAAAGCCAGGGGAAAAAATATGGTAACCTATAAAAGAAACCTCACTAGATTATCATTATCAGAATGTTCAGCAGAAGCCACACAAGCTAGGAGAGAATGGAATTAAATATTCAAAATATTGAAAGAGAGAAATCACCAGCCAAGTATAATATATCCAACGTTACTCTTTAGATATGATGGAGAAATAAAGGCTTTTCCAGATAAAGAGAAGCTTAGGGAATTTACCACCACAAGACATGTATTACAAGAAATGATTAAAGGAGCTCTTCTGCCTGAAACAAAAAGGCAAAAAATAAAAAAATAAAAAAACTGTAAGATGACAGACAGACAGAGGCAGGAAATTGCAACTCTTGTTCAGAATAGGGTATTAAACACTTAAATATAACATAAAGGTGAAGGGGGTAAAAAGAAGACAGTAGCTACTGCAATTTGGAAATGAACACAGCATAATATGGGATAATTTATGACAATAAAACCATAAAAGGGGAGAGGGAAAAGGACTGCATTTGCACAGGTGAAAGGAGATAAGATTCAATCAAGAGTAAAAGGACTATTGTACAAAACTTTTTGCATAAACATAATTGTAACCTCAAAACAAAAATAGCAAAATAGAGGAAAATGAAAAAAAAATCATAGAATACCACTAAACTAAAATAACACACAGAAACACATGGGAAAAGAAAGAATGGAGACACACAGCAACCAGAAAACAAAACATGAAATAACTTTAAGATGTCCTTATATATGGAAATCACCCAAAATATAAATGGACTGAATTCACCAATTAAAAGGCACAGAGAAGTGTGACAAACAAAACAAAGAAAAACAACTCCAAGACTTAATTCTATGTTGCCTTCAGGAGATCCATCTCAGCTTCAAAGACAAACATAGACACAAAGTGTAGAGGTGGAAAATGATAATCCAAAAAAATGGCATCCAGAGAAAAGGAGGTGTACTCATACTTATGTATATCAGAAAATAATAGATTTCAAGATAAAAAAGGTAACAAGACACAAAGATGGATGTTATATAATTATAAAGGGGACACTACATGTAGAAAACATAAATAACACTTATCAATATAAATGCATCCAATATGAGAACACCAAAATATGTAAAGCAACTACCAATGGACCTAAAGTGAGAAATTGACAAAAACTCAATTACAGTAGGGGACCAAGATACCCAATTGACAGCAAGAGAAAAATCATCCAAATAGAAAATCAATTAAAAAAATATCACCTTTAAATGACACGCCAGACCAAATGTACATAATTGATATTGACAATGTTTTTTTATCCAAGAACACCAGAGTATACAGTCTTCTCTAGTGCACATAAAACGTTCTGAAGGATAGACCTCATGTTGGGGCATAAAACTAATCTCAAGAAATTTAAGAAGACTGAAATCATACCGTGCATATTCTCTAACCACAACAGTTTGAAACTGGAAATCAACTGCAAAAGAAAAGAAAAAGATGGAAAAGTCATAATTATGTGAACATTAAACAATATGTGACTGATCAACTACTGGGCCAAAGAAGAAATCAAAAGATACATAGAGACAAATGAGAATGACAATATGGCATATCAAAAGTTTTGGGATGCAGCAAAAGCAGTACTAAGGGAAGTAAGGCATTACAGGCCTACCTCAAGAAACATCTGAAATAAACAATCTAATGTTTCACTTTAAGGAACTAGAAAAACAAGAACAAATAAAGCACAAAATCAGCAGAAGGAAGGAAATAATAAAAATTAGAGCAAAATCAAAGGCAATAGAGAACAGTGGGGCAGGGAAGATTCAAAATGGTGGAGTAGATAAACACTGTGCTTGTCTTCTCCAATGACCACATTAAAATTACAACAAAATTATACAACAATCAACATAGAGAACTATCTGAAGTCTAGCTGAATAGAAGTTTTATAACTAAAGCTATAAAGAAGGTGCAACAAGACTGGTAGGAGGGGCAGAGATGCAGAATGGGCTGGCTTCACACCTCCATGTGGCAGTTGAAAATTGGGAGGGATATCTCAACCTTGGAAGTCATATCCCCTGAAAATCTAGGGACCTCAGCCCCATACTGTGAAAAATAGTGGGGATGCCTATTGCCTGGGTGGGACAGAAGTCTGTGGAAAACCCAGATGTCCTTTAAAGTGCCCACACAGACTCACTCGCTCTCAGGCACTGACCCTGGGCTCCAGTGGAGGAAAAGTGAGTTGGGAGGCAACAGAGAAATACAGGGAGAGACTGAGTTCTGTGGACTCAAGGTGAAAACTAGGACAGTCGCCATTTTCCCTGTGTAGAGTCCTTCACCTGTACAGCTGGAAGGTGGTGCCATCTTTCCTGTGTGGAGCCCTCCCCAGACAGCTAAATCTAAATCTGAATTGGTCTGGTAAGCTCCACTCACTGCACCCTAGGTGGGACCCCACCCCACCTAAATCGTACAATACAAGAGGTACTATCTTGGTGAGTTGTCAACCCCACCCACATTGCAGTCTTTCTTAGACAACTCTCGGGAGTCTACGGACCCCAGGTGGGTGGCAGCTAGCCTCAGTGTACACTGAAACTTTTGCTGAATAGCTCCAGGCTCAGCACTGACACCAACCAGAATTTACATTAACCTGGTGAACACAACTCATCCCATCCTGGTAACTCCCTGAGATCCTACACCCCCCCCCAACTTACATACTGCATGAGGTTTTATCAGCAGCTGAGTCTTACAGGAGCTGGTAGGTAGCAGCAGGTCTCAGGATGCCCTGGCATTTTTGCAGAGCTACTCCAGCCCTGGTACTGATGGCAACCACCCTTGGTTTGCAGTGTGGCATTTACCATGTGCCTCCAGGTCTAGCACAGGCAGCGACCAATTGCAGATCACTTTGTAGCTACTACCAGGTAGTCCCTGGCAGGTCACAGGCAGTAGCTGACCTGGCCCCGCACCAGAGCCCCTCCCAAGAGGCTCCAGAACCACCATACCTGGTGGTCAGCTTCAGACCACAGCAGAGCACCACCCAATTAGCTCCACAAGTGGCACAACCAAAGGGTGGTCTCAATTGGCACCAGAGTCACCTTGGAAGAATGCTGCACAGCAACCTGTAAGTTATGGACGTGGTCAAACACCAAAGACAGTCAATCGAAGGGTCAATTTTACCCACTGATATGGCAGTAGCAATCAAGACTCAACTATAATAGGAGGGCACACACAACCCAGAAAGGGACACTCCTGGAGGACCCTGTGAGGTGATAAGGGAGATTGTGCTACTGGTTCCCACAGGGCACTTACTACATAAGGCCACCTGGCCAAGATTGGGAGACATAGCAGATATACCTAATACATAGAAACAAACACAGAAAGCAAGCCAATATCAGGAAACAAATAAATACATCCCAAATGAAAAAAGCATGAGAAAACTGCAGAAAAATAAATAAATAAAATAAAGGTAAGCAAGCTACCAGATTCAGAGTTTAAAAAGTATTGTTTATAAGGATGCTTAAGGAACTTAATGAGAATTTCAAGACAGAGATAGTAAGCATAAAAGAGGACATAGAAATCATGAAAAAAGAACCACTCACAAATGAAAAACACTGAAGTGAAGAATGCACTAGGAAAAATCAACAGCAGGCTAGATGAAGCAGAGGATCAAATTAGTGATTTAGAAGAAGAGGTAGCAGAAAACAACCAATCAGAACAGCAAAATAAATAAATAAATTTAATTTAATTTAAAAAAATGGAGGCAGTTTAAGAGACCTCTGGGACAACATCAAGCATAATGACATTGGTATCATAGCATTACCAGAAGAAGATAGGAAGCAAGGGGTTGAGAATCTATTTGAAGAAATAATAATTGAAAACTTTCCTAACCTGGTGAAGGAAATAAACAAACATGCCCAGGAAGTGCAGAGAGTCCCAAACAAGATGAACTCAAACAGGCCTACACCAAGACATATTATAATTAAAGTGGCAAAGGTCAAAGACAAAGAGAGAACCTTAAAAGCAGCAATAAAGGGCAAGTAGTTATTAACAAGTGAGCTCCCATAAAATTGTCACTAGATTTCCTAACAAAAATTTTGCAGGCAAGAAAAGATTGGCATGAAGTATTTAAAGTAATTATAAGCAAGGACCTACAACCAAGACTACCACCACCCAGCATGGCTATCATTTAAAATTGAAGGAGAGATAAAGAACTTCCCAGACAAGAAAAAGCTAAAGGAGTTCATTATGACCAAACCAGTATTACAAGAAATGTTAAAAGGATTTCTTTAAAAATAAGAAGAAGGGTGGAAAAACAAAGAACATATAAAGATGAACAGTAAAATGATAATAACTATGTATCTATCAATAATCACTTTAAATGTCAATCACAAGACAGGGTAGCTGAATGGATAAGAAAACAAGACCCATACATATGCTGTCTACAATAGACCCACCTCCAATCGAAAGACACACAGAGACTAAAAGTAAAGGGAGGGAAAAATACATTCCATGTGCATGGAAAAAAAAACACGTGGTAGCAATACTTATATCAGACAAAATAGACCTTAAAACAAAGGCTATCATAAAATACAAATAGGGACATTAAATAATGATGAATTGATCAATCCAACGAAGACATAATCCTTGTCAACATTTATGCATCCAACATGGGAGCACCTAAACATATAAAGCAAATACTGACAAACATAAAAGGAGAAACTGACAGTAATAGTCATAGTAAGGGACTTTAACACCCCATTGACACCAATATAAAGATCTTCCAGGCAGAAAATCAACAAGGAAACAGCTGCTTTAAATGACACACTAGGCCAGATAATTTGATATTTTTTAGAGCATTTCACACCAAAGCAGCAGAACATACATTTTTTTTCAAGTACACATGGAACATTTTCTGAGACAGACCACTTGTTATGCCAGAAAACAAGTCTCAGTAAATTTAAGATTTTAATTACATGAAGCACCTTCTCAGACCACAATGTTATGAAACTAGAAATCAATTACAAGAAAAATACTGCCAAACACACAAACAGGTGGAGAGTAAACACCATGCTACAAATAGTAAGTGGGTCAACAATGACATCAAAGAAGAAATCAAAAGATACCTTGAGACAAATTAAAATGAAAACACAAAAAATATAGGACACAGTGAAAGCAGTCCAAGAAAGGAAATTCATAGCAATATGGGCCTACCTCAAGAAACAAGAACACTATCAAATAAAAAAATCTAACCTTGCACTTAAAGGAAGTAGAGGAAAAACAGGGGAAAAAAACCCCAAGTGAGTACAAGGAAGGTAAGAGGAGAGTAGAAATAAACAAAATAGAGTCTAAATAAAACAATATAAAATATTAATAAAACCTAGATCTGGTTCTTTGAAAAGATTAAAAACATTGATAAACCTTTAACCAGACTCATCAAGAAAAAAAGACAGAGGAACCAAACAAATAAAATCAGAACTGAAAGCAAAGAAGTAGCAACAGACACCATAGAAATATAAAGGATTATGAGAAAATATTACAAACAATACACCAACAAATTCGACAACCTAGAAGAAACTGATAAATTCCTTCAAACACAGAATCTCCCAAGACTGAACCAAGAAGAAACAGAAAATCTTAACCAACCAGATACTGCCAATGAAATTGAATCAGTAATCATAAAACTCCCAACGAACATAAGTCCTGGATATCATGTCTTCCCTGGTGAATTTCACCAAACATTAAATCTTACAAGCCAAAAGCAATTAAAGCTCAACTTTAACAGGACAATATACACAACACAAGGGTTGCCTTTGGAGCTCATGCACAGAAGAATAGGAAAGTGGTGCCAGTCAAATATAAAGGACACATACTACATAAAATAACCCAGCAAAAACGAAGAACCCTAGGGGATCTACCTAATACACTGAAGCAAACACAGACTCAGCCAGAATGGGGACACAAAGAAATAAGTCCCAAATAAAAGAACAGAAGAAACCTCCAGAATTGGAACCAAATGAAATAGAGGTAACCAACCTATCAGAAACAGAGTTCAGAACACTGATGATAAGAATGTTTAAGGAGCTTAGTGATGACATAAAAAAGGATAGAGAAACCATAATGAACAACCAGTTAGAACTAAAGAATACAATAACTCAAATAAACAATGCACTTGAAGGAATTACCAACAGGTTAGATGTCGCAGGGATCGAATCAGCGACTTAGAAGACATAGTAGCAGAGATCACCCAAGTGGAACAATGAAAAGAAAAAGAATAAAAAGCAATGAAAATGGTTTAAGAAACCTTTGGGATAACATCAAGTGCAACAACATGCGCATCATAGGAATACCAGAAGGTGAAGAGAGGGAGCAAGGGATCGAGAACGTATTTGAATTAATAATGCTGGAAAACTTCCCTAACCTGGTGAAGGAAATGGACATACAAGCCGAGGAAGTGAAGAGAGTTCCAATCAGGATAAACCCAAATAGGTTCACACCAAGACACATTATAGTTAAAATGGCAAATATTAAAGACAAAGAGAGAATCCTAAAAGCAGCAAGAGAAAGGCAGCAGGTTACATACAAGGGAACTCCTATAAGAATATCAAATGACTTTACTACAGAAATTTTGCAGGCCAGGGGAAAGTGGCAGGAGGTACTCAAAGTGATGAAAAACAAAGGCCTACAACCTAGATTACTTTATTCAGCAAAGCTGTCATTTAAAATTGAAGGAGGGATAAAGAGCTTCCCAGAAAAGAATAAGCTAAAGGAATTTATGACCACCAAGCCAGCATTGCAGGAAATATTAAAAGGGCTTCTGTAAACAGAAGAAAGATGAAAACAATCTAATTACAAATTAAAAAATGGTAATAGCTATGTACCTATCAATAATCACTTTAAATGTAAATGGATTAAATGTTCCAATCAAAAGACATACGGAAGCTGAGTGGATAGGAAAGCAAGACCCTTGTATATGTTATATACAAGAGACTCACATCAGATCTAAAGACACACAGGCTGAATGCAAATGGAAATGAGAAAAAAGCTGGAGTTGCAATACTTATATATGACAAAATAGACTTTAAAATGAGGAATATATTAAAAGATAAAGATGGGTACTACATAATAATAAAGGGACCAATCCGATAAGAGGACATAACCCTAGTAAACATCTATGTACCCAACATAGGAACACCTAAATATATAAAACCGATATTTACTGACACAAAGACAGAGATTAACAGTAACACTATTATAGTAGGGGACTTCAACACATCTCTGACAACAAGGAACAGGTCTTCCAGACAGAGAAGCAATATGGAAGCAATGGCCTTGACACATTGGACCAGTTGGATTTAATTGATATTTTCAAAGCATTTCACCCCAAAGCTGCAGAATAAACGTTCTTCTCAAGCACATACGGAACATTTTTTCAAAATAGACCAAATGTTAGGCCATAAAACAAGTCTTGATAAATTTAAGAAATTGAAATAATACCAATTGTATCCTCTGACCACATTGCTATGAAATTAGAAATCAACTATAGGAAAAAACCTGGGAGACACACAAATACATGGCGGCTGAATAACATGTTACTAAATAATGAATGGGTCAACCATGAGATCAAGGAAGAAATCAAAAGACATCTCGAGACAAATGAAAATGAAACACGACGACCCAAAAATCTACGGGATGCAGTGAAAGCAGTCCTAAGAGGAAAATTCATAGCAATGCAGGCCTACTTAAAGAAACAAGAAAAATCACTAATCAACAGTTTATCTTCACATTTAAGGGATTTGGAAAAAGAACAGCAAAATAAGCCCACAGGGAGTACAAGGAAGGAGATAATAAACATCAGAGTGGAAATAAATGAAATAGAGACCAAAAATTAAAAATGAAAAAGATCAATGAGTCCAAGAGCTGGTTTCTAGAGAAGATAAAGAAAATCGACAAACCTTTAGCCAGATTCATCAAAAAAAACAAAAAAAAAAAAAAAAAAAAAGAAAAGAAAGAGAGAGAGAGGACCCAAATTAATAAAATCAGAAATGAAAGCGGAGAAGTAACAGCAGACACCACAGAAATTTTTTTTTAAATTAAGAAATTACTATCAGCAACTATATGCCAACAAATTAGATAATCTGGAAGAAATGGACAATTGTCTAGAAGCATAAAACCTTCCAAGGCTAACTCAAGAAGAAACGGAAAACCTGAATCGACTGATTACCACCAGGGAAATTGAATCAGTAATCAACAAGCTCCCAACAAACAGAAGCCCCGGACCACATGGCTTTACAGGTGAATTTTACAAAACATTCAAAAAAGAATTATCACCTATTCTCCTCAAACTATTCCAAAATATGCAGAAGGAGGGAAGGCTCCCAAACACTTTTTATGAGGCCACTATCACCCTGATCCCAAAATCAGACAAAGACACTACAAAAAAAAAGAAAACTACAGGCTGGTATCTTTAATGAACATAGATGCAAAAATCCTCAACAAAATATTAACGAACACAATTCAGCAATACATTAAAAAGATCATACACCATGATCAAGTGGGATTCATTCCTGGTATGCAAGGGTGGTTCAACATCCGCAAATCAATTAATGTGATACACAACATTAACAAAATGAAAAATAAAAATCATATGGTCACATCAATAGATGCAGAAAAAGCATTTGACAAAATGCAGCAGACATTTATGATAAAAACCCTGAAGAAAGTGGGAATAGAGGGATCACATCTCAACATAATAAAGATCATGTATGATAAACCCACAGATAACATCATACTCAATGGGGAAAACCTAAAACCATTTCCCTTGAGATCAGGAATAAGGCAAGGTTGCCCACTTTCTCCACTTCTATTCAACATAGTGCTGGAAGTTCTAGCCACAGCAATCAGACAAGGAAAATAAATAAAAGGCATCCAAATTGGTAAGGAGGAAGTAAAATTATCATTATATGCAGAAGACATGATACTATATATAGAGAACCCTAAAGACTCCACGCAGAAACTATTAGAGCTCATAAATGAATTTAGTAAAGTAGCAGGACACAAAATTAACATTCAGAAATCAGTTGCATTTGTATATACCAACAATAAAATGTCAGAAGGAGAAATTAAGAAAGCAATCCCACTTACAATTGCTTCAAAGACTATAAAATACCTGGGAATAAATTTAACCAAAGAAGTAAAAGATCTGTATTCAGAAAATTAAAAGAGACTGAAGAAAGACATTAAAGAAGATACAAATAGATGGAAACACATACCATATAAATGGATAGGAAGAATTAATATAGTTAAAATGTCCATACTGCCTAAGGCAATATACAGATTCAACGCAATTCCTATCAAACTACCAAGGACGTTTTTCACAGAAATAAAACACATAATCCTAAAATTCATATGGAAACATTGAAGACCCAGGATAGCCTCGGCAATCTTGAGAAATAAGAACAAAGTGGGAGGTATAACGATACCTGACATCAAATTATACTACAAGGCTACAGTAATCAAAACAGTATGGTACTGGCATAAAAACAGACACATAGATCAATGGAACAGAATAGAGAGCCCAGAAATAAATCCATGCCTATGTGGTCATTTAATCTATGACAATGGAAGTAGGAATGTACGGTGGGGTAAAGACAGTCTATTCAATAAATGGTACTGAGACAACTGGACAGACACATGCAAAAAAAATGAAGCTGGACCACCTCCTTATACCATATACAAACATAAATTCAAAATGGCTTAAAGACTTAAATATAAGATCTGAAACCATAAAATTCCTAGAAGAAAATATAGGAAGAAACTTTACAGACATTACCCAGAGTAAGATTTTTCCTGATATATCCCCTCAGGCAAGGGAAGTAAGAGAAAAAATAAACATGTGGGATTACATCAAACTAAAAAGTTTTTTCACAGTAAAGGAAATCATCAATAAAACAAAAAGGGATCCTAGTGAATGGGAGACGATATTTGCCAATGATATATCCGATAAGGGGTTAATATCCAAAATTTATAAAAAAGCTCACTCAACTCAACTCCAAAAAAAAAAACAACAAAAAAAAACACAACCCAATTAAAAAATTGGCAGAGGACGTGAAGAGACATTTTTCTAAAAAGGACATACAGATGGCAAACAGACCTATGAAAAAATGCTCAACCTCACTAACCATCAGAGAAATGCAAATAAAAACCACAATGAGATACCACCTCACCCCAGTCAAAATGGCTGTCATCAATAAATCAATAAATAACAAGTGCTGGTGTGGATGTGGAGAAAAGGAAACCCTTATGCACTGTTGGTGGGATTGCAGATTGGTGCAGCCACTGTGAAAAACAGTATGGAGGTATCTCAAAATCTGAAAAGGTAAGGTAGTTCCACACCTTATGATCCAGCAATTCCACTCCTAGGTATATATCCTGAGAAATCCAAAACTCCAATTCGGAAAAATTTATGCACCCCTATGTTTATTGCAACACTATACACAATAACCAAGAAATGGAAACAACCGAAATGCCCATAGATAGACGACTGGATTAAGAAACTGTTGTACATTTACACAATAGAGCATTACACAAACATAAAGAAGAATGAAATCTTACCATTTGCAACAATATGGATGGACCTAGAGAACATTATGTTAAGTGAAATAAGTCAGAGAAAGACAAATACCATATGATCTCACTTATATGTGGAATCTAAAGGAAAGAATAAATAAACGAACTAATCAGAAACAGTCTCAGAGACATAGAGGAAAAACTGAGGGTTGCTAGATGGGAGGGGAGTGGGGATAAGGGGGAAGGTGAGGGGATTAGAAAGCACAGTCAGTAACCACAAGATTGCTACGGGTTTAGGAAAGTTAATTTGGGGAATGTAATCAACAATGTTGTAAAGATTTTGTAAGGTATCTGGTGGACACTTGGCTTGTTAGGGAGACCACCTCAGGGAAGATGTAGATGCCTGATCACTGCCCTGTACACCTGAATCTGAAGCTGAACAATAATGAATGTCAACTAAAAGTTTATATATATATATACCTACAAGTTTATATATATATATATATATATATATATATATATATATATATATATATATATAGTTACAAGAAGTGGAGTACAGCATTAGGTATATAGAGAGTGGAAATGTAATGGCTGTGTGTGATGTCAGTGGGATAGTGGATGGCGGGAGGGGGAGGGGTGTTGACACAGTGTGAGGGATATAAATGATAAATGTGTAACTATTACATTGTTTTGTGCACCTGAAACTAATTTAAGAAATCCAATTAAAAAATGGGCAAATGATCTGAGTAAAAATTTTTCCAAAGAGGACATATACATGATGAATAGATATATGAAAAGATGTTCAACATCACTAGTCATCAGAGAAATCCAAATTAAAACCACAATGAGATATCACCTCACCTCTGTCAGGATGGCTATCATCAATAAATCATGAAACAAGTGTTGGCAAAGGTGTGGAAAGAAGGGAACCTCTATGTACTGTTGGTGGGATTGCAAATTGATGCAGCCACTATAAAAATGGTTTGGAGTTCCCTCAAAAAATTAAAAATGGAACTGCCTCATGGCCCAGCAATTCCACTTCTGGGTATTTATGCAAAGAAATTCAAAGCATTAATTCAAAAACATATATGCACCTCTATGTCTATTTTATCACTCTTTTCAATAGCAAAGATATGGAAGCAACCAAAGTGCCCATCAATAGATGATTGGATAAAGATGTGGTGCATATATGCGATGGAATATTACTCGGCCATGAAAAAGCATGACATCTTACTATTTGTGACATCATGGATGGACCTAGAGGGTATTATGCTAAGTGAAATAAGTCAGATATAGAAGCACAAATACTATATGATCTCATATATGGAACGTAAATTACAGAATGAATAAACAAAATAGAAACAGGCTCATAGATACAGAGAGAAAACTGATGATTGCCAGGAGGTAGAGGGTTTGGAGGGTAGGTGAAAAAGGTCAAGGGATTAAGAAATACAAATTTATAGTTACAAAATAGTCATGGGGATGTAAAGCACAGCCTAGAGAATGTAGTCAATAATCTTGCGACAGCTATGTGTACTGTCAGGTGGATGCTAGATTAATAAAGGAGATCACTGCAAAAATTACACAAAAGTCTAACCACTATGCTGTACACCTGAAATTAATACAAAATAATACTGAATTTCAACTGTAAGTGAGAAAAATAATTACAAAAATATACACTTCCAGGAAAAATAGGTAAAGTAAACATGGTACTATGTTAATGACTGTTTGGAGACATCTATGCAACAGTTCATTATATTATGTTATTGCCTATATTTTTCTGTATTTTGTAATTTTTATAATAAAAAGGATTTTAAGAAATAAGAAACAAAAAAATTTACTTATCCTTCCCAAACTATTCCAAAAAATTCAAGAGGAAGGAACACCTCCAAACAAAGGCAGCATTATTCTGATGCCACAACACGAAGACACTACAATAAAATAAAATTACAAACCAATACCTGTGATGAACATAGATGCTAAAATTCTCAACAAAATATTACCAAAGCAATTTCGACACTGTATTAAAAAGATCATACACCATAATAAAGCAAGGGTTACTTTCTGATTCAATATTCATAAATATGTACAGAAAAATCATTTGACTAACTTCAACATCCATTCCTGATGAAAATTCTTTAAAAATGGGTATAGAGGCAACATGCCACTATTGTAATTAATAAACATATTCAGTAAAGTTGTAGGATACCAATTTAGCATTCAGAATTTTGTTGTGTTTCTATACACTAACAATGAAGTATAAGAAAGAGAAATTGGGAAAACAATCCCATTTACAATTGCCTGGAAAAAAAAACACACCTAGAAATAAGTTTAATAAAGGAGATAAAGGACAATTTATTCTGAAAAGTATAAGGCACTGGTGAAGAAAATGAAGATAACAGAAATAAATGAAAGATTGTACTAAGATTGGGCCCTAACACTGAAACCAGATAATGTTGCTGTTGTTGTTTTTTAACTTTTCATTGTCTTTCAGGAAAAAACAACGGCCTCCTCAGATTGCTCCAAAAACCTCCAGACCAAGGTGGATCAGAATGCTCCCCAGGATTGAGAAGACACAATTAGCAACTAAATAAACTTAAAGTGACTTTAGAGGTGTCATGCAGTGTGTCAGGCAGGGTCTCAGCTACCACTCCCCACATAACAACGCAGGACATGGTAAGGCCAAAAAGGAACACCCACGTAGCCATAGATAGGGGAGTCATACTACTATATTCTCACTGGCGACTGGGCCGGAGACAGGAACCAGGATCCACACAATTGGCAACCCGCCAACCTAACAGCAATCCGCACTTGCCAGGCACCATAATCTTGCTAGCCCCCATTTTCTGCTAGCATAGCCATGGCAGTTATATTAGTGGTCAATGGCTTACTGGTTACAGCTGACAGACACTAGCCACAGCTGATGGCCATCCAATCACAGTTGATGTCCATTTACTACCCGAGTGAGCACCTTTCCACGTGAGGCTGAGAGCCTGGAAACTGCATTCCTGGCTCTGTCCCCACAGAAGGCATAACAGCACTAAAATTCACGAAACTGAAGTAGAAGAGATGCTACTTTTAGCACCTGAAGCCCATAAAGATGGGAGGAGTTCATCAATAAAGAAGATGTGCTGCAGGGAAAAAGTTTGTGCAAATATATGACTGATAAAACAAACTTTGCCAGATTAAAAATTCTTTCTTGTTTGTTGTCCTTTCTACACCCGTAACCTTAGGTGGCTTGGTTCCAAGACTACTCAATCACACCTCCTGAATGAAAATTAATAAATACGGATCACATGTGCTGAGTAAGTAATCTCTACTGTATCTACTCAAACAATTGAGGCAATGTAGCCATACTGAATTATGGAATTCTCACTCTTCAGAAATCTCTCTTGCTAGTCCATAACGTGGTGTAAAATGCCTCAACATTAAAACAAGAAAAGTACTTTGATTTTGCTATAGAGAATCCAATTTCCTTAATTTTCAAACTGGGGTTTTAAAGATCCCTGATGGCTTCAGATAGATAATCGCCCAGTCCCCCCCACCCCTGCCAGAAACCTAACTCCTACCTCCCACCCACCAAACCCAATGTATATTCAAATGAAAATCAGAAAAGGGAAGCCAAAGCCTCTCTGTTTCACAAAAAAGTGCCAGAGGTGGGCTGAATCTCACCTGTTCAGCCTTCCAGGAATCCTCAACAGGCCCCCTGGATGGACTCAACCAGGAAGCACAGATGGACACTATGAACCAAGTGTTTATTCAGCTCCAGGTTCACACAACAATAATTATACCTGCTTCCATGCCCATTTTCCCTTTTCTCCCTTTTCCCTGTTCCCCCCACCCAGCTTTATTGAGATATAATTGGCATATAAGTTTGCATAAATTTAAGTTGCATGATGTGGTGATTGGACACGTGTGTTTATTGTGAAATGCCTACCAAGATAAGGATAATTAACTCATTCTACACCTCACATAATTACCATTTTGTTGTTGTTGTCATGCTGAGAACGTTAAAGCTATACTCTCAGAGCAACTCTCAAGCACACAAAACAGTACTGTTAACTCCAGTCACCCTGCTGTACATTAGGTCCCCGGAGCTTATTCATCTTGTAACTGAAAGTTTGTATCTTTTGACCAACATCTCCCCATTTCCCCCACCCTCAAGCCTTTCATGTCCATGTTCTTTCAAACACTTGATGGTATTAGATGCAATCCACTGAAAGAAAACAAACAAACAAACAAAATACAGAGGAGGCAAACTCTGTTTCACGAGAGCTACATTTCCTTGTTTGTCATGGGGTTTTGTTCAGTTTTTTTTGTGATTTGCCTCAAAGAATACCGAAGCAGTAAGTGTGGGTGGATGGGCCCACCCTCTAGACTTATTGGTCAAATGGCAGGGCAGGGGAAGAGGATGAGAAAGAAAATAATGGGGACGCTTCTTCCTCTCCATGTCTTCTAGTCCTTTAGAATGTCCTGAGTTCAATCCATAAGCTCAGAATCAGTCTGAAGTCTGTGACTTGTAAAAAAAAAAAAAAAAAAAAAACAACAGGTATGATGTTGGCTGAAGCGGTTAGGGGAAAAAAAAAAAACAACGGACTGAAAGGACTGTCTCCATACAGTTATGGGCTGTCGGGCTTTAAAAAAATCAGTCAACGGTGATAACAGATAAAATCGTCATAAAGTGACTTATTGAGAAAATGACCACACAGGTGAATAAGATCATAAGATCACACAACAGTGTCAGATAATCTTCAACATCAGATAATCTTCCTTTGTGCATTAAAGATTAAAAAAAAAATGTATTTTTTACAGTACTTAAACTAATTCACCTGGGGATACAAAATACCTTTGGTCTGGTTCAGATATTTAAAATAGATTCATAGGAGCTTCTGGCTCTCGCTCTTGCTCTCGCTCTGTGTAGGTGTGTGTGTGCGCGTGGAAAGTGCCAAAGCAGATGGTAATAGGGAGTTGAGAAACATATAGATCTTGTAGTTTATCCTCACACCTTGTGTAAGGGGTATGTATATTTCTCAGGGCACAAATCTCACAGTCACTATGGATGTTTGGACTGTGTAGCAGCCCAGGACAGCATCTGCTTAAGGGGACAAAACCTGCAGCCCAGGGCAAGCAGTCCCTGGGGACAGAGTCGGGCTGTTACTTGGCCTGAGCAGCAGAGGGGGCATGCGCGACTGCAGAGCTCCTCTTCTTGGTGACACAAGCGGGTGTTTCTGCAGGCCTCTTCCCGATCTCGCCCGCTCCTCCTTCGGGGTTCTGGCCCTGGGCGTCAGGCAGCAGCAGCGGGCGGAGGCGCAGGTCGTTGGGGCGCCAGAATCCATAGCGTGGCGGGGGATTCTGCTGCAGGACTGCCGCATCGCGCCCGTTCTCCTTGCCCAGTGCTTTCAGCTCCTCGGAGATGCCGAGTGAGGGTCTAGGACCAGGAGCAGGGCCTGGGCCTCTAGGGCGACTCAGCCGGTAGCTCGCGCAGGGCCCTCGCCGCAGCGGTGCGCACGCGGGGCCTGCGGTAGGGGCGGACCCGGGCCGGAGGGAGGCCTGCAGGCCGCTGGCTGGAGCTGGGAGCGCGGGCAGTCGCTCGGTCACGGCCTGGGGTCTGCGGGAGGGCGGGAAACACTGCAGCCCTTGGTCTGGGGGATGGCTCGGTAGGTGGCCACTCTGGCCCTGGGCCGCGGTGAGGCCATCGCGGCTGCCCTCGCCCTCGCCGACCTGGTCCTCAGTGATCCTGGGGCGGCAAACTCCACCCTCTTGCCGTCGCCCACGCTGCGTTGGTACTTGTGAGGGCTGTTGAGCGTGATGGAGGTCTGGTGATTGAACACATCCTCCGGGGTATGATTCCTGTGATGAAACCGTATCCTTTCTTCACATTAAACCACTGGACGTAGCTAAGCACACTCTTGGCGATGACCTTTCCCTGGACGCTTGCTGCCGCGGTGGCCTCCGGGATCGCGACCCCGCTGTGGTTGCTGGTGCCAAGAGCCCCGGGAGAATCTCTGCCTCTCAAGGACAACAGATCTTTCTGCGGCTTGGGGGGAGACTGAGGCTGCCGCCTCCGTGAGGGTGGCCTCTCCTGCCTCACTCATGGGGCCTTCCTTTCTCTTCTTTCCCAGGGAATCTGAGGGACCTCCGCCCCTCCTCGGGGGAATGGGAGGTGGTGGGGGCTCGGTCTGGAGGCAGGAGCCTTGCCTGGGAGGGTGCAGGTCAGGGCCAAGGACTCCCTGGCTTTGCTCTGAGACTCTTGGGAGAGGTCTGTGGCGTCTCCTGGGGAACAGGACGTGGATGAAACTGGCTACTGTGGTGACGTCTCAATGGGAGTCCTAGACCTCGCTCTAGCTGCGGGGAGGGGCAGGTGGGCTCTGCCACGTGCTCCTGGCACCACGTCATGGCACCTGTTGGTCCCTCCTGGAGAAGGGGCCCACGTGAAGCTTTAGTGGGTGGTCTCCTCGAAGTCCTCTTGCTTGAGTGGATGTGAAGAGAAGACCCTCCTTCCATCCCTCTCCCTTGTTTGGGGAGATTCACAATCTTCTGAGGGCACTCTCTAAATACTCTCTCACCAAACCCTACTCCTCTTCCAACTCCTTGTGTGATCTCTATGGGAGTGAGGCATTTCGTGTGACTTGAGACAAAATGACAACCCCATGAAGTTAAGACCCAATCAAAGAAGCCCACAGGGTTTTGTTTTGTTTTGTTTTGTTCTGTTCTGTTTTGTTTTGTTTTGTTTTCCTGCAGAGGGACAGAGGAAGCCTGCCAAGGCTGCAATGCTAGTGCTGAGAGGACATTAAACTAGCACAGGTTCATCTAGACTAGCGTTAGGTTTGTGAAGTAGTGAAGCTGAGGGGGAACACTTTTGTAGCTAGACTGTTCTGAAAATCCTGTTGAACTCTCTCTTCTTATCTACTTATAGCAAATCACTCGGCAGGGTAAAATAGAGCTCAGGCCATTGGCCCGCGTGTTTAACTGTAGATCCAAAGTTTTATTTATTTACTTTTCAAATAGCTTATGAGTCTGTGATCTTCATCCTAAAATGGGGTTCTGATTCGATTGTATAGAAACCCTAAGAATTCAGCCTAACTTCAGTGCTGAGACTGTGCTGAGGAACAGCTAGTTCTCTGAAATATATAACCTTTCTGAAGCGATGACAGAGCATGCCAAAATAGTTGATTGTAACCGGTCAGAATACTCGGTTTTCATTTGTTAATAAGAAAACTAAGCCAAGGTGGCCTACCATTTTAGAGTTTACAGAAATCTTTCACATGTTGTGCATTTGATCCTTGCAACAGCCCACTCTATAAGGAAGTGGGACAGGTGCTGGTTTTACTCCAGTTTGACAGATGAGGGAACCCGGGCCCAGAGATAGGAAGTTGCTTGCTTACGTTCACATATTTAGGATGGGGGTGAACCCTTAAATGTTACCTCAGATAAATTTCACTCCAGGTCTGGGTCTCTTTCCACCACACCCCACTGGCCTCCACGTACATACAGTTCTGTCACCTGTTTCATCTGATATCAGAGACCAGCGACCTCTTTCAGAGGGGTCATGGTCTCATACAACCCAGCAGAGAACCCAAGAAACACCTCTCCGTGCTTGAACTGTCTGCACCGTGTCCCAACTCCAGGGCCTCCCAGCTCCAGGGACTCAGCGGGGCAAACCTGGCCTTCCTATCAATTAATCAGCCCCTCCTGTACCCCACACATAAGAACCTTCTGCCTGTAGCCGACTAGAGAAAGCGAACCCTAATTTCTGTAGACTCGGGAGCCATTTCTTCACCGTGCTGGTGCAATACCAAACGGGAGAAGGGGTCCTGAGTTTTCATTTTACTCTTTAAGAAAACACTTCTTCAGGCACTGTCTCTTACATGTTTTACAACAGGCATGATAGAGCAGCAGACTACTGTCAGCATCCTCACATGACCGAGAGTAAGTAAGCCAGGGCCGCAGGGCAGGAAGCAGCTAACTGACCTAACCAAGTCCTCCCACGTAGTAGGTGCAGAGCCAGGATAATACCTCTGGGCCTTTGGGCCCGCTGGTTCCTAGTCTAGTGTGCCCTCCATGGCCACGTGAGGCTACTTCTATGATGCCGTCAACAGTTCTTTCTTTCCTGTGCCGATAACTCTCCTTGCTGCCGCCCACATTTGCCATGCCCATTCCCATGTCTGTGCCTGTGTTAACGTCTTCCTCACTCTCCTCTCCTCTCCTCTCCTCTCCTCTCCTCTCCTCTCCTCTCCTCTCCTCTCCTCTCCTCTCCTCTCCTCTCCTCTCCTCTCCTCTCCTCTCCTCTCCTCTCCTCTCCTCTCCTCTGTGTAAAACTTACACGCCCTTCTGGCCCCAATTTTGCAATCCTCTCCCACCCCCTTTCCAAATGCACCAGCTCACCTCAATCACTTTCTTCTCAGAAACCTAGTTGCACTTACAGCCCAATGTGAGATCAAATCTTATTATGGATGATTCTATGTGGGTGCTTTTGGATGACAAAATCTTTAAATCTCTGGACTTTAAGTAAAGCAACATTGTCCTCTATAACGATGGTGGGCCTTATCCAATGAAGTGACGTCCAGAACAGAACAAAAAATTGACCTCCCCCAAGAAAGTGGGAAATCGGCAGCAGATGGCCATCAGACTTCACCTGCAACAGAAACTCTTCTCTGGGTCCCCGGCTTGATGGCCTTCAGACTTGAACCACAGCCTTGGCTCTCCCTCGGGTCTCTAGCCTGTGAGCACATCCTGTAGATTTTGGATTTACTAGTTTGCATAATCGCATGAGCCAATTCCTTGAAAGAAATCTCTCTCTCTGTCTGTCTCTCTCTCTCTGTCTCTCTCTGTCTCTGTCTCTCTGTCTCTCTGTCTCTCTGTCTCTCTCTCTGTCTCTGTCTCTCTGTCTCTCTGTCTCTCTCTCTCTCTCTCTCTCTCCCTCTCTTCCTTTCTTTCCCTCCCTCCTTCCCTCCCTCCCTCCCTCCATCCCTTCCTCTCTATGTCTCTCTCTTGTCTCTCTCTATCTCTCTCTCTCCTATGTGAGCACATGGGTCCACACACAGACACACACGCTTATATATCTTATGGGTTCTGTTTCTCTGGCGAACCTTGACTCAATGAAACTTTGGTACCAGGGCGGTTATAAACAACGGAATCTTAAGAATAGTTTAGCATTTGGCTCTTCAATTTGATTATATTTAAAGGAGCTATTATCTGCATGTCCAGTAGTAAAGTGTATTCTGGTAGTCCTTGGTGTGATGTGGCAATAGAGATAGACCAAATCTCACAACAGGATACTCTTCCCCCTTCCTTTTTTAAAATGATTTTCAGGTATATAAAACAACATAGTGATTAGACATCTATATACCACACAAAGTGGTAATCGCAATAAGTCCATTACTCATTCTGTTAGCTATTCTTAATCAAATACTTACATAGGGCAGGTTTCTGGGTGACCATGTGTATGATACCTTCAAACATTTTTGTCAAACTAAAGAGTATGATGAGAATTTATGGTTGCTCCTAATGACACTGAAGAAAGTGGGAAAAGAAAATGATGAGCTCAGAGATTTCAATTACCTGCTCAAGTACTGCATAAATGACCGGAAAGCTTCTGTCTGCCTTGAAAGTGAGTCTTCTCTTCTGTAGCCACTGGGCTGAGATTGCTAAAAACGAAACCTAGAATCTCATTCTGTGAGTGTCTGAATTACAATGCAAATTGAATTCCCGACCTCACTGTATACCTACGCTTAAAATGAAGGCATTGATTGGGAAGGAATGGGATCCTGAACGTCGGAATGGGAACATGTGGGAAGACCTCGGTGAACCTGGGAACACTGAGCCCCTAAATACCCAGGAGTCATCTTCACCAGTGGAAGCACCCTCTCCACCCCAGTCTGAGGAGATTAACCCTGCCTTGCCCAAGGGAAGTGTAATGTCCTCCCCTGAGGAAATATCCTTCAAAGAAACTGCTGGTGCTCCTTGGCACACAACTCCACCAACTTTACCTGCTTCTAGACCTATAAGATGACTGAGGTCCCAGCAGGCCCCTTAAGGTGAGGTAGAAAGTATAACCCATGAGAAGGTGTGCCGTACTCCAAAAGAGCTACTAGATTTTTCTGATTTATACCCACCGAAATAGGGAGACGTGTGAGACTGGATATTAAAGGTGTGGGATAATGGTGGAAGGAACATAACGTTGGATCAGGGTGACTTTATTGATGTGGCCCCACTAAGCAGACATCTGCATTTATTGTTGCAGCTCAGAGAGTTAGAAAGGGCTCTAAGTGTTTGTTTGTTTGTTTGTTTGTTTGGTCGGCTAACGCAATGCCCAAAATGTGGTCCACAGCAAGTGAACTAGAAATCCAGACCTTCCAGTGGTTTACTGTAGAAGAAAGGATTCCTTAGGGAAATTGGAATGTTAGAGTGCATTTGTTATTTAAGACCTCCTCACCCACCCTGGGAGGGTCCACAGGACACACCCTTCACCAAGGCTGTGAGAAGTAAGTTTGTGAGGGGAGCCCCAGCAGCCTTGAAGAGCTGCATGATCGCTCTTTTCTGTAGACCAGAAGTTACAGAGGGGACTTATGCTACTCAATTGGGGAACCTAAAGGCAAGAGGAGTAAAACGTATCCCCAGGTGCAGGGGCCACATGGCCTCACTAAACCTCCAAAGGTAAGGCGGGCATGGTTACCGTCATGGACAGCAGAATGAAAGCAGCAATCAGAATAGTCTGACTCCCAGAGACCTATGGAGGTGGCTAGTCGATCGTCATGTTGTTCCTAGAAGAGAAATACATAGGAAGCCTACTAATATCTTACTTGATCTGTATAACCGGAGGAATTCTAGGTCAAGTGAATGAAAGCCTAACTTGGAAAAAAAATTAACAGAAAGTCACAGACCCTGAATCAATTCCCAGACTTGAACCAGTTTGTAAACCCCAAACCTCTTGAACGTAAGGGAGGCTGAATCCCTTTGATGGAGGCTGTTTGAAGGCTCAGCTACAGCACCAGCTAGGTGACAACACCTTGCAGGGCTATGGTGAGGTTCTCCAGGAGGCTGTATGTACTCTGATTCCTCATCCAGTATATGGTGCTGTTTCTGCCATGGCTAGGATTCACAGGTCCTGGACTCAAGGGGTGGGAATGGGTGTGTGACCACTCACTGTCACACCTAGTGACCCACTAGCACAAAGTTGGCTTCCTGTCCCCACTACCGTATGCTCTGCTGGGCTAGACACAGGTCTCAGTTCCAAAGCAAGGAATGCTTCCACCAGGAGACACAACAATGATTCCATTGAATTGAAAATTAAACCTGCCGCCAGGCCACTTTGGGCTTCTCATGCCTCTGAATCAACAGACATATATGGGAGTTACTGTGCTGTCTGAGGTTATTGATGCTGATCACCAAGGGGAAATAGGACTGTCGGTCCACGATAGAGGTGTTATGGCAGCGTATGTCTGGAATAGAGACCCCTTAAGGCACCCCTTAGTAATAACATGGCCTGTGATTAAACTCAATGGAAAGCTATAACAATCCAATTCAGGCAGGACTACTAATGGTCCTGAGCATTCAGGAATGAAGGACTGGGGCACCCGACCAGATAAAAAACCATGACCAGCTCAGGTGCTTGCTGAGGGCAAAGGAATATGGAATGGGTAGTAGAAGAAGGTACTTATAATATACCAGCCACGAGGACATGACGAGCTACAAGAAGGGGGATTTTAATCTTTGTATTTCTTCCTTGCTTTGTTATGAATATGATCCTATATCTGTGCCTGTCTGTCTATCCAAGTTTTTTCTGCCCTCTGTTATCCTCCTCTCTTGTAACATAAGATATATTGACTTGGTATTGGTATCACTTAAGCAGTCAAAATTGCACCATAGTATTTAAGTTAGGGGATATGAAGGAGATAGTAAAATTCACCCAAGGACTTTGTGTCCTCTTGTGAAAGCGATAGGGTGCTTTTATCTGTACACAGAATAGGTGGAATTGTGACTTTTTTCTTATTCGGAGGTTAAGTATAGTTTAGAAAGATGCATATGGGTACTGAGATGACAAAGGGTGAACTTATGTGTCACCCTTTGAAGTTATGTGTTCACCAAAGGGTGAACTTGGTTAATCTTATGCGTCAACTTGGCTGGGTCACTCTTCCCAGATATGTTGTCAAAATTTATTCTGGATGTTTCTTTGAGGGTATTTTGCATGAGATTTAACATTTAAATAGGTGTAATTTGAGTGAAGCAGTTTGCCCCCCTTACTAATTGTGGGCATCATCCAATCATTTGAAAGACTGACCATGACATATACAAACTAGGACAGACAATTACGTTGCTGACAGACACAGGGAGAGAGGCAGAGGCTGACAGATACAGGTATAGAGACAGAGACAGAGTGGGAGGCACACACAGAGACTGAAAGAAAGAGAGGCACACAGAGAGAAGTACATATAGTGAAATAGGGGTGAGAAAGAGAGAGAGAGTCACAGACTGACTGAGACAGAAAGGGAGAGACACAGAAAGAGGAAAAGAGGCCAGGGTGGATGGGTGGCTCAGCTGGTTAGACTGCAGGCTCAGGGCAACAGGGCTGCCGGTTCGATTCCCACATGGGCCAGCGATCTATGCCCGCTGCAACTAGAATGAAGTCAATGAGCTGCCGCTCAGCTCCCAGGTGGCCAGATGGCTCAGTTGGTTGGAGCACAGGCTATCAACCACAAGGCTGCCGGTTGGACTCCTGGACTCCCTCAAGGGATGGTGGCCTACGCCCCCTGCAACTAAGATTGAACACGGCACCTTGAGCTGAGCTGCCTCTGAGCTCCCAGATGGCTCAGTTAGTTAGAGCGCAGTCTCTCAACCACAAGGTTGCCGGTCCCCCAAGGGATGGTGGGCTGCACCCCCTGCAACTAACAACCGCAACTGGACCTGGAGCAGAGCTGTGCCCTCCACAACTAAGATTGAAAGGACAATTTGAGTTGGAAAAGTCCTGGAAGTACACACTGTTCCCCAATAAAGTCCTGATCCCCTTCTCCAATAATAAAAATCTTAAAAGAAAAGAGGAAGAGAGGAGAGATACAGTTAAATACAGGCATAGATAACTGCAACAGAGAGACATAAACAGAAAGATAGAGACCCAGACAGACAGATCAACAGATTGAAACAGAAAGGTACAGACAGTAAGAAAGAGACAGAGAGTGACATAGACAGACTGAGACAGAGACAGAAATAGACAAAGATTGAGGTGGACAGAAATAGGCAAGGATGGAGAGAGATACTAGAGACAGAGATTGAGAATGACAGAGAGATAGAGACAGATATACAGAGAGGGAGAGACAGCAATAAACCCTCATCGTTGTCAAAGACTGCATTGCATCCCACAGAGGTACCTCTCTTTTGGTGTGTCATTTAGTTTGCTCTCACTGACTAGATTGTTTGCTGCAGCATTACCTTGATTATACACCTTGTCCAGCCTCTCAGTCTCCCCATTCCTTTAGTGGGAGGCTGTAAAACAAAGTGAGTGTTAATGTGGGAAGGTTTCCTCCTCAGCTTTGGCAGTCAAAAACAAAAAAAGGGAGGGAGGGAGGGAGGGAGGGAGGGAGGGAGGGAGGGAGGGAGAGAGAGAGAGAGAGGAGAGAGAGGAGAGAGAGGAGAGAGAGGAGAGAAGGAGAGAAGGAGAGAAATTTAACGTGAAAAAGTAAAGACTGGTATTGGATAAATGGCCCAAGCTGGCAAATGGCAACAGCCAGAGTTTCTGCAAGTTTAAATGCTTAAATGAGTGTGTTCCTGTCACTATTTACACATTATTGTACATCCTTCTTCTGTAAACAGCAAAGAGCAACATAAAGATTTAAAGTTAGTTGGTGGAAAATAAAAGCAGATCTCTAGTCAAGGTGAACTCGCTAAGTAGTCTCTGAATTTCCCAAGTGAGGATAACTCTTTTTTGATGAAATGGCATGCTGGCATTCAGCTTAAGAAAAAGTAAATTGAAGTTGCTTAGAAAGATTATATAAAGAAGTGACATTGATACAGAAAAAAGCAAATACTTTTTACCCGTCTATGGAATAATTATTTACTCTTTCCCCAACTTTAGTTATGAAAAGAGAGAGAGAGAGAGACAGACAGACAGACAGACAGACAGGCAAA
The DNA here is from genome assembly GCF_057876585.1 of Rhinolophus sinicus. NCBI lineage: Eukaryota > Metazoa > Chordata > Mammalia > Chiroptera > Rhinolophidae > Rhinolophus > Rhinolophus sinicus. The sequence goes on along the minus strand of NC_142518.1, from coordinate 44,998,918 downwards.
AGGCCTGTTGTTTGTGGTTAGTTAAGTAAACCTAGTATAAGGGAACTCAGAGGGGGAAAATGCAAATTTTAATTTTTAAAAGCAAACATCAACGGTGCAACAGCAGCTTCTGCTTTAGCCATTTCATGTATCTGTTATGTAATTATTACTCTAACACTCATATGTGGGTTTGGGATAATGAAGCCTTTCACACCTCCTTAAAGCGTAAATAAATAAATAAATAGACAAAAGTGATTTGTTCACTGAATGACAAAGGATAAAACCTAATTGGGAAGAGAAATATAAACCAGTAAAAAAAGTTCTGGGTTAAACTAAGTAAACCATTAAATCTGTTTAATTTTTTAAATTTATTTGTTCCCCTTTTATTATATTTTTACACTCTTTCAGAGCATGTATTTATTATTTGTATGGATTCTTAAACAGAGTTTTCAATGCATTGACCTTCTTTAAGCACAACCACCACTCAATGAAATGCAAACAAGTAGAGTATTTGGGAAGGAATGTGATGGTGGCAGTTTGAAACGTCTTTCTGGGGTGAAAATACTAGGGAAGTAAAAGGAAAGTCTAACTAACATCAAGGTACTCTTAGGTTAAAGAACAACCAACAAAAAGATCATCAGTGTACTCTGGGTGTGATCACATAGTGTCAGACCATGGAAACCAAGTGCTATGGTCAGTGGCAGAAAGTGGGGAGGGGGGAGCAGTCAGAATAGAACCAGTTGTGGTGGGAGTGACGAGTGAGGCAGGGCTGCTCTAAACCCACCAAGTGAAAGGGAAGTCCAAGTATTCATTTAACATTCGCTTAATAAAACTAAAGGAAAAGAATTTCACTAAGAGTAGTGGTAGGTAGGCTCACATTTTCTCTCTAAAGTCAACTGGTCTTTGTCTTCACAGAAATAATGTGGGAGTCGATGTATGTTAAACCAGGACAGGCTGCCTCATTAACAGCACGGATGAGTTCTGGAGATGTTTGGGGCTTTAAAATGTGTCCTCTTCATAAGTGCCGGTAAACACTCTCAACTGTTATGAACTACAATTCAACAAAGCCTCTGACAGTTGGTCATCAGAGATGGACAAGGCCAGTTGATCCCCCAGAGGGAGAGCTGGCATCTCGAGAAAGCTGGCCACCTCTGTGCCCAGAGAAGAGCTGCTCAGCTCTCTGAGCTTTTGCAACAGTCCTCATTGTGGGCAGTGCCCGTCTCTGCAGAGGTACAGGAAGTTACAGGACACATATATGGGGAAGGCCACATCTTGGTTCTCCAGGTTCACTACCACTAGCTCTTGGTCTTTTCTCAGGGCAAGGATCTGGTATTCTGTGTCCTTCCTGAAAACGGCGCTTCCAGCCCTGTCCAAGGAAGCCAAGCGCAGGCGGAATGCAATCTTTCTCTGCCAGAGTAGACTGACCCTGAGGCCACAGCATCTGTTCAGCACGCTGCGCCGGAAAATGATGCGCCGGTTGTTGTAGGACACCACCAGGTCCCAGCCAAAGTTGAAGCCAGTCCACCGCCAGCTGCAAATCTCATCCCTGCGGAGCTGGGCCCCACAGCGCATGCTGTTCCCCTGGAGGTCAGACACATTGACGTTAATGGGCTCGAACTCCCTGATTTGCTCGGCGCGGAGGAGGGCAAGCCACTGCTCTTTGTACACTGGTGTGAGCCACACAGCAGGGATCACTGCATCCTGGTCGATGGTGCGTGCTGACGACAGGTCGCAGATTATGTAGGCCAGTCGCAGCTGCTGGAACACTGGCACAAAGGCTCTGCCCTGCTGGGTCTCTAGGAAAGGGGTGCCCTCCGACTCCCTCTTGGACCTGTCAAACCACGAGTTGGCATCTGGCAATAAGGCACTGCAGGGACCTCTCCATGTGGGCTGCAGTTGCAGGAACATCCACTTTTTCAGCTTGGTGTACACATCCATCTCCACCTCCATCACGAAGAGCTCTGAAGAGGCGATGAGCTCTTTCATGAGATCCAGGCTGATTTCCCGCAATAGCTGCTCACTACGCTGGGTCATCAGGTTGTCCAGCAGCCACTGTAAGCACATGGTCTTGATGTTTTGGAGGCCGTAGCTCTCAGCAGAGTAGTAGTAGCTGCACACGGTCTGGGCGCTGACAGTCTCCTTCATGACTTCCCCACACTGCTGAATTAGCTTGTCCAACTGCAGCATGCTGGCTGTGGCCAGGATGGGGACAACTCGGCTGGGTGGGATGCACACGGAGTCTTGGTACAGGGAGCCTAAAGCCTTGTGAAGTGCTTCACGATCAATGTTCTCGTCAGGCATCTGCAACTCTATTGTATTCATGGTTGCTTCCCTCCAAGCACCACTGAACATGCTAGCGAAGTAACCTGACTGGCATAAGTAGACTCTGTGCAAGTTCCACGCCTCCCCTAGTGCGCAGATCTGCACATCACTGTCTTCCCCCCTTATGAAGAGTGCCTCATAAACGGACTCGGAACTGTCTTTGGCGCGCTTCCTGGGGGGCTCTTTTTCGTGAGGCCCTCCTGCGCCTGACTTCCGCTTGAGGCCTAACTGACTGGTAGTAGGTCCGGCCTCTTCACTCTCATCCTCCGCCTCATCTACTGCTGCCATGGCTGCCTCCGCCATCTCCTCCTCCTCCCCACCGGCACCTGGCTGGCCTGGGGCACGCCTCCCCCAGCCCCAGAGCATCCGGCTGCTTAGTGCTCCCATGGCCTTTATGTACCTTAAAGGCGCAAAAGACACGCTCCCTCACAAGGCGCAGCTTCCACTGGCACTAGCTCAGCCCAGAGTGCTTCTGGGTACAGCTGACGTCTGCTTTCACGTCACCCAGGACGCTGTGCTAAGCCCCACCCCATCCGGCCCCGCCCCGCAGGAAAACGGCAAGCCCTCCCAGGACGACCACTGTGCACTTTTCCCTCCTAGGATGGTTGCTTTGGGGCTCACTTCACAGACTGATGATTTAATGGAGAACATTTTGTGAAAATTCTTCCCTTTGTCTTGAAGAACAATTCACTTTTTTCCATCTGAAATATTCAGTGATCATTTATGGAGAGAACTACATCTTGACCCTAACTGTTTCCTCCAGGAACCCTATTTCCCATAATAACTTCTAAGGCTAACTCATCACTTGAGGCTGTGAAGCCATTTCCTGTGATAAAGGTTGTAACTTTTGCCACAGTCTTTGCTTTGCTCTTTAACTTTTGTTTTTAAATGAGTTCCCAGTTTTAAAACCGTTTTAATCTCTCTCTCTCTCTCTCTCTCTCTCTCTCTCTCTCTCTCTCTCTCTCTCTCTCCCTGTCTCTCTGTCTTGTGTGTGCGTGTGTGTCAGAGCGAGAGAGAGAGAGAGAGAGAGAGAGAGAGAGAGAGAGAGAGAGAGAGAGAGAGAGAGAGAGAATCAGCTACTTTGGGGCCATGCCTCCATTTTAAAGAGATACAGAAAGCTTTAGCTTAGGGAAGGAAGATCTGAAGTTCCCAGAATAACTTTTAGCCTTATTTATTTATGTTGTTGTTGTTGTTTTTTCTCTCCACCTGTTTAAACATCTTGAACTCTCTGCCTGTGACACTTTCCCTGGTTCTTCCAAACAACTGCCCATTCTTCAATGTCTGAGATCTGGCTCAAGGCTGACTGTTTCTCAACGTCCAAGGCAGAGAGGCAGCTTTCCTTAACTGTAATCCCATTATGCCTTGATCAAACATTTATCCCCACAGGGCTGCAGGACTCTAGATTACTAGCTCCAGGCACCAGGCCAAGCACATAAGAAACTTACAATGAAAGAAAATACATGTGTTCTTTTTTTCTTTTCATTTTTGAGGAAGGAGGAATATTAAATCCTGTACAGATAAATGTAATACTTTATAAAATGATGGGTTGTAGAGAGAGTATGGATGGACCTCTGAATGGCAAGGAAAGTACAATATTAGGGGAAATACACACATTTTCTGAATTGGCAACATGATTTATTGAAAAACTATAAGTCTAAGAAATGTTATTTTAATTACCAAAACATCTCTTGATGCTGGGAAGCCTCTTAGGTCATTTGACACTCCCTGAAGTAGAAAGTTCCCTAAATTTGTATATTGCAGTATAATGTTATGTTACATGTTCAGTATTGTCTTATGGGGCTCTACCGAAAGGCTGATTGAGAGTGTCTAAATAAATTGTGCAATAGGAAAATATGTTGAGAGTGCATGAAAAAGAGAGTGGAGGGGGAAAATATATAGCTTAAGGCCTCAGCCTCCAAAGCTTATCTGCACCTGTAAGATAATGGGTCATTGTCAAGAAGCTATGGAATGGAGGCAGTGAGGGATTCCTTAATTGTGCCGTGTCTGGATGAGTGATGAAGGAAACTCTGCTTATTCAAAAAGAGATGGCTCTGAGCCACACACATAGGAAGAACATTTAGATGAAATATAGATTGAATTGGTTGACAAACAATAATCAGATTAATTTAAGAACAATGGAAGTTGCTATAAAATTAAATATGAAGAATTAGCTTTCCTGCTTGTAAAAGTAAAAGGTGTGTTTATAGTCAATCACAGTAGTCTCATCCAGTTCCCAAGAAGTGTTTTTTTTTCAAGTATGGGAAGACCAAAGGAATTTAATAACAGTGATAGGTGAGGATTCAGTCAGAGATATCTCATTATAGTCACAAGAAGCTGTTCTGGGATAACTTTCACAGGTTGTGCTTAGACCCACACAGAGGAATTCAATAGATGGGCAAGGTACCAGAATTCAATGTTGCCCACATCTGGCCCAGTCGACACCATGTGCCCACACCATGTGCAGCTACTACTACTCTGGTGAGAGGTACAGCCTCCAGAACACCAGGACCATGTGCATCCAGTGGCTGCTGCACAACCTGACGACCCAGCATAGTGAGCAGCCACTGTGTCAAGTGCTGCAAACTACAAAAGAGCAAAATAGAACTTAAGGTCTAGGCAATAATTTTTTTTTTAGATAAGAATCTTCAATTTTATAATGATACACAGTCTATTCTTAAGGATGTAAAGCTAATGTAAGAATTTTTTTTATTTTTTTTATTAGTTTCAGGTGCACAAGACAAAGTAATACTAGACGTTTATCTTTTATATCCCTCACACTGTGTGAACCCTCCTCTCCCCATCCACTATCCCTCTGACATCGCACAGAGCCATTACATTTCCACTGTCTCTATTCCTAATGCTGTACTCCGCTTCTTGTAAGTACATACACACACACACACACACACACACACACACACACACATATATATATATATATACACAAACTTGTAGTTGACATTCATTATTGTTCAGCTTCAGCTTCAGGTGTACAGTGCAGAGATCAGGCATCTGCATCATCCCTGAGGTGGTTTCCCTAATGAGACAAGTGTCCATCGGATACCCTACAAAATCTTTACAACATTATTGATTACATTCCCCAAATTAATCTTCAAAACCCCGTGGCCATCTTGTGGGTACTGACTGTTTTCTAATCCCCTCACCTCCCCTCTTATCCCCACCCCCCCTCCCATATAGCAACCCTCAGTTTTTCCTCTATGTCTCCAAAACTGTTTCTGATTAGTTCATTCACTTATTCTTTTCTTTAGATTCCACATATAAGTGAGATCATACGGTATTTGTCTTTCTCTGTCTGACTTATTTCACGTAACATAATGTTCTCTAGGTCCATCCATGTTGTTGTAAATGGTAAGGTTTCTTTCTTCTTTATGGCTGTGTAATACTCCATTGTATAAATGTACCACAGTTTCTTAATCCAGTCGTCTACCGATGGGCATTTCGGTTGTTTCCATGTCTTGGCTATTGTGTATAGCGCTGCAATAAACATAGGAGTGCATAAAGTTGTTTGAATTCGAGTTTTGGATTTCTCCAGATACCTAGGAGTGGAATTGCTGGATCATAAGGTAGTTCCATTTTCAGATTTTTGAGATACCGCCATACTGCTTTCCACAGTGGCTTAGGCAATAAATTTTAATCTAAGTGTAGCTACCTTCCTCACCTGAATAAATGAATTGAAAGACATTGATGGTGGTTAAGAGATAATAACAAAAATGTTTGCTGAAAGTTATACTTCCTCAAGTGTTGTGTTTCAGAAATAAAAATTTGCCTCTATAGGTATTCTGATCATCTAATGTCTTGTAGGGTGTAGAAACATATGAGGGGCAGAGGAATATTTGTCTGTTCATGGTGTTCTGAAGATAGGAAGCATTTTTTCTAGTAGGCAAGACAACTAAAATTTACCTCATATTTAGAAAATAAGTGGCTAATTGATAATATGAACAGTCTTTGGGAATAATTTGATCTAACAGTGCAGGTGAAAGTTTGGTTTAGACTGTGAACACATTTTCCACACCAATTGTTATGATTACATGCCCAGGTTAGACACCAAAGGATTAATTCACTCCAAATAGTAGCACAATTCAACTATCAAATTTGGCTCAAGCCCTAGGGGCAGGGAAACATGACACAGCGGAAAAGATGAAAACAATCTGTACTAATTCATGCTAAGATCAGAATACCTCAAAGATCCTTCATTCTCTGAGAAGTATTCTCACATAAGCACAATGCATGACATTGCCGATACCTGTCAATTATTTTTAAAAAACAAAACAAAAAGACAAGGCAGTGCTAAAAATAAGAAGCTACAAGCAACCAATGGTTTTGATTAGCATGTTTGAAGTACGTGGAATTGTATGAAGAACTGTGGCTGTAAGTGAATTAAAATTTTCCAAGCAGTCATGAACAGTATGTTTTGGGTCAAGGCAAGTGCTTGAGTCTGGTCCACCAGCAGAAGAGGAGACTACCTTCAGAGCTTCATTCTCCAATATGGTAGCCACTAGTCATATGCGACTACATAAATTGATTAAAATAAATAAAATAGAAAATTCAGTCTCTGGATCTCACTAGCCACATTTGAAGTGCTCAATAGGTGCATGTGAATGGTGGCTACTATAGTGCATACAGCTCAACTATAGAGCATTTCTGTCAGTGCAGAGAGTTCTTCTACATTGTGTAGTTCTTTTTTATTTTTTTAATTAAAGTTTACTGGGTTGACAATTGTTAGTAAAGTTACACAGATTTCAGATGTACAATTCCGTAACACATCATCTATATATTACATTGTGTGTTCACCACCCAGAGTCAGTTCTTCTATCACCATGTATTTGATCTCTTTTACCCTCATCTACCACCCTACTCTCCGCCTACCCTCTGGTAACCACTAAACTATTGTCTGTGTCTATGAGTTTTTGTTTCTTCATTTGTTTGTCTTGTTCCTTTGTTGTTTTCAGTTTGATATACCACATATCAATGAAATCATATGGTTCTTCACATTTTCTGTCTGACTTATTTCGCTTAGCATAATAATCTCAAACCCATCCACGTTGTCTCAAACGGCACTATTTCATCCTTTTTATGGCAGAATAGTATTCCGTTGTGTATATATACCACAACATCTTTATCCAATCAACTATCGAAGGACACTTTGGTTATTTCCATATCTTGGCCACCATAAATAAAGTTGCAATGAACATTGGAGCACATGTGTCTTTGTGGATAAATGTTTTCAGGTATTTGGGGTAGATACCCAAGAGAAGGATTGCTGGGTCATATGGTAATTCTATTCTAAACTTTTTTTGAGGAACCTCCACACTGCCTTCCATAGTGGCTGCATCAATCTGCATTCCCAACAAGTGTGTATGAGGGTTCCTTTTTCTCTACAGCCTCTCCAGCACACGTTAATTTTTGTCTTGTTGATGACAAAAGTTCATTGGTGTGAGGTGATATCTCACTGGTGTGAGGTGATATCTCATTGTGGTTTTGATTTGCATTTCTCTGATGATTAGTGATGTTGAGCATTTTTTCATATGTCTATTGGACATTTGTATGTCCTCTTTGGAGAAATGTCTCTTCAGGTCCTCTGCCCATTTTTTAATTGGATTGTTTTGTTGTTGTTGTTGTTGAGTTGTATGAGTACCTTATATATTTTGGATATTAGCCCCTTATCAGAGGGGTTGTTTCCAAAAATCTTCTCCCATTTGGTTTGTTGCCTCTTTATTTTGTCGATGGTTTCTGATTCTGTGCAGAGGCTCTTTGGTTTGATATAGTCCCATTCATTCATTTTAGCTTTTACTTCCCTTGCCTTTGAAGTCAAATTCATAAAATCCTCTTTGAACCCAGTGTCCATAAATTTAGTACCTATGTTTTCTTCTATGCAATTTATTGTTTCTAGTCTTATGTTTAGGTCTTGGATGAATTTTGAGTTAATCTTGGTGCACGGTGACAGATAGCAGTCTAGGTTCATTCTTTTGCCCGTGGCTTTCCAATTCCCCAGCACCAATTATTGATGAGGCTGTCTTTTCTCTGTTGCATATTTGTGGCTTCTTTGTTGAAAATTATCTGTCTATATTTATGTGGCTTTGTTTCTGGGTTCTCAATTCTATTCCATTGGTCTGTGTGTCTGTTTTTCTGCCAGTACCATACTGTTTTGATTATTGTTGCCCTGGGGTACAAGCTGAAATCAGGGAGTGTGATACCTCCAGCGTTGTTCTTTTCCATTAGGATTGCTTTGGCTATTTGTGGTCTTTTGTGGCTCCACACAAATATGATGATTTTTTGTTCTCTTTCTTTAAAAAATGCCATTGGGATTTTCGTGAGCATTGCATGAAATATGTAGATTGTTTTGGGTAATATGGCCATTTTAACTATGTTGATTCTTCCAATCCATGAACATGGAATGTCTTTCCATTTCTTTGTGTCTTCTTCAGTTTCTTTGAAAAATGTCTTATAGTTTCCAGTGCATAGGTCTTTCACATCCTTGATTAAGTTTCAGCCTAGGTATTTTGTTCTTCTTGTTGCAATTGCAAAATGAATTGTTTGGTTTTTTTTGTTTGTTTTTTTAAATTTCTGTGTCTGAGGTTTCATTGTTACTATATAGGAATGCAATGGACTTTTGTACCTTAATTTTGTATCTGGCAACTTTACTGTATTGGTTTCTTGTTTCTAATAATTTTTGGTGGACTCTTTAGGGTTTTCTATTCATAGCATCATGTCATCTGCAAAAAGTGACCATTTAACTTCTTCATTCCCTATTTGGATAACTTTTATTCCTTCCACTTGCCTCATTGCTTTGTCTAAGACTTGCAATACTATGTTGAAATGAGTTCGTGCAGTTCTATAATCAGTTGTCTCGAGTGAATTTTTCCTTCTACGTGTGTGTGTGTGTGTGTGTGTGTGTGTGTGTGTGTGTATGGTTGGTGCAGAAGTAATTGCAGTTTTTGCAATTATTTTAAATTTTTTTAACCGCTATTACTTTTGCACACATATATATGGTCAAAAAATGTATACACATTTTAAGAAAGGAAAAAACTGTATTAATATTGTAATATTCAATATGTACCACGAACAAAATAATGAATACAAGTCTCATTTGACTTCTACAGTTACAAGAGGTGCTCATAGTGGTTACCATCAGTGTAATTTTAATATAATTTTTTCCTTCTTTAATCTGTGTATACTTTTTGGAGATATATATATATATATATATATATATATATATATATATATATATGGTTTTGGGATCAGCTATTAACCTCTCAATGGGTTGGTGATGTTTGCCGGGGTGGGGAGGAGTTAGAAAAATGTAAATACACAGTGGTCACTTTTAGATTTATAGGATCCCATTTGTCTCATTGTGCTTGTTGAGATGTTATGGAGGCTGGCTATGGGGCTTGGGGAAGTTTGGTAACCTTCCAAATGGATGCTTTATTCTGAGACCCTGTGCTCAAGAACTTGAGGAATTTGAGTCTTGCCTTCTGTGGCCCATAGGGCATCACCTGGTAGTCAGATCACCGTCTCAAACTCACTGTTCAAAACACAACTTTGCTTTTCTTCACCCATTCCGTTAGCATGAAAATCCATTTTCAATACATTTCCTGTTTGGCTTTCACTCTTTTTATTGTTAATACTGGCACCATTAGCAAAGCCCTCTTGTGAGTCTCGAGTGCTTGGAATTGTTGAATAAGAGGATACAAAATAAATTTCTTTGTAAACTGAAAATTAATTTATAAGTATTAGCATTTTGGGTTATGGTAGTAATCATATTTGTTTCTTTGTTTTGGTGTGTCGTCAAGTTTCATGTGCTACAGCATGTCAATGCCTTTCAGATAAAGACCACCTGGAACACACTTGTTGTTGTACAAGTTGAGTTCATTATTTGTTGCAGTGAGGGAGAATGCACACAATAGTGAAAGGTGGGTCACATAAGTAAAAGAGTGATAGAAGAGGCATATTAATGGATTTGGGCTTGGGTCCGGTGATTTGGGTGAGGGCTTAAGGAAGCATAGTTTTGATCTGGATTGGATGCTGTCAGGAAGAGAGGGTATGCCTATGATTGAGTATCTTAATAACCCTCTTGTATAGAGAGAACAGATTAGAGAGAGGGTAAAGCTGTAGCTGCTAAAAACAATGACTCAAACAAAGCATGAACAAAACCAGCAGTAAATCGTATGAGCCAGGAAAGGGCTGTCTGGTGGGTTGTACAGTGATCTTGCTTTCGTCTGTGCCTATGAAAAGAGAAATATGATGTGCCTTTGTTGTTTTTCACTTTATCATGGTCTCAGAATGACCTTCACTGAAATTGGCATTTGGTGAGATTTTTTAATGTCCAGAGGGAGAATGACAAGTCATAACCTGGATGTCAGAAGTTATACATATTTTATTACCCCTAATGACCAAGAGCAGACAACGTTGGGCCCAAAGACATTAATCCAGGTTGTCTAGATTTTTCACTGTTGCTCCGATATTGCTGATCAAGGGTTTGTTTAGTTAAAATGGAATAGTACAAATGACTCTATGATGAAATCTGGACAATTTAGGTAAAGATGGACTAATTCTTTAAAAAATGCTAAAATGCGCCCAAGGTCAAAGAGATAACATGAATATTCTAATAACGATTCAATAAATTGAACTTGTTGTCAAAAACATTCCAAAAAGGAAATCTTCACATTCTTGTGTTTCCATCGGAAAATTCTTCCAAACGGTTAAAGAACGGATAATACACACGGTACACATGTAAATTTTCTATGCATAAAATAGAAGAGGAAGGAATACTTCAAAATTCCACAACTGATGTTATGAGGATGAGATTACCCTGCTACTAAAGCCAGATAAAGACATTATCAAACAAGTAATCTATAGCCCAATAACCCCAAGAGACGTAGATGAAAAACATTGCAAAGAGAATATTAACAGATCATGTCCAGCAACATATTGAAAAGAATAGTACGCCATGACCAAGAGAAATGTATCATGGAAATGCAAGGCTGGTTCAATACTTGGAAATGAAACAATGTAATCTGCCATATTAACAGATTAAAGAAGAAAAACCACATGACCATCATAATCGATGCAGAGAAAGCATTTTGACAAAGTGCAACATGCACTCATGATTAAAAGTGTCATAAAAGTAGGAATAGACTGGAACATCCTCAAACAGGTAAAACAAATTTACAAAATAACCTAGAGCCAACATTATATTTAATGTTGAATTACTGAAAGCATTTCCCGTGAGTTCAGGCATCAGGTAAAGAAGTTCTTTTGCAAGATTGCACTGAAAGTCTGAGCTGATGAAATAAGGCAAGACAGAGAAATGAATATACATACAGTTTGGAAAGGAAGAAGTAAAATGATTGTTACTCCCAGTCAACAGGATTTTCTACATAGAAAAACCCAAAGAAGCTACAAAAAAACTTATAAAGCCAACAAGGGATTTGAACAAGGTGGCAGAATACGAAGTCAGCACACAAAAATCAAACTTATATCTATGCATTAGAAATGTTCAATCGTATGCAAAACAATGAATCTCCACATAAGCCAGACCTCTTATGTAAAAACTAACTCAAAGTGGATCAAAGGTCTAAATGTAAACTGTAAAATTATGAAACTTTGAGAATAAAACATAGGGGAATACCTTCATAAATTAAGGTTAGGCAAGGACTTATTAGATGTGACATCAAAATCATGATCCATAAATAAAATAATGGATAAATTGGACTTGAAGATTAAAAACTTCTGTTCTTCTAAACACAGTATTAAAGTAGGAAAGAATAAGCTACAGCCTAGAAGAAAATGTTCGCAACTCAAATATCTGAAACAGGATTTGTATCCAGGATATACAAAGAACTCTCAAAACTCAATAATAATTAAACACACAACCTAGTTGTAAAGTGAGCAACAGACATTAAGACTTCAAGCAAGAAGGTATAAGGATGGGAGTGACGTCATAGGAATGGTGGCAGCGGGGTGCACTTTTTGAGTTCTCCTCCGGATCTTATCACAAACGGGACATCTATAACCCATCAAAGGACTCTCTGCTCATCACGCAGAACAGCTAAGAGACTCGTGCAAGGATTACTTGAAGGTGGGCAAATTGGGCGAGCAGGGGAAGAGGGAAGGGAGCAGAGTGGAGACAGGCCCGCACCTGCGGCAGTGGAGACATGGCCCGCACCTGCGGAGGTGGAAACGCGACCCACATCTGCGGCTGTGGAAACGCAGCCGGCATCCGCAGCTGCAGAGATGCAGGGGATCCCAGGATGGAACAGAGAACACAAAAGCCAGGAGGTGGGCTCTTTCCCTGCATCCCACAGCTGATCTCTCCCACCGAGGGGGCAGCATATCCAGCATTTGAGGCAATAACATCAGCTGATACCTCCAGTTGGGCCCTAGGCCGGACAAAGGACACAAACTCCATACCTGGGCCCCTCCCCACCCCCCGGCTCTTCTAATCCTACCCCCGCCCTTCCAGTTCAAACTGGCCCCTGAACTGAGGAGTGGTGTCAGATTACAGAGCAGCCTTAGTGCTCAGGCTCTGGGAAAACCGGCATGCAGCTGTGACCCAGGAAACAGGCTGGGAAGAGGGTGACTTTTGCTGGGCTAGGAGAGAAGAGACTCCTCCACCCACAGCCACCACCTTTTCTGGCCTGCGGGAAGAGTGTGACACGGCTGGGCTGGGAGAGAGACGACCCCTCCATGCCCAGCCCCCACCCTTTCTGGCCTGCCTAGGGCGGGGCAATTACAACTGCAGAGGCACTCCCAGGGATCAGCAGTAAGCGGCAGACGCAGCTCCTGGCTTTCAGCAGCTCAGAAATCTCCCGCCCGCCACACACACACACACACACACACACACACACGGAAGAAGTGCCCTAACAATCATGAGAACTGGACACAGGGCTGGTGGTACTACTCTCAGTGCACATATGTGCAGGCAAGGGCAGAAACTGCACTGACTTTGTAGAAACTACCATCCAGACCCCGCAGCCCCACGCATCTAAATCTGCAGTCCCAACGTCACTCTGGGCACCAGGTGACCGGCTCTGCCTGCACAATACGCAGAGGACTCTTTGGTACAGCAGAGGACAACCTGGAGATTACTTGGTGGGCTTAAGCCAAGACTGGTGCTGCCTTTTGTTGTTGTTTTTTTTTGTTTTTGTTTTTGTTTTTGTTTTTTGGTCTTTATATCTTTGATAACTTTGCCTGTGTTGAGTGTGGGTTGTCGGTTGTTTTTACATGTGAATGTATTTGATTTTTTCTTTGTTGTTGTTGTTCTGCTTGGTGATTTGCTTTGTTCTGAAATTGCCCTAGCAGGGCCCAGCTTAAGAGGCACAAGATTCAACATACCCAGAGGTCAACTCCAAACCAAACCAGAGTACTACTGGGTTTGACCTACAAGTGACAAACCCAGAGGGAATTCTCTACAGGCACAAGAGCGCATAGAGGCCAAACCACATTTAAGTGGTCAACCCTCACACAGCAGAACACCCTGCGGTGGGCACAGCCAAGTCTCACAATTAGTCAGCCTAGGAGTTAACCCCACCTACTCACAAGAGAAAAGCAATTAAAGATCTTCTTTAACAGGACAATATACACAACGCAAGAGTCACCTTTGGAGCACACGCAGAGGAGAAGAACGAAGTAGTGCAAGTCAAATATAAAGGACACATACTACATAAGATAACCCAGCAAGAACTAAGAACTCTAGGGGATCTACCTAATACATCGAAGCAAACACAGAGAGTCAGCCAGAATAGGGAAACAAAGAAACATGTCCCAAATAAAAGAACAGAAGAAACCTCCACAAATGGAACCAAATGAAACCTACCAGAGACAGAGTTCAGAACACTGATGATAAGAATGTTTAAGGAGCTTATAGACGACATAAAGAAGGATGTAGAAATCATAATGAACAACCAGTTAGAACTAAAGAACACAATTACTGAAATAAAGAACTCACTTGAAGGCATTAACGGCAGGTTAGATGAAGCAGAGGATCGAATCAGCGACTTAGAAGACAAGTTAGCAGAGATCACCCAAACAGAACAACAGAAAGAAAAAAGAATAAAAAACAATGAAGATGGTTTAAGAGACCTCTGGGATAACATCAAGCGCCAACAACATGCGCATCATAGGAATACCAGAAGGTGAAGAGAGGAAGCAAGGGATTGAGAACATATTTGAAGTAATAATGTCTGAAAACGTCCCTAACCTGATGAAGGAAACCAACATACAAGCCCAGGAAATGCAGAGCGTTCCAACCAGGATAAACCCAAGCAGGTCCACACCAAGACACATTATAGTTAAAATGGCAAAGGTTGAAGACAAAGAGAGAATCCTAAAAGCAGCAAGAGAAAGACAGAGGGTTAGATACAAAGTAACTCCCGTAAGACTATCAAATGACTTTTCTACAGAAACATTGAAGGCCAAGAGGGAGTGGCAGGAGATCCTCAAAGTGATGGAAAACAAAGGCCTACAACCTAGATTGCTTTATCCAGCAAGGCTATCACTTAAAGTTGATGGAGAGATAAAGAGCTTCCCAGAAAAGAATAAGCTAAAGGAATTTATTACCACCAAGATAACATTGCAAGAAATACTAAAAGGACTTCTGTAAGTAGAAGAAAGATGAAAACAATCTAACTACAAATTTTAAAATGGCAATAACTATGTACCTATCAATAATCGCTTTAAATGTAGATGGAAAAACTGAGGGCTGCTAGATGGGAGGGGGGGTGGGTATAAGGGGGAAGGTGAGGGGATTAGAAAGCACAGTCAGTAACCACAAGATTGCCACGGGGTTTTGTAAATTAATTTGGGGAATGTAATCAATAATGTTGTAAAGATTTTGTAGGGTATCCGATGGACACTTGTCCCATTTGGGAGAACACCTCAGGGATGACGTACATACCTGATCACTGCACTGTACACCTGAAGCTGAAACTGAACAAGAATGAATGCCAACTGTAATTATACATATATATATATATATATATATATATATATATATATATATATACACATATATATGTATATGTATATATATGTATGTATATACTTACAAGAAGCAGAGTACAGCATTAGGAATGGAGACAGTGGAAATGTAATGGCTCTGTGGGATGTCAGAGGGATAGTGGATGGGGGGAGGGGTGTTCACACAGTGTGAGTGAGAGGTATAAATGACAAACGTCTAAGTATTACTTTGTCTTGTGCACCTGAAACTAATAATAAAAAAAGAAGGTATAAGGATGGTACATAAGCACAGGACCAGTGTTCAACATCATTAGCTTTTACAAAAATGCCAACTAATCTAATATGAGATACCAACACTCACCTATTCAAATGACTAAAGTTAAACACACACATTACCAAATGCAAGCTCCTGGAACTCGCAAATATTGCTGGTGTGAATGCTAAAAAGTTGGAGCCACCCTGAAACAGGGTTTGGCAGTTTCTTCCAAATTTAAACTGACACTTCCCATATGATGCACCAATCTGACTGCTGAGTATCTAACCTGGAAACTTAAAAACTTATGTTCACTAAAAAACCTGTATGCAAATGTTTATGGCAGGTCTATGAATATTTCACAAAAACTGGAAACAACCCAAATGCCTTTCAGCAGTTGAATGGATAAAACAAACCATGGTACATCCGTGTGTGTAAATTGAATGAACTGTTGATGCATGCAACAACTTGGATAGACCACAAGGTACACTGTAATTACACTTATATATCATTCTCAAAATGACAAAATTATACTGATGGAAAATAGATCAGTGGTTGCCAAGATTTGGGGCCAAGGTAGTGGAGTGATGGAACAATTCCATATTCTGATTGTAGTGATTGTTACACTAATTTTTACATTTTAAAACTTCACATAACTTTAGGCAAAAAAGGAAAAAAAAACATTTTACGTTGTGATAATTCAAAAAGAAATATTTAAATTAAAGACATTTCAAAACACACACACAATCACACACTATACCACTACGCCCCTTCAGAATGGCCAAATTTAAAATGTTGATTTTATCAAGTGCTGGCAAGGATGTGGGGGAACTAGAACTTGAATACAACTGCTGGTGGGAATGTAAAATGGTACAACTACCTAGGAAAAGTGTTTGGTGATCTGTCTTACTCCATTCAGGCTGCTATAACAAAATAATACAGAATGGGTGGCTGATAAACAACACAAAATGTATTTCTTACAATTCTGCAGGCTGGAAAGTGCGAGACGAAAGAGCCGGATGGTCACAATTTGGTGAGGACCCTCTTCCTGGTTGGTACCAGGAGACTTCTCGCTATGTTCTCACATGGTGGAAGGGGCTAGGTAGCTCTCTTGAGCCTCTTTTATAAGGGCATTAATGCCATTCATGAGGGCTTCACCATCACGCTTATAACCTCCCAAAAGCCCCACTTCCTAATACCATCACATTGGGCATTAAGATTTCAAAACATGAATTCTGGGGGGAAACAAACATTCAGAACATAGCAGGCAGTTTCTTAAACTATTACACATGCACCAACGATATATATGATCCAGACATTCTAGTCCTAGGAGTTTTCCCAAGAGAAAGGAAAGCATGTGTACAGAAACTTGTATATGAATATTCAGAGCAGTTTTATTTGTAATAACCAAATAATGAAGCATCCCTGAAGCCCATCAACACACGAATGGGTAAACAACATCTAACCACTCACTATGCTGCTCATATAAAACTAATACAAAATAATATTGGATGTCATTAAAAAACAAAATTTTAAATAATTGAAAAATAATTTTAATTAAAAAATAAAAATTAAAAACAAGACTGTGGCATTTCCATATAAAGGAATACTTCTAGCAATAAAAGGGAAAGAACTAAAAACAAAAAGGAATGAACCACTGACACGTGCTACAACGTTAATGAATCTCACTATGCTGAGTATAAGGAGCCAGACCAAAACGAGTATATACTCTATGATTAAATTTACGTAAAGTTCCAGAAAATGCTACCTAATATATATTGACAGAAAGCAGACCAGTGGTTGCCTGGGGAGTGCTGCCAGTTAGGAGAGGCAGGAGGCAGAGATTACAAAGGCGCAGGAGCAGGAAATTTATCATCAAAACATCACATTAGTAGTTATCCCTTGGAGGGTGTGTGTGTGAAAGGATAAGGCGATGAAGTAGAACAGCACAGGGTGCCTCCAAGTTATCCACAAAATTCTAGTCCTTATTGAGGACAGTGATCATGCATTCTGCCAGATTAACATACAAATTACAGAAAAACTTTTATATATCTTTCTATATGTGAAAAATATTTAGAAAATACATGCAAAATCATATATATACACATATACATACATATATAAATATACATACTATGTATATGTATATAGATAGATAGATATAGATACAGATACCTAGATATATAGATATAGATATATTTGATTTAAATAACTGTAATTATAGAAATAGATTATAGACCTGAGAGTATTCGTAGTGTTTGAAATGGATGGAGTACTATGATCATAAACTGAGAGTCTCTCAGTTTACATGGAAAATAGTGAAAGAACTTGCCTCAGGTCAAAGAACTAAGAGTTAAACCTCCTTACTCCATGGCAGCGCTCTTTTCATTACTCCACCTTCCTTTTCTCATCTCTTGAGCTAGCTCTTTCTGTGTCTTCAGTCAAATCCTCTGCTCCCTCACAGACAAAAAATGTCTATATACTTATGGAAACGTATACATACATACAAATATGGTGTGCTGTTAATGTTTAACGACCAATACTGTGGGAGGGGGGCAAATTCTTAGCACACACTTGCCAATATCTCCGATCTAATTTCTCCCACCATGGCTGATGTCAAGCGACCAACGTGATGTCACTGAATATAGAGTTTTGGAAGAGATGTGCAGTAGAACACCATTCAGTTTTGTCACCATACAGATATAGCAGATGAAAATTACAGGAAGAGCACAGATTCATAGTAAAAGGTAGGAAAATATGTGTTTTCAGTGTTTACTGATGTTGGTTTTAATATATGTTATTGTGATTTTATATATAATTTGATATTGACTAATGGTATGCTTACTAACTGGCTCACAAAATTTCCTAAAATGTTAATGATCGACTATCACCAGCTGATCTGAGCCAGCTCTACCATACCACTGCTGCAGAAATAAATATAGACTCTGGTATGTGCTTCAAAAGTTCCTTGGAGAATTAATTCCCCATTATAAAGCAAATGGGAAGTTTGGATTGCCCTTATCTGCAACATTTTAGAATTTGGAAATATAATGGAATAATTTTATGGATGATTCTGGATCACCCTTACAAAAATGGTAGATTTGACTAGGCATCATGTCTATAAAGTCAATAATGTGAAATAAAGTAATTTGTACCTATTATAGATGATGAATTGATGCTGGAATCATATTTCCCCAGATGTGTCTTCCAATTTATCTAAAACTCTATGCCCCAACTTTCCATTCTATCCTCCCTCGCTTCCTCACATCCTTCCCCCCTTCCTTTTGTTTATCACGGTTTTCCAGAGAAGCATAACCAATAGGATGTATACATAAAGCAAGATAGAGATAGAGATAGGTACAGAGGGAGAGAAGGAGAGACAGAGAGATTTACATATTTGGTTCACACAATGCTGGAGGTGTGATAACTATTTTTGATGTTCTGTAATTGATGTTTTGGCATCTAGCAAGTCATCTGGCCACGCAAATGGCCCAAGGTTGTTTGTACCTCCACCATCCCAGTGTGTTTGCAGGAGTGACAAGCCTCAACATTTGTGTTTTGCTTCCTGCCCAATAGAGGACAGCTCCACCTAGCTGCTTCCTGCCACCATAGTAATAAAGGGTTTGTCCTAGTTCCACTCTCTGTTTCTCCCTGCTAGTGGTCCCAGGTGGCAGTGGGTGGTGTGCCATGCCTGCCATCCTCTGAGGGACTGTGAGTAATAAACTCTTCTTTCAAAGGCAGTTGTCTTCCTTTCTGTCATCTTACTGTACCTGATTAAAACAAATCCTAGCTACATTTTAAAACAGGAGGCCAGCAAGTCCAAGACTGCCAGGGTGGGCTGGCAGTCTGGAGATCAGGGGAGAGACGATGGTGCGGAATCCCTCTTGATCAGGGGAGGTCTGTCCAGGCCTTCAACGGTATGGTTGATGCCCACATGCGTTAAAGAGGAGCAATCTGATATACTCAAATCCCACCTATTTGAATGATAAATCTCATCCAAAATACCCTCACAGAAAAATCCAGAGTAAAGTTTGACCACATATCTGGGAAAGGTGACCCGGCCAAGTTGACACATGAGACAACCAACATAAATTTACCCTTTGTCATCTTGGTACCCATGTGCATCTCCTTAAAGTGTACTTAATCTCCAAATAAGGACAACGTCATACTTCTACCTATGATGAAACAACTATCCTGTGTACAAATGAAAATGCCCTAAACGTTTACCACAAGAGGATACAAAGTCCTTTAGTGATGTTTTCTCTCTCCTTCATATCTCCTAACTTAAATACTATGGTGCAATTTTGACTGCTTAAGTGATACCAATACCAAGTCAATATATCTTATGTTACAAGAGAGGAGGATAACAGAGGGCAGAAAAAACTTGGATAGACAGACAGGCACAGATATAGGATCATATTCATAACAAAGCAAGGAAGAAATACAAAGATTAAAATCCCCCTTCTTGTAGCTCGTCATGTCCTCGTGGCTGGTATATTATAAGTACCTTCTTCTACTACCCATTCCATATTCCTTTGCCCTCAGCAAGCACCTGAGCTGGTCATGGTTTTTTATCTGGTCGGGTGCCCCAGTCCTTCATTCCTGAATGCTCAGGACCATTAGTAGTCCTGCCTGAATTGGATTGTTATAGCTTTCCATTGAGTTTAATCACAGGCCATGTTATTACTAAGGGGTGCCTTAAGGGGTCTCTATTCCAGACATACGCTGCCATAACACCTCTATCGTGGACCGACAGTCCTATTTCCCCTTGGTGATCAGCATCAATAACCTCAGACAGCACAGTAACTCCCATATATGTCTGTTGATTCAGAGGCATGAGAAGCCCAAAGTGGCCTGGCGGCAGGTTTAATTTTCAATTCAATGGAATCATTGTTGTGTCTCCTGGTGGAAGCATTCCTTGCTTTGGAACTGAGACCTGTGTCTAGCCCAGCAGAGCATACGGTAGTGGGGACAGGAAGCCAACTTTGTGCTAGTGGGTCACTAGGTGTGACAGTGAGTGGTCACACACCCATTCCCACCCCTTGAGTCCAGGACCTGTGAATCCTAGCCATGGCAGAAACAGCACCATATACTGGATGAGGAATCAGAGTACATACAGCCTCCTGGAGAACCTCACCATAGCCCTGCAAGGTGTTGTCACCTAGCTGGTGCTGTAGCTGAGCCTTCAAACAGCCTCCATCAAAGGGATTCAGCCTCCCTTACGTTCAAGAGGTTTGGGGTTTACAAACTGGTTCAAGTCTGGGAATTGATTCAGGGTCTGTGACTTTCTGTTAATTTTTTTTCCAAGTTAGGCTTTCATTCACTTGACCTAGAATTCCTCCGGTTATACAGATCAAGTAAGATATTAGTAGGCTTCCTATGTATTTCTCTTCTAGGAACAACATGACGATCGACTAGCCACCTCCATAGGTCTCTGGGAGTCAGACTATTCTGATTGCTGCTTTCATTCTGCTGTCCATGACGGTAACCATGCCCGCCTTACCTTTGGAGGTTTAGTGAGGCCATGTGGCCCCTGCACCTGGGGATACGTTTTACTCCTCTTGCCTTTAGGTTCCCCAATTGAGTAGCATAAGTCCCCTCTGTAACTTCTGGTCTACAGAAAAGAGCGATCATGCAGCTCTTCAAGGCTGCTGGGGCTCCCCTCACAAACTTACTTCTCACAGCCTTGGTGAAGGGTGTGTCCTGTGGACCCTCCCAGGGTGGGTGAGGAGGTCTTAAATAACAAATGCACTCTAACATTCCAATTTCCCTAAGGAATCCTTTCTTCTACAGTAAACCACTGGAAGGTCTGGATTTCTAGTTCACTTGCTGTGGACCACATTTTGGGCATTGCGTTAGCCGACCAAACAAACAAACAAACAAACAAACACTTAGAGCCCTTTCTAACTCTCTGAGCTGCAACAATAAATGCAGATGTCTGCTTAGTGGGGCCACATCAATAAAGTCACCCTGATCCAACGTTATGTTCCTTCCACCATTATCCCACACCTTTAATATCCAGTCTCACACGTCTCCCTATTTCGGTGGGTATAAATCAGAAAAATCTAGTAGCTCTTTTGGAGTACGGCACACCTTCTCATGGGTTATACTTTCTACCTCACCTTAAGGGGCCTGCTGGGACCTCAGTCATCTTATAGGTCTAGAAGCAGGTAAAGTTGGTGGAGTTGTGTGCCAAGGAGCACCAGCAGTTTCTTTGAAGGATATTTCCTCAGGGGAGGACATTACACTTCCCTTGGGCAAGGCAGGGTTAATCTCCTCAGACTGGGGTGGAGAGGGTGCTTCCACTGGTGAAGATGACTCCTGGGTATTTAGGGGCTCAGTGTTCCCAGGTTCACCGAGGTCTTCCCACATGTTCCCATTCCGACGTTCAGGATCCCATTCCTTCCCAATCAATGCCTTCATTTTAAGCGTAGGTATACAGTGAGGTCGGGAATTCAATTTGCATTGTAATTCAGACACTCACAGAATGAGATTCTAGGTTTCGTTTTTAGCAATCTCAGCCCAGTGGCTACAGAAGAGAAGACTCACTTTCAAGGCAGACAGAAGCTTTCCGGTCATTTATGCAGTACTTGAGCAGGTAATTGAAATCTCTGAGCTCATCATTTTCTTTTCCCACTTTCTTCAGTGTCATTAGGAGCAACCATAAATTCTCATCATACTCCTTAGTTTGACAAAAATGTTTGAAGGTATCATACACATGGTCACCCAGAAACCTGCCCTATGTAAGTATTTGATTAAGAATAGCTAACAGAATGAGTAATGGACTTATTGCGATTACCACTTTGTGTGGTATATAGATGTCTAATCACTATGTTGTTTTATATACCTGAAAATCATTTTAAAAAAGGAAGGGGGAAGAGTATCCTGTTGTGAGATTTGGTCTATCTCTATTGCCACATCACACCAAGGACTACCAGAATACACTTTACTACTGGACATGCAGATAATAGCTCCTTTAAATATAATCAAATTGAAGAGCCAAATGCTAAACTATTCTTAAGATTCCGTTGTTTATAACCGCCCTGGTACCAAAGTTTCATTGAGTCAAGGTTCGCCAGAGAAACAGAACCCATAAGATATATAAGCGTGTGTGTCTGTGTGTGGACCCATGTGCTCACATAGGAGAGAGAGAGATAGAGAGAGACAAGAGAGAGACATAGAGAGGAAGGGATGGAGGGAGGGAGGGAGGGAAGGAGGGAGGGAAAGAAAGGAAGAGAGGGAGAGAGAGAGAGAGAGAGAGAGACAGAGAGACAGAGAGACAGAGACAGAGAGAGAGACAGAGAGACAGAGAGACAGAGAGACAGAGACAGAGAGAGACAGAGAGAGAGAGACAGAGAGAGAGAGAGATTTCTTTCAAGGAATTGGCTCATGCGATTATGCAAACTAGTAAATCCAAAATCTACAGGATGTGCTCACAGGCTAGAGACCCGAGGGAGAGCCAAGGCTGTGGTTCAAGTCTGAAGGCCATCAAGCCGGGGACCCAGAGAAGAGTTTCTGTTGCAGGTGAAGTCTGATGGCCATCTGCTGCCGATTTCCCACTTTCTTGGGGGAGGTCAATTTTTTGTTCTGTTCTGGACGTCACTTCATTGGATAAGGCCCACCATCGTTATAGAGGACAATGTTGCTTTACTTAAAGTCCAGAGATTTAAAGATTTTGTCATCCAAAAGCACCCACATAGAATCATCCATAATAAGATTTGATCTCACATTGGGCTGTAAGTGCAACTAGGTTTCTGAGAAGAAAGTGATTGAGGTGAGCTGGTGCATTTGGAAAGGGGGTGGGAGAGGATTGCAAAATTGGGGCCAGAAGGGCGTGTAAGTTTTACACAGACAGAGGAGAGGAGAGGAGAGGAGAGGAGAGGAGAGGAGAGGAGAGGAGAGGAGAGGAGAGGAGAGGAGAGGAGAGGAGAGGAGAGGAGAGGAGAGGAGAATGAGGAAGACGTTAACACAGGCATGGGCATGGCAAATGTGGGCGGCAGCAAGGAGAGTTATCGGCACAGGAAAGAAAGAACTGTTGACGGCATCTTAGAAGTAGCCTCACGTGGCCATGGAGGGCACACTAGACTAGGAACCAGCGGGCCCAAAGGCCCAGAGGTATTATCCTGGCTCTGCACCTACTACGTGGGAGGACTTGGTTAGGTCAGTTAGCTGCTTCCTGCCCTGCGGCCCTGGCTTACTTACTCTCGGTCATGTGAGGATGCTGACAGTAGTCTGCTGCTCTATCATGCCTGTT
Organism: Rhinolophus sinicus; assembly: GCF_057876585.1. NCBI lineage: Eukaryota > Metazoa > Chordata > Mammalia > Chiroptera > Rhinolophidae > Rhinolophus > Rhinolophus sinicus. The sequence continues at coordinate 44,975,135 of NC_142518.1, read as the reverse complement.
GTAAAACATGTAAGAGACAGTGCCTGAAGAAGTGTTTTCTTAAAGAGTAAAATGAAAACTCAGGACCCCTTCTCCCGTTTGGTATTGCACCAGCACGGTGAAGAAATGGCTCCCGAGTCTACAGAAATTAGGGTTCGCTTTCTCTAGTCGGCTACAGGCAGAAGGTTCTTATGTGTGGGGTACAGGAGGGGCTGATTAATTGATAGGAAGGCCAGGTTTGCCCCGCTGAGTCCCTGGAGCTGGGAGGCCCTGGAGTTGGGACACGGTGCAGACAGTTCAAGCACGGAGAGGTGTTTCTTGGGTTCTCTGCTGGGTTGTATGAGACCATGACCCCTCTGAAAGAGGTCGCTGGTCTCTGATATCAGATGAAACAGGTGACAGAACTGTATGTACGTGGAGGCCAGTGGGGTGTGGTGGAAAGAGACCCAGACCTGGAGTGAAATTTATCTGAGGTAACATTTAAGGGTTCACCCCCATCCTAAATATGTGAACGTAAGCAAGCAACTTCCTATCTCTGGGCCCGGGTTCCCTCATCTGTCAAACTGGAGTAAAACCAGCACCTGTCCCACTTCCTTATAGAGTGGGCTGTTGCAAGGATCAAATGCACAACATGTGAAAGATTTCTGTAAACTCTAAAATGGTAGGCCACCTTGGCTTAGTTTTCTTATTAACAAATGAAAACCGAGTATTCTGACCGGTTACAATCAACTATTTTGGCATGCTCTGTCATCGCTTCAGAAAGGTTATATATTTCAGAGAACTAGCTGTTCCTCAGCACAGTCTCAGCACTGAAGTTAGGCTGAATTCTTAGGGTTTCTATACAATCGAATCAGAACCCCATTTTAGGATGAAGATCACAGACTCATAAGCTATTTGAAAAGTAAATAAATAAAACTTTGGATCTACAGTTAAACACGCGGGCCAATGGCCTGAGCTCTATTTTACCCTGCCGAGTGATTTGCTATAAGTAGATAAGAAGAGAGAGTTCAACAGGATTTTCAGAACAGTCTAGCTACAAAAGTGTTCCCCCTCAGCTTCACTACTTCACAAACCTAACGCTAGTCTAGATGAACCTGTGCTAGTTTAATGTCCTCTCAGCACTAGCATTGCAGCCTTGGCAGGCTTCCTCTGTCCCTCTGCAGGAAAACAAAACAAAACAAAACAGAACAGAACAAAACAAAACAAAACAAAACCCTGTGGGCTTCTTTGATTGGGTCTTAACTTCATGGGGTTGTCATTTTGTCTCAAGTCACACGAAATGCCTCACTCCCATAGAGATCACACAAGGAGTTGGAAGAGGAGTAGGGTTTGGTGAGAGAGTATTTAGAGAGTGCCCTCAGAAGATTGTGAATCTCCCCAAACAAGGGAGAGGGATGGAAGGAGGGTCTTCTCTTCACATCCACTCAAGCAAGAGGACTTCGAGGAGACCACCCACTAAAGCTTCACGTGGGCCCCTTCTCCAGGAGGGACCAACAGGTGCCATGACGTGGTGCCAGGAGCACGTGGCAGAGCCCACCTGCCCCTCCCCGCAGCTAGAGCGAGGTCTAGGACTCCCATTGAGACGTCACCACAGTAGCCAGTTTCATCCACGTCCTGTTCCCCAGGAGACGCCACAGACCTCTCCCAAGAGTCTCAGAGCAAAGCCAGGGAGTCCTTGGCCCTGACCTGCACCCTCCCAGGCAAGGCTCCTGCCTCCAGACCGAGCCCCCACCACCTCCCATTCCCCCGAGGAGGGGCGGAGGTCCCTCAGATTCCCTGGGAAAGAAGAGAAAGGAAGGCCCCATGAGTGAGGCAGGAGAGGCCACCCTCACGGAGGCGGCAGCCTCAGTCTCCCCCCAAGCCGCAGAAAGATCTGTTGTCCTTGAGAGGCAGAGATTCTCCCGGGGCTCTTGGCACCAGCAACCACAGCGGGGTCGCGATCCCGGAGGCCACCGCGGCAGCAAGCGTCCAGGGAAAGGTCATCGCCAAGAGTGTGCTTAGCTACGTCCAGTGGTTTAATGTGAAGAAAGGATACGGTTTCATCACAGGAATCATACCCCGGAGGATGTGTTCAATCACCAGACCTCCATCACGCTCAACAGCCCTCACAAGTACCAACGCAGCGTGGGCGACGGCAAGAGGGTGGAGTTTGCCGCCCCAGGATCACTGAGGACCAGGTCGGCGAGGGCGAGGGCAGCCGCGATGGCCTCACCGCGGCCCAGGGCCAGAGTGGCCACCTACCGAGCCATCCCCCAGACCAAGGGCTGCAGTGTTTCCCGCCCTCCCGCAGACCCCAGGCCGTGACCGAGCGACTGCCCGCGCTCCCAGCTCCAGCCAGCGGCCTGCAGGCCTCCCTCCGGCCCGGGTCCGCCCCTACCGCAGGCCCCGCGTGCGCACCGCTGCGGCGAGGGCCCTGCGCGAGCTACCGGCTGAGTCGCCCTAGAGGCCCAGGCCCTGCTCCTGGTCCTAGACCCTCACTCGGCATCTCCGAGGAGCTGAAAGCACTGGGCAAGGAGAACGGGCGCGATGCGGCAGTCCTGCAGCAGAATCCCCCGCCACGCTATGGATTCTGGCGCCCCAACGACCTGCGCCTCCGCCCGCTGCTGCTGCCTGACGCCCAGGGCCAGAACCCCGAAGGAGGAGCGGGCGAGATCGGGAAGAGGCCTGCAGAAACACCCGCTTGTGTCACCAAGAAGAGGAGCTCTGCAGTCGCGCATGCCCCCTCTGCTGCTCAGGCCAAGTAACAGCCCGACTCTGTCCCCAGGGACTGCTTGCCCTGGGCTGCAGGTTTTGTCCCCTTAAGCAGATGCTGTCCTGGGCTGCTACACAGTCCAAACATCCATAGTGACTGTGAGATTTGTGCCCTGAGAAATATACATACCCCTTACACAAGGTGTGAGGATAAACTACAAGATCTATATGTTTCTCAACTCCCTATTACCATCTGCTTTGGCACTTTCCACGCGCACACACACACCTACACAGAGCGAGAGCAAGAGCGAGAGCCAGAAGCTCCTATGAATCTATTTTAAATATCTGAACCAGACCAAAGGTATTTTGTATCCCCAGGTGAATTAGTTTAAGTACTGTAAAAAATACATTTTTTTTTTTAATCTTTAATGCACAAAGGAAGATTATCTGATGTTGAAGATTATCTGACACTGTTGTGTGATCTTATGATCTTATTCACCTGTGTGGTCATTTTCTCAATAAGTCACTTTATGACGATTTTATCTGTTATCACCGTTGACTGATTTTTTTAAAGCCCGACAGCCCATAACTGTATGGAGACAGTCCTTTCAGTCCGTTGTTTTTTTTTTTCCCCTAACCGCTTCAGCCAACATCATACCTGTTGTTTTTTTTTTTTTTTTTTTTTTTTTTACAAGTCACAGACTTCAGACTGATTCTGAGCTTATGGATTGAACTCAGGACATTCTAAAGGACTAGAAGACATGGAGAGGAAGAAGCGTCCCCATTATTTTCTTTCTCATCCTCTTCCCCTGCCCTGCCATTTGACCAATAAGTCTAGAGGGTGGGCCCATCCACCCACACTTACTGCTTCGGTATTCTTTGAGGCAAATCACAAAAAAAAACTGAACAAAACCCCATGACAAACAAGGAAATGTAGCTCTCGTGAAACAGAGTTTGCCTCCTCTGTATTTTGTTTGTTTGTTTGTTTTCTTTCAGTGGATTGCATCTAATACCATCAAGTGTTTGAAAGAACATGGACATGAAAGGCTTGAGGGTGGGGGAAATGGGGAGATGTTGGTCAAAAGATACAAACTTTCAGTTACAAGATGAATAAGCTCCGGGGACCTAATGTACAGCAGGGTGACTGGAGTTAACAGTACTGTTTTGTGTGCTTGAGAGTTGCTCTGAGAGTATAGCTTTAACGTTCTCAGCATGACAACAACAACAAAATGGTAATTATGTGAGGTGTAGAATGAGTTAATTATCCTTATCTTGGTAGGCATTTCACAATAAACACACGTGTCCAATCACCACATCATGCAACTTAAATTTATGCAAACTTATATGCCAATTATATCTCAATAAAGCTGGGTGGGGGGAACAGGGAAAAGGGAGAAAAGGGAAAATGGGCATGGAAGCAGGTATAATTATTGTTGTGTGAACCTGGAGCTGAATAAACACTTGGTTCATAGTGTCCATCTGTGCTTCCTGGTTGAGTCCATCCAGGGGGCCTGTTGAGGATTCCTGGAAGGCTGAACAGGTGAGATTCAGCCCACCTCTGGCACTTTTTTGTGAAACAGAGAGGCTTTGGCTTCCCTTTTCTGATTTTCATTTGAATATACATTGGGTTTGGTGGGTGGGAGGTAGGAGTTAGGTTTCTGGCAGGGGTGGGGGGGACTGGGCGATTATCTATCTGAAGCCATCAGGGATCTTTAAAACCCCAGTTTGAAAATTAAGGAAATTGGATTCTCTATAGCAAAATCAAAGTACTTTTCTTGTTTTAATGTTGAGGCATTTTACACCACGTTATGGACTAGCAAGAGAGATTTCTGAAGAGTGAGAATTCAGTCATTCAGTGTCACACGGGGACTCAGCTCCTGCTCCCCGCAGGATATGCCGAGGCCAAACAGGAACACCAACGGAGCCATGGATAGGGGAGTTCATACCACTATATTCTCGATGGCGGCCGGTTGAGACACAGAAGCAAACATCCGCTAGCACCCCAACGAGGGGTCTTCCTGCACCCCAGTCCTGCTGGTAGCTCGGTGAGACACAGGAAGTAGGATCAACATGATCTGCAACCTACAACCCACTTGCTAACCGCACTTGCTAGCCGCAACCCGCCACCTGCTTGTCTGCCAACCAAACCCCACTTGCTAGCTGCAATCCGCGCTTGCTAGTTTAGCCACGGCAGTTATATCAGTGGCTAATGACTAACTGGTTACAGCTGATGGCCAACTAGTTATAGCTCATGGCCATCTACTACCCAAGCCAGCCCCTTTCCACGTGAGGTCGAGAGCCTGGAAACTGCTCTCTGGGACTCTGTCCCCACATTCAGTATGGCTACATTGCCTCAATCGGTTTGAGTAGAAGCAGAGGAGCTGAATAGTCACTTTTCCAAACATGACATACAGATGGCCAATAGATATATGAAAATATGCTCAACATCACTAATCATCAGAGAAATGCAAATAAAAATCATAAGGAGATATCACCTTACACCTGTCAGAATGGCCATCATTAATAAATCAACAAACAACAAGGATTGTCAATGATGTGGAGAAAACGGAACCCTTGTGTATGGTTGGTGGATTGCATATTGGTGAAGCCACTATGGAAAACAGTATGGAGGTTTGTCAAAAAATTAAAAATACATCTACCTTAAACCAGCAATCCAACCCTGGATTATTTATCCAAAAAAATCCAAAACACTAATTTGGAAGGATATATGCACCTCTATATTTGCTGCAATACTATTCACAATCCCCAAGATATGATAACAATCTAGATGCCCATCAATAGAAGACTGCATAACACAATTGTGGTACATATATACAGTGGAGTATTACTCTGACATAAAAAGAATGAAATCTTACCATTTGCAACACTGTGGGTGTACCTAGAGGGTATTATGCTAAGTGAAATAAGTCAGACTGAGAAAGACAAATACCATATGTCACTTACATGTGGAATCTAAAGAACAGATTAAACAGAAATAGACTCATAGATACAGGGAACAAACTAATGGTTATGAGATGGGAGGGAGTTTGGGGAGTTGGGTGAGAAAGGTGAAGGGATTAGGAAGTACCAATTGGTAGTTACAAAATAGTCACAGGGATGTGAAGTACAGTATGGCAAATATAGTCAATAATATTGTAGAACCTATGTATAGTATGAAATGAGTACTAGAATTATCAGGGGGATCACTTCATAAATCCTATAAATGCCTAACCACTACACTGTGCACCTGAAACTAATATAAAATAACATTGCATGTCAAGTATAATTTTAAAAATATATAGTTATGGGATTCAAAGTACAGCAAAAGGAATATAATCAATGGTATTGTAAAAGCTATGTATGGTGTCAGATGGGTAGTAGACTTGTGGGTGTTCTCATTCTGTGAGGTGTGTAAATGTCTAGTCACAATGTTGTTTTATATACCTGAAACTAATAATAAAAAAATATTACCTAACCAAATTAAAAAATATATTGAAAGGATCATGCACCATGATCAAGCAGAGCTTTTTAAAAAATGATTATATTTCCATAAATAAATAACATGATAAACATCATAATGAAAACCAAGGATAGAAATCCTATGATCACCTCGATAGATGTAGAAAAAGCATTTGACAATGTTCGACATCCATTTGTGATAAAAATTCTGCAATAAGATAAAATAGTGCCATTTGTGACAGGATGGATGGATCTTGAGATTATTATGCTAAGCAAAATAAGTCAGAGAGAAAAAGTCAAGAACCATATGATTTCACTGATATGTATGATATAAAACTGAAAGCAACAAAGGAACAAGACAAAGAAAGAAATAAAAACTCATAGACATACACAATAGGGCATTCTGTGTACTAGAGAATACTGACCCAGAGAGACCAATAATAAGATGTTCTATCAAAATTACTGGTACTTGCCAGAGGGTAAGAGGGTAGCGGGGTGGTAGATGAGGGTAAATGGGATCAAATATATAGTGATGGAAGGAGAACTGACTCTGGTGGTGAACACACAATATGATATATAGGTGACGTATTACAGATTTGTACACTTAAAACCTGTGTAACTTTACTAACCATTGTCACCCCAATGAACTTTAATTAAAAAAACAAAATTTCAAAATGTGAGCACAAGGAGAACATACCTCAACCTAATAAAGACTGTATATGACAAACTCATAGCTAACATCATACTCATGGTGAAAAGTTGCAAGTTTTTCCACAAAGATAATGAAGAAGACAAAAATGTTCACTGTCACCACTTTTATTCAACATAATATTGGAAGTCCTAGCCACAGATACCAGACAAGGAAAAGAAACAAAAGGCATTCAATTTGAAAAGGAAGTACTAAAAATGTCACTTTTTCAGATGGCATGATACTATATACAGAAAACTTTAAATTAGACTTTACAAAAAAAAACAAAAACAAAAAACTGTTATAATTACTAAATACATTCAGTAAAGTTGCAGGATAAAAAATTAGTATTCAGAGTTTTGTTGAGTTTCTATACACTAACAACAAACTACTAGAAAAATAAATTAAGAAAACAATCCCATTTACAATTATATGAAAAAGAATAAAATACCTAGGAATAAATTCAACCAAAAACATAAAAGACCTTTACTCTGGAAACTATAAGACACTGATGAAAGACATTGAATGACAGAAATAAATGGAAGGATATACTGAAACCAGGCCCTAATACTGAAACCATATTCTAATAGTTTTTTGTTTGTTTGCTTTATTTTTTACCTATTTTGTAGTTTTAAGTCTATTTCAGGAGATAACCACAGGCCTTTTCACAGCACTCCGGAGAACACCAGGCCAAGCCAATCAGACTGGTCCCAGAGGAGTAAGCAGACACAATGAGCAGGCAAATAACCCTGAGGCGACTTCGAGATCACAGCAGAACCAAAATTCACAAAACTGAAGTTGCAGAAATGCTACTTTTACCAACCAGAGACCATTAAGAAGCGAGGAGTCCATCAACGAGGAAGATCTGGTGCAGGGACCAAATTTGGACACACATAGGACTGATAAATCAAACTCGGCTAGACTGAAAATTCTTTGTTCTCTGTCACCCCTTCTGCATCCCTAACCTTAGGTAGCTTAGTTCCAAGACTTCCCAATTCATCCCTTGAATGATAATTAATAAATATGTTAACCTCTCCTTACCCTCACCTCTTAAAATTGATCCCAAGGCTTTGCTTGAGGAGACAAATTTGAGTTTCGTGTCTGCTTTCCTGGTTCAGCTGACCTGATGAAGAAATCTCTTCTTCTCTGCAAAAATCTGCTGCTTCAGACTTTTTGCATCTCTGTAAGCAGTGGGCATCAAACGCACCACCTCTGTTCAGTAACAATACTGTGCCCAAGAATTGGAAAGATTTATATTGTGAAAATGCCCATATTACCCAGAGCACTATAAGATTTAATGTAATCCCTATAAAAACACCAATGGAATTTTTCACAGAACTACAGCAAAAAAATCCTAAAATGTGTATAGAATCACAAAAGTCTCCATGTTGCCAAAGCCATTATGGAAAAAAAAGAGAGAAGAGAACACAGTTGGAGGTATTATGCCTCGTGATTTTAAACTATACTGAAAAGCTATAGTAATCAAAACAGCATGATAGTGGCACAAGAACTGACATAAATCAATAGAACAGAATAGAGAGCCCAGAAATAACCCACACTCATAAATTTTATATATATATATATATATATATATATATATATATATATAAATATATATATATATATATATGTAAATATATATATATATGTAAATATGTATATGATATATGAGTCTGTTTTGTTTTTGTTTTTGTTTGGGGTTTTCTTGTTTTGTTTTGTTGTATTTCTGGATTTTACATATAAGTGAACTCATACCGTGTTTGAGTTTGTTTTAGGTGATTGGGATGAAGGTATAAGGAAAGCATAATTTTGATCTGGATTGGATGCCGTCATGAAGTGGGCATATGCCTATGATTGAGTATACAATGTTTGACAATTCATGAATTCCTTGCAATGGTGTTGCTATCATATTTGGATATCAGAGGGATTATTCATTATGAATTTGTACCAACTGGACAAACAGTTAACCAAGTTTACTATTTGGAAGTGCTTAAAAAGATACATGAAAAAGTCAGACAACCTGAACTTTTTGCCGAGAAATTCATGACTCTCGCACCATGATAATGCACAGCTTACATGGCACTCCCTTTGAGGGAGTTGTTTTTAGCCAGTAAACAAATAACCATGTTGGAACACCCTCCCTAATCACCTGATTTGGACTCCAATGACTTTTTTTTCTTTACCCAAAGATAAAAGGAACATTGAAAAGAAGACATTTTTATAACATTCACGGCATCAAGGGTAATACGATGACACCTCTGATGGCCATTCCAGAAAAAGAAGTGCAAAATTGCTTTGAGGGGTGGACTAGGTGCTGGTGCCAGTGCAAACCTTCCAAAGGGAGTACTTCAAAAGTGACCATAGAGATATTCAGCAATTAGGTATGTAGCACTTTTTCTAGGATAAGTTCACAAACTTAATTGTGACACCTCGTATTAATAACTCACTTGTATAGAGAGAACAGATTAGAGAGATGTTAAAGCTGTAACTGGTTTTGGTTTATATACCACATATCAGTGAAATCCCATGGTTCTCTGCTTTTTCTGTCTGACGTATTTCGCTCAGCATTACACTCTCAAGATCCATCCATGTTGTCACAAAAACAACAAAAGAACAAGACAAATGAGAAACAGAAACTCATAGACACAGACAATAGTTTAGTGGTTACCAGAGGGTAAGGGGGGTAGGGGGTGGGAGATGAGGGTAAGGGGGATCAAATATATGGTGATGGAAGGAGAAATGACTCTGGGTAGTGAACACACAATGGGATTTATAGATGATGTGATACAGAATTGTACACCTGAAATCTATGTGATTTTGCTGACAATTGTCACCCCAATAAACTTAAGAAATAAATTTAAAAAAAAAAGCTGTAACTGGTAAAAACAAAGAAACAACAAAGCAAAAACAAGGGAAGACTAACCTAGCAGTCCCTCCTATTAGTGATGTTGCTAGTTTCTAGTTTAAATCACACTTTTTTTTAAAGTTTATTGAGGTGACAATTGTTAGTAAAATTACATCGATTTCAGGTGTACAATTCTGTATTACATCATTTATAAATCCCATTGTGTGTTCACTACTCAGAGTCAGTTCTCCTTCCATCACCATATATTTGATCCCCCTTACCCCCATCTCCAACCCCCTCCCCGCTTACCTTCTGGTAACCAATAAACTGGTCTGTTTCTACGAGTTTTTGTTTCTCATTTGTTTGTCTTGTTCTTTTGTTGTTTTTGATTTACATACTACATATCAGTGAAATCATATGGTTCTCTGCTTTTCCTGTCTGACTTATTTCGCTTAGCATTATTCTCTCAAGATCCACCCATGTTGTCACAAATGGTCCAATATCATCTTTTCTTACAGCTGAATAGTATTCCATTGTGTATATATACCACAACTTCCTTATCCATTCATCTATCGAAGGGCATTTTGGTTGTTTCCATGAGTTGGCCACCGTAAACAAAGCTGCAATGAACATTGGAGCACACGTGTCTTTATCTATAAATGTTCTCAGATTTTTTGCATAGATACCCAGGAGACGGATTGCTGGGACATATGGTAATTCTATTTGTAATTTTTTTGAGGAACCTCCACACTGCCTTCCATAGAGGCTGCACCACTCTGCATTCCCACCAACAGTGTATGAGGGTTCCTTTTTCTCCACAGCCTCTCCAACACTTGTTACTATTTATATTGTTGATGATAGCCATTCTGACTGGGGTGAGGTGATATCTCATTGTGGTTTTTATTTGCATTTTCTGATGATGAGTGATATCGAGCATTTTTTCATATGTCTATTGGCCATTTGTATGTCCTCTTTGGAAAAATGTCTCTTCAGGTCCTCTGCCCATTTTCAGTTGGGATGTTTGATTTTTTTTGGTATTGAGTTGCATGAGTTCCTTGCATACTTTGGATATTAGCCCTTTACTGGAAGTACTGTTTGCAAAAATCTTCTCCCATTCAGTTGGTTGCCTCCTTATTTTGTCAATGGTTTCACTGGCTGTGCAAAAGCTTTTGTTTCATACAGTCCTATTCACTTATTTTAGTTTTTACTTCCCTTGCCTTTGGATTCCAACTCATAAAATGCTCTTTGAACCCAAGGTCCATAAGTTTAGTACCTATGTTTTCTTCTATGCAGTTTATTGTGTCAGATATTGTGCTTAAGTCTTTGATCCATCTTGAATTAATTTTGGTACATGGTGAGAGATAGCAGTCCAATTTCATTCTTTTGCACGTGGCTATCCAATTCTCCCAGCACCATTTATTGAAGAGCCTGTCTTCATTGTATCTTTTTTGCTTCTTTGTCAAAAATAATCTGTCCCTATTTATGTGGTTTTATTTCTGGGTTCTCAGTTCTATTCCATTGTTCTATGTGTCTGTTTTTCTGTCAATACCATGCTGTTTTGATTATTGTAGCTGTGTAGTACAAGCTAAAGTCAGGGAGTGTGATACCTCCAGTATTGTTCTTTTTTCTTAAGATTGCTTTGGCTATTCAGAGTCATTTGTGGTTGCAAACAAATCTGATAATTTTTTGTTCTATTTCTTTAAAAAATGCCTTTGGGATTTTGATGAGAATTGCATTAAACCTGGATATTGCTTTGGGTAATATGGCCATTTTAACTATGTTGATTCTTCCAATCCATGAGCACGGAATGTCTCTTCATTTCTTTGTGTCTTCTTCAGTTACTTTTAAAAATGTCTTATACTTTTCAGCATATAGGTCTTTCACATCCTTGGTTAAGTTTATTCCTAGGTATTTCATTCTTTTTGCTGCAATTAGAAAAGGAATTGTTTTTTGTATTTCTTCTTCTGAGATTTCATTGTTAGTAAATAGGAATTCAATGGACTTTTATACGTTGATTTTGTAGCCGACAAATTTACTGTATTCGTTGATTGTGTCTAATAGCTTTTTGGTGGAGTCTTTAGGGTTTTCTACAAATAGCATCATGTCATCTGCAAAGAATGACAATTTAACTTCTTCATTTCCTATTTGGATGCCTTTTTATTTCTTTCTTTTGCCTGATTGCTCTAGCATGGATTTCCAACACTATGTTGAAAAGCAGAGGTGATAGGGGTCAGCCCAGTAGTGTTCCTGAACGTAGAGCAAACGGCTTCAGTTTTTCACAGTTAATTATGAGATTAGCTGATGGTTTGTCATATATGGCCTTTATTATGTTAAGGTATTTTCCTTCTATACCTAGTTAATTAAGTGTTATAATCATAAATGGATGTTGTATCTTGTCAAATGCTTTTTCTGCATCAATTGATATAATCATATGATTTTTGTCCTTTATTTTGTTTATGTGATGTATCACATTGATGGATTTGCAGCTGTTAAAACATCCTTGTGCTCGAGGGATGAACCCTACTTGGTCGTGATGAATAATCTTTTTAATGCATTGTTGCATTCAACTTGCTAGACTTTGTTTAGGATTTTTGCATCTGTATTCATCAGAGATATTGGTCTGTAGTTTTCTTTTATTGTGTGTTGTCCTTACTATGTTTTGGTATCAGGTAATGTTGGCCTCATAAAATGAGTTGGGGCATACTGTCTCTTCTTCATTTTTTGGAAGAATTTGAGCAGGATTGGTATTAGATCCTCTTTGAAGGTTTGGTAGAATTCACTGGTGAAGCCATCTGGTCCCAGACTTTTGCTTTTTGGAAGGTTTTGGATGACTGATTCAATTTCGTTACTGGTGATCGGTCAGTTTATATTTTGCAGTTCTTCATGGTTCAGCCTTGGAAGGCTATATGTTTCTAAGAACTTGTCCATTTCTTGTAGGTTATTGAATTTCGTGGCATATAGTCCTTCCTAGTATTTTTGGATGATCCTTTTTATTTCTGTGGCGTCCGTGATAACTTCCCCTTTTTCATTTCTGATTTTGTTTATTTGTGTCTTCTGTCTTTTTATCTTAGTGAGTCTCGCCAAGGGTTTGTCAATTTTGTTAATCTTTTCAAAGAACCAGCTCTTTTTCACATTAATTTTTTCTATTGTCTTTTTGTTCTCTATTTCACTGAGTTCTGCTCTGATTTTTGTTATTTCCTTTCTTCTTCTGACTTTGGGTATCACTTGATCTTTTTCTAGTTCTTTAAGGTGTAACATGAGGTTATTTATTTGGGATTTTTCTTGTTTCTTGAGATAGGTCTGTAATGATATAAATCTCCCTCTTAAAACTGCTTTCGCTGAATCCCAAAAATTTTGGGAGGATGTATTTTCATTGTCATTTGTTTCAAAGTATCTTTTGATCTACCCTCTAATTTCTTCTTTGACCCTGTCGTTATTTAAAAGTATGTTGTTTAATCTCCATGTATTTATGTTTTTTCCTGCTTTCTTTTTGCAGTTGATATCCTATTTCAAAGCCTTGTGATCAAAGAATATGCTTGGTATGATTTCAATCTTCTTAAATTTGCTGAGGCTGATTTTATGTCCCAATATATGGTTTATCCTTGAGAATGTTGCATGTACACTAGAAAAGAATGTACAGTCTGATGTTTTAGGATGAAGTGCTCTATAAATGTCAATTCTGTCCATTTCATCTAATGTGTCATTTAGGGCTGCTATTTCGTTATTTATTTTCTGTTTGGATAATCTATCCATAGCTCTCAATGATTTATTTAAGTCCCCTAGTATTATTGTGTTTTAGTCAATTTCTCCCTTTAGTTCTGTTAGTAGTTGCTTGGTACATTTTGGTGCTCCTTTATTGGGGGCATAAATATTGATGACTGTTATGTATTCTTGTTGTATAGTCCCCTTTACCATTATGAAATGTCCATCTTTGTCTCTTGTTACCTTTTTCACCCTGAAGTCTGTTTCTTCTGATATCGTTATGTTTATACCTGATTTTGTCTGGATACCATTGCTTGGAATGTCAATTAAGACCCTTGTACTTTGAATCTATACTTGTTCTTGTAGCTGAGATCTGTCTCTTGGTGACAGCTTATGGTTCGGTTTGGTTTTTTTATCCAATCTGCTACTCTGAGCTTTTTTATTGGTGAGTTCAGTTCATTTACATTTAGGGTGAGTATTGATATGTGAGGGTTTCCTGTCATTCTATCTTTAGTTTCTGGTAAGGCTATGTCTCCATTGTTTCTTTGCCTTTTTGTTGTTGTCTGTTATTTCTGTGTGGTGGTATTCTATGATGTTTCTCTCTGTTTCTTCTTTTATTACAGTATATATTGCAGTTCTGGATTTTTTTTGAGTGGTTACCCTTTAGTTTATGTAAAAGAAAGTTTGGTATTTAGAGTATTCCATTTTCTTCAGCCCGCTTAATTTCTCCATTCCCATATTCTGTTTCAGGCCTTTACTTTCCCCCTTTTTATGTTTTGGTTGCCACAAATTGTCCCGGTTGATGATGGTCAAATAACCTCCTTTAGTATTTCTTGTAGTTCATGTCCTGTATTAGAAAATTCCCTCAGCTTCTGTATGTATGGAAAAGTCTTTATTTCTCCTTCTTATCTAAAGGATATCTTTGCTGCATATATTATTGTTGGCTCATAATTTCTCTCTTTCAATAGTTTGAATATTTGGCTCCACTGTCTCCTGGCTTATAGAGTTTCTGCTGAAAAATCTGATGATAATCTAATGGCCTTTCCTTTGTAGGTTACTGTCTTCTTTTCCCTGGCTGCCTTGAGGATTTGTTCTTTGTCTATTTCCTTCTTGGATTTAAGGATCCATTTCTGTCCACAAGTTTGGGAAGTTCTTATCGACAATTTGTTTGAATACATTCTCTGTTCCTTTCTCTCTTTCTTCTCTTTCTGGTATGGCCATTATTTTTATATTGCTCTTTGTGATGGAGTTCGAAAGTTCTTGTAGAGTTCTTTCATTTCTTTTAAGTCTCAAGTCTCTTTCTTCTTCCATCCATGTAATTTCCACGTTTCTATCTTCGATGTCACTGATTCTTTCCTCCATCTGGTCAACTCTACTACCTAAGCTGGGTATTTCATTCTTAATTTCTTCTACTGAGTAGTTAATCTCCAGAAATTCTATTTGTTTTTTTTTTTTTAAATTTCAATCTCTTTCGTAAAATGCTCATGTTTTTCTTTGATCGTGTTTTGAGTTCATTAAACTGCCTTTCTGTGTTTTTTTGCATCTCGTTGAGTGTTTTCAGAACTGCAATCTTGAATTCTCTGTCATTTAAGACACATATTTCCCTATCTTTAAGTTACTTTTCTGGGGACTTTTCACTTTCTTTCTGAGCTGTCTTGTTGCCTTGGTTACTCATGGCAATTACTGATTAATTATTTCTCTTCCTAGACATCTACAGGAGTTGCTTCTGCAACAGGTTGATAGGAAGAGGTCTTTCTTCTGTTTTCCAGTACTTGTTGGTAGAATGTTTTATTTTCTCTCCGACTGCAGCCTTTTTTTCTCTGTCACACGGTAGTGCTATGTTTTCTCTGCACTCTTCCAGCTTCTCACACAATGGGGGGATTCCCTGGGAGACAACCTTCTCCTCTGTTAATAGTTCTCCTGGGTCACAGGGTGTAGTGTCCGTGTGGGTATGCAGAAAGCTTTTGAAGTTCCAAAGCTCTTCCTGCACCAGATTCAGAGCCCGTATGTTTCAGTAGTTCTGTTTATTCCTGCAGGGATAGCCTAGATAGATGTGGACAGGGGCGGGGTGGGTTGTGAGAAGTGGCCCAGAGCAATGGCGGTGACCACCACCATAGCCAGTCCTGCTGCCGCAGCTCCCTCCCCTTTGCATGAACTAGTTGGGCTGCGAATCTGTTTCTGCGGTCCACATTTCTCAGAACAGCAAATATTCTGTTCTTTTGATCTCACACTGCTACTCTTCCACTTCTAGCACTGGGCAGGTGGGGGTAGGGTGAGCTCTAGGAAGTTAGGGAGGTGGTGGCTAGTCTCAGTGCCTAAGGCTTCCATTCTCTGCTCAGAAATGAGTGCTTAAACCACCGTTTTCAGCCTTCTTTCTCAGTCTTTTCTCCGAGGTTTCTGCCATGAGCGTTGGGTTCAGCCATGCTATATGCTGTTGCCTCAGCCCTGTGGGCCATAAACAGAGCCCTAGCAGTCCGAGTTCTTCTCTCTCCCGCGCCTGCGGTAGCTCCGGGATGCAGCAAACTCGGAGCACTGAGCTAGTTCTGCATCCTACGCTCGCAGGGCTCCATCACCACACTTCTCTCTTCCCTCCTTCCTACCCCCCCACCCCCCCCTCACGCAATTCACCCATCTTTAGGTGAATTTAGTAGTGGGCCTCATCATTTTGCCTCCCTGCTCTGCAGGGTGTCCTTTGTGGAGTTATAGTTGTTCCATGTGTTGAAATTCCAGGGGAGTTTTATAGAGGCTCACCTCATGCTGCCATTTTGATGACGTCTCCTAAATCATACTTTTTAAAACATCAAATTTCTGTTTATTGGTAATAGATAGGAAAACAATAAACTTTTTAATAGACATTGGGTCTTGAAATATTATTTTACATGCTTATTATTTGCAACAAATATTTTATATAATCTTTATTGTTTTCTATACAGAGCATATGTCATCTCTGAATGAAGAGTTTTATTTCTTTTTTTTATAACCTCTATACCTTGAATTTTCTTTTCTTGTTACAGTGGCTAGGAGTCATAGTACAGGATGAATTGGAGTAGAGAGAGAGAACATTTTTTTGTTGTTATTTTCAACCTTAAGAAGAAAGTTCTCAGTCTCTCAGCATTAAGCATTATGTTAGGTCTAAGTTTTTAGTAAATGCTTACTGTTGAGTTGAGGAATGTCTGCTCTATTCCTAGTTTGATGAGTTATCGATAGTGTTGAATATTGTTCAAGGCTTTTTCTGTATTAATTGTTATAATTAGATTTTTTCTTTCTTTATCCCGTTGATATAGTGGATTATATTGAATAATTTTCCATTGTCAACTCAGTGAATCTTCCATAACTGAAATAAATGCCGATTGTTCATGGTGTCTAATTATTTTATACATTGTTGTATTTAATTTATACATATTTTATTGAAGGATTTTGCATCTATATTCAAGAAAGATACTGGCCTATATTTTAATTTTCTGGTGATTTTTTTTCTATTTAGGTATAACTGATACATAATATTGTGTAAGTTTAAGTTACAGGACATATGATGTGTAATAAAAAATAAGGTGAATGTTTAAATAAAAAAATAAGTTATTACAGTAAAAGACCCATTGCCATTAATCCCCCTCAACATACTCCCCCTTGCTTCGAACACACTTATCTCATCATTCTTGCCACTTTCTGAAGCAGTTCTGGAAGTCTTCTTTCATGAGCATCTTTAGTTGTGCTGTCCTGGCTACCTCAATGTCCTGAATTGATTCAAAATGTTTACCTTTCATGGTCATTTTGATTTTGGGGAAGAGTCAGAAGTCGCACAGTGCCAGATCCAGTGAATCAGGTGGATGAGGACACACCATAATATTTTTATTTGACATAAATTGCTGTACTAGAAGAGATGTGTGACACGTGATCAAAAACTACGGTGAATGCTGCTGCCAAGTGCCATCCAACAGAAAGGCAGGGATCTTCAATATGGGAAGTTCCGCGACGAACTTTAGTAAAACTGTGTGACAAGTTTCAACTTGCTCAGTGCAGTCAGTTGTGTGTGACCTACGGTTGAGAGAAGGTGTGTTTTAAAATGTGCAGTAAATCATCCTCCATCATGACAACACTCCGTGTCACACATCGCTTCTGGTATACGGCAATTTCTGTCAAATAAAAACATTAGGGTGTGTCCTCATCCACTTTATTCACCAGATCTGACACCATGAGACTTCTGGCTCTTCCCCAAAGTCAAAATGATTCAGGACACCGAGGTATCTACGACAGTCACTCACGAAAGAGTACTTCCAGAACTGCTTCAGAAAGTGGCAAGAACGATGGGATAAGTGTATTCAAAGCGAGGGGGAGTATTCCGAGGGGGACTAATGGGAATGTGTCTTTTACTGTAATAATTTTTTTAATATAAACATTCACCATATTGGTTGATCACACCTCATATTGATTTGATACATTTGTATTGCAAAATGATTGCCATTATAGCATTACCTAACACCACTATCATTCCATATAACTATAATTTATTCTAGTGGTAGGAAAAATTAAGATCTATTCTCTAGGAGTTTTTAATCTACTAGTTGCAGGGATGTACACGTAAACAACCTCTCTCTCTTTCCACCACATCCAAGTCCTTTTAACCATCAATCCACTCGTTTTTTCAAGTTTGAGATTTTTTTTTATTACATCTATTAAGGATATCATATAGTATTTGTCTCTCTCTGTCTGGCTTACCTCATGGAGCATAATTTCCTAAAGGTCCTTCCATGTTGTCACAAATGGAAGGATTGCCTTTTTTCTCATGGCTGAATAGTGTTCCATTGTATACATATGCACAACATCTTCTTTACCCGTTCTTTTGTTGATGGACACTTAGTTTGTTTCTATATCTTGGCTATTGTGAATAATATTGCAATAAACATGGGAGTGTGTATATCTATTCAATAATTTTTTTTTATGGATATATACCCAGAAGTGGAATTGCTGGATCATATGGTAGTTTTTAATTTGTGTGTGTCCACATGGGTTTGTATGGACAATCTTGTCCATCTGTAACCTCATTAAGGTGAGTGCTCTTTTTTTCTTTCTTAGAAGATGTAACATTTTATTATTTTTATTTTAATATTTTTTATTGTTCAGTTACAGCTGACATACAATATTATATTAGTTTCAGGTGTAGAACATAGAGATTAGAAATTTACATAATTTACAAGGTGATAACCTCAATAAGCCTGGTACCAATATGGCACCACTCATAATTATTATAATATTATGGAGTATATTCTGTATGCTGTACTTTACACCCCTGTGACTATTTTGTGACTTTCAATTTTACTTCTCTATTCCATTCACCTTATGCACCCTGCTCCTCAATCTTCCTCCCATCTGGTAACCATCAAAATATTCTCTGTATCTATGAGTTCTTTCTGTTTTGTTTGTTTATTTATTTTATTTTTTAGATTCCACATATAAGTGAAATCATGGTATTTGACTTTCTCTGTTTGACTTATTTCACTTAGCATTATACCCTCTAGGTACATTCGTGTTGTTGCAAATGGTAAGATTCCATTCTTTTTTATGGCCTATTAATATTCCATTGTATGCATGTACCACTTCTTCTTTATCCAATCATCTATTGATGGACACTTAGGTTGCTTCCATATCTTGTCTAATGTAAATAATGCTGCAATGAACATAGGGATTCATATATCTTTTTGAATTAATGTTTTGGATTTTTTCAGATAAATACCCAGGAGTGGAATTGCTGGGTCATACAGTAGTTCTATTTAAAAATTTTTAAGGAAATTCCATACTGTTTTCCATAGTGGCTGCACAAATTTGCAGTCTCACTAATAGTGCACAAGGGTTCCCTTTCTTGCACATCCTTGGCGACACTTGTTGTTTGTTGATTTACTAATTATAGCCATTCTGACAGTGGTAAGGTGATATCTCATTGTAGTTTTAATTTGCATTTCTCTGATGATTAGTCACGTTGAGCATCTTTTCACATGTCTACTGGCCATGTGTGTGACCTCTTTGAGAAATGTCTATGCAGGCCCTATTCCCATTTTTTAATTGGATTGTTTGTCTTTTTGATGTTAAGTTGAATGAGTTCCTTATATAGTTTGGATATTATCCCCTTATCAGATGTGTCTTTGCCATATATCTTATCCCATTCCATAGGTTGTCTTTTCATTGCGTTGATGGTTTCCTTTGATGTGTAAAACCTTTTTACTTTGATGTACTCCCATTTATTTATTTTTTCCATTGGTTTCCCATGCCTGAGAAGACATTTCCAAAAGCATATTACTAAGAACAATGTCAGAGAATTTGCTGCATGTGTTTTCTTCTAGGAGTTGTGTGGTTTTGAGTCATATAGTAAAGTCTTCAATCCATTTCCAGTTTATTGTTGTATATGGTGTAAGAAAGTGGTCTAATTTCATTTTTTTTGCATATATCTGTGCAGTTATCCCAACAGCATTTGTTGAACAGACTATCTTTACCCTATTGCACATTCTTGTGATTAATTGATCATACAGATGTGGGTTTACTTCTGGGCTCTATATGCTGTTCCATTGATCTATATGCCTGTTTTTAAGCCAATACCATGCTGTTTTGAATACAAGAGCATTGTTGTTTAGTTTGATACCAAGTAGCTCGATGCCTCCAACTTTATTCTTCTTTCTCAAGATTGCTTTGGCTCTTTGGGGTCATTGTGGTTCTGCATAAATTTAAGTATTATTTTTTCTAGTTCTATGAAAAATTCCATTGGTATTTTGATAGGGATTGATTGCTTTGGGTACTATGGACATTTTAATGATGTTAATTCTTCCTATCCATAAGCATGGTATATGCTTCCATTGATTTGTATCTTCTTTAATGTTTTATGATATTCCAGGTACAGCTCTTTTACCTTCTTGGTTAAATTTATCTCGAGCTATTTTTTGATGCAATTGCAAATGGGATTGTTTTCTTACTTTCTATTTCTTATAGTTCATTATTTGTGTATAAAGATGCAACCAATTTCTGAATACTAATTTTGTATTCTGTGGATTTACTGAATTCATATCAGTTCTGAAAGTGTTTGTTTGTTGTTGTTTTCTTACCCCCTGGTGGACTCTTTCGGGTTCTCTCTATACAGTATTATGTGATCTGCAAATACTGACAGTTTTGCTTCAACCTTTCCAATTTGGATGCCTTTTATTTCTTTTTCTTGTCTGATTGCTGTGACTAAGACTTCCAATAATATGTTGAAGAGAGGTGGTGAAAGTGGACATTTTTGTTTTATTCCTTATCTTATGTAAAGTGCTATAATCTTTTCAATGTTGAGTATGCTGTTAGCTGTGGGTTTGTCATATATGCACTTTACTATGTTGAGGTATGTTCCCTCTATTCCCACTTTACTAAGAATTTTTATCATAAATGGATGCTGGATTTTGTGATTTTTGTCACCAAGGCCCACAGCACAACTACTATATCAGAACACTCTACTATGACCGGGAGACATAGCAGCCCTACCTAATACATAGAAACAAACACAGGCAGGAAGACAAATGGGGAGACAGAGAAAAATATTCCAAATAAAAGAACAGAGTAAAGCTCCAGAAAAAGAACTAAACAAAATTGAGACAAGCAATCTACCAGACACAGAGTTTCAAACACTGGTTATAAGGATGCTCAATACCTCAGGGGGATCTTCAACAAAGAGATAGGAAATACAAAAATGGAGATAGAAACCATAAACAAAGAACCAGTAAGAAATGAAGAATATAATAACTGAAATGAAGAGTACATTAGTGGAAATCAACAGTAGATTAGATGAAGCAGAGGATTGAATCAGCAATTTAAATGATAAGTAGCAGAAAACACACAATCAGAACAGCAAAAAGAATCCAAAAAATGAGGATAGATTAAGGGACCTCTGTGACAACATCAAGCATACCAACATCTGCATCAGAGGGATATGAGAAGGAGAAGAGAGAGAGGAATTTAAAACCTATTTGAAGAAATAATGTTGGAAAACTTCCCTAGCCTGGTGAAGGACATAGATATACAAGCCTAGGAAGTACAGAGAGTCCCAAACAAAATGAACCCAAAGAGGCCCACACCAAGACATATCATAATTAAAATCCCAAAGGTTAATGACAAAGAAAGACTCTTAAAAGCAGCAAGATAAAAGCAATTAGTTACCTACAAGGGAGCTCCCATAAGGCTATCACCTGATTTCTCAACAGAAACTTTATAGGCCAGAAGGGATTGGTATGAACTATTCAAAGTGATAAAAATTAAGGACCTACAACCAAGATCCCTCTACCCAGCAAAGCTATCATTTAGAATTGAAGACAGAAAAGAAGCTTCCCAGACAAGTAAAAGCTAAAAGAGTTCATCACCATCAGACCAGTATTAGAAGGAATCTTAGGCAGGCTTCTTTAAGATGAAAAAAGAAATAAAAACTATGAATAATAAAGTGACAATAACTATATACCTATTAACAATTACTGTCAATGTAAATGGATTAAATTCTCCAATCAAAATATAGGGGTGCTGAATGGATAAGAAAACAAGACCCTTACATATGCTTCCTACAAGAGACTCACTTCAGATCAAAAGACACACAGACTGAAAGTAAAATGATGGAAAAATATATTTTATGAAAATGCAAACAAATAAACATACAAAAAAGCTGGGGTAGCAATAGTTACACCAGACAAAATTAGACTAAAACAAAGGCTATAAAAAGAGACAAAAAAAGGACGTAGTTATCTTACTTCTGGGTATTTATCTGAAGTAACCCAAAGTATTATTTCAAGAAGCCATGCTCGTTTATATAGAGGGTACAAAAAAAATGTATACACATTTTAAGAAAGGAAAACTGTATTAAAATTGTAATACTCACTATATACCAATATCAAAAGATGAATGAAAGTCACATTTGACTTCTGTGGTTACAAGAGGTGCTCAAAGTGGTTACCATCAGTGTTCAGACACTTCTGATTACTGCAAAATACTGCTTAAGCAGTGTTCACCAAAGTGTCGTATTGTATACCTTCTTTTTTGGCACCTTTGGTATTTTCATTGAAACATTATTTACAGTAGCCAAGATATGAAGCCAACCTGGGTGTCCCTGAATGGATGAAAGGACAAAGAAGAGATGGTACATATATACAATGGAATATTCAGCCATTAGAAAGAATGAAATCTTGCCATCTGCGACAACATGGATGGACCTATAGAGGTTACTGTGCTGAGTATAGTAAGTCAGACAGTGAAAGAAAAATGTCATATGATTTCACTTATAAGTGAAATCTGAAGAAGAAAATAAACAAATAAATGAAACAGAAAGAAACACATAGATACAGAGAACATTTTGATGGTTGCCGGATGGAAGGTGGGTTGGGAGTAGGTGAAAAAGGAAAAGGGATTGAGAAGTACAAATTGGTTATTACATAATAATCAGGAGGATGTAGAGTATAATATAAGGAATATAGTCGATAATATTGTAATAACTATGTATGGTGTCAGATTGGTCCTAGATTTACTGGGGATATAGTTGGGAGGGGGTGGGGGCAGGATGAAAAAGGTGAAGGGGATTAAGATGCACAAATTGGTAGTTACAAAATAGCCATGGGAATGTAAAGTACAGGGAATATAATCAATAATGTGGTAATAATTATGTATAGTGCCAGGTGGGTACTAGTTAGGAGGATCACTTAGTAAATTATATAAATGTCTAACTGTTATGCTGTACATGTGAAACTAATATAAAATAATATTGAAAGTCAACTCTAATGAAAATATTTAAAAATGGGGAAAAAGATAAAAAAGAGTAAGAGGTTCAAAGTTCCAGGTATAAAACAAATAAGTCTTCGGGAAGTAATAGACAGCATAGGAAATAGAGTCAATAACATTGTGATAGCATGGTACCATGTCACATGGTTGCTGGACTTATCATGGTGATCACTTATTTATCATAGGGAATATAATCAGTAATATGGTAAAAACTATGTATAGTGCCAAGGGGGTACTGTAGAATAACTATAATATACACCTGAAACTAATATAATATTTGTGTATGTTAGCTATATTCTAATAAAAAAATATTTAAAAAAATAAAAGGATGTCAAAGGCAAATACAGAAGATTACATAGTTATGAGCAAAACTTACCTCTTTAACATTGAGGTGATTCAGGTGTTTTTTTGTTTGTCTTTTTTAGTAATCAAATACCTGATTAAGACAGCATGAAGCACAGGAAATTTATTTTTGATAAAACACAAAATCTTTGTTCTCTAGACAAATTACTTTACAAGGTAAAGAACATAACCTTTCACCATATCTTATCAGGAACAGACCAATAGTCCAAGAAAACTTTGTCATTTTAGCAGATGAAAAAAATTGAATTTTAGGTTTACGTAAGTAAACTATTGATATTAAAATTTAATTTTAAAACCCTTATAGTAACAATTAAATTTTTAGTCAGCTTGACTACACAAGATAAAACTGTTTTTTCCCAATTTTCTGTTTACTTTGTCTTTTATTCTTTTTATTTTATTTTATTAAATTTATTGGGGTGACAATTGTTAGTAAAATTACATAGATTTCAGGTGTACAATTCTGTATTACATCATCTATAAATCCCATTGTGTGTTCATCACCCAGAGTCAGTTCTCCTTCCATCACC
The DNA here is from genome assembly GCF_057876585.1 of Rhinolophus sinicus. Taxonomy (NCBI): domain Eukaryota; kingdom Metazoa; phylum Chordata; class Mammalia; order Chiroptera; family Rhinolophidae; genus Rhinolophus; species Rhinolophus sinicus. The sequence continues at coordinate 44,951,110 of NC_142518.1, read as the reverse complement.
ATATATTCGATCTCCCTTACACTCATCTCCCACCCCCCACCCCCCACCCCCCTTACCCTCTGGCAACCACTAAACTATTATCTGTGTCTATAAGTTTCTGTTTCTCATTTGTTTGTCTTGTTCTTTCTTTCCCATTTTGAAACAACCAGTTTTAATTTGGGACAAAATTACCTTTTTTCCTCAACAAAAATACATTTCTATTCCTCATACCTTCTTTACTAAAAACACACATCCTACTTTCCTTGCATACAGTGTTGTTACCATTATTTTAATAGCTTTAACTGCATGTATCAAGTATAATTCTTAACCTTTAGAAACCTTTAATTTCTAGTGAAAAAAAGTAGGTAAACAATTGTGCACTGTATTAGCATTCTGTAACTTGACAAATTTATAAATACTTTTTATAATTTTTGAAAATATGTGCTTTCTCAAAGTAAATTTCTCATCATGGCACAAGAAATGTTTACTAATAGACCCTGATATCTTCAATTCCTCTACAATAAGGAGGAGGTACATAAAACTATTAAATAATTAATGTTGTTGTTTTATCTTGTTTGGAAATGATCTGGTTATGTAATGAATTTCTATCATTAAATTTAATCTTAGCAGAACTTTAAGGTTTCAGTTACCAAAAAGATTTGGGAAAAATTCACATGAAACCTTTTTATCTTACGTCTATTTATTTGTTCTTTACAATTATGTTTAGATTACTTGTAAAAATGTTATCATACTGAGTTATTTTTTTTACTAAAAAATTTTGTAACAGATTATATAAACTTATCTGATCTCTAATAAGCCTAAGTAGAATGCAAGTATTATATTTAATTCTGAGTAAACTTGAAATTAATTTAGGTTAGTTTCTATTCTATTTCTGAGAATTTAATTTATGTAAGTTCTTAATTTTCTTTAAGCCAATTAAATAGAACTCTTTTACAAATTAATTTTGGCAATACCATCCAGAGGTTAAAAAATACCACACATCTAATAAAATGTGTTTATATATACTTGAACATACAGATATACACAAATACCTCATAGCTTCCATTTTTAAATTCACTGCAATAAATCAGGTAGAATAATACAAAACTCACTAGTTACAAAAGAAGTTGGATCTAAGTTGTTTTTCTGGTAGATGGAATTAAGTTAAAGTTACCTGCTCAGATGGCTAAAGCTTTTTACTACTATTTGTTGAGAAGAAACATGATTTTTCTCTTGCCTAAGTTTCGCATGACTTTTTCCTTTTCCCACCCATTCTGATAAGAATTACCTCCTTGAAGTCTGCATTTCATAAAAATGGTCTAGATAAGAGTTTCTCAAGAAGACTAGGTAGAACACTTACATCTTAAAGGGAAAGAATGTAAGTTCCTCAAAAAGGACTTCGGTTTCCTACACTCCTACACTCAATATTTATAAGCCTTTTGAGATGAATAGGGAAGGTTTTGGAATTGGTAAAAAGAATTGGTAGGTTTTGAGTGTTTCTTCAGCCACACCCCTGGCCCTGTAAAGACTAGATTTGTAAAAGAAGGACAGCTGTTTTAAATTCCTCAAAGAATTTGGTTGCCCCCTAAAAGGTTTATTAAAGGACTGACATACTCACCTATATTGAAATGCTTTTCTTTCCCTATGAGTACATTTAGCTTAGGAGAGAATGCCCCCCCAAAGAAAAAAAAAACCTATTAGGCTTTGAATATCAGCTATAGTTACAAGTTCAATCAGACCAGTGGCCTCCCATTTTATTTTCTGCCTTTTTATTTATCCTCAAAAAACTTTGGAGGATCCTCCCTGGGTTTAAGAAATTCTTTAACTACGATCCTTTGCCTTTAAACTAGGAGAAAAAATACCTGAGGAGGACTGCTTGTAGCCACAGGCAGATATACAGAGGGTGCCAACACAATGTATATATATTTTAAGAAAGGAAACAACTGTATTAAAATTGTATCAATATATACTGATAACAGAAGATGAATACAAGTCACTTTTGACTTCTGCAATTACAACAGGTGATCAAAGTGGTTACCATCAGCGTAATTTTAATACAGTTTTTCTTCCTTTCTTAAAATGTGTATATATCTTTTTGGCACCCTCTGTATATATACAAATTTTTATTTAATATATATATATATATATATATATATATATATATATATATATATATGTAAAAATTGTATTTACTTAGAAGCATTCAGAATGTCAACAAACCAGCTGCAATTTTAATTTTTGCAATTACAGAGTTGTATTCAGTTAACAGAAAAAGAATTATTTCATATAAGCTGCATCAGAGACAACTGAAGATGAAAAAAATACCATCCCCATATATGACTAAATAATTTGTGCTGTGCACCAACAAGAACCTGCTTTAAATTTCCACACCAATTAACAACCCCCATACGGCACCAGGCAAGGTTAGTGGCTATTGAAAGTCTTTCTTTATAGTTAATCAGCTACAATATCAATTCCTCTTCATAGTGCCCCTTAATATTAATTTCTAAAATTATCAGCTTAAAATTTTTTGTCTGAATTGCTGCTGTCTAACCTCCCAGCTAGGATTCCTTGTCCCATACTCTGTCCCAAATCTCCAGGCACATTTTCACCACATCATTGAAAAACATACAGTGAAATTCTGTAGCTATGGAAGCTTAAACACTCATTTTGACTTAATCTCTTTAATCTTCTCATCTGAAGAAAGCCAAGAGGCAGAATTAGTAAACTGGCAGAGCCAGGGTATGGATACATTGGAGGTACTGGGTTCTCCGGGGATTTCAAAGGAATAAAAGACCCATAGTCTAATGGGGCAAAATAGACTAAGTACAAATGAGATCTTGTTAGATGATAAGGGAGGTATTTCAAACCACATTATTCGATGAGTGATATAGGGACAATTGTCATATTTTTTGCTCAGGTGACTTCCGATCTCCCTCAGACTAAAATTCAAAATCCCTACAGTGGTCCATAAGACTATATGTACATGGATCTAGCCCCTGACAAGCTGCCTGATTTCATCTCCTCCCATTCTCCTCCTTGTTCACTTCCAATTCGGCTACACTAGGCTGCTACCACAAACCTCCAGGTCCATTCTGTCTCAAGGCATCAGCAACATGGTTTGCACCCTCACTTTATTCAGGTGTTTACTTAAATGTCATCTGTTCTGACAGGCCTTCTCTATCCACCTATATAAAATAGTATGCCCACGACCCCACTCTGTCACTTTACTTAGCCTGTTTTACCTTTTTTTCAAAGCAATCATCACAGCCTGATGTACGCATAAAGTGTGTTGGGAGGAAGGTGATGGTAATCTGTCTCCATCCAGTACAATGTAAGCTGTAAGCATTATGGGAGCAAAGACTGTCTATGGTTATTTCTCTCTCCTAAAACAGTGACATAACCATTGTCAGTCCTGTCACTGATTTAGTGCCAGGATATGAGAAAACTCCAATATCACCAGAGCAATATAATTCCTGATTCTAGCCTGGTGGCCCAAGGAAGAGGGGATGACTATCTGTCTGTTCCCAATAGGATTTAAGCTCCAAGAGAATAAAGACTTTGACAGTTATGTTTACTGCCTGGTCAAGTTTGAGCCTCCTTCTGACTTAAAGCAAGCTGGTGTGATATGAATATTACCATGGAATGATCTGAAACTTGGTTTTAGTCTAGGAGCCCAGAAAGTTAGGGAGTAAAGGCATAGTTGGTGAACACAGTATTCTATATTGATTTTTGTTTTTATCTTCCTCCCACTGAGACTTAGTTCCATATTTTGCTCACTGCTATATAGTTGACCTCTAAAACAGAGTTAGAATTAGGGTGAAACTTTGCTCTAACAAATTGTGAGATAGCCTCAAATCACTATCAGCTAATCAGTGTAAGGCCTAAGAGCCATGGGTGGTGGTGGCTCTCTTTCTCCCATTAGGACACATTCCTAGAAAGCAGGGATTTTGTCTAGATTGCTCATTGTTCTATCCCAGATCCTAGGCCAGGGCTGAGTCTCTCTTATTGTATGTTAACAACCCAATGTTATCACGAAACAATATGAAACAATCAGGACTTGGGCCTAGTGGGAGAGCAGGAACAGGAAGCATTATTATTTATTTAAACGTATACACATTTGTATTTTTTTGCTGTCTAAAAACTATATAACATAGTCACATAGTACATATGCACTCCTCTAATCCTTTAATATTTATCACATTATTTTTACCTTGTTTTATACCTACCTTATATCTTTGTCATTGGTCTGAAGTCTACTTGAAGGATAAAAAAACGTATTAAGGAAGGTTTTTGTTCTGCCCACTGTCGTGTCCTAAAACTCTTAAAACAGTGCCAGGATTAGGGCCAGACTCCCTCTCAGTGTCAGAATGTGGGATAACCCCAATATTATCATGGAAAATATAAGACCTATTTTTCATCTTGAAGCCAGGGGTGGGTTGTGGATATCTGCTTTACCACAGCCAAGATACAATCTCCATGAGAGCTGAAATGTTGTCTTTTTTAGTCAGTTGCCAGTGTTGTGGTTAGGGCTATGCCTCCCTGTGTGTCAAGAGTGGTAAAAGTACCTGAAACAGTAACTATAAGTTCATTGTTATTTGTTGTTTTTGTTGTTGCAATCCATTTCCCAATTTGAAAGAAAGATCCCTACAAGAAAAACCAAAATAAATTCCACATGGTTTAAAGTTTACCATTCATATTGAAATTTAAAAAAAAAACAGAACACAAAAATCAATACTATTATCAACCATGGCTATATTTGCAGTAAATATATATAAAACATAGGCAAGATTCACATCAAATTCATAATAGTATCTGCCTCTGCAGAGGAAGGAAACATTATGGTACTGAGAAAGATATGTATTATTTGTAATGCTCTGACTTTTTAAGAATATAAATCTGGATCTAACACAAAGATGACATTTGTTATTTTTAGGTGAAGTTAAACAAATGTTTCTTTTATACTTTCCATATTATGTTTTAATTTAAAAAAAATAAAATATGAAGAGAATTTAAACTATCATATAGCTGATGACTTTATTACAGTATTTTCAGAGTTGAACATATCCAGGACATATGCATATGCAACACACAATGACAAAGTATCAGAATAATACAATCAAGAAGCTTGATAATAGAGAAAACTTTAAACTTTGTATTTCAGAGAATGTACATTCCTTTTTAATAGAAAGCTTGAATAAACCAATTACCATTGAAGAGATAAGAAAGCTGATTAAAGATCTACCATCAAAAGTGCTACTGGGATTAGACTGTTTTACAATTTAGTACTAGCTAATTTATAAAGAACAAATAATTCTAATGCTATTTAAACTATTCCAGACCACAGAGAAATATTGAAAACTCACCAATTTTTTTAAGCTAGCAAAATTTTAATAAAAACACTTGATAAAAACAGTGTAAGAAAGAAAAAATAGAATTTCACTTTGGAATGTAAATGCAATAATTCTAAGTAAAATATTGGTAAATAAAATCCAGCAATGTATCAAATGATTATTACACCATGACCAAATAGGATTTATTCCAGAAATACAAGATTGGATCAACATCAAATACCTACCACTCTAAATCATTATGCCAACAAATTAAGGGAAAAGTCGTATGATTTTATCAATACATGCTGAAAAGTCATGTGATAAAATTCAGAAGCCACTTTTTGCAATAATGCTATGTAAAACAGGAATATAAGAAACTCCCTAAACATGTTAATGACTATTTACCAATAACCAATAGCAAATGTCTTATTAATAGGGAATACTAAAGACAATTCCATGAAAATTAAGAACCAGACAGGCAAGTCTGTTAGATTATTTTCCAATATTGTTTTTGGAGAATCCAGCTAATGTAATAATAATCAATATAAACATTAGAAGAAACAAAATCATCTCTCTTCTCAGGTGAAATGATTGTGTATCTAGAAAGCCCAAAATATTATTTTTGAAAAACCCAGTGCAATTTACAGGATTTAGTAAGCTGATTAAATAGAATGTAAAAATAAAAAAGATGCATAGTTTGTCTATGTTGCCAAAAATAGCATATTACAAATGAGCATGAAAAAATATACAACTCAAAATGCCAAAATGTGATAAAAACTAAAAATATTTAGAAATAAATTTGATATATGGACGTAGATGAATATTACAATAACAAAACCAAAAGATTTTAATGATGTGCTCAAATCCTTGAGTATTAAGGATTAGTATTATTAAAATAATACTCTAAATATGTATGCAAAAAATGTAATACAATTCTAAGATACCCAATTTTTTAATGTGGAAAGAATGCTTTTAATTGTCATATGTAAGACTGTCAAGGACAAGTTATATAAAAGAAAAACAATACAAATAAGAGGTAACTTGCTTTACCAGAGTCCAAAATTTAAGGTCAAGCCACTACAGTTAAAACAATGTGACCTGGCTCAGAAACTTGAAAATAGATGATTTATTTAATAAATGTGATAGCATAATCAGGTATCCATATACAAGAGTAAATTCCAGATGTATCAAACAGAGAAAACTTAAAATTAATATGTTTTAGAAAAAAATGCTGGTGAATATTTGCATGACTTGGGTGGTGGCATTAATTTGAGAAAGACAGAAAACCAAAAAGCTAAAAAGGAGATAGTTATCTAAAAATAAAAAATAAAAACCCAAAAAGATACCATCAATAAAGTCATGATTAATGATAGAAAGGACAAAATCATAACACAGATGGTTAATATACACCATATAGCAAATATAGTAATGTTTCTTACAAATTTACAAAGAAAAGATCAAGACTCAATAGATAAACAAGCATAGGATGAACACTAGAAAATCACAAAAGAGCAAATCCAAACAGAAAAAACAAACAACCCCCCTCACCCCGCCCCCAGTAGACCTCATTGAGTTTGACAATTAAAGAAATAATACTGTGTAATTTTTCACCTTTCAGATTTGCAAACATTAAAGAGTGCTGGAGAGCAGGCTGGAAAATGAGCACTTTCATTTGGGACAATAATTTTGTAATATCTTTTAAAATTAAATACACGACTATCCAGCAATCTCATTTCTGGGAATTTACCCTACAGAAATAAAAGCACTAGTATAGTATGTAGTGAAACAGTGCAATGGTGAAAAACAGAAAGTAAATAATCTGAAGGACCACCAACAATGGAATGGTTGAATACCTTTCTGATACTTAAATATGCACTGTGTATGCAGCTGTTGGAGGGAGGAAGAGAGGGGGAGGAGTGGAAGGGGGAAAAAGGGAAAGAGGGAGGGAGAAGAAAATGGGTGATATTTAATAAATGTGATGGCACAATCAAGTATCCAATATGAATAAAATGTATAGTTGGACCTCTATCTTATACCATATACAAAAATGAATTCCAGAGGGAGAGGAGGGCAGGAGAGGGAGCGGCAGACAGAGAGAGAGAGAGAAAGATATCTGCCAACTACTGATCAGGAGGGATTTCATGGATATGCCAAGTGAGAAAAGCAATTACAGAGAAATGATGTAGCTTGTAATTTTTACAGAAATAACAAACTTTTTTTTAAGAGGATGGGAAAAACGTGGAAGGATATATATATATATATATATATATATATATATATATATATATATACATCATGTTCTTAACATTTTTTTTTAACCTGGGGAGAAGAAAGAGGGAAGGTAAGGAAATGGGGGGAAGGATATGGTGCCGGGTTACACCATTAATTTTTTCTTTACCTAATTTTTCATTGTTTCAATGGTCACAAACACTTTTCAATTTTGTATTAGCACCCAATTTAAAATTTCAATTACAGAACAAGGCAATATCGTAGGTACCAAAGTACATTTGAGCAAAACTGCGGAACTAGTCAATATAAGATTTGGAGGCACAGTTAAGTAATAAATTCCTGAATCCTGACACCAAAACTGTTCTGAAAAGTTCACAATTACATGAACATGACATATTTTACATTCAATAGTTCCACAACTTTTGCAAAGAGCAGAATGACTTTAGGGGTTTTTCACTAAACCATAGACATAAATGTGAATATCATCATCAAACTTAATAAAGTAGACAGACGGCTTGGCCACCACTTGATGGATGAAAATGCCGGTTCTCTTGGACCCATCATCTTTGGCGTGCTCCACCTGCTTGCCCACGAGGCTGTCGACCACTTCTCCCGGCTCTCGTTCTGCTGTAGGGAAATAGTAGTTGGAATCTGGAATGATGCGCAGGTCACCATCTTTGTAGTCATCCAGCAGTGTGTACATATAAAGGACCGGATCTTTCTCGTAGGTGATGTAAAACCAAGTGTCCATTACAGGGGCTCGCGCCAGGACCATGCCCTTCCATTCATCTTTCCTACCGTGCTCACCTTCAAACACATGCCCCACTGCCTTGCCAATCAAGGAATCTGCCAGGCGCGAATCAATGCGAGGAGTTGGCACTCTCTCAGGAAGGATCTCTAGCGCTAAAACTCTCTTATCCCGGTGCAGTTCTAATCCATACACACTATCTTTGCCATCGTATTTGATGATGTAGAGAGTGGGCTTCACGGAAACCTGCTCCAGCACGGTGCCCTTCCACTGCTCCACCGGCTCATTGCCTTCCTTCCAGCCGTGTTGAATGCGGCAGCCCACGATATTCCTACGAGTGAGGAAAGTGGGCTTGCGCCGCTGCTTCCTGTGGGTGTGCCTTTTCTTCATCAGGTATGCGGACACCCCGTCTACGCCCATCGGAGGCACAGTTGGGGGCGACATGGCTCGGGTTTTAAGGAGGCTCGGGCAAAGCTGCCACTTGCTTGATTAAGTTTAAGGAGGTTCAGGCAAAGCTGCCACTTGCTCGATTAAGCTGAGAAAAAGTGGTTAAACTGAGAAAAACTCAACGCTATCCAACATGAGATCTTCTTTCGTGATCTCTGATTCCCCCTCGGTCCTGCCTTCACCGAGCACAAGGCTTTCACCAATGCTGGGTAGAAACGCTCAAACTCTCACCGTGGGCACTGGGACAGCCTGGGCCTCTTGATAGTATTCTCCTCTCCAGCCGGGGAGGGGTGTCTGCAGGAGTGGCGGTTGCCGCAGGAGATGGCGCGCTCGCTTGTGCTGCCCGTACCGGCTCTCGCCCGGATTCCCAACCCCAAGTCCCGAATTGACCACTTAGCTGTTATAGCTGGGGCTGCGGCTGAGAAACGGCGATGGAGACGGAGACGACGGGAAAGGTAGGCAAGGAATAAGAGGGATGGCTGCAGCTGCAAAGGCGCCTGCGGCGGTGGGTCTCCGACGAGTCCGCGCGGCCTCGGCTTCGCAGCGCTGCACTGCTCGGCCTAGCTCTGGCGCCGGGGTTTTTGCTGCTTCGGGAACCAGACCCCTCTGAGCCCGCCTGCACTTCGGCCCCGCCCCCACCCCCCCAGCCATTCCCCCTTCCGCTCGGTCCACAGCAGCTGGGCGGGTCAGTGCGCGCACCCGCCTTCAGTCCAGTTACAGGCGCTCACGCCTTCATTTCCTCATGCGCCCCCCCCCCCCCAACCGCTTCCCTCAAACCGGAGCCAGACTGGCCGGCTCCCCTCCTCCCTCTCTCTGGCCGCCTGTCTCCCGCCAGCCTCCTCCACAGCCGCTCCATCTGCTTTCTATCTTCCAGGAATTCCTCACAAAGCCTTTAAAAAAATAATACTCAACACACACATACACAAAGAGTTTGTACATACAAATTATTTTCTTTCAGTTAAAGGGATATGAGACCGGAGAAGAAAAAGCCTGTATGCTTTTGCAATCCACCATCTTGATCCAAACTCCCTTTCTATTTTCTATCTGATCACTCCTGGTAATGCTTTTCTTAAATAATCTTTTAAGTTTTTTTCTTTAATTGTCTGAATGTAAAAGAAATGTACTGACATTTGTGGAACTTTTCTGAAATTCAATGAAATAAAAGACAAAACTAACCTCAATCTCCTGAATCTTACTATCTAGACATACACCAAAATGTTGTGACTTCATTCTCATTAATAAGTTTACACTTATATTTCACAAAACTGGGAGATTTCATACATTTATAGCTTGTTTTTTTTATAATTTATATCATGAGCATTTTCCAAGGTAATTACTCTGAAAATATGATTTTTAATGGTTCCATAATATTATTTTGTATGGGTGGTCCATTATTTATCCTAAATGATCTAGACAGTATAGATAATTAAAATTGTTTACATTCATACATGGACTTATTGAGCTAGCATAAACCATATTTTCAAAGAAAATGACATGGAGATCTACATGAGATAAAAACAATGTGTGCAAAAGCAGGATATTGAAACAAAATCGTGACCCCAATTTTGTAGAAATAAAAAAGAAAGGGTTTTTGTCATACATGTTTGTTGTTTTTCTGATTATAAGTGTAATGCATGTTGAATGGAAAATCTGAAAGGTAGAAAATACAGTGTCCATAAATTCACCTACCTCAAGTCACAGGGCTGTTATGAGCATCAAATGACAATATCTAAAACTTTTTTAGCCCTGTATCCTACTTTACAAGATGGCAATAAAAACCAGGGAAGCCTAGGCCCCTCATTCTCATTCCTCTACCCTTCACTGGTGACAAGACATCATATCATCATGGGTTAAAAAAAATAAAAGAGACCATTAATTCATGTGGGAAAGCAGGGGAGAAAGCTGCAATGCAGCAATACTGGCAGCCTCCATATTTCACTACCTTGCAAGACAGGGACATGCAAACCTAGTCCTCATATCATTTAATAGCTGTTTGGGCAGAATATGAGTGGATTCCCGAATTCCCCATGTTTCCCAGGCCAAGGACTTTGGAGGTGGGATAACTCTCCAAACTATAACACAGGAAAGTAATTCCAAGGAAAAAAAGAAAACTACACACACTGAAAGGTATTTCCATATTCTTTAGAATGGCATAGTGGTGTGTGCATATTCACACATATACTGTATGTTCTATACACTGAAAGTCAGAAGGTATGTGTAAATGTCAGGGCATTATGTTTCACAAATAATGCCCCCCCACCCCCGGTATTCCCCCAGACCAAGATATGCCAAACTCTTTTGGCTTAGAACAGTTGATAGGTGAGAGAAAAAGACCACCCACAGGGCCCACAAATGCAGGGAAAAGAATTTACTCATGCCCTTTGGTTGTATATTTCAATGGAATTCCTGTTCATGACCCCACAAAGCAGCCTGAGGAGACAAAATAATGTTTTAATATTCTTTCTTCTCTAAAACTATGATTCTGATATTTAGACCATTCCCTAACATTACGGATTCAGTGGGCCTTACCACACTGTGATATAATGTTTACTTTGTATGTCTGCCCACTAGACTATAAATCTATTCAAGAAAGGCCTTTTATCTTGCAATTCAAGTGCCTTACACAGAATAGGTACTCAATAAATATTTGTTAAATGAGTAAATAAATGGTTTCAGCTGCCCTGCTCCAATCCAAAGAAATCCTCCCAAATGAAACTAGTCTCACACAAGCCTCTGAAGACTGGAGTCCTGGTGACTTAAAATCTCCCACAGCAGCATTATTTATCCTTTCAAAACATCTAGATCACTGACCCTGTGAATATGTGTCCATAAGTCTGAAAATGATTAGGAGAACACCATCAACCTGTAATATATGGATAATATTATCAACCTCAAAGGGTAGCTGTGAAGATTAGAGATAAATACAAATGAACTTCTTAGCACATGAATTGGCTCATGGTAAATACTCCTAACCAAGCCCTTTTCTCTTACCAGGTCTTTCTGCAAACCACCTGGCTCATGTCCCACCTCTAAACTTCTGTTCTATTTTACACTCAAGCCCTTTTGATCAGGGTCTGAGTGTGAATCAAGGAGGCCACTGTTGGCAAGATTTTGTCCCTTATAGCCAGTTTCAGAGCAGTCTTTCAAATGCTTCAAGTTTCTGGAAGCCCAAATTCTGGATAAATAAAACATTATTTAAAATAAGTTTGGGAGATAAAGTGTTAATTCATAATGTAAAGGGTGGTGGAGATAGGCATAAATGTCATTAATTCCATTGTACAAGGCGAATTATAATACATGCTAAGAAGTACAAAATTATTAAACACTGGGGACCCAAAAGAGGTAGTGATTTGTTATGGTTGGAGAGATTGGAAAAGACAACTTGAATGGGTAAGACAACAAAAGGAAGACATTCAGAAGGTGGTAGTGAGGCCTTTTCAGTCTAAGCCAAAAACAGCTGGAGGAAAGGCACAGCGGGATAACTGGACATAGGATATGTGAAAAACTGGTCAGGAGCTTGTGACTGGAGCACAGAGTTTTCCAGGCTAAGGAACAGGGGATGTGGCTTGTGGTGAGAAATAAGGTTAGTAAACAGCCTCAAATGCAGGAAATTGATCTTAATCCACTGCTGGGTGGAAGCAGGTAATGTTCCAATTCCTCTGACAGTGTAGTATTGGCAGTGCCAAGTAGAGATCTGATCTTCCATACTCCTCTGGCAGAAGCAGGCAGTGCTTCCCTAAGCAAGAACTGCTTCCCTGTCAGAAGAGTAGCATAGGTGGTGCTGATCACAGAGCTGACCTTCCAGTCTCCTTGCATGGTGCTCTGACTTCCTTGCCAGAGAAGCATCAGTGAAGCTTAATGATGAGTTGTTCTTTCACAGTTATCGGGTGATATAAGGAAATGGTAGTGATCTCTATGCTATAGCCCTTCCCCACCTCCTCCCCCCATATCAACACAACAGCAATGATATTAACGCAGAGTGAGGCAAGGCTAGTCAGCACTCTGTTTCCCCACACCCTGTCAGTGAAACCCAATGAGGAGCTGAGCTTTCATTCCCACCTGTCATCAATGAGACTGAATGCGGGGAACAAGATGGGACTAGGTGGTACTCATCTTTCCCTACACTCTTGGTGTCAGTGAGATCCAGTGCTCAGATAAGCTTCCACTCCCACTTGAAAGTAGTGAGATGGTGTGGGTCAGTATCCAACTTTCACCATAAAGAAATTGGCAGATCTGAGAAGGGTGCTAAACTTCTATCCATCCTATCCATGTGCAATGAAGCAGTGTGAGTCAGTGCTTCACTTTTGCAAGGGTGGTCTCAAGAGATTCCCACAAGAAGTCAAACATGCACACACACCAGGTCCTCCAGCTACATAACAACAGTAGGGATGTCTGATAAAAACAGGTTATATAGAATTCAGAGTTTCATGATATAATATCAAAAATGACAAGGATGAAATAAAAATCACAAGTCATACAAAGAACAAGGAAAATCACAACTCAAATGAGATGAGAGACTTACCAAATGGAAATTTTAGAATTGAAAAAATGAAATATGCAGAATAAAAGTCTCCTGAGATGGGATCAATATAAGACTAGAGATGAGAGAAGACAGAATCAGCACATTTGAGGTCAGAAAAATAAAACTTACCCCAAATAAATAACAGAGAAAAGCAGACTGAGAAAAAAGAAAAAAGAAAAAAAAAACAGTCTCAGGAACCTGTGAGACAACCAAAGAGCTAACATTTACAGTTACCTTAAAGGAAGTGAAATTCTTAGGTATAGATCTATCAAAACATGTACACAATCTGTATACTGAAAATTAAAAATGTTTATGCCAGAAATTAAAGAGGACCTAAACAAACGGAAGGGCATACTGTGTTAATAGCTCGGAAGACTCAACATAGTAAAGATGTTAATTCTCTCCAAATTGATCTATATTGAAATTTCTGTGAAAACATGAGTGAGGTTATTCATAGAAATGCATAGGATTCTTCTTTTGTTATTTTTGAACTAAGAAGAAAGACAAGTAACATGCTCTAAAGGACATGTTGGATTTTATGAATGCTAAAGAACGTAATGTAATATTCATATGAATTAGGCAAGCTATTCTTTAGGCAATTCAGTTGCTACAGATCTGGAAAATTCCTGTTCTTTCGGGCAAAAATGGAGAGATGCCACCTTTATCATCTTTTACATGTGCTTTAATTCTACAATGCAATACAGGATTATTAAAGACTTCAAAATAAAAAATAAAAAAGGATATGTCTGGAATAAGAATAGAAATTTTCTTCCTTCCTTCCCTTCATATTTTATTGAAGGTTAAAGGCACTAAATTGTCAACTGTGGTTCATTTGTGAGTACAAATATCTCTCATCCAAAGGCTTTTCTTAAATTTATTTGGAAATGCAGAATCTCTAGAATAGCTAAAACAATTTTGAAAGAAAAGTATATTGTAGAAAGAATCATTCTACATGATGTTAAGTTTTACTGCACAGCTACAGTAATCAAGAAAGCACAGTGTTTACAGATCAATGACACAGAAGAGAACTCAGAAATTGACTCACACAACTATGTCCAATTGATTTTTGACAGTTCAAAAGCAATTCAATGGAGAAAGGATAGGATGTTCAACAAATGGTGCTGAAGGAACTGGACATTGCACTGCCAACAACAACAAAAAAAAACTAGACCTAAACCTCTTATTTATTTTTTTAGTCACTTCTTCTATGACATTTATTTATTTATTTTTATTTTTAAACATTTTTTATTAGTTTCAAGTGTACAAAACAATATAATAGTTAAACATTTATCATTTACACCCCTCACACAGTGATAACCCTCCTCCCCCATCCACTACCCCTCTGACATCGCATACAGCCTTTACATTTCCACTGCCTCTATTCCTAATGCTGTACTCCGCTTCTTGTAATCATATATATATAATTGTAGTTGACATTCATTATTGTTCAGCTTCAGCCTCTGGTGTACAGTGCAGTGATCAGGCATCTACATCATCCCAGAGGTGGGCTCCCTAATGAGACAAGTGTCCATCAGATACTCTACAAAATCTTTACAACATTATTGATTACATTCCCCAAATTGACTTTCGTATCCCCATGGCAATCTTGTGGTTACTGGTTGTGCTTTCTAATCCCCTCACCTTCACCCTTATCCCCATCTCCCCTCCCATCTAGCAACCCTCAGCTTTTCCTCTATGTCTCTGAGATTGTTTCTGATTGGTTCATTCATTTATTCTTTTCTTTAGATTCCACATATAAGTGAGATCATATGGTATTTGTCTTTCTCTGTCTGACTTATTTCACTTAACATGATGTTCTCTAGGTTCATCAATATTGTTGCAAATGGTAAGATATCATTCTTCTTTATGTCTGCGTAATACTCCATTGTATAAAGGTACCATAGTTTCTTAATCCAGTCATCTACCAATGGGCATTTTGGTTGTTTCCATGTCTTGGCTATTGTGTATAGTGCTACAATAAACATAGTGGTGCATAATTTTTTTCGAATTAGAGTTTT
Organism: Rhinolophus sinicus; assembly: GCF_057876585.1. Lineage (NCBI taxonomy): Eukaryota > Metazoa > Chordata > Mammalia > Chiroptera > Rhinolophidae > Rhinolophus > Rhinolophus sinicus. The sequence continues at coordinate 44,935,834 of NC_142518.1, read as the reverse complement.
GAATTTCTCCGGATAGATACCTAGGAGTGGAATTGCTGGATCATAAGGTAGTTCCATTTTCAGAATTTTGAGATACCTCCATACTGTTTCCCATAATGGCTGCACCAACCTGCAATCTCACCAACAGTGCACAAGGGTTCCCTTTTCTCCACATCCTCGCCAGCACTTGTTGTTTGTTGATTTATTGATGATAGCCATTTTGACTGGGGTGAGGTGGTATCTCATTGTGGTTTTTATTTGCATTTGTCTAATGATTAGTGAGGTTGAGCATTTTTTCATATGTCTGTTTGCCATATGTATGTCTTCTTTAGAAAAATGTCTCTTCATGTCCTCTGCCCATCTTTTAATTGAGTTGTTTGTTTTTTTGGAGTTGAGTGAGTTTTTTTATAAATTTTGGATATTAACCCCTTATCGGATATATCATTGGCAAATATCTTCTCCCATTCAGTAGGATCCCTTTTTGTTTTATTGATGGTTTCCTTTGCTGTGAAAAAACTTTTTAGTTTGATGTAAATCCCACATGTTTATTTTTTCACTTACTTCCCTTGTGCGAGGGGATATATCAGTAAAAATCTTACTCCGGGTAATGTCTGTAAAGTTTCTTCCTATATTTTCTTCTAGGAGTTTTATGGTTTCAGATCTTACATTTAAGTCTTTAATCCGTTTTGAATTTGTTCTTGTATATTGTGTAAGGAGGTGGTCCAACTTCATTTTTTTTTTGCATGTGTCTGCCCAGGTTTCCCAGCATCTTTTATCTTATATAATATTTATCCCAAAATGGCTAGCTGACTAAAATGTAAAATTTAAAGCTATAAAGCTTTTACAAAAAGCACAGGAGAAAATATTTGGGACCTAGTCATAGCTGAAGTGTTCTAATAATTAACACCAAAACTAAGGTTCTTCCAAGGAACAATTGGAAAATTTGACCTCATTAAAATAAAATTAAAACAACAACAACAACGTTTGCTGTATGAAAGACTGTTAGGTTGAATAGATAAGCTACAGAGAAGAATAAAATATCTGCAAATCACGTATTTAACAAAAGTCTTATCTCTAAAATATAAAGAACTCTGAAAACTCAACAATAGAATAGCCAACAACCCAATTAGAAAATGGTAAAAGACATGAACAAACATTTCACAAAAAGGAATAAGCACACAATGATTCTCTCTTACATTGATGGTTGGAATGTAAAATTATGTATCCTCTCTGGAAAACATTTGGCAGTTTCTCATGAAAATAAACATGAAAGTACTATACAGCTCAGCAATCATATTTTTGGGCATGTATCCTAGAGAAATAAAAACTTATGTTCACATAAAAACATGTATGTAAATGGTCATAGAAACTTTATTCATAATTCATAAAATACAGAAGAAAACTACATGTTCTTCAAAGGGTGAATGACAAAAAAAATGATACCATACCATGGAATGCTACTCAACAATAAAAAGGAACAAACTAATAAGACAAGCCACAATTTGGATGAAACTTAAAGAAATTAAGCTGAGGTTTTAAAAAGCCACTATCAAAAGGTTACATACCTTGTTATTATATTTATATATAATTCTTGAAATGACAGAATTGCAGTTTAATGGCTTGCAAGGATTAGGGAGCTGGAGTGGGAGGGAGGTGGCTGTAGTTATAAATGGGTAGCACAAGGATCTTTGTGATGGAACTCTTTTTATCTTGACTGTGGTGGTAGTCACAATCTACATATGTGATAAAATTGCATAGTACTAAATACATATATGCAAATGAGCCAATGTATGACTTGTGAAACCTGAATAAGTTCGATAGATTTTATCAATGTCAGTTTCCTGTTGTGATTTTATACTGTAGTAATGCTAGATGTAACCACTGGGGAAATTTGGGAAAAAAAGTACACAGGATATCTCTGTGTTATTTCTTACAACTGCATGTGAATCTGCAATTATCTCAAAATATTTTTTAAAAAAGAAAAAGAAGTACAGCTCTAACGTAATAGATAAGGAAAGTTATTCAATATATATTTCTGAGTAACAAGATGCTGACAATGTAAATAGTATGATAATATTTCTTATTAAAGTAAATAATAATAAATGTCATTTTATGTGCAGGAAAATAGTTGTGTGACTTTTGGCAAGTCATTCAATCTCTCTTTGGTTCTACTTCATCAGACAAAAAATAAGAGATTTGGACTAATTTATCTCTAAAGTCTCCTCTTGCTCCAAACTTGTATGATTTGACGAAAATAGAAAGCTCTGAAAAAGAGGTGGGATTAAGAAACAGAATTGAGATACAGTTATCGAGTTAGCTAGTATGTGTAAACTGTATGTATGGAGAATATGCAACTAGGTAAGCTGAGGGCAAAGCTACAGAGCACTTTAAAACCAACAGAACAATGATTTTTTTTTTTTCTCAGTTGGGTAATTCAGAGCCATAGAGAGATTTGTGGAGCTGTTAAATTGCCTGTAAAAATCTAATCTTGTCATAGTATTTTGGTAGAGTTGAATGTAAGAGTTGATGAGAAGAGTAAAACTTGGTGAATTGGTAAATTATATCCTGAAAAAAGGCTTTGGCTCTGATTATTGAGAGTGTTGGTTCAAGATTTGACAATGTTCACCAAATATCAAAGATTTCCTCTAAGTACTGAATTAAAGATGGGGACCAATGATTAAAAACCAACAAAATTTTCTGTTATTTTGATTCCTAAATATAGTTATTGATATTTTTCAAATTATTTTTAAAGCTGTAAAAGCATGGGTAAAATCAATGAACAGAGAGAAAAACCCTCTGTATTAAGAGTGTAAACTGGCACTAAAAGTTCTGGGTTTTATTATTTGACTCTGTTACTAAATTGCCGTATGACTCATACTTTCTGTGCCATAGTTTAAAATATATAAAAGAGGAAAAGCACTATCTACCTTTTACTTTTCAGAAAACAATATGGTATTTAATTATGTAGAAGACTGTTTAATATTTTAAGCTACTTAAAGAATAATACTACATAGATATAGAATCACTTCAATTTTTTTATAATATGGAGAAACAGATAAATTGAAAAATTACCTTATAAAATATAATGTCAAAGATTACACTATGGATTCATTAAGAGTAATGAATTTCACTGCTGCTTTTTTAAAATGCCCTTTTTATTACAAAATCAGATTAGGTTCAATTACTATGAAATCATGACGATTGCATATGTTCTGTTTTCTATGTAATATATAAACAAAGCTATTACCACCATGAAGTTTATGGTAAAGAGTAAAATAAGCTTTGAGATATTTCTTTCAAATTATTTTGAAAACAGTAAGTTCTATGACTAATAAGAATGCCTGAGGGACTAGATGTTGGTTTTTTTCCCCCTTGACACATGAATTTTTCTTTCATTGAAAAGAATGACACAGTAGAACCCTGAGTATAATCCTGTAAGCGGGTTACAAAACAAACAAAAAAAAATGAAGGTTTTATAAACCCTCAAACTGAAGGTTTACATTATGAGATTAATAAAAAAATAAAAAATTTTCAGTTGGTCTGCTCTGAATCAAAGCACAGATATAAAGTTATTGAAACTTAAACTGGACACAACTGAACTGAAAAATTCCCAAATGACCATTCAGGAGTTGCTTTCCAATTCCACAGCTGAGATATGAACTTTAGAACACACTCTTTGAAAATGGAGGTCAGGAAGAGGAAGGGAGACAAGCTCACTATAAGAAATCCAAACTATACATAAAAGTGTAAAGATGAAACAAAAAAAAAAAATCACCCCAAACCTCACCACTAATATATAGATTTTTTAAAGAGATATGGCAATAACTTTATATTCTCAAGTAGTTTAGAACTCCATGTTAGATTACCTCTATAGAGGAAAAATTAAAATATATGTACATACTCGGGAAAGGGACCATCATGAAAAACAAAAAAGGAGATGAAGCTCAGCCTTATATTTTTTCAAAGGAATGCTCAGACCAATAAAAATAAATTGGTATTTACATCTGATTAAGGAAATTCAGAGTACTGAAATTCATAACTGTACACCAAGACATACTCTTCACTCTTAAGAACTTTTGCATAGTCTGTAGGATACAGACTGAAAAGGAGGTCTGGCTTGGAGACAGTGGGGTGGAACCAAAGATCACACTTTAAGGCGGTGGATCTCTAACTTTCAGCAGACATCAGAATTTGCTGGAAAGCTTGCAAAATAAGCAGATTCCAGGCCCCATCGCTCAGAGACTCTGATCCAGAATGTCTGTGGTGGATTCTATAAACATATTTGTTTCACAAGCTCTCCAGACCTCCACTTTGAGAATCATTGCAATAAAGCCACTTGAATTCATTCCCCTATGTTTCTGTTCCCCAGAGTTGTTTTTTTTTCTAATTATCTTCAGGTGTACAAAACAACATAATGATTAGACATTTACATGCCTCACAAATTGATAACCCCAACAAGTCCACTATCCATCTGACACCATATACATAGCTATTCTAATACCACTGACTATATTCCCTGTGCTGTACTTCACAGCCCGTGACTATATTGTACATTTAGAGTAATTAGTGGGTGATTAATAACAGAATGGCTATTTTGTTTGCAAAAGGACCATATAACTCAAAATTATAGAGGAAAACCTCTCACAGGAGAGTAACTGGGAGCTGTTACCCAGAATTTCCAAGTAGATATAATGGGAGCTCAATATTCTGTTTAAAGTTGGCCCTCCAATAATGCTGTATAAACCAAGTCTTTTGTTTGGACTAGGGATCTAAAATATGTATAATCTAAAAATCTAGTAATGTCAAGGATATGGAAAAAAGGTCAGAGGATGAAAATCAAGAGGATTTTTTCTTCGGAGCGTCAGCAGCAAATATTGTAGGCATAAAAATTTATAACACTGTAATAATTTTTAAAACACCCACCTTGATCATACGCCAATGTTTCAAATTAGGAAAATACACTAGCTATACTACAAGATAGTGCAGCATGTGTGTGAGTTTTAGAACCCTCTGTTGCCAGTATTTAAAATATTGTACAGAGATTGTAAATTCCCTATTTACATGTCATGAGTAACGTAGACAGCAAGACAGAATTGGAAAAAAGTAAGGGTTTTCCAGTAGGGACACAACCTCTTGCGTTTTCGTTTGATTGTTCTCATTGGCTTTAAATAAAAATGTTGCTCTGTTTATCCTATATTTGTCTGCTTTTCTTTTTTTCTTAAGAAGGCTAGATGTTAAAAGGATAGGAAGATCCAAACAAAACCAAGGAAAACAAATAAAGCCCTCTACATGTATTTTGAGGGATTTAAATCTGTCATAATACTATATAAATAAAAAATGAATTTAAAAAATGTGTTTTATTTATTTATTTATTTATTTATTTATTTATTTACTTACTTACTTACTTACTTAATTATTGGGAAACTGTTTTTTTCAGGACCCATCAACTCCAAGTCAAGTGACTGTCCTTCAATCTAGTTGTGGGAGGGCGCAGCTCAGCTCCAAGTCCAGTCGCCTTTTCAACCTAGTTGTTAGAAGCGCAAGCCCACCATCCATGCGGGAATCGAACCGGCAACCTTGTTGCTAAGAGCACAGGCTCTAACCAACTGAGCCATCCCCCCACCCTCAAAAACTTTGAAAAATATTTTTGACCAAAGAACAACTCTTTCAGGAATTAGAAAGCTAGGAGCATTTTCAGTATTTTTAGTTAGGTGTACTGTATGCTAAAAAAGTATATAGGGAAATATTGTTGCACTCTGAAAATTTACTAGCTTTTCTTTCTTTTTCTAAAAAAATACTTTCCAGCCTTATAGAGCGAGGTGGAGAGAACATCTACTTTTTTTAAAAAATTGGGGAATACTGGGGAACAGTGTGTTTTTCCAGGGCCTATCAGCTCCGAGTTGTTGTCCTTCAATCTAGTTGTGGAGGGCACAGCTTACTGGCCGATGTGGGAATTGAACCAGCAACCCTGTTGTTCAGAGTTCACTTCTCTAATCAACTGAGCCATCTGGCCACCTCACTAGGTTTTCTTTCTTAAGAATATGTTTTAAAAGTAGTCTAGAAATACCTCTGATATTAACCTAAATTAAGACAATATCAATTTATTTGGAAAGGTGTTTCTTCCATTTTGGCAACAAAACCTAGAAAAATTATCATATGACCTTTGAAAGTGTTTTGGAAAAGACATTAATACAAAAGTTGATGCTCTTCTACAGTTTCATTTTGCAAACAATAATAATAAAGTTTTATAAAATACACATCCTTTGGTCTCTAAAAGCTGCCAAAGATAAACAAAAACGGACACTAAAGTGGTAAGGACAGATATTTTTCCTCTTTTATTGTGATATAATTGACATGCAGTTCTATATAAATTTCAGTTGAACAGCATAATTTGACTTTCATATGTTGTGAAATGATTACCACAATAAGTTTAGTTAATATCCTTCATCTCATATAGATACAAAAACAAGTAGAAAACAAATGTTGTTTTAATGAAATATACAACAATAAAAAAGAAAACCTTGCTACTTGTAATAACATGGATGGCTCTAGACGGCATTATGCTAAGTGAAATAAGTCAGGAAGAAAAAGACAAATACTGTACAGTTTAACTTATATGTGGAATCTGAAAACAAAATAAAACAAATGAACAATAAAAACAAAACAAAAGAAAAACAGACTCATAGAAATAGAGACCAAAGGGATGGTTACCAGAAAGGAAGGGTGGGGGGATGTGTGAAAAAATGTGAAAGAGTATATAGTCAATAATTTTGTGATAAGTTTGCACAGTGACATGATTAGTAGAATAGTGGGATGATCACATTGTAAAGTATAAAAATGTTAAATCACTATACTGTACATCTGAAACTAATATGACCAATATAATATTATATACCAACTATATTTAAACATTTTAAAAAATGTTTTCCTTGTGATGAGAACTTTTAGGATCTATTCTGTTAACAACCTTGAAATATACTATATGGCAGTGTTAACTATAGTCATCATGTTGCACAGTACTTATTTATCTTAAAACTCAAGTTTCTACCTTTTTATGATCTTCATCCAATTCCTCCACCTGCCTCTGGTAAACACAAATCTGATCTCTTTTTCAATTTTCTATGGGTTTTTATTTTTAATTTTTTAGAATCCACATATAAGTGAGATCATACTTTCCCTGCCAGACTTATTTCACTTACATGATGTCCTGATGTCTATCCATGTTGTGGCAAATGCAAAGATTTCCTTGTTTTTTTTTTTTTTTTTTTTTTTTTTTTATGGGTGAATAATATTCCACATGTCTGTATGTTTTAAATACATTTATCTGTTGATAGAAACTTAGATTGTTTCCATTTCTTGGATATTGTAAATAATGCTGCTATAAACATGGGGGTACAAATATCTCTTCGACCTAGTGGTTCCATTTCCTTTGGATATATTCCCAGAAGTGAAATTACTGGACGATATGGTAGCTCTATTTTCATTTTTTTGAGAAGCATCTATAGTGGTTTTCATAACAGCTGTACCAATTTACAATCCCAGTGACAGAGCACAAGTGTTCCTTTTTCTCCACGTCCTTGCCAGCATTTGTTATCTCATCTTTTTTTTTCTATAATAGATATTCTTACACGTATAAGGTGATATCTCATTATGGTTTTTATTTGCGTTTCCCTGTTTATTAGTGATGTTGAGCACCTTTTCATTTACCTGCTGGCCATTCAAATATCTCCTTTGAAAAAATATCTATTCATGTCCTTTGCTGTTTTTTTATTTAAGTTTATTGGGGTGACAATTGTTTTTTAAGTTTATTGGGGTGACAATTGTAAGTAAACTTTTTAAGTTTATTGGGGTGACAAATTGTTAGTAATTGGGGTTTATAATGCAATCTGACTTACATAGATTTCAGGTGTACAATCTGTATTACATCATCTATAAATCCCATTGTGTGTTCACCACCCAGAGACAGTTCTCCTTCTATTACCATCTTTTGATCCCCTTTACCCTCATCTACCACCCCCCTCTCCCCTTACCCTCTGATAACCACTAAACTATAAGCCAAAAACAACAAAACAATAAGACAAACAAATGAGAAACAAAAATTCATAGACACAGACAATACTTTGCTGGTTTCTTAATTGGTTTATTTGCCTTTCTGTTATTGAGTTTTATGCGTTCTTAATATTTTGGGTATTAACCCCTTAACAGATATATGGTTTGCAAGTATTCTTTCCCATTCCATAGGCTGCCTTTTCATTTTATTGGTCATATCTTTTGCTGTGAAGAAGCTTTTAAGTTTGACGTAGTCCCACTTTATTTTTTTTATTTTTTATTTTGTTGCTTGTGCTTTAGGTATTGTGGGGACGGAGCCAGGAGTGCACTTTCCAGGCTCTCGCCCTCACATGGAAAGGTGCTCACTCGGGTAGTAAATGGCCATCAACTGTGGTTGGATGGTCATCAATTGTGGCTAGTTGGCTGTCAGCTGTAACCAGTGAGCCATTGGCCACTAATATAACTGCCATGGCTACACTAGCAGCAAATAGGGGCTAGCAAGCAGGTGGTGGCTGAGCTAGCAAGAGCAGATTGCAGTTAGCAAGGGGTTGGTTGGTTGGCAGAGAAGCGGCTGGCAGGCTACGGATTGTGTGGCTCCTGTTTCCTGTGTCTCCAACCCAGCCACCAGCGAGACTATAGTGGTATGACTCCCCTATCTATGGCTCCGTGGGTGTTCCTTTTTGGCCTCACCATATCCTGCGTTCTTATGTGGGGAGCGGGACCAGAGACACCCCCCCCCCATGACACCGTGCATGACAGGTGTTATATCCAAAAAATCAATAAAACAATAAAAGGGATAATGAAAAAGAGAATGATGTGGGTAGTGAATATTACAAAGGACAGTCAAAATGACATTTGAAATGAATGGCACTTGCCATAGGAAGATCTAGTGGAAATGCATTCCAGGCAATTGGAAAAGCAAATGCAAAAACTCTGAGGATGGTGTGAACTTGATGTTTTAGGGAACATAATGGCCAGAATCTCTGGAATAGAGTGAGCAAAGGGTGAGCATTATGACCTATGGTCAGTAAGCAATCAAGTACCAGATCATATAGGGCCTTCTAGGCTTGCCCTACGTGTGTCAAATGAAACCAACCCTGCTACTTCATCAATAATGACAACCAGGAATTGTTATCTGAGGTAATGAGGTGGTTTGACGTGAAACTTTATCCAGTATTAAATCACAACAAATTGATTCACTCAGATTGTTTTTCCTAGGGAGGTCATCCCAAGAACACAGACTAGACACAGAGGTATGTATATATTATGGATGATAATGGTTAGATTTGTGACTCCCACCCTCCAGGAAGCCTAGTCTTAGAACTGCTTAGGTCCACAGGGACTAGATGTTTGCCCTGCTACCTCTGTTTTCTGTGTAACTTAATTCCTCTTCATTGAAGTTAAGCTTGGCGAGCATATGTGCTTTTTGTGATTTTTAAATAGTCTAATGCAGGCCACCTGGTATGGTTTACTAGTCTTCTATCCTTTGTTTTGTGTGGATGCAATTTTCTGTTATTTAATTAAGATAAAAATTATGGTCTCCACGATTTTTAGTTTCTCTGTTTGCCTAGCAAACATAGTGCTTTGATTAGCCAGTTCAAGAAGTCTGGCAGAACACAGGCGTAGAGAAGACAGTCTATTTAACCAAATAGACTATAAATAAACAAACAGGTGGGTAGTTAATTACCTTAGAACTCTCTCCACATGATGAATATCAAGTGGCTCAAGTAAGTGAAGTTATAATTGGCCTGAAAGGATTTTGATGTAAGCCAGAGACAGCATTCTGAAAGTATTTAAAGGAGGATTATGTTAGCCAGTGCTATAGTCTGATTTATTTTGTTATATTTTTCAGTTTCTAGAAATTTTCTATACCAGATGACTTAATCATAAATATCGTTTTCTCTCAGTGATTTTAATGTAAAGAAGAATATGTATATCTATAGGCCTAGCATTTGAGTTTAGTCCATAATATTTTAAAGCTAATAATTGGACAGCAAAATAATTTTTTCTGTTAAATGACTAGCTTTTCTCACCTAACTGCTGTGATTTCTCTTTGCAGTGACAACTGCACCTCTTAAATGAATGTGGATCCCTTCTAACATGGTGTATGGAAAAACTGTCTAAATAATTAGATTGCTAATCATTATGATAAACAGAAAATGAATCAAAACATCCTAAATATACAACAGGGCAAATTTGAAGTAAATTTTAGTATATTCATTCAATGTCATATCATATATAGTTACTAAAATAATCTTGAAAAAGAATTAATGTTAACTTGAGAACATTTAAAAAAACACATAAATTTCTCTATATATATTATAGTCATAATTATGTAAAAACAAAAATATTTTAAGTATTTAAAAATACTTAAAAATGGAAGAAAATACAATGAAATTAAATTCAATGTAAATAGTGATTCTGTGAGGCAGAACTATTAGTATTTTTCTTCTACATGTTTTAATATATTTTTTTAATTTATTGGGGTGACAATTGTTAGTAAAATTACATAGATTTCAGGTGTACAATTCTGTATTACATCATCTATAAATCACATTGTGTATTCACCACCCAGAGTCAGTTCTCCTTCCATCACCATATATTTGATCCCCCTTACCCTCATCTTCCACTCCAACCCCACTTACCCTCTGCTAACCACTAAACTATTGTCTCTGTCTATGAGTTTTTGTTTCTCATTTGTTTGTCTTGTTCTTTTGTTGTTTTTGGTTTATATACCACATATCAGTGAAATCACATGGTTCTCTGCTTTTTCTGTCTGACGTATTTCGCTTAGCATTATACTCTCAAGATCCATTCATGTTGTCACAAATGTTCCTATATCATCTTTTCTTACCGCCGAATAGTATTCCATTGTGTATATATATATACCACAACTTCTTTACCCATTCATCTATCAAAGGACATTTTTGTTGTTTCCATGTCTTGGCCATGTAAACAAACCTGCAATGAACATTGGAGCACATGTGTCTTTATGTGTAAATGTTTTCAGATTTTTGGGGTAGAGACCCAGGAGAGGGATTGCTGGGTCATATGGCAATTCTATGTGTAATTTTTTGAGGAACCTCCACACTGCCTTCCATAGCAGCTGCGCCAGTGTGCATTCCCACCAACAGTGTATGAGGGTTCCTTTTTCTCGACAGCCTCTCCAACACTTGTTACTAGTTGTCTTCTTGATAGCCATTCTAACTGGGGTGAGGTGATATCTCATTGTGGTTTTGATTTGCATTTCTCTGATGATTAGTGATGTTGAGCATTTATTCATATATCTGTTTGCCATTTGTATGTCCTCTTTGGAGAAATGTCTCTTCAGGTCGTCTGCCCATTTTTCAATTGGGTTGTTTGTTTTTTTGTCGTTCAGTTGCATGAGTTCCTTGTATATTTTCGAAATTAGCCCCTTATCGGAGGCACTGTTTGCAAAAATCTTCTCCCATTCAGTTGGTGGCCTGTTTATTTGTCAATGGTTTCTTTTGCTGTGCAGAAGCTTTTAAGTTTCATAGAGTCCCATTCGTTTATTTTAGATTTACTTCCATTGCCTTTGGAGTCAAGTTCATAAAATGCTCTTTGAACCCAAGGTCCATAAGTTTAGTACCTATGTTTTCTTCTATGCAGTTTATTGTGTCAGGTCTTATGCTTAAGTCTTTGATCCATTTTGAATTAACTTTGGTACATGGTGACAGATAGCAGTCCAGTTTCATTCTTTTTCATGTGGCTCTACAAGTCTGCCAGACCATTTATTGAAGAGGCTGTCTTTTCTCCATTGCATGTTTTTTGCTTCTTTGTCAAAAATTTCTGTCCATATTTATGTGAATTTATTACTGAGTTCTAAATTCTATTCCGTTGTTTGTTTTTCTGCCAATACCATGCTGTTTTGATCATTGTTGCCCTGTAGTATAAGCTAAAGTCATGGGGTGTGATACCTCCAGCATTGTTCTTTTTTCTTAAGATTGCTTTGGCTATTCGGGATCTCTTGTGATTCTAAACAAATCTGAGGATTTTTTATTCTATTTCTTTAAAAATGCCATTGGGATTTTGATGGGGATTGCATTAAATCTGTATATTGCTTTGGGTAATATGGCCATATTAAATTTTGGTAGGATGTATTTTCATTGTCATTTGTTTCTATGTATCTTTTGATCTTTGCTCTAATTTCTTCTTTGATGCAGTCATTCTTTAAGAGTATGTTGTTTGATCTCGACATAGTTGTGGTTTTTCCTGCTTTCTTTTTTCAGTTGATATCCAATTTCAAAGCCTTGTGTTCAGAGAATATGCTTGTTATGTTTTCGGTCTGCTTAAATTTGATGAGGCTAGTTTTATGTTCCAAAATATGGTCTGTCCTTGAGAATGTTCCATGTACACTAGAAAAAAATGTATATTCTGATGTTTTAGGATGAAGTGCTCTATAAATATGAATTATCTCCATTTCATCTAATGTGTCACTTAGGGCTTTAAGTCTACTATTTCATTATTTGTTTTCTGTTTGGATGATCTATCCATAAGAGTCAATGATGTATTTCAGTCGCTAGTGTAATTGTTTTTTTGGTCAATGTCTCCCTTTAGTTCTGTTAGTAGTTGCTTGGTATATTTTGGTGCTCCCTGATTGGGGGCATAAATATTGATGACTGTTATGTTTTCTTGTTGTATAGTCCCCTTTACCATTATGAAATGTCCATCTTTGTCTCTTGTTACCTTTTTAACCCTTAACTCTGTTTCATCTGATATCATTATGGCTATACCTGATTTTCCCTGGATACCATTTGCTTGGAGTGTCAAATTCTAGCCTTTCACTTTGAGTCTATGCTTGTCGTATTATTTGAGATGTGTTTCTTGGAGATAGCATATGGTTGGGTTTAGTTTTTTGATGCAACCTGCTACTCTGTGCCTTTTTATTGGTGAGTTCAGTCCATTTACATGTAGCGTGATTATTGATATATAAGCATTTCCTATCATTCTATCTTTATTATTCTGGTAAGACTGTGTCTCCATGGTTTCTTTGCCTATTTGTTGTTGTCTGTTATTCTGTGTGGTGGTATTCTATGATTTCTCCTTCTGTTTCTTGTTTTATTACTATATGTATTTCAGTTCTGGATTTTTTTTTTTAGTGGTTACCATTAAATTTATGTAAAAGAAAGTTTGATATTTAGAGTATTCCATTGTCTTCATAATGCTTACTTTCTCCATTCCTATGTTCCGGGTCAGGCCTTTACTCTCCCCCTTTTTATGTTTTGGTTGCCACATGTTTTCCCTGTTGATAGAGGTCGAATAACCTCCTTTAGTATTTCTTGTAGTACAGCTCATGTATTAGAAAATTCCCTCTGCTTCTGTATGTCTGGAAAGGTCTTTATTCCTCCTTTATATCTAAAGGATATCTTTGCTGGCTATATTATTCTAGGCTCATAATTTCTCTCTTTGAATAGTTTGAATATTTGGTTCCACTCCCTGATGGCTTGTAGATTTTCTGCTGAAAAAACTGATGATAATCTAATGGGCTTTCCTTTGTAGGTTACCATCTTCTTTTCCCTGGCTGCCTTGAGGATTCTTTCCTTGTCATTGATTTTCAACAGCTTCCACACAATGTGCCTTGGAGAAGGCCTGTTGGGGTTGAGGTCACTAGGTGTTCTATTTGCTTCTTGGATTCGAGGATCCAAGTCTGTCCACAAGTTTAGGAAGTTCTCATTGACAATTTGTTAGAATATACTCTCTGTTCTGTTCTCTCTTTCTTCTCCTTCCGCTGTGCCCATTATTCTTATATTACTCTTTCTGATGGAGTGAGAAAGTTCTTGTAGAGTTCTTTCATTTCTTTTAAGTCTCAATTCTATTTCTTCCTCCATCCGTGTCATTTCCACGTTTCTATCTTCAATGTCACTGATGCTTTCCTCCATCTGGTTAACTCTGCTACCTAAGCTGGCTATTTCATTCTTTATTTCTTCTATTGAGTTCTTAATCTCCCGAAATTCTGTTTGGTTCTTTTTCAAAATTTCAATCTCTTTCGTAAAATGTTCATGTTGTTCTTTGATTTTGTTTCTGAGTTCATTAAACTGCCTGTCTGAGTTTTCTTGCATCTCGTTGAGTTTTTTCAGAACTGCAATCTTGAAATCTCTGTCATTTAAGTCACATATTTCCATATCTTTAAGTTCATTTTCTGGAGATTTTTCACTTTCTTTCTCAGCTGTCTTGTTGCCTTGGTTATTCATGGGAATTAATGATTTATTATTTCTCTTCCTAGACATCTACAGGAGTGGCTTCTGCATCAGGTTGATAGCAAGAGGTCTTTCTTTTGTTTTCCAGTACTTGTTGGTAGAATGTTTTATTTTCTCTCTTACTGCAGCCTTTTTTTCTCTCTGACAGTGTAGTGTTATGTTTTCTCTGCACTATTCCAGCTTCTCACACAATAGGTGATTCCCTGGAAGGCGGGCTACTCCTCTGTTAACAGTCCACCTAGGTCATAGGGCACCATATCCGTGTGGGGATGCGGAGAGCTTTTGAAGTTCCAAAGCTCTTCCTGCACCAGATTCAGAGCCTGTGTGTTGCAGCAGTTCTGTTTACTCCTGAAGGGATCCTCCCAGATAGGTGGGGAGAGGGGCAGGGTGGGTTGTGAGAGGTGGCCCAGAGCAATGGTAGTGACCACCACCACACCCTGTCCTGCTTCCACAGCTCCCTCCCCTTTGCTGGAATTAGTTGGGCTGTGAATTTGTGTGTGTGGATCGCAGTTCTCAGAACTGCAAATATTATATTCTTTGATCTGACACTGCTACTGTTCTGCTTCTATCACTGGGCAGGTGGGGGCGGGTGAGCTCTGGGAGGGTACGGAGGGGGCGGCTAGTCTCAGTGCCTAACGCTTCCGTTCTCTGCTCAGCAGTGAGGACTTAAACAATCTTTTTCAGTCTTCTTCCCTGAGTCTTTGCTCTGAGGTCTCTGCTGTGAGCGTTGATTCAGCCGTGTTATGTGCTTTCCTCTCAGCCTTGTGGGCCATAAGCGGAGCCCTAGCAGTCGAAGTTCTTCCCCGTCCCACAGTAGTTCCGGGATGCAGCGAGCTTGGAGCACTGAGCTATGTCTCTGTCCTGCGCTTTTGCTGCCCCATCTCTGCCCTTCTCCATTCCCTCCTCCCCTGCTCACGCAGTTTGCCCACCTTTAGGTGAATTCAGTAGTGAGCTTCTTCATCTTGCCTGTCTGCTGTGCAGGGAGTCCTTTGTGTAGTTATTGTTGTTGAATTTGTTGTAAATTCCAGGGGAGATTTCCAGAGGCTCACCTCAGGCAGACATTTTGATGACGTCACCCTATAGATTCAATTTAAGAATAAATGTGCAAATAAAGATGCAGTAAAAATGAATTACTTCATGCATATCAAGCGCAGCAGTAAAATAATATTATGTATTAAACATTTTTAAGGTTCTTTGGTTTTTGATACTTCCCTAACATGCATATAAGTGTAAAAAATTTTAACAGAGAACTAGCTTGAGATGATGGCTACCTTTGTTTAATGTTATAATATGTCTGCTTAAAAGTGGTTTCCAAAATTGGTTTGGTAACATTGAATCTTAAAGTTATGCCAAGTAAGAGATACTCATTAGATAGCTAGATAATTTCTAAGTGAGATACAATACTAAGGTACTCATAAGTTTAAGTTTATATATTTTTAAATTTTTATTTTTGAATGGTACAGAGAAGCTAAATACATTTGAGTATGTTAATAAACATGTTTTTTGCATATTGAAAAATTGTACTATGAGAAAACATGCCTATAAAATTGTGAGCTAGTATACTCATAAAGTTTCCTAGTCTGCTACAGTATTCTGGTATGTAACAGACAATTCTCAATTGTCTACTTACTAGTTTTCTCTATAAAAAAGGTTACTAGTGGTTAAAAAATATAATCAATATATGACAAAACTAGTATAAATAATGAGAGTGAACAGCAAAAACTTTGTTTGTAAAGTATACAATGAAAGTGGGATGTGTTTTTAATAATGAAACTTATGCATAATATAAAGAATTTTTAAGGGAAGAAGGAGAAACTTTGTCCTAAAAAACGACTGATTTTTCCAGTATGAGAAAAAGGAAAATATAGGACAAAAACTGAATGGATATAAAAAGTGGTAGAAGGTTTGTGGAAAAAGAATTTTATGTTGCATGGTCAAAGCTGACAAAAGCAAGTAAGAAAATGGAGACATCTTGGATCAAAATGACGACGTGAGGTGAGCCTCTGTAAAGCTCCCCTGGAATTTACAACTAATTGAACAATAATAACTCCACAGAGGACTCCCTGCACAGCAGACAGGCAAGACAAAGAGGACCACTACTGAATTCACCGAAAAGTGGCAAATCACACCAGCGGGGGAGGAGGGAAGGGAGAAGTGCGGAGACGGAGCTGCGCGGGCGCAGACCTAGCTCAGTGCTCCAAGCTTGCTGCATCCCAGAACTACCGCAGCTGTGGGAGAGGGAAGAACTCGGACTACTAGGGCTCCCCTTATGGCCCACAGGGCTGAGGGGGCAGCAAATAACATGGCTGAACCCAACGCTCATGGCAGACCTCGGAGAAAAGACTGAGGGAACAAGACTGTAAATGGTGGTTTAAGCCCTCACTGCCGAACAGAGAAAGGAAGGCTTAGGCACAGAGTCTAGCCGCCCCCTCCCTACCCTCCCAGAGCTCACCCGCCCCCACCTGCCCAGTGATAGAAGCAGAACAGTAGCAGTGTCAGATCAAAGAATAGAATATTTGCAAATCTGAGAACTGCGATCCACACACACAAATTCACAGCCCAACTAATTCCAGCAAAGGGGAGGGAGCTGTGGAAGCAGGACAGGGTGTGGTGGTGGTCACTACCATTGCTCTGGGCCACCTCTCACAACCCACCCTGCCCCTCTCCCCACCTATCTGGGAGGATCCCTTCAGGAGTAAACAGAACTGCTGCAACACACAGGCTCTGAATCTGGTGCAGGAAGAGCTTTGGAACTTCAAAAGCTCTCCGCATCCCCACACGGATATGGTGCCCTATGACCCAGGTGGACTGTTAATAGAGGAGTAGCCCGCCTTCCAGGGAATCACCTATTGTGTGAGAAGCTGGAATAGTGCAGAGAAAACATAACACTACACTGTGAGAGAGAAAAAAGGGCTGCAGTCGGAGAGAAAATAAAACATGCTACTGACAAGTACTGGAAAACAAAAGAAAGAACTATTCCTATCAACCTGTTGTAGAAGCCACTCCTATAGATATCTCGCAAGTAAATAATAAATCAGTAATTGCCATGAATATCCAAGGCAACAAGACAGCTGAGAAAGAAAGTGAAAAGTCTCAAGAAAAGGAACTTAAAGATATGGAAATATGTGACTTAAATGACAGAGATTTCAAGATTGCAGTTCTGAAAAAACTCAACGAGATGCAAGAAAACACAGAAAGGCAGTTTAATGAACTCAGAAACAGAATCAAAGAACAACATGAGCATTTTACGACAGAAATTAAAATTTTGAAAAAGAACCAAGTAGAGTTTGTAAAGATTAAGATCTCAATAGAACATATTAAGAATGAAATAACCAGCTTAGTTAGTAGAGTTGACCAGATGGAGGAAAGAATCAGTGACATCAAAAATAGAAACCTGGAAATTACACACATTGAAAAAGAAACAGACTTGAGTCTTAAAAGAAATGAAAGAACACTACAAGAACTTTCTGACTCCATCAGAAAGAGCAATATAAGAATAATGGGCATACCAAAAGGAGCAGAAAGAGAGAAGGGAACAGAAAATAAATTCAAACAAATTGTGGATGATAACTTCCCAAACTTGTGGACAGAACTGGACCCTCGAATCCAAGAAGCCAATAGAACACCTAATTACCTCAATCCCAACAGGACTTCTCAAAGGCACATTGAATTGAAGCTGTCTAAAATCAACGACAAAGAAAGAATCCTCAAGGCAGCCAGGGAAAAGATGACGGTAACCTACAAAGGAAAACCCATTTGATTATCATCAGATTTTTCAGCAGAAACTCTACAAGCCAGGAGGGAGTGGAACCAAATATTCAAACTGTTGAAAGAGCGAAATTGTGAGAGAAGAATAATATATCCAGCAAAGATGTCCTTTAATTATGCAGGAGGAATAAAGACCTTTCTAGACATACAGAAGCTGAGGGAATTTTCTAATACACGACCTGCACTACAAGAAATACTAAAGGAGGCTATTCGACCAACATCAACAGGGATAATTTCTGGCAATCAAAATATAAAAAGTGGGAGAGTAAAGGCCTGAAACGGAACTGACCAAAACACAATTATACTAGGGGACTTAAGTACATCATGGACAGCTATGGATAAATCATCCAAACAGAAAATAAATAACAAAATAGCAGCCCTAAATGACACATTAGATGAAATGGACATAATTTACATATACAGAGCAATTCATCCTAAAACATCAGACTATACATTCTTTTCTAGTGTACATGGAACATACTCAAGGATAGACCATATATTGGGACATAAAATCATCCTCAGCGAATTTAAGAAGACTGAAATCATACCAAGCATATTCTCTGATCACAAGGCTTTGAAATTGGATATTAATTGCAAAAAGAAAGCAGGAAAAAACACAAATACTTGGAGATTAAACAACATACTTTTAAAGAATGACTGGGTCAAAGAAGAAATTAGAGGAGAGATCAAAAGATACATAAAAACCAATGACAATGAAAATACATTCTACCAAAATTTTTGGTATGCAGCAAAAGCAGTTTTAAGAGGGAAATTTATATCATTACAGGCCTATCTCAAGAAACAAGAAAAATCCCAAATAAATAACCTCATGTTACACCTTAAAGAACTAGAAAAAGAAGAACAAGTGATACCCAAAGTCAGCAGAAGAAAGGAAATAACAAAAATCAGAGCAGAACTCAGTGAAATAGAGAACAAAAAGACAATAGAAAAAATTAATGTGAAAAAGAGCTGGTTCTTTGAAAAGATTAACAAAATTGACAAACCCTTGGCAAAACTTACTAAGATAAAAAGACAGAAGACACTAATAAACAAAATCAGAAATGAAAAAGTGGAAGTTATCACGGACACCACAGAAATACAAAGGATCATCCAAGAATACTATGAAGGACTATATGCCACCAAATTCAATCACCTAGAAGAAATAGACAGGTTGTTAGAAACATATAGCCTTCCAAGGCTGAACCATGAAGAACTGGAAAATCTAAACAGACCAATCACGAGTAATGAAATTGAATCAGTCATCCAAAACCTTCCCAAAAGCAAAAGTCCGGGAACAGATGGCTTCACTAGTGAATTCTACCAAACCTTCAAAGAGGATCTAATATCAATCCTGCTCAAACTCTTCCAAAATACTGAAGAAGAGACAGTACTCCCTAACTCATTTTATGAGGCCAGCATTAACCTGATTCCAAAACCTGGTAAGGACAACATACGCAAAAAAAACTACGGACCAATACCTCTGATGAATACAGATGCAAAAATCCTAAACAAAATTCTAGCAAATCGAATACAACAATGCATTAAAAAGATTACTCATCACGACCAAGTGGGGTTCATCCCCAGGGCACAAGTGTGGTTCAACATCCGCCCATCCATCAATGTTATACATCACATAAACAAAATAAAGGACAAAAATTATATGATTATATCAATTGATGGAGAAAAAGCATTTGACAACATGCAATATCCATTTGATTAAAAATCTTAATAAAATAGATATAGAAGGAAAATACCTTACCATAATAAAGGCCATATATGACAAGCCCTCTGCTAATCTCATAATTAATGGTGAAAAACTGAAGCCCTTTGCTCTACGTTCAGGAATATGACAGGGCTCTCCCCTATTACCTCTGCTTTTCAACATAGTGTTGGAAGTCCTTGGCAGAGCAATCAGGCAAGAGAAAGAAATAAAAGGCATCCAATTTGGGAATGAAGAAGTTAAATTATCACTCTTTGCACATAACATGATGCTATATATAGAAAACCCTAAAGACTCCACCAAAAAGCTGTTAGAAACAATCAACGAACTCA
Organism: Rhinolophus sinicus; assembly: GCF_057876585.1. Lineage (NCBI taxonomy): Eukaryota > Metazoa > Chordata > Mammalia > Chiroptera > Rhinolophidae > Rhinolophus > Rhinolophus sinicus. Next base: position 44,915,768 of record NC_142518.1, on the reverse strand, counting down.
GTAAAGTTGCTGGCTACAAAATCAACGTACAAAATTCCATTGCATTCCTATATACTAACAATGAAATCTCAGAAAAAGAAATACAAAAAAAAATTCCTTTTGCAATTGCAGCAAAAAGAATAAAATACCTAGGAATAAACTGAACCAAGGAAGTGAAGGACCTGTATGCTGAAAAGTATAAGACATTTTTGAAAGAAATTGAAGAAGACACAAAGAAATGGAAAGACATTCTGTGCTCATGGATTGGAAGAATCAACATAGTTAAAATGGCCATATTACCCAAAGCAATATACAGATTTAATGCAATCCTCATCAAAATCCCAATGGCAGTTTTTAAAGAAATAGAACAAAAAATTTTGGAACCACAAAAGTCCCCGAATAGCCAAAGCAATCTTAAGAAAAAAGAACCATAATGGAGGTATCACACTTCCTGACTTTGGCTTGTACTACAGCGCTACAATAATCAAAACAGCATGGTATTGGGAGAAAAACAGACACATGGACCAATGGAATAGAATTGAGAACCCAGAAATAAAACCACATAAATATGGACGGATTATTTTTGACAAAGAAGCAAAAAACATACAATGCAGAAAATACAGCGTCTTCAATAAATGGTGCTGGCAGAATTGGATAGCCACGTGCAAAAGAATGTAACTGGACTGCTGTCACCATGTACCAAAATTAATTCAAAATGGATCAAAGACTTAAGCATAAGATCTGACACAATAAACTGCATAGAAGAAAACATAGGTACTAAACTTATGGACCTTGGGTTCAAAGAGCATTTTATGAATTTGACTCCAAAGTCAATGAAAGTAAAAGCTAAAATAAACGAATGGGACTATATGAAACTTAAAAGCTTCTGCACAGCAAAAGAAACCATCGACAAAATAAAGAGGCCACCAACTGAATGGGAGAAAATTTTTGCAAACAGTGCCTCTGATAAAGGGCTAATATCCAAAATATACAAGGAACTCATGAAACTCAACAACAACAAAAAACAAACAACCCATTTGAAAAATCGGCAGAGGGCCTGAAGACACATTTCTGCAAAGAGGACATACAAATGGCAAATAGACATATGACTAAATGCTCAACATCAGTAATCATCAGAGAAATGCAAATAAAAACCACAATGAAATATCACTTCACCCCAGTCGGAATGGCTATCATCAACAAGACAAATAGTAACAAGTGTTGGAGAGGCTGTGGAGTAACTGGAACCCTCATACACTGTTGGTGGGAATGCAGACTCTTGCAGCCGTTATGGAAGGCAGTGTGGAGGTTCCTCAAAAAATTACGAATAGAATTACCATATGACCCAGCAATCCCTCTCCTGCGTATCTACCCAAAAAATGTGAAGACATTTATACATAAAGACACGTGTGCTCCAATGTTCATTGCTGCTTTGTTTACAGTGGCCAAGACATGGAAACAACCAAAATGTCCTTCGATAGATGAATGGATAAAGAAGTTGTGGTATATATACACAATGGAATACTATTTGGCGGTAAGAAAAGATGATATAGGAACATTTGTGACAACATGGGTGGATCTTGAAAGTATGATGCTAAGCGAAATAAGTCAGACAGAAAAAGCAGCGAACCATATGATATCACTGATATGTGGTATGTAAACGAAAAACAACAAAAGAACAAGACAAACAAGTGAGAAACAAAAGCTCATAGATACAGACAATAGTTTAGTGGTTACCAGAGGGTAAGGGGGGTGGGGGGTGGGAGATGAGGGTAGGGTGTATCTAATATATGGTGATGGAAGGAGAACTGACTCTGGGTGGTGAACACACAATGGGATTTATAGATAATGTAATACAGAATTGTACACCTGAAAACTATGTAATTTTACTAACAATTGTCACCCCAGTAAATTAAAAAAAAAAAAGCTTACAGAAGCCTGATGGACTTATTTTAGGATGGGCTTATTTATAATGTGTTTTTATATAAACTTTAATACTAAAAGTACACTGATGCAAAACCAGAGTTTGTTATTCTCTCTGTCAAAAGGATAGTTTTCTTGGATTATTGGTATCGTCTTAAAGAAATTGTAAAATGATTTTTTTTATTACCTTTTAAGTAGTCTGCATAGGAAAGCAAGATTTTTGTGTCTTATCAGAATAGTTTCCTGAGCTTTATGTTAACCTTTATGATGTCCTTGATCATTTAAGAGAATGGAGTCTTCTCGCTTTTTAAAAGACTTGACAATGGGATTTATAGATGATGTAATACAGAATTGTACACATGAAATCTATGTAATTTTACTAACAATTGTCACCCCAATAAATTTAATAAAATAAAATTTAAAAAAAAGACTTGAGGTTTTTTTTTTTGTTTGTTTTTTTAGATTTTATTGGGGAAGGAGAACAGGAGTTTATTGGGGAATAGTGTGTACTTTCAGGACTTTTTTTTTTTTCCTAAGTCAAGTTTTTGTCCTTTCAACAAGCTGAACGGAGGGTGTGGTTCAGCTTCAAGTTGGTGTCCTTTCAGTCTTAGTTGTGGAGGGTGCAGTTCAGCTCCAGGTCCAGTTGCCATTGCTAGTTGCAGGGGGTACAGCCCACCATCTCTTGTGGAAGTCGAACCTGCAACCTTGTGGTTGAGAGGACACCTTCCAACTAACTGAGCCATCGGGAGCTCAGCGGCAGCTCAGCTCAAGGTGCCATGTTCAATTTTATTTGCAGGGGGCGCTGCCCACCATTCCTTGAGGGACTTAAGGAATTGAATAGGCAACGTTGTGGTTGAGAGCCCACTGGCCCATGTGGGAATCGAACTGGCAGCTTTCGGAATTAGGAGCATGGAGCTCCAACCTCCTGAGCCACCGGGCTGGCCCAAGGTGTTTTTTTTTAAAGCCATATTATCTCCTATAGTTATTTTTTTATTTACATAGAGTTCGTGTACAATCTTATATTGATTATATTAGTTTCAGGTGTATAATATAGTGATTTGACATTTATATACCTTAGAATGCCATGACCTCCCTAATTCTAGTAATCACCTGTCATTGTGCAAATTTATCACAATGTTATTGGCTATATTCCCCTTTCTCCTTTCTCTCATCCTCCCACCCCTCCCTTTTGGTAGCTATCCCTTTGATCTCTGTTTCTGTGATTTTGTTTTTGTTTTATTTTGTTTGTTTTTAGATTCCACATATATGTGAAACCATATGGTATTTGTCTTTTGAATTATTTTGTTGTCACATTGTTTAATAGATAGTCAAGTATTGTTTATAGTGACTTATGATCTTATTTAGTCAAGTGTTCAAAACATTTTTGCACTTTTGACAACCTTTAATATTTTGCTTTCCTAAAACTAAATTAAAGGAAATCCTGATCTTTAACCAACCTTGAGGCTTCACATAGGACCCCTGGAAAATGTCAAATGTTATTTCACCTTGTAAAAAGAAGGATGTTAATATGATTAGGTTCATTTGATATATTGAATTGTACGAAAAGTGTTGGATAAGAAAAGATGCTTAACCTTCCCCAGGTTATATTTCTATGGGTAAATATTATTAATATAAATATTTTGGAAATTATATGAGGTTCATATAAATTTGTCAGTATATTCAATATCAATGATATGTGCTGGTAATGTTATCAGTCATAGTTCCACTTATTATTTCAAAATGTTGTATGTCACAGAAATAACCACATTTACTTGTTAACTATGTCATTTTTACAGTAAACTTCCATCAGATTTTTATCTATGACCATTTAAGTCTTCTGTCATCCTCAAGTAGGTTTTTTATTACTCTGACTCTTCTCAGAAGGAATTTGCAATGTGCTACAGACCAGAATGCTTCATCTTCAATAAAATGGAATTATCTTAGAGACCGAAGGAAAGGACTGTGACAGGAACTTTGTGGCCCATGCTCCTGATAATATTGCTTAAATACCTGTGAGACTCTATCACTGGACTGAGTAAGGATTTTCAGAACTCTAGTGGAGAAACTGATGGATTCACAAAACTGTTAACCCAAGATAAAGTAGAACAAACATTAGACTGAATGAACTGATGAAGAATGATTACAATTTTTTATGGTTTATTGTTTGGAAAATTGCTGGTTCTTTCATGTTTTATTTTCTGGATATAGGGAATCCCTTTCCACTTTCTCTTATCTATAATATGCTCAATTAGTAGATTATATATTTATACATAGAAATAAAATTAACATTAATTTTCCTCCCTATCTGATCCCTCCAGAATTCAGAAACTTGTATTTGATGGTCTGATTTCATGCTAATACAATTATTTGTATAAATTCAATAAGAATCTGTCCTTGTAACAAGACATCATTGGAAATATTGGTTATGTGACCAAACTGAATGGAATATCATATTTGAGAATGATGTGCATAGAATCAGAAATGAGCATACAGTTTCAAGGAATTAATCTTTCTTGGAAAAATTAGCCTGGTACTTGACTTACATGGTTCCCAGTCTTAGAGGTGAGTAAGGAAGGTCACTTCCTGCAGAACGAGGAACCCTAGGATATTTTGGGGATCTTGAGAAGAGAGGGATTTACCCAAATCTATACTATTTCAAGTGATGTCTGATTGCATATTCTTAGCTTCTAATACTCAAGAAACTTTGAAAGTCTAATCTGAGATTCATTATGAAAAGTTCTAGAAACACAAACTTAAAAAGTCCTATGTAGTTAATTAACATTTTTGCTGATCGCCTAACTGCTCATTGGCTATAAATCCCCAGTTATCTTGCTGTATTCAGTGTCCAGCCTTATCTCTCTCCTCTATTGTGCTAGTCTTGATACCAATAGCAAGACTATGTTGTAGGCAAGGATCAAATTTTATGTCTTTGCTTATGGATAGGCTAACACCATGTTTTCCTAACATCATTTGTTGAAGAGACTATCCTTTGTCCATTTTATATTTGTGAAACCCTTGTTAAAGATCAAGTTCACCACAGATGTGTGGATTTATCTTTCTATTGTGTTTCATTGGTCAATGTGTCTGTCTTTATGCCAGACCCTTACTGTTTTGATTACTGTACCTTTGTAATATATTTTAAAATCTGGAAGTGTGATGCCTTCAGGTATGTTCTTCATTATCAAAATTTGGCTATTTTTGGTTTCTTGTGGTTTCATGTGAGTTTTAGAATTTTTTTTTATTTCTGTAAAAGATGTCATTGGGATTTTGATACAGATTGCATTTAATTTGTAAATTGCTTTGGCTGATATAGATATTTCCTTTCATCAATATCTTGTAGTTTTCAGTATAAAAGTATTACATCTTCTTAGCTAAGTTTATTCTTCAATATTTTATTTTGTGCTATTGTTAAAGGGATTTTATTCCTAATTTCTTTTTCAGAGAGTTTGACATTAGTGTATACTGTGTTCCCCTGAAAATAAGACCTAGCCTGACAATCAGCTCTAATGCATCTTTTGGAGCAAACATTAATATAAGACCCAGTATTGTATTGTATTATATTATATTATATTATTAGACCTGGTCTTATAGTAAAATAAGATGGGGTCTAATATTAATTTTTGCTACAAAAGAAGCATTAGAGCTAATTGTCTGGCTAGGTCTTATTTTCGGGGAAACACAGTAGAAGCACAACCGATTTTTGCATTTTGATTTTGTATCCTGAAACTTTAGTGATTTGTTTATAAGTTTTAACAGATCTGTGGAGTCTTTCTTTTTTCTATATGAGATTATATCATCTGCAAACAGGGATACTTTTTTTTCTTCCTTTCTGATTTGGATGCCTTTTCCTTCTTTCTGTTTTTAAAAAGACTTTATTTTTTAAAGCAGTTTTAGGTTCATAGAAAAATTGAGGGGAGAATACAGAGATTTCCCACATATCACTTGCTTTCTCTCACGCAGAGCCTCACCCATCATCAACATCACTTACCAGAATGATACAGTTTTTTTTGTTGTGTTTTGTTTTACCCAGGATGAGCTTATATTGACATGATATAATTACCCAAAGTCTATAGTTTACATACAGTTTGCTTTTGGTGTTCTAATTTGTATGGGATTAGACAAATGTATAATGACATATATCCATCATTATGACATCATACAAAGTATTTTCACTGCCCTAAATATCCTCTGTGCTCTTCCTATTCATCTGTCCCTCCACACTCCACATCTGGCAATGACTGATCTTTTTACTTTATCTTATAGTTTTGTCCATTCCAAAGTGTCATACAGTTGGAATCATATAGTGTGTAGCCTTTTCAGATTGACTTATTTCACTTAGTAATATGCATTTTTGGTTCTTCCATGTCTTTTCATAGCTTGATAGCTATTTCTTTTTAGTACTGAATAATATTTTACTATTTTGATATGTGACAGTTTATCCATTCACCTACTGAAAGACATCTTGGTTACTTATACATTTTGGCAATTATAAATAAAGCTTCTATAAACATTCATGTGCGGGTTTTTGTGTAGAACTAAAAATTTAACTCCTTTGAGTAAATACCAAGGAGCACAGTTTCTGGATCATTATGGTAAGGGTATGTTTAGTTTTGTAAGATTGCCAAATTGTGTTTCAAAGTGGCTGTATAATTTTGTATTCCCACCATCAATGTATAACAGTTCCTGGTGCTCCACATTTGTTGTTTTCAGTGTTGTGGATTTTGGCCATCGTAAAAGGTTTGTAGTGGTATCTCATTGTTGGTTTATTGCATTTCCCTGATGACATATGATGTGGAGCATCTTTTTTTATGCTTATTTCCTATCTGTGTATCTTCTTTGATGAGGTGTCTGTTAAGATCTTTGGCCCATTTTTAAATCAGAATATTTGTTTTCTTGTAAAAGTTCTTTGTATGTTTTGGATGACAGTTTGGATATCGGAGGTGTCTCTTACAAATTTCTCCCAGTCTGTGGCTTTTCTTTTGTCTTTTGCTAAGCAGAGGCTTTCAATTTCATTGAAGTCCACCTTATCAATTATTTGTTTCATAGATTGTACATTTGGTATTGTATCTAGAAAGTCATTGCCATGCCCAAGGTCATCTAGGTTTTTTCTATGTTATCTTCTAGGAGTTTTATTGTTTTGCATTTTATATTTAGCTCTGTGGTGCATTTTGAGGTAACTTTTATAAAGGGTGTCAGGTCTACATCTAGATTCACTTTTTTGCATGTGGATGTTGAGTTGTTTCAGCACAACTTGTTAAAAATACTATCTTTGCTGCATTGTATTACCTTTAATCATCTGTCAAAGGTCAGTTGACTACTGTATTTTTGTGGGTCTATTTCTAGGCTCTCTATTCAGTTCCGCTGATCTATTTATCTCTTTTTCACCAATGCCACACTGTCTTGATTCCTGTAGCTTTATGGTGAGTTTTGAATTAGGGTATTATTAGTCCTCCAACTTTGTTCCTTTTCTTTAATATTGTTTTGGCTATTCTGGGTAGTTGACCTCTTCATATGAACTTTAGAATCAGTTTATCATTATCCACAAAATAACTTCCTGAGATTTTGACTGGGATTGCATTGAATCTATAGATCAAGTGTGGAAGAACTGATATCTTCACAACATTGAGTGTTTTTTTTATTAATGAATATGGAATATCTCTTCATTTATTGAGTTTTTTTATTTAGTTCATCAGAGTTTTGTAGTTGTTCTTTTATAGATCTTGTACATATTTTGTTAGATTTATGCCTATGTGTTTTATATTTTAGGAGCTGATATAAATGGTATTGTGTTTTTAATTTCAAGTTCCATTTTTTACTGCTGGAATATTAGAAAGTGATTGACTTTTATTTATCTACTGTGTATCCTGCAACCTTGATATAATCACTAATTAGTTCCAGGATTTTTTCTAATTCTTTCAGATTTTCTACATAGATGATCATGTCATCTGTGAACGAAGATAATTTATCCCTTCTTTTCCAAACTTCATTACTTTTATTTCTCTTTCTTACTGTATTAGTTAGAACTTCCAGTATGATGTTGGAAAGGAATGATGAAAGGCAAGATCCTTGCCCTGTACCTGTTCTTAATGGGAAAATTTCTAGTCTCTTACCTTTATGTATGATGCTAGTTATAGGATTTTGTGTAGACATTCTTTACCAAATTAAGGAAGTTCTCCTCTATATCTAGTTTTCTGAGGTTTATATTTTTGTTTTTTATGAACAGTTGCTGGATTTTTTTCTTTTCTTTTTTTTTTAAATTTTATTTTATTAAATTTATTGGGGTGACAATTGTTAGTAAAATTACATAGATTTCAGGTGTACAATTCTGTATTACATCATCTATAAATCCCATTGTGTGTTTACCACCCAGAGTCAGTTCTCTTTCCATCACCATATATTTGATCCCCTTTACCCTCATTTACGCCTCCCTCCCCCCTTACCTTCTCGTAACCACTAAACTATTGTCTGTTTTTCTTGACTATTTGCTTTGGCTAAGACCTCCAGTACTTGTTGAATAGCTTTATTTATTTATTTTCCTCTGCCATATTATATCAAAGATCCCTAGACCTCTAAAAGTCATTGGTAACAAAGAATCCTATTTATGAAAAAAAAATTGTTTAGATCTCTTAAACTATGTAAACATGGTCAAGATAATCCTATAGATATTCATTACAATTAGTCTTTGATTTGTATTCAAGCCTTAATTAATATTGTTTATTATCAGTACTAGAAACTTCTGAACTGTAGGTCTTGATGATTGTTACTCTTTTACCTAATTGGAGTGAAAGAATAAAGTTTTCCTTACTGTTTTAACAAGTGTAAGAATAACTTTTCTTTAAAAATTGAAACAAAAGTATATCACAGAAAGAGCTGTATCTTTATTGTGAAGGAGAATGAAGAAATTGTGGCTTTAAATGAATTCATACTGAATATATTGTACAGAATAAGAATGTGTATACTGTTCAATGCTGTATGCAAGTAGGGGAATCACTTGCCAGGAAAGAATCCATATGGTTCCAAAAGTAAGCATTTTTCTAGAATTGGAAAATTATCATGGATACATTCTAAGATGGTCACTCAGAAAAATAAGTGAATAGCAAGAGATAAGATGAAACAAAATCACAAAATTGTGCCTGGTGCTAGAAATTTTCTGCATGGTAGTAAGTGTAGGCTTGGTTTACTTCTTCATTTCCAATTTGGATGCCTTTTGTTTCTTTCTTTTGCCTGATTGTTCTGGTTAGAACTTCCAGTACTACATTGAATAACAGTGGCAAGAGTGGACATGCTTTTCTTTTCCTGATCTTAGAGGAAAAGCTTTCAGTTTTTCACCATTGAGTATGATATTATCTGAGATTTTGTCATATGTGGCTTTTATTATGTTGAAGTGTTTTCCTTCAAAATCCATTTTATTGTGTGTTTTAATCATAAATGGGAGGCAGTACATTGTCAAATGCTTTTTCTGCATCTATTGATATCACGCTATTTTTCTCCTTTATTTTGTTAATGTGGTGTAACACATTGATCCATTTCTGGATGTAGAATGATGTTTGTATCCCTGGAATGAACCCAACTTGATTGGGACATATAATCCTTTCAATGTATTGTTGTATTCAATTTCCTAGTAATTTATTTAGGATTTTTGCATCCATGTTCATCACATAAGAATTACAACTAGAGTGACGATATAGGAATGGTGACAGTGAGGTGGTTTTCTTCAGTTCTCCTCTGCAACTTACCACACATTGAACATCTATAACTAATCAAAGGACTCTCTGCTCATCACACAGAACAGCTAAGAGACTTGTAGGAGGATTAATTGAAGGTGGGCAAATTGGGTGTGCAGGGGAAGAGGGAAGGGAGCAGAGTGGAGACGTGGCCCGCATTTGTGGCTGCAGAGATGCAGGGTATCCCAGGACAGAACAGAGACCACAAAAGCCAGGAGGTGGGCTCTTTCCCTGCGTCCCACAGCTGATCTCTCCTGCTGAGAGGGCAGCATATCCAGCATTTGAGGCAGTAACCTCAGCTAAGACCTCCAGCTGGGCCCTAGGTTGGACAAAGGAAGTAAACGCCATACTTGGGCCCCTCCCCCCACTCTCCCACTCCTACCCCAGTCCTTCCAGAGACTCAAGCAGGCCCCTGAACTGAGGAGTAGTGTCACATTACAGAGGAGCAGTAGCGCTCAGAATCTGGGAAGACCTGGCATACAGCTCTGACCCAGGGAAGAGGCTGGAAAGAGTGTGACACTGCTAGGCTGGGAGAGAGAAGACTCCTCCATACCCAGCTCCCACCTTTTCTGGCCTGCCTAGGGCAGGGCAATTACACATGCGGAGACACACCCAGAGGTCAGCAGCAGGCAGCAGATGCAGCTCTGGGCTTTCAGCAGCTCAGAAATCTCCCGCACCCCCCCCCACCCCCCATACACACAGAAGTGCCCTAAGATTCAGGAGACCTGGGCACAGGGCTGGTTGTGTTACTCTCAGTGCGCATATGTGCAGGCAAGAGCAGAAACTGCACTGACTTTCTAAAAGCTACCATCCAGAACCCATAGCCCCACTCATCTAGAACTGCAGTCCCAGGGTCACTCTGGGCACGAGGTGACTGGCTCTGCCTGCACAAGAGACAGAGGACTATTTAGTACAGCAGAAGACAACCTGGAGATTACTTGGTGAGCTTAAGCCAAGACTGGCACTTCTGTTTTAGTTCTGTTTTTGTAGTTTTGATATTTTTGCCTGTGTTGAGTGTTGCTTCTCAGTTGTTTTTACATGTGAGTGTATTTGGTTTTTTCTTTGTTGTTGTTGTGCTTGGTGATTTGCTTTATTCTTAAAATGCCCTACACCAGGGCCCAGCTCAAGAGGCACAATATTCAACACATCCAAAGGCCAACTCCAGACGAAACCAGAGTACTACTGGGTTCGAACTACAAGTGACACACCCAGAAGGAATTCTCTACAGGCACAAGAGCCCATAGGGGCCAAGCCTCATTTGAGCAGTCAACCCTCATGCAGCAGAACACCCTGCGGTGGGCAGAGCCAAGTCTCACAACCAGTCAGCCTAGGAGTTAACCCCACCTACCCACTAGTGAAAAGCAATTACAGATCTTCTTAACAGGACAATATACACAACGCAAGAGTCAACTTTGGAGCACACACAGAGGAGAAGAACCAAGTAGTACAAATCAAATAAAAAGCACACATAATACATAAGATAACCCAGCAAGAACTAAGACCTCTAGGGGATCTACCTAATACATCGAAGCAAAGACAGAGAGTCAGCCAGAATGCGGAAACAAAGAAACATGTCCCAAATAAAAGAACAGAAGAAACCTCCAGAATTAGAACCAAGTGAAATAGAGGTAACCAACCTGTCAGAGACAGAGTTCAGAACACTGATGGTAAGAATGTTTAAAGAGCTTAGCAATGACATAAAGAAGGATAGGGAAATCATAATGAACAGCCAGTTAAAACTAAAGAATACAATAACTGAAATAAAGAACACACTGGAAGGAATAACCAGCAGGTTAGATGTAGCATAGGATCGAACCAGCGACTTAGAAGACAAGTTAGCAGAGATCACCCAAATGGAACAACAAAAAGAAAAAAGAATTAAAAACAATAAGAATGGTTTAAGAGACCTCTGGGATAACATCAAGTACAACAACATGCAGATCATAGGAATACCAGAAGGTGAAGAGAGGAAGTAAGGGATTGAGAACATATTTGAAGTAATAATGTCCGAAAACTTCCCTAACCTGGTGAAGGAAACCAATATACAAGCCCAGGAAGTGCAGAGATTTCCAACCAGGATAAACCCAAACAGTTCCACACCAAGACACATTATAGTTAAAATGGCAAGGTTAAAGACAAATAGAGAATCCTAAAAGCAGCAAGAGAAAGATAGCAGGTTACATACAAGGGAACTCCTATAATACTATCAAATGACTTTTCTATAGAAACATTGCAGACCAGGAGGACTGGAAGGAGGTATGCAAAGTAATGGAAAACAAAGGCCTACAACCTAGATTGCTTTATCCAGCAAGGCTATCATTTAAAGTTGATGGAGAGATAAAGAGCTTCCCAGAAAAGAATAAGCTAAAGGAATTCATTACCACCAAGCCAGCATTGCAGAAAATGTTAAAAGGGCTTCTGTAAATAGAAGAAAGATGAAAACAATCTACATATTTAAAAAATGGCAATAACTATGTACCTATCAATAATCACTTTAAATGTAAATGGATTAAATAATCCAATTAAAGGACATAGGGTGGCTGAGTGGATAAGAAAGCAAGACCCTTGTATATGCTGTATACAAGAGACTCACCTCAGATCAAAAGACACACACAGGCTTAAAGTGAAGGGTTGGAGTAAGACATTTCATGCAAATGAAAATGAGAAAAAAGCTGGAGTTGCAATATTTATATCTGACAAAATAGACTTTAAAATGAAGGATACATTAAAAGACAAAGATGGGCACTATATAATAATAAAGGGATCTATCTGACAAGAGGACATAACCCTAGTAAACATCTATGCACCCAACATAGGAGCACATAAATATATAAAACAGGTATTGACTGATATAAAGACAGAGATCAACAGTAACACTAACATAGTAGGGGACTTCAACACACCTCTGACAACAAGGGACAGGAATTCCACACAGAAAATCATTATGGAAACAACGGCCTTAAATGACAAATTGAACCACTTGGATTTAATCGATATTTTCAGAGCATTGCACATCAAAGCAAGCTGCAGAATAAACATTCTTCTCAAGCACATGTGGAACATTTTCCAAGATAGATCATATGTTTGGCCACAAAACAAGTCTTGATAAATTTAAGACAATTGAAATCATACCAATTTTCTTCTCTGACCACAGTGCTATGATATTAGAAATTATCTACAGGAAAAAAACTGGAAGACACACCAATTCATGGAGGCTGAATAACACGTTACTAAATAATGAATGGGTCAACCATGAGATCAAGGAAAAATCAAAAGATATCTCGAGACAATGAAAATGAAACACGATGACCCAAAATCTATGGGATGCTGCAAAAGCAGTCTTAAGAGGGAAATTCATAGCAATGCAGGCCTACCTAAAGAAACAAAAACAAAAAAAATCACTAATCAACAGTTTATCTTCACACTTACGCGATCTGGAAAAAGAACAGCAAAATAAGCCTAAAAGAAGTACAAAGAAGGAGATAATGAAGATCAGAGTGGAAATAAATGAAATACAGACCCAGAAAAAAAAATACAAAAGATCAATGAATCCAAGAGCTGGTTTTTAGAGAAGATGAACAAAATCGACAAACCTTTACCCAGACTCATTAAAAAAAAAAGAGAGAGAAGACCCAAATTAGTAAAATCAGAAATGAAAGAGGAGAAGTGACAACAGACACCACAGAAATGCAAAAAAATTTAAGAAATTACTATGAGCAACTATATGCCAACAAATCAGACAATCTGGAAGAAATGAACAATTTTCTAGAAGCATACAACCTTCCAAGGCTAACTGAAGAAGAAACGGAAAACCTGAATTGACTGACCACCAGTGAAATTGAATCAGTAATCAACAATCTCCCAACAAACAAAAGCCCCAGACCACATGGCTTTACAGGTGAATTTTACAAAACGTTCAAAAAAGAATTATCACCTATACTTCTCAAACTCTTCCAAAAAATCCAGAAGGAAGGAAGGCTCCAAACACTTTTTATGAGGCCACTATCACCCTGATCCCAAAATCAGACAAAGACACTACAATAAAAGAAATCTACAGGCCGATAGCTCTAATAAACATAGATGCAAAAATCCTAAACAAAATATCAATGAACAGAATTCAGCAATACATTAAAAAGATCATACACCATGATCAAGTGGGATTCATTCCTGGTATGCAAGGGTGGTTCAACATCCATAAATCAATTAATGTGATACACCACATTAACAAAATGAAAAATAAAAATCATATAATCATATAAATAGATGCAGAAAAAGCATTTGACAAAATCCAGCAGCCATTTATGATAAAAACTCTGAAGAAAGTGGGAATAGAGGAACCATATCTCACATAATAAAAGCATATATGATAAACCCACAGCTAACACCATACTCAATGGGGAAAAGCCAAAACCATTCCCCTTAAGATCAGGAACAAGGCAAGGTTGCCCACTTTCTCCACTTCTATTCAACATAGTGCTGGAAGTTCTAGCCACAGCAGTCAGACAAGAAAAATAAGTAAAAGACATCCAAATTGGTAACGAGGAAGTAAAGTTGTCATTATATGCAGATGACATGAAACTATATAGAGAGAACACTAAAGACTCCACCAAAAAATTATTAGAACTGATAAATGAATTTAGTAAAGTAGCAGGATACAAAACTAATATTCAGAGATCAGTTGCACTTGTATATACCAATAATAAAATATCAGAAGGAGAAATTAAGAAAACAATGCCATTTACAATTGTAAAAGATCGGTACTCAGAAAATTATGACACTGAAGAAAGAAATGAAAGAAGATACAAATAGATGGAAACACATACCATGTTCATAGATAGGAAGAATTAATATAGTTAAAATGTCCATACTGCCTAAGGCAATATACAGATTCAACGCAATTCCTATCAAACTACCAATGACGTTTTTCACAGAAATAGAACATATAATCCTAAAATTTATATGGAACCATAAAAGATCCCAGTTAGCATCGGCAATCTTGAGAAATAAGAACAAAGTGGGAGGTATAACAATACCTGACATCAAATTATACTACAAGGGCTACAGTAATCAAAACATCATGGTCCTGGCATAAAAACAGACACACAGATCAATGGAACAGAATAGAGAGCCCAGAAATAAATTCATGCCTATATGGTCATTTAATCTATGAAAATGGAAGCAAGAATCTACGGTGGGGTAAAGACAGTCTATTCAATAAATGGTGCTGGGAGACCTGGACAGACACATGCAAAAAAATGAAGCTAGACCACCTCCTTACACCATATACAAGAATAAATTCAAAGTGGATTAAAGACTTAATTGTAAGATTTGAGACCATGAAATTCCTAGAAGAAACTATAGGAAGAAACTTCACAGACATTACGTGGAGTAAGATTTTACTGATGTATCCCCTTGGGCAAGGGAAGTAAGAGAAAAAATAAACATGTGGGATTACATCAAACTAGAAAGTTTTTTCACAACAAAGAATACCATCAATAAAACAAAAAGAGATCTACTGAATGGGAGATATTTGCCAATGATATATGTGATAAGAGGTTAATATCAAAAATTTATGAAAAACTTCACTCAACTCCAGGGGGGCGGGGGGTGGGGGGTGAGAGATTAGGGTAAGGGGGATCGAATATATGGTGATGGAAGGAGAACTGACTCTGGGTGATGAACACACAATGGGATTTATAGATGATGTAATACAGAATTGTACACCTGAAATCTATGTAACTTTACTAACAATTGTCACCTCAATAAACTTCAATTGAAAAAAAATGCTCAATGTCTGTATTCATCATGGAAATTGAAATAAAAATCACAATGAAATATCACCTCACCCCTGTCAGGAAAGCTATTATTGGTTGGGGAACTGGGTGAAGAGTGTGAAGGGATTTAAATTACAGCATAGAGAATATAGTTAATAATGTTGCAACAGCTATGTATAGTGCCAGGGAAGTACTAGGCTAATCGAGGGGATCACTGCATAAATTATATAAATGTCTAACCACTACACCGTACACCTGAAACTAATATAAAATAATACTGAATGTCAACTCTAACTAAAAAAATAATTAAAAAAATAAAAAAACAAAAAAACAAAAGGCAACAAGTGTTGGCAAGGATGGGTAGAAACCCAGACCCATGCACACTATTGATAGGAATGCAAAATTGTACAGCAGTAATAGAAAACAGTATGGATGTGCCTCAAAAAATTAAAAACAGAAATACCACATGATCCAGTAATCCCACTTCTGGGAATTTATCCAAAAAAAACACACAAAACTGAGATCAGGATTTCGACAAGATATTAGCACTCCTATATTCACTGCAGCACTACTCATAATAGCCAAGATGTGGAAATAACATAAGTGTCCTTGCAGAGATGAATGGATAAAAAAGTGTGGTATGTACATACAATGGAGTAATATTCAGCCTTTATATGCTACATGGATGAACCTTGGAGACATTATGCTAAGTGAAATAAGCCACTCACTGAAACAATATTGCATGATGCCACCTATATGAGGCATCTAAAATAGTCAAATTCATAGAATCAAAATGGAATGGTGGTTGCCAGGGGTTGGGTTAAGGGTGAGTTGGGGAGTTGCTGTTCAAGGTGCAAAAAGTTTCAGTCACACAAGATGAATAAGCTCTGAGTATCTGATGTGCAACATTGTACCTATAGTTATCAATTATAAATTGTACACATAAAAATTTAAGAGAGTAGATATCATGTAAATTCTTCCTTCCATAATAAAATAAAATAAAAACTTTGAGTATGAGTGAATCAATACACAACTCCATAAGAAAATGTTTACTGTAATATATGAAATAAAGACAGATTTCATACACTATAGAATAAGTTTGTATTTACCTACATTAAAATATATAAATCACAACATAGTATTTCCCAGCATTTTCCTCATGAATTCTATTCACGTACAATCATCTCCATTTTTCTTTTCAATTGAATCAATTGATACATTTCTCTCTATCCTACTCTTTTGCTTGCTGTACTAAACACAAAAGATAACCTTTTTTAATTACCAAAAATTGGTCTACCTCCATAGGAAGTATCTACAAAACTAGTGAATATTCTAGATGTACACAATTGTCATTTTATAGTTACTCTGTTATCTATATATATTTTATATATTCTTCATGTACATGTATTTCACAACTTAAAAAAATCATAAAGCTATCTGCCCCTAAGGAGGTAGAAGGTCTTAGAAAATCTTAAAAGAAAAGATTCAGTAGACATTCTTGCTCTGGCTGCAGGAAAATGAATTGAGGTGTGAATATTTGGTAAAAGCACTCTAAATCAGTGAAAAGAAAATGTAAATGAGAAACCTAGAGGTGAGATAACTAATATTTATTTCTGACTTTTACAAAGCCCTTTAAACAAGGATGTACTTCCAATTATAAGCTACAAAAAGAAAATAATTGAATTTAATATACCGAATTGTGTTTTGGAATTCATCTGTTTAGTAATTTTATTGTTTTCTTATCTGTATCCATGATATGTTGTGAGGTATCCTCAAAAATTAAAGTTTCTAAAAATTCTGTTTTTAAAAATACCCTTCCTCTTTATTCCCATTATAACTTTTTCTCTATCACAACATATTACATAAATAAATTTATAGTTAACACAAGGATAAAACTTTTTTTTCTTTTCTTTTAACTTGATTCCTTTCTGTAAAACAAATCAGAGATAAAGAGTAGGAACCTTCAGATTAGGTAATGGTATTTATATAATTTAGGTTTAGATACATTTTATTACATAAAACCTGTTATGTTTGGATTTTTTGAATCATTTCAAAATGCGGTGAAAAGATAATTAAAATCACTGACAAAAATCCTTACGTATTAAGATATTTAAGAGTTTTAAATGTTCAGAAAAATAATGTTTCCAAAATGACTATACAACCATAAAAGGAAGATATTTTGCAGCATTTTTGAAGAATTGTATTTTGATTTGTGAAGGATTTTAATAGCTGCTGCAAGTAAATAATATATTCCTTTAGTACAGGCATTTCCAAAGAAGATCTCAGAGACTTTGGGATAATTTCATTAGTATTTAAAAAGGCTATGTATTAGTTTCCTATGGCTTCTGTAACATATTAGCAAAAATTTGTAGCTTAAAACAACACAAATTGATTCTCTTACACTTCTGGAGGTCAGAATTCTGAAGTCAGTTTCAATAATCTGAAATCAACAAACAAAAACTCATAGACAGAGACAACTGTTTAGTGGTTACCAGAGGGTAAAAGGGGGCGGGGGTGGTAGATGAGGGTAAAGGGGATCAAATATATGGTGATGGAAGGAGAACTGACTCTGGGTGGTGAACACACAATGCAATAGATCGATGATGTGTTATAGAATTGTACACTTGAAACTTACGTAATTTACTAACTGATTGCACCCCAATAAATTTAATATTTTTTTAAATATATAGGCTGGGCTGCATTCTCTCTGGAGGCTTTAGGGGAGAATCCATTTACTTTATTTTCCCAACTTCTAGAGCTGCACTCCTTGACTTGTGATCCCTTCTGTCTTTAAAGCCATACATAACATTTCGCTTCAGTGATCACATTGCCTTCTCTGTGTCAGATCTCCTTTCGCCTCCTTCTTATAAGGAAACTTGTAATTGCATGTTGGGCTCACCTAGTTAATCCAGGATAATCTCCCCATCTCAAGATCCTATAGTTAATCACATCCGCTATGTCTTAAAAGGTAATATTTCCAATTTCCAAGCATTAGAAACTGGATATCTTTGGGGCAATTATTAAGCTTACCTAACGCTATATAAAAGGATTTCTGAACCTCACATAAAATCTTTTAAAGGCACATTCCATCTCTGAGTATAAATGATTATTTGAATAGTTTTATAAAATTTTATTTTAAAAGCTGATAACTGCAATTTGCCTATTCTGTGAAAAAATATTTTTCTCCTAAAATTTGCATTTGAAGGATATTTTCAAATATGTGTTAAAATATATAGCTAAATATCCCAAGAATATTTAATACTGAATTTTGATTACAAATTTTAAGATGGGAAAAGCAGAAATTGTACATCATACACAAGTGGATCCTTATTCTCACAGCCCTTTTACCACTGATGTCACACAACTTTAGTTTCCATCTTCTTTCTTCCCTTTGACTATTTTATCTCTTTTACTAGTTAAACTCTTTCAATAACCAATTCATTCTCCCCCAGAGCCTGGAAAATGCCTAGAACATGTACTGAGGAAAAACAATGAGATAAAATGAAACAAATAGAGGTAGTATGTTATAAGGGAACAGATTGTGTTTTATTCATTTCTATAGACCCAAGGCCGGGGAAATGTCTAGAACATTCAAAAATGAATAAAGGATTGAATAAAAAATGAATAAAGGATTGAATAAACAAATGAAAAAAACAGAACCAGTTCATTCTCATGCCCTTCTTCCTGTTTGTTTGTCCTCTGATATTCTCTATATCGTTACTTTCTTATTTTCCTCACACTCTGCCTTATGCTTGTGGAAAACATGCAAATAATTTCAACAAATACTGATTGAGGTCCTAACTTTAGCACATGACTATTCTAGGGACTTCTTAGGACACAGTAAGGAATAAGAAATGGCACTCAAAAAGCTCATATTATCTCAAAAAGGGAGTGACAGGTGGAGTGAAAGAATATAGCAAGCTCTATGTAATACAGGCAAACTCTGGAAGAGTTGTGCTCCAAATAGGAAGATATGTTCAAGTTGGGTATTAACAGTAGAGGAAGTTGGCATAGGAGTAGGAATTGAGAGGGGGGAAAAATGCAATAACACCAAATCTATATACTCCTTGCATGACCCCTGCCCACTATCTGCTTATCAGTTTGCTCCTACCTAGTTAGGTGTGTTTGAGACAGAAAGTGTCTACTACAATGTCATATCTCCAAACACTTGTTTGGTTTTAAACTTCTCTTTCTTTTAACTTTTCAGGAATAGTTTTCATAAGAAATAATTGCAAGTTTCACTGAAAAATATTGCTTTCCCTAGAGAGCACAATATAACATCCAGTAACATCTGGCAATTTTGGCTCCATCTCAGCCAGCTTTGCTTTGGCTTGTTCTCAAGAAAACAAACAGAAAGTATCACTGAGACAACTGCTTGAAGTCAGTGCATTCCAAGTGGCAGAGGAAGCTATACATCTGGCCACTGGAGTGAGGTCTAATGGGAAGGGGGGAGTGATGTGTATGGACTTAAGGTGGGCTGTCAACATAAAGGCCTAGATATGATATAAAACAAATCACACCAAAGCTTTATTCAAGGAAAGCATCTCTATTGCCCCCCACAGACCTCAATACAAGTATGCGTGTTTATTTGTATCATCAGCAGCAGAATTTCCTTTCCCGTTTCCCCATTTCTGTCCCACACAGAGTTAATTCTATGTCTTTACGCCTGAACTTGGTTTCTTTTTCTTCTTCACCCTCATATCCAATAAGGTATATAGGAAATCCAGGATTTAAAATATCTTGACTTGTGGTCCCTCACCTGTGCCCCAAATTGTTACTAGACTGCCCAATAACTGTAT
Source organism: Rhinolophus sinicus (assembly GCF_057876585.1). NCBI lineage: Eukaryota > Metazoa > Chordata > Mammalia > Chiroptera > Rhinolophidae > Rhinolophus > Rhinolophus sinicus. Next base: position 44,895,569 of record NC_142518.1, on the reverse strand, counting down.
CAATGCCAACACTGAAGCCCAAATGCCTGCTCGCTGTATCAGTTGCCATCACTGACAAACCTGTCTAGAACTGAAGTGACTGATCTAACTCTTATTGAAATGCGAGAGCGAGAGATCAGGGAAAAAGACATTGCCTTGAAAACTGCCTCTCTCCAAATATGTGTCATTAAAAAAACACGTTCACAACTAGGCATTCATATAAAATTTTAATTTAAAAAGTTTCAAGGCAGAAATTACTAATTTTTAATTTAGTTCACAAATTCTTGGAGCAATCATGAATTGCTTCAGAGATATTCACCAGACAAAAATGAAGACATATTTAGTCCCAATTTTGGACTCATAGTTCAGAATACTAAGTCAATCCAGCTATGCAGAACATTTCCCTAAAAGGAACATTTATATGCAGCTTTTTTTCCTTAACTGATTTTATATATTTAATAATAATTTATAAATGAATATAGTTATTTACTTTTCATTTATGTTTATGATGAATTTTGGTATTTCATAGTATTCAATGTGTTTTCAGGAATGGTAAGCCAAAATATTACTTAAATATTTAGTAAATGAGCATCTAGCTTAGGGTTTCTCTTAAAATCATTGTCCAAGAACTAACTGGGGCCAAAATTGGGAGTCTCCTCTAGTGGAGTATAGCCTGGAATGATTCAGAAGTCCTGGATTCTAGTTCCAGTTGTGAGGCTAAGAGTTATGTGACCCTGGCCAAATTTCTTAACAGTTCTAGGCCTCAATTTTTCTAAACACAAAATAAGCACTTAGATTGTATCATTTTTAATATCCAAGTGGAATTTTTTTCTTTTCCTGAATTCCTACAGCACTTATTTATTACACAATTTAGCATTTAATTATATTCTGTCTCAAACAGCTTCAACTCCTTAATTAGAATACAAACTTCCTGAAGCAGAACATCTGACCTTCTAGAGTACCCTCAGTGCTTAGTAACGTTGTGCATATAGTGGTATGGCATATAGTGGGTCAAGATAAACAAAATATATGTGAATAGGCTGAGTTGCATAGTTACCACTACTCCACAGTTTTATCCTCAGATTTTCAGTTAAAAACATCTTGTGTTTTAGTTCAAGCTATTGTGATTAAGCCCTAATTAATATATTCATGCAACCCCCAAGTCACAAAGCTGATTTACAAATTGGAATCTCAGTTTTTTTAAAAGATTTTTAGTAAAATATAGCTAACACACAATATTATATTAGTTTCAAGTGTACACTATAGTTAATCAACATTTATATACCTAAAGAATTGATCACCATGATAAGTCCGGCAATCATCTGACACTACCACACTATCACAATATTATTGAATATATTATCTATGCTATACATTAAATCCTGGTGACCTATTTGTTTTATACCTGGAAATTTGAACCTCTTATTTCCCTTCACATTTACCTCCCTTTTTAACATTTTCAATTACAGTTGAAATTCAATATTATCTGATATTAATTTCAGGGGTACAGCATAGTAATTAGACATTTACATAACTTAAGAAGTGATCCCCTTGACTAGTCTAGTACCCACATGGCACTATACATAGTTATTACCATATTATTGACTATATTGGGGGCAGGGTGAAAAAGGTGAAGGGATTAAGATGTACAAATTGGTAGTTACAAAATAGTCAGTTCATTTTTTTAAAGTGACAATTATAACTTCCAAGGAAACGTTTTCGCTAATTATAGCATACAACAGGATGTTCCACAAAGAGGATTGGCACAACAGAATTTGGACAGATCAGAGAGCAGTGCTAAGCAATGGGGGCTGCTAATGAGAAGGGTGAAAAAGAAAGTCCACTGCAACACAAGTCAAGTTTTGCTGAAGGATGGTAGTTATCAGAAAATGTAAAAACAGTTTAACCTCTATGGTTATCAAAGAAATGGAGGCTGAAACAAAAGTGAGATATCATGTTTTAGCACAGAACTAGTTTTGTTAAATATAGGACAAGACATTTGGGACAAGACAGCAGAATTCAGTAGAACTTAGCTTAAACCAACAACATATTGGACGGTTTTCTAGACCAAGTATAGATTTTCTAGACTTGGTTTTCTAGACCAATGTCGTGCGGGAGACCCTGCTCGCTGCACCATCTTTCAGGCGGGGTGGCCTGCGGGGTCTCTGCTCCCGCTCCCCATACAAGAACGCAGGATATGGTGAGGCCAAAAAGGAACACCCACAAGCCATAGGTAGGGGAGTCATACCACTATATTCTCTCTGGCGGCACTATACTCTCACTGGAGGCTTGTCGTGCGGGAGACCCTGCTCGCTGCGCCATTTGTCATGCAGGGAGGCCTGCGGGGTCTCTGCTCCCACTCCCCATACAAGAACGCAGGATATGGTGAGGCCAAAAAGGAACACCCACGGAGCCATAGGTAGGGGAGTCATACCACTATATTCTCGCTGGCGGCACTATACTCTCATTGGAGGCTGGATCCACACTGTCCGCAAACCGCCATCCACACTTGCCAGCCCAGCCGCCATCTTCTTGCTAGCCCCCATTCTTTCTCTCTCTCCTTCTCTTCTCTGCTAGCATAGCCACAGCAGTTATATTAGTGGCCAATGGCTCACTGGTTACAGCTGACAGCCAACTAGCCACAGCTGATGGCCATGCAATCACAGTTGGCCATTTACTACCTGAGCCAACACCTTTCTATGTGAGGCCGAGAGCCTGGAAACTACTTTCTGGGGCTCTGCCCCCACACTCCACCCCTACAGGCTCTCGCCTCACAATCTATGCGACAAGTGTCTTCCGCGAGGGGACCTGTGCGAGGAGCCTGGGGGTGAATGCAATATCCTGGACACAGCCAGGCTCTCTGGGCACAGCCAGGGTTTCTCAGGGCACCACCAGTACTTCTGGGCACGGCCAGACTTCCTGGACTTCTTAGGGTACCACCTGTCTTCCTGGACACAGCCAGGGTTTCTCAGGGCACCACCAGTGCTTCTGGGCACGGCCAGACTTCCTGGACTTCTTAGGGTACCACCTGTCTTCCCGGACACAGCCAGGGTTTCTCAGGGCACCACCAGTACTTCTGGGCACAGCCAGACATCCTGGACTTCTTAGGGTACCACTAGTTTCCCCGGGCACAGCTAGGATTTCTCAGGGCACTGCCACTCTTTGTGGGCACAGCCACACTTCCTGGACACAGCCAGGGCTCTCAGAGCACTGCCACTCTCTCTGGGAACAGCCCGACTTCCTGGGCACAGCCAGGGTATCTTCAGGGCTCAGCCACACTTCCTGGACTCAGCCAGGGCTCTCAGGGCACTGCCACTCTCTCTGGGAACAGCCCGACTTCCTGGGCACAGCCAGGGTATCTTCAGGGCTCAGCCAGACTTCCTGGACTCAGCCAGGGCTCTCAGGGCACTGCCACTCTTTCTGTGCCTCTCAGGGTACCCTGCTGGAACAACAGCGACTCACAATCAAGGTGCTTACATATTCTCAATGGCGGCCAGTCAAGAGACAAAAGCAAATATCCCCCAGTTCCACTAACAACAGTTCCCAAACAAACAGTCAAGTGGTCCATTAACTTAAGGATGGAAGGCAATTCCCCATAGTCCATAGTCATTCACCAGGGCTGTCCTGGGGGTGAGGGATGACCTTGACCTCACCCTCATCTCCCATGGAGGACTCAGCAAGCGTTACCTCCTGGGACTACAAGTCCTGCATCAGGGCTGCCTGAGCAGGAACTTCCCCGGCCCACAGGGCTGCAACGACCTTCGCTTTCTCCGGCCTGTGCTGGTTGGGGAACCGTCCACATCTTTCCACCTCTCCACGGGGCTCCATCTCTCCAGCAGCTGCATGGCTTTTCCTGTGCTGGTGGGAGAACCGTCCACATCCTCCCACCCCTCCACGGGGGTCCAGCTCTCCGGCAGCTGCTCCTCCTGGTCTTCCTGAGACTGAGTGTTCATACACCCAAACTGCTCCACCGTCCTTTGGAGAGCTTTGGCCGGCACCATACCCTGCTCGCGAAGCTGAGCTTTTATACGTGTAAACTGCTCCAGTACATTCCGGAGTGTTTCAGCCGACACCATACCCTGCTCGCTGCGCCATTTGTCATGCTGGGCATCATACAGGGTGGCCTGCAGGGTCTCTGCTCCCACTCCCCATACAAGAACGCAGGATATGGTGAGGCCAAAAAGGAACACCCACGGAGCCATAGGTAGGGGAGTCATACCACTATATTCTCTCTAGCGGCACTATACTCTCACTGGAGGCTGGATCCACACTGTCCGCAAACCGCCATCTACACTTGCCAGCCCAGCCGCCATCTTCTTGCTAGCCCCCATTCTTTCTCTCTCTCCTTCTCCTCTCTGCTAGCATAGCCACAGCAGTTATATTAGTGGCCAATGGCTCACTGGTCACAGCTGACGGCCAACTAGCCACAGCTGATGGCCATGCAATCACAGTTGGCCATTTACTACCTGAGCCAACACCTTTCTATGTGAGGCCCAGAGCCTGGAAACTACTTTCTGGGGCTCTGCCCCCACAAGGCTGGATCCACACTGTCCGCAAACCGCCATCCACACTTGCCAGCCCAGCCGCCATCTTCTTACTAGCCCCCATTCTTTCTCTCTCCTCTCTCCCTCTCTCTGCTAGCGTAGCCACAGCAGTTATATTAGTGGCCAAAGGCTCACTGGTTACAGCTGACGGCCAACTAGCCACAGCTGATGGCCATGCAATCACAGTTGGCCATTTACTACCTGAGCCAGCACCTGTCCATGTGAGGCCGAGAGCCTGGAAACTACTTTCTGAGGCTCTGCCCCCACACTCCACCCCTACAGGCTCTCGCCTCACAATCTACGCGACAAGCGTCTTCCGCGAGGGGACCTGTGCGAGGAGCCTGAAGGTGAATGCAATATCCTGGACATAGCCAGGCTCTCTGGGCACAGTCAGGGTTTCTCAGGGCACCACCAGTACTTCTAGGCACAGCCAGACTTCCTGGACTTCTTAGGGTACCACCTGTCTTCCCGGACACAGCCAGGGTTTCTCAGGGCACCACCAGTGCTTCTGGTCATGGCCAGACTTCCTGGACTTCTTAGGGTACCACTAGTTTCCCCGGGCACAGCTAGGATTTCTCAGGGCACTGCCACTCTCTGTGGGCACAGCCACACTTCCTGGACACAGCCAGGGCTCTCAGGGCACTGCCACTCTCTCTGGGATACAGCCCGACTTCCTGGGCACAGCCAGGGCATCTTCAGGGCACAGCCAGACTTCCTGGACTCAGCCAGGGCTCTCAGGGCACTGCCACTCTCTCTGGGAACAGCCCGACTTCCTGGGTACAGCCAGGGTATCTTCAGGGCTCAGCCAGACTTCCTTGACTCAGCCAGGGGTCTCAGGGCACTGCCACTCTCTGTGGGCTCAGCCACACTTCCTGGACACAGCCAGGGCTCTCAGGGCACTGCCACTCTCTGTGGGCTCAGCCACACTTCCTGGACACAGCCAGGGCTCTCAGGGCACTGCCACTCTCTGTGGGCACAGCCACACTTCCTGGACACAGCCAGGGCTCTCAAGGCACTGCCACTCTCTCTGTGCCTCTCAGGGTACCCTGCTGGAACAACAGCGACTCACAATCAAGGTGCTTACATATTCTCAATGGCAGCCAGTCAAGAGACAAAAGCAAATATCCCCCAGTTCCACTAACAACAGTTCCCAAACAAACAGTCAAGCGGTCCATTAAATTAGGGATGGAAGGCAATTCCCCATAGTCCATAGTCATTCACCATGGCTGTCCTGGGGTGAAGGACGACCTTGACCTCACCCTTATCTCCCACGGAGGACTCATCAAGCGTTACCTCCTGGGACTACAAGTCCTGCATCCGGGCTGCCTGAGCAGAAACCTCCCAGCCCACAGGGCTGCAACGACCTTCGCTTTCTCCGGCCTGTGCTGGTTGGGGAACCGTCCACATCTTTCCACCTCTCCACGGGGCTCCATCTCTGCAGCAGCTGCATGGCTTTTCCTGTGCTGGTGGGAGAACTGTCCACATCCTCCCACCCCTCCACGGGGGTCCAGCTCTCCGGCAGCTGTTCCTCCTGGTCTTCCTGAGACTGAGTGTTCATACGCACAAACTGCTCCACCGTCCTTCGGAGAGCTTTGGCCGGCACCGTACCCTGCTCGCTGCGCCATTTGTCGTGCGGGAGACCCTGCTCGCTGCACCATCTTTCAGGCGGGTGGCCTGCGGGGTCTCTGCTCCCGCTCCCCATACAAGAACGCAGGATATGGTGAGGCCAAAAAGGAACACCCACGGAGCCATAGGTAGGGGAGTCATACCACTATATTCTCTCTGGCGGCACTATACTCTCACTGGAGGCTGGATCCACACTGTCCGCAAACCGCCATCCACACTTGCCAGGCCAGCCGCCACCTTCTTACTAGCCCCCATTCTTTCTCTCTCCTCTCTCCCTCTCTCTGCTAGCGTAGCCACAGCAGTTATATTAGTGGCCAATGGCTCACTGGTTACAGCTGACGGCCAACTAGCCACAGCTGATGGCCATGCAATCACAGTTGGCCATTTACTACCTGAGCCAGCACCTGTCCACGTGAGGCCGAGAGCCTGGAAACTACTTTCTGGGGCTCTGCCCCCACAACCAAGTATAGATTTTCATACTGGTCAAAAAAGTTACTAGATCCTATTATATCATAATTAAGAAAAAACAATTTCTCTGATTATTTGTAACCACGAATACATTCACTTAAGTACATGCTTATTTGAAGGTTATTCTCTAATCAGAGGGTAAGCAAAGGAAAATAAATGCAGTTGGAATTTACCATAAAATATAGAGGATTAGAAGCTTCATTAATAATAATGTCAAATTTAAATCAAACTAAAGATTCAATCCAATTTAATTATTGGCAAGTGGTTTTTTAATATGAGTATTATTTTTGGAAGTCTAGATCATAAATCTCTTCAGGAACATTTAATCAGTGCCTCAATTCCAACAAGATCAAGTTTCTTTCTTTTTGTGACAAACTGCATTACAGGTCTGTTAATTAAACTAGCAGGTGACAGGAAATTGGGTATAGTTGCCAACACCTCAAAAGACAGAATATAATTACAAGTGACTTCAACAAGGGGCCTTTTAAAAACAGCATAAATTACCCTGGGCAGTCAAGGAAAGAAAAAGCAGTGTTTTTTATGGAGGTAAGACAAGGGTAAGGAAAGAACCTTTCCAAAACATCTTGTCCTTCTTTGACTGGGAACAAATGAAGACATAATCACATCATATAGGTTTTTCATCCAGTATCTGAGAGGCAGACACTTTTTTATTCCCCTTATGCCTGTCTCCACAGTCTCTCCTCAACACTGCTCAAATTCTGTCAATTTCCAGCTGAGTTATCTTCCATACTTGAAGTACCTAAAGACCATTATAGGTACCAATATTGGCCAGACCAGCAATTATTCTGCTCTAAGCTGGTTTAGGCAATAAAGCTATGGTCCCATAATAACTCTCAATTTATTTCATCTTGTTCCTTTCATAAGATCCATGTAGCTCAGAATCATGGAGCCAGGAGAGGAAGGGCAAGGGGAACATATATTTTACACTTGACACATTTTTGCATTGTGTACCTTTGGCCTTAATGTTGTCATGAGGCTTTACCTAAGAACAATTCTGAAATGTTCTCTGTTAAGCAGGCTTAAGGGTTAAGGCTTCTTGCTTAGGTAGAGTGCTCAGGATCATGATTAATCTAAAAAGTTTTTTCATAAAATATGTCATGCTACCATATTTGTCTCTTCTAAACAACAGTTTCTTTCCGTGATAGGAAATACTACCCAGGATGTAAGTTCAAATTTCACTTTATTTTATGCTCCCCTGAAGCTTCCCCATGTCATTTGATTCCTTTCTAAATCCTTTTTAAGCTGTGCATGTTTCCACTACATGTCAGTAAACAGCTGCCAATTCCAACTCAAATGAAGCTAATTAGAGTTAAGTGCAAAGGAAATTTATGAAGACTGAGTTTCCTTTGTGTTAAATTCTGAATGGGCACTTAAGCAAATATACTATTTTTGCTTGTTTGTTTTGCAGTACCCACCACCCCTAAGTTCCATCTCCTAAATAAGATGTGGAGAATTTTTGCAAAACACACAACACCCAAATGGTGACACAGTAGGTGGAGTATAAGGGGAATGTACATCCAGAGCTCTCAGCCTTGGGGTCATCTGTTTTCCAGCCTGAGAGAACAAGGCCTCACCAGCTGGAGTTCATCAGTCACACACCACCACAATCAGGATATAAGGCTCTGTTAAAATGACCGCCCCCATTTTAATTGATGCAGAGTCAAAACCTAAATTTTATCACTTCAGGACAAATATGGGGCCAGAGCAGCAGAGAGACAATCATTTTTATTATTTTAAGTGCTCATGCCAACAACAAATTCAAATGCCTTAGAAAATTTATATTTTGCCCACAGGTAAGCCTCCCTAGCCCCTGCAGTTATTGGATAATCTCAAAAAATTTTCTTATCACTAATTGGTAATCCAAATGTAAATTTAATACTTACTAATACACAGTTATATATAACTTTAGAACATTTTATTAACAATTATGATGATCAGGCCTTCTAAAATGACCTCAAGAAATCAATCACCTACGGAAAGAGAACAAAGGTTTTGACAGAGCAAACTATTCCTTTAAGAGATTTTTCTTGACACCTAGAGAGACAGTAAACAATATACTTCCTGTAAAATATCAGGAAACTATTTTCAAACTGCTCTGGTATATATTAGATACTTGAAAAATCAACTATTCCTATGAATCTATCAATAAAATTATATTTTAATGAAATCTTTCAAGCCTGAGATGTGATTAAATGAAGACTGTGCCAATGCTATGCTAAAGGTGACATTTGGAGCCTTGGATAGTTTATTAAGCTAACCATGGGAAGATCCAGTTGCCATGTTAAATTCAGGTGCATTCAACACCTCCTCAAGCTGCCCTGGAGAGATAAATCAGAGCAAGAAGAAAATGTCAGGAGTTCCATTTTGGAATATCTCTGTCTTATGACTTCAGAGTTAAATTAATCTAAACTAAGATAACATATTCACATTCTCTATGCTTCTAAACTAATAAAAACTCATTAACTCAGAGTCTAGTCTGAAATCAGCTTGAAGACACTTCAATTGAAGTTTACATTTTCACTTCTGAAAGAGTATACAGATATATTGATCAGGGTTCAGAAACACAAACAATAGGAGATTTTATACATGTGAAGATTTATTATGCAGAATAAGGTTGTGTAATTATAGTGACTGGGAAGTCCCACGATCTGCAATCTTCAAGCTGGAGACCCAGGAAAGCTGGCAGTCTAGTTCCAGTTCAAGTCTGAAGACCTGAGAACCAGAAGAGCTGATAGTGTAAATCCCAGTCCAAGGGCAGAAGAAGACCAATGTCCCAGCTCAGGCAGGCGGGCAGGGAATGAATAATTCTTCGTTCTGCATTTTGTCCTATTCAGGCCCTCAATGAATTAGATGATGCTCACCCACATTGGGGAGGGCAATCTACTTCACTGAGTCTACCAATTAAAATACTAATCTAATTTGGGAACATCCTCACAGATACACCCAGAAACAATGCTTAATCTGGGCACCTCATACCTCAGTCAAGTTGGCACGTAAAATTAGCCATCACAATGGAGGACTATATAAAATCCAATGGCTTTTTCTCTAGACTTGCTTTCATGGGGTGATCTTCATATAACTTCTCAAGTTATCAGTTTTCTCATCCATAAAATTAGTGGAGCAGATTGGGTAATTTTTATGCGTCTTTGATTTTATAATAGTCTAAAATTCTGTGACTCAGACCAGATTTTCCTAGACCAAACCACATAAACCCTTAGAAGATCCTCTGGTTGTCTGGGGTTTGCTGGGTAAGACAGACTTTAATTAGAATCTACTAATTAATTAGATTTAATTCAATCTTTTTAACAATCTAATAACTTAAAGCATATTAATATGCACATTGTGTGAATTCTAGTACTTGGGGTGCAGAACACCTCCATTCTCGGATATGCTCACCTCTGTGAATATACAAGTAGCTGAGAAATGGAAATTAAGCAAAATATACTTTTGTGAAACCAAATAGTTCCTGACTAAGACTCACTATTTACTCAAAAGAGAGCTCTGAGACAAGTCATAAAAAATGTCTATCCTCCTAACTAACTTCAACTAATTAAATATATTGGGATTTGTATATAGGATTATGTTAAAAAATAATCTCAAGGCCCTAAATTGACTCTATGGGAAGAGATGCTATGATAAATTGGCACTGTCAGCCATGGACAAGAAAGGAGCTACAGTAGCAAATGTGCTATGTATCTTCATATGGAACTTAATCTTAATTTACACATAATTGTAGAAAATTTAATTATTTAATTTGTTAGCCTACAGCAGAATGGAAAACATAATTTAGAAAAGAGGATAAGGGTTGCAAAAGTTGGCACACTACAAGCTGTGAATGGCAGCAGCTAAGAGTAAGAATATAAATGTGAAAATTATTGTAATTATAGATCAAAATTACAGAATTGCAGCAATTTAGGACATCTTATGTAAGGTAAACTGGTCCTAAAACCCACAGTAGTCCAGGAATGAAAATTGCATTCCATTATGTTCAGTGTGGAAATGAAATGTACATTTGTGGCCCTGAGTTATCAGGAAAAGGGTAGAATTATGTTCATTGTACTCTGATAAATAAAACCCAAAGTTCTGAACTTTGTATATATTAGGCCTAATTCCAGTTCTTCTCCAGATACCTAAAACATAACCTCCAGCTATACAAATATCTCAGTGATCCCAAAGCATGGCATTTTTCTCTCAGTTCAAGGCATTAAAAAATATTGTTTGTTTCCATGTCTTAGCCACCGTAAATAAAGCTGCAATGAACATTGGAGCACACGTGTCTTTATCTCTAAATGTTTTCAGATTTTTTGGGTAGATACCCAGGAGAGGGATTGCTGGATCATATGGCAATTCTATTCGTAATTCTTTGAGGAACCTCCACACTGCCTTCCATAACGGCTGCACCAGTCTGCATTCCCTACTAACAATTGTCACCCCAATAAATTTAATTAAAAAAAAATTTGTTTCATCTGCCTGTAATGTGCTCCCTCATTTTTTTTTTATTTTTAACCTTTTTTAAATTAGTTTCAGGTGCACAAGACAAAGTAACACTTAGATGTTTATCTTTTATATCCCTCACATTGTGTGAACCCCCCTGCCCCCAACCACTACCCCTCTGACATCGCACAGAGCCATTACATTTCCACTCTCTATTCCTAATGCTGTACTCTGCTTCTTGTAAGTACATACATAGACACATACACACACACACACACACACACACACACACATATATATATATATATATATATATATATATATATATATATATATACTTACGTATACATACAAACTTGTAGTTGACATTCATTATTGTTCACCTTCAGCTTCCGGTGTAAAATGCAATGATCAGGCATCTACATCATCCCTGAGGTGGTCTCCCTAATGAGACAAATGTCCATTGGCTACCCTAAAAAATCTTTACATTATTGATTACATTCCCCAAAATAATTTTCAGAACCCCGTGGCCATCTTGTGGTTACTGACTATTTTCTAATCCCCTCACCTTCCCCCTTATTCCCACTCCCCTCCCATCTAGCAACCCTCAGTTTTTCCTCTATGTCTCCAAAACAGTTTCTGATTAGTTCATTCACTTATTCTTTTCTTTAGATTCCACATATAAGTGAGATCATATGGTATTTGTCTTTCTCTGTCTGACTTATTTCACTTAACATAATATTCTCTAGGTCCATCCATGTTGTTACAAATGGCAAGATTTCTTTCTTCTTTATGGCTGTGTAATACTCCATTGTATAAATGTACCACAGTTTCTTAATCCACTTGTGTACCGATGGGCATTTCGGTTGTTTCCATGTCTTGGCTATTGTGTATAGTGCTGCAATAAACATAGGAGTGCATAAAGTTTTTTGAATTAGAGTTTTGGATTTCTCTGGATAGATACCTACGAGTGGAATTGCTGGATCATAAGGTAGTTCCATTTTCAGATTTTTGAGATACCTCCATACTGTTTTCCATAGTGGCTGCACCAATCTGTAATCCCACCAACAGTGCACAAGGGTTCCCTTTTCTCCACATCCGCGCCAACACTTGTTGTTTGTTGATTTATTGATGATAGCCATTTTGACTGGGGTGAGGTGGTATCTCATTGTGGTTTTTATTTGCATTTCTCTAATGATTAGTGAGGTTGAGCATTTCTTCATATGTCTGTTTGCCATCTGTATGTCCTTTTTAGAAAAATGTCTCTTCATGTCCTCTGCCCATTTTTTAATTGGGTTGTTTGTTTTTTTGGAGTTGAGTGACTTTTTTATAAATTTGTGATATTAACCCCATATCAGATATACCATTGGCAAATATCTTTTCCCATTCAGTAGGATCCCTTTTTGTTTTATTGATGGTTTCCTTTGCTGTGAAAAAATGTTTTAGTTTGATGTAATCCCACGTTTATTTTTTCTCTTACTTCCCTTGTGCAAGGAGATATATCAGTAAAAATCTTACTCCGGGTAATGTCTGTGAAGTTTCTTCCTATATTCTCTTCTAGGAATTTTGTGGTTTCAGATCTTACATTTAAGTCTTTAAGCCATTTTGAATTTACTTTTGTTATGGTGTAAGGAGGTGGTCCAGCTTCATTTTTTTGCATGTGTCTGTCCAGGTCTCCCAGCACCATTTATTGGATAGACTGTCTTTACCCCACCGTATATTCTTGCTTCCATTGTCGTAGATTAAATGACCATATAGGCATGGATTTATTTCTGGGCTCTCTATTCTGTTCCATTGATCTATGTGTCTGTTTTTATGCCAGTACCATGCTGTTTTGATTACTGTAGCCTTGTAGTATAATTTGATGTCAGGTATTGTTATACCTCCCACTTTGTTCTTATTTCTCAAGATTGCTGAGGCTATCTGGGATCTTTTATGGTCCCATATAAATTTTAGGTTTATATGTTCTATTTCTGTGAAAAACATCTTTGGTAGTTTAGTAGGAATTGCATTGAATCCGTGTATTGCCTTAGGCAGTATGGACATTTTAACTATATTAATTCTTCCTATCCATGAACATGGTATGTGTTTCCATCCATTTGTATCTTCTTTCATTTTTTTCTTCAGTGTCTTATAATTTTCTGAGTATAGATCTTTTACTTCTTTGGTTAAATTTATTCCCAGGTATTTTATAGTCTTTGAAGCAATTATAAATGGGATTTTTTAAAATTTCTCCTTCTGATGTTTTATTATTGTTATATATAAATGCAACTGATTTCTGAATATTAATTTTGTATCCTGCTACTTTACTAAATTCATCTATCAGCTCTAAGAGTTTCTTGGTGGAGTCTTTAGGGTTCTCTCTATATAGTATCATGTCATCTGCATATAATGACAATTTTACTTCCTCCTTACTGATTTGGATGCCTTTTATTTCTTTTTCTTGTCTGATTGCTATGGCTAGAACTTCCAGCACTATGCTGAATAGAAGTGGAGAAAGTGGGCAACCTTGCCTTGTTCCTGATCTTAGGGGGAATGGTTTTAGCTTTTCTCCATTGAGTATGATGTTAGCTGTGGGTTTATCATATACGGCCTTTATTATGTTGAGATATGATCCCTCTATTCCCACGTTCTTAAGGGTTTTTATCATAAATGGCTGCTGGATTTTATCACATGCTTTTTCTGCATCTATCGATATGATCCTGTGATTTTTATTTTTCATTTTGTTAATGTGGTGTATCACATTAACTGATTTGCGGATGTTGAACCACCCTTTGCATAGCAGGAATGAATCCCACTTGATCATGGTGTATGATCTTTTTAATGTATTGCTGAATTCTGTTCGCTAATATTTTGTTGAGGATTTTTACATCTACGTCCATTAGAGATATCGGCCTGCAGTTTTCTTTTTTTGTGGTGTCTTTGTCTGATTTTGGGATCAGGGTGATAGTGGCTTCGTGAAAAGTGTCTGGGAGTCTTCCCTTCTTCTGGATTTTTTTGAAGAGCTTGAGGAGAATAGGTGATAATTCTTTTTTGAACGTTTTGTAAAATTCACCTTTTAAGCTATCTGGTCCAGGGCTTTTATTTGTTGGGAGATTGTTGAATACTGATTCGATTTCCCTGGTGGTAATCAGTCTATTCAGGTTTTCTGTTTCTTCTTGAGTTAGCCTTGGAAGGTTGTACGCATCTCAAAAATTGTCCATTTCTTCCAGATTGTAAAATTTGTTGGCATATAGTTGCTCATTGAAGTTTCTTAAAATTTTTTGTATTTCTGCAGTGTCTGTTGTTACTTCTCCTCTTTCATTACTGATTTTATTAATTTGGGTCCTCTCTCTCTTTTTTTTTAATGAATCTGGCTAAAGGTTTGTCAATTTTGTCTATCTTCTCTAAGGACCAACTCTTGGATTCATTGATCTTTTGTATTGTTTTTCTGGTTTCTGTTTCATTTATTTCCGCTCTCATCTTTATTATCTCCTTCCTTGTACTCCCTTTGGGCTTATTTTGCTGTTCTTTTTCCAGATGCCTTAAGTGTGAAGATAAACTGTTGATTAGTGATGTTTCTTGTTTCTTTAGGTAGGCCTGCAATGCTATGAACTTCCCTCTGAGGACTGCTTTCGCGGCATCCCATAGAATTTGGGTCGTTGTGTTTTCATTTTCGTTTGTCTCGAGATATGTTTTGATTTCTTCCTTGATCTCCTGGTTGACCCTTTCATTATTTAGTAACATGTTATTCAGCCTCCATTAACTTGTGTGTCTTCCAATTTTTTTCCTGTAGTTCGTTTCTAATTTACAGCACTGTGGTCAGAGAAGACAATTGGTATGATTTCAATTGTCTTAAATTTATCAAGACTTGTTTTGTGGCCTAACATATGGTCTATCTTGGAAAATGTTCCATGTGCGCTTGAGAAGAACATGTATTCTGTAGCATTGGGGTGAAATGCTCTGAAAATATCGATTAAAACCAAGTGGTTCAATGAGTCATTTAAGGCCGTTGTTTCCATATTGATTTTCTGTCTGGAAGACCTGTCTGTCCCTTGTTGTTAGAGGTGTGTTGAAGTCCCCAACTATGATAGTGTTACTGTTGATCTCTGTCTTTATGTCAGACAATATCTGTTTTATATATTTAGGTGTTCCTATGTTGGGTGCATAGATGTTTATTAGGGTTATGTCCTCTTGTCGATTCATCCCTTTACTATTATGTAGTGTTCATCTTTGTCTTTTAATATGTTCTTCATTTTAAAGTTTATTTTGTCAGATATGAGTATTGCAACTCCAGCTTTTTTCTCATTTCCATTTGCATGAAATATCTTACTCCAACCCTTCATTTTAAGCCGGTGTGTGTCTTTTGATCTGAGGTGAGTCTCTTGTGTACAACATATACAAGGGTCTTGATTTCTTATCCACTCAGCCACCCTATGTCTCTTGATTGGAGCATTTAATCCATTTACAGTTAAAGTGATTATTGATAGGTACATAGTTATTGCCATTTTAAAATTTATAGTTAGATTGTTTTCATCTTTTTTCTATTTCCAGAAGTCCTTTTAGTATTTCTTGCAATGCTGGCTTGGTGGTAATAAGTTCCTTTAGCTTATTCTTTTCTGGGAAGCTCTTTATCTCTCCATCAACTTTAAATGATAGCCTTGCTAGATTAAGCAATCTAGGTTGTAGGCCTTTGTTTTCCATCACTTTGAGGATCTCCTGCCACTCCCACCTGGCCTTCAATATTTCTGTAGACGAGTCATTTGATAGTCTTATGGGAGTTCCATCATATGTAACTCTCTGTCTTTCTCTTGCTGCTTTTAGGATTCTCTCTTTGTCTTTAAGCCTTTGCCATTTTAACTATAATGTGTCTTGTTGTGGACCTGTTTGGGTTTGTCCTGGTTGGAACTCTCTGCATTTCCTGGGCTTGTATGTTGGTTTCCTTCCTCAGGTTAGGGAAGTTTTCGGACTTTATTACTTCAAATATGTTCTCAATCCCTTGCTTCCTCTCTTCACCTTCTCGTATTCCTATGATTCGCCTGTTGTTGTGCTTGATGTTATCCCAGAGATCTCTTAAACCATCTTCATTGTTTTTTTATTCTTTTTTCTTTCTGTTGTTCTGTTTGGGTGATCTCTGCTAACTTGTCTTCTAAGTCACTGATTCGATCCTATGGTTCATCTAACCTGCTGTTAATTCCTGCAAGTGAGTTCTTTATTTCAGTTATTGTGTTCTTTATTTCTAACTAGTTGTACATTTTGATTTCTCTATCCTTCTTTGTGTCGTCTCTAAGCTCCTTAAACATTCTTATCATCAGTGTTCTGAACTCTGTCTCTGATAGGTTGGTTACCTCTGTTTCATTTGGTTCCATTTCTGGAGGTTTCTTCTGTTCTTTTATTTGGGACATGTTTCTTTGTTTCCCCATTCTGGCTGACTCTCTGTGTTGGCTTCGATGTATTAGGTAGATCCCCTAGAGGTCTTAGTTCTTGCTGGGTTATCTTATGTAGTATGTGTCCTTTATATTTGACTTGCACTACTTCGTTCTTCTCCTCTGCGTGTGCTCCAAAGGTGACTCTTGCGCTGTGTATATTGTCCTTCAAGTAATCCTTGCACGAATCTCTTCGCTGTTCTGCGTGATGAGTAGAGAGTCCTTTGATGGGTTATGGATGTCCCGTTTGTGATACGATCCGGAGGAGATCTCAAAACATGCACCCTGTTTTTGCCATTCCTATGATGTCCTCTGTTCCCTCATTTGAGTGACTAAATCTTAGCTATCTATTCTTCTTACTCACCTCCAATTCTTTAATACCTCTGAGATGCATTTCCTGGCACCATCCCACCATTTTACAACACACCATAATACCACACTTGGCCCTAGTGCAAAATTGGACCTCTTGCCTTCTGCTACCCTGTTGACAAATTCATACCTCTTATAGCACTCATAAGAGAATACTGTAATTGCTGGCTGTCTTATTTTGCTGTCTAAATTAGATTGTGAGCTTGCTCAGATCAAAGCCCTTATCTTAATCATATCTTTCTCTTCAGTGATTAGCTAGCCCACAGATGCTGTACTTATAAATACATTAAAATTAAAATGGTCACAGACAATAGTTTAGTGGTTACCAGAGGGTAAAGGGGGTGGGGGTGGGAGATGAGGGCAAGGGGGATCAAATATATGGTGATGAAAGGAGAACTGACTCTGGGTGGTGAACACACAATGGGATTTATAGATGATGTAATGGAGAATTGTACACCTGAAATCTATGTAATTTTACTAACAATTGTCAACCCAATAAATTTAAAAAAATTAAAATTGTCCACAAGGCTTAGGGATTTTCAAGATGTTGTAGTATTTAGAAATTTGCCAATATATAAGACAGTTGGTATTTAGAACTTAGTCCATTGACCTGTTAAATTTGGCTCAACAAAACTACTAGGAAGTTTGTTTCTGTCACTTGAGATTATTAAAAATCTTGTATTGAAAAGTACTCTAAGAATCATTCTCTGTAGTAATCTGTATATTCCACAGTTGTTCTAAAGTGCTGAATTCTAGTTTAATGGCACAATGTGAAAATACTTTTTCATTTATTTATTCCAAAAACACTTAATGAGTAACTATTATGTGTCATGCACTGTGCTATTCTCTAGGGATGCAGTGCTAAGTAAGATGGCCACTCATCCTGCCCTCCTTATAAAGATTACAAGCCATTTACTCTCTCTGTTAATCGGAAAGAAAAAAAAAAGCTTCAAATACAGTAACAGCCATACCTTGAATTCAAATAGCTGATTGATTTTGACAGGCTTACAAAATTAAAAATACCGTAAGTATTATGCTATGAGGTGTTATTCCTCCAATTTTATATATGAGGCAACTGAGGCTCTGAAATGTTAGGTAACTTGCCCCAGGTCACACAGCTGGAAGGTGGTGGGGCATGGATTCAAATCCAGGATTACGTGGATCCAAAGCCTGTTCAATTTCTCAATCCTTGTGGCTTGTGGCTCATTTATAATTACATGGAAAAAATTGGGCCATATATATGTATGGTGTAACGTAATATTTGTAAAGGTTTTTAATACTCTGATAATTTCCTTGGAACTAATTGGTTTCACCTTTACAGATTTGCATGTACAAGATTAGAAATAATCACTTTGGCAATGATACTTAGTTTTTAAGACATATAGCTGTTCACACAATTTCTATAAATATCTATCAATTACTTGTTCAATGAGAATGTTATCACCAATTTCCTACATCACCTTTAATCACAGTAGAAGACTTTATAATTAGTTAATCAATACTCTTATTCTTTTAGCTTTCCCCCACTTTATAAAATAGATCCTCTCTTCATGTAGAGAACATTAAGATTGTACTGAGTGTAAAATATGTTTTTCATGTCTAAATCTGGTATCTAATTGTTTTAACTGGCATATATTTTCTGAATTTACTGATACTTAGCTCCACTTTGGCTCTTTTTGAAAGAGTATCATTAAATATTTCCTTATTTGCATGAAATTCCACACATAACACTTAAGGGCCAATATTTATGTTTATGTATTTTATATATAGCCTCGAACACATATTTCTTTATTTACATATGTCTAGCTAGGCTCGTTTGCATATTTGTGGTCTGTAATAAAAAGGCTGATTTTACTAGCTATAACAGGTAACCCATTCAGTTTTGCTTTCCACATCCACTACCCCTTCTGAAGGGGATTCCTTGTTCATAGCCCAACTGAAGGAAGTGACCTGTAGTTATTTCTTGGATAGGGTTGACCACATACTGTACTATGTGATTCCTTCTTGCTCCCTTCTACAAATAAAATTATATTAGGGACAGGCATGAGGCCCAAAAGCACACAGTGAGTAAATTGCCAATGACTTTAGAGTTGATCAAATTATATGACCAATTTATATGTGAGACAAGGGAAAATTGGCTTCCCTTTATTGTACAGACAGATGGTAATACAAGGTGTGACCAAACAATATGATGAATGTTTAAATAAAAAAAAAATTACAGTAAAAGACACATTGCCATTAATCCCCCTCAAAATACTTTCCCTCTCTTCAAACACACTTATCCCATTATTCTTGGCATTTTCTGAAGCAGTTCTGGAAGTCCTCTATCATTAGTGTCCTTAATTGTGCTGTGGTAGATGCCTCGATGGCCTGAATCATTTTGATTTTGCGGAAGAGCCAGAAGTCGCATGGTGCCAGATCTGGGGAATACGTGGAAGAGGACACACTGTAATGTTTTTATTTGACAGAAATTGCCGTATACCAGAAGAAACATGTGACACTGAGTGTTGTCATGATGGAGGATGATTTATGGCACGCTTTAAAACACACCTTCTCTCAACCATAGGTTATACCTGACTGACTGCACCCAACAAGCTGAAACTTGTCACACACTGTTACTGAGGTTCAACATGCCACTTCACATATTGAAGATCCCTGACTTTCTGTCAGATGGCACTTGGCAGCAGTATTCATTGTATTTTGTGATCACAACGGAAAAGCTCTGTGTCACACATCACTTCTAGTACAGCAATTTCTGTCAAATAAAAACATTATGGTGTGTCCTCATCCACCTTATTCCCCAGATCGGGCCCTGTACAACTTCTGGCTCTGCCCCAAAGTCAAATGACCATGAAAAGTAAATGTTCTTAATCAATTCAGGATATTGAGGCAGCCACAACAGTACAACTAAAGACACTCATGAAAGAGGACTTTCACAACTGCTTCAGAAAGTGGCAAGAATGATGGGATGAAAGTGTTCAAAACAAGGGGGATTAATGGCAATGTGTCTTTTACTGTAATATTTTTTTTATTTAAACATTCACCATATTTTTTTTTAATCACACCTCATATAAGTAGATTTTAGGTATTATAATGAAACAAGAAATTCTTCACAAGGTTATCTTCTCAAAAAACACACCAACCACATAACAATGTCTCCAACATTCTACAGAAGCCCAAATTCACAACAGAACTTATTGCAGCTTAGAGAAACTTTAGGCCTATGTCACATGTGCCTTCAAACAAAGAATGTCCCTAACTTTTTAAGAATAATCATCAAGAACACCAGACTATAAACTGGGCCTTACTATAGACAAGAATTCAAAGTCATGTATTCTAATCTTTGCAACAGCTTGTGTGCATATTATAGAGGCACTGCCCATATAAACAGGTTTCTTTTCATGCCCAAATCACTAACCTAGTTCAGGATTTCTTTATATTTCTCAGTCACATCAATCCGTTGAGAATGTTTTGTAGGTCTAAAAGATATTTAGTGATACTTAAATTGTGAGTAAACTTATAAAAGGTATAATGAAGCTTCACAGACATACAGGTGACCAACAGGTACATGAAAAGATGCTCAATATCACTATTCATCAAAGAAATACGAATCAAAACCACAGTGAGATACCACCTCACACCTGTTAAAATGGCTATTATCAAAAAGACAAGAAATTACAAGTGTTGGCAAGGATGTGGAGAAAAGGGAACCCTTGTTCACTGTTTGTGGGAGTGTAAATTTGTGCAGTCACTATGAAAAGCAGTATGGATATTCCTCAAAAGTTGAAAATAGAACTACCACATGACCCAGCAATTCCATTTCTGGATATTTATCCAAAGAAAACAAAAACACTAATTAAAATATATATATATGTATTCCCATGTTCATTGCAACATTATTTTCAATAGCCAAGACGTGGAAAAAAAATCTAAGTGTTCTAAAGATTTGGTATATATATAGTGCCAAAAAAATGTATATAAGTGGACATGTTGGTCAATGTTGCTCAAGCAGTAGTTTGCCATAATAAAAAGTGTCTGGACACTGATGGTAACCACTTAGATCATCTCTTGTAATTGCAGAAGTCAAACATGACATGTATTCATCTTTTCTTATTGGTATATATAGAGTATTACAATTGTAATACAGTTTTTTCCTTTCTTCAAATGTGTATACATTTTTGGCACCCTCTGTGTGTGTGTGTGTGTATGTGTGTATGTGTATAATATGTAATCTCGCCACACAAAAATGAAATCTTGTCACTTGAAACAACATGGTTGGACCTTGAGGGCATTATGCTAAATAAAATAAGTCAGACAGAGAAAGACAAATACAATATGATCTAATTTATTTGCAGAATTTAAAACAAAACACCAACAAATAAAGCTCATAGATAGAGAATACATTGTGCCAGAGGTGGGGGGTGGGTGTGGGTGATATAGGTGAAGGAGGTCAGAAGGTACAAACCAGTTATAAAATAAATAATGCATGGGAACTATAGCTAATAATATGATATTGCATATTTGACAATTGGTAAGGAAGTAAATCTTTTTTGCTGTTGTTGTTTTACTAGTTTCAATTGTACAAAACAATGTAATAGTTAGACATTTACACTCTTCACAAAGTGATAACCCCCCTCTCCCAATCTCTTACCCCCTGACATCGTATATAGCTGTTACAATTCCATTGACTCTGTTCTTAATAGTCCTCATCACAAGAAAAAATATTTGTAACTATGTATGGTGACAGATATTAACTAGATTTACTGTGGTGATCATTTTACAATACAGAATGTCCTCAACTTATAATGGATTGACATGATTTTTAGACTTTATGACGAGGTGGAAGTGATATGCATTCAGTAGAAATCATGGTTCAAATTTTGAATTTTGGTCTTTCCTAGACTAGTGATTTGTGGTACAATACTCTCATGATGCTGGGCAGCAGCAGTGAGCCACAGCTCCCAGTCAGCCACATGATCCCAAGGGTAAACAGCTGATACTCTACAGTGTACTGTGTTGCCACCATTTTGGATATTGTGTTTTATGTTTTGGCATCCCATCATCTCTACAAAATGCCCACCTATGTCTCCTACTTCTCATGAAAGAAAAAGAGGGAAGCAATTACTCTTGAGATGAAGCTCGAGATAATTGTGCAACTGTAGGTTAATGTAAGTGTCCTGAGCACGTTTAACGTAGGTTGGTTAAGCTATGATGTAAGTTAGGTGTATAAGTGCACTGATGACTAACAATATTTTCAAATTATGATGGGTTTTATGAGGACAAAACCTCATCATAAATCAAGGAACATTTGTATATACAAATATGAAATCATTATGTTGTACACATAAACTAATATAATGTTATATGTCAATTATATCCCAATAAAAAAAGAAGTTTCATACAATCAGTACAACCTTTCATCTTTCAAAATTACTAATAATCAGTAGTACTACTACCACTAATATGATAATTCAGCACTTACATAACATTTATAACATGCTAGACACTGTTCTAAGTTCCCTACATACATAAACTATTTTTATTCCCACAATGAGCCTATTGGGTAGGTGGTTTATTTTTATATTAATTTTACAGCTGAGGAAGAATTGGATAATTTCTGGTTTAGGGAAGGAAATGTACAAAATGAGACTGGAACATCTTGTCATATCAGAAAGCAAGAAAGCTATCAAAAACTACCATGGACAAGTCATAACGACACAAGTGCCAATCTAAAGAGGTCCCCAAGGGCCAAATATCAAACAAATTGACCTCCAATAAGGATAATAACCACCATATATTTAAAACATATAAAATATGTTACATTCATGAATTGATAGTTATAGTTAAAAACACTCTGGTTACAACAAAGATGGATGCTAGGACAAGAACAAATTCTGAAAACTAATAAATAAAAGAATCAAGAATCTTTCCTTTCTTGCATGAGCTGTTCTTCAGGGCAGCCAAATAGTTGATGAAGTAAAGTTTCTCTTTAACAAATGTTCCAGCTAATATACAAAGAAATGATATTATACTTAGAATATCACAATTATGCAACCCCTAATAAATTATTTAATCTGTCCTAGGCAATGATCACGACTGGCACTAACATCAGTAAAAGAGACAACCATCTTTTATGTTCCTCCTGATAAATAATATACATACAACCTATAAAGTAGACTTGTTACAAAAATTAACCTAAATCTGGTTTAAGCCTATAGAACTAATTACCAATTTCTAGGAAATATGGGAGACAGATTAACATGTTAAACAAACCACAGGGTGAATCACAAAAATCCAGAATGTAGAAAACTGCCGGGTAAATGCCCTGCCTCTTTATGAACAAAAACTACTGGGAAAATTTCAAGGAATAAAAAGATATGTATTAATGGGCGATCATGATGGCAGAGTAGATAAATACTGTGCTTACCTCCTCTCATGACCACATAAAAATTACGACTAAACTACAGAACAACCATCATTGAGAATCACCTGAAGTCTAGCTGAACAGAAGTCCTACAACTAAGGATGTACAGAAGAAGCCGCCTTGAGAATGGTAGGAGGGGCAGAGATGCAGAATGGGCTTGTCCCACACCTGTGTTTGGCAGTTAAAAATTAGGAGCGATATCTTGGATGCAGAGGTTCCCTGAGGAACAAGGGGTCCCAGCCCCACACCAGGCTCCCCAGCCAAGGAAGAGAAGTCCCCACAAATTCTGGCTGTGAAAACCAGCAGAGACTGTGGCTGAGTGAGACAAAGGGCTGCTAGAGTCTCAGGTGTTCTGCTTAAAGAGCCCATGCACAAACTTACTCCTTGACAAACTCACTCACTCTGAGCTCCTCTGCTGGGGCAGTAGCTTGAAAGGTTTGAAGGACATACAGGGAGGAACTGAATTGTCTGACTTTAATGTAAGGGCTGGGAGGCAGATTTCTTCAAGACACAAGTATTGGCAGAAACCACTGTTCCTATATTCAGCCCTCCCTTTACGAGCATGCAGACTTAGGCAAGTGCTATATCTGAGTCTCCATCGACATAGTCAACACAGTTCACCCTGCCCTGGTGATTCCTAGACCTCACCCCACCCAACTTGCGAGTCCAAACAAGCTGCTTCTAGTGGCTTTTCCATACAAACGGATGGTCCTGGCTCATGTTTCAAACTTTACTAAAATTTCTCAAAGGTTCACAAACCCAAAACAAGCAGCATCTGGCCTCAGTGTGCCCCATAATACTTGCTAAGCAGACCCAAGTTTGGTGATAGCAGTAACTGGCCTTGGTTCACAGCATAGCCTCTCCCAGGCACCTCTAAGCCCAGCACCAGTGGTAGCCATCTGTGAATTGATTTGTGGCTCATGCCAGGTGGCTCTGGGCAGGGCATATGCTGTGGCTGAACTTGTCCTGTGTGGGGCCCCTCCCAGGAGGCCGTGGGGCCAGCACCCCCAGTAGCTGGCTTCAGATCAAGCTGGGGTACAACATGGCTGCCTCTGCAGGCCATGTATCCAAACGGCAGACTGAGCAGGCGAGATACTTGCTAAAGAGAATCCTGCTCCATAGGGTCAGCCTCGGGACAATTGGTCCTCCACTGTAGTCACAACCAGTCCTTACAACCAATCAGCCTGAGGATCAATCCCTCTTATTTACTTGCAAACAAGGATCAACTGCAACAGGAAGGCACACACAACCTACATAAAGGACACATGTGCAGCACCCAGCTTAGGTGAATAGGGAAACTATGCCACTGGGCCCCACAGGACACCTACTACATAAGGTCACTCTACTAAGACTGGGAGACATAACAGCCCTACCTTATATATAGAAACAAACACAGGGAGGCAATAAAAATGGGGAGAGAAAGAAACATGTCACAAATGAAAATACAGAAAAAAGCTCCAGAAAAAGAACTAAACAGAATAGAGAAAAGCAATCTATAAATTGCAGAGTTCAAAACACTGGTTAGAAGAATGCTCAATGATCTCAGGGAAAACATCAGCAAAGAGACAAGAAACATAAAAATGAAGATAAGATCAAGGAGGAAAAATGGTGGAGTGAGGTGAACCTCTGTAAAGCTCCCCTGGAATTTACAATGAATCAAACAACAAAAACTCCACAAAGGACTCACTGCACAGCAGACAAGCAACACAAAGATGCCGACTACCGAAGTCACCTACAGGTGGGCGAATCGCGCTAGCAGGGGAGGAGGAAACGGAGAAGTGCACGGAGACAGAGCGGTGCGGGCACAGGATGCAGACCTAGCTCAGTGCTCCGAGCTCACTGCTTCCCAAAATTACTGCAGCTGCGGGAGAGGGAAGAACTCGGACTGCTAGGGCTCCGCTTATGGCCCACAGGGCTGAGGGTGCAGCATACAACAGGGCTGAACCCAACGCTCACAGCAGAGACCTCGGAGCAAAGACTGAGGGAAGAAGGCTGAAAATGGTGGTTTAAGCCCTCACTGCTGAGAAGAGAATGGAAGCCTTAGGCACTGAGACTGGCCGCCCCCTCCCTCCCCTACCAGAGCTCGCCCCGCCCCCACCTGCCCGGTGCTAGAAGCGAAACAGTAGCAATGTCAGATCAAAACAACAGAAAATTTGCTGTTTTGAGAACTGTGGACCACAGACACAAATTTGCAGCCCAACTAGTTCCGACAAAGGGGAGGGAGCTGTGGAAGCAGGACTCCCTGTGGTGGTGGTCGCCGCCATGGCTCTGGGCCACCTATCACAACTCACCCCACCCATGACCCCATCTATCTGGGCGGCTCCCTGCAGGAGTAAACAGAACTGCTGAAATATACGGGCTCTGTATCTGGAGATGGAAGAGCTTTGGAACATCAAAAGCTCTCCGCATATGCAACGGGACACTGCGCCCTGTGACCTAGACAAACTATTAACAGAGGAGATGCCCGTCTCCTAGGGAATCCCCCCATTGTGTGAGAAGCTGGAATAGTGCAGAGAAAACATAGCACTAGCGTGTGGGAGAAGAAAAATAAGCTGCAGTCGGATAAAAAATAAAACATTCTACCAACAAGTACTGGAAAAAAAAAGAAGGCCCGCTTTCTATCAACCTGTTGCAGAGCCATTCCTGTAGATGTCTAGGAAGAGAAATAGTAAACCAGTAATCCCCATGAATAACTAAGGCAACAAGATAGCTCAGAAAGAAAGTTAAAAATCTCCAGAAAAGGCACTTAAAGATACAGAAATATGTGACTTAAATGACAGAGAATTCAAGATTACAGTTCTGAAAAAACTCAACAAGATACAAGAAAACACAGATGGGCAGTTAAATGAACTCAGAAACACAATCAAAGAACAGCATGAGCATTTTACGAAAGAGATTGAAATTTTAAAAAAGAACCAAATAGAATTTCTGGAGATTAAGAACTCAATAGAATAAATTAAGAATGAAATAACCAGCTTAGGTAGTAGAGTTGACCAGATGGAGGAAAGAATCAGTGACATCGAAGAGAGAAACCTGGAAATTACACAGATGGAAGAAGAAAGAGAGTTGAGACTTAAAAGAAATGAAAGAACTCTACAAGAACTTTCTGACTCCGTCAGAAAGAGCAATATAAGAATAATGTGCATACCAGAAGGAGAAGAAAGAGAGAAGGGAACAGAGAATATATTCAAACAAATTGTCGATGAGAACTTCCCAAACTTGTGGACAGAACTGGACCTTCGAATCAAGAAGCAAATAGAACACCTAGTTACCTCAATCCCAACAGGACTACTCAAAGGCACATTGTATTGAAGCTGTCTAAAATAAAAAACAAAGAAAGAATCCTCAAGGCAGCCAGGGAAAAGAAGACGGTAACTTACAAAGGAAAGCCCATTAGATTATCATCAGATTTTTCAGCAGAAACTCTACAAGCCAGGAGGGAGTGGAACCAAATATTCAAACTATTGAAAGAGAGAAATTATGAGCCAAGAATAACATATCCAGCAAAGATATCCTTTAGATATGAAGGAGGAATAAAGACTTTTCCAGACATACAGAAGCTGAGGGAATTTTCTAATACGCGACCTGCACTACAAGAAATACTAAAGAAGGCTATTCGACCACCATCAACAGGGACAATTTGTGGCAACCACAACTCAAAAAGGGGGAGAGTAAAGGCCTGAACCAGAATATGGGAATGGAGAAAGTAAGCCTGCTGAAGAAAATGGAATACTCTAAATATCAAACTTTTTTTTACATAAACTTAAGGGTAACCACTCAAAAAAAATCCAGAACTGAAATATGTTCTGTAATAAAAGAAGAAACAGAGGGAAACATCATAGAATGCCACCACACCGAAATAATAGACAACAACAAAAAGGCAAAGAAACAATGGAGACACAGCCTTACCAGAAAACTAAAGATAGAATGACAGGAAATCCTCACATATCAATAATCACCCTAAATGTAAACGGACTGGACTCACCAATGAAAAGGCACAGAGTAGCAGATTGGATCAAAAAACTACCCAACCATATGCTGTCTCCAAGAGACATATCTCAGCTACAAGGACAAGAATAGACTCAAAGTGAAAGGGTGGAAATTGACACTCCAAACAAATGGTACCCAGAGAAAATCAGGTGTAGCCATAATGATATCAGATGAAACAGACTTCAAGGAGAAAAAGATAACAAGAGACAAAGATGGACATTTCATATTGGTAAAGGGGCTTATACAACAAGAAGAAATAACAGTCATCAATATTTTTGCCCCCAATCAGGGAGCACCGAAATATACCAAGCAACTACTAACAGAACGAAAGGGAGAAATTGACCAAAACACAATTATACTAGGGGACTTAAATACATCATTGACAGCTATGGATAGATCATCAAAATAGAAAATAAATAACGAAATAGCAGCCCTAAATGACACACTAGATGAAATGGACATAATTGACATTTATAGAGCACTTCATCCTAAAACATCAGACTATAAATTCTTTTCTAGTGTACACGGAACATTCTGAAGGACAGACCATATATTTGGACATAAAATCAGTCTCAGCAAGTTTAAGAAGATTGAAATCATACCAAGCATATTCTCTGATTACAAGGCTTTGAAATTGGATATCCAGCAAAAAGAAAGCTGGAAAAAACACAAATACATGGAGATTAAACAACATACTTTTAAAGAACGACTGGGTCAAAGAAGAAGTTAGAGGAGAGATGAAAAGACACATAGAAACAAATGACAGTGAAAATACATCCTACCAAAATCTTTGGGATGCAGTGAAAGCAGTTTTAAGAGGGATATTTTTCTCATTACAACCCTATATCAAGAAACAAGAAAACTCGCAAATAAATAACCTCACGTTACACCTTAAAGAACTAGAAAAAGAAGAACAAGTAAAACCCAAGGTCAGCAGAAGAAAGGAAATAACAAAAATTAGAGCAGAACTAATTGAACTAGAGAACAAAAAGACAATAGAAAAAATTAATGTGACAAAGAGCTGGTTCTTTGAAAACATTAACAATTTGACAACCCCTTGGCTAGACTCACTAAGATAAAAAGAGAGAAGACACTAATTAACAAAATCAGAAACAAAAGGGGAAGTTATCACAGACACCGCAGAAATACAAATGATCATCCAAGAATACTATGAAGGACTATATGCAACCAAGTTCAATAACCTAGAAGAAATGGACAAGTTCTTAGAAACATATAGCCTTCCAAGGCTGAACCATGAAGAACTGGAAAATATAAACAGACCGATCACCAGTAACGAAATTGAATCTGTCATCCACAACCTTCCCAAAAGCAAAAGTCCTGGACCGGATGGCTTCAGTAGTGAATTCTACCAAACCTTCAAAGAGGATCTAATACCAATCCTGCTCAAAGTCTTCCAAAAAGTTGAAGAAGAGACAGTATTCCCTAACTCATTTTATGAGGCCAACATTACCCTGATAGCAAAACCTGGTAAGGACAGCACAAAAAAAGAAAACTACAGACCAATATGTCTGATGAATACAGATGCAAAAATCCTAAATAAAATTCTAGCAGATCGAATACAACAATGCATTAAAAAGATTATTCAGCACGACCAAGTTGGGTTCATCCCCGGTGCACAAAGATGGTTCAACATCCACAAATCCATCAATGTGATACATCATATAAACAAAGTAAAAGACAAACATCATATGATTATGTCAATTGATGCAGAAAAATCATTTGACAAGGTACAACATCCATTTATGATTAAAACACTTAATAAAATAGGTATAGAAGGAAAATACCTTAACATAATAAAGGCCATATATGACAAGCCCTCTGTTAATCTCATAATTAATGGTGAGAAACTGAAGCCTTTCACTCTACATTCAGGAACACGATAGGGCTGCCACCTATCACCTCTGCTTTTCAACAAAGTTTTGGAAGTCCTTGCCAGAGCAATCAGGAAAGAGAAAGAAATAAAAGGCATCCAAATTGGAAATGAAGAAGTTAAATTATCACTCTTTGCAGATGACATGATTCTATATATAGAAAACCCTAAAGACTCCACCAAAAATCTATTAGAAAAAAATCAACGAATACAGTAAATTAGCGAACTACAAAATCAACGTACAAAAGTCCATTGCTTTCCTATATACTAACAATGAAATCTCAGAGAAAGAAATACAAAAAACAATTAC
The DNA here is from genome assembly GCF_057876585.1 of Rhinolophus sinicus. NCBI lineage: Eukaryota > Metazoa > Chordata > Mammalia > Chiroptera > Rhinolophidae > Rhinolophus > Rhinolophus sinicus. The sequence goes on along the minus strand of NC_142518.1, from coordinate 44,866,108 downwards.
TTTTGCAATTGCAGCAAAAAGAAGAAAATACCTAGGAATGAACTTAACCAAGGATGTGAAAGACCTATATGCTGAAAACTAAAAGATATTTTTGAAAGAAATTGAAGGACACAAAGAAATGGAAAGACATTCCGTGCTCATGGATTGGAAGATACAACATAGTTAAAATGGCCATGTTACCCAAAGCAATATACAGATTTAATGCAATCCCCATCAAAATCCCAATGGCATATTTTAAAGAAATAGAACAAAGAATCGCCAGATTTGTTTGGAACAACAAAAGACCCCGAATAGCCAAAGCAATCTTAAGAAAAAAGAACAATAACGGAGGTATCACACTTCCTGACTTTGGCTTGTACTACAGGGCTACAATAATCAAAACAGCATGGTATTGGCAGAAAAACAGACACATAGACCAATGGAATAGAATTGAGAACCCAGAAATAAAACCACATAAATATGGACAGATAATTTTTGACAAAGAAGCTAAAAACATACAATGGAGGAAAGACAGCCTCTTCAATAAATGGTGCTGGGAGAATTGGATAACCAAGTGCAAAAGAATGAAACTGGACTGCTATCTGTCACCATGTACCAAAGTTAATTCAAAATGGATCAAAGACTTAAGCATAATACCTGACACAATAAACAGCATAGAAGAAAACATAGGTACTAAACTTATGGACCTTGGGTTCAAAGAGCATTTTATGAATTTGACTCCAAAGGCAATGGAAGTAAAACTCAAATAAACGTATGGGTCTATATGAAACTTATAAGCTTCTGCACAGCAAAAGAAACCTTCGACAAAATAAAGAGACCACCAACTGAATGGGAGAAGATTTTTGCATATAGTGCCTCCGATAAAGGGCTTATATCCAGAATATACAAGGAACTCATGCAACTCAACAACAAAAAAACAAACAACCCAATTGAAAAATGGGCAGAGTTATTGAAGAGACATTTCTCCAAAGAGGACATAGAAATCACAAATAGACATATGAAAAAATGCTCAACATCACTAATCATCAGAGAAATGCAAATCAAAACCACAATGAGATATCACCTCACGCCAGTCAGAATGGCTATCATCAACAAGACAAATAATAACAAGTGTTGGAGATACTGTGGAGAAAAAGGAACCCTCGTACACTGTTGGTGGGAATGCAAACTGGTGCAGCTATTATGGAAGGCAGTGTGGAGGTTCCTCAAAAAATTACGAATAGAATTGCCATATGACCCAGCAATCCCTCTCCTGGGTATCTACCCAAAAAATCTGAAAACATTTAGAGATAAAGACACGTGTGCTCCAATGTTCACTGCAGCTTTGTTTACGGTGGCCAAGACATGGAAACAACCAAAATACCCTTCGATAGATGAATGGATAAAGAAGTTGTGGTATATATACCCAATGGAATACTATTCGGCGGTAAGACAAGATGATACAGGAACATTTATGACAACATGGATGGATCTTGAGAGTGTAATACTGAGCGAAATAAGTCAGACACAAATAGCAGAGAACCATGTGATTTCACTGATATGTGGTATATAAACCAAAAACAACAAAAGAACAAGACAAACAAATGAGAAACAGAAACTCATAGACACAGACAATAGTTTAGTGGTTGCCAGAGGGTAACGGGGGCGGGGGGTGGGGGTGGGAGATGAGGGTAAGGGGGATCGAATGTATGGTGATGGAAGAACTGATTCTGGGTGATGAACACACAATGGGATTTATAGATGATGTAATACAGAATTGTACACCTGAAATCTATGTAATTTTACTAACAATTGTCATCCCAATAAATTTAATAAAATAAAATTAAAAAAAAAAAAAAAAAAAAAAAAAAAAAAAAAAAAAAAAACACTTCCAATAAACAAATGTCTGGGACCAGATGGCTTCACTGGTGAATTTTACCAAACATTCAAAGAAAAATTAACACTTATTCTTCTCAAATGATTTCATAATATTCAAGAGGAGGGAAGGCTCCCAAACTCATTTTATGAAGCCAGCATTATCCTAATTCCAAAAGAGACAGAAACATTGTAAAAAAGAAAATAATAGGCAAATATCCCTGATAAACATACATGCAAAAATCCTTCACAAAATATTAGCAAACCAAATTCAGCAAAAACAATAAAAAGATTATACACCATGATCAACTGTGATTTATTCCTGGGATGCAAGGTTGGATCAATATCCGCAAATCAATTAACATGATACACCATATAAACAAAATGAAGAATAAAAATCATATGATCATATCGATAGATCCAGAAAAAGCATTTGACAAAATCCACCATTAATTGATGATAAACACTTTAAGCAAAGTGAAAATAGAAAGAACATACCTCAACATAACAAAGGCCATATATGACAAAGCCACAACTAATATCGTACTCTACAGGGAAAGGTAAATACCTTTGCGTTAAGATCTGGAAAAAAACAAGTATGTCCACTTTCACAATTTTTATTAAGCATAATATTGAATGTCCTAGCCACAGCAATCAGACAAGAACAAAAAAGGCATCCAAAATGGAAAGGACGAAGTAAAACTGTCATTATTTGCATGTGACATGATACTATATAGAGAGAACCCTAACGAGTCCACACACACACACACACACACACACACACACACACACACACACCCCATTAGAACTGATAAATGAATTCAGTAAAGTAGCAGGATACAAAATTCATATTCAGAATTGGTGGCATGTTTACATACCGATAACAAACTATCAGAAAGAGAAATTATGAAACAATCTCATTTTCAATTGTGTATAAAAAAATAAAACGCCTTGGAATAAATTTAACCAAAGAGGTAAAACATCTATATGCAGAAAATTTTAAGATATTGAAGAAAGAAATTGAAGAAGATGCAAATAAATGGATGCATATACCGTGCTCATGGATAGGAAGAATTAAGATCATTGAAATGTCTGTACTACTTTAAGCAATCTAGAGATTCAATACAATCCCTATCAAAATAACAATGGCATTTTTCACAGAACTAGAAAAAATAATCCTAAAATTTATATGGAACCACAAAAGACCCCGAACAGCCACAGCAACCTTGAGTAACAACAAAATTAGAGGTATCATGGTACCTGATATTGAACTATATTACAAGCCTATAGTAATCAAAACAGCATGGTACTGGCACAAAAACAGACACACAGATCAATGTAACAGGATAGAGAGCCCAGAAATAAACCAAGGCCTACATGGTCAATTAATCTATGACAAAGGAGACAAGAGTATAAAATGGAGTAAAGACAGTCTCTTCAATAAATGATGCTAGGAAAACTGCGCATATACGTGCAAAAGAATGAAATTAGACCACTTTGTTACACAATATGCAAGAATAAACTAGAAATGGATTAAACACTTAAATGTAAAATCCAAAACCATAAAACTCCAAGAAGAAAACATATGCAGTAATGTCTCTGACATTGCTCTTACTAATATTTATTCTGATATGTCTTCTTGGGCAAGGGAAACAGAAGAAAAAAATAAACAAATAGTATTACATCAAACTGAAAAGTTTTTGCACAGCAGAGGAAACCGTCAACAAAAGGAAAATACAATCTACTGAATAAGAGAAGATATTCACCAAAGATATATCCAATAAGGAGTTAATATCCAAAATTTATCAAGAACCCATACAATTTAACACCAAAAAAAAAAAAAAAAAAAAAAAAAAAGAAAGAAAGAAAGAAAGAAAGAAACAGCAATCCAATGAAAAAATGGGCAGAGGACCTAAATGGACATTTATCCAGAGGACATACAGATTGCCAATAGACATATGAAAAGATTTTAAACATCACTAATCCTCAGAGAAATGCAAATTAAAACACAATGAGATATCACCTCACACATGTCAGAATGGCTATCATCAATAAATCAACAAACAGCAAGTGTAGCCGAGGATGTTCAGAAAAGGGAACCCTTGCACACTGTTGGTGGGATTCCAAATTGGTGCTGACACTATGGAAAACAGTATGGAGGTTTCCCCAAAAATTAAAAATAAAACTACCTTTTGACCCTGAAATTCCACTTCTGGGTATTATCCGAAGAATTCCAAAACACTAACTTGAAAAGACATATGCACCCCTATGTTCACTGTAGTGTTCTTTACAATAGCCAAGCAACCTTAGTGCTCATCAATAGAAAATTGGATAAAGAAGACATTGTATGTTTTCAGATTTTTTGGGTAGATACCCAGGAGAGGGATTGCTGGGTCATATGGCAATTCTACTCGTAATTTTTTGAGGAACCTCCACACTGCCTTCCATAACGGCTGCACCAGTCTTCTGACAGTTGTCACCCCAATAAATTTAATAAAATAAAATTTTAAAAAAAGAAGACATTGTACACACCATATGCAATGGAATATTACTCGGCCATTAGAATTAAAGTGAAATCTTACCATTTGCCATGACATGGATGGGCTTAAAGGGTATTTATGCTAAGTGAAATATGTCAGACAGAGAAAGAAAAATACCATACGATTTCACTTATATGTGGAATCTAAAGAACAAAATAAATGGCCAAAAACAAACAAACAAACAAACAAACAAACAAACAAAAAGATCTAACTCCTTACCCAATTATTTAACATTCTTACATGTCAACTCTATTTGGCTCCTTTTGTTCCAGTTAGGGGAAAACCCTGTCCATAGCAAAGTTTCTATATTAATACACCACCTAGTGGGCATGCTAAAGATCCAAACAGAACACCAAAGGCCAGTAAACAAAATAGCAGTATGTGACTGGGCACTAGCTAAGTGACTCACCAATGATCAATTTAGGGTCTGCAGAGAACACAAGTAGAGTGAAAAATCAAGGGTTCTTTCAATTTCTGTGTGTGTCATTACCTACCTGAATAACCTGAATAATTAGTTTGACTCTCTTGACCCAGGTTTCCAAAAGTGAAAAATGAAACGACTTGGACACTAGATCATACATGAAATACCTTCTCGATCTGATATCATCAGTCTGAGACTAAGAAATCTTTATCACCTGCCATATAGCTCATAGGATGTGGGTAGAGTCAGAGAAGAAAAAGGAATTGATAAATTCTCTGAAAACTTCTTTTGTAAAACATGTAGTATCCTCTTGCGTAATTATATTTGCCATCTCCGCTTTTCACATGAAATGAGAAAGAAGGAAAAGTCTACCACCATTAACAACTTTCGATAATCTATGATTTCATTAACTTAAAAATAGTGAGTCTTCCTGAGTTACACATATGTTGGTGGCCAAATTTACTAAAATATAGATAAAACATTAGCTTTTACTTGAGCAACTCCAATCTGCTTAGAGTAACAGAATGCTTCAAATAAGATGTTTGAGTACTTGAGAGCAGAAAGAAGAAAATTATTTATAATGGCTCCAAAGACATTGTTTACATCTAGGGCTTCCTTTTTAATTTCAGTTGAGATGTTCAAACACTACTGGTCCTGACATTTCTTTGACTCACAGATTTGAAGGTTCCAAGAAGGTTAAGAGTTAAAGTAGAAGAAAGACTAAAGGGCAACCAGCCAGCAACTCTTTTCAAATCAGTAGTAGGCAGCGCCTTTGCTTTAACCCTTTATTTTCTTTGCAAGAAGAAATCTTAAGACAATTTAGCTGGTAGACGCAAAGCAAATTATTTGACAATAACAATGGAAAAATAAATTAAGGTGGAAGACTACAAGAAAAAACAAAGCTCTAAAAGTTCTCTTCACAAACTTGTGCTCCTTACAGGAAATAGGTCTTATGGAACAAGCCCCCAAATGTTAAAGTTTACTAAAATTACCAACGGTTTGATGAAATAAAAAGAGGGAGGAGGGAAGAAAGGAGATAGCAGAATCATAGTTTCAGTAGGAAAAGTAGTTATAGCACAATTTAATCTCTAGGACAGGTTTTCTGGGGCAAGATTTATTAATAACAATATTTACTGAGTTCTTCCTATTTCTCAGGTGCTTCCACATGTACAATTTCATTTATTCCTTATAAAAAGCCACAAGGTAAATACAGAGAGTGCCAAAAAATGCATATACATTTTAAGATAACATCTCTTAAAATGTATATAGATGTTTTTGGCTTCCGCAGTATTACTGTCTACAGATGAGGAAAAGTCGCACTCAGAGTTTAAGTCAGTTGTAGAAGGTCACACATCTAATAAATGAGTTTGCATTAAAAATAAAATAAAATGACATTGCATGTCTCTACCATTCCTCTTTTCATTGTAGGATAAGAACAGCTTGTCTCAGATAAAGGCTTTTCTCCAACCTAAATTCTAGAGTGAAGATGATTCATAGTACACCTCTAAGCTAACAAGTAATGTGAAAAAGAAACAAAACATTGTTATTGTAAGTTACTGAGTTCTTGAGGCTGTTTGCTTTCAAAGCATAAACTAGCAAAAATTAATAGATCATGGTAACTCCTATTTTAGAATATATTTTGGAATTATATATTACATTCACATTGACAACTGAAATTCCAAAAGGTTTAAGTTGAGGTTTCAAATAGATAACAAACAAACAAACAAACAAAACAAAACAAAGCAAAAAACTCCGTGCTTAATATTTGGGACAGAGAGAGGGAGCTTGGTGTCATGTTGTAATTGCAGCTTCAGATCACAAGGAAAAGGCCTTCTACCAATCTAAACTCTTGAGATGTATGTCTGTGAAGTATTTCAGAGGCATCAATCTAAGGGAAACAATATAGGGAGCTCAGATTTTACAGTGAACTCTTTGTGAAGACTTTCAAAAGATATACTGTGATCATATGTAACATGTGCAGCATCATTATTCCCTATAACTGATGTGAAATTGCTCTGTATTTCAATTTTAATGTGAGGAACCCTAAAGGTACTGTTTATGACATCCCTTATAAAATCCTGTTTGGGGACAAATGTAATTAATAGTAGGTTATGGTATTGGTAATTTGTTGCTACATTACTAGTATACTTGGGCCATTATGAACAGGCTTAACATCTGTGAGGACTGGCAACAATGTGCTGGCTATGAAAACTTTATAATTTGAGAAAAATATAGTGTTTTAGACTTATTTCATTAAAAGTTTCATGGTATAAGCCTATGACAAGATGTTAAGAGGACGAATCTTACTTTGAAGAAAAATTTAGTGAGTAGATTTGCATACTCTGAAAAAAATCTCATGCTTGACTTTTTCAAAATTATATTTTATTGCAAAAGTAATACATAGTATAAAATCAAACAATACCAAATATATAGAGGAAAAAGTGCAAGTCTCACTTTACTTCCTTCTAATCTGAATCCCACTGCTCAGAGGCAACCGCTTTGAAAAGTTTGGAACCTATCATCTATCTATCTATCATCTATCTATCTATCTATCTATCTATCTATCTATCTATCTATCTATCTATCTTTCTATAATCTATTACCTATACAAACACACACACATATACACCATAAATATACACACATGTATAAACAACATAAGCTTTTGCCTACTTAAACCATACATTTTGTTTAATGATTTGCTTTATGTACTAATCATTATAACAGACATATTTCCATATTAGCACATCCAGCTCCTCCCTTACCGTTTCTCAAAATTGCTATTATAAATACTCTATCTTTTACCAACCATACAGCAAGAGAACATTCTCATACATTATCAATTTAGAATATTGCAAAAAATACACTTCCCAGAAGTATTGGCTATTACATTAAACCCCAAATAAGATCCTGGTAATTTGGCTTCCATGCTGAAATGGGAGAAAAATTCATGAAGATGCCTAGGTGAGCTCTTTTAGGTAGCACTCTTATGATGATGTTGGTGAAAATAGTGATGTCATATTTAGGAGTACCTATGTGCAAAGCACTTCACATTTATAAACTTATTTACTTCTCATAAAAACCCTATGAGGTAGCCACCACATTTCACTAATTCTAAGATTCATCTTTTCATATTCTAATACCTCTGAAATCAAGATGTGCATCAATTTATTTGGAAGTTATTTTTCTTCTATAGTGGCACAAATAATAGTGTACCTTACTACTGATTGGATTTGATAATATATAGAATCAATCTCATTTCACAGATGAGGAAACTGAGGTTCAGAGAATGTAAGTACCCTGTCCAACATCATACAGAAAGTAAATGGCAGAGATGGGATTCTTATCCACACAACCTGTCTTGAATCTATACTTTTAAATGCTTTTACTAGAGTACAGCAGGAAGGTTGAACAAATGTTGAGCACCAATTCACCACACATACACATACATACACACACCAAAATTTAACACTGGTTACAACTGTCCAGTGGATTTAGAGATGATATTTATTTACTAACACTCTTCCATAATTTTCGAATTTTCTACTAGTTTATTTTTAACATATGGAAAGTCCTGAAGTCATACAAAAGTAGAGAGAATAATAATAATGAACTCTTTCATGTTCCCAACACACAGCTTCAACTGTTGTCAGTTTAGCTAGTTCCTAATCCATTAGCCAACACCAATTATTTTCATGCAAATACCAGATATCATATTATTCTATATGTATATATTTCTGAATAATCTCCAAAGACAGATTCTTTTAAATAATCACGATCCTATTACCACACATAAAAATTAATAACATCATCAAATATTCAATGTTCAATTACCACAATTGCTATTACAAATAATGCTGCAATTAACACATGATATGTATGTGTGTATGTTTTTATTTCTATTAGTAATCTTATTGGATACATTCCTATATGTAGAATTTCTAGGCCAAAGAGTACAGATTTTCAAGTTTGTTACACAAGCCAAATTGCCTAACAATAAATTGTTTTATTAATCTACACTCTTAACAATGCTGTAATTGAGTCCCAGTTTTCCCAAACTCTGCACAACACTGGGTATAAACATTTTTTTCCATCCTGTCAATCTTAATATGCTATCTATTTTTTTTCATGTGTATTTATTAGTGAAGTTAAGTGACTTTTCAAATGTTTACCAGTCATGTGTGAATAACTACTTCTGATTTTTTGCCCATTTTTCCATTTTAACAGCTCTTTGTACCTGGCAGGAAGGTTAATAGAGAACTGGGTCAGGCGCCAAACTGCTTACATTCGAATTCAGGTTCTGGAGCAAAGAAAACATGTAGAAGGGGACCAGGGGCTGGGGTGGGGGGAAGAACAAGAATAAAAAGGAAATAGCAAGCGAGAAAAGACAATCAAAACAGGACCCGTGTGTCTCAGGGTACCTTCACCCCTCTGGTCCTGCTATTTGTGCCCATTATTCCCCCACCCCGGCCCCTAGCGGCCCACTGGTCAGGTCAACGTCCCTCTTGGAAAATCAAGCAGAATAATAAAGATCTGAGCCCTAGCTCATCTTCCCTCGCTGACTCCCATCAGGTGTTCAAATCCAGTTTACCACGCAGCTGCCTTCATCAGGCTGTCAGCTACTTTCCGCTTCACCAAAGTCTGTGCCCTTGGCCGCAGGATCCAAGTTTTCTGGTAGGCTCCAGCCTGCCCTGGCTGCTCATTTGGTGCCCTGAGGTTTCTGACTGGGCGGTGTGCTGACCTGACGCCAACGCTCAGGCTCCCACAACTCCCATCGGAAAAGCAGACCCCAGCACAGGTCAGGTTCTCTGCACCTACCTTGTTTCCCCCAAAATAAGATTGGGTCTTATATTAACTTTTGCTCCAAAAGATGCATTGGGGAGTATTTTCAGGGGATGTCTTACTTTTTCATGTACAACAATCTACATTTATTCAAATACAGTCATGTCTTCTTCTTCTGGAACATTGTCATAACGTACTAAATGCGTCCGTCTAGCTGATGATCTTAACTGGGGCTTATTTTTGGGGTAGGTCTTATTTTCAGGAAAACATGGTAGTTTGTGTCCAGAGGTTCCCACGTGATTTCGTTTCCCTGGTAATGGTTCCTTCTTCCTGGATGTAGCCACCCCAAGGAATGGAGAGAATGCTTTTTTGAGTTTAAGCTCAAGCAGCCATGACCAGTGAAATGTAGAATAGCCTACTGAAAGTTTTGTCTATTTCAATGGCATTAAACAGGGAATTATAAAGAAAAGAATAAGAGGAATTGGGAACTTCCACCAACAACTATACACAGCTTTGTATTATTAAAATTATTATGGGGTGGCCGGTTAGCTCAGTTGGTTAGAGTGTGGTGCTGGTAGCACCAGGGTTGCCTGTTTGATCCCAGCGTCGGCCACTATGAGCTGTGCCCACCATAAAAAAAAAAAATTATAATGAGCATGTGTCATTTTTGTAATTAAATTAACAAAGAGAAAATAAATAATATTGAATCAATAAAAAATTGATTGTATACACAGGAAAACCCTGTGATAATAGCACCTCACATAGCTTTAGAAATACATAATGTTTTATAAGAGGGATCTAGGCAATGTGCAAATGTCAATTCAGACTTCAAGCAGGAAGAATCTTCACAGAAGGGATTTTTTTTAAAAAACTTGTATTTATTTTAAGTGTGTTTTCCCAGGACCCATTAGCTCCAAGTGAAGTAGTTGTTTCAATCTAGTTGTGGAGGGCACAGCTCACAGTGGCCCATGTCTGGATCAAACCTGGCAACATTGTTAAGAACACAGAGCACACGCTCTAACCAACTGAGCTAACCGGCCTCCCCCAGAAGGGATTTTTTTAAAAAGCCCTGTATTATAGTCAGGGAGCCTAGCAAAACCTGATGTTCTGAGTACTCCTGTCAGAAAGACAGAGCTGCTGCATATTGCAGGCTTGTCAGAGTTAACCAAGGCCAATAACTTATTGTGACCAGTTATAAAGTCAAGTCCCTGAAACAAGAAATAGAGAAAGCCATGCAGATCAGAAATTAGGAGACCCAGACTTTCCACAAAGGTTAAACTCGGGGATTCTGAAGCCACGTTGCCTTGGTTAGAATCCCGCTCTGTTCTTTCAGCTATGTGACCTTTAGCAAGTTACTTAGCCTCTCTGTGCCTCAGGCTCTTCATCTGTTAATTGCTTGTTGTAAAGATTAAATTAAGCAAGTTAAAATAAGACATTTAAAACAATGTTTGGCAAGCGGGAAATCCTATGTTTGTTAAATAAATAGGCAAAATGTGGGACACAAAGATCTAAAATGTGCCAGAACAGACCTGTTAACCACACTTAGTAATACCGTGTTTCCCCTAAAATAAGACCTAGCCGGACAATCAGCACTAATATGTCTTTTGGAGCAAAAATTAATATAAGACCCAGTCTTATTTTACTATCATATAAGACCCGGTCTTTTTAATATAATATAATATAATATAATATAATATAATATAATATAATATAATATATAATACTAGTTAATCTTATATTAATTTTTGCCCCAAAAGATGCATTAGAGCTGATGGTCCAGTTAGGTCTTATTTTTGGGAAAACATGGTGCTATAGATCAAATCTACAATTGCAAAAGTAGGGAATGCACATGCCAAGAGATATACAAGGTGATCCAATGGGCTGTGGAAAATATATTAGCATGTCAATTTTTATTTATGTTTCATCTCATCCTTTTTAATGTTTGTATATTTTTATAATGTAAAAATACTATATATATATGTATATATATATATGACACTTTTTGTATATTTACACTTTTTTTGATAAAGGTGAAAGAACCTTTCTCAACTATACAAACTCCTTCCTGCTTTAGGATTTTTTCACTTACTATTCCCTCTACCTGAAATATCTATTTCTAGAACTTTGAAAAGTTGGCTCCATTTTGAATTTGTATCTTGGTTCAAATGTCCCCCAGTGAGGTCTTCTCCCTAATCTTCTAACCCTATACAATCACTGCAATCATTCTGTATCATATTGCCTCATCACCCTGTTCTATTTTCTTTATAACAGTGCTTCTCTCTGAAATGTTCTTGTTCATTTATGTACTTAAATATAAACTAAAAGTCATTCAGAATACTCATATTTCTCTTTTGTTCCACTGAGCACCATTTTGAAAGCAAAAGGACAGTAAGTGGAGACAGATAGATCCACAGTGTGTAGTTCAGATTAAGAGAACTGAGAACCATAAATTTCTCATTTAATTTAATCTTCAGAGAGGGAAATTTAACCAGGTCCCTGAATGAGTTCTCTATCACAGCATAGGTATACTTTAATCAGCAGTCCTAACCCTCTAAGAACGCTGGTGATGCTAATTTAGTGCACAGTAAAGAGATGTCCTATGTGACTGGCATAAAGATCTCAGAGTTTGGAAAGGAATTTTCCTACATTATTTCTGGTGTGAAAAAAAAATACCAAGAATCAAAAGGCAGAGTGGGCTCTGGATCCAGGCTGCCTAGAGTTGGATCCTAGCTCTGCCGCTTACTAGCTGTGTTATTATCTCAAGTTATTTAACCTCTCTGAGCTTCACTTTCTCCATCTATAAAATACAGATCATAATTGTACCTTTTTCATAGGTTATTTGTGAGGAATTAATATATGTAATACACTGATAATAATGACTGGCACATAAGTACTATATAAATATTGATTAAAATAAAAAGTAGGAGACAAAAATGATTGCTAAAATTAAATGGTAAACCAACACATAACTACATCCCAGACCTAAAGTGAATCAAATGCACAAACACTGCCAGAGACCTCAATAAGGTATTTAAGGTAAGGAAATCTGCAATCATTGTATTGTCAAGGTGACAGGATTGTAATGTCCTTAGAAAACAAGGACAGGTCCCTCAAAGATCTGGAACAAGGATGCTCACACAAAAATGTTATATCCAACCTGACGAAGGTGGAGAAATGCTAACCTCAGCTACTAGTGCAGGTTTCAACGACAACTCAAGGGCCAAGTCTGGTCTACAATCTGTTTGCATATGACCAAAGAGCTAAGAATGATTTTTACATTTTCACATGGTAGAAAAAATGAGATAACATGTTGTTACATGTCAAAGTTATATGAAATTAAAATTTCAGTATCCAAAAATAAAATTTCATTTGAACACAGCCACAATCATTTATTTACATGTTGTCTATGTACTGTTTTCACACTATAACTTCAGGGTTGAATACTTAAACACCAGAGCAACAAGATAGAAAGAGCCTGGGTCCCTGTTATGAGGAGTCACCACACAGACCTTGGAAAACTTATAGCCAGACTGTGACATTTATATTGGGCAAAATTATATCAGCCTAGTTAATTTGTATGCTGACTTACAGAGATTACAGGCAAATTTATACAACTGGTTTGAATAACTTTCAACATAAACATGTTCATGTGATATTGATTTAAAAGTTTGCAAGATCATACTACATGCAATTTAGCCAAAATTCAGCAAGTATAAATTAGTTTTTTAAATCATTCTCATGAGCAGCTTTTTTCCAAAGATGATACAATAATGACTGATCACCTAAAACTCCTGACTGATTAATAAATTATTTTCCACTTCATACTGTTTTATACAAGATTAATTTGCAAGAGATCCAACATGGTGGAGTAAACACTGTGTCTGTGTCCTTCCTTGAACACATTAAAATTACAACTAAATTATAGAACAATCAACATGGAGAACCACCTGAAGTCTAGCCCAACAGAAATCCTATAACTGAAAATATAAAGAAGAAGCCACATCAAGACTGGTAGGAGAAGCAGAGACATGGAACGGGCCTGACACCTGTGTGTGGCAATTGAGAATCAAGAGGGATATCTCAGCCACCTTGATTCCCCCTGGAGGAGCAAGGAACCCCAGCCCTCCCACACCATGCTTCCCAGCCCAAATACTGAAACCAGGAAGAGGAGCCAGGCCCCATAACATTTGGCTCTGAGAAACAGTGGGTATTCAAGCCATTTAGGTGGGCCAGAAGGCTGCAGGAAACCCAGACATCCTCCTAAACGGCACACGCACAGACTCACTCACTCACAGGCACTCACCTTGGGCTCCGGAGGAAGGTGGATTGGGGGGCCTCAGAGACATACGGAGGCAGACAACTGGAGGACAGTTGGCATTTTCCCTGTGTGAGGTCCTTCTCCTGGGAAGCCAGCAGACAGGTGCCATCTTTCCTATGTTGAGCCTGCCCCCATGGGCCAAATCTGAATCTGATTGGTCTGGTGAGTCTATAGTTCCTCCCTGATGACTCAGCTGGGACCCTGCTGCACCCAACTCCCCCAACACAGGAGACACTATCTCTGTGAGCAGCCAGCCCCACCCACATTGCACTCTTTATTGGACAATTATTGGAGTCCATGGGGCCGCTGGCAGGCAGTGACTGGCTACAGTGTGCTCTGACACTTTTGCTGGGTCATTCCAGGCTCAGCACTGGCACCAAACCAGAGTCTACATTAACCTGGTGACCAAAACTCTTCCCACTCTAGTGACTCCCTGAGACTCTGCCTCACCCAACTCTCGTACTGCAAGAGGCTCTTTCAGTGGCTGAACCTTAAGGGAACTGGCAGGTGGCAGCAGGGCTCAGGGGTATCCTGGCATTTTGCAGAGCTACCCTAGGCCCAGTACTGGTGGCAAATGTACTCAGTTCACAGCATGACCTCTATCATGCGTCTCCAGGTTCTCTCTGTCTATGAGTCTATTTTTGTTTTGTTTGTTCATTTATTCTATTCTTTAGATTCCACGTATAAGTGAGATAATATGATATTTGTCTTTTTCTGTCTGACTTATTTCACTTAGCAAAATATATTCTAGGTCCATCCATGTTGCAATAAATGGTAAAATTTCATTCTTTTTTATGGTGGAGTAATATTCCATTGTATATATGTACCACTGCTTCTTTATTTAATTTTCCATTAATGGGCACTTAGGTTGCTTCCATATCTTGGCTATTGTAAATAATGCTTCAATAAACATGGGGGTGCATATATATTTTTGAATTAGTGTTTTGTGTTTCTTCAGCTAAATACTCAAAAGTGGAATTGCTGGATCATAAGGTAGATCTATTTTTAATTTTTTGAGGAATCTCCATACTGTTCTCTTTCTTTTTTTTTCTTTTTTCTAAACATTTATTTATTTTAAGTGTGTTTTTCCAGGACCCATTAGCCCCAAGTCAAGTAGTTTCAATCTAGTTGTGGAGGGCACAGCCCACAGTGGCCCATATGGGGATTGAACCGGCAACCTTGATATTAAGAGCACCGCATTGTAACCAACTTAGCTAACTGGCCGCCCCCTCATACTGTTTTCCATAGTGACTGCACCCCACCAATTTACAGTCCCATTAATATACACGACGGTTCCCTTTTCTCCACATCCTTATCAACACTTGTTTGTTGATTTATTGATGGTGGCCATTCTGACAGGTATGAAGTGGTATCACACTGTGGTTCTAATTGTCATTTCTTTGATGAGTAGTGATGTCAAGCATCTTTTTTATACGTTATTGGCCATCTATGTGTCCTCTTTGGATATATGTCTATTCAGGTCCTTTGCCCATTTTTTAATTGGATTTTTTTGGTGTTAAGTTCTATGAGTTCTTTATAAATTTTTGGGTAGTAATGCCTTATCAGGTGTATCATTGGCAAATACCTTCTCCTAATCGGTAGGTTGTCTTTTCTTGCTGATGATTTCCTTTGCTGTGGAAAACTTTTTAGTTTGATATAGTCCCATTTCTTTCTTCTTTCCATTGTTTCCCTTGCCTAAGGAGATATATCAAGAAAAAAAATATTACTAAACACAATGTCAGAGTTTACTGCCTGTTTTCTTCAAGGAGTTTTACGATTTTGGATCTTTCATTAAAGCTTTTAATTTTTTTTAAATTAGTTTTAGGTGTACAAAACAATGTAATATTTAGACATTTACACCCCTCACAATGTGATAATCCCTCCCTCCCCAATTTGAACTTACACCATTATATATGGTGTAAGAAAGTGGTCTAGTTTCATATTTTTGCATGTATTTGTCCAGTTTTGTCAACACCATTTATTAAGTAGATTATCTTTACCCCATTGTATATTCTTGCCTTTTTTGTCATAGATTAATTGACAATGTAGGTGTGGGATTATTTCTGGGCTCTCTACTCTGTTTCACTGATATGTTTTTATTCCAGTACCATGCCATTTTGATTATTATAGCCTTGTAGTATAGTTTGCTATCAGGTAGTGTGATAACTCTAACTTTGTTCTTCTTTCTCAAGATTACTGTGGTTATTCAGGGCCTTTTGTGGTTTCATATAAGTTTTACAATTATTTGCTCTACTTCTGTAAAAAATGTCATTGGTAGGCATTTTGATAGAGATTGCATTAAATCTATAGATTGCTTTGGGTAGTATGGACATTTTAACAATGTTAATTCTTTCTATTCATAAGCACAATATATGCTTCCATTTATTTGTATCTTCTTCAATTTCTTCCTTCAATGTCTTATAATTTTCTGACTACATCTTTTACCTCCTTGGTTAAATTTATTCCTAGTTATTTTAATTTTTTGATGCAATTGTAAATGGGATTGTTTTCTTAATTTCTCTTTCTGATAGTTTGTTATTGGTGTATAAAAATGCAACTGAATGGTTAATATTAATTTTGTATCTTGCTACTATACCAAATTCATTTATCAGTTCTAAGAATTTTTTGGTGGAATCTTCAGCGCTCTCTCTATATAGTATCACGTCATTTGCAAAAATGACAGTTTTACTTCTTCCTTTCCAATTCGGATGCTTTTTATTTCTTTTTCTTGTCTGATTGCTGTGGATAGGACTTCCAATACTGCGTTTAATAAAAGTGGTGACATTGGGCATTCCTGTCTTGTTCTTGATCTTAAGGAAAACACTTTTAGCTTTTCCCCATTGAGTATGATGTTAGCTGTTGTTACCGTACAAAAGGTCCACCTGCTTGCTCTATGAAAGCCAAAACTCGAAAGGCAAGGTTGGTGGAAAGAAAAGCAGGTTTATTCCAAAATGCAGCATTAAGGGAGGGCAGTGGACTTCCTGTCACAAAGACTGCTTTCCCACTTGCTGCGCTGTAGTGAAATGCTCTTAATACCATCAAAAGGTTTTATAGGCATGCAAGCAGAGGCAGAACAAAGAAAAAAAGGAGAAGTTGGCCAGACAACTCCAGGAAAAAGTGCTTCCCAAGGGCTAGTCTGCCATAGGATCAGAAGCGGATCCCATATAGATGCAAAACTTCTCCCAAGTCACTGGACCAGGCATGGGCCTGAAGTAAACAAACCATTGGAACTGGTACGCATAGTAAATGTACAATAAACAGAGTTATCAAGGTTTGGAAGGAGGGGAAGGAGGTAAAGAAAGGAGGAAAAAAAGACTATTGAAAAGTCCCAAGCCAAACCACTATCAAATCGAATTACATCAGAGGTTTAAATCTCAAAGTTGAAGGTATGGGTCACAGTTACACTGTGAATGTGTTGTATATGGCCTTTATGTTGAGATATGAGTATGTTCCCTCTTTTCCCACTCTGCTGAGAGTTTTTATAGTAAATTGGTGCTGGATTTTGTCAAATGCTTTTTCTTCATCTATTGATCTGATTATATGATTTTTTATCCTTCATTTGTTTATGTGGTGTATCATGTTTATTGATTTGAGGGTATTGAACCAATCTTTCATTCCAGGAATAAATCGCACTTGATCATGGTGTATGACCTTCTCAATGTATTGATGAATTCAGTTTGCTAATATTTTGTTGAGGATTTTTGCATCTATATTCATCAGGGATATTAGTGTATAATTTTCCTTTTTTTTTTTTTTTTTTTTTTTTTTTGGTAATGTCTTTCTCTGCTTTTGAAATCTGGGTAATCCTGACCTTGTAAAATGATCTTGGGAGCCTTTGCTCTTCTTGAATTGTTTGGAATAGTTTGAGATGAATAGGTGTTAATTCTTCTTTGAATATTTGGGAAAATTCACCTGTGAAGCCATCAGGTCCAGGGCTTTTGCTTCTTCAGAGTCTTATGATTATTGATTAGATTTCTTTAGTAGTAATCGGCCTGTTCACATTTTCTGTTTCTTCTGGATTCAGTCTTGGAAGATTGTATATTTCTAGAAATTTATCAATTTCTTCCAGATTGCCCAATTTGTTGGCATGTAATTGTTCATAATATTTTCTTATAATCCTTTGTATTTCTGTTATGTCGGTTGTCACTGGTCTTATTTCATTTTTTATTTTATGTATTTGATACCTCTCTTTTTTTCATAATGAGTATGGTTAAAGGTTTATCAATTTTGTTTATCTTTTCAAAGCACTTGGTTTCATTGATCTTTTGTTTTTTAGCCTTTATTTTGTTTATTTCTGCTTTGATGTTTATTATTTCCTTCCTTCAACTCATTTGGACTTTGGTTGTTTTTCTTTGTCTAGTTCCTTTAGGTGTGAGATTATATTGTTTATTTGAGGTTTTTCTTGTTTCTTGAGGTAGTCCTCTATTGGTACGAATTTCCCTCTCATGACTGCTTTGGCTACGGCCCATAGATTTTGGGTCCTTGTGTTTTCATTATCATTTGTCTCAAGGTGTCTTTTGATTTCTTCCTTGATCTTGTTTTTAACACATTCAATGTTTAGTAGTATGTTATGCAACTTCCATGTTTTGTGTGTTTTTCAGGTATTTTTAAAATTGATTTCTAGTTTCTTACCATTTTGGTCAGAGAAGTTGCTTGATATTGTTTCCATCTTAAATTTATTGAGACTTCTTTTGTGGC
Organism: Rhinolophus sinicus; assembly: GCF_057876585.1. Lineage (NCBI taxonomy): Eukaryota > Metazoa > Chordata > Mammalia > Chiroptera > Rhinolophidae > Rhinolophus > Rhinolophus sinicus. The sequence continues at coordinate 44,847,495 of NC_142518.1, read as the reverse complement.
CCAATGTGTGGACTATCTTGGAAAATGTGTCATGTATGCTTGAAAAGAATGTATATCCTGCTGCTCTGTATTGAAATGCTCTAAAAATATCAATTAAATCCATCTGGTCTAATATCAATTAAATCCATCTGGTTTTATGCTACCTTGTAAGGCAACAGCTTCCTTGTTGATTTTCTGTCTGGAAGATCTATCCATTGGTGACAAAGAGGTGTTAAAATCCTCTACTGTGATTGTACTACTATTGATCTTGCTCTTTATTTAGTCATATATATATATATGACGAAATATATATATATATGCTGCATAAATGTTTAGAAGGGATATATCCTCTTTCTTGATTGATCCCTTTATCATTATGAAATGTCCTTCTTTGTCTCTTATTATAGCCTTTGTTTTAAAGTCTGTTTTGTTGAATGTGAGTATTGATACCCCAGCTTTATTTTTTCTTTTTCTTTTGCATGAAATGTCTTCCTCTATCCCTTTTCTTTTGGTCTATTTGTGTCTTTCGATCTGCTTCCATGTAAACAGCAGATGTATGGGTTTTGTTTTCTTATCTATTCTGCTACTCTATATCTTTTGATTGGAACATTTAATCTATTTACATTTAAAGTGATTATTGATAGGTACATAGTTATTGCCATGTTATTATTCATATTTATGTTTTTCCCCCCTTCTCCTTCTTGAAGAATTCCCTTTGACATTTCTTATGATACCAGTATGGTGGTGGTGAACTCCTTTAGCTTTTTCTTCTCTGGGAAGCTCTTTATGTTCCCTTCAATTTTAAATGATAGCTTTGCTGAGTTGAGTAGTCTTGGTTTTAGGTCCCTGCTTTTCATTACTTTGAATATTTTATGCCAATCCCTTCTGGCCCACAAAGTTTCTGTAGAGAAATCAGCTGACAGTCTTATCAGAGCTCCCCTTTATGTAACTAACTGACTATCTCTTGCTGCTTATAAGATTCGTTCTTCATATTTAACCTTTGCCACTTTATTTATGTGTTTTGGTGTGGGCCTCTTTGGATTCATTTCTTTGGGACTCTGTGCTTCCTGGACTTGTATATCTATTTCCTTCACCAAGTTAGAGAAGTTTTCAATCATTATTTCTTCAAAGAGTTTCTCAATCCCTTGCTCTGTCTCTTCTCCTCTGGTATTCCTATGATGCAGATGTTGTTACTCTTGATGTTGTCCCAAAGGTCCCCTAAACTATATTCACTTTGTGATTTTTTTAAATGTTTATTATTTTTGTTTATTTATTTTTGCTATTTTGATTGTGTGTTTTATGCTACCTTGTTTGCCAAATCGCTGATTTGGTCCTCTGTTTCATCTAATCTGCTGTTGATTCCTTGTAATGTATTCTTCATTTCAATTATTGTATTCTTTATTGCTGACTCATTGTTTTTTATGACTAATATGTCTCTGTTTTATGCTTACTGTCTCTTTGTTGAAGTTCTCACTACCGTGTTTCCCTGAAAATAAGACCTAGCCAGACCATCAGCTCTAATGCATCTTTTGGAGCAAAAATTAATATATGACCTGGTCTTATTTTAATATAATATAAGACCCAGTAATATAATATAATAATATAATATAATATAATACAATATAATACCAGGTCTTATATTAATTTTTGCTCCAAAAGACGCATTACAGCTGATGGTCCGGCTAGGTCTTATTTTCAAGGAAACACAGTAAGTTCCTTGAGCATCCTTATACTCTTTTGAACTTTGTATCTGGTAGATTTCTTGCCTCCAATTCATTTTGCTCTTTTTCTGGAGTCTTGTCCTATTCTTTCATTTGGGACATGTTTCTTGTTCTCCTCATTCTGGCAGCCTCTCTATGTTTGTTTCTGTGTATTAGGTTGATCTACTATGTGTCCCAGGCTTGGCAAGGTGGCCTTATGTAGTAGATCTTCTGTCAGGCCCAGTGGGGCAGTTTCCCTTTCACTTGAGCCCAGTACTCCAGGAGCTTCCCATGTTTGTTGTGTGTGCCCTACTGTTGTAGTTTAGCCTTGATTGCTGTTGGCACTTCAGTGGGTGGGTTTGATCTTCAAGGTGACTGGTTGTGAGTATTGGCCATGACCACAGCATATGGCTGCTCTGTGGGGGATCACCACGTGGAGCAGGATTTGCCTCAGTGTGCTCTAGTGCCTGCCAAGTCCACCCTTTGGGTGTGCTGCCTGTGGAACTAATTAGGTTGTACTATGTTATGTACAGTTATGTCTGAAACTATCCACCAGGTATGTTGGTTCTGGGGCCTCCCTGGAGGGGCTTTTGTGTAGGCTAAGTTCAGTCATGCATTTTTCTGATCCTGGGGTATCAGTAACAGCTACAAAGTGATCCACAGTTGGTAGCTGCTTGTGCTAAGCCTGTAGGCACATGCAAAGGGCCACACTGGAAACAGAGGCCAGCTGCTGCCAGTACCTGCCTAAAACCACTCAGCAGAAGTATATCCTGAGGGCAACAGCTGACTGGAAAGTTCAGCCACTGAAAGAACCTTGGGTAATACATGAGTTGGGTGAGGCAACGTATCAGGGTGTCACCAGGTTGGGGTGAGAGTTGTTTACCAAGTTAATACAGATTCAGATCACTGTGGAGCTGCACAACTCAGCTTCTCCTTGATGTCTATGGAACACCCTGAGTTGTTCCTCAACCAGAGCCCAGGATGAAAGCCTGCAAGTAAGTCTGTGAGCAGGCCCTTTAAGAGATTCTTGGGATTACAACAGCCTTCAATATCATCAGGTTGAACAGAATTCCCACTGATTTTCACAGCCCAATGTTGTGGCAGCTACTCTTCCAGCACTAGTGCTCTGGGCTATGGAGCTTAGTGTGGGGCTGGGACCCCTCACTCCTCTGGGGTTACTTTTGCAGCTGAGATATCCCTCCCAATTTTTAACCACCACATGTGGGTGTGGGACCAACTTTTTCCATATCTCTGTCTCTCCTAACACTCTCAATGTGACTTATTTATATCCTTAGTTACAGAACTTCTGTTCAGCTAGTCTTCAGATGGTTCTCCAGGTTGATTTTTCTATAATTTAATTTGATGTGGTCATGGGAGGGGGAAGGTACAGCATCCATCTACTGTGTCATCTTGACCAGTACTCTTAGTTCACTGGGATCCTGATCACATTTCCCTTCAACAAGATATTACACTGGTCCATTGCACTGATGATGTTGTACTGACTGGACCTGGTCAGTTTGGGGCTGTAGGGGCATTTGTTCTACCTTTGCTACCTGCACGATCCTCCACAGCCCTCTGGCTGTACACATCCCATTGTTCATGCTGCACGTGAGCAGATTCTACCACAGTTATTTCTAACAATGTTGGAAATAGCCCCATACTTCCTTAAATTTATACTGGTTTCTGCAGAGAAAGGCCCACAGAATCACTAAGGCACATGGTAGGTATTAAATAAATACATGTTGACCTGATTGCCTGAGGGAATAATCCTATCTATAATAAATAGGTGCCAAGTAGTGTGGGGTAGTGCCATAGGGGATGCTGGTTTACTGTAGCCACACAACTAGACATGTATGACTGACGACTCAATCAGACAGGGTAAGGGCAGATAATCCATTGCCTATTCTTCATGTACCCTCACTCCTTCTTTATTCCCCTTGGAAAGAGGCATAACAAAATCACTAAGCTAGTAATCAGATAAATATTAGATTAAATTGAAACCAGAAAGAAATACGGGGACTGACAATCAAGCTACAAACTTGCTATTGTGCTCTTATATTGGCAGCACAGTACAAACAGCTCAATAAAGTTTCAGAACCTTGGTATATCAGTGTCTCACAGCTGTGTTCATGTTGATGTGTGGCAGTGTCTTGCTGAGTGGTGTTCATTATTGTTATTGTGTGTTTTTGCATGTCATTACAAAAATGGCTGAGCTTGAATAAGAGCAATGAACAAACATTAAATTTCTTGTTAAACTTGGCAAGAGTGGAAGTGAAATCAGGAACATGTTAGTCCAAGTTTATGGGGATAGTGCTATGAAGAAAACAGCAGTATACAAATGGATTAAATGTTTTTCTGAGGGTAGAGCCCGCTTCATTGATGAACAGAGGTTGGGACAGCCAGTAATGAGCAGAACTGAAGAAAACATTGCAAAAATTCATCAAATTGTGCATCAAAATCATCAGATGACTGTGAGAAGCATAGCAGACCAAGTAAACATGATAGCGAAACAGGAGAATCTTAACTGAAAATCTTGGCATGAGAAAGGTGTGCGCAAATAATGGTCCCAAAGGAGCTCACCGATGAACAAAAGCAATGGCAAGTTGAAGTTTGTCAAGACTTTTTGGAGAGGCAAGACGATATTTTGGGCCATGGTATCACTGGTGAAGAAGCATGGGCGTACAATACGACCCTGAAACAAAGCATCAAAGTGCACAATGGAAGTCAGCCAATTATCCAAGACCAAAAAACTTCCATCAGTCCAAATCAAGAGTCAAAACAATGTTGCTAACCCTTTTTTATATCAGAGAGATTATTCATTATGAATTTGTTCCAACTGGACAAACAGTTAACCAAGTTTACTATTTGCAAGTGCTGAAAAGGCTGCATGAAAAAGTTAGATGAAAATGACCTGAAATTTTCGCCAACAATTCACGGCTCTTGCATCATGACAATGCACCAGCTCACACAGCACTGTCTGTGAGGGAGTTTTTAGCCAGTAAACGAATAACTGTATTGGAACACCGTCCCTACTCACCTGATATGGCCCCCAATGACTTCTTTCTTGACCTGAAGATAAAGGCAATATTGAAAGGAAGACATGTTGATGACATTCAGGACATTAAGGGTAATACGACGATAGCTCTGACGGCCCTTACAGAAAGAGTTCCAAAATTGATTTGAAGGGTGGACTAGGCACTGGTGTCAGTACATGGCTTCCCAAGTGAAGTACTTCAATGGATACCATGGTGATATTCAGCAATGAGCTATGTAGCACTTTTCCTAGGGTGAGTTCGCGAACTTAATTGTCAGACATCATATACATCTATGTATTAAATATATAATTTTTAAAACAAATATGATACATAAAAATCTCTATTGTAAGGGAGTGGCCTCAACCAAATGGTAGAGTAGTGTCTTAGTCCATTCAGCCTGCAATAACAAAAAGACCATTGACTGGGTGGCTTAAATAACACATACCTATTTCTCAGTTTTGGAGGTTGGGAGCTCCAAGGTCAAAGTGCCAGCAGATTCGGTGTCTTGTAAGGACCTGCTTTATAGTTCGTAGAGAGCCATCTTCTCACTGTGATCTCATATGAGAGAGGAATGAGGGAGCACTCTGGGTAGTTTTATAGGGACCCTAATCTCATTTTTTAAATTAAAATTTATTGGGGTGACAATGGAAACCTAATCTCATTTTTGAGGGTTCAACCCTCATGATATATTCATGTCTGAAAGGCCCCACCTCCAAATACAGTCACATTGAGGATTAGGTTTCAAGATATAAATTTGAGGGGACAAACATATTCAGTCTTCAGCAAGTACACAGTTCTAAGCTCATATCTCCCAACAAAAACAATGAATAGCAAGCAGTAACTATCAGAAGCAACTCTGTCAGGCCACTGGAAAATAGGCAAAGGTTTATAGCAATTAAATGAACGCTGAACTAAAATATAAATTCAGAATGGTAGGAAACTTTCTGGCGTTTTTACTGGCCATTGCCTTACTCCAACCCCAGTACAGCAGTAATATTAGAGAGGGAAGCCAACATTCCCAGAATGAGACCCTGAGTTCTGGTTCCAGAGACAGCAAAGCATAACTTATTTGCAAATTATTGTGTACGTCTGTTCTAACTTGTCTGGAAGCTACCTAAATTATTGACACAAGGTGCTTATCTGTTTTTCCTAACTTGTATCTCTGGTTTGAAAAGCAGCGGGCAATGCTCAGAAATAATGTGAGCTTAGCTCACAAACTACAGATGCCTGGGGCAAAAATTCTTGGTTGAAACATGCACTAGACCATGTGAGGCCCAAAGGAAAAAGCCGGGGAGAGTTTCTTTAGAAAATTAAGATATTTGAAAGCAACAGTATATATGGAGGAATTTAAAAGTCTATGCCCAGGCCCAGAGCAAGAAACATGCTCAGAAAACACTGGAGAAGACCACAAGCTTTCACATCAATCTGATTTCTAGGTTAAGAGCAAGCTTAGTTAAATGTTGAAGGAATGCCCAAGCACAGGGACAATCTAAAAATACTGAGAGAGGTAGTGCTATTTGTTTGTTTCTTAGCTCCTGACATTCAAGGAAATCTTTGTTAAAACCCTAGCTGAACACAAGCTTTGGAACAGAGATGGTTGCAGCCACACACAACAAAAAATACAGTCTTTATGCAAAAAAAGTTTGAGATTGTCACTAATCAAACAGATTACCACAGCCTTCAACAAAAATACAGCACACCTTGTAAAGGTAGAGAATCTGATTTACAGAAATATCAAATTATAATATTCAAATATCCAGTTTTCAACAAAAAAATCACAAGGCATACAAAGAAACAGTAAAGTATGGTTCATTCAATGGAACAAAACAAATAGAAAGAAACCATCCTTGAGGAAGTCAAGGCAACATTTCTGCTAGAAAGACATAAAAAGAACTATTTTTTTTCATTTATGTATACCTGACATACAACATTATATTAGTTTCAGGTGTACAACATAATGACTGAATATTAGTATATATTGCAAAACGATCACCACAATAAGTCTAGTTAACATCCATCACTACACAGTTACAATTTTCTCTTGTAATGAGAACTTTTAAGATTTACATTCTTAGAAACTTTCAAATATGGAATATAGTATTATTAACAATGTCACCATAATTTACATCATATTCCAATGACTTACTTAATTTACAACTGAAAGTTTGTACTTTTCGATTCTCTTCACTCATTTTACCCACCCCACCTCCACCTCTGGCAGCCACCAATCTGTTCTTTGTATCTACAATCTTCTTTATTTTTTGGAATCCATGTATAGGTGAGATCATAGAGTATTTTTATTTCTCTGTCTGACTCAATTTACTCAGCATATGCCCTCAAGGTTTATCCATGTTGTCACAAATGGAAAAGTTTCATTTTTTCAATGGTTGAATAATATTCCATTGTCCGTGCATGCATGTGTGTGTGTGTGTGTGTGTGTGTGTGTGTGTGTACCACTTTTTCTCTTTATCCAGTCACCTATCAATGGACACTTAATTTTTTAATTAAAATTTATTGGGGTGAAAGTGGTCAACAAAACTACATAGGTTTCAAGTGTACAGTTCTATAATACATCAATCTATATATTGCATTATGTGTTTACAACCCAGAGTCAGTTCTCCTTCCATCACCATATATTTGACCCCCTTTACCTTCTTCTAATATCCCCCCCTTCCCCTCTAGTAACCACTAAACTGTTGGAATGGACACTTAATTTAAAACAACTTTTGAAAATATGCACAAAGAGTTAATGAAAAACATCAACAGAGAATTAAAGGACATCAGGGAAATTATGCATGAATACAATGAAAATATTAATAAAGTGATAAATATTATAAAAAGAATAAAATATACATTCTGGAGCTGAAAAGCAAAATAAATGAAAGGAAAAAATTACTAAAAGTGTTCAGAAGCAGATTTGAGCTAGTAGAAGAAAGAAATCAGTGAACTTGGAGATATGATGATTGAAATTATTGAGTCTGAGGAACAGAAAGAAATAAAGAAAATTGACTTCCGGAAAAATGGCGGCGTGAGGTGAGCCTCTGTAAAGCTCCCCTGGAATTTACAACGAATCGAACAACAAAAACTCCACAAAGGACTCCCTGCACAGCAGACAGGCAAGACGAAGAGGCCCACTACCGAATGAAATCACCTACAGGTGGGAGATTCGCGCGAGTGGAGGGAGGAGGAAAGGGAGAAGTGCGCAGAGACGGAGCCGCGCGGGCACAGGACGCAGACCTAGCTCAGTGCTCCGAGCTCGCTGCTTCCCGAAACTACCGCAGCTGCAAGTGAGGGAAGAACTCGGACTGCTAGGGCTCCGCTTGTGGCCCACAGGGCTGAGGGGACAGCATATACCACAGCTGAAACAAACGCTCACGGCAGAGACCTCGGAGAAAAGACTGAGGGAAAAAGGCTGAAAAAGGTGGTTTAAGCCCTCACTGCTGAGCAGAGAACGGAGCCTTAGGCACTGAGACTAGCCGCCCCCTCCCACCCCTCCCAGACTCGCCCCGCCCCCACCTGCCCGGTGCTAGAAGCGAAACAGTAGTAGTGTCAGATCAAAACAACAGAAAATTTGCTGTTTTGAGAACTGTGGGCCGCAGAACATATTCACAGCCCAACTAGTTCCAGCAAAGGGGAGGGAGCCAAGGAAGCAGGACCGGATGTGGTGGTGGTTGGCGCCATTGCTCTGGGCCACCTCTCACAACTTACCCCGCCCCTGACCCCACCTATCTGGGCGGATCCCTGCAGGAGTAAACAGAACAACTGAAATATACGGGCTCTGAATCAGGAGCTGTAAGAGCTTTGGAACATCAAAAGCTCTCCGCATACCCACTGGGACACTGCGCCCTGTGACCTAGACGAACTATTAACAGAGGAGAAGTCCGTCTCCCAGGGAATCCCCCCATTTTGTGAGAAGCAGGAATAGTGCAGAGAAAACAGCACTAACGTGTGGGAGAAGAAAAATAAATTGCAGTTGAAGAAATAATAAGACATTCTACCAACAATTACTGGAAAACAAAAGAAAGACCTCTTCCTATCAACCTGTTGCAGAAGTCACTACTGTAGATGTCTAGGAAGAGAAATAGTAAACCAGTAATCCCCATGAATAACCAAGGCAACAAGATAGCTCAGAAAGAAAGTGAAAAATCTCCAGAGAAGGCACTTAAAGATACAGAAATATGTGACTTAAGTGACAGAGAATTCAAGATTGCAGTACTGAAAAAACTCAACGAGATACAAGAAAACACAGATAGCCAGTTAAATGAACTCAGAAACTCAAAGAAGAGCATGAGCATTTTACGAAAGAGATTGAAATCTTAAAAAACAACCAAATAGAATTTCTGGAGATTAAGAACTCAATAGAAGAAATTAAGAATGAAATAACCAGCTTAGGTAGTAGATGTGACCAGATGGAGCAAAGAATCAGTGACATCGAAGATAGAAACCTCGAAATGACACAAATAGAAGAAGAAAGAGACTTGAGACTTAAAAGAAATGAAAGAACTCTACAAGAACTTTCTGACTCCATCAGAAAGAGCAATATAAGAATAATGGGCATACCAGAAGGAGAAGAAAGAGAGAAGGGAACAGAGAATATATTCAAACAAATTGTCGATGAGAACTTTCCAAATTTGTGGACAGAACTGGACCCTTGAATCCAAGAAGCAAATAGAACACCTAGTTACCTCAATCCCAACAGACCTTCTCCAGGGCACATTGTATTGAAGCTGTCTAAAATCAACGACAAAGAAAGAATCCTCAAGGCAGCCAGGGAAAAGAAGACGGTAACTTACAAAGGAAAGCCCATTAGATTATCATCAGATTTTTCAGCAGAAACTCTACAAGCCAGGAGGGAGTGGAACCAAATATTCAAACTATTGAAAGAGAGAAACCATGAGCCAAGAATAATATATCCAGCAAAGCTATCCTTTAGATATGAAGGAGGAATAAAGACCTTTCCAGACATACAGAAGCTGAGGGAATTTTCTAATACACGACCTGCACTACAAGAAATACTAAAGGAGGCTATTCGACCACCATCAACAGGGACAATTTGTGGCAACCACAACTCAAAAAGGGGGAGAGTAAAGGCCTGAACCGGAATATGGGAATGGAGAAAGTAAGCGTGCTGAAGAAAATGGAATACTCTAAATATCAAAGTTTCTTTTACATAAACTTAAGGGTAACCACTCAAAAAAAATCCAGAACTGAAATATGTACTGAAATAAAAGAAGAAACAGAGGGAAACATCATAGAGTACCACCACACAGAAATAATAGACAACAACAAAAAGGCAAAGAAACAATGGAGACACAGCCTTACCAGAAAACTAAAGATACAATGACAGGAAATCCTCACATATCAATAATCACCCTAAATGTAAATGGACTGAACTCACCAATAAAAAGGCACAGAGTAGCAGATTGGATCAAAAAACTAAACCCAACCATATGCTGTCTCCAAGAAACACATCTCAGCTACAAGGACAAGCATAGACTCAAAGTGAAAGGGTGGAAATTGACACTCCAAGCAAATGGTACCCAGAGAAAATCAGGTGTAGCCATAATGATATCAGATGAAACAGACTTCAAGGTGAAAAAGATAACAAGAGAGAAAGATGGACATTTCATAATGGTGAAGGGGACTGTACAACAAGAAGACATAACAGTCATCAATATTTATGCCCCCAATCAGGGAGCACCAAAATACACCAAGCAACTACTAACAGAACTGAAGGGAGAAATTGACCAAAACACAATTATACTAGGGGACTTAAATACATCATTGACAGCTATGGATAGATCATCCGAACAGAAAATAAATGATGAAATTGTAGCCCTAAATGACACATTAGATGAAATGGACATAATTGACATTTATAGAGCACTTCATCCTAAAACATCAGACTATACATTCTTTTCAAGTGTACATGGAACATTCTCAAGGATAGACCATATATTGGGACATAAAATCAGTCTCAACAAATTTAAGAAGATTGAAATCATACCAAGCATATTCTCTGATCACAAGGCTTTGAAATTGGATATCAACTGTAAAAAGAAAGTGGGAAAAAACACAAATACATGGAGATTAAATAACATACTTTTAAAGAAGGACTGCGTCAAAGAAGAAATTAGAGGAGAGATCAAAAGATACATAGAAACAAATGACAATGAAAATACATCCTACCAAAATGTTTGGGATGCAGCGAAAGCAGTTTTAAGAGGGAAATTTATCTCATTACAGGCCTATCTCAAGAAACACGAAAACTCGCAAATAAATAACCTCATGTTACACCTTAAAGAACTAGAAAAAGAAGAACAAGTAAAACCCAAGGTCAGCAGAAGAAAGGAAATAACAAAAATTACAGCAGAACTAAATGAAATAGAGAACAAAAAGACAATAGAAAAAATTAATATGACAAAGAGCTGGTTCTTTGAAAAGATTAACAAAATTGACAAACCCTTGGCTAGACTCACTAAGATAAAAAGAGACAAGACACTGATTAACAAAATCAGAAACGTAAAAGGGGAAGTTATCACGGACACCACAGAAATACAAAGGATCATCCAAGAATACTATGAAGGACTATATGCCACCAAATTCAACAACCTAGAAGAAATGGACAAGTTCTTAGAAACATATAGCCTTCCAAGGCTGAACCATGAAGAACTGGAAAATCTAAACAGACCGATCACCAGTAACGAAATTGAATCAGTCACCCATAACCTTCCCAAAAGCAAAAGTCCGGGACCAGATGGCTTCACTAGTGAATTCTACCAAACCTTCAAAGAGGATCTAATACCAATTCTGCACAAACGCTTCCAAAAAATTGAAGAAGAGACAGTACTCCCTAACTCATTTTATGAGGCCAACATTACCCTGATAGCAAAACCTGGTAAGGACAGCACAAAAAAAGAAAACTACAGACCAATATCTCTGATGAATACCGATGCAAAAATCCTAAATAAAATTCTAGCAAATCGAATACAACAATGCATTAAAAAGATTATTCATCACGACCAAGTGGGGTTCATCCCCGGGGCACAAGGAAGGTTCAACATATGCAAATCCATCAATGTGATACATCACATAAACAAAATAAAGGACAAAAATCATATGATTATATCAATTGATGCAGAAAAAGCATTTGACAAGATACAACATCCATTTATGATTAAAACGCTTAATAAAATGGGTATAGAAGGAAATTACCTTAACATAATAAAGGCCATATATGACAAGCCCTCTGCTAATCTTATAATTAATGGAGAAAAACTGAAGCCCTTTGCTCTACGTTCAGGAACACGACAGGGATGTCCCCTATCACCTCTGCTTTTCAACATCGTGTTGGAAGTCCTTGCCAGAGCAATCAGGCAAGAGAAAGAAATAAAAGGCATCCAAATTGGGAATGAAGAAGGTAAATTATCACTCTTTGCGGATGACATGATGCTATATATAGAAAACCCTAAAAACTCCACCAAAAAGCTATTAGAAACAATCAACGAATACAGTAAAGTTGTCGGCTACAAAATCAACGCACAAAAGTCCATTGCCTTCCTATATATATTAATGAAATCTCAGAAAAAGAAATACAAAAAACAATTCCTTTTGCAATTGCAGCAAAAAGAATAAAATACCTAGGAACAAACTTAACCAAGGATGTGAAAGACCTATATGCTGAAAACTATAAGACATTTTTGAAAGAAATTGAAGAAGACACAAAGAAATGGAAAGACATTCCGTGCTCATGGATTGGAAGAATCAACATAGTTAAAATGGCCATATTACCCAAAGCAATATACAGATTCAATGCAATCCGCATCAAAATCCCAATGGCATATTTTAAAGAAATAGAACAAAAAAATCATCAGATTTGTTTGGAACCACAAAAGACCCCCAATAGCCAAAGCAATCTTAAGAAAAAAGAACAATAATGGAGGTATCACACTTCCTGACTTTGGCTTGTACTACAATAATCAAAACAGCATGGTATTGGCAGAAAAACAGACACATAGACCAATGGAATAGAATTGAGAACCCAGAAATAAAACCACATAAATATGGACAGATAATTTTTGACAAAGAAGCTAAAAACATACAATGGAGCAAAGACAGCCTCTTCAATAAATGGTGCTGGGAGAATTGGATAGCCACGTGCAAAAGAATGAAACTGGACTGCTATTTGTGACCGTGTACCAAAGTTAATTCAAAATGGTTCAAAGACTTAATCATAAGACCTGACACAATAAACTGCATAGAAGAAAACATAGGTACTAAACTTATGGACCTTGGGTTCAAAGAGCATTTTATGAATTTGACTCCAAAGGCAATGGAAGTAAAAGCTAATATAAACGAATGGGACTATAAGAAACTTAAAAGCTTCTGCACAGCAAAAGAAACCATTGACAAAATAAAGAGGCCACCAACTGAATGGGAGAAGATTTTTGGAAAAAGTGCCTCCGATAAGGGGCTAGTATCCAGAATATACAAGGAACTCATGCAACTCAACAACAAAAAAACAAACAACCCAATTGAAAAATGGGCAGAGGACTTGAAGAGACATTTCTCCAAAGAGGACATATAAATGGCAAATAGACATATGAAAAAATGCTCAACATCACTAATCATCAGAGAAATGCAAATCAAAACCACAATGAGATAGCACCTCACCCCAGTCAGAATCTATCATCAACAAGACAAATAATAACAAGTGTTGGAGATACTGTGGAGAAAAAGGAACCCTCATACACTGTTGGTGGGAATGCAGACTGGTGCAGCCGTTATGGAAGGCAGTGTGGAGGTTCCTCAAAGAATTACGAATAGAATTGCCGTAGGACCCAGCAATCCCTCTCCTGGGTATCTACCCAAAAAATCTGAAAACTTTTAGAGATAAAGACACGTGTGCTCCAATGTTCATTGCAGCTTTGTTTATGGTGGCCAAGACATGGAAACAACGAAAATGTCCTTCGATAGATGAATAGATAAAGAAGTTGTGGTATATATACACAATGGAATACTATTCGGCAGTGAGAAAAGATGATATAGGAACATCTGTGACAACATGGATGGATCTTGAGAGAGTAATGCTGAGCGAAACAAGTCAGACAGAAAAAGCAGAGAACCATGTGATTTCACTGATATGTGGCATATAAACCAAAAACAACAAAAGAACAAGACAAACAAATGAGAAACAGAAACTCATAGACACAGACAATAGTTTAGTGGTTGCCAGAGGGTAAGGGGGGCGGGGGGTGGGGGGTGGGAGATGAGCGTAAGGGGGATCGAATATATGGTGATGGAAGGAGAACTGACTCTGGGTGATGAACACACAATGGGATTTATAGATGATGTAATACAGAATTGTACACCTGAAATCTATGTAATTTTACTAACAATTGTCACCCCAATAAGTTTAATAAAATAAAATTAAAAAAAAAAAGGTGTGGTATATATACACAATGGAATACTATTCGGCGGTAAGAAAAGATGATATAGGAACATTTGTGACAACATGGATGGATCTTGAGAGAGTAATGCTAAGCGAAATAAGTCAGGCAGAAAAAGCAGAGAATCATGTGATTTCACTGGTATGTGGTATATAAACCAAAAACAACAAAAGAACAAGACAAACAAATGAGAAACAGAAACTCATAGACACAGACAATAGTTTACTGGTTGCCAGAGGTTAAGGGGGGTGGGGGGTGGGGGGTGGGAGATGAGGGTAAGGGGGATCGAATATATGGTGATGGAAGGAGAACTGACTCTGGGTGATGAACACACAATGGGATTTATAGATGATGCAATACAGAATTGTACACCTGAAATCTATTTAATTTTACTAAGAATTGTCACCCCAATAAATTTAATAATATAAAGTTAAAAAAAAACTAGATTGTCATAAATTTAGGATACTAAATATAATCCCTATTGTAACCACAAGAAAAGACATAAAAATTATCAGCAAAAGAAAATGAAAAAGTAATAAAAATAGTTCACTAAAAAAAATGCAAAGGAGGACAATAATGGAGGGATTAAAAGGCAAATAGTGTGTAAGATGTACTATATACAAATAGCAAAATAGCTGAAATAAGTCCTTCCTTATCGTAACCACTTCAAATGTAAGTTTATTAAACTCTCCAATCAAAAAACAGAGAGAGGCAGAATAGATTTAAATTAAAATGATCCTCCTATATCCTCTCTACAGGAAACTAACATTTGATGCAAAGACACAAAATATGTTGAAAATGAAAGGATGTAAAAAGATATTCTGTGCAAATAATAAGCAAAACATTGCTGGCGTGGTTATACTAATATCACACATAATAGAATTCAAGTACAAATTTGTTAGAAGACAAAGAAGGACCATATATGTAATTATATAGGTACCAAACAACAGAGCTTGCAAAATATATGACACACATACATTGACTAAATTGTAGGGTCATATATTGATATATGACACACATACATTGACTAAATTGTAGGGACATATAGGCAGTTCTACAATAATAAATCAGTAAGGAAAGTAGACTTGAATAGCATTATAAATCCATAGCCCTAACCGACATATATAGAACACTCCATCCTAAAACAGCAAAATACATATTATTCTCAAGTGCAAATGGAACATTCTCCAGAATGAATCATATGTTAGGCTACAACACAAATCTTAATATTATTAAGATTAAAATGATACCAGCTATGTTTTTCAAACACAGCAGTGTGAATATAAAATTTGAAATAAATTATAAGAAGAAAACTGGAAAATGCACAAATATGTGAAGATTAAACAACATACTACTGAATAACTGATAGAGCAAATGAAAAATTAAAACAATATTGAAAATATCTTCAGACAAATGAAAATGAAAATATCACATACCCAAAACTGTGAGATACAGCAAAAGGAGTTCTAAGAGGGAAGGTCATAGCAATAAATGTTTACATTAAGAAATAAGAGGGCAGAGGAACCAAGATGGTGCAGTAGGTAAACGCTGTATTTATCTTCTCTCACAACCACATCAAAATTATAGCTAATTTACAAAAACAACCATTATTGAGAATCGCCTAAAATTAAGCTGAACTGAAGCCTTTCAACTAAGGATGTGCAGAGGTAGCCACCTCCAGACTGGTAGGAAGGGCAGAGATGTGGAAGTGTAATGGGCTGGTCCCACACGCATGTGTGACCATTAAAGATTGGGAGGGCTATTTTGGCTGTGGGGGTCCCTCCCCATCCCCTAGAGGGCAAGAGATCCCAGCCTCATTCCAGCCCAGGGTTCCAGTGCCAGGGAAACAAGTCCCCATAATTTCTGGCTGTCAAAACCAGCGGAGATTGTGACTGAGTGAGACTGAGTACAATGGCTCTCCCAGGTGTTCCTCTTAAAGGGACTGTGCACAGACTTACCCACCAATGGATTCATTCGATCTGAGCTCCAGTGCTAGGGCAGCCACTGAAAAGGTGGCAGGGACAAATGATGGGGAATTGAGTTGTCCGGCTTGGATGGGGGCTGGAGAGATGGCTTTCTCCTGGACAGGTGAGCTGCCAGAGGCCATTGTTTCTTTGTTGAGTGCACCTCCCTCCTTCCTGGTGCAAGCGAACACAGGCGGCTGCCATATCTGAGTCTCCACAGTTAGTTTGCCATGCCCTGGCAATTTTAGACCTGGCCCCATCCAACTTTTGGGCACACCCAGGCTGCTTCCCGTAGCTTTTTCATGCAGACTGTCTGCCTTGGCTCAAGCTGCAGACTTTCCTAGTCTCTCAAAGGTTCCTTGAATCCAGACAAGCAGCATATGGCTTGAGCATGTCCTGTACCTCTGGCTGAGCAGTCCTAAGCTGGCACAAGTGGCAGCCGGCCTAGGTTCATGGCTTGGCCTCTCAAGGCACTTCCAAGCACAGCATGGGTGGCAGCTATGGTGGCAGCGATCTGCGGATTTCTTTCTGGCTCCCACTGGGTGGTCCCAGGTGGGGCACGGGCTGTGTCTGAAGTCGACCTACAGCAAATCTCCTCCAAGGTAGTCCTGGGGCTGGTGTCCCTAGTGGTCAGCTTCAAAACGAGCTGGAGCCATTGGGTCAGCCCCTGCACAACCACTGTAGTCAAGACAGTCTTCCCAACAAGTGAGCCCAAGGATCAGTCCCTCACATCAATGTGCAGTTATCAACCAAGGCTCAGCTACAAGAGGAGGGCACACACAACCCACACAAGGGACACACCTGGAGTACGTGGCTCAGGTGATGAGAAAGACTCAAACCAGTGATGTAGGAGATAAGGTAGTAGAAAACACCCAACCAGAACATCAAAAAGAAAAAAGAATCCAAAAAACTGAGGAGAGTTTAAGGGGCCTCTGGAACAATATCAAGTATACCAGCATTTGCATTATAGGGGTATCAGAAGGAGATGAGAGAAAGCAAAGAATTGAAAACCTATTTGAAGAAATAATGAGAGACAACTTCCCTAGCCGGGTGAAGGAAATACACATTCAAGCCCAGAAAGCACATAGAGTCCCAAACAAGACGAACCCAAAGAGGCCAACACTGAGACAAAGCATAATTAAAAGCCAAAGTTTAAATATAAAGAGAGACTCTTAAAAGCAGCAAGAGAAAAGCATTTAGTTACCTACAAGGGAGCCCTCATAAAATTGCCAGCTGATTTCTCAACAAAAACTTTGCAGGCAAGAAGGGAGTGGCAGGAAATATTCCAAGTGATGTAAAACAACGACATACAACCAAGCTTATTCTACACAGCAAGTCTGTAATTTAGAATTGAAGGACAAGAATCCCAGACAAGAAAAGGCTGAAGGAGTTCATCACCACCAAACCAGTATTACCAGGAATCTTAGAGGGACTTCTTTAAGATAGGAAGGGGGTTAAGGATGAGTGAGGTGGGAAGGTACAAATTGGTTGTTATACAGTAGTCATGAGGGTGTAGAGCACAGCATAAGGAATATACTCAATAATATTGTAATAACTAGGTATAATGCCAGATAGATACCAGATCTATCAGGGGATAGATAGGAATGGGGTTGGGGGCAGGGTGAAAAAGGTGAAGGTATTAAGAAATACAAATTGGCAGTTAATACAGTATGGGGAATATAATTAACAATGTTGTAAAGATCATGTAAGGTGCCAGATGGGCACTAGACTTATCAGGGGGATCACATCATAGACTGTGTAGATGCCTGAGCAATGTGCTATACATCTGAAGCTGAAGTAGACTAATATTGAATGTCAACTATAACCAAATATATAGGTATATATGGTCACAGAATGTGGAGTACAACATAGGGAAGGTATTCAATGGTATTGTAACAGCTATATAAGATGTAAGAGGGGTAGTAGCTTGGGGAGTGGGTTATCACTAACTATTACATTGCTTTGTACACATGAAACTAATAAAAAATGGGAAAAAAAGAAATAAGAGGGCAATCATTTCAGCATTATTGCAGAGTGAGTTATTCCCTGTTTTATTCCTTCCTTTTGAATTACAACTATTTTGACATTGACAAATAAGCAGAAGTGCCTTTGCTCAGCACACCAGGATACTCAATAGACCCTTCCATCTGTGCATCTGAAAGTGGCTGGATTAGACCTTGGAGGAAGCTGTGAATCCAGGGGAGTGTTGGTGCCAGAGGCAGAGGTGGCAGTGTGGCAGTGTCAGAAGAGGTAGTGGGTGAAGAAGGTGAATGGGGTTCTGCTCATCTGAACGTGCTGGAGGTGGAACGTGCTGTCTTGGGAAGCTAAAAGAAGGAGAGGAAGGCAAAGAACTAAATGAAAGTGTTTCTTGCTATATGGCCTTGGATTACGGCAAGTGGTCCAATTTCTGGGACTCCCCCACTTGAAAATTCCTCTACCAGGGATTTGGGCACTCCAAAAGCTCCAGGCAAGCACACACATTCACCCACTCTTTCACAAGCACCCTCCCGCCCCCCAACACACGTTTTAAACACCAGCTTTTTTTTTCTAAACATGATTGCAACATTAGCACATTAGCCCTGAACAACTGCTGGTAAGAGAAATAAAAAACTTGTTCTATAGCACCACCTTCTGGTAAAAATATAGAAAGGCTTTATTGTCAATATGTTGAACTTTCAGATTTGTGTGTAATCACAGAAGACCACAAATAGCAAAAGCAATCCTGAGAAAAGAGAACAAAGCAGGAAGTATCACACACTCTGACTTCTAATTATACTACAAAGTGACAAGAATCAAAACATCATGATATTGGCAGAACGACAGACACACAAACCAATGAAATAGAATTGAGAACCTAGAAAAAAACCCACATATATGGGCAGGTAATTTTCGAAAAAGGAGCCAAAAACATACAATGGAAAAAAGAAGCCTTTGCAATAAATGGTGCTGGGAAAATTGGAAAGCCACATGCAAAAGGGTGAAACTAGACTGCTTTCTGTTACCACACACCAAAATTAATTCAGAACAGATGAAAGACCTAAATATAAGATCTGAAATGATAAATTTCATAGAAGAAACCATAGGTGCTTAAGTTATGAACATTGGGTTTAGGGAGGATTGTATTAATTTGACCTCAAAACTAAGGAAATAAAAGCAAAAATAAATGAATGGGACTATATCAAACTAAAAAGCTTCTGCACAGCAAAAGAAACCATCAACAAAACAAAGAGGCAACCAACTGAATGGGAGAAGATATTTGTGAACAACACCTCCAATAAGGGGATAATATTAAAAATATATAAAACTAACACAACACAACAACAAAAAAACAAACACTCCAATTAACAAAATGGGCAGAGCACTTGAACTTCTCTCAAGAAGACATACAAATGGCCAACAGATGTATGAAAAAATGCTCAATGTCATTAGCTATTAGGGAAATGTAAATCAAAATGACAATAATATACCACCTCACATCTGTTAGAATGGCTATTATCAACAAGACAATTAATAGCAAGTGTTGGAGAGGTTGTGGAAAAAAACCCTTCATACACTGCTGGTGGGAATATAAATTGGTACAACTATGGAAAACAGTATGGAGGTTCCTCAAAAATATAAGAATAGAATTACCATACAATACAGCAATCCTTCTTCTGGGTATTTACCCCCAAAATCTGAACACATCCATAAAGTTATATGTGCCTCTATGTTTATTGCAGCATTATTCAAGGTGACCAAGACATGGAAACAACCAAAGTGTCATTCAATAGATGATTGGATAAAGAAGATGTGTACATATATACAATGGAATATTATTTGGGCATAAGAAAACATGAAATACTGCCATTTGTGACAACATAAAAGGATGTTGAGATTATCATGCTAAATGAAATAAGTCAGACAGTAAAAGTCGAGAATCATCTGACTTCACTCATATGTGGGATATAAATCTAAAAGCAACAAATGAAAAAGACAAAAAAATAAGTCAAAACTCATAAACACAGAAAACAGTTTTGTGGTTACCAAAGGGTAAGGAGGGAGAGGGGTGTTAGGAGAAAGTAAAGGGGGTCAAATATATGGTGATGGAATGAGTACTGACCTGGGTAGTGAGCACACAATACAATATATAGATGATGTATTATGGAACTGTACACTTGAAACCTATATAATTTTACTAGTCAATGTCACCCCAACACACTTAATTAAAAAAAAAAGTTTGTACAGTTTTAGCAAACTTTGTTTAAGTTTAAAGTTATTTCTACATGAAAAGAGAAAAAGAAGGATATGAAACTGGTGAAGTGTATGATCCCTAATATGTGAAATAAACGAACTTGTCAATAATTTAAAAAGTAAGAGAAAAAGAAGAAATGAATGAGAGAGAAAACATATACAAACAAAACTTAAGGAGTTTATCACTGCTGGAGCTGCCTTACAAGAAATGATGAAAGTTCTTCAAGCTGAGAGGAAAGGATGCTAATTAGTAATAAGAAAGTAAAATATATAAAAGCTAATAAATGTAAATTTATAATGAAACTTAGAAATTCTAATACTGTAATATGGATCACTTAACCCTAATGTCAGGGTTTAAAGGGGAAAGTATTAAAAACAACTATAGCTGTAATAATTTGTTAATGGATAAACAATGTAAACAGGTAAATTATAATATCAAAACCAGAAATTATGGAGAGGGTAGTAAAAGGGTAGATTTTTTTATGTATGCAATTGAATTTAAGATGTTATCAGCCTAAAATAGACTAATACCCATGAGATGTTTTATATATGCCTCATGGTATCTATAAAGCAAAAACTTATACAGTAGATACAAATAAAGAGAATGTAATCAAAGCATACCAACATGGAAAAATATCAACACCTGAAATCTATGTAATTTTACTAACAATTGTCACCCCAATAAATTTAATAAAATAAAATTTAAAAAAAACTATCAACCCAAAAGTAAGAAAATAAAAGGAAAACAAGAAAGTAAAAAGGAAAATACGAAAGATTCAGAAAACAATTAACAGGATTACTTTAGATTGTTTTTACCTATTAATAATTACTTAAAATATGAATTGATAAAATTCTCCAATCAAAAGGAATATAGTGCTGATTTTCTGGTCAAGATGACAGGGTAGGGAAACACTGTGTTTACCTCCTCTCATTATCACATAAAAATTACAATTAAACTGCAGAATGACCATCATTAAGAATTGCATGAAGTTTAGCAATCAGAAGGCCTACAACTAACCACATATAGAAGAAGCCCCCTTGAGACTGGTAGGAGGGGCAGAGACAAGGAATAGCATGGTTCAACCCCCACAGACAGTGGTTAAAAATCAGGAGGGATAGGTCAGACACAGAAGTCTCACCGGAGGAGTGAGGAATCTCAGCCCCACACCAGGCACCCCAGCCCAGAGTTCCAGTGCTGGGAAGAGAAAGAAGTCCCCACAACTTCTGGCTGAAAACCAGAGGAGATTGTGGCTGAGTGAGACGGAGGGCAGCTGGAGCCCCAGGCATTCCTCTTAAGCGGTCTGCAAATGGACTTACTCTCCAATTGTCTCACTCACTCTGAGCTCCAGCTCTGGGGCAGCAGTTTGAAAAGCACCAGGGACATACAGGGAAGAACTGAATTGTTTCACTTTAGGACAAGAGTTGAAGGGGCATCTTTCTCCCAGACAGAAGTGCTGGCAGAATCCATTCTTTCTTTGTTGAACGATCTCCCATCCTGGTGAGCAGACCCAGGCTACTGCCACGAGTTTCCATCAACCTAGCTAACACCATTTCTTTGCCCTGCCCTGGTGATTCCCTGAGACCCTTCCACACCCAAATTTCAGGCCCACCCAAGCCACTTCCAGTGGCTTTTCAATGAAAATGGCCTGTCTTGGCTCATGCTGCAGACTTTCCTAAAATCTGTCAAAGGTTCACAAAACCAAAACAAGCAGCATCTGGCCTTGCTATGTCCTGTACATCTTGCTAAGCAGCCCAAGTCTAGCACTAGTGGCAGCTGGCCTTAGTTTATAGCTTGAGCTTTTGAGGTACCTCCAAGACCAGCACAGGTGGCGGCCACCTGCAGATTGCTTTGTGGCTCATGCTAGGTGGCCTGGGGCAGGGCACAAGTGCTGGCTGTACTTGGCTTATGGCAGAGTTCCTTATAGGAGGCCCTAGGGCTGGCACACCCAGTGGCCAGCTTTGGACTGAGTCAGAGCAACGCCTGGCTGCCTCCAAGGATAACACATGCAAAGGGAAGACTGGGCAGCCACCAGAGCCCTGCTAAACTGCATCTTACTCTCTAGGGTCAACCCCTGAACAACAGTACCTCCACTATAGTCACAGCCAGTCCTTACAACCAATCAGCCCGAAGGTTAATCCATCCAAATGACATGCAAACAGCAACCAAGGCTCAACTACAACAGGAGGCCTCACACAACCTACTCAAGGGACACACCTGGAGTATCTGGCTCAGGTAAACAGGGATACTGTGCCACTGGGCCCCACAGGGCACCTATTACATAAGGCCACTCTAGTAAGACCAGGAGGCACAGCAGCCCTACATAATACACAGAAACAAAAACAGGGAGGCAGCCAAAATGGGAGACAAAGAAACATGTCCGAAATAAAAGAACAGAAAAAGGTTCCAGAAAATAACAGGTCATTATATAATATTAAAGGAGTCAATTCAAAGGAAGATATAACAATATTAAATATATAGGCACCCTTCTTTGGAGCACCTAAATATATTAAGCAAATACTAACAGATATGAAGGGAGAAAAAGACAACATGATAGTAGTAAATATTCCATTTTTAACAATGAATAGAACATCTAGACAGGAAATCAATAATAAAATGCTGGAATTGAATTATACATTAGAGGAAATGAAATGCTGGACTTCAATTATACATTAGAGGAAATTATACTAACAGACATATATAGAAAATTCCACTCAGCAGAAACAGAATACATATCTTGTCAAGTGCACAGGGAACATTCTCCAGGATATACCAAATATTAAGTCACTAAATAAGCCTTAGCAAATGTATGAAGATTGAAATAATACGAAGTACCTTTTCTGATCACAATGATATGAAACTAAAAATCAGTAATAGGAAAAAATAATGGGAAGTTCACAAATACATAAAAATTATACAACACACTCCTGAATAACTGACGGAGCAAACAAGAAATCAAAAGGGAAATTAAAATAAATAACCATGAAGCAAACAAATAATGGAAACACAACATATCAAAATTTACGAGATGCAGAACAATTAGCTCTGAAAGTGAAGTTGATAGCAATAAATGCCTACATTTAAAAAAATCACAAATAAACAACCTAAATTTATACCTCAAGAATTCTTTCAAAAGAACAACTAGCTAATCTCAAAATTAGCAGAAAAAAGGGAATAATAAAGATTAGATAAGATATAGAAAACAGAAAAATAAAAGAAAAGATTAACAAAATAAGTATTGCTTCTTTGAAAAGGTAAAAAAAATTAACAAAACTGGCTAGACTATCCATGGAAAAAAGAGGGAGGAACAAAAACAACAAAATTATAAATGAAAGAGAAAACATTACAACTGATACCACAGAAATACAAAGAATCATCAAAGACTATTATGAAGAATTATACACCAATAATTGGATAACCTAGAAAAATAGATATATTTCTATTTCTAAAAACATACAACCTACAAATACTGATTCATGAAAATACAGAAAATTTAAACTGACCAATTACGAGTAAAGTGATTGAATCATTTATCAAAAACCTCCTAACACAGAAAAGCTCAGGACTGGATGGTTTCAGTGGTGAATTCTACCAAACATTTAAAGCAGAACTATTACCAGTCCTTATAAAACTCTTTGAAAATCTTTTTTTTTCATTAAAGTTTATTGGGGTGACAATTGTTAGTAAAGTTACATAGATTTCAGGTATACAATTCTGTATTACGCCATCTATATATCACATTGTGTGTTCACCACCCAGAGTCAGTTCTCCTTCCATCATCATATATTTGATGCCCCTTACCCTCATCTCCCACCCCCTACCCCCCACCCCCCTTACCCTCTGGCAACCACCAAACCATTGTGTGTCTGACTTATTTCGCTCAGCATTACACTCTCTAGATCCATCCATGTTGTCACAAATGTTCCTATATCATCTTTTCTTACCACTGAATAGTATTCCATTGGGTATATATACCATAACTTCTTTATCCATTCATCTATCGAAGGACGTTTTGGTTGTTTCCATGTCTTGGCCACCGTAAACAAAGCTGCAATGAACATTGGAGCACACGTGTCTTTATCTCTAAATGTTTTCAGATTTTTTGGTAGATAACCAGGAGAGGGATTGCTGGGTCATATGGCAATTCTATTCGTAACTTTTTGAGGAAACTCCACACTGCCTTCCATAAAGGCTGCACCAGTCTGCATTGCCACCAACAGTGTATGAGGGTTCCTTTTTCTCCACAGCCTCTCCAACACTTGTTAATATTTGTCTTGTTGATGATAGCCATTCTGACTGGGGTGATGTGATATCTCATTGTGGTTTTTATTTGCATTTCTCTGATGATTAGTGATATTGAGCATTTTTTCATATGTCTATTTGCCATTTGTATGTCCTCTTTGGAGAAATGTCTCTTCAAGTCCTCTGCCCATTTTGCTTTTCTTTCTTTTTTCTATAAATTTTATTAAATTTATTGGGGTGACAATTGTTAGTAAAATTACATAGATTTCAGGTGTACAATTCTGTATTACATCATCTTGGGTTGTTTGATTTTTGGTGTTGAGTTGCATGAGTTCCTTGTATATTCTGGATATTAGCCCCTTATCGGAGGAACTCTTTGCAAAAATCTTCTCCCATTCAGTTGGTGGCCTCTTTATTTTGTCGATGGTTTCTTTTTCTGTGCAGAAGCTTTTAAGTTTCATATAGTGCCATTCGTTTACTTTAGCTTTTGTTTCCATTGCCTTTCGAGTCAAATTCATAAAATGCTCTTTGAACCCAAGGTCCATAAGTTTAGTACCTATGTTTTCTTCTATGCAGTTTATTGTGTCAGGTCTTATGCTTAAGTCTTTGATCCGTTTTGAATTAATTTTGGTACATGGTGACAAATAGCAGTCCAGTTTCATTCTTTTGCACGTGGCTATCCAATTCTCCCAGCACCATTTATTGAAGAGGCTGTCTTTGCTCCATTGTATGTTTTTAGCTTCTTTGTCAAAAATTATCTGTCCATATTTATGGGGCTTTATTTCGGGGTTCTCAATTCTATTCCATTGATCTATGTGTCTGTTTTTCTGCCAATACCATGCTGTTTTGATTATAGTAGCCCTGTAGTACAAGCCAAAGTCAGGAAGTGTGATACCTCCATTATGGTTCTTTTTTCTTAAGATTGCTTTGGATATTCAGGGTCTTTTGTGGTTCCAAAAAATCTGATGATTTTTTGTTCTATTTCTTTAAAAAATGCCATTGGGATTTTGATGGGGAATGCATTGAATCTATATATTGCTTTGGGTAATATGGCCATTTTAACTATGTTGATTCTTCCAATCCATAAGTACGGAATGTCTTTCCATTTCTTGGTGTCTTCTTCAATTTCTTTCAAAAATATCTTATAGTTTTCAGCATATAGGTCTTTCACATCCTTGGTTAAGTTTATTCCTAGGTATTTTATTCTTTTTGCTGCAATTGCAAAATGAATTGTTTTTTGTATTCCTTTTTCTGAGATTTCATTGTTAGTATGTAGAAAAGGAATGGACTTTTGTACGTTGATTTTGTAGCCAGCATCTTTACTGCATTCATTGATTGTATCTAAGAACTTTTTGGTGGTCTTTATGGTTTTCTATATATAGCATCATGTCATCTGCAAAGAGTGATAATTTAACTTCTTCATTCCCAATTTAGATGCCTTTTATTTCTTTATCTTGCATGATTGCTCTGGCAAGGACTTCCAACACTGTGTTGAAAAGCAGAGGTGATAGGGTCAGCCCTGTTGTGTTCCTGAACGTAGAGCAAAGGGCTTCAGTTTCTCACCATTAATTATGAGATTAGCAGAGGGCTTCTCATATATGGTCTTTATTATGGTAAGGTATTTTCCTTCTATATCTGTTTTATTAAGATTTTTAATCAAATGGATATTGCATCTTGTCAAATGCTTTTTCTACATCAATTGATATAATCATATAATTTTTGTCCTTTATTTTGTTTATGTGATGTATCACATGGATGGATGTGCAGATGTTGAACCATCCTTGTTCCATGGGTATGAACCCCACTTGGTTGTGATGAATAATCTTTTTAATGCATTGTTGTGTTCGATTTGCTAGAATTTTATTTAGGATTTTTGCATCATTGTTCATCAGAGATATTGGTCTGTTGTTTTCTTTTTTTGCTGTCCTTACCAGGTTTTGCTATCAGGGTAATGTTGGCCTCATAAAATGAGTTAGGGAGTACTGTCTCTTCTTCAATTTTTTGGAAGACCTTGAGCAGGATTGGTGTTAGATCCTCTTTGAAGGTTTGGTAGAATTCACTAGTGAAGCCATCTGGTCCCGGAGTTTTGCTTTTGGGAAGATTTTGGATGACTGATTCAATTTTGTTACTGGTGATCGGTCTGTTTAGATTTTCCAGTTCTTCATGGTTCAGCCTTGGAAGGCTATTTGTTTCTAAGAACTTGTCCATTTCTTCTAGGTTATTGAATTTGGTGGCATATAGTCCTTCATAGTATTCTTGGATGATCCTTTGTATTTCTGTGGTGTCTGTGATAACTTCCCCTTTTTTGTTTCTGATTTTGTTAATTAGTGTCTTCTCTCTTTTTATCTTAGTAAGTCTAGCCAAGGGTTTGTCAATTTTGTTAATCTTTTCAAAGAAACAGCTCTTTGTCACATTAATTTTTTCTATTGTCTTTTTGTTCTCTGTTTCATTTAGTTCAGCTCTAACTTTTGTTATTTCCTTTTTTCTGCTGAATTTGGGTTTTACTTGTTCTTCTTTTTCTAGTTCTTTAAGGTGTAACATGAGGTTATTTATTTAGGAATTTTCTTGTTTCTTGAGATACGCCTCTAATGAGATAAGTCACTCTCTTAGAACTGCTTTTGCTGCATCCCACAAATTTTGTAGGATGTATTTTATTTTCATTTGTTTCTATGTATCTTTTGATCTCTCCTCTAACTTCTTCTTTGACCCAGTCGTTCTTTAAAAGTATGTTGTTTAATCTCCATGTATTTGTGTTTTTTCCTGCTTTCTTTTTGCAGTTCATATCCAATTTCAAAGCCTTGTGATCAGAGAATATGCATGGTATGATTTCAATCTTCTTAAATTTGTTGAGACTGATTTTATGTCCCAATATATGGTCTATCCTTGAGAATGTTCCGTGTACACCAGAAAAGAATGTATAGTCTGATGTTTTAGGATGAAGTACTCTATAAATGTCAATTATGTCCATTTCATCTAATGTGTCATTTAGGGCTGCTATTTCGTTATTTATTTTCTGTTTGGATGATCTATCCATAGCTGTCAATGATGTATTTAAGTCCCCTAGTATAATTGTGTTTTGGTCAATTTCTCCCTTTAGTTCTGTTAGTAGTTGCTTGGTATATTTCGGTGCTCCCTGATTGGGGGCATAAATATTGATGACTGTTATGTCTTCTTGTTGCACAGTCCCCTTCACCAGTATGAAATGTCCATCTTTGTCTCTTGTTGTCTTTTTCACCTTGAAGTCTGTTTCATCTGATATCATTATGGCTCCACCTGATTTTCTCTGGGTACCATTTGTTTGGAGTGTCAATTTCCACCCTTTCACTTTGAGTCTATGCTTGTGCTTGTAGCTGAGATATGTCTCTTGGAGACAGCATATGGTTGGGTTTAGTTTTTTTGATCCAATCTGCTACTCCGTGCCTTTTTATTGGTGAGTTCAGTCTATTTATATTTAGGGTGATTATTGATATGTGAGGATTTCCTGTCATTCTATCTTTAGTTTTCTAGTAAGGCTGTGTCTCCATTGTTTCTTTGCCTTTTTGTTGTTGTCTATTATTTCTGTATGGTTTCATTCTATGATGTTTCCCTCTGTTTCTTCTTTTATTACAGTATATATTTCAGTTCTCGATTTTTTTTGAGTGTTTACCCTTAAGTTTATGTAAAAGAAAGTTTGATATTTAGAGTATTCCATTTTCTTCAGCACGCTTACTTTCTCCATTCCTTTATTCCGGTTCAGGCCTTTACTCTCCCCCTTTTTGAGTTTTGGTTGCCACAAATTCTCTCTGTATATGGTGGTAGAATAGCCTCCTTTAGTATTTCTTGTAGTGCAGGTCGTGTATTAGAAAATTCCCTCAGCTTCTGTTGTCTTGAAAGGTCTTTATTCCTCCTTCATATTTAAAGGATATCTTTGCTGGATATATTATTCTTGGCTCATGATTTCTCTCTTTCAATAGTTTGAATATTTGGTTCCACTCCCTCCTGGCTTGTAGAGTTTCTGCTGAAAAACCTGATGATAATCTAATGGGCTGTCCTTTGTAAGTTACCGTCTTCTTTTCCCTGGCTGCCCTGAGGATTCTTTCTTTGTCATTGATTTTAGACAGCTTCAATACATTGTGCCTTGGAGAAGGTCTCTTGGGATTGAGGTAACTAGGTGTTCTATTTGCTTTTTGGATTCGAGGGTCCAGTTCTGTCCACAAGTTTGGGAAGTTCTCATCGACAATTTGTTTGAATATATTCTCTGTTCCCTTCTCTCTTTCTTCTTCTGATATGCCCATTATTCTTATATTGCTCTTTCTGATGGAGTCAGAAAGTTCTTGTAGAGTTCTTTCATTTCGTTTAAGTCTCAAGTCTCTTTCTTCTTCCATGTGTGTAATGTCCAGGTTTCTATCTTCGATGTCACTGATTCTTTCTTCCATCTGGTCAACTCTACTACCTAAGCTGGCTATTTCATTCTTAATTTCCTCTGTTGAGTTCTTAATCTCCAGAAATTCTATTTGGTTCTTTTTTAAAATTTCAATCTCTTTCGTAAAATGCCCATGCTGTTCTTTGATTGTTTTTCTGAGTTCATTTAACTGCTTATCTGTGTTTTCTTGCATTTTGTTGAGTTTTTTCAGAACTGCAATCTTGAATTCTCTGTCATTTAAGTCACATATTTCTGTATCTTTAAGTGCCTTTTCTGGAGATTTTTCACTTTCTTTCTGAGCTATCTTGTCGCCTTGGTTATTCATGGGAATTACTGTTTTACTATTTCTCTTCTTAGACATCTACAGGAGTGGCTTCTGCAACAGGTTGATAGGAAGAGGTCTTTCTTTTGTTTTCCAGTACTTGTTGGTGGAATGTTTTATTTTTTCTCGGACTGCAGCTTATTTTTCTTCTCCCACACGCTAGTGCTATGTTTTCTCTGCACTATTACAGCTTCTCACACAATGGGGGCATTCCCTGGGAGACGGTCTTCTCATCTGTTAACAGTTCGTCTAGGTCTTAGGGCGCAGTGTCCTGGTGGGTATGCGGAGAGCTTTTGGTGGTCCAGCTCCTGACTCAGAGCCCGCACGTTTCAGCAGTTCTGTTTACTCCTGCAGGGATCCACCCAGATAGGTGGGGCCAGGGGCGGGGCGAGTTGTTAAAGGTGGCCCAGAGCAATGGCGGCGACCACCACCACAGCACGTCCTGCTTCCACAGTTCCCTCCCCTTGGCCGGAACCAGTTGGGCTGCAAATTTGTGTCTGTGGTCCACAGTTCTCAGAGCAGCAAATATTCTGTTCTTTTGCTCTGACACTGCTACTCTTGCGTTTCTAGCACCTGGCAGGTGGGTGCGGGGTGAGCACTGGGAGGGTAGGGAGGGGGCGGCTAGTCTCAGTGCCTAAGGCTCTGTTCTCTGCTTGGCAGTGAGGGCTTAAAACACCGTTTTTAGCCTTCCTCCCTCAGTCCTTCTCCGAGGTCTCTGCCATGAGCGTTGGGCTCAGCAGTGTTTTATGCTGCCCCCTCAGCCCTTGGTCCATAAGCAGAGCCCTAGCAGTCTGACTTCTTCCCTCTCTGCAGCTGCGGCATTTCCGGGAAGCAGTGAGCTCGGAGCACTGAGCCAGGTCTGCGTCCTGCTTCTGCATGGCTCCGTCTCCGTACTTCTCCCTTTCCTCCTCCCCTGCTCGCGCTAATTTCCCACCTGTAGGTGATTTCGGTAGTGGGCCTCTTTGTGTTGCCTGTCTGCTGTGCAGGGAGTCCTTTGTGGAGTTTTTGTTGTTCGATTCGTTGTAAATTCCAGGGGAGCTTTACAGAGGCTCACCTCACGCCGCCATTTTTCCTCCCTCCTGTTTAGAGTCTTATATTCATCCATTAATTCATTTATTCAACAAATATTGTCATGTACTATGTACCGTATATTGGGGATAAAGAAAAGCATGGTTCCTGCCTTGTCAAAATTCACAAACTAGTGGGGGTAAGACACACTAGTAAGTAAAAAAAATTTTAAAACTGTTAAAATGGAATACTGTTCTGCCATAAGAAAAGATGAAATAGTGCCATTTGAAACAACATGGATGAATCTTGAGATTATTATGCTAAGTGAAATAAGTCAGACAGAAAAAGTTGATAAGCATATGATTTCACTGATATGTGGTATATAAAACTGAAACAATGAAGGAACAAGACAAGCAAATGAAGAAACAAAAACTCAGCGGTAAGAAAAGATGATATAGGAACATTTGTGACAACGTGGATGGATCTTGAGAGAGTAATGCTGAGCGAAATAAGTCAGGCAGAAAAAGCAGAGAACCATGTGATTTCACTGATATGTGGTATATAAACCAAAAACAACAAAAGAACAAGACAAACAAATGAGAAACAGAAACTCATAGACACAGACAATAGTTTAGTGGTTGCCAGAGGGTAAGGGGGGTGGGGGGTTGGGGGTGGGAGATGAGGGTAAGGGGGATCGAATATATGGTGATGGAAGGAGAACTGACTCTGGGTGATGAACACACAATGGGATTTATAGATGATGTAATACAGAATTGTACACCTGAAATCTATGTAATTTTACTAACAATTGTCACCCCAATAAATTTAATCAAAAAAATAATAAAAAAAAATTAAAAAACAAACAAACTCATAGACACAGACAATAGTTTTGAAGTTACCAGAGGGTAAGGGGGAGGGTGGCAGTAGATGAGTGTAAAAGGGATCAAATATATGATGATGGAAGGAGAACTGAGTCTGGGTGGTGAACACACAGCATGATGTATAGATGATGTATTATGGAATTGTGCACCTGAAACCTATGTAACTTTATGAACAGTCGTCATCCCCAATAAACTTTAATTTTAAAAAAGGGGGATTCTGAGGAGAACAAAAAAGCAATGTCATAGAAACTAACTGGTATTATAATAGGGAGAGGAAGAAAAGTGACCTCTAAGCAGAGTATTTCAGGAGGAAAAGGGGGTTCAGGGCATGAAGGTGAGTGAAGGGAGAGAAGAGTGCTCCAGGAAGAGAGTAGCATGTACAAAGGGTCTGAGATGGGAAAGACCTTGACATGTTTCAGAAATAGAATGAAGGGTATTGTGTCTGAAGTGAAAGGGAAGTGGGAGGAAATGAGGTGGGGAGGTCAGCAGGAGTAGACCATATATGTCACAGGAACTGGAATTTATTCTACGTGGAATTGTAAGCCAAGAAGTGGTTATGCAGGGTGGTGACATGATCTGATTTTTGTTTTACCACGATCACCCAGGCTACCATGAAGAGAATTAAAATGGTTGGAAGATTGTATGGGGGAAGTAGGGAGATTATGAATAGTCCAGGTAAGAGGTGATGGTGACCTGGACTGGGTGGTTGTGGTAGTGAATGTGAAAAGAAGACAAACATAGGGTTTATTTTGGAGGAAGAATAAACAGAAGAGTCAGTAT
The DNA here is from genome assembly GCF_057876585.1 of Rhinolophus sinicus. Classification (NCBI taxonomy): domain Eukaryota; kingdom Metazoa; phylum Chordata; class Mammalia; order Chiroptera; family Rhinolophidae; genus Rhinolophus; species Rhinolophus sinicus. The sequence goes on along the minus strand of NC_142518.1, from coordinate 44,815,505 downwards.
CCCTGGTTCCTTTATTTGGTGTGATCTTGCACAAGCCACATCACTCCTCTGAGCCTAAATTTCATCTTCTATAAAATGCAGATAGTAATCCCCGCCTTTCCTACTAGGTTGCCTTAGAAGTGAGAAAATTAATGGGTTGATGGATGAAAGAGCAGTTTTTCAGAATGAAGCTCTGATTAGGTCCACTTCCCCTTGAGTCCCAGGAACACTGGGGTACTAGTAAGGGGGATACTCAGTGGGCTGTGAGGCAGACAACAGCCAAAGCCTTCCTCCCTACAATTAACTATTAAGGCCTAAATGGGATTTGAAACTTAGACTGGAACGAAAGGTCAGAGTACTCCCAGAAAAGTATTAAGGCTGCATTGAAAAGAAACAAGATGTCCAGTCCAGCTCCTCCTGAAAGCAAATTGACCTGTGGAAACTTGAAGATTTTTATTTCCTGAAAGTTGAATGGTTTAAAAATCAACAGATTTTGGAAGCATCTCCCTCTGTGACAGGCCACTGTGTTTATTGCACTTGCCCTTGTTTATCACAAGACTGCTTCCCAAGTAGCCTCACTATGCTGTCCTATGCGCTCCTGCCAGGCTTCTAGGGTGAGGATCTCAGCTCTAGATGCCCTCCAAGGCCGTCTCATCTGAAACTGAGGCACAGTTCTTCAGGCTAGGAGTTCCACATGCCTGTGTAGGTTGTAAGGGTTGGGAGAAGGTGGGTGCTAGCTGTAATTGGCCTTAACTGTTTTTTTAATAAGTTAACACTGCAACAGCCTTTACAGTTCACAAAATTTTTTCACTCTTTTTTATCAGTCAAAGTATGGGCAGGGAAAAAGTATTCACCCAAGATGACTCAAAAGAAGAGTCTATATACAGAAGTATGTAGGATCTACATAAAGAGGTAGAGACAGAATTACAAGAACAACAAGGATTGGCGAGGCAGCCAGAGATTAGCAATAGTGGTAAGTTATTACTACCCTCTAGAGAATAAGAAAGAAGCAGGGAGGTGGTGTTAGCAGAGCCAAGTGAAGAAGAGGCTGAGTGGAGGGAGCTGTAATTGTGGGGGTACACAGATACTGCCAGAAACATGGCTCCAAGGAATGAGAGAGTGAGGAATAAATACCCCAACCTCTCTTTCATTCTAATATCTAATCCCATTGGTTACATCAAATCTAACCAGAAGTCCAAGGGTAAGAGATCCTAGGATATGGAGTCCATAGGGCATGAAGCAGAACAGAAAAGGGAGGAAAATTGATGTGGAGACAGGCAGCAGTGGAGAATAAACAGCACACATCTCTACCCATTTTATATTTCTAACAATCCTGCACAGTGGAAATAATTATTCCTCTTTTACAGATCAGGAAACTGAGGCTCAGAGAAGTGAGGTCGCTTGCCCAAGGGTATGCCATCACCCAAATTGTCTCTGTGAGGTTGAAGATTGCAGTTGTATCCAGTGCAACAGGGTAGTCAGTAGTGATCTGAATTGTTTTGGGAAGAGGTGGTTCTCAGGATAGGCCTTTGTGGTCTAAATATATTATTTGTTTTCAGAAACATAATAATTGGAGAGAAAATTATGTATAATAAAGCAGGCTAAAGGTATCTCCTCCTGGCAGTTCCCAAAGGACTCCTCTACAGCTTCTCTGACTGGGTGGACTTTGCACCCAGACTCTCTTGGACTGAGGAAGACCTTTTCTATATTTCCTGGGTGATGAGGAGTATGTTCATGTTTGCTTCCAGGCTGTTCTATTCCCACCAACCAACCACAACCAAAGACTTCATGAGTTGGTATTCATTCCTTCATTCATTTATTCATATCTTCATTCAATTTTGCAAGGTGTTAGGGATACTGCCATGCCTTCGTGGAACTTATAATATACTGGAAGACTCACATATTAAGTGAATAATAAAAATTGAGTGATTAGAGACTGTGATATGGGCTATGAGGGAAAAGCACAAGAGGATGAGGATAAGAATGTACAGCAAGGTGATTGGATACGTGAATGAAAGTGGTCCTGTACATACACCTGATTTTCACACCTTATAGTAAAGACCTGGAATATGGGAAATACGATGTAGATGATAGAAAGTTGTATGGAAACTCAATGAGAGGTGTCATGAGTGTTAGGAAACTCCTCATGACAATGTGAGGGAGTGGAAAATGGCAGGTGATGGGTGAAATATTTCTCGTCACTGTGCTTTCAACCTTCACGATTCTATGCAGGCAAGAGGGTGGGGTATTGATATGAAGTATCTACTTAGTTCTGGTAACGAAATTATGTATTCAGTATCACATTTTATTTTCACAGCCATCCAGATGAAGAAACTGAGACTCGGAGAGATTAAGTAACTGCTCCAAAGTCCTAAACCCAGAGTTTTCTAGCTCCAAAGCCTGTGTCATTTCCTCACCTCACACTGCCTCTATGAGAGGGCCTGACCACAACACCCATAGTTGAGGAAGGTAATGATAACACCTATCATTTTAGGTACTTACTGTGCACATGACAAATATATATATATATATATATATATATATATATATATATATATATATATATATATATATATATAATCTCATGTAATCCTCATAATAAACTTATGAAGTTGGTACTGCTATTATTGTTCCTACTTAATAGATGGGGAAATAGAAGGTTAGAGTGTTTAGGTAAGTTACCCAAGGTCAGAGTTGACAAAGAAATCCAGGCCTGTCTGGATTCAAAGCCTCTGCATTTTCTAAAGTATCATATGGAGGGAGACGTCATCAAAATGGTGGCATGAGGTGAGCCTCTGGAGATCTCCCCTGGTATTTACAACAAGTGGAGGAACTATAACTCCACAAAGAACACCCTGCACAGCAGACAGGAAAGAGGAAGGGTCTCACTACTGAATTCACCTAAACGTAGGCAAATTGTGTGAGCAGGGGAGGAGAGAAGGGAGAAGTGCGAAAACGGAGCTGTGCGAGTGAAGGAAGCACACCAGGCTCAGTGCTCCAAGTGCACTGCATCCCGGAAGTGCTGCAGTTGCGAAAGAGGGAAGTACTCAGACTGCTGGGGCTCCGTTTGTGGCCCACAGGGCCGAGGGGACAGCAAATAACATGGCTGAGCCCAACGCTCACGGCAGAGACGTTGGAGCGGGGACTGAATGAAGAAGGCTGAGGACAGGAGTTTGAGCCCTCATTGCCACAGAGAGCGGACGCCTTAGGCACTGAGACTTGCCGCCCCCTCCCAACCCTCCCAGAGCTCGCCCTGCCCCCACCTGCCCAGTGCTAGAAGCTGAACAGTAGCAGTGTCAGATCAAAAGAACAGAATATCTGCAATTCTGAGAACTGTGGTCCACAGACACAGATTTACAGCCCAACTAGTTCCAGCAAAAGGGAGGGAGCTGTGGAAGCAGGACCAGCTGTGGTGGTAGTCACCGCCATTGCTCTGGGCTGATTGTCACAACCCATCCCGCCCCTGTCGCTACCTACTTGGGTGGATCCCTGCATTATTAACTGCTGAAAGACACAGGCTATGAATCTGGTGCAGGAATAGCTTTGGAACTTCAAAAGTTTTCTGCATAGGGAGACGGTGCCCTATGACCCAGGCGAAATGGTAACAGAGGAGAAATCCGCCATCTGGGGAATCCCACATTCTGTGAGAAGCTGAAATAGTGCAGACAAAACGTAACACTACAGTGTGAGAGAGAAAAGAAAGGCTGCAGTTGGAGAGAAAATAAAATATTCTACAAACATGTACAGGAAAACAAAAGAAAGACCTCTTCCTATCAACCTGTTGCAGAACTCACTCCTGTAGATGTCTAGGAAGAGAAATAATAAATCATTGATTGCTGTGAAAAACCAAGGCAACAAGACAGCTCAAAAAGAAAGTGAAAAGTCTCCAGAGAATGAACATAAAGATATGGAAATACGTGACTTAAATGACAGAGAATTGAAGATAGCAGTTCTGAAAAAACTCAACAAGATGCAAGAAAACACAGAAAGGCAGTTTAATTAACTCAGAAACACCATCAAAGGACAACATGAACATTTTACTAAAGAGTTGAAATTTCAAAAGAGAACCAAGTAGAATTCTTGGAAATTAAGAACTCAATAGGAAAAGGACGTCATCAAAATGGCGGAGTGAGGTGAGCCTCAATAAAGCTCCCCTGGAATTTACAACCAATCGAACAACTATAACTCCACAAAGGAATCCCTGCACAGTAGACAGGCAAGATGAAAAGGCCAACTACTGAATTTACCTAAAGGTGGGCAAATCTCGCGAGAGGGGAAGGAGAGAAGGGAGAAGTGTGAAGATGGAATGGTACGGGCTCAGGACGCAGACCTAGCTCAGTGCTCTGAGCTTGCTGCATCCCTGAACTACTGTAGCTGCAGAAGAGGGAAGAACTCGGACTGCTAGGGCTCCATTTATAGCCCACAGGGCTAAGAGGACAGCATATAACACGGCTGAACACAACGCTCATGGCAGAGACCTCGGAGAAAAGACTGAGGGAAGAAGGCTGAAAACGGTGGTTTAAGCTCTCACTGCCAAGCAGAGAATGGAAGCCTTAGAAACTGACACTAGCCGACCCCTCCCTAGCCTCCCAGAGCTCGCCCTGCCACCACCGGCCCAGTGCAAGAAGCGGAACAGTAGCAGTGTCAGATCAAAAGAACAGAATATTTGCTGTTCTGAGAATTGTGGACCGCAGACACAGGGTGGCAGCCAACAAGTTCTGGCAAAAGGGAGGGAGCTGTGGAGGCAGGGCCGGCTATGGTTGCGGTCAAGGCCATTGCTCAGGGCCACCTCTTACAACTCATCATGCCCCTGGCCCCACCTATCTGGGCAGATCCCTACAGGAGTAAACAGAACTGCTGAAACATATGGGATCTGAATCTGGAGCATGAAGAGCTTTGGAACTCCAAAAGCTCTCCACATACCCACATGATCGCTGCGCCCTGTGACCGAGGAAAACTATTAACAGAGGAGAAGCCCGTCTCCCAGGGTATCCCCCCATTGTGTGAGCAGATGGAATAGTGCAGAGAAAACATAGCACTATCAGGTGAGAGAGAATAAAAGGCTGCAGTCGGAGAGAAAATAAAACATTCTGCCCACAAGTACAGGAAAACAAAAGAAAGACATCTACCTATCAACCTGTTGAAGAACCCACTCCTTTAGATGTCTAGGAAGAGAAATAATAAATCAGTAATTGCCATGAATAACCAAGGAAACAAGAAAGCTCAGAAAGAAACTGAAAAGTCTCCAGAAAATGAACTTAAAGATATGGAAATATGTGGCTTAAATGACAGAGAATTAAAGATTGCAGTTCTGAAAAAACTCAACAAGATGCAAGAATACACAGAAAGGAAGTGTAATGAAGACAGAAACACAATCAAAGAACAACATGAGCATTTTATGAAAGAGATTGAAATTTTAGAGAAGAACCAAATAGAATTTCTGGAGATTAAGAACTCAATAGAAGAAATTAAGAATGAAATAACCAGCTGAGGTAGTAGAGTTGAACAGATGGAGGAAAGAGTCGGTGATATAGAGAGAAATCTGGAAATTACACAGATATAAGAAGCAAGAGACTTGAGACATGAAAGAAATGAAAGAACTCTACAAGAACTTTCTGACTCCATCAGAAAGAGCAATATAAGCATAATGGGCATAGCAGAAGGGGAAGAAACAGAGAGGGGAACAGAAAACATATTCAAACAAATTGTCGATGAGAACTTCTGAAACTTGTGGACAGAACTGGGTCCTCAAATCCAAGAAGCAAATAGAACACCTAATTATCTCAATCCCAACAGGCCTTCTCCAAGGCACATTGTTTTGAAGCTGTCTAAAATCAATAACAAAGAAACAATCCTCAGGGCAGCCAGGGAAAAGAAGACAGTAACCTACAAAGGAAAGCCCATTAGATTATCATCAGAGTTTTCAGCAAAACTCTACAAGCCAGGAGGGAATGGAACCAAATATTCAAACTATGGAAAGAGAAATTATCAGCCAAGAATAACATACCAAGTTAAGATATCCTTTAGATATGAAGGAAGAATAAAGACCTTTCCAGACATACAACAGCTGAGGGAATTTTTTAATACATGACCTGCACTACAAGAAATATTACAGGAGGCTATTCGACCACCATCAACAGGGACAATTTGTGGCAACCAAAACATAAAAAGGGGGAGAGTAAAGGCCTGAACCGGAATATGGGAATGGAGAAAGTAAGCGGCCTGAAGAAAATGGAATACTCTAAATATCAAACTTTCTTTTACATAAACTTAAGGGTAAACACTCAAAAAAACATGAGAACTGAAATAGATACTGTAATAAAAGAAGAAACAGAGGGAAACATCATAGAATACCACCACACAGAAATAATAGACAACAACAAAAAGGCAAAGAAACAGTGGAGACACAGCCTTACCAGAAAACTAAAGATAGAATGACAGGAAATCCTCACATATCAATAATCTCCCTAAATGTAAATGGACTGAACTCACCAATAAAAATGCACAGAGTAGCAGATTGGATCAAAAAACTAAACCCAACCATATGCTGTCTCCAAGAGACAAATCTCAGCTACAAGGACAAACCTAGACTCAAAGTGATAGGGTGGAAATTGACACTCCAAGCAAATGGTACCCAGCGAAAATCAGGTGTAGCCATACCGATATCAGATGAAACAGACTTCAGGGTGAAAAAGGTAACAAGAGACAAAGATGGACACTTCGTAATGGCAAAGGGGACTATAACAAGAAGACATAACAGTCATCAATATTTATGTCCCCAATCAGGGAGCACCAAAATATACCTACCAACTACTAACAGAACTAAAGGGAGAAATTGACCAAAAAACAATAATACTATGGGACTTAAATACATCATTGACAGCTATGGATAGATCATCCAAACAGAAAATAAATAACAAAATAGCATCCCTAAGTAACACATTACATGAAATGGACATAATTGACATATATAGAGCACTTCAACCTAAAACATCACACTTTACATATTTTTCTAGTGCACATGGAACATTCTCAAGGATAGACCACATATTGGGAAATAAAATCAGTCGCAGCAAATTTAAGAAGTTTGAAATCATACCAAGCATATTCTCTGATCACAGGGCTTTGAAACTGGATGTCAACTGCAAAAAGAAAGCGTGAAAAAACACAAATACATGGAGATTAAACAACATACTTTTAACGAACGACCGGGTCAAAGAAGAAATAAAAGGAGAGATCAAAAGATACATAGAAACAAATGAGAATGAAAATACATGGTACCAAAATTTTGGGATGCAGCAAAAGTAGGTTTTTTTTTTGTTTTTTTTTTCTGTTTTTTTTTTTTTTTTTTTTTTTTATTAAATTTATTGGGGTGACAATTGTTACTAACATTACATAGATTTCAGGCGCACAATTCTGTATTACATCATCTGTAAATCCCATTGTGTGTTCATCACGCAGAGTCAGTTCTCCTTCCATCACCATATATTTGATCCCCCTTTCCCTCATCTCCCATCCCCCACCCCCCACCCCCCTTACTCTCTGGCAACCACTAAACTATTGTCTGTGTCTATGAGTTTCTGTTTCTCATTTGTTTGTCTTGTTCTTTTGTTGTTTTTGGTTTATATACCACATATCAGTGAAATCACATGGTTCTCTGCTTTTTCTGTCTGACTAATGCTGAGCAAAAGTAGTTTTAAGAGGGAAATTTATATCATTACAGGCCTATCTCAAGAAACAAAGAAAATCCCAAATAAACCTCACGTTACACCTTAAAGAACTAGAAAAAGAAGAACAAATAAAACCCAAGGTTAGCAGAGGAATTTAAAAAACAAAAATCAGTGCAGAACTAAACGAAATAGAGAACAAAAAGGTGATAGAAAAAATTAATGTGACAAAGAAATGGTTCTTTGAAAAGACTAAGAAAATTGACAAACCCTTGGCTAGGCTCACTGAGATAAAAAGAGAGAAGACACTAATAAACAAGATTAGAAATGAAAAAGAGGAAGTTATCATGGATGCCACAGAAATGCAAGGGATCATCCAAGTGTACTATGAAGTACTATTTGCCACCAAATTCAATAACCTAGAAGGAATAGACAAGTTTCTTAGAAACACATAGCCTTCCTAGGCTGAACCATGAATAACTGGAAAATCTAAACAGACCGATCACCAGTAACGAAATTGAATCAGTCATCCAATACCTTCCCAAAAGCAAAGTCCAGGACCAGGTGGTTTCACTAGTGAATTCTGCCAAACCTTCCAAGAAGATCTAATACCAATCCTGCTCAAACGCCTCCAAATATTGAAGAAGAGACAGTACTCCCTATCTCATTTTATGTGGGCAAAATTACCCGGATAGCACAATCTTGTATGGACAACACAGAAAAAGAGAACTACAGACCAATATCTCTGATGTATATAGATGTAAAAATCCTGAACAAAATTCGAGCAAATCGAATGCAACAATGCATTAAAAATATTATTCATCACAACCAAGTGGGGTTCATCCCAGAGGCACAAGAATGGTTCAAGCCGCAAATCCATCAATGTGATACATCACATAAACAAAATAAAGGACAAAAATCATATGATTATCTCAATTGATGCAGAAAAAGCATTTGACAAGATACAACATCCATTTATGATTAAAACACTTAATAAAATGGGTATAGAAGGAAAATACCTTAACATAATAAAGGCCATATATGACAAGCCCTCTGCTAATCTCATAATTAATGGAGAAAAACTGAAGCCCTTTGCTCTACGTTCAGGAACACGACAGGGCTGTCCCCTATCACCTCTGCTTTTCAACATAGTGTTGGAAGTCCTTGCCAGAGCAATCAGGCAAGAGAAAGAAATAAAAGGCATCCAAATTGGGAATGAAGAAGTTAAATTATCACTCTTTGCAGATGACATGATGCTTTATATAGAAAACCCTAAAGACTCCACCAAAAAGCTATTAGAAACAATCAACGAATACAGTAAAGTTGCCGGCTACAAAATCAACGCACAAAAGTCCATTGCCTTCCTATATACTAACAATGAAATCTCAGAAAAAGAAATACAAAAAACAATTCATTTTGCAATTGCAGCAAAAAGAATAAAATACCTAGGAATAAACTTAACCAAGGATGTGAAAGACCTATATGCTGAAAACTATAAGACATTTTTGAAAGAAATTGAAGAAGACACAAAGAAATGGAAAGACATTCCGTGCTCATGGATTGGAAGAATCAACATAGTTAAAATGGCCATATTACCCAAAGCAATATACAGATTCAATGCAATCCGCATCAAAATCCCAATGGCATATTTTAAAGAAATAGAACAAAAAATCATCAGATTTGTTTGGAACCACAAAAGACCCCGAATAGCCAAAGCAATCTTAAGGAAAAAGAACAATAATGGAGGTATCACACTTCCTGACTTTGGCTTGTACTACAGGGCTACAATAATCAAAACAGCATGGTATTGGCAGAAAAACAGACACATAGACCAATGGAATAGAATTGAGAACCCAGAAATAAAACCACATAAACATGGACAGATAATTTTTGACAAAGAAGCTAAAAACATACAATGGAGCAAAGACAGCCTCTTCAATAAATGGTGCTGGGAGAATTGGATAGCCACGTGCAAAAGAATGAAACTGGACTGCTATTTGTCACCATGTACCAAAGTTAATTCAAAATGGATCATAGACTTAAGCATAAGACCTGACACAATAAACTGCATAGAAGAAAACATAGGTACTAAACTTATGGACCTTGGGTTCAAAGAGCATATTATGAACTTGACTCCAAAGGCAATGGAAATAAAAGCTAAAATAAACGAATGGGACTATATGAAACTTAAAAGCTTCTGCACAGCTAAAGAAACCATTGACAAAATAAAGAGGCCACCAACTGAATGGGAGAAGATTTTTGCAAACAGTGCCTCCGATAAGGGGCTAGTATCCAAAATATACAAGGAACTCATGCAACTCAACAACAAAAAAACAAACAACCCAATTGAAAAATGGGCAGAGGACTTGAAGAGACATTTCTCCAAAGAGGACATACAAATGGCAAACAGACATATGAAAAAATGCTCAACATCACTAATCATCAGAGAAATGCAAATCAAAACCACAATGAGATATCACCTCACCCCAGTCAGAATGGCTATCATCAACAAGACAAATAATAACAAATGTTGGAGAGGCTGTGGAGAAAAAGGAACCCTCATACACTGTTGGTGGGAATGCAGACTGGTACAGCCGTTATGGAAGGCAGTGTGGAGGTTTCTCAAAGAATTACGAATAGAATTGCCATATGACCCAGCAATCCCTCTTCTGGGTATCTACCCAAAAAATCTGAAAACATTTAGAGATAAAGACACATGTGCTCCAATGTTCATTGCAGCTTTGTTTACGGTGGCCAAGACATGGAAACAACCAAAATGTCCTTCGATAGATGAATGGATAAAGAAGTTGTGGTATATATACACAATGGAATACTATTCGGCAGTAAGAAAAGATGATATAGGAACATTTGTGACAACATGGATGGATCTTGAGAGAGTAATGCTGAGCAAAACAAGTCAGACAGAAAAAGCAGAGAACCATGTGATTTCACTGATATGTGGTATATAAACCAAAAACAACAAAAGAACAAGACCAACAAATGAGAAACAGAAACTCATAGACACAGACAATAGTTTAGTGGTTGCCAGAGGGTAACGGGGGCAGGGTGTGGGGTGGGAGATGAGGGTAAGGGGAATCGAATATATGGTGATGGAAGGAGAACTGACCCTGGGTGATGAACACACAATGGGATTTATAGATGATGTAATACAGAATTATACACCTGAAATCTGTGTAATTTTACTAACAATTGTCACCCCAATAAATTTAATAAAATAAAAAAAATAAATAAATAAATAAATAAAAAAAAGAAAAGAAAAATGTTTCTCAGTTTTATTCTCCCCCTTATGTGAAACAGGATGGTGTCATGCAGGGTGTCAGATGGGGTCTCAGCTCCCGCTCCCCACATAAGAACACAGGTTATGGTTAGGCCAAAAAGGAACACCCACACGGAGCCATAGATAGGGGAGTTATACTACTATATTCTTGCTGGCGGCTGGGTTGGAGAAACAGGAAGCAGGAGCCACACTGTCCGCAACCCGCCATCCTAACTGCAATCCGTGCTTGCCAGCCACCATCTTCTTGCTAGCCCCCATTTTTCTGCTAGCGTAGCCACAGCAGTTGTATTAGTGGCCAATGGCTCACTGGTTACAGCTGATGATCAAGTAGCCACAGCTGATGGCCATCTGTGGGGGCAGAACCCCAGAAAGCAGTTTCCAGGCTCTCGGCCTCACATAGACAGGTGCCTGGCTCAGGTAGTAAATGGCCATCAACTGTAATTGCATGGCCATCAGCTGTGGCTAGTTGGCCGTCAGCTGTAACCAGTGAGCCATTGGCCACTAAAAAACTGTTGTGGCTACGCTAGCAGAGGAGAAGGAGGAGAGTGAAAGAGAGTCGTCGGTGGGTTGCAGACAAAAGGGACAGCAGGTCGCACGTCCAGTGAACCCAGCCTCCAGTGAGACCGTAGTGGTATGACTCCCCTACCTATGGCTCCGTGGGTTTTCCTTTTTGGCCTCACCATATCCTGCGTTCTTATATGGGGAGCGGGAGCAGAGACCCCGCAGGCCTCCCCACACGACAAATGGAGCACTCTGCATGACTCCCTGCATGACAAATGGCGCAGAGAGCAGGGTCTCCTGCATGACAAATGGCGCAGCAAGCATTTTGGAGCAGCCAAAGCTCTCCAAAGGACGGTGCCAGCCAAAGCTCTCCAAAGGACAGTGCCAGCCAAAGCTCTCCAAAGGACGGTGGAGCAGTTTGTGTGTATGAACACTCAGTCTCTGGAAGACCAGGAGGAGCAGCTGCCAGAGAGCTGGACCCCCGTGGAGGGGTGGAAGGACATGGACGGTTCTCCCACCACCACAGGAAAAGCCATGCAGCTGCTGGAGAGATGGAGCCCCGTGGAGAGGTGGAAAGATGTGGACGGTTCCCCAACCAGCACAGGCCAGAGAAAGCGAAGGTCGTTGCATCCCTGTGGGCCGGGGAAGTTCCTGCTCAGGCAGCCCGGATGCAGGACTTATAGTCCCAGGAGGTAACGCTTGCTGAGTCCTCCGTGGGAGATAAGGGTGAGGCGAAGGTCATCCCTCACCCCCAGGACAGCCCTGGCGAATGACTGTGGACTGTGGGGAATTGCCTTCCATCCCTAATTTAATGGACAACTTGACTGTTTGTTTGGGAACATACCACCATGTAGTGGAACTGGGGGATATTTGCTTTTATGTCTTGACTGGCCGCCATTGAGAATATGTAAGCACCTTGATTGTGAGTCGCTGTTGTTCCAACATGGTACCCTGAGAGGCACAGAGAGAGTGGCAGTGCCCTGAGAGCCCTGGCTGTGTCCAGGAAGTGTGGCTGTGCCCACAGAGAGTGGCAGTGCCCTGAGAGCCCTGGCTGAGTCCAGGAAGTCTGGCTGAGCCCTGAAGATACCCTGGCTGTGCCCAGGAAGTCAGGCTGTTCCCAGAGAGAGTGACTGTGCCCAGAGAGCCTGGCTATGTCCAGGATATTGCATTCACCCCCAGGCTCCTCGCACAGGTCCCCTCGCGGAAGACGCTTGTCGCGTAGATTGTGAGGCGAGAGCCTGTAGGGGTGGAGTGTGGGGGCAGAACCCCAGAAAGCAGTTTCCAGGCTCTCGGCCTCACATAGACAGGTGCTGGCTCAGGTAGTAAATGGCCATCAACTGTGATTGCATGGCCATCAGCTGTGGCTAGTTGGCTGTCAGCTGTAACCAGTGAGCCATTGGCCACTAATATAACTGTTGTGGCTACACTAGCAGAGGAGAAGGAGGAGAGTGAAAGAGAGTCGTCGGTGGGTTGCAGACAAAAGGGACAGCAGGTCGCACGTCCAGTGAACCCAGTCTCCAGTGAGACCGTAGTGGTATGACTCCCCTACCTATGGCTCCATGGGTGTTCCTTTTTGGCCTCACCATATCCTGCGTTCTTGTATGGGGAGCGGGAGCAGAGACCCCGCAGGCTTCCCCGCACGACACCATCCAATCACAATTGATGGCCATTTACTACCTGAGCTAGCACTCTTTAGCGTGAGGCCGAGAGCCTGGAAACTGCACTCCTGGCTCTGTCCCCACACTCCACCCCTACAGGGTCTCGCCTCACAAACTACACTACAAGCATCTTCCGTGTGGGGCCCTGTGCGAGGAGCCTGGAGGTGAATGCAATATCCGAGACAGAACCAGGCTTTCTGGACACAGCCAGGGTTTATCAGGGCACCACCAGTCCTTCTGGGCACAGCCAGACTTCCTGGGCTTCTTAGGGTACCACCAGTCGTCCCAGACACAGCCAGGGTTTCTCAGGGCACCACCAGTGCTTCTGGGCACAGCCAGACTTACTAGGCTTCTTAGGGTACCACCAGTCTCCCTGGGCACAGCCAGGACCTCTCAGGGCACTGCCACTCTCTCTGGGCACAGCCAGACTTCCTGGACTCAGCCAGGGCTCTCAGGGCACTGCCACTCTCTCTGGGCACAGCCAGACTTCCTGGGCTCAGCCAGGGTCTCTCGGGGCACCACTTCTCTCTCTGGGCACAGCCACACTTCCTGGACTCAGCCAGGGTTCTCAGGGCACTGCCACTGTCTCTGGGCACAGCCAGACTTCCTAGGCTCAGCCAGGGCTCTCAGGGGACTGCCACTCTCTCTGGGCACAGCCAGACTTCCTGGGCTCAGCCAGGGCTCTCAGGGCACTGCCACTCTCTCTAGGCCTCTCAGGGTACCCTGCTGGAACAACAGTGACTCACAGTCAAGGTGCTTACATATTCTTGATGGCGGCCGGTCAAGACACAAAAGCAAACATTCGCCAGTTCCACTTCATGGTGGTACGTTCCCAAGCAGTGAAGCGGTCCATTGAATTAGGGATAAAAGGCAATTCCCCATAGTCCATAGTCATTCGCCAGGCTGTCCTGGGGGTGAGTGACGACCTTGACTTTACCCTCAGCTCCCACGGAGGACTCAGCAAGTGTTTCCTCCTGGGACTATAAGTCCTGCATCCCGGCTGCCTCAGCAAGCACTTCCCAGCCCACAGGGCCACAATAACCATTGCTTTCTCCAGCCTATGCTGGTTGGGGAACTGTCCAGGTCTTCCCACCCCTCCACGGGGGTCCAGCTCTCCGGCAGCTGCTCCTCCTGGTCTTCCTGTGACTGAGTGTTCATACACACAAACTGTTCCACCACCCTTCAGAGAGCTTTGGCTGGCACCGTACCCTGCTCACTGTGCCATGTGTCATGTGGGAGACTCTGCTCGCTGCGCCATGTGTCATGCAGGGTGTCATGCGGGGTCTCTGCTCCCGCTCCCCACATAAGAACACAGGACACGGTGAGGCCAAAAAGGAACACCCATGGAGCCATAGATAGGGGAGTCATACTACTATATTCTCACTGGAGGCTGGGTTGGAGACACAGGAAACAGGAGCCACACGATCCACAGCCCTCACTCCGCTGCTTGCTGGCTCAGCCACCATCTTCTTGCTAGCCCCCATTTTTCTGCTAGCGTAACCACAGCAGTTATATTAGCGGCCAATGGCTCACTGGTTACAGCTGACAGCCAACTAGCCACAGCTGATGGCCATCCAATCACAATTGATGACCATTTACTACCTGAGCTAGCACCCTTTAGCGTGAGGCCGAGAGCCTGGAAACTGCACTTCTGGCTCTGTCCCCACAGATGGTCACCATGGGTTGGAGTTGCATTTCCCTTCACCCATGTCGAATGCTAGAGCTGCTAGAGTTGACTATTTCCTTTTTGTCAAATCACATAGGCTTTGATAAAACCTCAGCAGGTTAGGGTCTGTTTAACTAGTTTCACCTGAGAGTAGACCTTGTTAAGAACAGAATGGTCTGGTGTCATTCTTTCTTTTTTTGAAATTAAATTTACTGGGGTGACAGTGATTAATAAAATTATATAGGTTTCAATATGCTTCCTTTCCCCCTCCCCCTGCCAACATCATTAGGGTTTTTTTCTCCCATATACACTATGAGGACTTCGTAAGTCTCCTGAAGGTAAACTCACAAAAGTGCGGGATCACCCCCACAGAGTGTTTAAGCCTCAGACTTGTCTACCCTGTGTCCTTGGCAGTTTCTAAATTATAGTTCTCATTTTTCTACCACAGCACTGGTTCCCACAGAACACTCAGCTCCTGATTTTTCTGCTCAAATAAGTTGTGATTCTCTATATTTACTTGTCAGTCTTTCCAATTTGGAGGTCAGCAATTTGCCCTGTGACCTGACTTCTCTTCCATATCGAAGAAGAGTTGTTGATTTCTCAGTTTGTTCAGCATTATGTTGTTAGGAAGAAATGGTGACTTCTAAGCTCCTTCCATTGAGAACCAGAACATGAAAGAATTTTGCTTCCTGATAATTGACATTTATTGCTCAAGCAGGCAGGAGGAATATAGCTCATAATACTTACAATAATTATTACTACAAAAATATTTATTTAATCTTCACTATGGGCCAACCTGTTTTGACTATGACACTTGTACCAACATATAGTCCACACAACAAGCCCATGACATAGCTAATATTATTTCTCTATGTTACAGATAAGGAAACAGAGTTGCATTTTAAGTCACATTAAGAACTTGACTCAAGGCCATCCAGTAAGGGGCTAGTGAGTTTGACACTGTATGGGGCTGGGAGGCCTCAGGGCCTACAGACATGTTGAGGAAACAAGGAGGGAATGAGCACAGGTAAAGGCACAGCAGCCCAGAAAGAGGTTGGTTCCCTTAGTAGAATGGGTTGTGTGGGTTCAGCAAATCTTTCTGCTTTCCCTGGAATCCCTGAGATCAGAATATGAAACAAAGACATAGGACACTGGTTTTTGCTATGTTCCTTTGGGTCTCTGTAGTTGATTCCTCTTTAGTTTGTACTGAACATGCCAAGTTCTGTACAAGGTCTGAGCTACATGAAAGAAAAATATGAGAGAAAGGGCTTTGGGTCCATGCTTAGGCCAAGACTAAGAGGAGTAGGGAGGAGAACATCTCTAGCCATGGGATCAGGTGTAGCAGTTGCAGTAAGTGTTCTGCTGCTGACACCCTGCTGCTCCAGGCTTGGGGATTAGGGGAAGAAAGTAAACCATGTGTGAGCTGCAGCTGTGTCTGGCACCATTTCTCCAACCCTATCTTAAGCACTGTCTTTCAGGGTGGCATACGGGGTCTCTGGTCCCGCTCCCCACATAAGAATGCAGGATATGGTGAGACCAGAAAGGAACACCCACGGAGCCATAGATAGGGGAGTCATACTACTATATTCTTGCTGGCGGCTGGGTTGGAGACACAGGAAGCAGGAGCCACACTGTCCGCAACCCGCCGTCCTAACTGCAATCCGTGCTTGCCAGCCACCATCTTCTTGCTAGCCCCCCTTTTTGCTAGCGTAGCCACAGCAGTTATATTAGTGGTCAATGGTTCACTGGTTACAGATGACAGCCAACTAGCCACAGCTGATGGCCATCCAATCACAGTTGATGGCCATTTACTACCGGAGCCAGCACCTTTCCACGTAAGGCTGAGAGCCTGGAAACTGCACTCCTGGCTCTGTCCCCGCAAGCACCTTCTATTCAAAGTCAGCACAGTGCGTCATTTTACTCCTTCCTCCCACATAGTGCAGTGGGAAGAGTAGAGTCACAAGAATGTTGTGGGGACAGAGCCAGGAGTACAATTTCCAGGCTCTTGGCCTCACGTCGAAAGGTGCTCACTTGGGTAGTAAATGGCCATCAATTGTGATTGAATGGCCATCAGCTGTGGCTAGTTGGCCTTCAGCTGTAAACAGTGAGCCATTGGCCACTAATATAACTGACGTGGCTATGCTAGCAGCAAATAGGGGCTAGCAAGAAGATGGTGGCTGAGCTAGCAAGCGCAGATTGCAGTTAGCAAGTGGGTTTGGTTGCGGATCGTGTGGCTCCTACTTCCTGTGTCTCCAACTGTCGTGCAGGGGAGTCTGGCAGGGTCTCTGCTCCTGCTCCCCACAAGAGAACGCAGGATATGGTGAGGCCAAAAAGGAACACCCACGGAGCCATAGATAGGGGAGTCATACTACTATATTCTCGCTGGTGGCACTATAGTCTCACTGGAGGCTGGATCCACACTGTCTGCTGCCCACTTCTCTGCAATCTGCAACCCGCATTCCGCCATCCTACCTGCAATCCGCGCTTGCCAGCCCAGCCGCCACCTTCTTGCTAGCCCCCATTTTTCTGCTAGCGTAGCCATGGCAGTTATATTAGTGGCCAATGGCTCACTGGTTACAGCTGACGGCCAACTAGCCACAGCTGATGGCCATCCAATCACAGTTGATGGCCATTTATTACCTGAGCCAACACCTTTCTATGTGAGGCTGAGAGCCTGGAAACTACTTTCTGGGGCTCTGTCCCCACACCAACCCAGCAACCAGCGAGACTATACTTGTATGACTCCCCTATCTATGGCTCTGTGGGTGTTCCTTTCTGGCCTCACCATGTCCTGCGTTCTTATGTGGGGAGCAGGACCAGAGACCCCACATGGCATCCTACATGACAGATCTGGTTTCCAAACCCAGATAGGTGGCCTTAGGTAAAGTCATTTCCATTCCCTGAACCTTGGTATCTTTATCTGTAAAATGGGGATACTGTTAAAAACCTTCTTCATGGGATTGTTGTAAGAATGAAATTACATAAAATTGAAGAGATGTAACTCCTACTCATCCCCCATACATATCACCTTATAATTCCAGCTCTCATTGAGTTCTCCCTTTTGGTACCTCTGAAAAATTTAACCTCTTCTCAAACCCTAACATCCTGGCCAGTTTCCAGGTCTTTCATCTGCTCCCTCTCTCCCTTCAAGTTCTCAGGATTCCCCATTTCATGAAAACAAAATTAGCTTTTCATTCATGGCTAACTACTCCCGGACCTTGGTTCTCACTCTTATTTAGGTTTGGGAGCAACCATCTCCAGGAAGCACTGGGCTGGGTACGTAACATACCACAAAAATACTCACCCTATGAACTTGTTTGGCATTGGTTGTGTTGCCATCCTCCCATGCCTTCATGGAGCTCACAAAGTCAAGCTTGCTCTGTGGTTTTTGTGAGGCCAACAGCTGGGCCTATCATATAGGTTTTTCCATGATAATAGGGTCCCTTCACCTTTTATATGCTGCTTGCTCTGTCTGGAATACATCCCCATACCAATCTACTGCCTCATATGGCTAATTCCTGCTCCGCATAGGACTGATTTAAATATCATCTTCTCTAGAAACCTCCCTGGCCTTCTTTTCTATATGTCAAGGAATTACTCTTTTCCTCTGGGTGTTTCCATAGCACTCTGTTCTTTCTTCTCGCCTTTTACTGCACAGTCTCTATTTCAAAACTCATTATAGAATACTTTATTTGAATAGAAAGATCTAAAGAATATTGTAATGAACAACCATGTACCCAATTCAATTAAATATTAAAAATATTGTTGAGATCCTATATAACCTTCTCTGATTACATTCTCCTTCTATCGACAAGGATAACAATACCCAGAGTTAATATTTATAATCCCATGGCTTATGTATATACTTAAAACATAGTATAGAATTACTTTAATGGTTTCAAACATTGTATTAATCATATTACACTGTATGCATCATTCTGTATCTTGCTTTTTGTTTTGGTGTGTTGTATGTTTGAATATTATCAATATTTATATATGTAGGTCTGGTTAATTCATTTTAATTCTTGTATAGTATTTTATTATATGAATATACTCAACAGGATGTCAGCTCTATGAGGGAAAATGTCTTTTTCACTGAAACATCACCAGTGACAGAGACAGGGCCTGGTACACAACATATTTTTAATAAATATTTGTTGAATAGCTATGACAATGTATCCATTCTTTTTTTTTGATAACATCTGAGGTCAGTCAATTAAGTTCATGAACTCATCCTAGAAAAAGTGCTACATAGGAATGGCAGCAGCGAGGCAGACTGCTTCAGTTCTCCTCCAGATCTTACCACAAACTGAACTTCTATAACCCATCAAAGGACTCTCTGCTCATGACAGAGAACAGCTAAGAGACTCGTACGAGGATTACTTGAAGGCGGGCAAACTGGGCAAGCAGGGAAAGAGGGAAGGGAGCGGAGTGGAGACATGGCCCGCATCCATGGCTGTGGAGATGCAGGAGATCCCAGAACGGAACAGAGACCACAAAAGCCAGGAGGTGGGCTCTTTTCCTGCATCCCACAGCTGATCTTTCCCACCGAGAGGGCAGCATATCCAGTATTTGAGGCAGTAACCTCAGCTGAGACCTCCAGCTGGACCCTAGGTTGGACAAAGGACATAAACTTCATACCTGGGCCCCTCCCCCCACTCTCCCAATCCTATGCCCCACCCTTCCAGAGACTTAAGCTGGCCCCTGAACTGAGGAGTAGTGTCAGATTACAGAGGAGCAATAGTGCTTGGGATCTGGGAAGACCAACTAGCAGCTCTAACCCAGGGAAGAGGCTGAGAAGAGTGTGATATTGGTGGGCTGGGAGATAGAAGACCCCTCCATCCCCAGCCCCCACCCTTTCTGGCCTGCCTAGGGCAGGGCAATTACAACTGCAGAGACACTCTCAGGGATCAGTAGTAGGCAGCAGATGCAGCTCTGGGCTTTCGGCAGCTCAGAAATCTCCCGCCCGCCACACACACACACACACACACACACACACACACGGAAGAAGTGACCTAAGACTCAGGAGAACTGGGCACAGGGCTGGTGGTGCTACTCCCAGTGTGCATATGTGCAGGCAAGAGCAGAAACTGCACTGATTTTCTAGAAACTACCATCCAGACCCCTTAGCCCCACTCATCTAAAGCTGCAGTCCCAAGGTTACACTGGGCACCAGGTGACCTGCTCTGCCTGCACAATATGCAGAGGCCTCCTTAGTACAGCAGAGGAAAACCGGGAGGTTACTTGATGGGCTTAAGCCAAGACTGGTGCTGCTTTTTTTGTTTTGTTTTGTTTTTATATCTTCGATATCTTTGCCTGTGTCGAGTGTGGGTCATCAGTTGTTTTTACATGCGAATGTATTTGTTTTTTTCTTTGTTGTTGTTGTGCTTGGTGATTTGCTTTGTTTTGAAATTGCCCTACCAGGGCCCAGCTTAAGAGGTACAATATTCAATACACCCAGAGGCCAACTCCAGACCAAACCAGAGTACTACTGGATTTGACCTACAAGTGACACACCCAGAGGGAATTGTCTACAGGCACAAGAACCCATAGAGGTCAAACCTCATTTAAGAGGTCAACCCTCACACAGCAGAATATCCTGCTGTGGGCAGAGCAAAGTCTCACAACTAGTCAGCCTAGGAGTCAATCCCACCTACTCACAAGTTAAAAGCAATTAAAGATCAACTTTAACAGGACAATATACACAACAAAAGAGTCACCTTTGGAGCACACTCAGAGGAGAGGAAGGAAGTGGTGCAAGTCAAATATAAGGGACACATACTACATAAGATAACCCAGCAAAAACTAAGAACCCTAGGGGACTTACCTAATACATCCAAGCAAACACAGAGAGTCAGCCAGAATGGGGAAACAAAGAAACATGTCCCAAATAAAAGAACAGAAGAAACCTCCAGAATTGGAACCAAATGAAACAGAGGTAACCAAACTATCAGAGACAGAGTTCAGAACACTGACAATAAGAATGTTTAAGGAGCTTAGTGATGAGGTAAAGAAGGATAGGGAAATCATAATGAACAACCAGTTAGAACTAAAAAATACAATAACTGAAATAAAGAACATACTTGAAGGAATTACCAGCACGTTAGATGAAGTAGAGGATCGAATCAGCGAATTAGAAGACAAGTTAGCAGAGATCACCCAAATGGCACAACAAAAAGAAAAAAGAATAAAAAACAATGAAGATAGTTTAAGTGACCTCTGGGATAACATCAAGCACAACAACATGCACATCATAGGAATACCAGAAGGTGAACAGAGGAAGCAAGGGATTGAGAACATATTTGAAGTAATAATGTCCGAAAACTTCCCTAACCTGAGGAAGGAAACCAACATAGAAGCCCAGGAAGTGCAGAGAGTTCCAACCAGGATAAATCCAAACAGGTCCACACCAAGGCACATTATAGTTAAAATGGCAAAGTTTAAAGACAAAGAGAGAATCCTAAAAGCAGCAAAAGAAGGACAGCAGGTTACATACAAGGGACTGCCAAATGACTTTTCTACAGAAACATTGAAGGCCAGGAGGGAGTGGCAGGAGATACTCAAAGTGATGGAAAACAAAGACCTCGAACTTAGATTGCTTTATCTAGCAAGGCTATCATTTAAAATTGAAGGAGAGATAAAGAGATTCCCAGAAAAGAATAAGCTAAAGGAATTTTTGACCACCAAGCCAGCATTGCAGGAAATATTAAAAGGGCTTCTGTAATCAGAAGAAAGATGAAAACAATCTACAAATCTAAAAAATGTCAATAACTATGTACCTATCAATACTCTAAATGTAAATGGATTAAATGCTCCAATCAAAAGACAGGGCAGCTGAGTGGATAAGAAAGCAAGACTTTTGTATATGCTGTATACAAGAGACTCACCTCAGATCAAAAGACACACACAGGCTGAAAGTGAAGGGTTGGAGTAAGATTTTTCATGCAAGCGGAAATGAGAAAAAAGCTGGAGTTGCAATACTTATATCTGAAAAAATAGACTGTAAAATGAAGAATATATTAAAAGACAAAGATGGGCACTATATAATAAGAAAGGGATCGATCTGACAAGAAGACATAACCCTAGTAAACATCTATGCACCCAACAAAGGAGCACCTAAATATATAAAACAGATGTTGACTGACATAAAGACAGAGATCAACAGTAACACTGTCATAGTAGGGGACTTCAACACAACTCTGACAACAAGGGACAGGTCTTCCAGGCAGAAAATCAATATGGAAACAATGGCTTTAAATGACACATTGGACCACTTGGATTTAATCGTTATTTTTCAGAGCATTTCACCCCAAAAATGCAGAATACACGTTCTTCTTAAGTGCACGTGGAACGTTTTCCAAGATAGATCACATGTTAGGCCACAAAACAAGTCTTGATAAATTTAAGTAAATTGAAATCATACCAATTGTCTTCTCTGACCACACTGCTATGAAATTAGAAATGAACTACAGGACAAAAAATGGAAGACACACCAATTCATGGAGAATGAATAACGTGATACTAAATAATGAATGGGTCAACCATGAGATCAAGGAAGAAATTAAAAGATCTCTCGAGACAAATGAAAATGAAAACACGATGACCCAAAATCTGTGGGATGCAGTGAAAGTAGTCCTAAGAGGGAAATTCACAGCATTGCAGGCCTACCTAAAGAAACAAGAAAAATCACTAATCAACAGTTTATCTTCACACTTAAGGGATCTGGAAAAAGAATTTCAAAATAAGCCCAAAAGGAGTACAGGAAGGAGATAATAAAGATCAGAGCGGAAATAAATGAAACAGAAACCAGAAAAACAATACAAAAGTTCAATGAATCCAAGAGTTGGTTTTTAGAGAAGATAAACAAAAATCGACCAACCTTTAGCCAGACTCATTAAAAAAAAAAAGAGGACCCAAATTAATAAAATCAGAAATGAAAGAGGAGAAGTGACAACAGATACCACAGAAATACAAAAAAATTTAAGAAATAACTATGAGCAACTATATGCCAACAAAGTTGACAATCTGTAAGAAATGGACAATTTTCTAGAAGCATACAAACTTCCAAGGCTAACTGAAGAAGAAACGGAAAAACTGAATTGACTGATTACCACCAGTGAAATTCAATCAGTAATCAACAATCTCCCAACAAACAAAAGCCCTGGACCACAAGGCTTTACAGGTGAATTTTACAAAACATTCAAAAAAGAATTATCACCTATAATTCTCAAACTCTTCCAGAAGGCTGAAAGGCTCCCAAACACTTTTTACGAGGCCACTATCACCCTGATCCCCAAATCAGACAAAGACACTGCAAAAAAAGAAAACTACAGGCCGATATCTCTAATGAACATAGATGCAAAAATCCTAAACAAAATATTAATGAACAGAATTCAGAAATACATTAAGAACATCATACACCATGATCAAGTGGGATTCATCCCTGGTATGCAAGGGTGGTTCAACATCCGCAAATCAATTCATGTGATACATCACATTAACAAAATGAAAAATAAAAATCATATGATCATATCAATAGATGCAGAAAAAGCATTTGATAAAATCCAGCAGCCATTTATGATAAAAACCCTTAAGAACGTGGGAATAGAGGGATCATATCTAAACATAACATGATAAACCCCTAGCTAACATACTCAATGGGCAGAAGGTAAAACCATTTCCCTTCAGATCAGGAACAAGGCAAGGCTGTCCACTTTCTCCACTTCTATTCAACATAATACTGGAAGTTCTAGCCAAAGCAATCAGACAAGAAAAAGAAATAAAAGGCATCCAAATCGCTAAGGAGGAAGTACAATTGTCATTATATGCAGAGGACATAATACTATATATAGAGAACCCTAAAGACTCCACCAAGAAATTATTAGAGGTGATAAATGAATTTAGTAAAGTAGCAGGACACAAAATTAATATTCAGAAATCAGTTGCATTTGTATATAACAATAATAAAATATCAGAGGAGAAATTAAGAAAACAATCCTTCACAATTGCTTCAAAGACTGTAAAATACCTGGGAATAAATTTAACCAAAGAAATAAGAGATATGTACTCAGGAAATTGTAAGACACTGAAGAAAGAAATGAAAGAAGATAAAATGGATGGAAACACATACCATGTTCCTCGATAGGAAGAATTAATATAGTTAAAATGTCCATACTGCCTAAGGCAATATACATATTCAACGCAATTCCTATCAAACAACCAACAAAGTTTTTTACAGAAATAGGACATATAATCCTAAAATTTATATGGAATCATAAAAGACCCAAGATAGCCTCAGCAATCTTGAAAAATAAGAACAAAGTGAGAGGTATAACAATACCTGACATCAAATTATACTACAAGGCTACAGTAATCAAAACAGCATGGTACTGGCATAAAAAACAGACACATAGATCAATGGAAAAGAATAGAGAGCACAGAAATAAATCCAAGCCTATATGCTCATTTAATCTACGACAAAGGAAGCAAGAATTTATGGTGGGCAAAGACAGTTTATTCAATAAATGATACTCGGAAACCTGGACAGACACATGCAATACAATGAAGCTGGACCACCTCTTTACACCATATATAAAAATAAATTGAAAATGGCTTAAAGACTTAAATGTAAGA
This sequence comes from Rhinolophus sinicus, assembly GCF_057876585.1. NCBI lineage: Eukaryota > Metazoa > Chordata > Mammalia > Chiroptera > Rhinolophidae > Rhinolophus > Rhinolophus sinicus. The sequence continues at coordinate 44,791,103 of NC_142518.1, read as the reverse complement.
CCTGAAACCATAAAATTTCTAGATGAAAATATAGGAAGAAACTTTAGATACATTACCAGGAGTAAGATTTTTACTGATATATCCCCTCAGGCAAGGGAATTAAGAGAAAAAATAAACATGTGGGATTACATCAAACTACAAAGTTTTTTCACAGCAAAGGAAATCATCAATAAAACAAAAGGGATCCTACTGAATGGGAAAATATATTTGTCAATGATATATCCGATAAGGGGTTAATATCACAAATTTACAAAAAAAACTCACTCAACTAAACTCCAAAAAAAGAAACAACCCAATTAAAAAAAATTGGCAGAGGACATGAAGAGACATTTTTCTGAAAAGGACATACAGATGGTAAACAGACGTATGAAAAAATGCTCAACCTCACTAACCATCAAAGAAATGCAAACGAAAACCACAATGAGATACCACCTCACCCCAGTCAAAACTGCTATCATTAATAAATCAACAAACAACAAGTGCTGGCTAGGATGTGGAGAAAAGGGAACACTTGTGCACTGTTGGTGGGATTGCAGATTGGTGCAGCCACTATGGAAAATAGTATGGAGGTATCTCAAAAATCTAAAAATGGAACTACCTTATGATCCAGCAATTCCACTCATATGTATCAATCCGGAGATATCCAAACCTCTAATTCAAAAAAATTTATGCACCTCTATGTTTATTGCAGCACTATACACAATAGCCAAGACATGGAAACAACAGAAATGCCCATCAGAAGACGACTAGATTAAGAAACTGGTACATTTATACAATGGAGTATTACACAGCCATAAAGAAGAAATAAATCTTACCATTTGCAACAACATGGATGGACCTAGAGAACATTATTTTAGGTGAAACAAGTCAGACAGAGAAAGAAAATACCATATGATCTCACTTATATGTGTAATCTAAAGAAAAGAATAAGTGAATGAACTAATCAGAAACAGTCTCAGACACATAGAGGATAAACTGAGGGTTGCTCGATGAGAGGGTGGTGGGGATAAGGGGGAAGGTGAGGGGATTAGAAAGCACAGTCAGTAACCATAAGATTGCCTCAGGATCACGAAAGCTAATTTGGGGAATGTTATCAATAATGTTATAAAGATTTTGTAGGGTATCCGATGGACACTTGTCTCGTTAGGGAGACCACCTCAGGGAAGATGTAGATGCCTGATCACTGCACTGTACACCTGAGGCTGAAGCTGGACAATAATGAATGACAACTACAAGTTTATAGATATAGATATAGATATAGATATAGATATAGATATAGATATAGATATAGATATAGATATAGATATAGATATAGATACATATGTATGTCTATATAGATACATACATACATATATATGTGTGTGTGTGTGTGTGTGTGTACAGTTACAAGAATCAGAGTACAGCATTAGGAATAGAGGCAGTGGAAATGTAATGGCTGGGTGCGATGTCAGAGGGATAGTGGATGGGGAGAGGGGGGTTGAAACAGTGTGAGGGATATTAATGATAAATATTTACCTATTAAATTCTTTTGAGTGCTTGAAACTAATAAAAAAAGATAAAGTAATACAAAAAAAAGTGCTACATACCTTGATGAACATCACTATGGTCTCCTTCAAAGTACTCCCCATGGGAAGCTACACACAAGGCCAGAAACTAGACCCCCTTCAAAGCAATTATGAAACTCTTTTTTTTTAATTTATTGGGATGATAATTGTTAGTAAAATCACATACATTTCAGGTGTACAATTCTGTATTACATCATCTATAAATCCCATTGTGTGTTCACCACCCAGAGTCAGTTCTCCTTCCATCACCATATATTTGATCCTCCTTACACTCATCTCCTACCCGCCACCCAACTTACCCTCTGGTAATCACTAAATTATTGCATCTGTCTATCAGTTTTTGTTTCTCATTTGTTTGTCTTGTTCTTTTGTTGTTTTTGGTTTATATACCACATATCAGTGAAATCACATGGTTCTTTGCTTTTTGTGTCTGACTTATTTCACTCAGCATTACACTCTCAAGATCCATCCATGTTGTCACAAATGTTCCTATATCATCTTTTCTTACCGCTGAACAGTATTCCATTGTGTACGTATACCAGAACTTCTTTATCCATTCATCTATCGAAGGACATTTTGGTTGTTTCCATGTCTTAGCCACTGTAAACAAAGCTGCAATGAACATTGGAGCACACCTGTCTTTATGTATAAATGTTTTCCGATTTTTTGGGTAGATACCCAGGAGAGGGATTGCTGGGTCATATGGCAATTCTATTCGTAATTTTTTGAGGAACCTCCACACTGCCTTCCATAATAGCTGCACCAGTTTACATTCCCACCAACAGTGTATGAGGGTTCCTTATTCTCCACAGCCTCTCCAACATTTGTCACTATTTGTCTTGTTGATGATAGCCATTCTGACTGGGGTGAGGTGACATCTCATTGTGGTTTTTATTTGCATTTCTCTGATGATTAGTGATGTTGAGCATTTTTCCATATGTCTATTTGCCATATGTAAGTCCTCTTTGGAGAAATGTCTCTTCAAGTCCTCTGCCCATTTTTCAATTGGGTTGTTTGTTTTTTTGTTGTTGGGTTGCATGAGTTCCTTGCATATTCTGGATACTAGCCCCTTATCGGAGGCACTGTTTGCAAAAATCTTCTCCCATTCAGTTGGTGGCCTCTTTATTTTGTAGATGGTTCTTTTGTTGTGCAGAAGCTTTTAAGTTTCATATAGTTCCATTCGTTTATTTTAGCTTTTACTTCCATTGCCTTTGGAGTCAAATTCATAAAATGCTCTTTGAATGCAAGGTCCATAAGTTTAGTACCTATGTTTTCTTCTATGCAGTTTATTGTGTCAGGCCTTATGCTTAAGTCTTTGATCCATTTTGAATTAATTTTGTTCCATGGAGACAGATAGCAGTCCAGTTTCATTCTTTTGCACGTGGTTATCCAAATCTCCCAGCACCATTTATTGAAGAGGCTGTCTTTCCTCCGCTGTATGTTTTTAGGTTCTTAGTCAAAAACTATTGTCCATATTTATGTGGTTTTATTTCTGGGTTCTCAATTCTATTCCATTTGTCTATGTATCTGTTTTTCTACCAATACCATGCTGTTTTGATTATTGTAGCCTTGTAGTACAAGCTAAAGTCAGGGAGTGTGATACCTCCAGTATTGTTCTTTTTTCTTAAGATTGCTTTGGCTATTTGGGGTCTTTTGTGGTTCCAAACAAATCTGATGATTTTTTGTTGTATTTCTTTAAAATATGCCATTGGGATTTTGATGGGGATTGCATTAAATCTGTATATTGCTTTGGGTAATATGGCCACTTTAACTATGTTGATTCTTTCAATATATGAGTACGGAATGTCTTTCCATTTCTTTGTTCTTCTTCAATTTCTTTCAAAAATGTCTTATAGTTTTCAGCGTATAGGCCTTTCACATCCTTGGTTTAGTTTATTCCTAGGTATTTTATTCTTTTTGCTGCAATTGCAAAAGGAATTGTCTTTTGTATTTCTTTTTCTGAGATTTCATTGTTAGTATATAGGAATGCAATGGACTTTAGTACGTTGACTTTGTAGCCACCAACATTACTGTATTCGTTGATTGTTTCTAATGGCTTTTTGGTGGAGTCTTTAGGGTTTTCTATATATAGCATCATGTCATCTGCAAACAGTGAGAATTTAAGTTCTTCATTCCCAATTTGGATGCCTTTTATTTCTTTTTCTTGCCTAATTGCTCTGGCAAGGACTTCCAACACTATGTTGAAAAGCAGAGGTGATAGGGGACAGCCCTGTCGTGTTCCTGAACATAGAGCAAAGGGCTTCAGTTTTTCTCCATTAATTATGAGATTACCTGAGGGCTTGTCATATTTCGCCTTTATAATGTTCAGGTGTTTTCCTTCTATACCTATTTATTAAGTGTTTTAAGCATAAATGGATGTTGTATCTTCTCAAATGCTTTTTCTGCATCAATTGATATAATCATATGATTTTTGTCCTTTATTTTGTTTATGTGATGTATCACATTGATGGATTTGTGGATGTTGAACCATCCTTGTGCCCTGGGGATGAACCCCACTTGGTCGTGATGAATAATCTTTTTAATGCATTGTTGTATTCGATTTGGTAGAATTTTGTTTAGGATTTTTGATCTGTATTTATCAGAGATATGGGTCTGTAGTTTTCATTTTTTGTGTTGTCCTACCAGGTTTTGGTATTAGGGTAATATTGACTTCATAAAATGCGTTAGGGAGTACTGTCTCTTCTTCAATTTTTTTGGGAGAGTTTGAGCAGGATAGGTATTAGATCCTCCTTGAAGGTTTGGTAGAATTCACTAATGAAGCCATCTAGTCCCGGACTTTTGCTTTTGGGAAGGTTTTGGATGAAAGATTCAATTTCGTTACTGGTGATTGCTCTGTTCAGATTTTCCAGTTGTTCATGGTTCAGCCTTGGAAGGCTATATGTTTCTAAGAACTTGTCCATTTCTTCTAGGTTATTGAATTTGGTGGCATATAGTCTTTCATAGTATACTTGGATGATCCTTTGTATTTCTGTGGTGTCTGTGATTAATTCCCCTCTTTCATTTCAGATTTTTAAATCAGTGTCTTCTCTCTTTTTATCTTAGTAAGTCTAGCCAAGGGTTTGTCAATTTTGTTAATCTTTTCAAAGAACCAGCTCTTTGTCATATTAATTTTTTCTATTGTCTTTTTGTTCTCTATTTCATTTAGTTCTGCTCTAATTTTTGTTATTTCCTTTCTTCTGCTGACCTTGGGTTTTACTTGTTCTTCTTTTTCTAGTTCTTTAAGGTGTAACATGAGGTTATTTATTTGGGAGTTTTCTTGTTTCTTGAGATAGGCCTGTAATGAGATAAATTTCCCTCTTAAAACTGCTTTCGCTGCATCCCAAAATTTTTGGTAGGATGTATTTTCATTGTCATTTGTTTCTATGTATCTTTTGATCTCTCCTCTAATTTCTTCTTTGACCCAGTCCTTCTTTAAAAGTATGTTATTTAATCTCCATGTGTTTGTGTTTTTTCCCGCTTTCTTTTTACAGTTGATATCCAATTTCAAAGCCTTGTGATCAGAGAATATGCATGGTATGATTTCAATCTTCTTAAATTTGTTGAGACTGATTTTATGTCCCAATATATGGTCTATCCTTGAGAATGTTCCATGTACACTAGAAAAGAATGTATAGTCTGATGTTTTAGGATGAAGTGCTCTATAAATGTCAGTGATGTCCATTTCATGTAATGTGTTATTTAGGGCTGCTATTTCGTTATTTATTTTCTGTTTGGATGATCTATCCATAGCTGTCAATGATGTATTTAAGTCCCCTAGTATAATTGTGTTTTGGTCAATTTCTCCCTTTAGTTCTGTTAGTAGTTGCTTGGTATATTTCGGTGCTCCCTGATTGGGGGCGTAAATATTGATGACTGTTATGTCTTCTTGTTGTACAGTTCCCTTTACCATTATGAAATGTCCATCTTTGTCTCTTGTTATCTTTTTCACCTTGAAGTCTGTTTCATCTGATATCGGTATGGCTATACCTGATTTTCTCTGGGTACCATTTCCTTGGAATGTCAATTTCCACACTTTCACTTTGAGTCTGTGCTTGTCCTTGTAGCTGAGATGGTTCTCTTGGAGACAGCATATGGTTGGGTTGAGTTTTTGGATCCAATCTGCTACTCTGTGCCTTTTTACTGGTGAGTTCAGTCCATTTACATTTAGGGTTATTATTGATATGTGAGGATTTCCTGTCATTCTATCTTTAATTTTCTGGTAAGGCTGTGTCTCCATTGTTTCTTTGCCTTTTTGTTGTTGTCTATTATTTCTGTGTGGTGGTATTCTATGATGTTTCCCTCTGTTTCTTCTTTTATTACAGTATATATTTCAGTTTTGGATTTTTTTTCTCTGTCTAACCTTAAGTTTATTTAAAAGAAAGTTTCATATTTAGAATATTCCATTATCTTCAGGCCGCTTACTTTCTCCATTTCCATATTCCGGTTCAGGCATTTACTCTCTCCCCCCTTTTATGTTTTGGTTGCCACAAATTGTCCCTGTTTATGGTGGTCGAATAGCATTCCTTAGTTTTTCTTGTAGTGCAGGTCGTATATTAGAAAATTCCCTCAGCTTTTATATGTCTGGAATGGTCTTTATTCCTCTTTCATATCTAAAGGATGTCTTTGCTGGATATATTATTCTTGGCTCATGATTTCTCTCTTTCAATAGTTTGAATATTTGGTTCCACTCCCTCCTGGCTTGTAGAGTTTCTGCTGAAAAATCTGATGATAATCTAATGGGCTTTCCTTTGTAGGTTACCGTCTTCTTTTCCCTGGCTGCCTTGAGGATTCTTTCTTTGTCGTTGATTTTAGACAGCTTCAATACAACGTGCCCTGGAGAAGGTCTGTTGGGATTGAGGTAACTAGGTGTTCTATTTGCTTCTTGGATTCGAGGGTCCAGTTCTGTCCACCAATTTGGAAAGTTCTCATCGACAATTTGTTTGAATATATTCTCTGTTCCCTTCTCTCTTTCTTCTCCTTCTGGTATGCCCATTATTCTTACATTGCTCTTTCTGATGGAGTCAGAAAGTTCTTGTAGAGTTCTTTCATTTCTTTTAAGTCTCAAGTCTCTTTCTTCTTCCATCTGTGTAATTTCCAGGTTTCTATCATCGATGTCAGTTATTCTTTCCTCCATCTGGTCAACTCTACTACCTAAGCTGGTCATTTCATTCTTACTTTCTTCTATTGAGTTCTTAATCTCCAGGAGTTCTGTTTGTTTTTTTTTTTTTTTAAATTTCAATCTGTTTCTTAAAATGCTCAGGTTGGTTTTTTATTGTGTTTTTTAGTTCATTAAACTTCCTTTCTGTGCATTCTTGCATCTCGTTGAGTTTTTTCAGAACTGCAATCTTGAATTCTCTGTCATTTAAGTCACATATTTCCGTATCTTTAATTTCCTTTTCTGGAGACTTTTCACTTTCTTTCTGAGGTGTCTTATTGCCTTGGTTGTTCATGGCAAGTACTGATTTATTATTTCTCTTCCTAGACATCTACAGGAGTGGCTTCTGCAACAGGTTGATAGGAAGAGGTCTTTCTTTTGTTTTCCGGTATGTGTTGATGGAATGTTTTATTTTCTCTCTGACTGCAACCTTTTTTTTTCTCTCTCTCACATGCTAGTGCTATGTTTTCTCTGCACTATTCCAGTTTCTCACACAATGGGGGGATTCCCTGGGAGACGGGCTTCTCCTTTGTTAATAGTTCACCTGGGTTGCAGGGCGCAGTGTCCTTGTGGGTATGCGGAGAGCTTTTGAAGTTCCAAAGCTCTTCCTGAGCCGGATTCAGAGCCTGTATGTTTCAGCAGTTCTGTTTACTCCTGCAGGGATCCGCCCAGATAGGTGGGGCCAGGGGCGCAGCGAGTTGTGAGAGGTGGTCCAGTGCAATGGGGGCGAGCACCACCACAGTAGGGAGGGGGCCGCTAGTCTCAGTGCCCAAGGCTTCCGTTCTCTGCTCTGCATTGAGGGCTTAAACAACGGTTTTCAGCCTTCTTCCCTCAGTCTTTTCTCTGACTTCTGTGCCATGAGTGTTGGGTTCAGCCCTATTATATGCTGCCCCATCAGCCCTGTGGCCACAAGGGAAGCCCTAACAGTCTGAGTTCTGCGTGTAGCTGTGGTAGTTGTGGGATGCAACGAGCTTGGAGCACTGAGCTAGGTCTGCGTCCTGTGCCTGCATGGCTCCGTCTCAGCACTTCTCCCTTCCCTTCTCCCCCGCTGGCATGATACGTCCACCTTTAGGTGCATCCAGTAGTGGGCCTCTTCGTGTTGCCTGTCTGCTGTGCAGGGAGTCCTTTGTGGGGTTATTGTTGTTCGATTAGTTGTAAATTCCAAGGGATCTTTACAGAGGCACATCTCATGCCACCATTTTGAAGACGTCTCTTGAGATTCTTTCTGGAATGACTCTTTCAGAGCTGTGGTCGTGTTACCCTTGATGTCCTGAATGTCATCAAAATGTCTTTCTTTCAATATTTCCTTTATCTTCGGGTCAAGAAAGAAGTCATTGGGGGACAGATAAGGTAAGTAGGGAGGGTGTTCCAATACAGTTATTTGTTTACTGCCTAAAAACTCCCTCACAGACAATGCTGTGTGAGCTGGTGCATTGTCGTTATGCAAGACATAAATTGTTTGTGAAATGTTCAGGTTGTCTAACTTTTTTGCACAGCCTTTTCAGCACATCCAAATAATAAACTGGTTGACCGTTTGTCCAGTTGGTACAAATTAATAATGAATAATCCCTCTGATATCAAAAAATGTTAGCAACAGCATTGCAGTAAGTTCGTGAACTTAATTGTCAGACCTATTGCATAGTATTTTCAGGTTTTGGTTATCATAAATAATGCTGTAATGAACAGCTTGTACATTCTCCTTATGAATATGTTTTAGGAGATTTTCTATGGTCTGCCCCACGGAACACATTTTCTAGGTTTGAGAGCATTCACCCCTTCAACTCTACTAACTAATCCCAAATCATTTCTTTCCCAATTACCCTTTTCCACCACCTGCAAAATATGTGTGTTCCTGTTGCTCTAGATCCCCACCAACACATGGAATTTAGGACTTAAATTTTTGGTACTGTCTCTAATGATCTCTTTCATTCAGAATCAACTTTGTGCTCCTTTAAGACATGAGCTTTGTCTTATTCACCTTTATATCCATAAGCCTAGCATGGTGCCTGGCACCAAGTAGGTACATCTATTCACATTGGGTCTGTGCTTGCTACATAGAAGGAGCTAAGTCAGCATTTATTTCTGAATGCTGGAATCAAATTTTTAAGGATAAAGTTATAAATGACTTGGTGGCTTTCCCTATGTTAAAGTTCTTTGTCTGATGATTTTTGAATCTGAGCTTGAAAGGTATATGTGCTTGTCAACTTCCAGGTCATACCATTTGCTCTATTCCTCTCCTCACTTCTCACTGCCCTGTGGTTATAGAAACCATGCTATCTGCACTATTGTTCATGGAAGTGCATCATCATCTACATTCTGCTTAAAATTCTTGTCTGATTTCCCTGATGTTCATCATTTATAAAATACTTTGCATTTCTGCATATACTCTTCCTGTTGGCCTTGAATATATATATATATATATATATATATATATATATATATATATGGAGATACATGTATGGTCATGGGACGTAAAGTACAGCCTAGGGAATTCAGTCAATGGTATTGTAATAGATATATACAATGTCAGAGATTAATAGACTTGGGGGGTTTTTACTTTGTGAGGGGTGTAAATGTCTAATCATGTTGTTTTGTACGCCTGAAACTGATTTAAAAAAAGAGAGACTGGTTGCTTATTTGGACAATCTGAGCAACTTCTGCATTTAGCTTCTTTTCCAAACAGGGACCCTGCATTTGCCGTCCCGAATACACTGTAGCGTAGAGAAAGACAAACACTGGTCAGCCATTGGCCCAGGTTCCCTGATACCCACCAGTGACGAACCTGAATGTTTCCAGGAACACCCTCCTGGTTGTCACAGGATACCAGCAGTACAGGTGTGTCCTAAGCCAGATTGAAAACCAGCTAGGCCACTTCTTTGCCTTCACAGACCTGTGAAATAATGGAAACTTGTGGTCTTCTGAAAGTTTGTTTACTTCACATATAATATTCATCTTTGTAAAACCATCCCAAGTAGAAGTGATAGAGGAAGTAGAGGTACTGCTTGGAAGAGGCAGCAGCTAAAGCTTTCACAAACATATAAATGCCAAATAAGATCAGAGATACAATGACTCTGGATTGTGTACATATATAGTTCTATATTTAAAATAAAAGATACAATACGATTTGATTACATAATAATAAGATACAATTTATGGAAGGGGAGGATTTCTTCACATGGGTACATTCTCCATGTGGCTAAGGGGAAAGCTAGGGAAAAGCTGTATGTTATGGGGGATTTATTTAGGTTTAGGATTTTTCTGGCATGTTTGTAGTTAGGGAGAGCAAGGTCTACAAAGGAAATGTGAGCTATGGGAGGTAGAGGGTTGCTTTTTATGTAGTGGAATTTTTATCAGAGCTGGAAATTTGTTGAGCCCTACATTGCACTATCCTGACATTCATTCATTGGCCAGCCAGGGCCCTCTGCCCACCTCCGTATTAGCATTGCACTATCATCAGTCCAAAGGAGAGCTTCCCATTTTCTCTGTGTGGTAAACTGAAAATTTGATATTACAAGGTAGGGGTTAAAGGACAATCCTCTACCAAAAACGTCCTGTCATTCTTCTGTTACCCTATTTCGGGAGCAAATGGTTTTCTTTTACCTAAGGGGAATAGTTGTCCCAGTTCAGAATGGCATCATCTTGGTAGGGGAGAAATACCAGCAGGGTAGGATGGCCCCAAAGGTTGATGAGCCTTTTATATAATTCAGAGAGGAAGAATAATACAGTGAGGACTTATTTGAGACAGATGAGGAGTTCCATGTCTCAAAGAACTGAAGTGCTGCATTAGACTACTTATTGGCAGGGCCAGTCAGGCATGTCCTTGTGGTTGCACTACTGCTGCTACCTTAGCTGTAAGTGTATCTCTGGGTGCCAGAGAGAGAGTGGTCTGTGATTTCTTTGAATAGCTCGCCTCAAATGCCTTCCAAGAGATAAGATTAGAGAGGTCGGAATGAGGTAAGAATGGATCTCTGGGAGGAATCACATTGTCTATGAGGAATGGAGGGACTGTGGAAACAAAGCACAGCCTAGCTGCTGGTGACCATACCAGAGTGAGATTAGCACTCTGTATGCAAACCAGTCCTATCTCTGTTATCAGCTACTTTTGGCATGAATATATATATATTGGGGTCAGAGGGCCTCTTGGAGGCGTTTGTAGAACTGCAGAGCAGAGGGGGGCATCTTAGCCAAAGTACCCTTCCCAGCCATGCAAAATCACCTTTGCCAACTCCTGGGAGTGATTCCCTAACAAGTATGCTGCTAAGCACTCACAGATACACAGGAGTCCAAATAGGCAAATAAAAGCAATTATCAATGAGCTATGCATTTATTCTCCTAAGAAGGATATTGGAGGCCTCAGAATTTTCGTTTGGAGAGTTAAAAGTGTCTCCAAGTCCTAAGGGCCTTGTTCCCATGGTCTGGAAATAATAAGTTAAGTAGTCCAGACGATGTGACAAAGAAAAGTCCATCATGTTGAGTGCAAGATCTTGAGACTTTACCAACTAAATTAGAGAAAGACAAGTTACTAGAAATACTCCTGGGGACCATGCAACAATCCCTGAGAAACGTGGTTAGTTGGACTCCCTTAACAATTCAAGTTTCACTCCCCAACCACACAAGTAATTGTATAGGTAACAGAGTCAATACCAACCCATTCTTCATTTCTCCTTCTCATCCTCTTGAGTGAAAGGGAGCTATCAGCAGAGTGAAACTTACCTAGAGCTTGACAGAACATTTGCCCAACCTGGAGCACTGGAAGCAGCTCAGTGCAAGAAGATATGGTCTCGTAATTCCCAGAGAGGAATGAAGTGTCTGACATTTGGAACTATTATTGGAAACCATTGTTCACTCTGCATGAGAAGTGGTTCAACCTGCAGAAGGTTGCCATTATAATATGCAACTTTTGGTTTGGCATAACAAGTTAGAAACATCATTTCTGTATATATGTGTATATGGCTACATAAAAATATACTCTAGTAATTTGAAGGAGTAATAGTTAAGCTTAAAACAATAGATTAGTAAAATATCTACAAAAGACAGTAACATTTGGGTAATGTATCCACTGTAGGCTGTGGACAAGAATATTTCAATAAGGTAATGGAATGCTGGTTGCTTCACTATACCTGCTCACTATGGTCTGCAGAGGTCTGGGATACCTGCCCACCCTTCAGGTGAGAAGGGACATTCTTGATGGAAGTTTTCCCCCATTCAGGGGGTAAACAGAAGTGAGGAGCCTCCCTTACTGCTTATCTTCCCTGGCCTTGGCACAATATGAGGTACAGTGGAGAATGGGGACAGAGACAAAAGAGATCTTCAGCAGTTGAGAACAGTAGTGAAAAAGTGGAGGCAATTGCCTTAAGTAATTGGGCCAAGGCAGCCCACTCTGAAGTGGCTTTTTGCTCTAGGACAGCTAGTCCAGACTTAATTATACTAACAAGATAAGGTATGAATGATATCAATTCAAAAGCTGGAACTTCAGAGTAACATTTAGTTCAACAGTTTAACACTTTAAAATGTTACTGTTGTTTGCTGGTCTAAGCAACCCATCATGAAATCTTATGGAGAGGAATGTGGTCATTTCTTCATAAATTATATTTCCTGAGACATCTTGTGAGGGATCCTTGGAATTTACTAAAGATGTCTATATTGCCTTTGTAGCTACATGAAGTCCTGTTGAAAGTTCTGGTCAGTGTCTGCCTCAAGGAAACACTTTTTTATAAAGCAGATGCAATACAAGCATGTCCAGCCAAAGGGGAATCCTCTTGCTGAACAAATTATGGGATGAACTTCTCTTCACTAAAACACTGGATAGAAGAATGATGCACATCACTGGAGAATTTTTTGAACACTTGAAAGACTCTTTCCCCCAGTTAAGCTAAATCATAAATGTGACGAGAGTATCATTGACTCTGTTCCTGGGTATCCCACTACGCATAATTTGTGTTAGCCAAGGCTGTCCCATAGCAAAGCTGCTGACCATCAGGGACAACTGGGAATTCTCACTGGATAGGTGTTCAAATGATGATCAATTTCTTCCTATCTCTAGACCCATAATTTCCTCAGCAGAGACAGGCAAGAGGAAGGAACAAGGCTTGGCCTTTCACCATAACCTCCTAGTGGTAGCTTACTTCATTCAACTCACAGGATCTACTTAAGTCAGTGGCAAAGCTTATTCAGACCATTTCCTGGGAGCACAGCCACAACATAATCACTTCCTGAAGAAAGCTGGAAGAAGAAGACCACCCTGGTAGTACTGTATTTCCCTGAAAATAAGACTGGATCGTATACTAATTTTTGCTCCAAAAGATGTATTAGGGCTTATGATCAGAGGATGTCATCCTGAAAAATCATGCTAGGGCTTATTTTCCGGTTAGGTCTTATTTTCAAGGATACACAGTGGTTGGAGGCTGGTGGTGATTCCCCCATTTCTTCCACCACACACGTGGCACTACTTGTTGAGCCAAGCACAGATGTTTCTAGTATTGTCAGTAGGCTAAGTCATGGGCAGGTAAAAAGGTTTGCAGTTACCTCTTGGTTCTGAGTATCCCCAAACCAGGGTTTTTCTAGGACTTATAGCCCTGTGTGTCTGGGCAGTTTTACAAACTTCTTAAATAGACAGGACATGGACCTAGCCTGACTTTCACTGCCTTTTACATCACTAACGCTCTTGGGTCACAAGTGAAAATTGACTTTGAGCAGTTCTAGGATTCTTTGGGCCACTACAGAAGAGATGGGAGTAGTTGGAGCAGAAGCCCAGGCCTCTGTTTCCATGAAGAAGACATATTTTCTGGGTGTATGCTAGCCAAAAAGAAAGCAAAGGGGGGAAAAAAAACTACTCTTGGGGTTTCTTCCAGTGGCATTCTTGTTTATATTAGTAGGTGTTTATATATATGCACATGTGTGGCTACATCGTCCAAACAATGGAAAGCATTGAGTAGTAGTCAGGAAACATGCATGCAAGCCCCTTCTCTTTTCTGGTTCTTACTTTTCCTGTTTACAAAAGGGGAAGTAGGAAAGAACCAGAGTGTCTTTCAGGTGCTCATTTTTGTAGAATGCTGCTTGCTTCTTTTTTCCCCCTGATGCTATGAAAATGAATCAGAGGAAGAGGCTCACTACTTTTAAAGTCAGTGGATAGTCTCCTCATGCAATCCAGGGATGAGCATGTTGTCTAGCCTGGTGTAACTTCATGATCTTTGGTTTAGGGTGCAGTTGGGAGGCACTGCCTTGTTCGATGTGATTCAACTGCATAGTTGCTTTTGAAAGGGGAGACTACAGATAGTGTCAGTATTTAGCATAATCACCCTTGGCCCCCAGGAGGATAACTACAGGTTCCTTCTTCAACAGAGAGGTAGCTACAGGGGCTTTCTGGAAGTGGAGAAGTACAGGCCAATCTGGAAGGGCAGCAGGTACAAACCCTCCCCTCATTTCTTTTGTCTGAGTCCATGCAGATACACTTTGTGCGCTGCTGTTTACCTGACATGTGGATTTGGGGGCTTATATATTAAAGTCATGGTGTTCTTGAAATCCACATGAGTATTGGGTAATAGCCAGAGAATCTGATTGGATGTTTTCTGGCATGGGAACAACACAAAGGTGATGATACTGGCAGTGTATGTGGAGCGTATCCTAAATATACAAGGCATGCCCAATTTCCATTGGAGCTGTTAGAAATTGCTTGAATGCAAAGGAGGCTGTGGAGTGTTAGATGCCTCATGGGAAACATTGCAGGCAAAGAGCTGTCTACTACTTCCACTGTCAAACCCTAGTCGATTTTAGGTCTGAACAATGGCTGCTTTAATTGTTTCTAAGACTTTTATCCAGGTAAAAGTCTACGAAGCCCTGCTTGGAGGCTGATTGTTAAGATCTGAATATGATGGGGTCAAAGTTCCTTATTGGAGGCTCTGCAGGTCTTTGAGGGGTCAACAGAGATTGTTCCTTTCAGTGGCCCTCATAGAAGTATAATGGGCCAAGTTGGGATGGTTCCATATGGAATTACTGAAGGTGCTGTTGTGGGTCTGTAACACCCAAGTAGGGTAACTGGTGTTTAATAGGAAAAGAAATGGGACTGAACATCTTGTTGTCTCTCTATCAGGCCTGGGGGCCTGGTTTAGGCCAGCTGTATCCCCCAAAGGTGTGAAGAATAGAGATTCTCTGTCGAGATGTTCTTTCATTCTCCAATCCCAAGTTAGTAATTCTGTTATTATGACCTGGACGTGGAAAGAATTGGGGATTTCTGAGGCAAAAAGAGATTAGTTTGAAAAGGGGCAGCAAAGGAAGGGCACTGGTATTAGATTACATGGGTAGGATACTATAGTGGACCACAGAGTTATAGTCGGGTGGTGGACTGTGGCATTCGAGGGTAGGATCCAGTGGCAGGAGGGAAGTCTCTTTCATCTGGTCTTCCTCTTCAAGCTCAAGGGCTGAGTGGTATTTTACAAACTCCATCTCAGTCTCCCTCTGAATGGTCTCGTTGTTCTTGCTGACAGTTCTCAGGCTGGTCAGAGGGAGAGAAAAAAAAAAAACATGCTTAGCTTAGGACTGATAGTTTGGCAGATAGGAGAGCATATTTTAGACAGAGGAGTTCCAGAGGCTGGCAGACATTGAGGAAGCTCCTTTTGAAAATATCAAGTTTCTCCCTTTGGGGAAGTCAAAGGTCAGTGTAGGTGTAAATGCACTGATGTGGTGATCTTGTGCTAGGCAAATGGGGAAACTGAAGAAATAGGAATTGGAATTGTGGTCCTTTCTAGCAGGCAGTTTCTAATCTGACTGGGGAAAGCCACCAGGAATATTTACAATGTGGCTTGTATTCACTGTTAATACTGCTTCAAGCCCCAGGAAATTCAACAGAGCTGTGTAACTTTGGAAGAGTCACATTATGGGCTTCAATTTCTTCATCTGTAGGATGAATATGAGGAAAGAGAGTTGGATTAGAGGATCTTTAAAGTCTTTTGGGCTCTAGTATCTTATTTGACTATTTCTGGCCTATAAAAACGGCAATTACATATAGTTTAACTTAAAGCTTTCAGGTATCATGCTTTCTGCCACAAGAAGAATCCTCTGTCACCCTACACTAGTTTTTCTCTTGACTATCACTCACTTTCCTCATATGTAAAAGCAGGAGTGAAAGGTTTCCTGGCCTCCCAGAATGGTTTCAGTAGGGGTGGGGCAGCAGGAAGCAATTCCCTTCTCTGAATCCTGGAGCACTGTAGTGGCATCAGGGCCCTGAGTCTCTCTACTCCTATTCCCTCTCTTCCTCATCCTGAGCCCCTAAGGCAGAATGGAACTTCCTTCTCTCTGTGTCTCTCTCATCCAATAATCCTTGGCAGCCCTGAGTGGAGGTTAGTGCCTGTGGGCACTGACTCAAGGGTCCTTCCTTGTTGTACAGACTATTTTGGGTCCCAGGCCTTCTGGAGCCAAATGCTGGGTTATGATCTGGGGGCAAGAACCCCCATCTTTCTACGAGGTTAACAGAGCTCTTAATGAGTATTTAATGAGAGTACTTTACATAGTAACTTTGATTAAGAGCTATAATTTTATTCTACGCCAGCTCATAGGAAACAAAACACATATTTATTTTTCCTGGAATCTAATTCAGTTACATCTAGAATTTTTCAAGTTGAAAAAAATGTTACAGCTTCCCCCATACCCTCCTTAAATAAGCTTGCATGGGTTCAGGGAATATGGGGATAGGGAGTCATGTATGAGGGGCCCAGGCCTCTGTAGCAAAGTGGACCCCTGATATGGTGTCTTATCACTTAAAGATATATGGTTTCTCTGGCAGGTAGTAGATGCCTTACTCTCACCATTACCGCTTACTCTTTTGTGGCTTAAGACATTTATCTCCTGGGTAAAAGCTGCCTGACTTGAGAGAGGCTATGATAACAAGTGTCATATCATCTCACATTGAGAATAAACTTTTAAGCTTTGTCCTAAAAGTAGGCCGTGGTTAAGTGGACCTGGAGCCACCTCATTTCCCCACCATGGCCAAATCTGTCTATTCTCCTACCTGTCAAACACTTCTTGGCCTCCTTCTTTCTCTGCTTTTGCTCATGCCTTTTTCTAACTGGAATACCTTCTCTCTTCTTACACACTCATCTAAATTATACTCATCTTCACAGGTCTTATTCAGATCCCACTTTGCCAGAAAGCCACACCCTACCATCCCAGTATGGAAGCCTTCCCTTTCTGAACTCTTAAAGTATGTAGTCAGAAGAGAGGACTCTAGAGGCCAGATTTCTTAGGTTCAAATCCCAGCTATGCTATTGGTTAAGTTACTAAGGCTCTCTGTGCCTCAGTTTCCTCATCAAGGAAATACATAATAACCACATAGAATTGTAATGGCAAAATATGTTTTTACACATAAACTACCGTGTTTCCTGGAAAATAAGACCTAACTAGAAAATAAGCCCTAGAATGATTTTTCAGGATGACATCCCCTGAACATAAGCCCTAATGCATCTTTTGGAGCAAAAATTAATATAAGACCCGGTCTTATTTTCAGGGAAGCACGGTAGTTGGAACAGACTGGTACATGGTAAGTGTTTTAAACGTGTTAGCTGTTAGTATTAATGCTGTCCCTTTGCCCCATCCCTTGTACCATTTTACGTTCCACGCTTTGTTTGGTTGGTGACTTTTTAATGTTTGTTTTATTTCTTCATCTAGACTGCAGTACAATGACCACCAGTTGTATAGAACGTCACAATTTACAACCACTTGTATGTATTCAGTCTCATTTAATTTCACTTAAAATGTCCATACAAAATAACCATTATTTTTTGTCATTATATAAATACGGAAAATGAAGCTCAGAAAGGTAGTTAAGTCTCTTTTCCAAAATTTTCAGAGGAATGCTCAAATCAATGCTTCCAATTAGAAGTATTAGGTTTCCTTAGTCATCATGGAGCAACTGTAGAGGGATGAACATTGACAGGGCTTCCAGTAGACCATTTGGCGTTTTTGTGTGGATTACAGAAAAGGGCCCTTTTCTTTGGGATAAAAATAGATGTGTCACCATGATAGGATACATGGCCTGGGTACCCTTGTACAGGACACAACCTGCACAACCATATATGGCCGCCTTGGTCTTTGAGTGGAATTGTCATGCTAGATACGAGAATGCTGCAGCCAAAGGGATTGTGCATATGGCTGTATTTGAGCCCAACATATGGCAGAATAGGTGGTGGCTGACCCAGAGTAACATAGTTTATACCTGCAGCCCAATGCCAAGTCTAGTGGCTTTCTGAAAAACTGAACCTGGTTAAATGTGATGCACATGAAAAGGAAAAAGGACAAGAAACTGGAATTACTTTATGTCACAGGTGGCTGCCCTGAAAACTACACAAATCATGAATCAACATTGAAACCTGAATCTCCAGCAGATCTCAAATGAAATCTACAGGAGGATGTGTAGAGAACACATTCTTTCCCAACATGAACAAAGAGCAATAAACTGCTCTGCCCTTGCTCAGGGCTATTGCTGGCTTAATAGCATTCCCAGATGAATCACAGTACACATTTTTCCCTAAACTCTTGAGGATGACATTCAATGACTAGTGGGACTGCCAATATCCCAGCTTGATGGAATGAGCTGGCTCAGGAGAAATGAATAGTGCAGCTGTGAAGAATAAAAAGCAAATACTAACAAAATGGCATACACTTTCATTTCTCTGTGACTCCCATTTTAATACAACTAAATGTCTTGGAAACAGCTCAACAGGAAATGATAGAAGGACTCTGAAAACTGGAAAAAAGAAGCCAAATAGCTTAGGAACCTGAGGATTTGAGGTACAACAATGTAGTGAATTCACAGAGTTTACTCTTTATCTACCATGTATCTTTAGACAGGAATCCTAAGAGGCATGAAACCAGGAATCATCAAAAGACATTAAGGAGAGGCAGGTCCAAGATGGGGCATTGGAAGATGCTGAGCTTTTCCCCTCCCAAGGACACATCATATGTATATTCATATTTAGAGCAATTCTTCCTGAGAGATAACAGAGGGCCAAATTAGCAGCTTTTGCACAACAAACAAAAGAAAGAGACGACACAGAGAAGGTTGGGGAACTGTTAGAGCTCTTCAGGAGTTGAGGGAACTCCCCAGGACCAGAGGGACCAGTGAGTGCAATTCTTTGCATTTCCCCTGCACTTGGATAGCAAGAGGGTGCTTTATTCAGGTGATCTGGCCAAACTTCAGGGCTGCTGTAACCATCCCAAGGCACTCCTCATGAAGCTAGCTACAAAAGGAACAGAAGTGTGCCAGAGTGCTCAAATACAGGGACCCTCCACCTGGAAATTGATTCAGCAGGTACAACAAAGTACTGCTGCACACAACCACTGAGCTCCACACACACATAGGGCTGCCCCATCCAGAGAAAGTGTAAACCTAGCAGGGCACTGTAGTTCTTGTACATAGGGCTTCCTCATCCAGATAAAGTGTGAAAACAGTAGGGTGCTGCTGCGCATACACATAAAGCTACACCACCCAGAGAAAGTGTGGAAATAGCAAGGTAATGCAGTGCCTGCACACAGGGCCACCCCATTGGAAGAAAGTGTGGAACTAGTAAGGAGATGCTGTATGTGCACATAGGATTACAGAATCCAAAGAAAATGAAGAACTATCAAGGCATCATGGTACATGCACACAGGGCTGCCCCATATAGAGAAAGTGTAGAACTAATAGGGCACTGCTGCATGTGAATACAGGGTTGCCCTGCCTGGAGAAAGTGTGGAACAAATAGGGTGCTGTCACACACACACACACACACACACACACACACACACACACAGCAGCTCCTAACAGACTCAGCTCAGTAACAGACAAAGCAACAGGGTATGCCACACACACACACTGGGCAGCCATGCCCAGATCAGATGGGCAAGGAAGCACACACATGTCTTTTGGAGCAAAAATTAATATAAGGTTCCCAAGCCCTGATTGCATTCTGACCAGGGATAGCCAGAACAATAAGGAGCTACAGCACATGAATGTACACCAGGCTACCCCACCTGGAACCCTCTCTTTCTGGCCATGCAACACACCAGTCCCTGCAAAGCCTGCCTCAACTTCAGCCAGCCTATAAACCGTCCTGGACAGTCTTCACAGAGGCTACTTCTACACAAGTCTACTTTTTAAAGATTGAAAGAGATAGCTATTTCCTCTAGCTCATAGGAAAAAAAATAGAAAGTTAAACAAAATGGGGAGAAAGAAGAATATGGCTCAAATGAAGGAAGAAAGAAAAAAATCCCAGAGGAAAAACTCGAATGAAATAAAGAAAAATAATTTGCATGATAAAAAATTCAAGGAAACAGTCATAAGGATGTGCAATAAACTTGAGAGTGGAACAGAAGAATTCAGAGATAATTTCAACAAAAGGTAGAAAATATAATAAATAAATAATCAGAAATGAAGAATACAATAACTGGAATGAAAAAATACTTTAGAAAGCATTGACAGCAGATTAGTTAATCCAGAACAACAGATTAGCAAGACCTGCAAAACAGAATAGTGGAAATCACCCAATCAGAGAAGCAAAATGAAAAAAAAAAAAGATTTAAAAATGAGGGTAGTATAAGGGACCTATGGGACAAGATCATGTGCTCTACTGTTTCTATTGCAGTGATTCTAGAAGGAGAAGAGAGAGAAAAGGGCAGAAAGTATATTTGAAGAAATAATGGCTGAAAACTTTCCTTATCTGGGGAAGGAAACAGACATCCAGGTACAGGAAACACAAAGAGTTCCAAACAAGATGAATCCCAAAAGACTCACAGAAAGACATAATATCATTAAAATGTCAAAAAATAAATAAATAAATAAATAAATAAATAAAGAAGGTAAGAAAGAAAAGAAAAAAATGGTAAAGAAACAAACTTGAATAGAGCAAGAGGTAAATAAGTCACATAAAACCCCAAAAGACTATCAGATGATTTCTCATCATCAATTTTACAGGCCAAAAGGGTGTGGCAGGAAATATTTAAAGTGATGCAAAAAAGATACCTACAACCTAGAATACTATACCCATCAAGATTGTTATTCAGAATTGAAGGAGAGATAAAGGGTTTCTCAGACAAGCAAAAACTAAAGTAGTTCACAATCACTAAACTGTAATTACAAGAAATGTTAAAGGGTCTTCTTTATGCAGAGAACCTAAGGCCATAACCAGAAATAAGAAAATACAGGAAAGAAAAAAATCTCACCAGTAAAAGCAAATATATAATAAACATAGGGGATCAAACACTTAAAAAGCCAATATGGAAGTTAAAAGTAGTAGCAAAATTACCTATAACTAAACAAATAGGGGACACAAAAAAAATAAAAAGATATAAAATATGACATCAAAAATATAATGTTGGGGAGGGGTAGTGGTTTTATAATCTGTTTGATCTTAAATGCCCATCAGCTTAAAATAGATTGCTATAGATAAACATGTATATAATATTAACCTCATGGTAACTACAAACTACAACCAAAAACCTACAAAAATACACAAAAAATAAAAATAAAGGAACCCCTACAAACACTAAAGAAAACCAACAAATCGAAAGAAAAGACACACATATCTGAGTCTCCACCAACATAGCTAACACCATTTGTTTGCCCCAATCTGGTGCTGCCCTGACACACCACCCCACCCAACTTGTAGGACGACCCAAGCTGCTTCCAGTGGTTTCTCCATACAGCTTATGCTGCCAAGACAAATCTCTCAAAGGTTTCTAAAATCTCTAAAAGTTTCACAAAACCCAAACAGGCAGCATCTAACCTCAGTGTGTCCTGTACATCTTGGTAAACAGCCCCAAGCCTGGCACTAGTGGGACCTAGCCTCAGTTTGTGGCTTGGCCTCTCAAAGCACTACAAAGCCCAGTGCAACTAGTGGCCATCGGTAGATTGCTTTGTGGCTCATGACAAGAGGCCCCGGGCAGGGCACAGATACTGATGAACTTGGCCTGTGGTGGGGCAGCTCCCAGGAAGGCTTGGTGCTACCACACCTGGTAACCAGCTTCAGATTGAGCCAGAGTTTCATCCAACCACCTCCAAGGATGACACACAAAGGGTGGACTCAGCAAGAACCAGAGCACTGCTAAAGTGAATCCAGCTCTGTAGGGTCAGCCCTTGCACTGTAGCTCCTCCACTGTAGTCACAGCCAGTCCTTACAACCAATCAGCCTGAGGGTCAATCCCTCCCACTGAAGTGCCAACATCATCAAGGCTCAACTACAACAGGAGGACACACACAACCCACACAAGGGATACACCTGCAGAACCTAACTAAGGTGAACATGGAGACTGTACCACTGGGCCCCACAAGGCACCTACTACATAAGACCACTCTACTAAGACTGGGAGGCTTAGCAGCCCTACCCAATACACAGAAACAAACAGAAGGAGACAGCCAAATTGGAGACAAAGAAACATGTCCCAAATAAAAGAACAAATCTTCAGAAAAAGAACTAAACAAAAGGGAGACAAGCATTCTATCAGATGCAGAGTTCAAAACACTGGCTGTAAGGATGCTCAATGATCTCAGAGAGAACTTCAACAAAGAGATAGGAAATATAAAAATGGAGACAGAAAACAAAAAATGAACGGATCAGAAATAAAGAATATAATAATTGAAATGAACTGTATAATAGAGGGAATCAAAAGTAGATGAAGCAGAGGATCAAATCAGTGATTTAGAAGATAAGGTAGCAGAAAATACCCAATCAGAACAGAAAAAAAAATCTAAAAAATTTAGGATAGCTTAAGGGGCCTCTGGGACAACATCAAGTATACCAACATATGCATCACAGGGGTACCAGAAGGAGAAGAGAGAGAGCAAGGATTGAAAAACTATTTGAGGAAATAATGATGTAAAGCATCCTTAACCTGGCAAAGAAAATAGATATACAAGCCCAGGAAGTGCAGGGAGTCCCAAACAAGATAAACTCAAACAGGCCCACATCAAGACACATCATAATTAAAATGTCAAAGGTTAAAGACAGAGAATCTTAAAAGCAGCAAGAGGAAAGCAGTTACCGTGCTTCCCTGAAAATAAGACCTAGCTGGACAATCAGCTCTAATGCTTCTTTTGGAGCAAAAATTTAATATAAGACCCAGTCTTATTTTACTATAAGACCCGGTCTTTAATGTAGTATGCTTAATATAATATAATATAATATAATATAATATAATATAATATAATATAATATAATATAATATAATATAATACTGGGTCTTATATTATTTTTTACTCCAAAAGATGTTTTAGAACTGATTGTCTGGCTAGGTCTTATTTTCAGGGAAACACGGTAGTTACCTACAAGGGAACTCTCATAAGACCATCGCTGATTTCTCAACAGAAATTGCAGGCCAGAAAGGATTGGCACAGAATACTTAAAGTGATAAAAACAAGGACTACAACCAAGATTACTCTACTCGGCAAAGCTATCGTTTAGAGTTGAAGGACCGATAAAGTGTTTCCCAGACAAGAAAACACTAAAGGAGTTCATTACCACCAAACCAGTAATACAAAGAATGTCAAAGGGACTTCTTTAAGATGAAAAAAATAATAAAAAATATAAAAAATTAATGGCAATAACTACATATCTATCAGCAACTACTTTAATTGTGAATGGAATAAATACTCCACTCAAAAGATAGGGTGGCAGAATGGAAAAACAAACAAACAAACAAAAAAGACCCTTACATATGCTGCCTACCAGAGACTAATTTCATGTCAAAAGACACACAGATTGAAAGTAAAGGGATGGAAAAAAAATACTCCACAAAAATGGAAAGGAAGGAAGGAAGGAAGGAAGGAAGGAAGGAAGGAAGGAAGGAAGGAAGGAAGGAAGGAAGGAAAAGAAAAGGAAGAAAGGAAGGAAAAGAGAGGGAGAAAGAGAGAGAGAGAGAGAGATAGAGAGAGAGAGAGAGAGAGAGAGAGAGAGAGAGAGAGAGAGAGAGAGAGAGACGAAAGAAAGAAAGAAAGAAAGAAAGAAAGAAAGAAAGAAAGAAAGAAAGAAAGAAAGAAAGAAAGAAAAGGAAGCTGCCACAGCAATACTTATACCAAACAAAACAGATTTTCAAACAAAGGTTATAACAGAAGACAAAAAAGACCCAGTAATACAACGTCTGGGTATTTATCCAAAGAAAACAAAGCACTACTTTGAAGGGACATGTGTACCCATATGTCCATTGCAACATTGTTTACAAGGCCAAGATGGGGAGGCAGACTGGGAGTCCATCGATGGATGAATGAATAAAGAGTAGGTGGTATATACACAATGGAATATTGCTCGGCCATGGAAGGGAATGGGTTCTTGCCATCTGTGGCTGCATGGATGGAGGGTATTGTGCTGAGTGGAGTATATCAAACAGAGAAAGACAGATGCAATGTGTTTTCCTATATGTGTGGAATCTAAAAAACAAAGTAAATGAACAAACAAAACAGTAACAAACTCATAGATACACAGAACATTTTTTTAAACATAAGAAAGTGAAATTTTATTAACAAAATGTACATTCTTATCTTATGTAATTCACTTTTAATAAATATAAGAAAACCTAAATCACTTGAAGCAAACATTTCCAAGATCTATTCTCAAAATTGGATTTACTTTGTAAATTCCCTTTTTAAACAAGTCTTCCAATAGTCTCAGAATTTAATATAACTTGCCATAAAACTGCTTCTATCCAACCACTGCCATCTCTGAATCACTCATCTGTCTTCCATGTCTATTGTTCTAGACAGGAACTATGTCTTGTTCTTTTTGACATGGCACAATGCACTGTGCAGCACTCGTACTACTGCTACTATGAATATCTTACACTTCAGAGAATATTTTGATGGTTATTGGATGGGAGAGTGGGTTGAGAGTAGTGGGTGAAAAAGGGGAAAGGATTAAGAAGTACATATTGGTTGTTATAAAGTAGTCATTGGGGTGTAGGGTATAGCATAAGGAATATAGCCAATAATATTGTAATAACTATGTATGGTGTCAGATTGGTACTAGCTTTATCAGGGTGAATGATGGGAGGGGATTTTGGGGGTAGGTTAATATAAATAAAAGATGTAAAGAGAAGAAAAAATGAGCAGAGAACAACTACAAAAACATTAAAAAACCAATTAACAAAATGGACTAAGCACATACCAATCAAGAATTACTTTAGGGAGACATCATCAAAATGGCAGCATGAGGTGAGCCTCTGTGAATCTCCCCTAGAATTTACAACAAATCTAACAACTATAACTCCACAAAGGACTCCCTGCACAGCACACAGGCAAGACGAAGAGACCCACTACTGAATTCACCTAAAGGCGAGCGAATCACATGAGCAGGGGGGTAGGAAAGGGAGAAGTGCAGAGGCAGACCCTCACGGGCAGAGGATGCAAACCTAGCTCAGTGCTCCGAGCTCACTGAATCCCAGAACTACGGCAGCTGAGGGAGAGGGAAGAACTTGGACTGCTAGGACTCTGATTATGGCCTGCAAGGCTGAGGGGACAGCATATAACACGGCTGAACATAATGCTCACGACAGAGACCTCGGAGAAAAGACTGAGGGAAGAAGACTGAAAATGGTGGTTTAAGCCCTCACTGCTGAGCAGAGAACGGAAGCCTTAGGCACTGAGACAGCTGCCCCCTCCCTACCCTCCCAGAGCTCGCCCCGCCCCCACCTTCCTAGTGCTAGAAGCAGGACAATAGTGGTATCAGATCAAAAGCACAGAATATTTGCTGTTCTGAGAACTGTGGTCCACAGATACAGAATCAGAGCCCAACAAGTTCCGGAAAAGGGGAGGGAGATGTGGAAGCAGGACTGGCTGTGGTGGTGGGCACCGCCATTGTTCTGGGCCACCTCTCACAAATAACGCTGCCCCTGTTCCCACAATCTGGGTGGATCCCTGCAGGAGTAAACATAACTGCTGAAACACGTGGGCTCTGAATCTGGTGCAGGAAGAGCTTTGGAAATTCAAAAGCTCTCCACATACCCACAAGGACACTGCACCCTGTGACCCAGGTGAACTATTCACAGAGGAGAACCCCACCTTCCAGGGAATCTCCCCATTGTGTGAAAAGCTGGAATAGTGCAGAGAAAACATAGCACTATAGTGTAAGAGAAAAAAAGGCTGCAGTAGGAGAGAAAATAAAACATTCTATCAACAAGTACTGGAAAGCAAAACAAAGACCTCTTCCTATCAACCTGTTGCACAAGCTACTCCTGGTGATGTCTAGGAAGAGAAATAATAAATAGGTGGTTGCCATGAATAACCAAGACAACAAGACAGCTCAGAAAGAAAGTGCAAAGTTTCCAGAAAAGGAAATTAAACATATGGAAATATGTGACTTAAATGACAGAGAATTCAAGATTGCAGCTCTGAAAAAACTCAACGAGATACAAGAAAACACAGATAGGCAGTTAAATGAACTCAGAAACACACTCAAAGAACAGCATGAGCATTTTACAAAAGAGATTGCAATTTAAAAAACAAACAAACAGAATTTCTGGAGATTAAGAACTCAATAGAAGAAATTAAGAATGAAATAACCAGCTTAGGTAGTAGACTTGACCATATGGAGGAAAGAATCAGTGACATCGAAGATAGAAACCTGGAAATAACACAGATGGAAGAAGAAAAAGATTTGAGACTTCAAAGAAATGAAAGAACTCTACAAGAACTTTCTGACTCCATCAGAAAGAGCAATATAAGAATAATGGGCATACCAGAAGGAGAAGAAAGAGAAGGGAACAGAGAACATATTCAAACAAATTATCGATGAGAACTTCCTAACTTGTGGACAGAACTGGACCCTCGAATCCAAGAAGCAAATAGAACACCTAGTTACCTCAATCCCAACAGGCCTTCTCCAAGGCACAATGTATTGAAGCTGTCTAAAATCAACGAAAAAGAAAGAATCCTCAAGGCAGCCAGAGAAAAGAAGACAGCAACTTACAAAGGAAAGCCCATTAGATAATCACCAGAATTTTCAGCAGAAACTCTACAAGCCAGGAGGGAGTGGAACCAAATATTCAAACTATTGAAAGAGAGAAATCATGAGCCAAGAATAATATATCCAGCAAAGATATCCTTTAGATATGAAGGAGGAATAAACACCTTTCCAGACATACAGAAGCTGAGGGAATTTTCTAATACACGACATGAACTACAAGAAATACTAAAGGAGGCTATTCAACCACCATCAACAGGGACAATTTGTGGCAACCAAAACTCAAAAAGGGGGAGAGTAAAAGCCTGAACTGG
Organism: Rhinolophus sinicus; assembly: GCF_057876585.1. Classification (NCBI taxonomy): domain Eukaryota; kingdom Metazoa; phylum Chordata; class Mammalia; order Chiroptera; family Rhinolophidae; genus Rhinolophus; species Rhinolophus sinicus. The sequence goes on along the minus strand of NC_142518.1, from coordinate 44,764,153 downwards.
AATATGGGAATGGAGAAAGTAAGCGTGCGGAAGAAACTGGAATACTCTAAATATCAAACTTTCATTTACATAAACTTAAGGGTAACCACTCAAAAAAAATACAGAACTGAAATATACACTGTAATAAAAGAAGAAACACAGGGAAACATCATAGAATACCACCACACAGAAATAATAGACAACAACAAAAAGGCAAAGAAACAATGGAGACACAGACTTACCAGAAAACTAAAGATAGAATGACAGGAAATCCTCACATATCAATAATCACCCTAAATGTAAATGGACTGGACTCACCAATAAAAAGGCACAGAGTAGCAGATTGGATAAAAAAACTAAACCCAACCATACGCTGTCTCCAAGAGATACATCTCAGCTACAAGGACAAGCATAGACTCAAAGTGAAAGGGTGGAAATTGACACACCAAGCAAATGGTACCTAGAGAAAATCAGGTGTAACCATAATAATATCAGATGAAACCGACTTCAAGGTGAAAAAGATAACAAGAGACAAAGATGGACATTTCATAATGGTGAAGGGAACTGTACAACAAGAAGACATAACAGACATCAATATTTACGCCACCAATCAGGGAGCACCGAAATATACCAAGCACCTACTAACAGAACTAAAGGGAGAAATTGACCAAAACACAATTATACTAGGGGACTTAAATAAATCATTGACAGCTATGGATAGATCATCCAAACAGAAAAAAAATAACAAAATAGCAGCCCTAAATGACACATTAGATGAAATGGACGTCATTGACATATATAGAGCACTTCATCCTAAAACATCAGACTATATATTCTTTTCTAGTGTACACGGAACATTCTCAAGATAGACCATATATTGGGACATAAAATCAGTCTCAACAAATTTCAGAAGATTGAAATCATACCAATCACATTCTCTGATCATAAGGCTTTGAAATTGGATATCAACTACAAAAAGAAAGCGTGAAAAAACGCAAATACATGGAGATTAAACAACATACTTTTAAAGAACGACTGGGTCAAAGAAGAAGTTAGAGGAGAGATCAAAAGATACATAGAAACAAATGACAATGAAAATACATCCTACCATGATTTTGGGGAAGCAGCGAAAGCAGTTTTAAGAGGGAAATTTATCTCATTACAGGCCTATCTCAAGAAACAAGGAAACTCCCAAAAAAATAACCTCATGTTACACCTTACAGAACTAGAAAAGAAGAACAAGTGAAACCCAAGTTTAGCAGAAGAAAGGAAATAAGAAAAATCAGAAAAGAACTAAATGAAACAGAGAACAAAAAATCAATAGAAAAAATTAATGTGACAAAGAGCTGGTTCTTTGAAAAGGTTAACAAAATTGACAAACCCTTGGTTAGACTCACTAAGAGAAAAAGAAAGAAGACACTAATTAACAAAATCAGAAATGAAAAAGGGGAATTTATCAGGGACACCACAGAAATACAAAGGACCCTCCAAGAATACTCTGAAGACCTATATGCCACCAAATTCAATAACCTAGAAGAAATGCACAAGTTCTTAGAAACATATAGCCTTCCAAGGCTGAACCATGAAGAACTGGAAAATCTAAACAGACCGATCACCAGTAACGAAATTTAATCAGTAATCCAAAACCTTCCCAAAAGCAAAAGTCCAGGACCAGATGGCTTCACTAGTGAATTTTACCAAACCTTCAAAGAGGATCTAATACCAATCCTGCTCAAACTCTTCCAAAACATAGAAGAAGAGACAGTACTCCCTAACTCATTTTATGAGGCCAACAGTACCCTGATACCAAAACCTGCTGAGGACAACACAAAAAAAGAAACTACAGAGCAACATCCCTGATAAATACAGATGCAAAAATCCTAAACAAGATTCTAACAAATCAAATACAACAATGCTTTAAAAAGATTATTCATCACGACTAAGTGTGTTCATCCCTGGGGCACAAGGATGGTTCAACATCCACAAATCCATCAATGTGATACCTCATGTAAACAAAATAAAGGACAAAATCATGTGATTATATCAATTGATGCAGAAAAAGCATTTGACAAGATAGAACATCCATTTGTGATTAAAACAGTTAACAAAATATGTATAGAAAGAAAATATCTTAACATAATGAAAGCCATATATGACAAGCCCTCAGCTAATTTCATAATTATGGTGAAAATCTGAAGCCCTTTGCTCTACGTTCAGGAACACGACAGGGCTGTCCCCTATCACCTCTGCTTTTTATCACAGTGTTGGAAGTCCTTGCCAGAACAATCAGGCAAGAGAAAGAAATTAAAGGCATCCAAATTGGGAATGAAGAAGTTAAATTAACCCTCTTTGCAGATGACATGATGTTATATATAGAAAACCCTAAAGACTCCACCAAAAAGATATTAGAAACAATCATCGAATACAGTAAAGTTGCTGGCTACAAAATCAACGCACAAAAGTCCGTTGCATTCCTATGTACTAACAATGAAATCTCAGAAAAAGAAATACAAAAAAACAATATATTTTGCAATTGCAGCAAAAAGAATAAAATACCTAGGAATAAACTTACCCAAGGATGTGAAGAACCTATATGCTGAAAACAATAGGACATTTTTGATAGAAACTGAAGAAGTCACAAAGAAATTGAAAGACTTCCGTGCTCATGGATTGGAAGAATCAACATAGTTAAAATTGCCATATTACGCATAGCAATGTACAGATTTAATGCAATCCCCATCAAAATCACAATGGCATTTTTCATAGAAATAGAACAAAAAATCATCAGATTTGTTTGGAACCACAAAAGACCCCGAATGGCCAAAGCAATATTAAGAAAAAAGAACAATACTGGAGGTATCACACCCTGACTTTAGCTTGTACTACAGGGCTACCATAACCAAACAGCATGGTATTGGCAGAAAAACAGACACAGAGACCAATGGAATAGAGTAGAGAACCCAGAAATAAAACCACATAAATATGGACAGACAATTTTTGACAAAGAAGCTAAAAACGTACAATGGAGGAAAGACAGCCTCTTCAATAAATGGTGCTGGGAGAATTGGATAGCCCCGTGGAATGGAATGAATCTGGACTGCTATCTGTCACCATGTACCGATATTAATTCAAAAGGGATCAAAGATTTAAGCATAAGACCTGACACAATAAACTGCATAGAAGAAAACATAGGTACTAAACTTAGGGACCTTGGGTTCAAAGAGCATTTTATGAATTTGACTCCAAAGGCAATGGAAGTAAGAGCTAAAATAAATGAATGGGACTATAAGAAACTTAAAAGCTTCTGCACAGCAAAAGAAACCATCGACAAACTAAAGAGGTAACCAACTGAATGGGAGAAGATTTTTGCAAATAGTCCCTCGATAAGTGGCTAATATCCAGAATATACAAGGAACTCATGAAACTCAACAACAAAAAAAACAAACAACCCAATTGAAAAATGGGCAGAGGACCTGAAGAGACATTTTCCAAAAAGGGCAAACAAATGGCAAATAGACATATGAAAAAATGCTCAACATCACTAATCATCAGAGAAATGCAAATAAAAACCACAATGAGATATCACCTCACCCCAGTCAGAATGGCTATCATCAACAAGACAAACTGTAACAAGTGTTGGAGAGGCTGTGGAGAAAAAGGAACCCTCATACACTGTTGGTGGGAATGCAGACTGGTGCAGCCGTTATGGGAGGCAGTGTGGAGGTTCCTCAAAAAATTATGAATAGAATTACCATATGACCCAGCAATCCCTCTCCTGGGTATCTACCCAAAAAATCTGAAAACATTTAGAGATAAAGACATGTGTGCTCCAATGTTCATTGCAGCTTTGTTTACGGTGGCCAAGACATGGAAACAACCAAAATGTCCTTCGATAGATGAATGGATATAGAAGTTGTGGTATATATACATGATGGAATACTATTCAGCGGTAAGAAAAGATGATATAGGAACATTTGCGACAACATGGATGGATCTTGAGAGTGTAATGCTGAGCGAAATAAGTCAGACACAAAAAGCAGGGAATCATGTGATTTCACTTATATGTGGTATATAAACCAAAAACAACAAAAGAACAAGACAAACAAATGACAAACAGAAACTCATAGACAGAGACAATAGTTTAATGGTTACCAGAGGGTAAGGGGGTGGGGGTTGGGGGGTGGGAGATAAAGGTAAGGGGGATCAAATATATGGTGATGGAAGGAGAACTGACTCTGGGTGGTGAACATACAATGTGATTTATAGATGATGTAATACCGAATTGTGCACCTGAAATCTATGTAATTTTACTAACAATTGTCACCCCAATAAATTTAAAAAAATTATATAAAAAAAAATTACGAATAGAATTACCGTATGACCCAGCAATCCCTCTCCTGGGTATCTACCCAAAAAATCTGAAAACATTTATACATAAATACACGTGTGCTTCAATGTTCATTGCAGCTTTGTTTACGGTGGTCAAGACATGAAAACAACCAAAATGTCCTTCAATAAATGAATGGATAAAGAAGTTGTGGTTTATATACACAATGGAATATTATTCAGCGATAAGAAAAGATGATATAGGAACATTTGTAACAACATGGATGGATCTTGAGAGTATAATGCTAAGGGAAATAAATCAGACAGAAAAAGCAGAGAACCATATGATTTCACTGATATATGGTATATAAACCATAAACAACAAAAGAACAAGACAAACATATGAGAAACAAAATCTCATAGACACAGACAATAGTTTACTTGTTACCAGAGGGTAAGGGGAGTCGGGGGTGGGAGATGAGGGTAAGTGGGATCAAATATATGGTGATGGAAGGAGAACTGACTCTGGGTGATGAACACACAATGGGATTTATAGATGATGTAATAAAGAATTGTACACCTGAAATCTATGTAATTTTACTAACAATTGTCACCCCAATAAATTAAAAAAAAATTCTAAGATCACAAAGCCTAAATGATCTTGCCCTTCTAAAACCCAAAGATCTTGTCTCATGTGACACCCTTTCCTACTCTCTCTTTTCAAGATGTGTTGGTAGCACTACAATAACTCCCAGCACAAAATAGGTGTGCAGTAAATATTTGCTGAAATAAATGAGTGAATACATCAATGAATGAATGTGTGCCATTTGCGTCAAACAGTGCTGGGAGCCAGTCTCTGACTGAGCACCTTTTATACTAGAGGGCCTATAAATGGTGGCCAGGAAAACACAGTATAATCCCTTACTTTACACAACCCACAATCTGGGTGTGGAAAAAGGCCCTCTGCCAGCCTAGGAAAACAATGAACAGCACTTACAGAGCAGTAGAAAAACTAGAATGCAAACAGATTATTACAATCTAATCTTTAAGTTCCTTAAACTCAGGGACTGTATCTTATTTCTTTTTGCATCCCCATCTTCTGGCATATAATAGGAGTTAAATATGTGAATAAAGTTTGCATTAACAGTTTTGAAGACTTCTCTTCTCAATACCTATTAATCCCCAATATTAACCTTGGTTAATCTATCTTCTAAGTGGTTTCAAATTCTATTAGAATAATTTGAGAAGGTGAGGGCTTTAGGTATAATGGATAGAACGTCAGTGAGTATCTGGTAAAATGTGTCTCTCATCACGAATGCGCAAAAGAGCACTCATATCCTGAATACCTGTGGGAGGGAGAAACCATCTCTTAGGTAACATACCTTTTACTGACACTGTGGATTGTAATCATATATGTGTTTCTGTCCCCTGACTCCATATCTCTAAATATTGTACTCACCTTAAGGCCATGATCCCATGTGGCCAGGAGTGAATTTCCAGGCGTTTCTGGCTCTTGATCTCATCCCAATTCAGCTCAGTTGCATAATCTCCTTCAATGTCCTGGAGAGAAAAAGGATACAAGTATTAGTATGCTATTCGGCCCATGGAACCAGGCATCTGAGAGGTTGATGAAGGCTCCCAGAATCCAGACTATCCTTCTTCCTTTTAGTAAGCTGAGCACATAACACCCAGCTAAAAACCATTTCCTAGGGTCCCTTGAAGCTAAATGCCACCCTATGACTATTCCGGACATTTGGATATGGATGGAAGTGATGTGTGTAAAGTTAGGGTCATTTCTTTTTTTTTTTTTAAATTACAGGTTATTGGGTGACAATTGTTAGCAAAGCTACATAGATTTCAGGTGTACAATTATGTAATACATCATCGTATATCACATTATGTGTTCACCACACGGAGTAACTTCTCATTCCATCACCACATATTTGATCCGTTTTGCCCTCATCTACCACCCCCCTCCCACCTTACCCTCTGGTAACCACTAATCTATTGTCTGTGTCTATGAGTTTTTCTTTCTCATTTGTTTGCCTTGCTCTTTTGTTGTTTTCAGTTTTATAAACCACGTATCAGTGAAATCATATGCTTCTCAACATTTTCTATCTCACTTATTTCACTTAGCATTTTAATATCAAGATCCACTCATGTTGTCCCAAATTTCACATTTTCTCATGGCAGAGTAGTATTCCATTGCATATATATATATATATATATATATATATATATATATATATATATCACATTTTCTTTATCCAATCATCTATCAAAGGACACTTTTGTTGTTTCCATGTCTTGGCCACCGTAAACAAAGCTGCAACGAACATTGGAGCACACGTGTCTTTACGTATAAATGTTTTCAGATTTTTGGGGTAGATACCCAGGAGAGGGATTGCTGGGTCATACAGTAATCCTATTCGTAATTTTTTGAGGAACCTCCACACTGTATTGCATAATGGCTGCACCAGTCTGCATTCCCACCCACAGTGTATGAGGGTTCCTTTTCCTCCACAACCTCTCCAACACTTGTTACTATTTGTCTTGTTGATGATAACCATTCTGACTGGGGTGAGGTGATATCTCATTGTGGTGTTTATTTGCATTTATTTGATGATCAGTGATGTTGAGCATGTTTTCATATGTCTATTTGCCATTTGTATGTCCTCTTTGGAGAAATGTCTCTTCAGGTCGTCTACCCATTTTTCAATTGGTTTGTTTGTTTTTGGTTGTTGAGTTGCATGAGTTCCTTCTATATTTTGGATATTAGCCCCTTATCTGAGGCACTGTTTGCAAAAATCTTCTCCCATTCAGTTGGTTGCCTCTTTATTTTGTCGATGGTTTCTTTTGCTGTGCAGAAGCTTTTAAGTTTCTTATAGTCCCATTCGTTTATTTTAGCTTTTACTTCCATTGCCTTTAGAGTCAAATTCATAAAATGCTCTTTGAACCCAAGGTCCATAAGTTTAGTACCTATATTTTCTTCTATTCAGTTTATTGTGTCAGTTCTTATGCTTAAGTCCTTGATTCATTTTGAATTAATTTTGGTCCATGGTGACAGATAGCAGTCCAGTTTCATTCTTTTGCACGCGGCTATCCAATTCACCCACCACCATTTAATGAAGAGGCTGTCTTTCCTCCATTGTATGTTTTTAGCTTCTTTGTCAAATTTGTCTGTCCATATTTATGTGGTTTTATTTCTGGGTTCTCAATTCTACTCCATTGGTATATGTGTCTCATTTTCTGTCAGTACCATGCTGTTTTGATTATTGTAGCCCTGTAGTACAAGCTAAGGTCAGGGTGTGTACCTCCAGTACTGTTCTTTTTTCTTAAAATTGCTTTGGCTATTTGGGATCTTTTGTGGTTCCAAACAAATCTTATGATTTTTTTTCTATTTCTTTAAAATATGCTGTTGTGATTTTGATGGGGATTGCATTAAATCTGTATGTTGCTTTGGGTAATATGGCCATTTTAACTATGTTGATACTTCCAATCCATTAGCATGGAATGTCTTTCCATTTCTTCATGTCTTCTTCAATTTCTTTCAAAAATGTCTTACAGTTTTCAGCACATAGGTCCCTCACATCCTTGTGTAAGTTTATTCCTAGGTATTTTATTCTTTTTGCTGCAACTGCAAAAGGAATATTTTTTCGTATTTCTTTTTCTGATGTTTCATTGTTACCATATAAGAATGCAATGGACTTTTGTACGTTGATTTTGTAGCCGGCAACTTTACTGTATTCATTGATTGTTTCTAATAGCTTTTTGGTGAAGTCTTTAGGGTTTTCTATATATAGCATCATGTCATCTGCAAAGAGTGATAATTTAATGTCTTCATTCCCAATTTGAATGCCTTTTATTTCTTTATCTTGCCTGATTGCTCTGGCAAGGACTTCCAACACTATGATAAAACACAGAGGTGATAGGGGATAGCCCTGTTGTGTCCTGAACGTAGAGCAAAGGGCTTCAGTTTTTCACCATTAATTATGAGATTAGCTGAGGGCTTGTCATGTATGGCCTTTATTATGTTAAGGTATTTTCCTTCTATACCTATTTTATTAAGTGTTTTAATCATAAATGGATGTTGTATCTTGTCGAATGCTTTTTCTGCAATAATTGATATAATCATATGATTTTTGTCCTTTACTTTGTTTATGTGATGTATCACTTTGATGGATTTGCGGATGTTGAACCATACTTGTACCTTGGGGATGACCCCCATTTGGTCGTGATGAATAAACATTTTAATGCATTGTTGTATTCAATTTGCGAGAATTTTGTTTAGGAATTTTGCATCTGTATTCATGAGAGACATTGGTCTTTAGTTGTCTTTTTTTGTGTTGTCCTTACCACGTTTTGGTGTCAGGGTACTGTTGGCCTCATAAAATGAGTTATTGAGTACTGTCTCCTCTTCAATTTTTTGGAGGAGTTTGAGCAGGATTGGTGTTAGATCCTCTTTGAAGGTTTGTTAGAATTCACTAGTGAAGCCATCTGGTCCCGGATTTTTGTTTTGGGAGGGTTTTGGATGACTGATTCAATTTCGTTACTGGTGATCTGTCTGTTTAGATTTTCCAGTTCTTCATGGTTCAGCCTTGGACGGTTATATTTTTCTAAGAACTTGTCCATTTCTTCTAGGTTATTGAATTTGGTGACATATATGTCTTCATAGCATTCTTGGACGATCCTTTGTATTTCTGTGGTCCCCGTAATAAATTCCCCTTTTTCATTTCTGATTTTGTTAATTCGTGTCTTGTCTCTTTTTATCTTAGTGAGTCTAGCCAAGTGTTTGTCAATTTTCTGAATCTTTTCAAAGAACCAGCTCTTTGTCACATTAATTTTTTCTATTGTGTTTCTGTTCTCTATTTCACTTTGTTCTGCTCTGATTCTTGTTATTTCCTTTCTTCTGCTGACCTTGAGTTTCACTTGTTCTTCATTTTCTTGTTCCTTAAGGTGTAACATGAGGTTATTTATTAGGGATTTTTCTTGTTTCTAGAGACAGGCCTGTAATGATATAAATTTCCCTCTTAAAACTGCTTTCGCTGCATCCCAAAAATTTTGGTAGGATGTATTTTCATTGTCATTTGTTTCTATGTATCTTTTGATCTCTCCTCTAATTTCTTCTTTGACCCCGTAATTCATTAAAAGTATGTTGTTTAATCTCCATATATTTGGGTTTTTTCCTGCTTTCTTTTTGCAGTTGATATCCAATTTTAAAGCCTTATGATCAGAGAATATGCTTTGTATGATTTCAATCTTCTTAAATTTGCTGAGACTGACTTTATATCGCAATATATGGTCTAACCTTGAGAATGTTCCATGAATACTAGTAAAGAATGTATAGTCTGATGTTTTAGGATGAAGTGCTCTATAAATGTCAATTATGTCCATTTCATCTAATGTGTCATTTAGGGCTGCTATTTCGTTATTTATTTTCTGTTTGGATGATCTATCCATAGTTGTCAATGATGCATTTAAATCCACAAGTAAAATTGTGTTTTGGTCAATTTCTCCCTTTAGTTCTGTTAGTATTTGCTTGGTATATTTCGGTGCTCCCTGATTGGGGCATAAATATTGATGACTGTTATGTCTTCTTGTTGTAAAGTACCCTTTACCATTATGAAATGTCCAACTTTGTCTCTTGTTATCTTTCTCACCCTGAAGTCTGTTTCATCTGATATCGGTGTGGCTACACCTGATTTTCTCTGGGTACCATTTGCTTGGAGTGTCAATTTCCACCCTTCCACTTTGAGTCTATGCTTGTCCTTGTAGCTGAGATGTGTCTCTTGGAGACAGTATATGGTTGGGTTTAGTTTTTTGATCCAATCTGCTACTCTGTGCGTTTTTATTGGTGAGTCCAGTCCATTTACATTTAGGGTGATTATTGATATGTGAGGATTTCCTGTCATTCTATCTTTAATTTTCTAGTAAGGCTGTTTCTCCATTGTTTCTTTGCCTTTTTGTTGTTGTCTATTATTTCTGTGTGGTGGTATTCTATGATGTTTTCCTCTGTTTCTTCTTTTATTACAGTATATATTTCAGTTCTGGATTTTTTTTTTGAGTGGTTACCCTTAAGTTTATGTAAAGGAAATTTTGATATTTAGAGTATTCCATTTTCTTTAGCATGCTTACTTTCTCCATTCCCATATTCTGGTTCAGGCCTTAACTCACCCCCTTTTTGTTTTTTGGTTGCCACAAATTGTCCCTGTTGATAGTGGTCGAATAGCCTCCTTTAGTATTTCTTATAGTGCAGGTCGTGTATTAGAAAATTCCCTCAGCTTCTGTATGTCTGGAAGGTCTTTATTCCTCCTTCATATCTAAAGGTTATGTTTGCTGGATATATTATTCTTGGCTCATAATTTCTCTGTTTCAATAGTTTAAATATTTGGTTCCTCTTCCTCCTGGCTTTAGAGTTTCTTCTGAAAAATCTGATGATAATCCAATGGGCTTTCCTTTGTCGGTTACCATCTTCTTTTCCCTGGCTGCCTTGAGGATTCTTTCTTTTTCGTTGATTTTAGAAAGCTTCAATACAATGTGCCTTGGAGAAGGCCTGTTGGGATTGAGGTAATTAGGTGTTCTATTTGATTCTTGTATTAGAGAATCCACTTCTATCCACATGTTTGGGACGTTCTCATCGACAATTTGTTTGAATATATCCTCTGTTCCCTTCTCTCTTTCTTTTCCTTCTGGTATGCCTATTATTCTTATATTGCTCTTTCTGATGGAGTCAGAAAGTTCCTGTAGAGTTCTTTCATTTCTTTTAAGTCTCAAGTCTCTTTCTTCTTCCATCTGTGTTATTTCCAGGTTTCTGTCTTCGATGTCACTGATTCTTTCCTCCATCTGGTCAACTCTACTACCTAAGCTGGTTATTTCATTCTTAATTTCTTCTATTGAGTTCTTAATCTCCAGAAATTCTATTTGGTTCTTTTTTAAAATTTCAACCTCTTTCGTAAAATGCTCATGGTGTGCTTTGATTGTGTTTCTGTTTTCATTAAGCTTCCTGTCTGTGTTTTCTTGCATTTTGTTGAGTTTTTTCAGAACTGCAATCTTGAATTCTCTGTCATTTAAATCACATATTTCCATAAGTTTAAGTTCCTTTTCTGGAGACTTTTCACTTTTTTTCTGAGCTGTCTTGTTGCCTTTGGTTATTCATGGAAATTACTGATTTACTATTTGTCTTTCTAGACATCTACTCGAGTGGCTTCTGCAATAGGTTGATAGGAAGAGGTCTTTGTTTTGTTTTCCAGTACTTGTTGATTGATTGTTTTATTATCTCTCCTACTGCAGCCTTTTTACTCTCTCTCTCTCTCACATTGGTAGTGTTATGTTTTGTCTGAACTATTCCATCTTCTCAAACAATAGGGTGATTCCCTGGGAGACGGGGTTCTCCTCTGTTAATAGTTCGTCTAGGTCACAGGGCGCAGTGTACATGTGGGTATGCGGAGAGCTTTTGAAGTTCCAAAGCTCTTCCTGCACCAGATTCAGAGCCCACGTGTTTCAGCAGTTATGTTTACTCCTGCAGGGATCCACCCAGATTGTGGGAACAGGGGCAGCGTTATTTGTGAGAGGTGGCTTAGAGCAATGGCGGAGACCACCACCACAGCCAGTCCTGCTTCCACAGCTCCCTCCCCTTTGGCGGAACTAGTTGGGCTGTGAATCTGTGTCTGCGGTCCACAGTTCTCAGAACAGCAAATATTCTGTTCTTTTGATTGACACTGTTCCATTTCTAGCACTGGGCAGGTGGGGGCGGGGCGAGCTCTGGGAAGGTAGGGAGGGGGCGGCTTGTCTCAGTGTGTAAGCCTTCCATACTCTGCTCAGCAGTGAGGGCTTAAACCACTGTTTTCTGCCTTCTTCTCTCAGTCTTTTCTCCGAGGTCTGCCATGAGCATCGTGTTCAGTCGTGTTATACACTGCCCCCTCAGCCCTGTGGGCCATAAACGGAGCTCTAGCAGCCCGAGTTCTTCCCTGTCCTGCAGCTATGTTACTTGCGGGATACAGCATGCTGGGAGCACTGAGCTAGGTCCTGCGCCTGCGTGGCTCTGTCTCTGCACTTCTCCCTTTCCTCCTCCCCCCCCCCCCCCGCTCGCGTGATTCATCCACCTGTAGGTGAATTCATTAGTGGGCTTCTTCGTCTTGCCTGTCTGCTGTGCAGGGAGTCCTTTGCGGAGTTATTGTTGTTAGATTAGTTATAAATTCCCGGGGAGCTTTACAGATTCTCACCTCACACCACCATTTTCATGATGTCTTGGCTATATCATTTTATATTCCCACCAGCAATGTATGAATGTTCCAATTTCTCTGCATCCTCACCATTCATTGTTATATAGTCTGTGTTTTTTTTTTTCTTTTCTTGTTTTTCACAGCCACCTTTTGAGTGTGAGGTAGTATCTCACTGTGGCTTTAATTTGCATTTTACTAATGACTACTGACATTTAGCATGTTTTCTTGTGTTGGCCATTAGTATATCTACCTTGGAGGAAAATATTCAAATCGTCTGCCTATTTTTCAATTGGGTTATTTTTCTTTTTATTGTCTACTTTTAAGAGTGATTTGTATATTCTAAATTCGAATCCTTTACATATATATTATTTGCAAATACTTTCTTCCATTCTGTATGTTGTTGTTCGACCTTCTTGATAGTGTTCATGAAGAACGAAAGTTGTAATTTTAGTGAAGTTCAATTTATTTTTTTGTTTGGTTGCTTGTGCTTTTGATTTCACATCTAAATTATCATCCCCTCATCCAAAGTAACACAGATTTATGATACTTTTTTTCTCCTACAGCTTTAGTAGTTTTATCTCTTACATTGAAGACTTTAGTCTACTTTGAGTTAATTGCATACATGATGTAAAATACAGGTTTGACTTCATTATTTTGCATGTGGGTAACCAGTTTTCACAGCACTGTTTGTAGAAAAAAATTTACATCTTTCCCTTATTGAATGGTGTTAGCACTTTTGTTGAAATCAATTGACCATAGATGTACTGATTTATTTTGGGTCTCTAAATTCTACCCATTGATCTACATGCCTATCCTTATGCCAGTGCCACTCTGATTTGATCATTGTAGCTTTGTAGTAAGATTTGAAATTAGGAAATTTGAGTCCTTCAACTTAGTTCTTTTTCAAGATTATTTTGGCTTTGGATCCCTGCAATTCCCTATGAATTTTGGGAGTGGCTTTCCTATTTCACAAAAAGAAAAAAACACTATTGGGATTTTTGAAGGGAGTATATTGAATCTGTAGATTACTTTGTGTAGTACTGATGTCTTAACAATATTAATTTTTCCAATCTATAAACACAGAATATCTTCCCACTAATTTATGTCTTCTTTAATTTCTTTCAACAATGTTTTGTTCTTGTAAAAGTCTATGTCTTGCATATACTAGGTTAAATTTATTCCTTAAAAAAAGAGTATTTTACTCTTTTTGATGCTTTTGTAAATGGAGTTATTTTGATTTCTTTTTTGGTTTCTTTATTGCTAGTGTATAGAAATAAACTGATTTATTATTTGTGTGTTGATCTTGTATTCTAAAGCAGCTTTGCTGAATTTATTTATTAGGTCTACTTGTTTTTTTGTGGATGCTTTATATATGTGAGTATATGTAAATATATATAATCAAACAAGATAAATATATCTCACTATCTGCAAATACACATAGTTTTACCTATTCCTTTCCAATCTCTATGCCTTTTTTTTCTCCTGCCTGGTACCTCCAGTATAATTCTCATAGCTGTGGCAAGAGTGCACATTTTTGTCTTGTTTCTGTTGTAAGGGGGAAAGCTTTCAGTCTTTCACCACTAAGTATGATTTTAGCTCTGAGGTTTTCATTAATGCTGTTTATCACATCAATTCCCTTCTGTTTCTAGTTTCTTGTGTTTTATTATAAAATGATGTGGGAATTTGTCAAATGCTTTTTTCTGTGTCTATTGAGACAAATTTTTTAAAAATTTATTGTATTAATATGGTACATTACATTAATGTTGAATTAACCTTGAATTTTTGGGATAAATCCTATTTAGTTGTGTGCATCATCTTTTAATATGTTGTGGGGTTGTTTTTTAGTATTTTGTTGAGGATTTTTGCATTTATATTTACAAGAAATAATGGTTGCATTGTATTTTTTCTGATGTTTTTGTTTCATTTTGATATCAGAGTAATGCTAGCCTTATAGAATGAATGGGAAAGTGGTGCTTTCACTTCTATTTTTAGAAGAATTTGTGATGACTTAATATTAATTTCTTTAAATGTTTATGAGAATTCAACACTGAAACCATATGGTCCTGGGATCTGAATGTTTGGGCATTTTTGACTACTGATTCAATCTCAGTATTTGTTATAGGTCTATTCACTTTATTTCTTTTTGTGTCAATTTTGGTAATTTGTGTCTTTTTGGAATTTGTCCATTTTCAGACTATCTAATTTTTTTACATACAGTTACTCATAAGATTCCATTATAAACCTTTTTATTTATGTAAAGTCAGTAGTAATGTCCCCTCCTTCATTCCTGACTCTAGTAATTTGAACATCCTCTTTTTTCGCCTTGGTGAGACCAGGCTAAAAGTTTATTTTCTTGCTCTTTTCAAATTACCAATTTTGGGGTTTGTTGATTTGCCTTGTTTCTCTCCTCTTTATTTCATTTATTTTTGCTCTGACTTTTATTATTCCTTCCTTCTGCATGCTTTTAGATTACTTTTTTCTTACTTTTCCTGTTTCTTAAGGTAGAAGGATAGGTTATTGATTTATAATTTTGGGGGGAGGGATGAGCTTTTTTTTAAAATTAAAGTTAATTTGGATAACTATTGTTAGTAAAGTTACATAGATTTCAGTTGTACAATTCTGTAATACATCATTTATATCTCCTATTATGTGTTCACCTCCCAGTCAGTTCTCCTTCCATCACCATATATTTGATCCTGTTTACCCTCTTCTAGAATTCCCCTCCCACTTACCCTCTGATATATTTGTAATTTTTAATATATAATTTTAATATAATTTTTAATTAAGATGTTTACAGCTATATTTTTTCCTCTAAGCCCTGCTTGGTCTACATCTCGTAAGATTTGATATGTTTTGTTTGTGCTCATCTCAATATATTTTATAATTAAAATATATTTTTTTAAAGATTTTATTGGGGAAAGGGAACAGGACTTTATTGGGGAATAGTGTGTACTTCCAGTACTTTTTTCCAAGTCAAGTTGTTGTCCTTTCAATCTTAGTTGTGGAGGGTGCTGTTCAGCTTCAAGTTGTCCTTTCAGTCTTAGTTGTGGAGGGCGCAGCTCAGCTCCAGGTCCAGTCACCGTTACTAGTTGCAGGGGGCACAGCCCACCATCCCTTGTAGGAGTCGAACCGGCAACCCTGTGGTTGAGAGGATGCACTCCAACCAACTGAGCCATCCGGAAACTCAGCGGCAGCTCAGCTCAAGGTGCTGTGTTCAATCTTAGTTGCAGGGGGCGCTGCCCACCATCCCTTGTGGGACTCGAGGAATTGAACTGGCAACCTTGTGGTTGAGAGCCCACTGGCCCGTGTAGGAATCGAACCAGCAGCCTTCGGAGTTAGGAGCATGGAGCTCTAACCACCTGAGCCACCGGGCCGGCCCCAAAATAAATTTTCTTCGACTCATTGGTTTAAGGATATGTTGTTTAATTTCTGTATATTTTCAAATTTTCAAAATTTACTTCCATTGTTGATTTCTAATTTCATTCTTCTGTTGTTCAATAACATATTTTGCATGCTTTCAAGTCCTTTAAGTCAACAGTTGCTTCTTTCATTGCCTTACACATGATCTATTCTAAAGAATGTTTTATGTGTACTCCAGTACAGTGTAGTTTGCAGTTGTCAAGTGAAATGGTATATAGATATCTATTAGTTCTAGGTGGTGTGTAGTGGTCAAGTCTTCTATTTCCCTGTTGATCTTCTGTTTAGTTGTCCTATTATTGATTGGCTATGGAGTGCCAAATATAGCAAAGTGTCCATTGAATACATTCCCACGGATCAGAAGACATTATTAGTGGTTAGGGATAAACAGGAACAAAGCAGAAGGGCTGTAAGGTTATTTGAGTTTCTTTCTTTGGTTTAGGTTTGAGGAAATGCTGCAGTGATACCCTAGATCCACACCATATGATAAGCAATACTGGGGTCTTTTGGAAAATAATCTATTGTTATTATATTGGAACACTATTTATGTGCTGAACTGCTGTCCTAGGTTATTGTGTAGAATTACATTTGTCTTGGAAGGTTTTCAAAAAGAAGCACCCCAGGTTGCCAGAGGGTAAGGGGAGCGGGGGGTGGGGGGTGGGAGATGAGGGTAAGGGGGATCGAATATATGGTGATGGAAGGAGAACTGACTCTGGGTGATGATCACACAATGGGATTTATAGATGATGTAATACAGAATTGTACACCTGAAATCTATGTAATTTTACTAACAATTGTCACCCCAATAAATTTAATTTAAAAAAAAAGAATTTGTGCCAGATTCAGTGGCTAGATTTTAAAAGTGGCATCCATTTAGCTAAGGCAGCAGCCATAAATTTGTCTTTCAGTGATAATATCTGACATTTACATTTTACAAGGTATTCTTTCAAGTGCTTTATGTTAATGATTGTACTGGGAAAATTATTCATTTAATTTTATTTTGGGATTTAAAATCCTGATATATTTTTCCAGTTCATCATTTTTTAACGTAATAAGCTTTTTATGAGGTCATAAAGGGCATGAATTTGAGTTTTTACACTTCTGCCACTAGCCCTGTGACCTGTAAGTCACATCACCCATCACGTCTTCAGATTTTCTCTGTTAAATGGTGATTGAATTAAGTACTTTCCAAGGGCCTTTGTACCATTCTCATTCTCACTTTGTCTTACCAGTTCATCTCTTATTCTTGTCAGCAATCTGGGCTCTATCTCAGGTCAATCCCAAAGTGCATGTGAGTTACCTTAGAGAATGCTTTACAAAGGAATCACCAGGTATCTTGTCACTGGACCTATGGAGAAATAAAAAAATACTAACCTCAAGTACAGCTTCCTTATTTTCCTTGGGCATCTTCATCTCATTAAATGACCCAATCAATTGATCCTTCTGGGGTTCAATGCTGTTGTGGAAAAAAAGAAGAGTCTAGTATGAGGTCCTCTTTTCTCTCTTCTGGGATTGCTGCTTCTTATGTGACAATTCCTTTCAGAGTTTTAGACATTTCGGCCTATATCATGGTTTTTAGAAAGTATATGTTTTAGCTCTTTGGAAAATCTTCTGACAATGCCCGTGGGAAAAGGCTGTGACTCTATCAATGACACTTGAGGCAGTGTGGCATTCCCAAATTAGCCCATAATAGTTTTAAGACTCCTAAGCTTGATTCTTGACTCTTCAAATTGATAGTTTTCTGTCAGCAAGTCACCACCCAGGCTTTAGAGACTCAAATTCCTCATCTGTAAAATGGGAAGAGTATTGTTCATAATCAAGAGTTTTTAACCTGGAAGACCTATCACCAAGTGTACAAAGATAGAGCCCTCATAAACCTCCTCAAATTGTATGCAAAGTTAAGTATACACATAGTTTAGGGAAAGAGTCAATAGCCTTTATTAGATGCCAAAATGTATCCCATGACTGAGAAGAAGTTAAACAACCATTGGTACAAGTGAGCTAACTTAGGACTCTAGAGCACTGAGGCCCTTTGAAGTAAACTAGACAAGTGGTTCTCAAAGTATGGTCCATGGACTTTATATCACTGTGACTATTTTGTAACTGCCAATTTGTACTTCTTTTAATTTTGTTTCAATTACAGTTGACATTCAATATTATTTTATATTAGTTTCAAGTGCACAGGTGTACTGCATAATGGTTAGATATTTATATAATTTATGATAATAATATTATAATAACTATGTATGGTGCCAGGTGGGTAGTTATATAAATGTCTAACCACTATGCTGTACACCTGAAACTAATATAATATTGAATTTTAACTATAATTAAACAATAAAAAAATAAAAACGTAAAAGGAAAAGTATAATTCATGGACCAGAACTGCATCACCTGGGAACTTGTTAAAAATTTATGAATCTCCAATACACTCCCAGACCTATTAAATTACAATTTTTTGATGGAGCCCAGAAATCTGTGTTGTAGCAAGCCCTTCAGGTGATTCTAATGCACACTGAAGTTTGAGAACCACTGACCTTGACCAATTTCCTCATGTTGCTTGGCAGGAAAACCATGTTCCAGAGAGAGGAAGGGACTTGCCTAAGGTTATGTCATAAATCAGAATCAAGGTCTCCTGAGTCCTAAATCAGAACTCACTTCCCTTTACCTCCAAAACCCATCAAAGCTCTGAAATTCTATGGGTCTAAGAAAAATCACTGAGAAAACTTTCAGCAAAGATAATAGCTTCGTTTCACAGCTCAAAGTACTTCCTTCCCCTAAATACTTTCTTCCACTTTAGTGCTTCTCTGACTAGGAAATTCTTATATGTCTCAGGTTATCCTTAGAGGGAAAAACAGAACAAAACAAACGAAACTCTGTAATTGAGTGAAATTCATTGATTCTGAGCTAGTTTATTGCTTTGACTTCTCTTTCATTGATGCCTGTAAAAAACTTAAGTATATTTTTTCCATCCTCCTTTTGTTTTGGATGTCTTAACTGAGGGTATCAACCCTAAAATCAGGTGATCCAATTATAGTTGTAAACTACAGATGACTTGGACAGACCTAAAGCTACTTTGAGGGGTCAATGACGAAAGCATCAACTTCATGAAAAAGCCAAACTTGATATTTATTTATTCACAATCCATGAAAAGTATCACAAAACAAAAACTGGAATAAGAAACATACACTAATTGCATAAAACTTTCTCTTCTGGACACAATTTAGTTTTGAGCCATTGTGATGATGGAGGGGAAAATAGTCTTAAGCTGAGAGTTGTAAGACTGGGTATCAGTCTCAGCTCAAGGCCTCAATTTTACTTTCTGACAAATAGAGTTAGATCTACCCTACATGGCTCCTAGGATACTTGCAAGGTCCATTGTAGAAGCAGATATGAAGGTGTTTTAGACATGGCTGAAAAATATACATGTATAAGAGGTAGTTCTCTCTCACTGTCTGTCTCTCAGATGTTTCCATTGGTTCCAAAATACCCCATAATAGTTTCCACTGTTCAAAGATCTTGAGGAAAATGCAGCAGAGAAGTGGGAAGACAATTCTGGCATTTTACAGGCAGATAAGATCATGGGCTCTGGGACCACTTTGCTTGGGTTTGAGTCCTAGCTCTGAGACCTTTGACACATTACTTAACCTCCCTGTGTCTTAGTTTCTTCATCTATAAAATGGAGGTAATAATAGTGATTAAGGTATAATTTACAGTACATTAGTAAATACATCTAAGATAATTTTAGTAATGCCTGGAAATTAGTAAATACTTGATAAATGTTAGCCCTTAGTATTTTTGTTATAGTTACTGACAGAGTCTCCTGAACTAATATAAAATCTGTTAATGAGAAATTTTGCGGGGTGGTCCAGGCAGGGTTTACTTACTAATCCAGGCCTAAACATTGATAGTTTCACCAACTAGTGGCTGCTGAGCAAGGACATGGGGCATCGAGATAATGAGATGGAAATTTTTTTCTATCTATTTAAATATAATTGACATATAACGATGTGTAAATTTAAGGTGTACAATGTGATTATTTGATACACATATATATTTTGAACTGCTTACCACAATAAGGTTAGTTAACACATCCTTCATCTCACATTATTACCATTTTGTTGTTGTGGTGAGAACATAAAGTTCTACTTTCACTGCAAATTTCAAGTATACGTGTTTAAGCCCTTAATTCACTTTGAGATAATTTTTGTGAGTGGTATAAGATAGAGGCTCAATTTTATTCTTTTGCATGCATATACCCAGTTTTTCCAAAACCATCTATTGAAGATATTATCCTGTCCCCATTGAATATTCTTGGCTCCCTTGTCAAATATTAGTTGACCATATATGTGTGGATCTATTTCTGGTCTCTCAATTCTGTTCCATTGGTCTACATATCTGTTTTTTTATGCCAGTACCATTACTATAGCTTTGTAATATAGTTGAAATCAAAAGTATTATGCCTCTGGCTTTGATCTTCTTTCTAAATGTTACTTCGACTATTTGGGGTCTTTTGTGACACCATTGAAATCTTTTTTCATGAAAATCTTAGGATTTCTTTTTCTACTTAAAAAAAATGCCATTGGATTTTGATGGCGATTGCATTGGATTTATAGATGGCTTTGGTTTGGATAGACATCTTAATAATATTAATTCTTCTAGTCCATGAACACAGGATATCTTTCCATTTATTTCTGTCTTCTTTTATTTCCTTCATTGATGTATTACGGTTTTCCATATACATATTTTTTGAATTTAAAAAAAAATAATTTATTGGGGTGACAATAGTTAGTAAGATTCCATAGGTATCAAGTGTCTAGTTCTATAATACATCAGATATATATCACATTGTGTGCTCACCACCCACAGTCAGTTCTCCTTCCATTACCATATATTTGACCCCATTTACCCTCATCTACCACCCTCCCACCCCCCTTACACTCTGGTATCCACTAAACTGTTGTCTGTGTCTATGAGTTTTTGTTTCTTTGTTTGTCTTGTTCCTTTGGCTCTTTCAGTTTTATATCCCAGATATGAGTGAAGTCATATAGTTCTTAACTTTTTTCTGTCTGACTTCTTTTGCTTAGCATAATAAACTCAAGATCCATAAAATCGACAAACCCTTGGCTAGATTCACTAAAATAAAAAGAGAAAGACACAAATAAACAAAATTAGAAATTAAAGAGAAGTTACCATGAATACCACAGAAAAGATGGTTTTCCATACATGTCTTTAACTTGCTTAGTCCAATTTAGTCCAATTTTAAAGCTTTTTATAATTTGTAAATGGCATTGTTTTCTTTATTTCTTTTTCAGATAGTTTATTGTTGCTGTATAGAAGGGTGCATATTCATTATGTATCCCAAAACTTTAATGAATTTATTAGCTGTAACAGTTTTTCAGTAGACAATTTAGGATTTTCTATTTACAATATCATATCATCAGCAAACAGAAACAATTTTATTTGTCTCTTTCTAAATGAATGCCTTCTATTACTTTTGTTGCCTAATTGATGGGCTAGGGCTTATAGTACTATGTTGGAAAGTAGTGGTGGGAGTGGGTACCTTTGTCTTATTCCTTAGCTACAGAAAAACACTTTCAAATTTTCTCCATTGAGTACATTGTTAGCTCTGGGTTTGTTATATATGGCCTTTATATGTTGAAGTATGTTTTTCTACACCTAATTTATTGAGAGTTTTTGTCATGAATGGATATTGATTTTTGTCAAATGAGGTTTTTGCATCAATTGCCATGATCATATGATTTTTGTATTTAATTCTACTAATTTTATTTATTTACCTATTTGCATATGTTGAACCATTGCTGTATCCCATGAATAAATTCCATTTGATCAAGGTGTATGATACATTTACAGCTGTTGAATTTGGGTTGCTAGTATTTTTTGAGAGGTTTTGCATCTATATTCATGAGGGATCTTGGCCTGCAATTTTTTTGTTTGTTTGTTTTTTCTTGCAGTGTACTAATCTGGCTTTGGTATCAGGGTAATGCTGGAATTGTAAAATGTGTTTGGAAATCCTCCTTCCTCTTCATTTTTTAAGAAAAGTTTGAGAAGAATTGGCATTAATTCTTCTTTCACGTTTGTTAGAATTCAGCAGGGAAACCATCTGGTACGGACACTTTCTTTGTTAAGAGATTTTGATTACAGATTCAATCTCCTTACACTTTATTAGTCAGTTCACATTTTCTACTTCTTCATAATCCAGAGTTGGTAAGTTGCATATTTCTAGGAATTTATCCACTTTTCCAGGTTGTCCAATTACTTGGTGTATAATTACTTATTCATAATAGTCTCTTAGGATCCTTTGTATTTCTGTGGTATCAGTTGTTAAAGCTCCTCTTTTATTCATAATTTTACTTATTTAAGCCTCATTTTTCTTGGCATATCTAGCCAAGAAAAAAGTTTGTCAGTTTTATCTTCAAAAAACTTAATTTGGTTCACCTTTTCTACAGTTTATCTATTATGTATTTCATTTATCTGCTCTGATCTTATTTATATCTTCCTCCTGCTAACCTTGACTTACTTTGCATGTGTTTTTCTAGTTCCTTACGGTGTAAATTTGGGTTGTTCATTTGACAGTTTTGTTTTTCTTAATGTTGGCATTTACTGCTGTAAATTTTCTTCTTACCATTGTTTTTGCTGCATTCCATAAGTTTTGTTGTGTGTGTTTCCGTTTTCAATTGTCTTAAGATGCTTTTTGATTTCCATTTTGAATTATTTAGTTTGGATCCATTATTTTTTTTTAAATTTCAGGTGTATAAAACAATGTAATAGTTCGACATTTATCATTTATATCCCTCACACACATTAATTTTTCAGATGCATATATTTTTTTACTTTCCACATATATGTGAATATTCCAATTATCCTCCTATTATTAATTTCCTTTTTTTAATTAAAGTTTATTGGGGTGACAATTGTTAGTAAAGTTACATACATTTCAGGTGTACAATTCTGTATTACATCATCTATAAATCACATTGTGTGTACACCACCCAGAGTCAGTTCCCCTTCCATCACCATATATTTGATCCCCTTTACCCTCATCTACCACTCCCCTCCCCCCTTACCCTTTCATAACCACTAAACTATTGTCTGTGTCTTTCAGTTTTTGTTTCTCATTTGTTTGTCTTGTTCTTTTGTTGTTTTTGGTTTATATACCACATATCAGTGAAATCATATAGTTCTCTGCTTTTCCAGTCTGACTTATTTCGCTTAGCATTATAATCTCAAGATCCATCCATGTTGTCACAAATGGTCTTATTTCATTTTTTCTTACCACCGAATAGTATTCATTGTGTACATATACCACAACTTCTTTATCCATTCATCTAACGAAGGACATTTTGGTTGTTTCCATGTCTTGGCCACCGTAAATAAAGTTGCAATGAACATTGGAGCATACGTGTCTTTATGTATAAATGTTTTCAGGTCTTTTGGACTTCCCCAGGAGAGAGATTGCTGGGTCATATGATAATTCCATTCTTAATTTTTTGAGGAACCTCTACAACACCTTCCATAGTGGTTGCACAAGTCTGCATTCCCACCAACAGTGTATAAGGGATCCTTTTCCTCCACAGCCTCTCCAACACTTGTTACTATTTGTCTTGTTGACGATAGCCATTCTAACTGGGGTAGGTGATATCTCATTGTGGTTTTTATTTGCATTTCTCTGATGATTAGTGATTTTGAGCATTTTTTATACATCTATTGGCCATTTGTATGTCCTCTTTGGAGAAATGTCTATTCAGGTCCTCTGCTTATTTTTTAATTGGGTTGTTTGTCTTTTTGTTTGAGTTGTATGCGTTCCTTGTGTATTTTGGATATTAGCCCCTTATCAAAGGCACTGTTTGCAAAAATCTTCTCCCTTTAAGTTTGTTGCCTTTTTATTTTGTTGATGGTTACTTTCACTGTGCAAAAGCTTTTAATTTTGATATAGTCCCATTCATTTATTTGAGCTTTTACTTCCATTGCCTTTGGAGTCAAATTCATAAAATGCGAACCCAAGGTCCATAAGTTTAGTACCTATGTTTTCTTCTATGCAGTTTATTGTTTCAGGTCTTCTGCTTAAGTCTTTGATCCATTTTGAATTAATTTTGGTACATGGTGACAGATAGAAGCCCAGTTTCATTCTTTTCATGTGGCTTTCCAATTCTGCCAGCACCATTGATTTAAGAGGCTGTCTTTTCTCCATTGCATGTTTTTTTGGTTCTTTGTCAAAAATTTTCAGTCCATATTTATGTGGGTTTATTTGTATGTTCTCAATTCTATTCCATTGGTCTGTGTGTGTTTTTTCCCAATACCATGCTGTTTTGATTATTCTTGCCCTGTAATACAAGCTGTGATACCTCCAGCATTATTCGTTTTTCTTAGGATCGCTTTGGCTATTTGGGGTCTTTTATGGTTCCATACAAATCTGATGATTTTTTCTGTTCCATTTCTTTTAAAAATGCCCTTGGGATTTTGATGGGAATTGCATTAAATCTGTATATTGCTTTCGGTAACATGGACATTTTAACTATGTTAATTCTTCCAATCCATGAGCACGGAACGTCTTTCCATTTCTTTGTGTTTTCTTCAGTTTCTTTAAAAAATGTCTTACCATTTCATCATATAGGTCTTTCACATCCTTGGTTAAGTTTATTCCTAGGTATTTTATTCTTTTAGTTGCAATACCAAAAGGAATTGTTTTTCTTTTATATATTTTTCTGAGATTTGATTGTTAGTATATAGGAATGCAATGGACTTTTTGTACATTGATTTTGTAGCCGGCAAAATCAATTTGTTTATTGTTTCTGTATTCGTTTCTTGTTTCTAACAGCTTTTTCATGTAGTCTTCAGAGTTTCTATATAGAGCATCATATGATCGGAAAATAGGGAAAATTTAACTTCTTCATACCAATTTGGATGCCTTTTATTTCTATCTCTTACCTGGTTGCTCTTGCAAGGACTTCCAACTCTATGGTGAAAAGCAGAGATGACAGGGGACAGCCCTGTTGTGTTCCCGAACGTAGAGCAAAGGGCTTCAGTTTTCCCCCATTAATTATGATATTAGCTGAGGGTTTGTCAAATATGGCCTTCATTATGTTAAAGTATATTCCTTCTATACCTACTTTATTACGTGTTTTAATCATAAATGGATGCTGTACTTGTCAAACACTTTTTCTGAATCAATTAATATAATCATATGATTTTTGTATTTTATTTTGTGTATCTGATGTATCCCATTGATGGATTTGAGTATGTTGAGCCATCCTTGTGCCCCTGGGATGTACCCCACTTGTTCGTGATGAATAAACTTTTTAATGTAGCATTGGATTCGATTTGGTAGAATTTTGTTTAGGGTTTTGCATCTGTATTCATCAGAGAAATGGTCTGTAGTATTCTTTTTTTGTGTTATCCTTACCAGGTTTTGGTATAGGGTAATGTTGGCCTCATAAAATGAGTTACAAATACTGTCTCTTCTTCAATTTATGGAAGAGTTTAAGTAGGACAGGTATTAGATCCTCTTTGGAGGTTTGGTAGAATTCACTAGTGAAGCCATCTGATCCTGGACTTTGCTTTTGGGAAGGTTTTGGATGACTGATTGTATTTCCTTACTTGTGATAGGTCTATTTAGATTTTCCATTCTTTATGATTCAGCCTAAGAGGGCTATATGTTTCTAAGAACTTGTCCATTTCTTCTAGGTTTTTGAATTTGGTGGTATATAGTCATCCATAGTATTCTGATCCTTTGTATTTCTTTGGCATCCATGATAACTTCCCCTCTTTCATTTCTGATTTCGTTTATTTGTGTGCTTTCTCTTGTTATCTTAGTGAGTCTAGCGAAGTGTTTGTCAATTTTATTAATCTTTTCAAAGAACCAGCTCTTTGTCACATCAATTTTTTCTATTGTCTTTTTGTTCTCTAGTTCATAGTTCTGCTCTAATTTTTGTTATTTCCTTTCTTCTGCTGACCTTGGGTTTCACTTGTTCTTCTTTTTCTAGTTCTTTAAGGTATAACATGAGGCTATTTATTTGGGAGTTTTCTTGTTTCTTGAGATAGGCCTGTAATGAGATAAACTTCCCTCTTAAAACTGCTTTTGCTGCATCCCAAAAATTTTGGTAGGATGTATTTTCATTCTCATTTGTTTCTATGTATCTTTTGATCTCTCCTCTAATTTCTTCTTTGACCCGGTAATTCTTTAAATGTATGTTGTTTAATCTGCATGTATTTGTGTTTTTTGCAGCTTTCTTTTTGCAGTTGATATCCAATTTCAAAGCCTTGTGATCAGAGAATATGCTTGGTATGATTTCAGTCTTCTTAAATTTGCTGAGGCTGACTTTATGTCTCAATATATGGTCTATCCTTGAGAATGTTCCATGTACACTACAAAAAATGTATAGTCTGATGTTTTAGGATGAAGTGCTCTATATATGTCAATTATGTCCACTTCACCTAATGTGTCATTTAGGGCTGATATTTCTTTCTTTATTTTCTGCTTGGATGATCTATCCATAGCTGTCAATGATGTATTTAAGTCCCCAAGTAAAATTGTGTTTTGGTCAATTTCTCCCTTTAGTTCTGTTAGTAGTTGCTTGGTATATTTCGGTTCTCCCTGATTGGGGGCATAAATTTGATGACTGTTATGTCTTCTTGTTGTATAGTCCCCTTTACCATTATGAAATGTCCATCTTTGTCTCTTGTTATCTTTTTCACCCTAAAGTCTGTTTCATCTGATATCAGTATGGGTACACCTGATTTTCTCTGGATGCTATTTGCTTGGAGTGTCAATTTCCACCCTTTCAGTTTGAGTCAATGCTTGTCCTTGTAGCTGAGATGTGTCTCTTGGAGACAGCATATGGTTGGGTTTAGTTTTTTGATCCAATCTGCTACTCTGTGCCTTTTTAATGGTGAGTTCAGTCCATTTACATTTAGGCTGATTATTGATATGTGAGGATTTCCTGTCATTCTATCTTTAATTTTCTGGTAAGGCTGTGTCTCCATTGTTTCTTTGCTTTTTTGTTGTTGTCTATTATTTCTGTGTGGTGGTATTCTATGATGTTTCCCTCTGTTTCTTCTTTTATTACAGTATGTATTTCATTTCTGGTTGTTTTTTTTTTTTTTTTTTTTTTTTTTTTTGAGTGTTTACCCTTAAGTTTATATACAAGAAATTTTGATATTTAGATTATTCCATTTTCTTCTGCATGCTTACTTTCTCCATTCCCATGTTCCAGTGCAGGCCTTTACTCTCCCCCTTTTTATGTTTTGGTTGCCACAAATTGTCCCTGTTGATGGTGGTCGAATTGCCTCCTTTAGTATTTCTTGTACTGCAGGTCGTGTATTAGAAAATTCCCTGAGCTTCTGCATGTCTGCAAAAGTCTTTATTCCTCCTTCATATCTAAAGGATATCTTTGCTGGATATATTATTCTTGGCTCATAATTTCTCTCTTTCAATAGTTTGAATATTTGGTTCTACTCCCTCCTGGCTTCTAGAGTTTCTGCTGAGAAATCTGATGATAATCTAATGGACTTTCCTTTGTATGTCATTGTCTTCTTTTCCCTGGCTGTCTTGAGGATTCTTTCCCGGTCGTTGATTTTTGACAGCTTCAATACTATGTGCTTTGGAGAAGATCTATTGGGGTTGAGGTAATTGGGTGTTCCATTTGCTTCTTGGATTCAAAGATCCAGTTCTGTCCACAAGTTTGGAGAGTTCTCGTCGACTATTTTTTTGAATATACTCTCTGTTCCCTTCTCTCTTTCTTCTCTGTCTGGTATGCCCATTATTCTTATTTTGCTCTTTCTGATGGAGTCTGAAAGTTCTTGTCGAGTTCTTTCATTTCTTTTAAGTCTCAAGTCTCTTTCTTCTTCCTTCTGTATCATTTCCAGGTTTCTATCTTCGATGTCACCGATTCTTTCCTCCATCTGGTCAACTCTACTTCCTAAGCTGGCTGTTTCATTCTCAATTTCTTCTATTGAGTTCTTAATCTCCAGGAATTCTATTTGGTTCTTTTTCAAAATTTCAATCTCTTTGGTAAAATGCTCATGTTGTTCTCTGATTGCGTTTATGAGTTCATTATACTGCCTTTCTGTGTTTTCTTGCATATTGTAGAGTTTTTTCAGAACTGCAATCTTGAATTCTCTGTCATTTAAATCACATATTTTCATATCTTTAACTTAATTTTCTTGATACATTTCACTTTCTTTCTGAGCTGTCTTGTTGCCTTGGTTATCAATGGCAATTAATGATTTATTATTTCTCTTTCTAGACATCTTCAGGAGTGGGTTCTGCAACAGGTAGATAGGAGGAAGTCTTTCTTTTGTTTTCCAGTACGTGTTGGTAGAATGTTTTATTTTCCCTCTGACTGCAGCCCTTTTTTTTTTCTCTCACACTGTAGTGTTGTTTTCTCTGCACTATTCCAGCTTCTCACACAATGGGGGGATTCCCTGGAAGGCGGGCTTTTCCTCTGTTAACAGTTTGCCTGAATCACAGGGCGCCGTCCCTGTTGGCATGTGGAAAGCTTTTGAAATTCCAAAGCTCTTCCTGCACCAGATCAGAGCCAGTGTGTTTCAGCAGTTCTGTTTACTCCTGCAGGAATCTGCCCAGATACGTGGGGACAGGGGTGGGTGAGTTGTGAGAGGTGGCCCAGAGCAATGGCGGCTACCACCACCACAGCTGGTCCTGCTTCCACAGCTCCCTCTCCTTTGCCGGAACTTGTTGTGCTACAAGTCTGTGTCTGCAGACCACAGTTCTGAGAACTGCAAATATTCTGTTCTTCTGATCTGACAGTGCTAGTGTTCCGCTTCTAGCACTGGGCAGGTGGGTGGCCGGGAGCTCTGGAAGGTTAGAGATGGTGCGGCTGGTCTCATTGCCTAACTCTTCGATTATCTGCTTGGCAGTGAGGGCTTAAACCACCGTTTTCAGGCTTCTTTCCTCAGTCTTTTCTCCGATGTCTTTTCCGTGAGTCTTGGCTTCAGCCGTCTTATATGCTTTCCACTCAGCCGGGTGGGCCACATGTGGAGCACAAGTAGTCCGAGCTCTTCGCTCTCCTGCAGCTCTTGTAGTTCTGGAATGCAGCGAGCTCAGAGCACTGAGTTAGGTCTGCGTTCTCTGCCCGCAGTGCCCAGGCT
The DNA here is from genome assembly GCF_057876585.1 of Rhinolophus sinicus. NCBI lineage: Eukaryota > Metazoa > Chordata > Mammalia > Chiroptera > Rhinolophidae > Rhinolophus > Rhinolophus sinicus. The sequence goes on along the minus strand of NC_142518.1, from coordinate 44,735,081 downwards.
CAGCACTTCTCCCTTCCCTCCTTCCCTACTCGCGCAATTTGCCCACCTTTATGTGATTTCAGTAGTACACCTGTTAATCTTGCCTGTCTGCTGCACAGGAAGTCCTTTGTGGAGTTATAGTTGTTCACTTTGTTGTAAATTCCAGGGACGATTTCAAGAAGCTCACCTCATGCTGCCATTTTTTATGACGTCACGCCCATATTTTCTTGAACAGAATATCTGGTCAGGAGGGGCTGGGAGCTACACTTAGTAGTGGATGAAGCAATGAATTAAGTCTTCTGCCTGGGCGTAGCAGGTGAATACTTGTTTCCCAGTATTTGCTTTGCCTGGGGGCCATCAGTTCTGCCTGCTTGCCTGTTGGCTAGAGCACTGCTGAGTTACAAAGCTTTCAGATTTTCTGGCCAGCTCTTCTGGTCAGATGGTGCTGGAAGCCACTCTCCATAGCATGTGCACCTATGACTCAGCTACCCTGCCTGGGTATAAACAGACAAGATTCCATGTCCAATAAAACAAATCAAGTAGACCTGCACCCAACAGAGCTCCTGCGTTGGACTGCATCACCATCTTGCTTCTGCAGATGAGCAAAGCTGTTGCTTGGGTCTACTACTTGGGCTCTGCAGGTAGAACCTCAGTCTTCTAAGACCCAAGTGCTGGTTGTTGCAAGACACTCCTCTCTTCTCCATCACAGTCATGTTCCCAGTGGTTGAGCCCCACTGATTCCCTTACAATTCCCATTTCCTAAGACCAGAGCAGTGGCTTCCACAAACATCCACAGTGGTGTTTGTGTGGGGGGAGGGCAGGGGCCTGGATGTTCCCCTAGGCTCTCTTTTCCCAGTGGAAACACCGTAGGTTCAGGAAAGACCTCTCTGCTTGGTGATGCTCTGGCATGGTGAGGGCCAATGCAGTCATTGTGTAGCCATTCCTCTTACCCTTCTAATGCAGCTTGTCTTGATATCTGTGGTGCAGGAGGATGCTTCAGCCACACTTCTGTGTTCTAGGATTCTCTCAAGGGAATTGTTTTGTTTATAAATAGTTGTTGGTTGCTCTTGTGACGGAAAGCATATTCAGGAATGACCTATGTCACTACCTTGATGATACCACTTCTCTGTCTTTGATTTTAGACAGTTTTATTATAATGTGTCTTAGAGATAATTTTGGGTTGAAATTTTGAAGTGACTTATTAGCTTCATAAATGTGGATATCCATATTTCTTCTCTCCCCTGTGTAAATGCAAGTACACTGGCCACTGAAGGGGCCCTGACTGTTGGCATGCTCTACCATGGCTGCTGGGTCTCACCATGGATACATGTCAATGGAGACCAGTGTTGAGAGTCAGGCCTTGGGCATACATGTACATACCTGGAACAGATAGCTGTAGGTGAGCCCCTTGGTGCCAGCCAGTGATATGAGACACGACTGGACCTAAGCCCTCGAATAGCTGCAGGGTCCCTGATCCCTCTTGTTACTGTATGATCTCCCCAAGGCACATGTCAATGGAGATAGATGACCAGCAGCAGGCCAGTGGCATACAGGTGCACAGCTGAAGGGGCTAACTGCAAGTGTGTGCACATTAGTAGTGTATAGGATGTATAGGATGAGGATACACTTCTGTACAGGTGTATAGGATGAGGTCTTATACTCATGCAGCTTCAGAGGGCTGGGCTAGCTGCCAATGGAGACCCTGTATCTTGTGGGGGTACAGGGTCTGGGGAAGAGGGAGCTGGAAGGTATTCAGGCAGCTGGTATTTTGCCAATGTATATATGTATGATGTGAAAACTGGTAAAATCTGCAGGGGGTCCACAGTAGCTGTACTGGCTTTTGGTTTCTTTAGTGGTAACATCTACTGAGACTGAGTACCATGGTAACTCCTATTGCATGGCTGATATTGGCAGCCATTGTTTTTCTTCCTTATTCCTATACATCTAGTTTTGTTAGTAGTCTCTGGGTGGGGTGAAACTGAAGCCAGTCCTGGGTATAATGCCTTCAAAAACTGGGGAATTGGGACATTCACCCCACTGTCTATTTCCCAGTGAGGAAAATTTTTTCTAGGTGGGGAGTTCCATCTAGGCACTGAGAAATACTGGCTTGGGAAATGGGATGATGCAGGCAAAATAAAGCTGATTTGTTTTCCTTTTTGTTATTCTCCAGTTTTTTTCTTCCATTATGTTGCTGAAGTTTCTGAAGTGGACTCCAGTTTGCTCGCAGAACTGTTTTTGTTTGTGGATAGCTGTCTAATTACTGATCTTCATAGGCAAACAGTGGGTGGATTTTCCTATGTCATCTTATAGGTGACTTACTCTAGATGGCAATAAAAAAGGAATGCTTCCAGGATGCGCATTTTTTATGTCAGTGTCCTTGTTGTTTCCAGAGAGGAATTCTGTCCTGAAGCAGCTTCACTGACCCAATGACCCCATATTGAGGACTGGGCTGGCTTTATAAAATGAATTCCCTTCTCTCCAAGACTTTCATCATGTAGCTCTCCTAAAGAAAAATCTCTAAGTGGAGAAGGCATTCTTTTCCTCCTCATTATTAAATCATAGTGTTGAAAATAATAGGCCCAGCCAGTGGTTGAACAATAAGAGGGGGTGTTGAATAAACTACTGGACAAGGCCTCATAGACTGGAGCTCAATTCTCAGTGTTTCTCCAGACGGACTGGAAAATTCTGACCCTCATATCTTTGGCTCTCCATTCTTAAGAGAAAGGTGGAATCTAAAGGACTGTGCTATCTATTCCTTAACACTCCAGCTGGGACAACTCCATGATTGTCCTCTCTCTGTAGAACACTGTGACTTGTATCCTTCATTAAATGCTTAAAGTGTTAGAAAGAAATGTCAACCAATCAAATGCAAAATAGGCTAGACTTGACTGAACCAGGTGATGTCTAAAATATGGGATACTTTGGCAAATGAATCCCTTTAGAAACGATTTATATGATTAGTAATGGGGCTGTATAGTACACCTAGGTCCAGCACAATATCATTGGAATCACACAAATTTTCAACCATAAGATAGGATATGAGGAACTACTGTGTAAATGCTGCTCACCCTTCGTGGGCTCACTCTAAGTCTCAGCTCCTCTAGGAATCTTCCCCTGAGGCCAAGACCACCTAGATTTTGTGTAGATTAAGTAACAGTTACCACCTTTTGATGGAATCCTCAACCTGACTTTTAATGAATAGTAAAGCAAATCTGTGAAAGATATCTCTTCCTCTAGGCAGACAGAGCTGTGTCAGGGCATAGGGATTGTTAAGCAGAACATGAGCTGGATTCAGTCCCCATTTGCCCCCTGAGTTGAGTATCTTGTGTCTTACACAAATTACACAACTGTAAATGGTTACTCTGTTTGATGACTATGCTGATTTCTCTGTTTTCTGAACTCCCACAAGACTTAATCCCTACCAATTGGCAGTTATAAAATAGTCATGGGGATGTAAAGTACAGCACAGGGAATATAGTCAATAATATTGTAACAAGTATGTATGGTGCCAGGTGAGTACAAGTCTTATTGAGGGATAACTTTGTAAGTTATATAAATGTCTAACCACTATGCTGTAAACCTGAAACTAACATAATATTGAGTGTCAACTGTAATTAAAAAGACAATTCATATAACTTATTTCTGCTCCCTTGACAAAACTCCCTAGACTTGTTCATTACTGTGCATGTCTTATCTCCCTAGTAGCTTGTCAGTTGTTTTGAGCGGCCTTATTGAACATAAATGTGCCTAACACTAATGTTGAAAACAAAGTTATTTAATAAGTGTTCATTGTTCACCTCGGTCGATTGAATTGTACTTATTTACCCTCATTTGTCCTTGGGCCTCTCTCTAACTACTATTCTTATAGCTCCCTTTTGGCAGTAACACTTATTCTTAACATCTCTCATTTTCATGTGGAGGACAACCTGTAAAAGTCACACTCCTCCCCAATCTTTCAAACACCTCGCCCCAACTGTGAGATGGAAAGTGAGTTATCAGATTGGTGAGCAGAAGTAATTGTCATGCTCTTCTCAAGTCCTCCCTCTTTTTAGGACTTCCTTCCTTGCAAAGAGTGTATTCTCCCGGAGGAGAAGCCCTGCAATTTTGGGTAAATCTAATCCAGGAGACTGCTAACAAGTCCATCTGGTTGCACCTGTAAACCAATTCTCTAATCTAGTTTATTTTAACAATAAAGCTGGAAGGAAGACCTTAAATTGGCACTATCATTTATGTTTCAGTTGGTTCAGAACTCAGACTGGGAAGAGAAAAATATAATTTCTCACCCCTTCCAAACAATTACTGATTCTAGACAACTATGCTTGTTAATAGTTTTCTAAACCATCACCTCAAAGAAGCAGAAGCTACTGGACCTCACCTGGCCTCCATGGTGATGTTATTGCTTATGGTTTCTTGTACAGGATCCAGGGCCACGAATGTGGGTGTTCCACCAGTGCCATTGAGGGGTATGTAGTCTTTGCCATCCTGCATGAGAAAACAGACATGTCTATCATCCCCAAGGGACAGATATGTTAATTTGAATTTGTGATTTCCTTTCCTGGTGGCATCTGGCTATATAAGAAGAGCTGTTGGCCTTTATTGGACAATTCAGAAGTTTGCTCTACTTTTTTATTTACCTTAAAAACCTGCTTAAAAAGTTTAGCTCTCAGCCACATCTTTTGTGCCATAGAGATGGATTAATAAAGATGTATTTACAAACTTATGGATACAATGTTCTTTATAAAAAATGTTTTATAAGGGATTTTCCCTTCTTCCTTCTTAATTTCCTCTACCCTCTCTCTTATTAAGTAAATAATCCTCCATGGGATGAAGGTAGGGCAAATTTGAGCTTAACAAGTCTCGCAGTGTTGGCGATAGTTTCCCCATTAAAACACAGGTTTTCCTGCTATTCATCGCCCTTAGAGTTGTCTGATTACATCATCTAACCCTTAGCTTTCTATGTAATCCATTATCTAATAACCAAATTCGAAACATGATTAAATATGGTTAGCATTAAGCACTGCTTACTACGTACCGGCTTCTGTAATAAGTGCTTTAGATCTACTTTTTTGCATTTACTGATCACATCTTATGAAGAAAGGTACTATTAGTACCCAATTTTGCAGATGCATAGGGAGGTTAAGTAATACGCCCAAGGTCAGAAAGTTAACAAGTGTAAGGAAAGGATTCTGTTCCAGATAATTTTTCTTAATTACTGTGTATTGTCATTTTTTAAATCATGGTCATGTGGGAAGGTGATGGGCTTTTCCATAAATGTCTCAGTTTACAACATGACCTGTAATTTACCTGTTTTTTCCCTGTCCTCTCCCTGTTCACAGTCCTGAGTCTAAGCAACAATCCTGCCTTGTGTATTTTACCTGCTCTGAATCTGATACAGCAAAAATGGAATTCAAAGTGCTGCTTTGGATCTCACTGCTGAGAAATAGACAGCACACTACTCCAGTATTAAGAAAATCATCACAATCAAGTGCTGTATAGCTTCAGATTCTAGAAAGTAAGGGAGAGGGGGAGGATGGAGACCACTCAATTTCCTCATTTTATATGTTTCCAGTTCAGAAACCTGAGCCTTAAAAGAGCTGGGGACATGACTTTCCCAGAGTCATACATGTACCAAGTTTACATGCTGAGAAACTCATTTAGCCATACAGCTCCAAAAGCTACTTCCTGCCTCAACTTGCATACTTAGTGCTATAAAGCAATGTAAGTAGCTTGTAAATACCTGAATTAATAAATTACTTTGAATATTAGAGGTGGATTGTTTGCTGTTGTAGGTATCCATGGTTAAAAAAAACAAACCCAAAACCAAAACACACTATCCATGAGCATGGTATGTGCTCCCATTTATTTGTATCTTCTTTGCTTTCTCTTCAGTGTCTAATAATTTTCTGAGCACAGGTCTTTTACTTTTTTGGTAAAATTTATTCCTAAGTATTTTATCATTTTTTAAGCAATTGTAAATGGGATTGTTTTCTTCATTTCTCTTTCTGATAGTTTATTATTGGTGTATACAAATTCAACTGATTTCTGAATGTTAATTTTGTATCCTGCTACTTTACTAAATTAATTTATCAGTTCTAATAGTTTTTTTGGTGGAGTCTTTGGGTTTCTCTCTATATAGTATCATGTCATCTGTGTATAATGACAATTTTATATATAGTCATGGGCTATGGAGTACAGCATAGGGAATAGACACAATGGAATTGCAATAGATACATATGCTGTCAGAGGGACAATAGACTGGGGGAGGGGGATTATCACTTTGTGAGGGGTGAAATGTCTAACTGTTACATTGTTTTGTACACCTGAAACTGAATAAAAAAGAAGAACGCTTCATTGGTCCCTTTTCTCCTCCAGTTTTGTTGAGGTATATAAATCCAAAACACTGTATGCACCCTTATGTTAATTGCAGCATTATTTACGATAGCCAAGATATGGAAGCAGCCCAATTGCCCATCAATAGACAATTGGATAAAGAAATTGTGGTACATGTATACAATGGAATCTATATCTATATCTATATCTATATCAATATCATCTATATCTATATCTATATAAAATCTCAAGTGGGATTTATTTCAGATATGAAATATTGGTTCAACACTGGAAAATCAATCAATGTACTGTCCACCATATCAAAAGGCTAAAAAAGAAAAACTATCTGATCTTATCAGTTGATATAGAAAAAGTATTTGACAAAATCCAACAGTTTTTTCATAATAAAAACTCTCAGCAAATTTGGAATAGAAGAGGGCATCCTCAACATGATAAAGAACATCTACAAAAAAATCTTCACTTAACATGGTACTTAATAGTGAGAAATTGGATATCTTCCTCAAAATACCTCAAGGCTGTTTTCAGAACTAAGGTTGACATTTGTAACACTGGAAAAAATAACTTATTTCACTCTCTGAATTTTTCCATTTTAGGTTCTCTCCAAGTTTTACTTTTAAAAACTCTAACACTGGTTATCAAAGAAAATGAATACTAATCTAAATTTTGGATTATTAGACATACATTGTATATTTACTAGGCTGTAAGCTTGAGAGTATGGTGTGACATTTTTGTCTTTGTGTTTTGCTACATAACAGATACTCATGAAGTAAATGAAGGGAGTAAAAAAAAAGAAAATGCTGTTCCCTCTGCTTTGAATCCTTCTTGCTCTTTTCTAATAGTTTAACTTCTGCTCATCTCTCAAGATTCTTATATCCCTTCTTCCTGGTAATCATCATACTCTGCTACAAGCCTTGGTTTTCTTATTTGTCTTCTCTACCAGATTGTGTGTTGCTTGAGAGCAGAGGCCATGTCTTTTTATCTTTACATCAACAGTGCCCAGTGTACTACTTGGCACAGACAAGATGATCAACAAATATTTTAATGAAGAACTGAGATGTCTCTAATCACATGTACCCTCTTTGGGGGCTTATTATTTTCTTTGTTTTCCCATTTTACTTTTCCTATTATAAGTATTTTCCTCACATTCCCACAGGCTAGATTATGAGCTCCCTGAGCACTGAATATTGGCATTACAGTGTTCACAGCTCCAAAAACTGTGACTTAGTACACAACACTAAAAAGATGCTGAATGATAGAATAAAAGTAATGGATACCTGTTGAACACTGGCCTGAAGGAGATCTCCAAGACGCCCAACCAGGTCAGAGAAGTTGGGTCTCAGGGTGTACACACTGTGCCAGCAATCAAGCATAGTCTGGTAGCTGAAGATTGAAAAAAAATGCCAAGAAAGTCTCCATTCCCCATTCACATTGATTCTCTAACTTTTCCTATGGGTGACACCTCAAATCATATCTTCACAGTTACCCCTCAACCCATATTCTCTGCTATGGTCGTAGAATGAGGTTTCTGAAAAGTTTGCTTGGTCCGTACCTGTTCATTACTCCTATGTCCCCTTCATGCCCACTTGTTGCAGGTCTGTATGCATGTAATCAACCTTAATTAGTCCACTTATAACCCCTGAATATTTAGAAAGCCATAACTTAAGGAGAACAACTTAGCATTTAGGTTTGTTGCCAAACTCCTTTGGCAGTACAAGAATGATGTGGATGGGGAGATTGCTACATTTGTCATGAGGCCAAGTGGCTTCAAATACTCTTGGACTTTAGGCTCTCCTCATGATCTAGAAGCTTATATAATTGGAGTTTGATCTTCAAATATCTTTATACATCTTTATAAAATGGTGTAAAAATGCCATCATTTTTAGATTTTAAGCAGCAACACTGGAATCCAAACCTGTTCTTTCCAATGACTTAGGCCAATAAGCCATCAACTAAGTAGTAAATACAGTTTTGCTGGAATTGCTGTTGATTAAAACAATTGGAAGCCATTAACTTATCTATACATCTCTGTGATGTTACAGGTCTTCAAATCTGCTTTTAGCACCTGTTGTAATTGTGTAGATTCAATTAGTGATCCAGTAAGAGATCCCAAGAACTTGGCTCCAGTTTGGTGTAACGTGTGTCACCATATCTCTGCCAGAAGCCCAAGAGAGGCTGTTCTGGGAACTCAAGATTCTGGATGGTAATTTTTATTCAAAGTTTTGAAAAATAAACATGTAAGTATAGAATCTAAGGCTAGAAGGGACCTAGCCAGTGCTATGGTTACATCTAATACATGAATACCTTCTACAACTTATGAATTTGATGAAAAATGTCAGTATATGCATCTTCACATGAAATTTGTATTTCTAGATTCTTAGATCATTTTTCAATTATGACAGGCATACATCAATTTATTTTGCCTTTCACCTCACAGATATTGCATTTTCATCAACATCAAGGCAAGATACTCCAACAGAAAAAGATTACAACTTGCTGAAATCTGTTAATGGTTAGCATTTTTTAGCAATAACATATTTTTAATTAAGGTACGTACATTGCTTTTTTAGATATAATGTTATCACACACTTAACACACTACAGCTTAGTGTAAACATAAATTTTATATGCACTGGGAAACAAAAAAAAATGTGTGACTTGCATTACTGCAATATTAACTTTATTGTGAGGGTCTTGAACTAAACCCGCAATAACTCTGAGGAATATGTGTACATTTGAGAAGTGCAAAAGAAGTGCCTTGGCATTGAATAAAATTTCATGTATTATCTTCTATTATCTGTTATGTTTACTTTGACTCTTTTATCCAAATTAATTTTGTCTGATGCCCCTTAGCCTGAAGAATAACTTACATTTCAGGAGTGGAATACTCAGGAGCTCTCATTCGTGTTCCCTCCTTCAGCTGACGGCAGAAATCTTCATCGATTTGCACTCCTGGGTATGGTGAGGCACCTGGGATATAAGAAAAAACATATATCCCATTCATTCTCATGAGATAAACAACCCATCAAGATCGTATAAGGCAGAGACCTAAAGAGAATTTTGAGGAGGGACAAACAGCTCCAGATCTACATAGAGCATATGACATAAGACTTCCATCTACCTTGGCAATTCAGAGACCTGACATAAATGATTCTCCCAGAAACCATATTTATAAAGTGTTTTGAGATGAAGGTAGGGGTTTTAAAAACCTACTGATGACTTTCCATTGACTTGGCAACAATTTCATGCCTTTAAATAATATATTCAGCCATTTCCCTGTAATTTGCTGGAATGTAACCCACCTTTCTTTCTTTCTTTTTTTTTTTTTTATTAAATTTATTGGGGTGACAATTGTTAGTAAAATTACATAGATTTCACGTGTACAAATACCCAGGAGAGGGATTGCTGGGTCATATGGTAATTCTATTCGTAATTTTTTGAGGAACCTCCACACTGCCTTCCATAACGGCCGCACCAGTCTGCATTCCCACCAACAGTGTATGAGGTAACCCACCTTTCAATATAAGATGGGTAATTTTGTTTTTAATCAAACAATATCTGCTTTTGCAGTCTCTGAATGCCCTTTCATAGCATACTTTAACCTATCACATTCTATTGTAGTCCAGGTCTCAAGAGCAACAAGGAAGCAGATTTCCAGCCAGTGTGGACATCTGTCTCAAACTTGGGAAATTTAGTCTTGGTGGCATCCAAACTCGAAAGAGAAATAAGGCCTGAGAGTAAATTTCAAGTTGATAAATGGAAATTTTAATTACAAATATGTTTTATGGTAAAGGAAAAGTACATTTCCCAAGTTCAAATCACAGTTTAAAGTAGATTAAGAGATTACAAAATATTAAAGCACAAGTCTCTTTGAACGCCTATGTCTGTGCATGGGTAGGCTACATTTCAAAAGTCATGACTCTTATTTGGTTGCTTCTATTCAATAGTTCTGAAAACTACAATACATTTGCTAGGTCTTTAAGATTCAAGACGGTGTCAATATTGTTAAAATTTCATTTAAACAATGAGTATCTATAAAAACTTTTTAGTGTAAGTCATTTGTACCCCACCTAAATCTCCAAAAGTGTTTAAAATGGCTTACAGGTGTTTAAAATAGAAAATTGGAGTTAGAAGGAAAACATCAACAAATAAGAACAGCAAAAAACAAACAAACAAACCAAAAAACAAACAAACAAAAAACAAACAAACAAAAAAACAACAACCCAAAGATGAAACCTAGAGTAAGACTAATAAGAAGGATGAACTATCAAACTGTATACACTTAATATTTGGAGAAAGACACAACTTTGGTTTCAAGTTTTTAGTTTTTTTCAAGTTAGCTAAACAATAGAAACCTCATCTGTTACTTAACTCAAGGTAACTTGTAACATACTATTAATTTTAGTCACCTCTCCCTTGCTATGTGAAGTAATGTATTATTGCTTACTGTATTTCATTCCAGATTTGGGGACTGTTTTGTTGATGTGATATTTCAGGTCTCATAAGTTAAGATTGTGTCATCTAATCCAATACTTCCAAACCTGTGGATCATTACCTTCCCAGAAGACTGGAGTTATAGCAAGGGGTCTGCATATCCTTGGGGTCATCAGTCATTGTCTGTAACATGAATACTTAATGTCTCATATGGAGTGATAATTACTTTTATAAAGCATGAAGACTGTGATGTAATTCAGGTAATTTGAATTATTTTCAAAAGTTCCTCAATTCAGAGTAGCTTTTAATTACACTTCAAGGAACTAGAACAAGAACAAGTGAAGACCAAAATACAGAAAAAAGGAAACAATAGAGATCAGGATGGAAATAAAAGAAATAGAGATTAGAAAAAAACAATGGAAAGGATGAACAAATGCTGAGCGAAATAAGTCAGACTGAAAAAGCAGAGAACCATACGATTTCACTGATATGTGGTATATAAACCAAAAACAACAAAAGAACAAGACAAACAAATGAGAAGCAGAAACTCATAGACACAGAGAATAGTTTAGTGGTTACCAGAGGGTAAGGGGGGTGGGGTGTGGGAGATGAGGGTAAGGGGGATCAAATATATGGTGATGGAAGGAGAACTGACTCTGGGTGGTGAACACACAATGGGATTTATAGATGATGTAATACAGAATTGTACACCTGAATTCTGTGTAATTTTACTAACAATTGTCACCCCAATAAATTTTTAAAAAATTGATTAGGGACTTAAACTAAGACCTGAAGCTATAAAACTCCTAGAAAAAAACACTAAAGGAAAAGTTTCATGATATTGGAAATGATTTCATGGATATGACACCAAAGCACAGGCAACAAAAGCAAAAATATACAAGAAGGACTACATCAAACAAAAAAGCTTCTGCACAGAAAAGGAAACAATTAATAGAGTGAAAAGTCAGGCTATGCAATGGGAGAAAATATTTGCAAATCATGTATCTGATAAAATATTATTTTCCAAAATATATAAGAAACAACTCTAGCTCAACATACCCAGTTAAAATATAAGAAAATGACTCGAATAGACCTTTTTCTCAAAAAGACATACATGAAAAGGTGCGCACCATCACTTATCATTAGAGATATGCGAATCAATATCACAGGAAGGTATCACCTCACACCTATTAGGATGGCTGTTATTAAAAACAACAACAACAAAACTAAAGATAAGTATTGGCAAGGATGTGCACAAATTATATTTGTTGTATACTTGGTGGGAATGTAAAATGGTACAGCCACTATAAAAAAATAGCATGGAAATTCCCCACAAAATCAAAACTAGAATTATCATAAGATCCAGCAATCTCACTCCTGAGTTTGTATCCAAAAGAATTTAAATCAGGACCTCAAAAAAAAAAATCTCTATTCCTATGTTCATCACAGCCTTGTTCATAATAGTTAATTTTCATAATAGCTCAAATTTTCAGATGAATGGATGAAGAAAATGTGATATATATCCACAAACAATGGAATATTATGCAGCCTTGAAAAACAAAATACTATAATTTGTCACAACATGGATGGAACTGGAAAACATGCTAAGTAAAATAAGTCAGTCACAGAAGGAGAAAAGGACACATACACTGCATGATCAACTTACATGAGGCATGTACTCATAAAATAGTCTAACACAGAAGCAGAAAATGCCATGAAGTTTGTCAGAGAATGGGGAGGTGGAAATGTGGAGTTGTACACTTGTGTAATGTTAGTTATTCAAGATGGATGAGTTTTAGATATCTGCTGTACAACATAGTGCCTATAGTTAACAAAACTGTACTGTGCACCTTAACATTTGTTAATAGGGTAGATCTCACATTAAATGTTCTAACCACACACAGAAATAGCAAAGGGACAAAAGAAAACTTTTGGAGGTGATGGATGTGTTTTTACCTTGATTGTGGCGATTATATGTCAGTATATGAATGTGTCCAAACTCGTAAAATTGTATATATTAAGTATGTGCAGTTTTAAAAATATCAATTATACCTTAATAAAGCTATCAAACAGTATGTATCATACATAAAGCTGTGGTCAGACATATAAAATATATTTACAAGTATTTATTATGCCTAAAACTACAGACAGATACATATGCTTGTCTGGTTTGAGACTTAATAATAGTGTTGTTTCCATGGGTCCTGGATTAAAGTGATCAGTTAGGCAAAAGTGTTTTTTTTAAACATATCCATAACCTAAACCACTCTTCCACATTATGCTTTTGCTCATACTCTCCTCTTTCTGAAATACCCTACCCATACCTTTCTCTGAAACCTCCTCCTCAAACTTCATTTTCATTTTCTTATCCTCCAAGGCCCAATTCAGCTTGCTCATTCTCTAAGAGGCTTTTCTACATATCCTTTCTTCCCCAGAAGTAGAAACTCATCTTATCCTTCCTGTGTTCTTTATGTACTTTGTCTGGACTCTTATTATAGGGCTTGTCACAGTCTGTCATGCATTAGAATTAGTTGGGTGTATTTTTCTCTTCCCAACTCAATTGTTAGCCACTGGAAGCTAGGAACTGTCTTACTTCACAATGCCTTTAATGTGGAAGGCACACACCAAATGTTTGTTTAATTAAATTATAGCTCTGATGTAATAAACTTCTAATCCATTTAATTGGTACATGGTTCTTCTTTTTTCTTTTAAAAAGCAATGGTTTGTGATTATGTTAATAGATGCTAAATGAATAGAAACCAGGTTTTACTTTACTCATGTGTCAGAATTTCAGCATATATCATCAAATGTGACATCACGTATGTCAAATCTATTGCCTGGGTTTTCATAATGCTAATTGCTGTGCCTAGTTCTAGGGTTAAAAATAGGCAGAGTAAAACAGTACTGAGAATTGGAAATTTATGTATTATTGCTCAAAATATAAGGGCACAAAACCAGTTGGATTTTTTTTATTGGGGAATATTGGGGACCAGTGTGTTTCTCCAGGGCCCATCAGCTCTAAGTCATTGTCCTTCAATCTGGTTGTGGAGGATGCAGCTCAGCTCCAAGCGCAGTTGCCGTTTACAGTCTTAGTTGTAGGGGGTGCAGCCCACCATCCCATGTGGGAATTAAACCAGCAACCTTGTTAAGAGCTCCTGCTCTAACCAACTGAGCCATCCAGCTGCCCCAAACTAGTTGGATTTGACCATTAAGTAGCATCTTTCATTAACCCTAGTTGTTGTAGTTGTCTGTTACGCCTACTCAGCCAAAAGTGGGCCTCCCTGTGACTTCTCTTGGTGGAACCAAATGTTAACACTGGATCTTGGTGAAGGTGTTGCTCAACCAGTCAGTATAAGTTCAGTCAGTGGGTACAACTGCAGTCTTGGAAGCAAGAGCTCATTTTCAAACTAGGTGGGTCAAGCTGTGATTTGTTCTTTCCACAAGCAGCCAATTTTTTGAGTGCCTACTGTATAGGTCACTATGATGGTACTCTGAGCAAAGTGTCTGTTAAACAGTTTCCACTTTTTAAGTGGCATATGTAAGTGGGTCAACACCTCCTTAGGAAAACACTCCCAATGCTCCTTGCAAGGCCAGAATAGATCATAATTCTTGGGAAGACTATCTTGGCATGAGGTTGTGGCAATCTTGAGCCTCAGGTTTTGACTAAGCTTTTTAGACCCCTTGCTTGGTCTCTTTCTCTCCCATCAACCTATCTTTTAGATACCTTGAGCTACCATCTTGCCCCTGGTAGCTGATCACAGGGTTGCCTTCAAAGGAAAGTCATAAATCCTCTCAAACTAAATATTTTCCTATTTCAAAACTCGTCTTTCAGACAATAGTTCAGTGGTTACCACAGGGTAAAGGGGGTGGGGGGGGTAGGAGATGAGGGTAAAAGGATCAAATATATGGTGATGGAAGGAGAACTGACTCTGGGTGGTGAACACACAATGTGATTTATAGATGATATAATACAGAATTGTACACCTGAAATCTATGTAACTTCACTAACAATTGTCACCCCAATAAACTTTAATTAAAAATAAAACAAAACAAAACAAAAAACTCGTCTTACTTTCCCAGTAATTTCTTTCAGCTCTGGGTTTGGACTGATTCAACACTCTAGGCTTAGTAAGAATTGGCCCCTGCTCTCTCCCTTCCACCTGATCCTAACCTCAGGACCTGTGTGAAGACTCAGACTTATGAGCCTTCTCCCACTCTCCTCCTGAGCCAGGTATGAGTTTTTCAGCAAAATTCCATCCATTATACTATCATACAAGTTTAATAACCCAAACAACATAGTTACCACAATGTATATGCAAATGAGAATTTACATACGCATGCTGTAAGAAGAAAGGTCTTTTATTTTTATTTTTATGAAACAGTCTACCATTTGGTTTTCTTCTGCTTTTGTTCAGGTATTAGATACAGTATTAGCCACCCATGTCAAAAATCTGAGGTCAGATTGGGGAGACTGGAATTCCAAACTTTGGAGAATACACTAAATATTTGTAAGCCACTTTATAGTTCAAATAGTACTTTAACACAATGACCTTGTGATACCATAATTATTAACCCCGTTTTATAGATGTTGGGACCCAGATTGGAGTAGTTAGTGACCTGTTCAAGTGATACAGTTAATGAGAGGCCACACTGAGATTCATACTCAGATCTGTCTTGAAGTCAGATAGGGCATCTTCTCCATGCTAATATATCTGCTTCAGCTCCATCTAAAGTCCTTACCATAGCCTATAAGGCACCACATGAAATTGTCCTTGGCTATCTCTCTATGCTCATCATCCAGCACTCACCTTTCACCCAGTTCCTTCCAGCCACAACATCTCACTGTTGTTCTCACACATCAAACATGCTCTAACCTCAGGGCTTTTGGACTCACTGTTTGCTGTGCCTGGAATGTTCTCATTCCAGATGGCCAGATGGCTAGCTACCTCTCTTTTTCCTAATCTGCTCAAAAGTCACCCTACATATGTGAAAAGCCTCCTTTGCCCCTATAAGACCAGGTGTATAATATAATATAATATAATATAATATAATATAATATAATATAATATAATATAATATAATATAATATACCGGGTTTTATATTAATTTTTGCTCCAAAGGACTCATTAGAGCTGATTGTCCAGCTAGGTCTTATTTTTGGGGAAACACAGTAGCTGTGTGGCTCATTTCCTCACTCTTCAGGTCTTTACTGCAGCATTTTACTTTCTGTGAGGCTCAACTTAACCACCCATTTTAAAAACCAACCCACATTCTGCTCTATCCCAGTACTCCCTATCTCTCCTCTTAATTTTTCTCCATACTACCCAACATCATTTAAAATGATCTATATTTTATTTAAGTGTTTAAGGTCAGTCTTTTCTGACTACAATGTAGGATCTATGGTGGCAGGGATTATCATCTGCTTTGTTTACTACTGTAACCATAGCACTCAGAATGCCTGGCCCACAACAGTTTCTCAATAAATTATTTGTTGAATAAATTTGATCAATCAGTAAATAAATGAGACCGTTTTTGTTGGTTCTTGGTCACAAGTGTTTTCTGCCCAAATCCATTGTATCCACTACCTGAGGTCTTTCAAATTCTGGGATTGTAGCCAATGTTGACTGGGAATGGTGAGAAGGTGGCCATAAAGAGAAGCACTTACCCAGAGAGAATATTTCCCACAGCAAGACTCCAAACGACCACACATCACTCTGAGTAGTATAAACCTTGTCAAAAATGGCTTCAGGTGCCATCCATTTAAGTGGGAGTCTTGCCTAGAAAATCAAAATGGGAGAGAGCCATGAGAATAACAGCCATAACCCCAACAGAGCCCAAGAGCCTGGGTTTGGGGCTTTATGCCAGGGAACCTTGAACTTACATCTCCTTTCCAGACATAGTCAGGGTCTTTGTAGATGTCTCTGGCCAAACCAAAGTCACAGATCTTCACAATGTTATTATCAGCTAGAAGGATGTTCCGTGCAGCCAAGTCCCGATGAATGCACTAAAGAAAAGGGACAAAGGAGGCTCGGAGAGCTGCTAGGCTCTAGGATGGTGCAGGCTTACAGATTTTCATCCATGAGAAGGGCTGGGTGTTGAGTGTGCTGGAGAAAGGAATGAAAACCCAGAACAGGAATGTGCCTTAGAAGTGTTCAGCCTCAGAAATATGTGTTTAAAGCTAACATTTACTGAGAGACTGATGAGTTCATCTGTTGTGAAATTTGGCTAGGTTCCACTACGCTGGAATGGTTCCTCACATTTGGCTACCACTAACATGTTTTGTCCTTTGGACACTGGGATATTACCTTAGAACATAGATCTATTCTCTCCACTGCATTCCATTGCTAGTGCTCTGGGTCAGAGAGACCCCTCCTTTCCCTCATTTTAACAACTGCAATGGTCCACAAACTGTTATCTCCAGTCTAGTCCCATTAACTAGTACATGGTCCACTCTGGTCCCCAAAGCCCAAACCTGAGCATGTTCCTGCTTAAACATTTTTATCTTGTGACAACTGGAAACCATCAAAGTTAACTTTCTTTGCATGATGTCCAAAGCCTTTCATAATTAATGTCAAGCTCTCTGTTCAGCTACATTTCCTCATCTGCCCCACCTCCATGCATCTTATGTTCTAGTATTTAGAATTATGGAAAATTTCCTAGTTTTCATGTCTTCATGATATTGCTTAAATATAACTTCCTCCGAAAAAAGTACAGATTCTCGAGGCTTCCTTTCATACAGTCACAACACACTTATTTCATACTTCTATCATAGGGTCTATCCTATTTGTTATATGTGGTACCTGTTTTTCTCAGTGAATTTTGAGGAAAGAGAACTTGTATCTTTCATGTCTGTACCTCGAGCTGTTAGCATAGAGAACATAACAACCAATTAACAGATATTTCCTGAAAATTTTTATTTCAATATATAATAACCTGCACTTCTGGCATTAAATATTCCAGCCATTTCTTATATTAGAGTGTGAAAAGTAAGTCGCTAACAACTGCAGGTAGGCAAATGAGTAGCTGTCTGCAATGTGAATGTGTGAATTTTTCAAAGAACAATTAGAAAAGGGAAGACAAACAAGTATAAGAGGAGACTTTAGGGAGAAAAGAAAAAAACAAACTACTATGGAAGCTGGTATCATGGAAATCCATCTCCCTTCCTCCCCAAATAGTGGAAATTAAAGAACAGGAAGAATGAATGCTCACTTTTCTGGAAGCGAGGAACTCCATTCCCTTGGCCACTTGGAAGCTATAGCAGATCAGGTCCTCCAAAGTGAGAGGGTGCTTGTAGAGATTATTTGAGTCTAGAGAAGAGAAAAAAAGGGAATAGAGAAAGGCCAGTTGTTGAAAACATCCTCACAAGCCTGTAGAGATAGCAGTAGGAAGACCTAGAGAGGAAGAAAGTCCTGCCTTCCATAAAATCTTGCAGAATGGGGGCAAAGGTTTTTGACAAAAGGACCTTGGCTGGACTTACTCTACTAAGAACTCATGTGTATTTTTAAGTGATGGGCATGTAATCTTGTAAATCAAATATAATAAGAATGTCTTCTGGGGTTCAAGAGCTCATACCTTTACTGTCTGGTTACCATATATTTCAATTCTCCCCCGCCAAAAAATGAACACACGGTTTGTCCAGATTTCTTTGCCAATTCTGGGTACAAGAGAGAATCTTAAAGATGTCTGTTGGATGCCAAAGTTTGGAAATTTTCAGGAAATTTCCATGATTCATGGTGACAACAGGTCCGAATTTTTGTAATCACAACGTATGGTCACTACATACCACACTCGTTGCTAGATCACCATTCCCCAATTTCTGTCAATAGATGAAAAGTTCAGAAATTCCTTCCTCCCTTCCTGGTGTTCTAACAACACCAGATTGGGATTATAAGGGCCTTTACAATGATTCTAGTCCAAGTTATTGATTTCACTTTACAAGTAGGAAAAACAAAGCCTTGAGATGTGACTTTCCAAGATCACACTGTAAGTACATCAGTGGCACAGTCAGTAATAAAACCCAGGTCTACTAACTCTCAGACCAGGAAATGTTTCAACATGCATTAAAGCCAGACAGATAGCACACTTAATTCATGTGTGACCAAAAGGACAATAAGAGGAATAGAGCAGAACCAGGACCATAGCAAACCAGAAAGATCAGGGGCAACAGTGGATGCCACAGTCAGGCAGAAACCTCAAGCAGAATAAGACAAGTGTCACTCAAAGTCAGTGCCTAAACCTGTCAGTTCAAACCACAGGGGTAGTAAAATGGAAGGGATACTTGAGTTCAACTCCTACTTCTCTTAATTAGCTGAGACAGACCAATATTGAGGTGGTACACACTGGTACAGCTATAATAGTTGCTTACTCTTGAAATATTTCCATACTACTTGGTAAGTAGTTACTGCTCCGAGCTCTCCAAGTGCCCCCACCACTACAGTTATTCCATTCCTGCCCAGACTTTACCCTAATCCAGCAACCCCAAGACCCTGCTCTAGGGCTACATCAGGCATCTATTCTGATTGGCCACTATCTGTGCTATATTTTGCAAAACATTTTAATATCTGTATTAATACTTACATATTAATACCCATTTGTCAATATCTTATGTATCTGTTAAATATTTTGACTAACAGGCAGTATCTGTTAAATATATTTTCTATTATCCCTGTTCTGAGTGTCAGTTTTCTCCTCTGTCTAATTGAGATAAGCATCCCTATTCATCTCACAGGGAAGTCATGAAGCTCAAGGAAAGAATTCATTGGAAAGGACTTTGGAAACTGTAAAGGTCTAGAACAATGTGAGACCATGTCATTGTAAACTACTTCTGATTGCTAATAGAAGTGCAAGTTGAGCTTAGAACCACAAGTCCTCTAAGCTGAGTATCAACAATTATAGAAGAAGGCACATGGTTTTCTACACCACCTCCCACAACCCTGGTCTGACCTTGTTGGGATAGTGGCCTCACCCCTCCAACCCAGCCCTTACCCTCAAACATCTGGTAGCCTTGAGTGTCAGCCAGAAAAGGGCCCCACATACCTACGCGGTGGGTTATTGTAGCCCCCAGAAGGTGGCGGTTACTTTCTTCCTCCTCATCAGATTCACTATAGCTCTTGTCTTCAATGAAGCCAGAGCTGGTAGAACTTCCTGTGCTAGCCACACTCTCCAGACGGTGCTTAATCAGCTGGGTGGGCTTGCCGTCAGAATCATGAAAGATCTTCACATTTTTATCCATATTGATCAGAGCCTGAGAGATTAAATAGAGCCTCAGATCTGGGAGAGACTTACAAATTATCTATTCCACCCTAGTTTATGTTTCCATTGGGAAACTGAGGCCTAGAGAGGTGTGAGGCAATTACTGAAACAGATAGTTTGGGAGGTAGCAACAGTGCTGACTACCAGTCGAGGGCTCTGTTCTCTATGCCATGATGTCAATTGACTCATCCATGATGAGAGGAAACATCCCAGATCTGGCTGTTTAAAGGGTTTCCTTGCCCCATAAGTCAGAAGACCTTCCTAGTACCGGGATATATGATGGCATGTGGTACCACAAAGGGTGTCTGAATACCATATTCCTGAGCTCTGTGCTTAGAAATGGAGAATATCATAAAATGGAGACACCCTCTGTTTTTTTTTTTTTTATCACCATTACTTTACTCCCTTTGTCTTTGCTACAATTAGGGAAGATGAAGGACCCTTTCCCAGGTCTCAGGTGATTTCAGAGAACTCAGGTTCATGGCTATGGAAGAATAAGGGCATGATAGGATCTTAGGCTACCTGATTACTCTGAACCTCATAGTGTAATCTGAGGGTGACACGAACCAAAGATATAATTTCAGCCAATGAGAGGAAAATGCTGAGTAGCCTGTTTCAGAGAAACCTCAGCATTGGAAGTGACTTCAGAGATCACTGAGTTTAAATTTCTATCGGATGCCTCTCCTCTCCTCCCCTCCCCTCCCCTTCCTTCTCTCTCTCTCTCTCTCTCTCTCTCTCTCTCTCTCTCTCTCTCTCTCTCTCTCTCTCTCTCTCATTAGAAAACATCTATATAGGATTCAAAAATGCAGATGGAGTGTGGAATTCAGTTGGGAAACTTACCTTGGATGCAATAAAATCTCCTCTCTTTCCTCTCAGAAAGTTGGCCAGGTTTCCATATTTGCAGAATTCTACAATGACCATCAAAGGACCTGCCAAAAGTACAGCCCACAGTCATCTTTCCAGGAATGATGATGAAGGGTTACTAATTCTTGGGATAGCCTTGTCCAGGTAACCTGTTGACCAAGGATCTCCTAAAATCTCATAAAGGATTTCTCCAGTTGCAAAGCAGTTGACTGATTAATTGTGCTGGATAAAATGGTGACTTATTCCAGAAACATCTGGCTGGCTGATGAGTGGGATGAAGGAAAATTTGGCAGAAAGGGAAAAGTATAATCAATAAGCCACAATGAGCATTTACTGAGGTGTTCTCGGCTGGCTAACACGAAGGTTAGAAGAATGAGCACGACAGAGCACCTGACCACATGCAGCTTACAGTCCAATGACGAAGGCAAAGGCGCATCCAACCAGCTGGATATTTCATCCATTGACTAATCAGGGCTCCTGTCTTCACTCTTCACATTGTTACCCTACCCACCCCCCAACACCACTATCTTACTGAAACGCATCACTTAACTATCATTGTGTTATTCCATGGCTTAAGGCTGTCTGCAGGTTTCCCATAGCCTACATTTTATCTGTGCTTGAACACATCACAAATTATATGTGGCTTGAAGGCATCTTTTATTTATTTGTGTAGTTCAGCAGCACCACCCTCCACAAACTCCTTCCAAGCCTCTGGCATAGTGCCTTACATAAAATCAGTAGGGGCTCACAAAATGTTGTTTAAGATAAAGTTAAATGAAAGGGCAATGGACAGTAGCGATTTAAAAGAGGAACAAAAGGCTTTTGGTATAGTCAAGAAGTGGCTTCAAATCTGTAAATGGACAGGGGTTGTAGAATTTCTAATTGACTTAGTGTGTGAAATCCCTCCTTAAGTTATGGTGGCGGGTGCTAAGCTAAGAAGGTGGAAGCTGAAATGGGAAACTCAAGAGGGTTATGAAGTCCCTTTCCCTGAATGTATTGGCATACCTCCTTAGCACCCCAATATTTTCTCTTCAACTAACGTGTCTAAGAATCCATAGGATGTCCAAGCTGGCAAGAATCTTAGAGATACATCTGATCCCTTTACATATTGCACAGTATTGCCTAGAACAGGGGGCCAAAGAACCTGGGATCTAGAGGTTCTGTGCATAGGAAGGTCTCTATGAAGAATTCACATGCTGTACTTGAAGGCCTGTCTAAATGAGGGCCTACTTTGCTTCTGAGTGCTCTGATCCCTAGAGGGCAGTTATGGCCAGGTGTGAAAGACTCCTTACCTCCAGGTTTGGTGCAGGCACCCAGCAAGTTAACCACATTGAGGTGGTGGCCGATGTGAATAAGGATCTTCAATTCTGACATCAAAGCCTTAAACTCACTGGAAGTTGCACAATCTGCTTGAAACAAACACAGTAACACATAAAAGAGTTGTTTCCCCTGGGAAAGGCAGCAGGAGCATAGGAGATCCTGTTTACTGCTAAAGAATTCTGGTAGAAATGTCCAGAACACAATGATTAACTTTTGTGCTTTCCAAACAATATTATAAATGGATACATAATAGCTTCCCATGCACTAGCCTGCCTGGATTCTGAGCTTTATGTACTGACAGCCTCAATTATATTACACTTTTTAATTTTGAAAATGACATTCTTTGATAGCTACTTCTTTTGTGATAAAAATTTTTTTCTGAATTAATGTCCTGGACAGGTAATTGGCGGATTGGCCCAGTTTGATTTAAATGCTTTTCTATGTGGAATCAGAGACATGGACTGAATGGTATTAGGATGCTTAAATACACACAAGTTTATCTATTCAAGATTGGAATCACACTAGAGGTTTATGCAGACTGAACAGTGCAGAATCCAGGTACAATTCTATCCAAGCTTATTCTATATCATATAATTCTACTCATGCAATAGAAGACTATGTAAGAATTCTGGTGCCCAAATACCATTGCTGACTCATATTCGCCTTACCAACAACTGAAAATCCCAAATCTTTTCTTCTATATTTATGTTTCTGAATACAAAAGAGGACAAATAGGCTAACACACAAGGTACCATGATGATTGGCTCATGTGCCCATGGCTAAAGATTCCATGGAAAATATTGATCAAATTAGGGTGAAAGTTGGTTATAGTTAACTCCCTTCAGTATTTCAACTTCATATCTATTACAGCCGGTTTTCTACCTGACACCAAGCATCCTTGCAGATGCCCCCAATGGCCTCAAAAGGAATATAAACATTACCTTTAAGCATTTTCACTGCCACTGTTTTGCAAGTTGAAGCTCTGTCAATGCCAAATGCACAGGCTTCTACCACTTTACCAAAGGCACCATGGCCGAGGATTTTGCCTGAGGGGATGAGAAGTGTAAATGAGCAATAGCCACTGAAAGACTCCAGTGAAAAATGAATAGTTGGCTTCTTGTAATGGGCATCATAACTGTGAAGTCAGCATTCTCTGGGAGGCATTTCTACACCACCCCATGTGAAGTAACAATACTGTTACTCTCCATTTCTTCAACTTCCCTTATTACCCTTCATAACACTTACCATTAGGTAACATTACACTGGAATATTTATTATCAATTCCCCCAATCAAAAATAAGTTCCATGAAGTCTGACTTCTTCATTGACATATCCCAGGCATCTGGAAAAATGCTTAATATATGGTAGGTGACCAATAAATATGTGTGGAATAAGTGAATAAAGGGCTCTGCCATGCCAGACATTGATAGAAAGAACCATGTGGGTTGGGGCAGATTTATGGTGGCCTATATATACAAACCTGTTATTCAGGTGAAGCTGTTAACACATACCTGTTAATAATATGTAAATTGGGATTATGTCATAGAAATGGAGGTGAGAGATGAGTCTCTTGAAATCTCCCCTGGAATTTACAACAAATTGAAGAGCTATAATTCCACAAAGGACTCCCAGCACAGCAGACAGGCTAAGAGATGTGCAACTGAAATCATCTAAAGGTGGGCAAACTGGGTGAGCAGGGGAGGAGGAAAGGGGGAATTGCGGAGATGCGGGCCTCCTGGGCCACAGGACACAGAATGGAGCTCTGAACTCCCTGCATGCCAGAGCAACCACAGTCATGGGACAGGGAAGAATTTGGATTGCTAGCACTCCCCTTATGGTCCACATTCCCACCTGGGAGATCTGCATATAATACAGCTGAACCCCACCTTCATGGCAGAGACCTTGGAGCAAAGACTGAGGGAAGAAGGTAAAAATGGTGGTTCAAGCCCTCACTGCCAAGCAGACGATGGAAGGCATAGGCACGGAGCCTAGCCGACCCCTACCTACGCTCCGAGAGCTCACCCAACCCCACCCCGACCTGCCCAGTGCTAGAAGCAGAATGGTAGCAGAGTCACATCAAAAGAAAATAATATTTGAAGCTCTGAGAACTGCAGCCATGGACTCACAGCCCAATTAGTTCTGGCAAAGGGGAGGGAGCCTTGGGTGCAGGACTGGATGTGCTGGTGGTCACAGCCATTGCACAGAGCCACCTCTCACAACCCACCCCATCCCTGCTACCACCTATCTGGGTGGACCCCTTCAGGGTAAACAGAGCCACTGAAACACACAGGCCCTGAAACTAGTGCAAGAAGGGCTTTGGAACTTCAGAAGCTCTCCACAGCCCCACATGGAGTTGGTGCCCTGACACCCAGGATACCTGCTCACAGAGTAGAAGCCCACCTTCCAGGGAACCCCCTCATTGTGAGAAGCCGGAACAGTACAGAGAAAATATAACACTACAGCATGAGAAAGAATAAAACTCTGCAGTTGGACAGAAAATAAAACATTCTATCAACACCTACTGGAAAGCAAAAGAAAGACTTCTTCCTATCAGCCTGTTGCAGAACCTACTCTGGTAGATGCCTAGTAAGAGAAATAATAATCCATTAACTGCCATGAATGACCAAGGAAACAAGGCAGCTCAGCTAGAAAATGAAAAATCTCCAGAAAATGAACTTAAAGACATGGAAATATGTGACTTAAATGACAGAGAATTCAAAATTGTAATTCTGAAAAAAATCTCAATGAGATGCAAGAAAACGCAGACAGGCAGTTTAATGAACTCAGAAACACAATCAAAGAACAACATGAACATTTTACCAAACAGATTGAAATTAAAAAAAGAACCAAAGAGAATTTCTAGAGATTGAGAACTCAATAAAAGAAAGGAAGAATGAAATAGCCATATTAGTTAATAGAGCTGACCAGATGGAAAAGAAAAGCAGTGATATTGAAGATAGAAATCTGAAAATGACACAGATGGAAGAAGAGAGAAACATGAAAGTTAAAAGAAATGAAAAAACCCTACAAGTACTGTCTGATTCCATGAGAAAGAGCAATATAAGAATAATAGGCATACAGAAAGAAGAAAATGAGAAGAGAACAGAGAGGACTTTATATTCAAACAAATAGTTGATGAGAACTTCCCAAACTTATGGAAAGAACTGGATCCTCGAATCCAAGAAGCAAATAGAACACCTAATTACCTCAACCCCAACAGGCATTCTCCAAGGCACATTGTATTGAAGATATCAAAAATTAAGGACAAAGAAAGAATTCTCAACACAGCCAGGAAAAACAAGACGGTAACCTACAAAGGAAAGTCCATTAGATTAGCATCAGATTTTTCAGCAGAAAATCTACAAGTGAGAAGTGAGCGGAATCAAACATTCAAACTATTGACAGAGAGAGACTATGAGCCAAGAATAATATATCCAGCAAAGATGTCCTTTGGATTAAA
Organism: Rhinolophus sinicus; assembly: GCF_057876585.1. Taxonomy (NCBI): domain Eukaryota; kingdom Metazoa; phylum Chordata; class Mammalia; order Chiroptera; family Rhinolophidae; genus Rhinolophus; species Rhinolophus sinicus. The sequence goes on along the minus strand of NC_142518.1, from coordinate 44,709,425 downwards.
AGGAGAAATAAAGACCTACCCAGAGATATGGAAGCTGAGGGAATTTTCTAACATGACATGCACTACAAGAAATACTGAAGGAGGCTATTTGACCTGAGACAAACCGCAAGAGAGTACAAAACCATGAGTAGTATTATGAACTGACAGACAGAACTAGGAAATGGCAACCCATACATCAAATAGGACATTATACACTTAAACATAACATACAGCGCAAAGAAGAAGAAGAAAAATACGCGAAAAAAAGAATGGAGCGAAATAAGTCAGACAGAAAAAGCAGAGAACCGTATGATTTCACTGATATGTGGTATATAAACCAAAAACAACAAAAGTACAAGACAAATAAATGAGAAACAGAAACTTATAGACACAGGCAATAGTTTAGTGGTTACCAGAGGGTAAGGGGGGTGGGGGGTGGGAGATGAGGGTAAAGGGGATCAAATATGTGGTGATGGAAGGAGAACTGACTCTGGGTGGTGAACACACAATGGGATTTATAGATGATGTAATACAGAATTGTACACCTGAAATCTATGTAATTTTTTACTAACAATTGTCACCCCAATAAATTTAATAAAATAAAATTTAAAAAAAAGAATGGAAAAAGACAACTTGCTATTGCAGTGCAGAAATCAACTCACAGCATAAATAGGGATAATCTGTGACAACAAAAGGATGGAAGGTGAAAGAATAAAGGTCTGAACTGGCACAAGACAGTGGAGAAAATAAGCACACTGAAGAAAATGGATCAAATGTATGGTGATGGAAGGAGAACTGACTCTGGGTGGTTAACACATAATGTGAGGTGTAGATGATGTACTACATAATTGTACACCTGAAATCTATGTAACTTTACTAACAGTTGTCACCCCAATAAACTTTAATTAAAATAAATAAAGAAATAAACAAAGAAAGAAAGAAAATGGAATACTCTAAATATGAAACATTCTTTACATAAATTTAATGGTAACCGCTCAAAAAAATTCCAGAAATGAAATATATAACATAAAAAAAAAGAAGAAACACAGGGAAAAAGCACAGAATACCACGACACTGAAATAATAGACAGCAAAAAAGGCAAAGAAACAATAGACAGCAACAAAAAGGCTCAGAAAACAAGATATAAAATGATAGGAAATACTCATAGATCAATAATCACCCTAAATGTAAATAGACTGAGCTCACCAATAAAATGGCACAGAGTAGCAGATTGGATGAAAAAAACTAAACCCAACCATAAGCTGCCTGCAAGAGACACATCTGAGCTACAAGGACAAGCATAGACTCAAAGTGAAAGGGTGGAAATTGACACTCCAAGCAAATGGTATCCAGAGAAAATCAGGTGTAGCCACACCGATATTAGATGAAACAGACTTCAGGGCGAAAAAGGTAACAAGAGACAAAGATGGATGTTTCAGAATGATAAAGGGGACTATAGAACAAGAAGACATAACAGTCATCAATATTTATGCCCCCAATCAGGGAGCACCGAAATATACCAAGCAACTACTAACAGAATTAAAGGGAGAAATTGACCAAAACAGAATTATAGTAGGTGAAAGCTATGGATAGATTATCCAAACAGAAAATAAATAAAGAAATATCAACCATAAATAACACGTAAGATGAAATGGATATAACAGACATTTATAGAGTGCTTCATCTTAGAACATCAGGCTATACATTATTTTCTGGTGTACATGGAACATTGTCAAGAATAGAACATACATTGGGAAATACATTGGGACTAGCCTCAGCAAATTTAAGTAGATTGAAATGATACCAAGCATATTCTCTAATCACAAGACTTTGAAATTGGATATAAACTGCAAACAGAAAGCAGGAAAACCCACAAATATGTGGAGATTAAACAACATACTTTTAAAAAATGACTGAGAAGAACAACATACTTTTAAAGAATGACTGAGAAGAAATTAGTGGAGAGATCAAAAGATACATAGAAACAAATGACAATGAAAATACATCCTACCAAAATTTTTGGATGCAGTGAAGGCACTTTTAAAAGGGAAATTTATACCATTATAGGCCTAGCTCAAGAAAGAAGAAAAATTCCATATAAATAAACTCATGTTACAACTTAAAGAACTAGAAAAATAAGAACAAATGAAACCCAAAGTCAGCAGAAGGAAGGAATTATAAAAATCAGAGCAGAACTAAATGAAATAGACAGCAAAATACCAATAGAAAAAATTAATGCAACAAAGAGCTGGTTCTTTAAAAAGATTAATAACATTGACAAACCCTTGACTAGATTCACTAAGATAAAAAGAGAAAAGACAAAATCAGAAATGAAAGAGGGGGGGTTATCACGGATGCCACAGAAATACAAAGCATCATCCAAGAATACTATGAAGGAATATAAGCCACCAATTTCAGTAACCTAGAAGAAATGACAAGTTCTTAGGAACGTATAGCCTTTCTAGGCTGAATCGCAAAGAATTAGAAAATCTAAATAGACCAATCACCAGTAAGGAAACTGAATCAGTCATCCGAAACCTTTCCAAAAGCAAAAGTCTGGAACCAGATGGCTTCACTAGTGAATTCACCAAACATTCAAAGAGAATCTAATACTTGTCCTACTTAAACTCTTCCAAAAAAAATGAAGAGATAATACTCCGTAACTCATTTTGTGATACCAACATTATCCTGATACCAAAAACCTGGTAAGGATAACACAAAAAGAAAACTACAGACCAATATCTCTGATGAACACAGATACAAAATCCTAAACAAAATTCTATCAAATCAAATGCAATGATGCATGATAAAGATTATGCATCACGACCAAGGAGGGTTCATCCCAGGGGCACAAGTATGGTTCAACATGCACAAATCAATCAATGTGATAAACCATATAAACAAAATAAAGGACAAAAATCATATGATTTTATCAATAGATGCACAAAAAGCATTTGAAAAGATACAATCTCCATTTACGATTAAAACACTTAATATAATGGGTATAGAAGGAAAATACCTTAACATAATGAAGGCCATCTATGAAAAACCCTCAGCTCACATCACAATTATCAGTTAAAACTTGAAGTCATTCACTTTATCTTCAGGAACACAATCACCTGTACTTTTCAACATAGTGTTGGAAGTCCTAGACAGAGCAATCAGGCAAGAAAACGAAATAAAAGGCATGTGAATTGGGAATGAAGAATTTACACTGTCATTTTTTTCAGATGAAATGATTCTATATGTAGAAAACCATGAAGACTCCACCAAAAATATATTAGAAACAATAAAGTACTACAGAAAAGTTGCCAGCTCCAAAAACAACGTACAAAATTCCATTACATTCCTATGTACTAACAATGAAAGTTCAGGAAAATAAATAAAAAAAAAACAACAAAACAAGAAACAATTCCTTTTGCAATTGCAACAAAAAGAATAAAACACCTAGGAATAAACTTAACCAAGGATGTGAAAGACTCATACACTGAAAAGTATAAGACATTTTTAAAAGAAATTGTAGAAGACACAAAGACATGGAAAGATATTCCATGTTCATGTATTAGAAGAGTCAACATAGTTAAAATGGCCATATTACCCAAAGCAATATAAAGATTTATTGCAATCCCCATCAAAATCCCAATGACATTTTTTAAAGAAATAGAACAAAAAATCATCAGATTTGTATGTAACCACAAAAGACTCCAAATAGCCAAAGCAATCCTAAGAAGAAAAAAAAAAAAACATGCTGGAGGTATCACACTCCCTGACTTCAGCTTGTACTACAGGGCAACAATAATCAAAACAGTATTGTATTGGCAGAAAAAAAGACACACAGACCAATGGAATAGAATTGAGAACCCACAAATAAACCCACATAAATATGGACAGATAATTTTCGACAAAGAAGCCAAAAACATACAATGGAGGAAAGACAGCCTTTTCAATAAATGTTGCTGGGAGAATTGGAAAGCCACGTGCAAAAGCATAAATGTAGACTGCTATCAGTGACTGTGTACCAAAATTTACTCAAAATGGATCAAAAACTTAAACATAAGACCTGAAACAATAAATTGCATGGAAGAAAACAAAGGTACTGTGTTTCCCCCAAAATAAGACCTAGCCAGACAATCATCTCTAATGCGTCTAATGCGTTCTCTAATGTGAACAAAAATTAATATGAGACCCGGTCTTATTTTTCTATAATATAAGACCAAGTCTTTAATATAATATAATATAATATAATATAATATAATATAATATAATATAATATAATATAATACAATTCAATGGAATACAACACAATATAATATATTATAATACCCGTTAATTAATATAATATAATATAATATAATATAATATAATATAATATAATATAATATAATACCGAGTCTTATATTAATGTTTGTTCCAAAAGATGCATTAGAGCTGATTGTCTAGCTAGATCTTATCTTCAGGGAAAAACGGTACTAAACTCATGGACGTTGGGTTCAAAGAGGGTTTTTAGAATTTGACTTCAAAGGCAAGGGAAGTAAAAGTTAAAATAAATGAATGGGGTTATATCAAACTGAAAAGCTTCTGCACAGCAAAAGAAACAATCGGCAAAATAAAAAGGCAACCCACTGAATGGGGGAAGATTTTTGCAAACAGTGCATCCAATATGGGGCTAATACCCAAAATATATAAGGAACTCATACAACTCAAGAAAAAACCCATAATCAGTCCAATTGAAAAATGGGCAGAGGACCTGAATAGACATTTCTCCAAAGAGAACATACAAATGGCCAATAGACATGAAAAAATGTTCAACATCACTAATTATCAGAGAAATGCAAATAAAATCCCAATGAGATATCACCTCACAGTAGTTAGAATGACTGTCATTGAATAGTTTAGTGGTTTGCAGAGGGTAAGGGGGGGAGAGGGGTAGATGAGGGTAAAAGGGATCAAATATATGGTAATGGAAGGAGAACTGACTCTGGGTGGTGAATGCACAATGGGATTTATAGATGATGTAGTACAGAATTGTACACCTGAAATCTATGCAATTTTACTAACAATTGTCACCCCAATAAATTTAATGAAATAAAATTTTTAAAAAAAAGGCAGAAAGAAAAAGAAAAAAAAAAGAAAGGAAAAAGAATGGCTGTCATCAACAAGACAAAAATTAACGAGTGTTGGAGAGTCTGTGGAGAAAAAGGAACCCTCATATACTGTTGGTGGGAATGCAGATTGGTGCAGCCACTATGTAAGGCAGTGTGGAGGTTCCTCAAAAAATTACGAATATAATTACCATATGACCCAGCAATCCCTCTCCTGGGTATCTACAAAAAAAAAACACCCAAAAACTGAAAACATTTATTTATCCATAAAGACAAGTGTGCTTCAATGTTCATTGTAGCTTTATTTATGATGGCCAAGACATGGAAACAACCAAAATGTCCTTTGATAAATGAATGGATAAAGAAGTTGTGGTATATATACACAATGGAATACTACTCAACGGTAAGAAACGATGAAATAGGACAATTTGTGCCAACATGTCTGGATCTTGAGAATACAATGCTAAGCAAAATAAGTCAGACAGAAAAAGCAGAGAACCATATGATTTCACTGATATGTGGTATGTAAACCAAAAACAACAAAAGAACAAGACAATCAAATGAGAAACAAAAATTCATAGACACAGACAATAGTTTAGTGGCTACCAGAGGGTAAGGAGGGAAAGGGCTGGTAGATGAGGGCAAAGGGGATCAAATATATGGTGATAGGAGAACTGACTCTGGATGGTGAACACACAACGTAAATTGTGGATGATATAATACAGAATATTACACCTGAAATCTATGTAACTTTACTAACAATTGTCACCCCAATAAACTTTAAAAAGAAAGAAAAGAAAACCTATTTGAAGAAATAATGACAGAAAACTTCACTAACCTGGAGAAGGAAATAGCCACATAAACCCAGGAAGTGCTGAGAGTCCCAAACATGATAAATGCAAAGAGGCTCACACCAAGGCACATCATAATTAAAAAGAAAAATGTTAAAGACAAAGACAGAATCTGAAATCAGCAAGAGAAAAGCAGTTAGTTACCTACATGGGAGTTCCCATAAGACTGTCAGTTGATTTCTCAACAGAAATTTTGCAAACCAAAAGAGATTGACACAAAATATTCAAAACGATGAAAAGGACCTACAACCAAGATTACTCTACCCAGCAAAGCTATCATTCGGATTCGAAGGACAGATAAAAAGCTTCCCAGACAAGAAAATGCTAAAGGAATTCATCAACACCAAATCAGTATTACAAGAAATGTTAGAGAAACTTCTTTAAGAAGAATGAGAAAAAAATTAAAAATATGAATATTAAAATGGAATAACTACATATCTATCAACAATTATTTAAATGTAAATGGCTGAAATGCTCCAAATGATAGGGTAGCTAAATGAATAAGAAAACAAGACCCTTACATATGCTGCCTAAAAGAGACTCACTTCAGATGGAAAGACACACAGAGACTTATAGTAAAGAGATGGAAAAAGATATCTCATGAAAATGCAAACAAATAAACAAAAAGCTGTGGTAACAATACTTATAGAAGGCAAAATAGACTTCAAAACAAAGGCAATAACAAGAGACAAAGAAGGATCCAGTAATTTCACTTCCGGGTATTTATCTGAAGAAACTCAAAACACTACTTCAAAGGGACATGTGTATCTATAGGTTCATTGCAGAATTATTTACAATAGCCAAGATATGGAGGCAACCTGGGTGTCCATCAATGGTTGAATGGATAAATTAGAGGTGATATATATATATATATATATATATATATATATATATATATATATATGAATATTACTCAGCCATAAAAAAATGAAGTCTTGCCATCTGTAACAACATAGATGGATCTGGAGTGTATTGTACTAAATAGAGTCGCACAGAGAAAGATAAATGCCATATGATTTCACTTATATGTGGAATCTAAAGAAAAAAACAAACAAACAATATAGAAACAAACTCAGAGATGCAGAGATCATTTTGATGGTTGTCAACTGGGAGGGTTTTGGGGGATGGGTGAAAAGGGGGAAGGGACTAAGAAGTACAAATTAGTAGTTACAAAATAGTCATGGGGATATGAAATACAGCATAAGGAACATAGCAAAAATTATTGTAACAACTATGTATAGTGTCAGATGGGTACTAGAATTATTGGGTTGATTACTTTATAAGTTATACCAATATCTAATCACTATGTTGTACACTTGAAACTAATATTGTATGTCAATTGTAATGAAAAATAAAACAATTATTTTTATTTTTTTTTAAATTAAATTTATTGGGGTGACAATTGTTAGTAAAATTACATAGATTTCAGGTGTACAATTCTGTATTACATCATCTATAAATCCCATTGTGTGTTCATCACCCAGAGTCAGTTCTCCTTCCATCACCATATATTCGATCCCCCTTACCCTCATCACCCACCACCCACCCCCCGCCCCCCTTACCCTCTGGCAACCACTAAACTATTGTCTGTGTCTATGAGTTTATTTTTTAAAAATAAAAAAAAAATAAAAAAAAGGGGATCAGAGAAGTTAAGCAACTTGACTTGCCTAAGGTCACTGAGTTTGTACATCTAAAACCTCTCAGTCTCATGCTATGTGTACAATGCCATTCTGCTCCCCTAATATATGGCTTCTCCTCTCCCCATTACCATCTTTGAAACGCATCCCACTTTGTCTTGGTCCATCCTGAATGCAGTTAAACAGCACTACATACAATACACCAAGTTTATTCTGGATTTGAAGTCACTACTTCTTTGGGGGCATTTTACTCAATGATATTGTAACTATAGTGAAAGATATGTGGAAGTGTCACATAACAGAGATTGCTGCTCACCCAGCTGTAACCGGTCCCTAGGGAATTCCCATTTAGAGCCATCATAAGGAAGTCTGTCACATTGTTGATCAAGGGGCATCTCTTCAGGATCCATGATGATGGAAAGGTAGCCAGTTTTGATTTCTGACACACTGGGCTGCAGAAAGGAAAAGTAAAACCATGTTATTACTTTTTCGATCTTCTGATGATGTACTAGGTCTCTAGAGTTTCCCATTTTACATTATGGTGTTCTTCATAAAGTCAAAATGACACATCAAGAACATAAATATAATAAAGAACACTCCATGAAGAAAAATTAAAACAAAAACAACAAACTAGGAAAATAGTTACATGAACATAACAAATTAATTACCATATTATAAAGAACTAGTTAAAAATCAATAATAAAAGAGGGATAGTGCCCAACATGGCAGAGTAGGCAAATCTATGGTTATGTCCACCCCAAAAATCAACTAATGAGGTGGCAAAAAGGTTCAGAATAATCTTTTGCATAACTGTGAACCTAGTCAAAACCTTATGACAGGGCCGGCCTGGTGTCTCAGGCAGTTAGAGCTCCATGCTCCTAACTCCGAAGGCTGCGGGTTTGATTCCCACATGGGCCAGTGGGCTCTCAACCACAAGGTTGCCAGTTCAATTCCTCGAGTCCCGCAAGGGATGGTGGACAGTGCCCCCTGCAACCCAGATTGAACACGGCACCTTGAGCTGAGCTGCTGCTGAGCTCCTGGATGGCTCAGTTGGTTGGAGCGCATCCTCTCAACCACAAGGTTGCCAGTTCGATTCCTCGATTCCCACAAGGGATGGTGGGCAGCACCCCTTGAAACTAAAATTGAACACGGCACCTTGAGCTGAGCTGCCACTGAGCTCCCTATGGCTCATTTGGTTGGAATGCGTCCTGTCAACCACAAGGTTGCTGGTTTGACTCCCACAAGGAATGGTGGGCTGTGCCCCCTGCTACTAGAAAAATGGCAACTGGACCTGGAGCTGAGCTGTGCCCTCCACAACTAAGACTGAAAGGACAACAACTTGAAGCTGAATGGCACCCTCCACAACTAAGATTGAAAAGACAACAACTTGACATGGAAAAAAAGGCCTGGAAGTACATACTGTTCCCCAGTAAAGTCCTGTTCCCCTTCCCCAATAAAAAAAAAGATCTTAATAAATAAAACAAACAAACAAACAAAAAAACCTTATGACAACTGGGAAAGACTTGGGAAAGAAAGAAGCATCTACTTTATGGTACTAGAGCTCTGTGTCATTTAAAATTACCTGCCTTTCATCCTTTATACCCCATATTGGCAGAAGCCATAAAGCTCGTAGCAAGCACGCCTAGTGCATTTTGCTAGTGCCAGGGGGAGCAATATGAGGTTTATTCTAAAAATATCATAGCTGTATGTCTCAACATGCCTGGCAACTCCCTCAAACACAAGTGAAAAAAATCTTCTCTTTGTTTTATACAAATTGGAGCATGACCAGGGAAGGGGTAGCTTCCCAGGTATCATTATACCAAAGCATTTGTAGGCACAGGTATTTGCCATAACAACCTGTGACATGGCACAGCACTTGAGACACTAGAAAAAATCAATTATAAATGAAAGTTATAAAGAAGAACTTCAAAAACAAATGTTTAAGACATAGAGAAAACAGCAAAATGGCAGAGGTAAGTGCCTTAATGTCAGTAATTACATTAGGTATAAATGGATTAAACTTTCTAATTATAAGCAGAAAATCACTCTAGCAGGAAACCCACACAAGGGCCAGTGGAAAATCCTCACTGGAGGATCCACACACCTAATATGTGGGCACCTCTAATACCCCGATGTTAAAACCACAACTCCTCCCACACTGTAGCCAGCTTCTTATGCATCCTCCCAAATACAGTGGCAAGAGCAAGCTCCAGCAAACAAGAAGTGTGTGCAGAAAACAGATTCAGCTCTGAGGTCAAGTGAGAAACCACAAACTTGAGCTGTAGCACAACTTTCAGGGAAACAAGAGAGGTTTCCAGAAGCCAGCTTGGTAAATTATAAGATAAAGAGAAAATATGCAAGTTTAGGAATTCTCCCATAAGAGAGAGCAAGAAGCATGAGACAAGTACATTTTTATAAGGTTGGAGAAAGCCCCAAATATAAGCAGAACCAAGGAAAAGTATCTCCCAACTGAAGGCAACTAGTAAAGATTGAAGGAGGTGACTGTTACTTCAATGCAAAATCAACACGAAACTCCAAGGAAAATGAAAAAATCAAGGAAACATCATTTAAAAATTTCAATAATTTTCCTGTATCCAATCTCAAAAAACTGGAATTCTGTGACTTACCCAGTAAATAATTTAAATTAGCCATTTTGAGGTAACTCAGTGAGCTATAAGAAGACACAAAAGACAGTTGAACAAAATCAGGAAAATAACGTATGAACAACATGAGAAAATTAACAAAGATCTAGAAAATATAAAAAAGAACCAAACATCCAAATTTTGGATATGAGGAATTCAATGAATAAAACAACAAATGTGATAGAGAGCATTATCAGAATAGACCAAAAAAAGATAGAATCAATGATCTACATGCTAGAACCTTTGAAATAATCCAGTCATTGGAGAAAAACAACAAAAAAGAACGAAAAAGAGAGAAGAAAGCCTATGTGCTCTATGGGATAGCACCAAGCAAAACAAGCAATCAAAAACAAAATAAAACAAACAAACAAAAAAACAAATCAAAGTCTTCAGAGTTCCAGAAGAAGAGAAGGAGAAGGGAAGAGAAAGTTTATTTAAAAAATTAATAGCTGAGAATTTCACAAACCTGGAGAAAGACTTAAACATCCAAGTTCAAGAAGCTAATAGGTTACCCCATTATCTCAGTTCAAAACTTCTTCAAGACACATAAAAATGAAACTGTCAAAACAAAATAGAATCCTCAAAGCAGTCAGGAAAAAAAACCACCTTGTAACATTCAAAGGAGTCCTACTGGGCTTTCTGTGGATTTAACATCAAAAACCTTACAGGCCAGGAGAGAGGGAAGTGATATATTCAAAGTGTTAAAAGAAAATTTGTTACCCATGAATACTCTATCCGGAAATGTTAACCTTCAGAAATGAAGGAGAAATACTTTCCCAGAGAATAAAAGCTGAGGAAATTAATCACCAGTAGACCTTCCTTACAAAAAATGTTAAAAGTTCTTTCAGATGAATGAAAATACACTAATTAGTACATGAAAGAGAAGGAATAAATGAAAAATGGACTACAAAATAACCAAAAAGCAATTAATAAGATGGTATTAGTAAGTCCTTATATATCAATAATTACTTATATATCAATAATTACTCTAAATGTAAATGGATTGAATTCACCAATAAAAATACACAGAGATGCTGAATGAATTAATAAAAACTAGATGTAACTATATGCTACCTATGATAGGCTCAACTGAAGCTTTAAGTACACACATATGTTCACATAAATAAATGGAAGAAGAGATTTCATACAACTGGAAACCAAGAGAAAATGGGGATGGCTATAGTTCTAGCAGACAAAATAGAGTTTAAGACTAAACAAGTAACAAGAGCAAAAGAAGGCCATTATATAATAACAGGGCCATTTCATCAAGAAGATTAAACAATCATAAACATATGTAAACTGCAAATCAGTGTCTAATATATTAAGAAAATACTAATAATCCTGAAGGGAGAAATACACAACTATGCAATAATGCTTGGGATATAAATACCCAAATTTCAAGAATAGATGAATCACCCAAACAGAAAATCAATAAGAAAAAGTTGGACTTGAATCACACAATAGACCAAATGGAAGTAGCAGACACATAATAGAATATCTCAAAGGTTACAATTCAAGTTGTGGATGTAGGAAAATCCTGAACTCACGATCTTTATAAGCTACATATAAACCAATTTCCTCTGGGGGCCAGGGAACTAGCTGAGCAACTCTTACTCATCAGGCAAATGAAAAAAATACCTATTCAAGTGGGTGCAAAAAGCTGAGACAAAATTTCACCATAAACCCCACCATAGTCACAGTGACTCACAATTGGGAGGGAACTCAAAACCCAGAGCTTCACTCTGAGAAGCTAAGATTTTAAAACCCACATTGAGCACCCCAAATATTTATACATGCACCTGAGAGACAAGGCCCCAAAACATCTAGAACTAAAAGCAATCGGGGTTAGGAGACTTTCAGCAGCAGATAGCCAGCAGGGCCAATGTTGCAGTCTTACTTGGACAACGCTTGGGAGTCAGGGGGCCCTAGGCAGACCATGAATTTTCTCAGTGTGCTGTGCCTTTTGTTGAGTGGCCCCAGGTTCTGCACTGGCACCAAATCTGAATCTATATTACCCTGGTGAACACCACTCAACCCAGCATGATTACTCCGAGACCCTGTCTCATCAAACTTGCATACCACTCGAGGGCTCTTTCAGGGTCTTAGCCTTATAGGCAGCCGGCAAGTGGAGGTATGCCTAAGGGTGCCCTGGGCCTTCTGCTCAGCTGCCCCAGGCATGGCACTGGTAAAAGCTGGCCCTGGTTCACAGTGTGGCCTCTTCCAAGCTCCTCCAGGACCAGCACAGACAGTGACCAACCGTGGATCACTTTGTAGCTCCTACAAGGCAGCCCCAGGATGGTCACAGGCGGTGGCTGACATTGTCCTACACAAGAGCCTCTCCAAAGTGTCTCCAGAAACAAAACGCCAGGTAACAGGCTACAGACCACAACAGAGCACCACCCAAATAGCCCCGCAAGTGGCACACCCAAAGGGTGGACTAACAGGCACCACAGTCCACTGGGGAAAATCTTGTTCCCTGGGGTCAGCACCCACACAGAAACTAACACACTGTGGTCCTGGCCAATCTCCCAGCTAGTCAGGATCAAAACACCCACTGATGTGCTAACAGCAATCAACTAAAACAGGAGGGCACACACAACCCACACACGTGACACACCTGGAGCACCCAGCTCAGGTGACCAGAGAAACTTTGCCACTGGGACCCACAGGATACCTACTACATAAGGCTGCTCTAATAAGACTGGAAGACCTAAGAGCCCTACCTAATATATAGAAACAAACACAGGGCATAGCCAAAAAGGGTAGACAAAAAACACGACTGAAATAAAAGAACAAAACAAAACACTAGAAAAAAAATTAAGAAAATGGAAACAAGCAATCTACCAGATGGAGAGTTCAAAACACTGGTTATAAGACTGCTCAATGATCTCAGGGAGAACTTCAACAAAGAGATAGGAAACATAAAAATTGAGATAGAATACAAAAAAAGAAGTCAGAAATAAAGACTACAATAACTGAAATGAAGAATACATTAGAGGGGATCAGCAGATTACATGAAGCAGAGGATAGCATCAGAGATTTAGAAGATAAAGTAGCAGAAAACACCCAATCAGAACAGCAAAATGAAAAAGAATCCAAAAAAATGAAGAGAGTTTAGGGGCCTTTGGGACAACATCAAGCGTACCAACATTGGTGTCTTAAGGGTACCAGAAGGAGAGGAGCGAGAACAAGGAATTGAAAGCCTATTTGAAGAAAAAAAGACAGACAACTTCCCTAAACAGGTGAAAAGGATAAACATAAATCTCAGGAGGCACAGAGTCCCAAACAAGATGAACCCAAAGAGGCCCACACGAAGACACATAATAATTAAAATGACAAATTTTAAACACAAAGAAAGAATCTTAAAAGCAGCAAGAGAAAAGCAGTTAGTTACCTACAAGGGAGCTCCCATAAGACTGTCAGCTGTTTTCTCAACAGAAACTACCTGCCAGAAGAGATTGGCATGAAATATTCCAAGTAATGAAAAGCAACCAAGATTACTCTACCCAGCAAAGCTAGCACTTAGAATCAAAGGACAGACAAAGAGGTTCCCAGACAAGACAAAGCTAAAGAAGTGTATCATTACCAAACTAGTAATAGAATGCTAAAGGGATATATTTAAGACATAAAAGGCAAAAACATGAATAATAAAATGGAAATAACTGTATATCTATCAACAATTACTTTAAATGTAAATGGATTAAATGTACCAATCAAAAGATAGGGTGGCTGAACGGATAAGAAAACAAGACACTTACACATGTTGCCTACAAGAGACTCATTTCCAATTGAAAGACACACAAACAGACTGAAAGTAAGTGAATGGGAAAAAGATACTTCATGAAAATGGAGGATGTCATCAAAACGGTGGCGTGAGGTGAGCCTCTGTAAAGCTGCCCTGGAATTTACAACTAATTGAACAACTATAACTCCCGAAAGGACTCCCTGCACAGCAGACAGGCAGGACGAAGAGGCCCACTACTGAATTCACCTAAAGGTGGGCAAATCACGCCAGAGGGGGAGGAGAGAAGGGAGAAGTGTGGATCGGAACCACGCGGGCGCAGGACGCAGACGTAGCTCAGTGATCTGAGCTCCCTGCATCCCAGAACTACCTCAGCTGCGGGAGAGGGAAGAACTTGGACTGCTAAGGCTCCATTTATGGCCCACAGGGCTGATGGGACAGCATATAACATGGCTTAACCCAACGGTCAAGGCAGAGATGTCAGAGCAAAGACTGAGGGAAGAAGGCTGAAAACCGTGGTTTAAGCCCTCACTGCCGAGCAGAGAACGGAAGCTTTATGCACTGAGAGTAGCTGCCACCTCCCTAGCTCCAAGAGCTCGCCCCGCCCCTCCCTGCCCGGTGCTAGAAATGGAACAGTAGCAGTGTCAGATCAAAACAACAGAATATTTGCTGTTCTGAGAACTGTGGACCGCAGATATGGATTTACAGCCCAACTAGTTCCTGCAAAGGGGAGGGAGCTGTGGAAGCAGGACTGGGTGTGGTGGTAGTCGCGTCATTGCTCTGAACCACCTCTCACAACTCACCCCGCCCCTAGCCCCACCTATCTGGGCGGATGCCTGCAGGAGTAAACAGAATTGCTGAAACATATGGGCTCTGAATCTGATGCAGGAAGAGCTTTCGAACTTCAAAAGATCTCCGCATAACTACACGGACATTCAGCCCTGTGACCCAGGTGAACTATTAATAGAGGAGAAAACTGTCTTCCAGGGAACCCCCAACCGATTGTGTGAGAAGCTGGAATAGTGCAGAGAAAACATAGCACTACCATGTGAGAGAGAAAAAACGGCTGCAGTCGGAGAGAAAATAAAACATTCTAACAACAAGTACTGGAAAACAAAAGAAAGACCTTCCTATCAACATGTTGCAGAAGCCACTCCTGCAGATCTCTAGGAAGAGAAATAATAAACGAGTAATTGCCAGGAATAACCAAGGCAACAAGAGAGCTCAGAAAGAAAGTGTAAAAACTCCAGAAACGGAACTTAAAGATATGGAATTATGTGACATAAATGACAGAGAATTCAAGATACAGTTCTGAAAAAACTCAACAAGATGGAAGAAAAAAACAAAGGCAGTTTAATGAAATCAGAAACACAATCAAAGTAAAACATGAGCATTTTACGAAAGAGATTGAAATTTTAAAAAAGAACCAAATAAAATTTCTGGAGATTAAGAAATCAACAGAGGGTAAGGGGGGCGGGGGATTGGAGATGAGGGTAAGGGGAATCAAATATATGGTGATGGAAGGAGAATTGACTCTGGGTGGTAAACACACAATGGGATTTACGGATGATGTAATACAGAATTGTACACGTGAAATCTATGTAATTTTACTAAAAATTGTCACCCCAATAAATTTAAAAAAATATCAATAGAAGAAATTAAGAAGGAAATAACCAGCTAAGGTGGTAGAGTTGACCAGATAGAGGAAAGAATAAGTGATATCAAAGGTAGAAACCTGGAAATTACACAGATAGAAGAAGAAAGAGACTTGAGATTTAAAAGAAATGAAAGAACTCTCCAAGAACTTTCTCATTCCATCAAAAAGAGCAATAGAAGAATAATGGGCATACCAGAAGGAAAAGAAAGAGAGAAGGGAACAGAGAATGTATTCAAACTAATTGTTGATGAGAAATTCCCAAACTTGTGGACAGAACTGGATCCTCGAATCCAAGAAGCAAATAGAACACCTAATTACCTCAATCCCAACAGGCCTTCTCCAAGGTACATTGAATTCAAGCTATCTAAAATCAACGACAAAGAAAGAATCCTCAAAGCAGCCAGGGAAAATAAGATGGTAACCTACAAAGGAAAGCCCATTAGAATATCATCAGATTTTTCAGAAGAAACTGTACAGTCCAGGAGGGAGTAGACCCAAATATTCAAAATATTGAAAGAGAAATTATGAGCCAAGAATAATATATCCAGCAAACATATCCTTTAGATATGAAGGAAGAATAAAGACCTTTCCAGACATACAGAAGCTGAGGGAATTTTCTAATACACGACCTGCACTACAAGAAATACTAAAGGAGGCTATTTGACCACCGTCAACAGGGACAATTTGTGGCACCTGAAACATAAAAAGGAGGAGAGTAAAGGCGTGAACCAGAATATGGGAATGGAGAAAGTAAGCGTGCTGAAGAAAATGGAATACTCTAAATTTCAAACTTTCCTTTACATAACTTAAGGATAACCACAAAAAAAAAAAAAAAAAAAAAAAAAATCCAGAACTGAAATATATACTGTAATAAAAGAAACAGAGGGAAACCTCATAGAATACCACCACACAAAAATCATAGACAACAATAAAAAGGCAAAGAATCAATGGAGACATAGCCTTACCAGAAAACTAAAGATAGAATGAAAGGAAATCCTCACATATCAATAATCACCCTAAATGTAAATGGACTAAACTCACCGATAAAAAGGCACAAAGTAGCAGATTGGATCCAAAAACAAAACCCAACCATATGCTGTCTCCAAGAGACACATCTCAGCGACAAGAACAAGCATAGACTCAAAGTGAAAGGGTGGAAATTGACACTCAAAGCAAACGGCATCCAGAGAAAATCAGGTCTACCCATAATTATATAAGAGGAAACAGAATTCCGCATGAAACAGATAACAAGTGACAAAGATGGACATTTCATAATGGTAAAGGGGACTACACAACAAGAAGACATAACAGGCGTCAATATTTATGCCCCCAATCAGGGAGTAAAAATGTACCAAGCAACTACTAGCAGAACTAAAGGGACAGATTGACCAAAACACAGTTATATTAGGGGATTTAAATACATAATTGACAGCTATGGATAGATCATCCAAAAAGTAAATAAATAATGAAATAGAAGCCCTAACCGACACATTAGATGAAATGGACATAATTGACATATATAGAGCACTTCATCCTAAAACATCAGACTACACATTCTTTTCTAGTGTACATGGAATATTCTCAAGGATAGAATATTTATGTCCCATATATTGGGACAAAAAATCAGCCTCAGCAAATTTAAGAAGATTGAAATCATACCAAGCATATTCTCTGATCACAAGATTTGAAACTGGATATGAACTGCAAAAAGAAAGCAGGAAAAAACACAAATACATGGAATTTAAACAACATACTTTAAAGAACGACTGGGTCAAAGAAGAAATTAGAGGAGAGATTAAAAGATACATAGAAACAAATGACAATGATAATATATCCTACCACAATTTTTGGAATGCAGCGAAAGCAGTTTTCAGAGGGAAATTCATATCATTACAGACCTATGTCAAGAAAGAAGAAAAATCCCACATAAACAACCTCATGTTACATCTTAAAGAACTAAAATAAGAAGAACAAGTGAAACCCAAGCTCAGCAGTAGAAAGGAAATAACAAAAATCAGACCAGAACTAATTGAAATAGAGAACAAAAAGCCAATAGAAAAAATTAATGTGATAAAAGAGCTGGTTCTTTGAAAAAACTAACAAAATTGACAAACCCTTGGCTAGACTCACTTAGATAAAAAGAGAGAAGATACTAATTTACAAAATCAGAAATGAAAAATTGGAAGTTATTACGGACACCACAGAAATAGAAAGCATCATCCAAGAATATTATGAAGGACTATATGCCCCCAAATTCAACAGCCTAGAAGAAATGGACAAGTTCTTAGAAACATATAGCCTTCCAAGGCTGAACCATGAGGAACTGGAAAATCTAAACAGACCGATCACCAGTAACGAAATTGAATCAGTCATCCAAAACCTTCCCAAAAGCAAAAGTCCGGGACCAGATGGCTTCACTAGTGAATTTTACCAAACCTTCAAAGAGTATCTAATACCAATCCTGCTCAAACTCTTCCAAAAAATTGAAGAAGAGTCAGTGCTCCCTAACTCATTTTGTGAGGCCAACATTACCCTGATACCAAAACCTGGTAAGGACAACACAAAAAAGAAAACTACAGACCAATATCTTTGATGAATACAGATGCAAATTCCTAAACAAAATTCTACCACATCGAATACAACAATGCATTAAAAGGATTAGTCATCATGACCAAGTGGGGTTCATCCCTGGGACACAAGGATGGTTCAACATCCGCAAATCTATCAATGTGATACACCACATAAACAAAATAAAGGACAAAAATCATATGATTATATCAATTGACGCAGAAAAAGCATTTGACAAGATACAATATCCATTTATGATTAAAACACTTAATAAAATAGGTATAAAAGGAAACTATCTTAACATAGTAAAGGCCACATATGACAAGCCCTCAGATAATCTCATAGTTAATGGTGAAATACTGAAGTCCTTTGCTCTACGATCAGGAACACGACAGGGCTGTCCCCTATCACCGCTGCTTTTCAAAATAATGTTGGAAGTCCTTGCCAGAGCAATCAGGCAAGAGAAAGAAATAAAAGACATCCAAACCGGGAATAAAGAAGTTAAATTATACCACAACTTCTATAATTTAATTTCTTTATTCCCGGTTTGGATGCCTTTTATTTCTTTCTCTTGTCTGATTGCTCTGGCAAGGACTTCCAACACTATGTTGAAAAGCAGAGGTGATAGGGGACAGCAATTGTCACCCCAATAAATTTAATAATATTAAATTAAAAAAAAAAGAAGTTAAATTATCACTCTTTGCAGATGACATGATGCTATATATAGGAAACCCTAAAAACTCCACCAAAAAGCTATTAGAAACAATCAACAAATACAGTAAAGTTGCCAGCTACAAAATTAACGTACAAAGGTCCATTGCATTCCTATATACTAAAAATGATATCTCAGAAAAAGAAATACAAAAAAACTATTCCTTTTGCAATTGCAGCAAAAAGAATAAAATACCTAGGAATAAACTTCACCAAGGATGTGAAAGACCTATATGCTGAAAACTAAAGACAGTTTAAAATAAATTTAAGAAGACACATAGAAATGGAAAGACATTCCATGCTCATTGATTGCAAGAATCAACACAGTTAAAATGACCATATTAACCAAAGCAATGGACAGATTTAATGCAATCCCCATGAAAATCCCAATGGCATTTCTTAAGGAAATAAAACAAAAATTCATCATATTGCTTTGGAATCACAAAAGACCCCAAATACCCAAAGCAATCTTAAGAAAAAAGAACAATTCTGGAGGTATCACACTCCCTGACTTTAGCTTTTACTACAGGGCTACAATAATCAAAACAGCATGGTATTGGCAGAAAAACAGACACATAGACCAATGGAATGGAATTGAGAAGCCATAAATAAAACCACATAAATATGGACAGTTATTTTTGACAAAGAAGCCAAAAACATACAATGTAAAAAATACAGACTTCCGGAAAAATGGTGGAGGGAGGTGAGCCTCTGTAAAGCTCCCCTGGAATTTACAACTAATCGGACAACAATAACTCCACAAAGGACTCCCTGCACAGCAGACAGGCAAGACGAAGAGGCCCACTACCGACTGAAATCACCTACAGGTGGGAGATTCGCGCGAGTGGAGGGAGGAGGAAAGGGAGAAGTGCCCAGAGACGGAGCCGCGCGGGCGCAGGACGCAGACCTCGCTCAGTGCGCCGAGCTCGCTGCTTCCCGAAACTACCGCAGCTGCAAGTGAGGGAGGAACTCGGACTGCTAGGCCTCCGCCAGGGCTCCACAGGGCTGAGGGGACAGCATATAACACGGCTGAACCCAACGCTCATGGCAGAGACCTCGGAGAAAAGACTGAGGGACAAAGGCTGAAAACGGTGGTTTAAGCCCGCACTGCCAAGCAGAGAACGGAGCCTTAGGCACTGAGACTAGCCGGCCCCTCCCTCGCCTCCCAGAGCTCGCCCCGCCCCCACCTGCCCGGTGCTAGAAGAGAAACAGTAGCAGTGTCAGATCAAAATAATAGAAAATTTGCTATTTTGAGAACTGTGGACTGCAGACACAAATTCACAGCCCAAGTAGTTCCGGCAAAGGGGAGAGAGCTATGGAAGCAGGACCGGCTGTGGTGGTGGTCGCCGCCATTGCTCTGGGCCACCTCTCACAACTCACCCCGCCCCTGACCCCACCTATCTGGGCGGATCCCTGCAGGAGTAAACAGTACTGCTGAAATATATGGCTCTGAATCTGGAGCAGGAAGACCTTTAGAACATCAAAAGCTCTCCGCATACCCACTGGGACACTGCGCCCTGTGACCTAGACGAACTATTAACAGAGGAGAAGCCCATCTCCCAGGGAATCCCCCCATTGTGTGAGAAGTTGGAATAGTGCAGAGAAAACATAGCACTACCGTGTGGGAGAAGAAAAATAAGTTGCAGTTGGAGAAATAATAAAACATTCTACCAACAAGTACTGGCAAACAAAAGAAAGACCACTTTCTATCAACCTGTTGCAGAAGTCACTCCTGTAGATGTCTAGGAAGAGAAATAGTAAACCAGTAATCGCCATGAATAACCAAGGCAACAAGATAGCTCAGAGAGAAAGTGAAAAATCTCCAGAGAAGGCATATAAAGATACAGAAATATGTGACTTAAATGACAGAGAATTCAAGATTGCGGTTCTGAAAAAACTCAACGAGATACAAGAAAACACAGATAGGCAGTTAAATGAACTCAGAAACTCAATCAAAGAACAGCATGAGCATTTTACGAAAGAGATTGAAATTTTAAAAAAGAACCAAATAGAATTTCTGGAGATTAAGAACTCAATAGAAGAAATTAAGAATGAAATAACCAGCTTAGGTAGCAGAGTTGACTAGATGGAGGAAAGAATCAGTGACATCGAAAATAAAAACCTGGAAATGACACAGATAGAAGAAGAAAGAGACTTGAGACTTAAAAGAAATGAAAGAACTCTACAAGAAGTTTCTGACTCCATCAGAAAGAGCAATATAAGAATAATGGGCATACCAGAAGGAGAAGAAAGAGAGAAGGGAACAGAGAACATATTCAAACAAATTGTCGATGAGAACTTCCTAACTTGTGGACAGAACTGGACCCTCGAATCCAAGAAGCAAATAGAACACCTAGTTACCTCAATCCCAACAGGCCTTCTCCAAGGCACATTGTATTGAAGCTGTGTAAAATCAACGACAAAGAAAGAATCCTCAAGGCAGCCAGGGAAAAGAAGACGGTAACCTACAAAGGAAAGCCCATTAGATTATCATCAGATTTTTCAGCAGAGACTCTACAAGCCAGGAGGGAGTGGAACCAAATATTCAAACTATTGAAAGAGACAAATCATGAGCCAAGAATAATATATCCAGCAAAGATATCCTTTAGATATGAAGGAGGAATAAAGACTTTTCCAGACATACAGAAGCTGATGGAATTTTCTAATACTTGACCTGCACTACAAGAAATACTAAAGGAGGCTATTCGACCACCATCAACAGGGACAATTTGTGGCAACCAAAACTCATAAAGGGGGAGAGTAAAGGCCTGAACCGGAATATGGGAATGGAGAAAGTAAGCATGCTGAAGAAAATGGAATACTCTAATTATCAAACTTTCTTTTACATAAACTTAAGGATAACCACTCAAAAAAAATCCAGAACTGAAATATATACTGAAATAAAAGAAGAAACAGAGGGAAACATCATAGAATACCACCACACAGAAATAATAGACAACAACAAAAAGGCAAAGAAACAATGGAGACACAGCCTTACCAGAAAACTAAAGATAGAATGACAGGAAATCCTCACATAACAATAATCTCCCTAAATGTAAATGGACTGAACTCACCAATAAAAAAGCACAGAGTAGCAGATTGGATCAAAAAACTAAACCCAACCATATGCTGTCTCCAAGAGACACATCTCAGCTATAAGGACAAGCATAGACTCAAAGTGAAAGGGTGGAAACTGACACTCCAAGCAAATGGTACCCAGAGAAAATCAGGTGTAGCCATAATGATATCAGATGAAACAGACTTCAAGGTGAAAAAGATAACGAGAGACAAAGATGGACATTTCATTCTTGGATCATCCAAGAATACTATGAAGGACTATATGCCACCAAATTCAACAACCTAGAAGAAATGGACAAGTTCTTAGAAACATATAGCCTTCCAAGGCTGAACCATGAAGAACTGGAAAATCTAAACAGACGGATCACCAGTAACGAAATAGAATCAGTCATCCAAAACCTTCCCTAAAGCAAAAATCCGGGACCAGATGGCTTCACTAGTGAATTCTACCAAACCTTCAAAGAGGATCTAATACCAAACCTGCACAAACTCTTCCAAAAAATTGAAGAAGAGACAGTACTCCCTAACTCATTCTATGAGGCCAACATCACCCTGATACCAAAACCTGGTAAGGACAGCACAAAAAAAGAAAACTACAGATCAATGTCTCTGATGAATACCAATGCAAAAATCCTAAATAAAATTCTAGCAAATCGAATACAACAATGCATTAAAAATATTATTCACATGATTCTCTGCAATCAGGCAAGAGAAAGAAATAAAAGGCATCCAAATTGGGAATGAAGAAGTTAAATTATCACCCTTTGCAGTTGACATGATGCTATATATAGAAAACCCTAAAGACTCCACCAAAAAGCTATTAGAAACAATCAACGAATACAGTAAAATTGCCGGCTACAAAATCAACGCACAAAAGTCCATTGCCTTCCTATATACTAACAATGAAATCTCAGAAAAAGAAATACAAAAAAACAATTCCATTTGCAATTGCAGCAAAAAGAATAAAATACCTAGGAACAAACTTAACCAAGGATGTGAAAGACCTATATGCTGAAAACTATAAGACATTTTTGAAAAAAATTGAAGAAGACACAAAGAAATGGAAAGACATTCCGTGCTCATGGATTGGATGAATCAACATAGTTAAAATGGCCATATTACCCATAGCAATATACAGATTCAATGCAATCCCCATCAAAATCCCAATGGCGTATTTTAAAGAAACAGAACAAAAAATCATCAGATTTGTTTGGAACCACAAAAGACCCCGAATAGCCAAAGCAATCTTAAGAAAAAAGAACAATAATGGAGGTATCACACTTCCTGACTTTGGCTTGTACTACAGGGCTACTATAATCAAAACAGCATGGTATTGGCAGAAAAACAGACACATAGACCAATGGAATAGAATTGAGAACCCAGAAATAAAACCACATAAATATGGACAGATAATTTTTGACAAAGAAGCTAAAAACATACAATGGAGCAAAGACAGCCTCTTCAATAAATGGTGCTGGGAGAATTGGATAGCCACATGCAAAAGAATGAAACTGGACTGCTATTTGTCACCATGTACCAAAGTTAATTCAAAATGGATCAAAGACTTAAGCATAAGACCTGACACAATAAACTGCATAGAAGAAAACATAGGTACTAAACTTATGGACCTTGGG
Organism: Rhinolophus sinicus; assembly: GCF_057876585.1. NCBI lineage: Eukaryota > Metazoa > Chordata > Mammalia > Chiroptera > Rhinolophidae > Rhinolophus > Rhinolophus sinicus. Next base: position 44,685,824 of record NC_142518.1, on the reverse strand, counting down.
TTCAAAGAGCATTTTATGAACTTGACTCCAAAGGCAATGGAAGTAAAAGCTAAAATAAACGAATGGGACTATATGAAACTTAAAAGCTTCTGCACAGCAAAAGAAACCATTGACAAAATAAAGAGGCCACCAAATGAATGGGAGAAGGTTTTTGCAAACAGTGCCTCCGATAAGGGGCTAGTATCCAGAATACACAAGGAAGTCATGCAACTCAACAACAAAAAAACAAACAACCCAATTGAAAAATGGGCAGAGGACTTGAAGAGACATTTCTCCAAAGAGGACATACAAATGGCAAATAGACATATGAAAAAATGCTCAACATCACTAATCATCAGAGAAATGCAAGTAAAAACCACAATGAGATATCACCTCACCCCAGTCAGAATGGCTATCATCAACAAGACAAATAGTAACAAATGTTGGAGAGGCTGTGGAGAAAAAGGAACCCTCATACACTGTTGGTGGGAATGCAGACTGGTGCAGCCGTTATGGAAGGCAGTGTGGAGGTTCCTCAAAGAATTACGAATAGAATTGCCATATGACCCAGCAATCCCTCTCCTGGGTATCTACCCAAAAAATCTGAAAACATTTAGAGATAAAGACATGTGTGCTCCAATGTTCATTGGAGCTTTGTTTACGGTGGCCAAGACATGGAAACAACCAAAATGTCCTTCGTTAGATGAATAGATAAAGAAGTTGTGGTATATATACACAATGGAATACTATTCGGCAGTAAGAAAAGATGATATAGGAACATTTGTGACAACATGGATGGATCTTGAGAGAGTAATGCTGAGCGAAACAAGTCAGACAGAAAAAGCAGAGAACCATGTGATTTCACTGATATGTGGCATATAAACCAAAAACAACAAAAGAACAAGACAAACAACTGAGAAACAAACTCATAGACACAGACAATAGTTTAGTGGTTGCCAGAGGGTAAGGGGGGTGGGGGGTGGGGGGTGGGAGATGAGGGTAAGGGGGATCGAATATATGGTGATGGAAGGAGAACTGACTCTGGGTGATGAACACACAATGGGATTTATAGGTGACGTAATACAGAATTGTACACCTGAAATCTATGTAATTTTACTAACAATTGTCACCCCAATAAATTTAATTTAAAAAGAAAAAAAAAAGACAAATGGTGCTGGGAGAATTGGATAGCCACGTGGAAAAGAATGAAACTGGACTGCTCTGTCACCATGTACCAAAATTAATTCAAAGTAGATCAAAAACTTAAGCATAAGAACTGAATCAATAAACTGCATAGAAGAAACGTAGGTACTAAACTGATGGACCTTGGGTTCAAAGAGCATTTTATGAATTTGACTCCAAAGGCAATGGAAGTAAAAGCTAAAATAGACGAATGGGACTATATGAAACTTAAAAGCTTCTGCACAGCAAAAGAAACCATCGACAAAATAAAGAGGCAACCAACTGAATGGGAGAAGATTTTTGCAAACAGTGCCTCAGATAAGTGGCTAATATCCAAAATATACAAGGAACTCATGCAACCCAACAACAACAAAACAAACAACCCAATTGAAAAATGGGCAGAGGACCTGAAGAGACATTTCTCCAAAGAGGACATACAAGTGGCAAATAGACATATAAAAAAATGCTCAACATCTCTAATCATCAGAGAAATGCAAATCAAAACCACAATGAGATATCACCTCACCCCAGTCAGAATGGCTATCATCAACAAGACAAATAGTAACAAGTGTTGGAGAGGCTATGGAGAAAAAGGAACCCTCATACACTGTTGGTGGGAATGCAGACTGGTGCAGCCGTTATGGAAGGTAGTGTGGAAGTTCCTCAAAAAATTACAAATAGAATTACCATGTGACCCAACAATCCCTCTCCTGGGTATCTATCCAATAATTCTGAAAACATTTGTACATAAAGACACGTGTGCTCCAATGTTCATTGCAGCTTTGTTTACGGTGGCCAAGACATGGAAACTACCAAAATGTCCTTCGATAGATGAATGGATAAAGAAGTTGTGGTATATATACACAGTGGAATACTATTCGGTGGTAAGAAAAGGTGATATAGGAACATTTGTGACAACATGGATGGATCTTGAGAGTATAATGCTAAGCGAAATAAATTAGACAGAAAAAGCAGAGAACCATATCATTTTACTGATATGTGGTATGTAAACCAAAAATAACAAAAGAAGAGGACAAATAACTGAGAAACAAAAACTCTAAGACACAGACAATAGTGTAGTGGTTACCAGAGGGTAGGGGGGTTGGGGTGTGGGATATGAGGGTAAGGAGGATCAAGTATGTGGTGATGGATGCAGAACTGACTCTGGGTGGTGAACACAGAATGGGATTTATAGATGATGTAATACAGAATTGTACACTTGAAATCTGTGTGATTTTACTAACAATTTTCTCCGCAATAAATTGAAAAAGGAAAAATTAAAAAATTTGAAGAAAAGAAAAGCAAAATGTAAACAAACAAACAACAAACAGTGGTAGCAATACTTATGCTAGACAAAATAGACTTTAAACAAACTCTATAACAAGAGACAAAAAGGACCCAGTAATCCCACTTCTGGGTATTTCCCTGAAGATACCGAAAATGCTACTTCAAGGGGACCTGTGCATTCATATTGTCATTGCAGCACTGTTTGCAATGGACAACATGTGGAGGCAGCCTATTTTTCCATCAATGGATTAATGGATAATGATTAGGTGGCACATATATACAATGGAAAATTTCTCAGCCATGGAAGGATAAGGATTCTTGCCAGCTGTGGCAGCATGGATGGACCTGGAGTGTGTTGCCCTGAGTGGAGTATTTCAGAGAAACAAGAACAGATGCAATGTGATTTTGTTTATATGTAGAAACAAGAAGAAGAAAGCAAGCAAGCAATCAAGCAAACAAACAAACAAAACGGAAAATAATTCATAGACACAGAGAACATTTTGATGGTTGCCAGATGGGAGAGAGTTTGGAGGGTTGTAAAAGGGGAAGGGATTAAGAAGTACAAATTGGTTGTTACAAAGTAGTCATGGAGATGTAAGGTATAGCATAAGGAATATAGTCAATAATACTGTAATAACTATTTATGGTGCCAGATGGGTACTAGATTTATCTGGGTAATAGATGGGAAGGGTTTGTAGGGCATGGTAAAAAAGGTTATGGGATTAAGACATACAAATTGGTAGTTACAAAATAGTCATGGGGATGTAGGGCATAGGGAATATGCATATAGTCAATAATATGGTAATAACTATGTATAGTGCTAGGTGGGTACTAGACTAGTCAGGAGGATAGATATTTAAATTATATAAATGTCTAACCACTATGCTATACACCTGAAATTAATATAAAACAATACTGAATGTTAAAAAAAAAAAACACAGATTGACATCAACTGTTGGTGAGGTTGTGGAAAAACAGACCTTTTTCATTGTTGGCAAAATTGTAAAATGGCACACCACTTGGAAATATTTCTGCAAGTTAAAGTGAGAAAAGATGATATAGGAACATTTGTGACAACATGGATGGATCTTGAGAGAGTAATGCTGAGCGAAACAAGTCAGACAGAAAAAGCAGAGAACCATGTGATTTCACTGATATGTGGTATATAAACCAAAAACAACAAAAGAACAAGACAAACAAATGAGAAACAGAAACTCATAGACACGGACAATAGTTTAGTGGTTGCCAGAGGGTAAGGGGGGTGGGGGGGGAGGTGAGGGTAAGGGGGATCGAATATATGGTGATGGAAGAACTGACTCTGGGTGATGAACACACAATGGGATTTATAGAAGATGTAATACAGAATTGTACACCTGAAATCTATGTAATTTTACTAACAATTGTCACCCCAATAAATTTAATTAAAAAAAAAAAAAATCAACTAAGCATACACCTGTCCTATGACATATATCTTTCAATTCTAGATATTTTCCAAGTAAAATGATAGCATACGTATGCCCACCAGGTACACTTGGTAAAATGTTCACAGCACTTTATTCATAATAGTTCCAAAATGGAGACAGCCCAGGGATCCATTAGCAGGGAAGTGGCTAAACAAACTCTTATATTTATACAATGACATCCTACTCAGCAATCACAAAGAATAAACAATTAAAAATAATAAAATGCATATAACATGGACAAATCTCAAAACACTATGCTAAATGGAGGAAATCTAATATACTGTTTGATTCTTTTTTACATGAATTTCTATAATGGACAAAACAAACCTCCAGTAAAAAAATTCAAAACTGCACTTCTTTCTGTGGGGATGGAGATAGGGATGGGGACTGGCTCCAAGTTGGAACTCTCTGAGGTGATGGTAATATTGTGTATCTTTAGATAGATTGGGGTGACACAAGGTATATGCATGTATTAAAACTCATCAAATGGTATACCTATGTTTTATGCATTTAACTACATAAATTTTAAAGAGAGAATGTTATATAAATAGAACTCTAGTTAATAATATGCATGCTTAAATATTAAAAGGTAAAATATAGTGTCTGCAACTTGGTTTGTAATGCATCAAAATATAAAATGGGTTGATGGATAAATAGTAAAATTGATAGAAAAGTAGATATGTGATAAAGGAAATACAAAAAAATGTTAATTATTGAATCTAGATAGTGGGTGTATGTGTGTTTACTTAAAATTCTTTTAACTTTTCTCTACTTTTAAATTTTAATATTAAAATATCAAGAAAAAAACCTTTATGTCCAAAGATATTCATCGTGGTTCTTTTTATTAGTAAGAAACTGGGAATGTAAGAAACTGGGATTTATATGTTCAATTGGTTTTAGATCTATTCTGTAGCTACTAAAATGATGTTTTCAGTGAGTAAAATAGTAAAAGATTATATTAAATTGGATTAATACTGCATACAAAAATGCAATATATAATATGACATCAGCCATTCTCAAAATCCACAATAAAGTAAAAGGATGGAAATCCAACAAAATTTATTATTGGTTGTCTGTGAATACTATTTTTTTTTTTTCTTCATATATTGGGATTTCCTATATTTTCAAACACAATGATACGTTATTATTACCCATTTATTTGTTTTCATTAAACAAAACAAAAAAAACACAATAACTAGATATGTGTTCTCATTCTGGATTTTCCATTAAGGAGTTCATGACCTTAGGCAAGTCACTTCCTCCTTTTGGGCTTTTCACCCATAAAGAGAATCAGAGATCATTGTTCTCAACCAATTCCTGGCCCTTCCTTCCTCCATCTCTCATCATCTACTTTGGGACTATTATTTCTATTCTATTCAGCACTTCCTTCCTACTTCCTCACTCCTGGAATCAATGGCACAGAATTTAGACATTTTACTGGTATGCTTTCTATTTTGTTTTAGGAATACTGCTCTAGTTGAGCTTCAGCATCTTTTTTTGTTTCCACATTCTCTGGTTCCAAGAGCAGCCTTTGCTGTCAGTCACTTTTCTCTCACTCCTTATGAAGGTATGACAGCTGACTAAGGGCTTGAGGTTAGGTTTCTCAAGCCCCAGATGGTGTAATTTACTGACGTTATTACTTATGTGACAGTCTTAGAGGAAGTGAGCCAAGTGGATCATTTCTCTCTCTCCAAGATGAGTCTAGCTAATGCCACAAAAACTTTAAGTCCCAGCCCTAAATTTTCCAGTGTAGATCACTCTCTCAATATAGAGAAGATTCAATTTCAGTTAAAAAAGAAAGAGTTAGAAAAATGGACTCATAGGAAATTATAACTAGTTAGAGGCTTTCAAAGATTGGGTTATGGCTTATCAGTTGGTTGAAAAATATAGAAGTTCACAGCCAGCATTTAAAAAAAGAAAAAGAAAGAAAATATGAGAGTATTACATGCAGTACAAGTAAGTAATTTTTAATAAAACTCCTAATTCAGTTATATACTGGATCATGGCAGAAAGTGTATTTTTCACTGATGGTCTCTGTAAAAAAAAAAAAAAAAAAACTTTGAAAACAGGGCCTTTAGTCCAATCCCCTCATTTTGCAGATGGAGAAATGTAAGATCAGAGAGGTAAAATAACTTGTCGAAAGTCACACACTAAGTTAGGAACAGAAGAAATATGTGCATGCTGCGAGATTATGACTCTGGCCCCAACAAAGACCACAGTCTGAGGCACATCAAACATCTACTGATCCTGTGATTAAGAAAGACAGGAAAGAGTAGATGACTCCACCTCAAACTTCAGTGTGGAGACCAAATGGGAAATGATGGCCTTGAGTTGCTTTTCCTGTGACCAGGATGGACATCATGCACCTAGAAGTCCCCTGAGATAAAAATGTACACCTGAAATCTATGTATTTCACTAACGATTGTCACCCCAATAAATTTAATAAAATAAAACAAATATTTCATTTCACACACTTAGCACAGTATCTACTGCATTGTAAATGTTTAATAAATGTTTACATTAAATGTTAATATTTAAAAAAAAAAAGACCAACTTGATGCTAAGATACAATCTTTTACTTCCAACCTTTATTGCCATCCTAGATGCATCCTTATGTCAGGATGTTGGCAAAAAAGAAGCAGAAGTTTGTTCTAGGGAAAGGAGAAGATATGTTAAGTTCTACCTTTATTAATAAAGAAGAAAATCAGGAAGACATGTGGAATAAGGGATCCCAGACTAGAGCTAATATCTAGGAGATCTTTAATAAGATGCAAGACATTTTGTCAACCTCCTCTCCCATCCCTGCATTCATTTTTGTCTCTTTCTATTTATTCTCTGTAATAGCATTGAAACCCTTTTAAGTCAAAAGATGTGGTTCTTGTGTTCAATGTTAGCAAGGAAAGGGAAACCAATAAGACTGGCCAATTCTATAACCAGCCTAGAGGGGAATCTGAAATAGGGTAAAGTTGGTGCCATCATTTGAGAAAAGGAATCTGAGTTCCTGGAGTCTAAAGAAAGAAAAGGACCCGTGACAGCTAGCATGGCTTGGGGCTGAGATATGACCCAGTGGCTTAACTAGCAGGAAAACTTGGAGCTCCATCACACTCCTGGAATGTCTACCACAGCTGTCCATTAGCTTGGCCTAGAAGACTTCTGACACATTTCATCAGGAATGACAGACCTAATCTTCTCTTCCTGCCAATTACCTGCATCAGTGCTCAGCAAAAGGAGATTGTGCCTAAGTTCACATTAATTTTTCCCCTAATAGTTTAACTTTTACAAAATGGAGTTCTTAACACATGAAAAATGTTTTTTTAAAAACAAGTAGCCTCAGAAACAAAAGTAAATAAAAGCCCATTTATCACTTAGTAGGGCTTTAGCTGTGGCAACTATATGTTAATCCATGTTCTATGAAAACATATCACATTAGTAGATATAATATTTATATAGATATAAGTATGAATATTAGCCACCAACCCAGCTGATACATTACAATCCCCTAAAAATAATCCTTGACAGCATTAGCTGTACTAACGAAAAATTCAAGATAGAATCTGAGTGGGAAGATGTGTTCTTCTATCAGTTCCCAATGTTTTAGGAGGCAGGAAGTAAAAACTCTATTACATTTTAGTCCCCAACACACACACACACACACACACACACACACACACACACACTCACACACACACACACCTCTCTCTCTCACACACACACACATACACACACACACACACACTTCTCTCTCGCTGTCTCTCTCTCTCTCTCTCTCTCTCTCTCTCTCTCTCTCTCACACACACACACACACACACACACACACACACACACACTGCTTGGACACACTCTCCCTAGCCTGGATAAATATTGCCATCTTTCAAGAAACTGATCTGAGACAAAAACATAAACCAGGTTCAGCCTTAAAACCATCTAAACTACAGAATGCGCCAGCCCCAAGGCCCCAAAATACTTTTTGTCCCTTACCTTTCGGAGTTTGCGAATGACCAGGGTAAGAAGAAGCCAGAAAAGGGTAGCTGCAAGGCCAGTACAAACAAGAATGATGACTTCAATATTAGATTTCTCTTCAGAGCCTGTAAAGAAGTCAGAATTTATTAAAAGGAAAATGAGTTAATTCATTGCAGAGACTGAGGAGAAGCAAGAGAAAATTACTGCCTTTTACAAAGCACATTTTATTTCTAAAGGACTAATGTCGCCAAAATGTGTGTATGCATGTGTGAAATTTTTATGGTGTGTGGGCCTTGCCTACTGATACTTAGAGAAAAACATCCCTGATAATTGTACTAGATGACTCAAAATACGAGTTGAAAACATACTGGATATGGATATATATATGCATGTATGTATGTATGTATGTATGTATGTATGTATGTATGTATGTATGTATATTCATAGCTCCATTGGTTCTGTGGCAGAAAATTGCCTGAGTTTAAATCCTGGCTCTACCACTTACCAGCTGCATGACTTTAAGCAAGTTACTAACCTCTTTTTGACTCAGTTTCCCTATCTAAAAATGGGAATAATGAAATACCACATAGAGTTATCGAGAGGATTAAATAAAGGAGATAATGAGAAGTGAAAGTAACACAATACATGGCAGACAATTTATTTTAGCTATTTTATTCATATTATTATAATTTCTGTTTTTTATAGTACACACTCTGTGGATTATCTCAGATCCCTGGGAGGCCAGATTGTTAAATCAGCTTATATGGTTTGCCTGATATGCGATAGACAAGAATAGCTGAATGTTCAAATGGCTGCAGTGAGGCCAAGACGGTATTCCAACCAGTAACATGTCTTTGAACACACACAGCTTTGCACTTAACAGTTAAATACTCATCATAGCAGCATAGGACACTGCAGTCAAAAGACCTTTCCATAAGCTTCAAGTGTCTTACTCTCTTTAGGCTTCATATTTACAATGAAAGGTGATCAGAGGTCTAACATTCTCTGGTTTTATTTCCAAATGCCTCCCAATATTTTCCAATCAACCAAAAAAAAAGTACTCTCATTTGATAGTTTATATTTTGTAAAGCATTCCTGTGTCTTGGCCTTCATTTGTACTGTGAGAGATAGAGTACAGCTGGTGTTATTCTCATTTCAGAAATGAGAAATCTGAGACCCAGAAAGGCTAAATGACTTGTCCTAGATCCCACCAAGTTCACAAGTATTGGGATGTGAACTCAGGTTTTCCAAATCAAACTATTCCACACACCTTCCCATTGAAAGTGGATATATTAAGGACAGTACTTGTATGTATACCCATGCTTGCCTTCTTCATTGTTCTTCCACACTGTGCACCCATCACCAAATGCATTTATTTTCTTTTCTGAGTTCCATTACTGATTACCAATGTAGCCAGGAATTTCCAACTTACCTTCCACAGTGATAAAAGCTGCTGTGCTGACTTCCCCCAACTCATTGGTTGCTTTGCATAGATATAAGCCCTCATCTTCTTTCTTGGCTCGCTCAATAATAAGGGTGTTGTTCTCAAAAAAGATTCCTGCATTGACAATACCCCCGTCATTAGTATCTGAGGTGTTATCCCTGAAGCCCAGTCTTAGAACATGTGAAGCCCCATCTCATTAAATCAAACTTGGAACGGTTTCAAAGTCAAGTAATCTGTAAGTTGTTACACCAATTCAAGCCTTCCTGATTGGTCCTCAGACTTGGAAATAACTACACAAGATCTTCAGACTCACCTGAAGCAGGGAGAACAGGAACTCCATTTTTCAACCAGTCGATCTTGGGCCATGGTGTTCCATTCACTTTGCAATCCAGCAAAATCTTGCCACTGCTGTTGACCTCAATATTGGTGAGATTCTCAACAATGAATGGAGCCACTCTTTCTGTAGAGACCAGGGTAAAAAAAAGACAAGATTTTGATGCAGGGTACCACAAATACGGCATTTAATCTTTGTCTCACCCCTCATGTCTAATCAGATATTTGGATGGTTAAGTGTTACCATATTCAGGAGAAGATAGGATGGATAGGGATAAAAATCTACTGTATGGGTAAAGTGTGCAGTGGTTTACATTTTGTGTCCTTCAAGTTATTCCTTAATCTTCACACTTACTAAGGTGACCCTTAGCAACCTCAAGCAATAAAACTGACTGCTGAAGAGTCTTGGTATTAGAAGGATCAAAAAGTTCCTTTTCCAAAATTTTCTTTCATCTGTTTGACAGAGAATACAATTCATTCGAGATCTATTCCTTGGAATATCCCCAAGAGGCTTCAGGAAACAAAAGATTGACTGGCTTAGCCTATAAGTAATACAGAAGCAAGAGCCATATCATGGTTCCATAGCCCACCCAGCAGTTGGCTTAAATGCTAAGAAGTTATGAGAAAGCCCCTCCAATTCTACCTCTAATTAAGAGCTGAGTATTATGTTGCATCATTTTGGTGATGTTCCTCTGGGCCCAAGCCTTGCACTTGTACTGCCCTTTATCCTTCTGGGTCACATTCTTAATCACCAGCGTCAGTGAGATGGAGTAGTTATTTTTTAAGGTTTCTGTGTCTATAACAGGAAACTTCTCTCCAAGGGGGCTGAACCAAGCGAGATGATTGTAGATATATTTAGCTGCCTTGCATTTGAGCCGAGCATCATAGCCCTCGATCATTGAGACCAGGGGTTCTGCCTCCACGAAACCAGCCACATCTGTGAAGGTGAAGAAATGTCACTGTGAATATGACTAGGCAGGAGAAACTGCTATATAACACATGCTTTGTTCTTTTTCCTGAAAGCCACATTGCAGAGACAAAACATACTCCCTCGAGGACAAGTGCCCAGTTGTAGAAACCCAACATTTCTTGCATTTCATTCTAAATGCCAACAATGGCAGAGGCCACTTTTAGCCACATACTGAGTACAGCTCTGAATTAGTTCCCAAGAAGGCTTATTTGAAGAAGGTAGACAATGAAGCTTCTTGACTGATATAATGTGATAGGCCAAATAGTTCCCCAACCCAATAATGTCACTAAAGTATCAGAGTCTGAAAGTCTGCCATTATAGATGGCTACCATATGTATTGTCCAACTTACAAACCTTCACAGCAATCCCCTTATGTTACTTTTCAAAACTAATGATACCATCAACCTAATTTCACTAACTAAAAAAGAAAAAAACATATACCAAATAAATTGCAGAGACAAGACTGAAACCCCAGGTCTACTGATATGAGTTTGCATTTTTGCCATTTCATGCTGCCTCTCCACAGGTAATTTCTTATTTTGGAATCTATGCTAGAGATACTTTTTATTAAATTAAAACATGATGTATGCAGGAAAATACACTTAAATGTGAATTCCCCTAGAAAAAATGTAGCACAACAGCTCTAAGCCAGATGGTAACACTGACCAGTTTCCCACAGATGTGATCTGGAAAGAAAAGAGAGGATCTTGAAATGAAACTCAGGATACCCAGATTTTCACTTGGAAGACAGCATACAGAAACACTTTTAAACTTTTTTGCAAATAGAATTGATATAAATTGTAAAGAAAAAATTGACTGTCATACCAATGTTCTTACCCCCAAGAGATACATCAATTTTCACATCAGAACATTACACACACACACACACACACACACACACACACACACACAACTCTACACACACTTTCTTTTAAACAGAAATGGCTACAGTCTGGGAGGTTAGTTGTTGGATAAGAACTGCTGGTGGTGCTGATCCAGGCTTAAGAGTTTTAACCATTCCATTGCATTTGTGTGTGGGGTGTGTGTTGGGGGTCAGAAATGATAGAATGTTATCTTGCAGTCAAAGTTTTGAGATAGAAATAAATGATTAAAACATTCTACTTGTCATACAATTGTATTATCATTTCTTGTGGCTACTTGCTTCCAGCACCCCAAGATTTGCTTAATGTGCCTTGTACCAATATTTATCTTGATAAAGTCTACCTCTTAATCATTCACAGCTGTGATATTCTTGACTGAAGAATATGGCTGGCTGAACAACTGAGCTGACAGCTTTCAAAATCTGTGCCCCTGTTATCTAACCCACTCGGTAGGGTAGTGAAACTCCATAGTCCTGAATCCCAGCATCCAGTTAATGCAGAAGACCCATTCAGGCATTAATAGGTGATTGCTGAATACAGGATAATTTCCCCCATCCCTTAATTTTTTTATTCCCATAATCACATGCCCAATTTGGAGCTATTGTTTTTCTCCATGGCCAGTTTTAGGCCACATTGCCATTTGTCTACTGGACATTTCCACTTGGGGATCCCACTATCATGTCAACAATAACTCAACAAAACCTCTGATTATTTCTCCCTCAGACCAACTCGTCTTTTGAATTTTTCTCTGGTGGAAGACATCTATTTGCTATAACCAAGGATTAAAAGCTCACTATCATGTTTGATTCTTCTCTCTCCCTCATCTTCTGCATTCCACCTCCCATCAGTTGCTAAGTCCTATGAATTGTTCCTTTGCCACAGCTTTCACTTCATCTTTCCTCTCAGTTTCCACTATGCAGCTATCCTAGCCTGGGCAGTCATTACCTCATGCCTGGACAATTATAATGTTTCCCTAACTGAGTTGCTCTCCTCCAGTCACACCATTCTCCAAACTAATTTTCTCAAGCTACCTCATTTATCCTCCTGCACCATAACTTTGATCAAAACCCCTTTCCAAAGCTCTCAATGACTCCCCCACTGCCTCCAGATAAAGTTTATATTCCTTCCTCAAGGTAGGCCCCTCTAAGGCCCCACTCTTCCTCACCAACTATGTCATCCAGCTTCTCCATAAATCTGTTCTCACATGCTCAATTGTTCCACATGTTCCACAATTATATTACATTGGCTTCTGGTAATCTTTTAGGGCCAAGTTAAAAGTTACCTCCTCATATAGGTCTTCTCTGACCACCCACTGTAAAGTAGGCTTCCCCTCTCTACCTAACTATTCTCTCTCTCATGCATTTATCACAAGTACAAAATAGCTATTCATTTATTTATTGTTTCTTTCTATCATTGCAATGTAAACTCTATGAGGACAAGGACCACACAAGTTTTAGTCAGTGCAATAGCCCTAATATCTAGCATAGCACTTATCATGTCACAGATGTTTAATAAATATTGGTAGAATGAATGAGTGTTGATTGATCAATTCCAACCTGTATACCTTTTGTTCATGCCACCTTCTTCCCTTGAAATGCCATTCCCAACCTCTCTGTTTTCCTGAATCATACCTATTCATCCATCACTGTTCTGGTCTTTTTGAAGCCCCTTTGGCTGCCCCTGCCCAAACTGACCACTTCCTTTTCTGTGCTAATACTATCTGACATTATATACATAATGCCTTGAGGTATTTGTTACATGTTTCTCTTTATTATCAGTTGGTTTGTATGATGCTTGAAGATACCTTATCAAGAATAGGAAGGCAAATAATATGCATTGACTATACTTCAAAATTTAGAGCAAACTATCACATAATGTATTTTTATTCTCATAAGTGTCCCTGAGTATTTTTCATGATGTTCCATCTTGTCTCACTCATTACCTTTTCTTGACTCCTTAGAGTATAAAACTGCTTTAGGTAAGGAATCCCTTCTTGGCTATTACAAAGCACTTTATGAAGACTCAACAATCATTGACCAATGTTTTAAGATGTTGTATGTAATGATCATCTTTTCTGTAATGCAGTTGACAACAAGATATTGATGGGGATCCTGGAGACTGCCTTTTGGGAGATGAGTTTAGCATAGCTATAGTTACTAGGCTTAAAACTATTATACAGTCAGGCTCCAAAAGGCCAGAGGGTCTCATGAAGGTGAACAGCCATGCTTCAGGCCAGGCTGGATCATGCTTCCTGACAAAAGTTCTCATGCATGTCTGAAATTGTGAAAGGTAAAATCAAAGCCCTGAATTCTATGCCATGAAGGTATTTTTCAGCTATAGCCTCTGAAGCTAATAGTGCCTTATTTAACAAAGAACTGAGTACTGGAATGGATGAGATACTTGATTATTATGGACTGAATTTTTGTGCCCCCCAATTCATATGTTGAGGTACTAACCTCCAATGTGATGCTATTTGGACGTGGATTCTTTGAGAGGTAATTTGAGGTTTATATGAGGTAATCAGGGTAAAGCCATTATGATGGGATTAGTGTCCTTCTAACAGGAAGAGAGAACAGAATCTTCTCTCTCTCCACTCTCTGCAAGCCAGAAAGAGAGCCCTCACCTGGGAAGCAAATTGGACAGCATGTTAATTGGACTTCCCCAGGTTCAATAACTGTGAGAAATTCCTGTTCTTTAAACCATCCAGTCTGTGGTATTTTGTTATGAGAGTCTAAGCTGACTAAGACATCGACATTTAAAGCTTTTTAGGAGAGAGACAAGAAGGTTGCTGTGTTTGCATGACTGCAATTGACCTGACCGGTGAATCTAACAGGAAGTGGTAGCTAGTTTTGCTGGCTGCATTTCAGCCTCTAATTTCCCTCCTTTCTCTTTCTTTCCCTTCCCCTATATGGCTGTATGAATTAATGGGTTTCAAGCCTGATGTTTCAGAGGATGTGTCACTGCCTTATTTCTCCCACCTCAGCCTAATATAGATGTCTCCAATGACTCATACATATAAAATACTTATTTTCTCATATGGTGTGCACTCTAGAAATCATGACTTATGGGGACCAGATGAAGGGATTAAAATCTGGATATTTTTGTCTTCAGATCTTTGAAGGTCTGTCGTTAGGAAGAATAAGCAGACAGGCTTTGTTGCTACTTCAGTGAGATTAGGAGTGTGGATGGAAGAAAATTTAGTAAAAGGACAAACTTTCTAATAGACATGCCCCAAGAAGGAGAAGGGTGCCTCAGGAAGTAGGGGAAGACCGTGTTTCCCTGAAAATAAGACCTAGCCAGACCATCAGCTCTAATGCGTCTTTTGGAGCAAAAATTAATATAAGATCCGGTATTATATTATATTATATTATTGTATCATATCATATCATATCATATCATATCATATCATATCATATCATATCATATCATATTATAGACCCGGTCTTATATTATATTAAAATAAGACACGGTCTTATATTAATTTTTGCTCCAAAAGACGCATTAGAGCTGATCGTCCAGCTAGGTCTTATTTTCAGGGAAACGCAAAAGTTCTCTATCACTGGAGACACTCAAGTTGAAGTTGAATGACTCCTTGGAGGAAATGTTGTGGTTGTAATTGAAACATTAGGAGAAGGGAGAGGAAGTTTGGACTAGGTGATCTATAAGGAATTTTAGGATCTTGGCAATGTGCAATTCTAGGACATTGAAAGGGGACAAATAACAAAAGCTTTTCTACACTCTATTTTTTTCACCCTTAATTCTCTAGGAATACCCTCCCATGCGATTTGCTTCTGGAAAAGTCAAAAGCTGTCCAGAAAACTCCCCATCTGAGGCATATGGGAAGTACAGAGCATCTTCTGAAACCCCAAATCTATCTGAAAACCACAATGCCATTGATTTTTGTGACAAATGGAAAAGAATTGAGGTCATATACATCAAAGTCTTTGGAAGATTGCCAGAGGTAGCCAAGGGGCTTTGGGTATCTGAATTCCAGCTTTTTTGCAGTTGTTTTAGCATTGCTAAAACTCAGATATAAACCATGGCAGTTGCCAAAGGTCCTCTGAGCCCAAATTATCAGCTTGTAACAGCTCAGTCTCTTTAAACTAGCTATTTGTTCCCTAAAAGAACAGGTTTCAACCTACAGTCATTGGCCATAAAAAATTACAGACAAGCTCAGTGAATGAAAATAATTAGACATGTGCTTTTGGTTGTAATTATTAAAAACAACAACTGTGAGTTGGGGCAGGGGTGAAAGCATTCAAAAAGCATTAATTTGCTTGAAAATAAAAATCCTCCAGGGACTTGAGTTATACTCGGGAAAAGTCCCACTTATGCCATTAGTGCTTAGCCTTAGGATAAAGAAGAGTTTGGAGACTCCATTTTGAGTTTGTACTACTCTCCATCTTTTAGGTGCCTATGTTTTTAATACTCAGTTTAATTATATCTGGAAAAGATGAGTAGTTCATATGTCACTTCCACTGTTACGTTCAGGCAGAGAATCCTTGTGGGTTATCTTTTTTATATTCTGAACAACACAGACTAGAAGGGGTTCAATTCTACTTCATTCCACTGCTTCTTTTGGACATATGCTCTGGCAGAGAAGTTTTGAATATGACCGTTACTTTTCTCATGTCATCTGCTCAGAGAGGTCCTATTCAGATCAGTAGTCCTCCACGCTGAGAAGCAACTTGACAAGAGTAAAGTCCCTCTGTTATGTTGGGGCTTAAGCATGTGAGCTTAGAACAGTCATTCCTTCTAGAGAAGAAAGAAACTCAGTTTGTAGTAAACTGTGGTGGCTCAAGGCTCTACCCACCAATGGGGACAGAGAAAAGAGCTGGTAGGAACTGTCTGCAATTACATTTGTAAAGCCAAATCTTTACAGGTTTTCCTTGCTGACACTGTGCTCTGGGTTGCTTGGGATCAGAGTGGGGATGCCCTTTCCTGGAAACTTGCTTGTACATATGGTAAATTTCCCCTAAAACCACGAAGTCATCATCATGTTAAAGAGCCCTGAGAAAATCTATACCGTCATCCGAGGTCCCTCTTCTCAGTTAAGGCAGCCACCTACATTGGGCACCTAAGCTGATCTTAGAAAATGACAGAAGAAAGAAGGTTTTGCCTGGCTCATTCTATATTTGCAAATAATACTAATTAGAATAACAACAACAACAACAGCAATAATAATAATAATAGTAATAATAATAAGGTCTTAGTTTCCTGGGATTTTATCTATGAGTGATTTAATTTAAAACTTCTACATTCCATGGTTTCTGCTTCTGAAGCTATTGGGACAGTCCAGCTGCCTCTGGTTTGGACTAGGCAAAAGAGGGGCAAAATGATCTGAAATAACATATCAGATGTCCTGTAAACATGTCAGAAATGTGCTAATGAATGGACACAAATATTTATATAAGTGGAAAAATTCACAAAATGTGCAAGTAACAGAGGGCAGATTTTCAGAGTCTGGAATAGCAAGAACAGAGATCCTTTCCTTCCTCATCTCCCACCCCTCCCAGTCTTCCCATCTCCCTCTCTCTTCCTATGCTTCATACATTATATCTTAAGACCCTTCCCAAAGTCATTGTTATGGAATTGCTATTGCATCAGCTTATCTCTACTGGGTTTTTTTTTCTCATACTATAGATGGGCAAGCTGAGTCCCAGGGAAGGGAAATAATTTACCAAGATCATACAACCAGGTTTAGCAATAGAGCCAAGACTATATCACTGGTTTTCTAATTTCTCATTTATAATTCTCCTTTGGTCTTGGATTATAGTTTTCCTATGACCTAGCACCACCCTATTCCCCCCACCTCCCCAGAATAAATTAGATGGGGCAGTCATTGGTAATGAAGATGACTGATGCATAAACAAAATCTTTCAGCCTTTTTCTCTGAGCTACTTAGGGAAAATCAAGCTGATTGGGGTGCATAACAATCTCTAAGTCTACGAAACGGTGCTTGAAAGTTGAATCACCAGCCTGTTTCCATGGAGAACAGAATGAGAGTGGGGGAAGAAGCTGAAATTAGAGCAATGAAATTATAGTTAAATTCAGTATATTTTATACATAATTGGTGATGGTGTTTGAGAAGTAGGGTGAGTTGCTTGAACAGTCCTATCTCCCTTGGGGACTACTTCCCATGTTTGACATTTGGTAGTCAGGAGTGCCAAGTGTCTGCACATTTGTTTACTCCTCTCTGTCTTTCTGAAGATAAAGGGTAAGACACAAAACAGTCTCTTTTTCTGGGCATCCAGAACAGGGACAGGAATTATGTGTGTCTGGCAGAGCAGTGTGCCGCCAGGGATTTTAAGAAATCATTCTGTTTTATTCAGAATACACAAGCTTCCTCCTCCCCAGCCTTTCCCTCAACTGGGAGTCCATGCTGTTCTGTTAGGACACTCTCCTTGAACCTTTCTCAGCTCACTCCAGCTGTTTTCCATACAGCTATTACATGACTTGAGAAAGGAGAGAAGTTGCTGTCCAGAAAAAAAATGGAAAAGACTAAATTTGCTGCCTCCATTCTCAATGACTCATTCTCATGTATGTGTGGTGGCGGGAACATCTGTTCACTCACAGACCCCAGGCCTACTATAAGATGTAGTCCAGTCCTCTGTCTTCTAGCCCACTCTTTCTATTAAAACTACAGACACAGGGCTACCCTGTCAACCTTATTATTACTTTTTGTACAGGACTTGGAGAGAATAAGAGAGAGGCCAGGATGGTTTTGACTTAAACTGCTCTTCATTCCCCTCACCAATTCTCTGGCCTGACTGCTGTCCTTAGTTCCTGGGCCCATTGTTTCCTGAAATCATCCTGAGGTGTCTCCCTGTTGGCTCAGCTCTGCATTATCTAAAAATGCTTAGTATTACCTGTAAGCTTGGAAACTATCACTGTGAACACTCTTTTCAGATCAAGAAGACTGTTCTCAGAACAAATTCCAGAGCACACACTGTTATTTATATATCCTCAACCAGAGAAGGTCTTCTTTTGCTCCATTAATATAAATCATTCTTCCAATACCATTGTGACTTCGTTCCTTTTCTATGGTGGAAAATTCTCAAAGTTTCTACTCAGAGGGCTTTCTGAAAGTCTAAATGAATTATATTCAATGTTTCTTTCTTAGCTACATGTATCCTCTCAAATAATTCCCATAAGTGAGGCAGGCCTGATTTCTCCCATCAGGATCTATAAAGGAATGACTCTTTCTATGTGTGTACACTTTCTGTATGAACATTACACTGCGGCTTGCTGTACCATGCAATTCTAAGAAGTTCATCTTGATGAGGCCTATATGGATAAGTTCTTCCCTAAAGGATGGCTATGATATTATTTTCAGGAATAATATTTTAGTATCCAAGAAATCAACTGAAACAAAAACATAAAGAACACTACTAGAATAAGCTAGAAAGGAGGCCTTTGTCTTAGGCTTCAAGGAATCTAAGAATCCCCAGACTCTGGAGATAGAAGTATAAACTGTTTTCTGCTACACAGAAACTGTCTTTGAGTAAGCTGAGAAGGAAGCTCTGTGGTGAATCATGAGCTGAAGATGAGCCAGGTTGTCTAGCTTTATGACACCCTCCTAAGTGGTTATATTTCTTGAGTTTTTCGTAACTTTCAATAAAATTATTTTGAATATTTCCACTTTGATCCAGCTGAGCTACAGAGAATCAAGGAAATGACCCCTTTTCCATCTTTAGCCCTGAGTATTAACAGGGGAACAGAATCCCTCTGAGGCCAGAATTGTGGCAGCAGTGGTTATCAGGGAGTAAATATCTCAAGTGAAAAGAGACATAATTGTTCAGAAGCTAGGCCAATAGGGTTTTTGCCCTGACCATCAGGGTGCTTTGCTTCACAGTGTGAGTCTTGGAAGAGGTTTTTTATAGAAGCCATGCCAATTTCTCCATATAGTGTAGGTTGCTTCAGTGATTTGGTGAGATTAAGTAAGTTATTAAGAGCATAGATTCTGCAGCCATGCCACTTAGCTCCACCTCATTCTAGCTATATTTGAGCTTTACTACATTTACTTTATCTGTAAAATAACAGTGTCCACTTAACAAGATTGTGGTG
The DNA here is from genome assembly GCF_057876585.1 of Rhinolophus sinicus. Taxonomy (NCBI): domain Eukaryota; kingdom Metazoa; phylum Chordata; class Mammalia; order Chiroptera; family Rhinolophidae; genus Rhinolophus; species Rhinolophus sinicus. The sequence continues at coordinate 44,666,258 of NC_142518.1, read as the reverse complement.
AGAATTAGTTGCATTAAACCATTTAAAGCATATAGCATAGTACCTGGCACATAGGAAGAGCTCGATGAATGTTAGCTGTGGTGGTTGTTATTATTATGATGTATGAATCCATCAGTCTCCAGAATAAGAAAGGCAGACTCATTGATCTTACGTTTCCAGAATGTCTTCAGAAGCCTTTGTTTTGGGAAAGCCATGAGCCAATCGGAACTCAGCAGCTATCTGTACTAGCAGCTGTTTATGCCAATAAATCATCCATTGTGCTCAGTTCTCCAACTCCACTCCAGAAGTTGCACAAGCTCTCAGCTGAATGAAACAGCTCAGTTGTAATTTTTCACACCTGACTTGTCAAGGTTAGCTATCCATGGTACATACTATTATTTTCTCTGGAGTCTCAGCCCCATCTTCCAGAAAAGACAATTTAGGAGTGAGGTTGCCTTAAACTAAAAATCTCCAGAGAGCTTAGTTCTGCTCACCACCTGTTATTCCTAAACTTTCACTTGTTTTTGTATGTATGATAAGCTACACTGTGACCATCATTATACATCACTAAGTAGTGAACAAGAAGTGTGAAACACTTTAGAGTTCATTTTAAAACTCATTCTCCTATTCAACAACTTTCCCTCCACCTTGGTTTGATGAAGCATTCTGACCATCCAGGTACCTGACCTGCTCCCATTATTTCTTCTTGGCCTCACTCTGTTATGTTTCCCCCTAATTTGCTTAGGAGCAAAATAAGGTAGGAGGATGCACAGAGAGATAAATATCTGTTGATTGCCTACTATGACTTTGCCCAGTATTTCACTACACAGGCTACATAGATTTTCTTATTATTTTCCGTGGTTGGAGAATGTATACAAAATAGTTACCATTTATCAAGGACTTAATAGACACTTCATAGATACTATCTCACTTAATTCTCATACACTAACCCTCTGGAGTATGTATCATTACTTCCACAGTATATGTGAGAAAACAGAAGGTCAAAGAGTTGAAGCCACTTCCTTAAGGTCATACAATCCATGAGAAAATGCAAAAAAAAATTAGAAGGAAGCAGAGGAAAGGTTGAACCCAGGAAGACACATCTGATTCTAAAGCCTATGTTCACTGCTACAAAAGAATAGGTAAGCAATTGGCTTAAGAAATGATTTATCTATGTCTAAAAACTTTTAAAATATTTACAATAAATTATAATGCTTTTAGTTTTAAAGAATGATTAAAAGGCGAAAGATTTATACGATCTGAAGAGAAACCAGAGTATATACTGTAACAAAAGAAGAAACAGAGGGAAACATCATAGAATACTACCACACAGAAATAATAGTCAACAACAAAAAGGCAAAGAAACAATGGAGACACAGCCTTACCAGAAAACTAAAGATACAATGACAGGAAATCCTCACATATCAATAATCAACCTAAATGTAAATGGACTGAACTCACCAACAAAAAGGCACAGGGTAGCAGAATGGATCGAAAAAACTAAACCCAACCATATGATGTCTCCAAGAGACACATATCAGCTCCAAGAACAAGCATAGACTCAAAGTGAAAGGGTGGAAATTGACACTCCAAGCAAATGGTATCCAGAGAAAATCAGATGTAGCCGTACTGATATCAGATGAAACAGACTTCAGAGTGAAAAAGGTAACAACAGACAAAGATGGACGTTTCGTAATGGTAAAGGGGACTATAAAACAAGAAGACATAAAAGTCAGCAATATTTATGCCCCCAATCAGGGAGCACTGAAACGTACCAAGCAACTACTAACAGAACTAAAGGAGAAATTGACCAAAACACAATTATACCAGGGGACTTGAATACATCATTCACAGCTATGGATAAATCATCCAAACGGAAAATAAATAACGAAATAACAGCTCTAAATGACACATTAGATGAAATGGACATAATTGATATATATAGAGAGCACTTCATCCTAAAAGATCAGACTATAAATTTTCTTCTAGTGTACATGGAACGTTCTCAAGGATAGACCATATATTGGGACATAAAATCAGCCTCAGCATTTTTAAAAAGATTGAAATCATACAAAGCATATTCTCTGATCACAAGGCTTTGAAATTGGATATCAACTGCAAAAAGAAAGCAGGAAAAAAACGCAAATACATGGAGATTAAACAACATACTTTTAAAGAACGACTGGGTCAAAGAAGAGATTAGATGATAGATCAAAAGATACATAGAAACAAATGACAATGAAACTACATCCTACCAAAATTTTTGGGATGCAGCGAAAGCAGTTTTAAGAGGGAAATTTATATCATTACAGGCCTAGCTCAAGAAACAAGAAAAATCCCAAATAAATAACCTCATGTTACACCTTAAAGAACTAGAAAAAGAAGAATAAATGAAACCCAAGGTCAGCAAAAGAAAGGAAATAACAAAAATCAGAGCAGAACTAAATGAAATAGAGAACAGAAAGTCAATAGAAAAAAATTAATGTGACAAAAGAGCTGGTTCTTTGAAAAGACTAACAAAATTTGACAAACCCTTGGCTAGACTCACTTAGATAAAAAGAGAGAAGATACTAATTAACAAAATCAGAAACGAAAAAGGGGAAGTTATCACAGACACCACAGAAATAGAAAGGATCATCCAGGATTACTATGAAGTAGTATATGCTATCAAATTCAGTAACCTAGAAGAAATGGACAAGTTCTTAGAAACATAGCCTGCCAAGGCTGAACCATGAAGAACTGGAAAATCTAAACAGACCGATCAACAGTAACGAAATTGAATCAGTCATCCAAAACTTTCCCAAAAGCAAAAGTCCGGGACCAGATAGCTTCACTAGTGAATTCTACCAAACTTTCAAAGAGGATCCAATACCAATCCTACTCAAACTCTTCCAAAATATTGAAGAATAGACAGTATTCCCTAACTCATTTTATGAGGCCAACATTACCCTGATACCCTGATACCAAAACCTGGACAACACAAGAGAAGAAAACTAGAGAGCAATAACTCTGATGAATATAGATGCAAAACTCCTAAACAAAATTCTAACAAATCGAACACAACAATGCATTAAAAAGATTATTCATCACAACGAAGTGGGGTTCATCCCTGGGGCAGACGATGGTTCAAAATCCGCAATACCATGAATGTGATACATAACATAAACAAAATAAAAGACAAAAACATATGATTATATCAATTGAAAAAGCATTTGACAAGATACAATATTCTTTTATGATTAAAACAATTAATAAAATAGGTATAGAAGGAAAATACCTTAACATAATAAAGGCCATGTGTGACAAACCCTCAGCTAATCTCATAATTAATGGTGAAAAACTGAAGCCCTTTGCTCTACGTTCAGGAACATGACAGGGCTCTCCCCTATCACCTCTACTTTACAACATAGTGTTGGAAGTCCTTGCCAGAGCAATCAAGCCAGAGAAAGAAATAAAAGGCATCTAAATTGGGAATGAAGAAGATAAATTGTCACTCTTTGCAGATGACAAGATGCTATATATAGGAAACCCTAAAGACTCCACCAAAAAGCTATTAGAAACAATCAACGAATACAGTAAATTTGCCGTCTACAAAATCAACGTACAAAAGTCCGTTGCATTCCTATATACTAACAGTGAAATCTCAGAAAAAGAAACACAAAAAACAATTCCTTTTGCAATTGCAGCAAAAAGAATAAAATACCTAGGAATAAACTTAACCGAGGATGTGAAAGACCTATATGCTGAAAAGTATAAGAAATTTTTAAAAGAAATTGAAGAAGACACAAAGAAATGAAAAGACATTCCGTGCTCATGGATTGGAAGAATCAACATAGTTAAAATGGCCATATTTCCCAAAGCAATATACAGATTTAATGCAATCTCCATCAAAATCTCAATGACATTTCTTAAAGAAATAGAAGAAAAAATCATCAGATTTGTTTGGAACCACAAAAGACCCCGAATCACCAGAGCAATCTTAGAAAAAAGAACAATACTGAAGGTATCACACACCCTGACTTTAACTTGTACTACAAGGCCACAATAATAAAAACAGCATGGTATTGGCAGAAAAGCAGACACATAGACCAATGGAATGGAATTTGGAACCCAGAAATAAAACCACATAAATATGGACAGATAATTTTTGAAAAAGAAGTAAAAAACATGCAATGGAGAAAAGACAACCTCTTCAATAAATGGTGCTGGCAGAATTGGATAGCCACGTGCAAAAGAATGAAACTGGACTATTATTTGTCACCATGTACCAAAATTAATTCAAAATGGATCAAAGACTTAAGTATAATGCCTGACACAATAAACTACATAGAAGAAAACATAGGTACTAAAGTTATGGACCTTGGGTTCAAAGAGCATGTTATGAATTTGACTCCAAAGGTAATGGAAGTAAAAGCTAAAATAAATGAATGGGACTATATGAAACTTAAAAGCTTCTGCACAGCAAAAGAAACCATCAACAAAATAAAGAGGCCACCAACTGAATGGGAGAAGATTTTTGCAAACAGTGCCTCCGATAAGGGGCTAATATCCAAAATATAGAAGAAACTCATGAAACTCAACAACAGAAAAACAAACAACCCAATTGAAAAATGGGCAGAGGACCTGAAGAGACATTTCTCCAAAGAGGACATACAAATGGCAAAAAGACATATGAAAAATTGCTCAACATCTCTATTCATTAGAGAAATGCAAATTAAAACCACAATGAGATATCACCTCACCCCAGTCAGAATGGCTATTATCAACAAGACAAATAATAACAAGTGTTGGAGAGGCTGTGAAGAAAAAGGAACCCTCATACACTGTTGGTGGGAAAGCAGACTGGTGCAGCCCTTATGGAAGGCAGTGTGGAGGTTCCTCAAAAAATTACAAATAGAATTACCATATCACCCAGCAATCCCTCTCCTAGGTATCTACCCCAAAAATCTTAAAACGTTTATACATAAAGACACGTGTGCTCCAATGTTCATTGCAGCTTTGTTTACGGTGGCCAAGACATGGAAACAACCAAAATGTCCTTCGATAGATGAATGGATAGAGCAGTTGTGGTATATATACACAATGGAATACTATTCGATGGTAAGAAAAGATGATATAGGAACATTTGTGACAACATGGATGGATCTTGAGAGTATAATGCTAAGCGAAGTAAGTCAGACAGAAAAAGCAGGGAACCATATGATTTCACTGATACGTGGTATATAAACCAAAAACAACAAAAGAACAAGACAAACAAATGAGAAACAAAAACTCATGGACAAAGACAATTGTTTAGTGGTTACCAGTGGTTAAGGGGGGTGGGGGTGGGAGATGAGAGTAAGTGGGATAAAATATATGGTGATGGAAAGAGAACTGACTCTGGGTGGTTAACACAGAATGGGATTTATAGATAATGTAATACAGACTTGTACACCTGAAATCTATGTAATTTTACTAATAATTGTCACCTCAATAAAGAGATAAAACAATTACACTAAAATTCAAAGGAAAGTTATAACAATCAGATTCTGGCTAAGGTGTTCATGTCTAATACTGACTTAATGTGTTGCCCCTTCCAGGATATTTGCATTTCAGCAGAATTTTACCTTAAGCTCATATAATGAGCTTTCAATTTCTGATTCTCAGTCAACTTTGCAGGCCTAGATTTGAGAAAAAGTACATTTTCCATGCATCTTTAATTACATCATGAAAGATGTATCTTGTCTGTTTTATCCTCTCTGGTTCAGAATTTACCTGAGACATAGAATTGAATGCTTCTCTCATCTGTGCCAACCTTGTTTACAGCTGTGCAGTAGTATATACCAGAAATGTTGCTGGTCAATATGGTCAGGGTGCTCAGAGTCTAAAGAGAGAGAAGAGATTCATTAGTCATAGTTACAAGGTATGGTAGATATTAATGCTATTCACCAAATATTTCTAATTCTTACCCCTTTTGGGCACATAGTAGATTTTCCTTCCTGGATCCCTTCTGGTTCAGTGCAGCATGTGACTTATTTCTGGCCAAGGATTTGAGAATGGAAATGATGCTGGTCTTTTTTAAGCTGGAGCACTTTGAATTGCTATGGTGAAACCCTCCAGAGCTCTTTCTTTCCAGCATAACAATCAGTCGTGTTTGAGATAATGGCTAATCTGCCAGCCTCCATCTCTAAATGGCTACAATTATTAGTTTGGTGTAAAAATAATTGCGGTTTAAAAGGTTAAAAATAATTGCAAAAACCGCAATTACTTTTGCACCAACCTAAATTTAAAAAAAAGCTCTACTTCTGATGAGCAATTGAATATATTGCATGGGCGAGATATAAACCTTTGTGGTTTTGAACCAATCAGATTTTGGAGTTGTTTGTTTCCATAGCATAACGGGGGGCATCGTGACTAATACATGAGGCTACCTGGGAAGTAGGGCTATATTTATTTATTCATTCATTCATTTAACAAACATTTTTCAAGGTCTTCTTTGAATGTTGATCTCCTGGAAAGGGGCTGAAAATAAGAAATTATCTAATTTCATGGGGAAACTGTTATAAATATAGAATCTTTCACAAGCCTGCCATATAGGAGTTAATTTCCCTAGTCAGCATAAGTTTCAAAATATTGACAGGTAATATTTAATACTTTGTACTCGGTGTCGGGCACAATGATAAGTATTTTATATGTCCTATCTCATTTCATCTAATTTAATAATCCCAACAACTCTATAAAGTAGAAACTATTAATAATACCTTTCTTGAATGATGAGGAACTAAAGCTTAGAGAGGTGAAATACTGAAGGCCATGAAGCTTGGAAATAATGGAAGTGACATTGAAATCTAGAACTATAGGTTGACTTGAGAACCCCTGTTTTTCACCACTGTATTTTACTGCCTTGGAAATTAAAGGAATTCAGAAGAGATAATAATCATTCTGGCTAATGTAATAATAATAATAATAATAATAATAATAATAATAATAATAATAAATCTATGTGAAGAAAGTGGAAAATCCAAGTCTGATTTTTTTTTTTTAAGCATTAGACTTAACCTCTTTCCCACTAGTCTTTGGCTTAGAATATCTCAGAAATCTGAACTATTTGTCTTCCTCTTTTCCTATCCATTGACTGTCATGGAGATAATCAATAGAAAAACAAAATTTAAGGTGGATGGAGAAGATGAAAGAGACCTAGAAAGCAGGCTCTGAATAAGTAGGCTCTGAAGAACAAAAAGTACCTTATTATCTAAGAGTGGAGCACAGGTGAAAATTCAGGATTCTATTGGCAAAAACAAGCTTTTTCCTACTTGTCTTCTGTCATCAATCATATTTCTTCTACAACCAGTTTACCAAGAGGCTTATGAGGAAAATATATACTCATTGATATTAACTAGACCAAATTATTTTTTTATTACGTGTCCTATCTCAAGGTATGGACTTAGTTGAGATTAATCAATTTGGGTTCAGGTCATGCTCATTACCAGAGTCTGATTGCTTAACAATGTTTTCCTTTGAGGACTGTGGAATCTGCAGGGTCTATCATGCAGATCCTAAAAAAGAATGTTAAGTGACTACTTCTTCAGCTGAAGATGCCCGTTTTCCAATGTTGCCATTGACTGGGTAGGAACACCTGGACTCCCTTACAGTGCTAGTGTACAGTGTCTACTTTCACAATTATTTATCCCCATTATGATGATGTATTTTTGAAGAGAGAGAGAGAGAGAGAGAGAGAGAGAGAGAGAGAGAAGTAAGGGAGGGAAGGAAGGCAAGAAGGAAGGAAGGAAGGAAGGAAGGAAGGAAGGAAGGAAGGAAGGAAGGAAGGAAGGAAGGAAGGAAAGAAGGAAGGAAGACCTGAAATAAATTTTATCTTTAAGATATACAACTGTATTTACCACTGTGAGACATGAACAATTTGATATGACATACTGGACTAGGAGTGATACGGGCCAATGAGTAGCCCCCTCCCAAAACTGAAAAACTTTTGAGTTTTCTTTCCTATAGAAAATTTAACCTGAAATCTATGTAATTTTACTAACAATTGTCACCTCAATAAATTTAATAAAAAAAAAAAAAGAAAATTTAAATTACCTTCATCCTTAAGTTTCCATTTCCCCAGTTTTTCAGCTTCTACCCCTGCTTTAGATAATTACCCTAAAACTTCTGATTCATACTTGTTGATTGTAATTATTGACGCCTAATGCTCTCTCCTACCAGTTCCGGGCCTAACTCCTGGACAATTAACAACACCTCAATGGATTAATTAAAATCTATTTTTTCCTCATTCGTGGGCCTTGGGGATGCAGAGGATGACCCAGCAAGGTTACCAGTCACAACCAAAGAAGCCAACACGGTCTTCCAGGTGGATCTCAAGACCCCTTCCTCTCATCTGAGATCAGATAGGGTGAGAATGCCATGAATCCCCCAATAGGTAGGGACAGCTCTACGCCCCTGCCCAGCAGAAAGCAGATACAGAAGACAAGACCTTCTGTCCCTCAACTTCCCATAGAGATTTTATGGGGATCATGTCACTCAAGCAGAAAACAAGGCAGGCAGTTAGAGCTAGGCATCGGGTCTCTGCATTCCTGCACGTCCAACACAACTCACAGAATGCGACCGCCCAAAAAACCTCCCCTCTCCACCCAAAACTTTCCCTTTTCATTGTAATTATCTACCCCTAGGAAGAACAAATGGGTACAAAATACCCAACTAGATTAAACCGGCCATTCATACCTGAGCAGTAAAGGCCACGACGACCTTCATTTCACTTGGGCCTCATTATACCATCACATTATAATATCATACATATGCCTGGGAGTTCATTAATATCATTATAACAGAATGAATTCTGGGAAGTAACATGTGCAGTCTAAAAAGATGAGGTAATTGCCTCTTGTCAATCACAGGTGTCAACCAAGAGGTCCCATGTCAGGAAAGGAACAGTCCATTCTAGAGAAAAAATGGATAAAAACTCCAAGTGCTCACCAGTCCAAGCCCTTTAACCCTTTTGAGCCTTGCCTTTGCTCGGGGCCTGATCCAAATCCTTTGGAGTGTACTATCTCTTCTAATAAACTACTCTTTTACCACTTTAGTTCTGTGTCTTGCTCAATTCTTTGCACGAGACGCCGAGAACAGCCCACTCAACAAAAATAGCCCACTCTCCGGTAACAGGAGTAGGGGACCTGGATTCTAGTCCCAGTTCTACCATCAATTGGCTGGAGAACCATTACCTCTCTGGATTTCAGTTTCCTCATCTGCAGAGTGTGAAAAATAGGCAAGATGAGCTCTTAGGTTTCTTACATCTCCTCCTAGCTGTGCTATTCCCTTTAACCTAGGCAAGCTACTCACTGAGGTATCACACAATTAATACATAACCAGAGCTGGAACAAAAATCATTTTGAGGGAGGATGTAAATAAAGCCTTAAAAAATAATTTTATTTTGTTTAACTTTAAATAAGATATATCACTCAAAAATCTTCCTTTACCTGATTCTCTTTCTCTCCAAGATTTGTCTCCAAGCTCACAAATTTTGACCTCACTCAGAATTGTCCCTTGAGCACTTTATTGGGTAATGCCTTATGAATTTTGATCCTCAGGACTTTTGCCTCCTGTTGTTAAGTCCCATGAAGATATTTCCTTACATGACAAAAGGGCTTTGCAGATGGTATTAAGGCTGATAATCAACTGACCTTAAAATAGGGAGATTATCTTGGATTTCCAGGTGGGCCCAATGTAATCACATGGGTTCTTAAAAGTGGAAGTGGGACACAGAAGAGTTAGAGAAATGCAGCATTAGAGGGAGGCAGAGCAAGATTAAAGGCATGAGAAAGACTCGACACGATGTTGCTGGCTTTAAAGTTAGAGTAAGGGGGCCATGATCAGGGGATGTGGGCAGCCTATAGAAGCTGAGATAAACCCCAGCCGCCAGCCAAAAAGGAAATGGAACAGCAGTCCTACAACTTAAATGAGCTTGGAAGCAGATTTTTCCTTAAAGCCTCCAGAAAGAAAGACAGCCTTATCAATAACTGGATTTCAGCCTTGTGAGACTCTAAGCAGGGGATCCAGCAGAGCAACACTTTACCTAGACTTAGGACCCACAGAACTATAAGATAATACATTTGTGTTGTATTAAGCTTCCAAGTTTGCTGTAATCTCTTACAGCTGCAATAGCAAACTGACACACATTCATTGCTGTTGGTAGTACAAGAGAGTGGTCTTTAGAATTGTGACATCCTGGGTACCTGAACTTCACCTTCCTCCTCAACACAAGCAAGTCCTAGGCCTCCCTTTGCAGCCTTCCTCCTGTGCTCAAAGCTGGGATACCCAAGGATCCTCTCAATCAAATAAGACCTGTGTAGAAACAGAATGTCCATAAGAAGTAAGGCCAAATTCATATTATTCTAGAGGAAAAATGACTTCATAAAAGATGCAGATATTTCCATAGATGTTTAGCATCTTTAAATCGAAATGTATGGTGTGATTGTGTGTGTGTGCACATGGGCACGTGTGTGTGTGTGTGTGCAAGCATGTGTATTTGTGCTTGTGTCTATTTTAATCCAAGTTGATAGTGTTCATTATTTTCAGTCTGGAACCCTGAATTAGGCCATTTATGAAAACCTATGTGCTCACATAAAATTTTAACAGCTAAGCATAAAGATCCTCAGGCCTGGTCAACAAAATGACCTTTGAACAGTGCTTCTCATCTTCCAAGGCTTTAGTAGAGCCCTGAAAGGAATTTGCCAACACAAGTCATTGTCCCCATCCCCAAATCTGAACGTTCTTTTTATCTTCCCTTCATCTAATAGTTACTAACCCACAGGAGAATTTCATGCAACCATGTTAGGTATGTCCAAATATTTTGGGTTTTCCTAGATATCATATTGTTATTGATTTCTAATTTAATTATGTTCTCATCAGAAAACAACCTCCACATGATTTCATTCATTTCAAAAATTTTGAGACTTGTTTTATGGGTTAGCACCTGGGTTATCTTGGTGAATATACTGTGTGCACTTGCAAAAAAATGTGCATTCTGGTTTTTTGGGGGATGTAGTGTTCTAAAAATATCAATAACCTAAGGTGACTGAGAACACTGTTCAAATTTTCTGTCTTTAAATTTTTTGTGTAGTTGTTCTACCAATTCTGAGAGAAAGAATATTAAAACCTACTTTGTAGAACTTTCCATTTCTTCCTATAACTTTGTCAGTTTTTGCTTTATATATTTAGAGGCACACATTTGTGATTATTATGTATTCCTGATGAATTGACCCTTTATCATTAAGAGGTCCCCTTCTTTTCTCTGGTAACACTTTTGTCATGAAGTCAATTTTATCTGGTATTAATAAAACCATTCCAGCCTTCTTATGATTGCATGGTATATATTTTTATGCATTTATTTTAAATCTATCTGCATCATATTTAAAATGTGTCTCTTGTACACAGCACATAGTTAAGTCTTGCATTTTTATCTATATATCTCTGCCCATTCATTTCAGTGTTTAGCCTATAAATGTTTAATATAATTATCATATGGTCATATTCAGATTTAACCTTTTATCATTTGTTTCCTATTTGTCTTCTTTGATTTTGTTTCGTTGTTCTTCCTTTCCTGCATTTTTTTGAGTTATTTGAACATTTTTATTATTGCATTTTAATTAATGTAATAACTTATTATCTATTCCTCTTTGAATTATATTTTTATTGTTTTCCTCTATGGATTATATTGTGCATCCTTAAATTTTCAGTCTTCATAGAGACAATATTGTACTATGTCATGTAAAATGTAGAAAGTTGCCACCATATAGATCCATTTCACATTCTTGGATTCCCATTTCTATGATCTAGTTGACATATGTTAGTTATTAAAAGGGCAATATAGAATACAGACTAATTCTAGTCTTTACCTTCTAGAAATGTTTTACCCTACTGGGGGAAAAAGCAGAAATATGTATTCTATCAAACTTTTATGTGTTTATCTCAAATCAAAACTCTTTTGTGAAACCCTTTCTAATCCCCAATTCCAATGATAGCTTTCTCCTCTGTGTTCATTAGTATCAGTAATAACAAGCAATAATATCTATCCTTTAACAAGCACCTCCTACGTATCAGGCACTGTGCTAAATTACTTGACATATAATATCTCACTTATGTTTCACAAGATCACTGGCAGGAAGGTCATCCTATTTCCATTTTATAGGAAAGCTTACTTAAGAAAAGGAAGCCTACTTAAGAGAAGGGTTACATGACAAATTCACAAGGCCAGTGAGTGGCAGAATACAGAGATAAACTTGCATCTAGCTAGGTTTTCCCATTGTCCTGCAATTTGGTGATGAGCACACACTGCCTTTTTGTTAGTTATCACTGAACTCATATGTGTCTTATTTTCCCAATTATATTTTAAGTGTCTATAAATATGTTCTCCTTTGTCCATATCAGTCTTAATTCATTGCCCAGAAAAGAACCCATTGTTTCAACTCTGGACTGCTCTTACTTCTGCAAATGTTCTACTCTTATTCTTTATTTGGAAAATATTTATTAAGCACTTATTGTATGCCAGTCATATTCTAGTGGTATTGAACAAAGTGGGCAAACAGCCCTAATTTCATGAAACATCATATATTCCAGAGGTCGTGTATGCCTCAGTTTTTCTATATATAGGAATGATGTAAATAACATCTTCCTTATACTCAACAGATCCTTCATTAGTGTTGAAAAAGCTCAGCATGATCAAAACTACCAGAGTCATTGATGTCATCAAAATGGCGGCGTGAGGTGAGCCTCTGTAAAGCTACCCTGGAATTTACAACTAATTGAACAACAATAACTCCACAAAGGACTCCATGCACAGCAGGCAGGCAAGACAAAGGGGCCCACTACTGAATTCACCTAAAGTTAGGTGAATCGCACGAGCAGGAAAGGAGGGAAGGGAGAAGTGAGGAGACAGATCCGCGCAGACGCAGGATGCAGACCTAGCTCAGTGCTCCGAGCTTGCTGCATCCCGGAACTACCGCAGCTGCAGGAGACGGAAGAATTCGGACTGCTAGGGCTCTGCTTATGGCCCACAGGGCTGAGGGGGCAGCATATAACATGGCTGAAACCAACGATCACAGCAGAGACCTCGGAGAAATGATTGAGGGAAGAAGGCTGTAAACGATGGTTTAAGCCCTCACTGCTGAGCAGAGAATGGAAGCCTTAGGCACTGAGACTAGCCACCCCCTCCCTACCCTACCAGAGCTCGCCCTGCCCCCACCTGCCCAGTGCTAGAAGCACAACAGTAGCAGTGTCATAATTTCTCTCTTTCAATAGTTTGAATATTTGGTTCCACTCCCTCCTGGCTTATATAGATTCTGCTGAGAAATCTGATGATAATCTAATGGGCTTTCCTTTGTATGTTACCGTCTTCTTTTCCCTGGCTGCCTTGAGGATTCTTTCTTTGTCGTTGATTTTAGACAGCTTCAATACAATGTGCCTTGGAGAAGGCCTTTGAGGTTGTGGTAATTAGGTGTTCTATTTGCTTCTTGGATTCAAGGATCCAGTTCTGTCCACAAGTTTGGGAAGTTCTCATCGACAATTTGTTTGAATATACTCTCCCTTCCCTTCTCTCATTCTTCTCCGTCTGGTATGCACATTATTCTTATATTGCTCTTTCTGGTGGAGTCAGAAAGTTCTTGTAGAGTTCTTTCATTTCTTTTAAGTCTGAAATCTCTTTCTTCTTCCATGCATGTCATTTCCAGGTTTCTATCTTTGATGCCACTGATTCTTTCTTCCATCTGGTCAACTCTACTACCTAAGCTGGCTATTTCATTCTTAATTTCTTTTATTGAGTTTTTAATCTCCAGAAATTCTATTTGGTTCTTTTTTAAAACTTCAATCTCTTTGGTAAAATGTTCGTGTTGTTCTTTGATTGTGTCTCTGAGTTCATTAAACTACCTTTCTGTGTTTTCTTGCACCTCATTGAGTTTTTTCAGAACTGCAGTCTTGAATTCTCTGCTATTTAAGTCACATATTTCCATATCTTTAAGTTCATTTTCTGGAGACATTTCACTTTCTTTCTGAGCCATCTTGTTGCCTTGGTTATTCGTGGAGTTTTATGATTTATTATTTCTCTTCCTAGACATCTACAGGAGTGGATTCTGCAACAGGTTGATAGAAAGAGGTCTTTCTTTTGTTTTCCAGTACATTTTGGTAGAATGTTTTATTTTCTCTCCGACTGCAGCCCTTTTTTCTCTCTCACACTGTGTTGTGTGGTTTCTCTGCACTATTCCATCTTCTCACACAATTGTGGGATTCCCTGGAAGGTGGGCTTCTCCTCTGTTAACAATTCACCTGGGTCATAGGGTGCCGAGTCCCTGTGCAGATGCGGAGAGCCTTTGAAGTTCCAAATCTCTTCCTGCACCAGATTCAGAGCCCGTGTGTTTCAGCAGTTCTGTTTACTCCTGCAGGGATCTGCACAGATAGGTGGGGACAGGGGCAGGGAGAGTTGTGAAAGGTGGCCCAGAACGATGGCAGTGACGACCATCACAGCCATTCCTGCTTCCACAGCTTCCTCCCCTTTGCTGGAACTTGTGGGCTGTGAATCTGTGTCTGCGGACCACAGTTCTCAGAGCTGGAAATATTATTTTCTTTTGATGTGACACTGCTACTGTTCCGCTTCTAGCACTGGGCAGGTGGGGGCTGGGCAAGCTCTGGCAGGGTCTGGAGGCGAGGTTAGTCTCAGTGCCTAAGGCTTCCATTCTCTGCTCGGCAGTGAGGGCTTAAACAACCGTTTTTAGCCTTCTTCCCTCAGTCTTTGCTCTGAGGTGTTTGTGGTTAGCATTGGGTTCAGTCTTGTTTTATGCTCTTCCCTGAGCCCTGTGTGCCATAAACAGAGCCCTAGCTGTCCGAGTTCTTTCCTTTCCCGCAGCAGTGGTAGTTCCAGGATGCAGCGAGCTTGGAGCACTGAGCAAGGTCACTGTCATGCGCCTGCGCATTTCTGTCTCTGCACTTCTCCCTTCACTCCTCCCCTGCTCGCGCAATTTGCCCACCTTTAGGTGAATTCAGTAGTTAGCCTCTTCATCTTGCCTGTCTGCTGTGCAGGGAGTCCTTTGTGGAGGCATAGCTGTTTAATACTTTGTAAATTCCAGGGGAGATTTCCTGAAGCTCACCTCACACTGCTATTTTGATGACGTCTGGAATATTTCTTGGTTTCTCTTTCCCTCTCTTCCAAACACATACATCCTATCAGCAATACTTGTCAGTGATGCTTCCAAAATATATCCAAAGTCCATAAATTTCTTTCTATCTATACTGCAACCTTCCTAGTACAGGCCAGTACCCTTCTTGCCTATACCACAGAAATAGACTTGTACCTGATCTATCTGATTCCTCTCTTGCTCCCTTCAAACCAATTCGAGTTTTCAAAGAAATCAGACAGTAAACCAAGTGATCTCATTAAAAGATACTTTGAGTCATGCTTTTAAAATCTTTGCACAACTTCTCTTTGCACTGAGGATGAAATGATGAAGTCTTACTATGTCCTCCAAGGCCCTGCATCATCAAGTCCATGTCTGCCTCTCTGGCTTCAATTCTTATCACTCTCTCCCTCACTACACTCTAGCTACACTGTCTTTCTCTCTGTTTCTCAAATTTGCCAAACGAACACATTATGGCCTTAGTGTCTTAGAAAATGCCTTGATGGAAGGTCTAAGATGGCAGAGTAGATAAACACTGTGCCTGCTTCCTTCCATTAACAAATGAAAATTACAACTAAATTATAGAACAATCAACCTGGAGAACCATCTGAAATCTGGCTGAACAGAAGTTTTATAACTAAGGATATAAAGAAGCCACATTGAGACTGGTAGGAGGGGTGGAGAGGAAAAACAGGCTGGCCTCAAACCTCTGTGGAGTGGTTGAGAACTGTGAGGTATATCTCAGCCCTGGAGGTTCCCCCTGGAGGAGCAAGAGACCCCAGCCACACACTAGACTCCCCAGCCCTCAGTACTGGTACAGGGAATGGGGAGCCCCTACAACATCTGTCTGTATAAAACAGTGGGGAATCCCAACCATCTGGGTGGGACTGTGGGAAACCCAGATATACTGTTAAACAGAATGCACACAGACTCTCTCACTACCAGGCACTCTCCTTAGGCTCTGGTGGAGAGACAGTGACTTGGGGGGTGTCAGAAGCATACAGGGGCAAACCGCATGTTGCTTTGGGTTAAGGGCTAGAGAACAGTTGCCATTTCCCTGTGAGGAGGTCCTCCTACCTTGCAGCTGACAAGCAGGTGGCATCTTTCCTGTGTTGAGCCCTCCCCCCACAGGCCACATCTGAATCTGATTGGTCTGGTGAGGTCTGCATCTCCACCCTGCTAACTCACTGGAACATTGCCCCACCCAACTTCCCCAATGCTGGAGGAACTTTCTCCAAGAGCAGCTGGCCCCACCCACATCGCACTCTTTCTTGAAAAACTATCAGAGTCCCACATATACCAGGTGGGAGGCGACTAGCGTCTGTGTTCTCTGAGGCTTTTGCTGAGTAACTTTAGGCTCAGCACTGGCACGAAACCAAAATTTACATTAACCTGGTGACTATAACTCTTCCCACTCTATTGATTCCCTAAGACCCTGCCACATGCAACTTGTATACTGCACAAGGCTTTAGCAGTGGCTGAAACTTAAGGGAGCCAGCAGGTGGCAGCAGGCCTCGGGGTGTCCTGGCATTTTGTGGAGCTACCCTAGGCCTTGCACTAGTGGCAAATGTCCTCGGTTGCAGTGTGGCCATTCCCATGCACCTACAGGTTTAGCAGAGGCTGTGAATGACTGCAGATCACTTTGTAGCTCCTACTAGATTGTCCTCAGCTGGTCACAGGCAGTGGCTGATCTGGGCCTGCACTGGAGCCCCTCACAAAGGGCCCCAGAACCAACATACTTGGAGGTTGGCTTCAGACCACAGCAGAGCACAACCTAATTAGCCCCACAAGCAGCACAACCAAGGAGCGGTCTCAACAGACACCAGAGCCTGTTAGGGCGAATCCCACTCCCTGGGGTAAGCAACCCGCACAGCAGTCTGTAAGCTATGAATGTGGCCACACTCCAGAGCCAATCAGCTTGAGGCTCAATCCCACCCACTGACATGCCAATAGCAACCAAGAGTCAACTATAAAAGGAATGCACACACAACCCACACAAGGGCCACTCCTGGAGCACCCAGCACAGGTGGCCAGGGAGATTGTGCTACTGGACCCCATAAGGCACCTACTACCATGATTCCCCCAAAATAAGACCGGGTCTTATATTAATTTTTGCTCCAAAAGACACATTAGGGCTTATGTTCAGGGGATGTCATCCTGAAAAATCATGCTAGGGCTTATTTTCTGGTTAAGTCTTATTTTCAGGGAATCACGGTATATAAGGCCACCTGGTCAAGACTGAGGGATGTAGTAGATTTACCTAACACATAGAAATGAACAGAGAGGCAGCCAAAATGAGGAAACAAAGAAATACATCCCAAATGAAAGAATAGGAGAAAACTCCAGAAAAAGAACTGAACAAAATGGAGGCAAGCAACCTAACAGATACAGAGTTCAAAACAATGGCAATAAGGATGCTCAAGGAACTTAGTGAGAACTTCATCAAAGAGATAGCAAGCATAAAAAAAACACACATAGAAGCCATAGAAAAAAAACAGTCAGACGTGAAAAATACAATAAATGAAATGAAGAAGGCACTAGAAGGAATCACCAGCAGAATAGATGAAGCAGAGGATCAAGTCAGCGATTTGGAAAACAAGGTAGCAGAAAACACCCAATTGGAACAGCAAAAAGAAAAAGGAATCCAAAACAATGTGGATAGTTTAGGAGACAACATCAAGCATAACAACATATGTATCATAAGGGTACCAGAAGGAGAAGAGAGAAAGCAAGGAATTGAGAACTTATTTGAAGAAATAATAACTGAAAACTTTCCTAACCTGGTGAAGGAAATAGATATACAAGTCCAGGAAGTGCAGAGAGTCCCAAACTGGATGAAACCAAAGAGGCCCAACCTAGACACATTACAATTAGAATGGCAAAGGTTAAAGACAAAGTGAGAATCCTAAAAGCAGCAAGAGAAAGGCAATTAGTAACTTATAAGGGAGATCCCATAAGATTGTCAGATAATTTCTCAACAGAAACTATAGGCCAAAAGGGATTGGCAGAAAATGTTCAATGTGATTAAAAACAAGGACCTACAACCAAGATTACTCTACCCAGCAAAGCTATCATTTAGAGTCGAAAGACTGATAAAGAGCATCCCAGACGAGAAAAAGCTGAAGGAGGTCATCATTACCAAACCAGTATTACAAGGAATGTTAGAGGGACTTCTTTAAGATGAAAAGAAAATCAAAATTATGAATAATAAAATGGTAATAGCTACATATATATCAAAAATTACTTTAAATGTAAATGGATTAAATGCTCCACTCAAAGGACATAGGAGGGCTAAATGGATAAGAAAACAAGACCCTTATATATGCTGCCTACAAGAGACTCACTTCAGATTGAAAGACGTACAGAGATGGAAAGTAAAGGGATGGAAAAAGATATTTTATGAAAATAGAAGTTAAAACAACAGAAAAATCTGGTATAGCAATACTTATACCAGACAAAATAGACTTTAAAACAAAGGCTATAACAAGAGACAAAGAAGTACCCTGTGATCCTACTTCAGGGTATTTATCTGAAGAAACCCAAACGCTACTTTGAAGGGATGTGTGCATCCATATGTTCATCACAGCATTGTTTACTATGGCCAAGATGTGGAGGCAGCCTGGGTGTCTGTTGATGGAAGAGTAGATAAACAGGAGGTGGTACATATCTACAATAGAGTATTGCTCAGCCAGGGAAGGGAATGGATTGTTGCCATGTGCTGTGGCATGGATGGACCTGGAGGGTATTATGCTGAGTGGAGTGTCAGACAGAGAAAAACACATGCAGTGTGATTTCCATTATATGTGGGGATCTAAAGTACAAAATAAACAAACAAAACAGAAACAAACTCACAGATACAGAGTACATATTGATGGTTGCCAGATGCAAGGGGGGGGCGGTTGGGAATAAAGTCAAAAAGGGTAAGGGGTTAAGAAGTACAAATTGGTGGTTATCCAGTAATCATGAGGATGTAGGATATAGCATAAGGAATATAGTCAATAACATTGTAATAACTATGTATGGTGCCAGATGGATACTACATTTGTTGGGGTGATAATTGGAGGTGGTTGGGGGACAGGGTGAAAACGTCTGAAGGGATAAGTACAAACTGATAGTTACAAAATAGTCATGGGGATGTAAAGTAAAGCATAGGGCATATAGTTAATAATATGGTGATACCTATGTATAGTGCCAGGTGAGTACTAGGCTAGTTAGGGAAATCTCTTCTTAAATTATATAAATGTTTAACCACTATGCTGTACACCTGAAATTAATATAAAATAATATTGAATGTCAACTGTAATTGAAAATTTTAAAATGGGCGAAAAGGTGAAGGGGAATAAGAGGTCCAAATTTCAAGGTACAAAACAAATAAATCATGGGGATGTAATGTGCAGCACAGGGAATATAGTCAATAATATTGTGATAATGTGGTATGGTGTCAGAAGGTTGCTGGACTTATGGTGATCACTTCTTTAGATATATAAATGCTTAATAATTAATAGTGTGCACCTGAAACTAATATAATATTGTATGTTAGACATATTTTAATAACGATCTTTTTTATTAGTTTTAGGTGTACAAAACAATGCAATAGTTAGACATTTGACCCCTCACAAAGTGCTAAACCCCTCCCCCAATCTATTGCCCCTCTGACATTGTATATATCTGTTACAATTCCATTGACTCTATTCCCTGTGCTATACTCCATATCCCATGACTATATATATATACAGCAAAATTATATATACTATAATTTTATATACATATATATGTCAACTATAATTTTATATATATATATATATAAAATTATAGTTGACATACAATATATATAGTTTTATATATATATATATATATATATATATATATATATATATATATATATAAAATTATAGTTGACATACAATATTATTCAGCTTCAGCTTCAGGTGTACAGTGCAGTGGTCAAGCATCTACACGATCCATGAAGTGGTCTCCCTAGTAAGACAAGTGACTATCTGACACCCTACAAAATCTTTACATTATTTTTAATAAAAATCTTTAAAAATATTAAATACATTTTTAAAAATGTAAAAATAAATAAAATGCCTAGATGTGTACTAATACTGTATCCATGAGTCAAATGTGGCTAGTGAGCACTTGAAATGCAGTTGTGCCAAATGAGATGTCTGTAAATATAGAATACACACAAGATTTCAAAGATGTAGACTGAAAATATCATTAATATTTTCTATTGATTGCTTATGAAATGACAATATTTGGGGTATATTGGGTTAAATATATTACAAAAATTACCTTCACTTTTATTTACTTTGTATGATGTCGTACTAGAAAATTCAAAATTACATATGTGGCTTAGTTTTGTGGTTTGTATATATTTCTGTTACATAACTGGTTGCATGGCTGGCTCTTTGTCCTTTAAGTCTGAGATTAAATATTTCTTCCTTAGAAAGATTTTCTTCACTAAAATATGTCTTTTTATCCAAAGCATGTCATGCCCCCCCCCATGAAATTACACTCATTTTTTTATTTGTGGACATTACAGTAATCTACATTTGTAAAAATTACTAGTCTATTGTTTTTATCCATATCCCATGATAGATAATAAGCTCCATGAAGACGGAAAGGATGTCTGCTTTATACTTGTCACAGTCCCAGACATATAGTAGACACAATGAATAATTGTTGAATGAATGAATAAATTTCACTTATTGTGAAACTGAGCTCCATAGAGGGGAAGTGACTTGCCAAAATTCACACAGCCAGTGAGTAAGTGATGGAGCCAGAATTCCAAAAGAGGTCTTCTGGGTTCCAGTCTGATGGGTTTTCCATCGCACAGCACTGCTATTGTTGGTAAGATCCTACAGACCTTAATTAATGTTCCTTTTTTCTCCATTTGCCACATTCTACTTGGTGTCCATATTTTGGCATTTTCTTTTGCCTCTTTCATTGGATAGAGGGGTTGAGCACAGGTCTGACAGCATCAAGGTAAACCGAGGCCTCTATGTGCTGTGTGTATGTGCTGTATCGGATTGTAAAAGCCTTTCTCTGGCCCCTTTCCCCCAAAATGACTTGTTAATGTTTCCTTTCCCCACTTGCCCCAGAGATTCCAGAATTCCAGATGAGCAGGTGCTTTTACAATAGCCTCCCTTGCAAGGCTATTTTCAACACCTTGGGACACAGAAAGAGTTGACCTAAGAGTAGATTTCTTTTAAAGGTGACTACGCCATGACTAAAGCTTGGTTTTTATAATCAACAGTCTTCAACCAGACCCTAGATCCCAGGAGTTCCTGGAATGTGACATCGGCGCCTGAACAGCAGGCCCACTCATATACAGGTTATGAGGTTACTTCTACCACAGCAACTCCAAGAATTCTACCTTTGTCTTTTCTCCACTTGTTACTACCGTCTCCTCAATGGACAGGATCCTGTTGCCTGTAGGGAGATCACTTTTCAGAGTCACATTGGAAAGCTGGATCCGCTTGCCCCGTTCCATACACCTGGAAAAGAATGAGACCACATTTACAGTCTTCTTGATAGAAATGCATGCCAAGTACTGCAGAGAGCTTGTCTTCTAGTCTAGGAAGATATGTCATCCAGAAGATTCTGGACAGGAAGTTTCCCCTGATCTAGAGTATGTAAAGTCATTTGAACCGTGTCATGGTTAAATAAAAATAGATTAATGGGTTGGAAAGGTACATAGTTTAGAAGACAAAATGGTCAGGAAAGGCCCCTATGAGTAGGTGACATTTGAACAGAGTCTAAAAGAAATCAAATGTGTGCCATAAAGATTTCTGGGGAAGAGAATTACAGGTGGAGGAAAGAGCAAATGCAAAGTTTCTGAGCTAGGAGCATGCCTGACATGTTCCAGGAACAAGGAGGTCTTTGTGGCTGGAGGTCAGTAAACATAAGAAAAAGTATTATTCTTATTTAGGCCATACCCTTGCTTCATATAGAATATGAAGCCCTATTAGATTCTACTTTACTTGGTACCTCTTTCTGAATAAGCTCTTTTACTCTGAACCTTCAACAAAGAGGAGAGGCTCATGAGAATAGCTCTGGAGCACTATTGGCCAGCCAAGACATGTAGGAAGTCAGATTACTAGAGGGAATGGTAAGGCACTGCACTTGTACTCAGCAGAACTGCAATTCAGCCCAAGCACTGCAAACTTGTGTGGCTTCTGACCACTCACTTCCCCTTTCTGAGACTCAGTTTCCCAAACTGTTGAATGGAGCTAATATTAGCCATGTTGTGGACTTGTTTGGAGATTCCAATAAGCACTTGAAATGAGGCTAAGCCAAATTGAGATGTTCTGTAAGTATAAAATACACACAAGATTTCAAAGACAATATGAAAAATAGGACTGAAAATATATCATTAATGTATTGATTGCTTATTAAATGACACTATTTTGAATATATTGGGTTAAATATATTATTAAAATTAATTTTACTTTCTTTACTTTGTATAATGTGGCTACTAGAAAATTATATTTCTGTTGCATAACTATTTGAATGGCTGGCTCCTTATCTTTTAAGTCTGAGATTAGATATTTCTTCCTCATAAAGCCTTTCTTTGCCAAAATATGTCTTTTTTATCCAAAGTAGGTCCTGCCCCAATCATAATCCTCTTTTGTTCTTCATGTACAGTCAATATTTTTGTATTTTTATTTTTAAATTACAGTTGACATTCAGTATTATTTTATGTTAGTTTCAGGTGAACAGCATAGTGGCTAGATAGCCACATAACCTATGAAGTGATCCCCCCAGTCAGTCTAGCACCCACCTGGCACTGTACATAGTTATTACAATATTATTGACTATCTTCCCTAGTCTGTACTTTACATTCCCATGACTGTTTTGTAACTACTGATTTGTACTTCTTAATCCCTTCACAATTTTCACCCAGCCCCCCCAAACCCTCCAGTCTGGTAACCATCAGTATGTTCTCTGTATCTCTGGGTCTGTTTGTTTTGTTTGTTCATTTATTTTTTTCTTCAGATTCCACATATAAGTCACATCATATGGTATTTGTATGGCTTATTTCACTTAGCATAATATCCTCTAGGTCCATCCATGTTGTCACAGATGGCGGGATTCCATTCTTTTTCATGGCTGAGTAATATCCCATTGTATATATGTACATTTTCTTTATCTAGTCGTCTACAAAGAACTCATAAGACTCAACACAAAAACCCCAAACAATCAATTGAGTAATGGACAGAGAACCTGAATAGACATTTCACCAAAGAGGACATACACATGACCAGCAGACACATAAAAAGATGCTCAACATCACTAATCATCAGAGAAATGCAAGTTGAAACCACAATGAGTTATCACCTCACACCTGTCAGAATGGCTATCATCAATAAATCCAAACAAGTGCTGGCAAGGATGTGGAGAAAAGGGAACCCTCGTGCACTGTTGGTGGCATTGCAAATTTGTATAGCAACTATGGAAAACAATTTGGAGTTTCCTCAAAAAAGTAAAAATAGAACTACCTTATGACCCAGCAATTCCACTTCTGGGTATTTATCTGATGTACAATCAAGAATTGAATCTCTAAACAACCTCATGATGTGGCTAATATTAACTCCATTCAATTTTTATATAAATGTAATAGGAATTGGCATGACTTCTAGAATATAATACGTACTCAATAGCCATTTACTTAATAAAAACTTTGTTAGGAGAGGCACTTGGAAAAGGCATTCTCGCAGAAAAAATATTCACATTTCACCCTCCTCTTTTCTTCCAAATAGAAAATTGGTGTAAAAAATACACCTGGCTTTACTGTAGCTCAGCTGAGTGAGAACAATGGAGGTAACTTGGGAATTACAGAATGTCAGAGGAAGGAAAGGAGGCGGGGCAGAACCAAAGTAAGCAAATGGATAAGCCACTGTTATTCTCCCCCAAGAGCACTTTCTTTGTGCCTATTGAGAGGCGATAAGGATGTTTCCCAAGGACCTATTTATAAGCAGGAAGCAATTGAGTGGAGCTGGCATATGAGAGCTGGTTGGAAAGTACCTGTGGGACAAAGACTGAGAGCCCCTGCTGTTTGAAGATCTAGGTCTTGGTCAGATAACTGTATTTCCTACATTTTCCTCTGAACCAAGGCCACATCAACAAACTCTGTTCCTTCCAAATTAGATTTCCTAGACTCTCCCCACTCAGAGCTCAACTATCTCCTAGTGATACTCCCTCATTCATTACCATGTGCTTAGAACTCCACCTTCAGCACAGTGCAGCAATGAGTTAATAATATGAACTTCCCTGGTCAACTAATATGTCAACCTTCAGACAACAGTGGGAATCCAAGAGAACTATTCCCTGCACCCTTTCGGAGTTACGGAAAAGCAGGGAATTTGTTGCATGTGGCAAGCCTGTAGGGGGGTTATGTGGTAGGAGATGGGTGGTGAGCATTGATAAAGTATTCTTAAATGCTGCCTACTCTGGGATTTGGGGCAATTCACTTTACCTCTCTGAATTTCCCTTTTTTCCCCTGATTCTTATAGAGGCAACATGTAACTCAAAATTCTTATAGGGACCACATAAAAGCAGTCATTTTGAAATAGAGCTTATTGCTCTGAAGCAAAAATCAAAGTATCTAATATGTGCCAGGCATACAGTAGGGCTTCAATAAATGGAAACTCTTAGGGTAACTGGCTCTCATTGTGATTTATCTCGACTTCTGTGTTGTGACAAGTGAGTCATTTATCCCCTTTAGCCTCTGTATCTCCATTTGTTACTGGGGAAGAGGAATCCCTGCCCTATCTTCTACACAAGGATCACAGGAGCCTAAATAAGTGTGCTGAGATCTAAAAATGCTATTGGCTGACAGATTTTCCCATTGTGGGTTTATAATTCCAATCAGGCTTATTATGGAAGCAATTCTCAAACAAATGAAACATGTCCACTTTCCAAAACCATTACTACCATGTTTCCCCGAAAATAAGACCTAGCCGGACAATCAGCTCTAATATGTCTTTTGGAGCAAAAATTAAGACTGGGTCTATAATATAATATAATATAATATAATATAATATAATATAATATAATATAATATAATATAATATAATATAATATATAATATAAAAGACTGGGTCTTATATTATACTAAAATAAAACTGGGTCTTATATTCATTTTTGCTCCAAAGGACACATTAGAGCTGATTGTCCGGCTAGGTCTTATTTTCGGGAAAACACAGTATTTTTTTTCCATGCAATGACAGATACTTGGAAACCTGCCCTATTCCGTTCCTCCTCCCACTTAAATCTCAAGTCACAATCTAAATCTAAATTTCCCTGGCCTGTTAACCATAACAGTTGTTTATACCTCTAATGTGAGGGTGTGATTTTAAAAGGAACTGGCAAAATCCTGGGATTTGACACCTATTGGAGTACTACCTCTTCTTTTAGCTTCCTGGGCCCCATTCCAAAACCATGGACAACACCTGTCACATGATATGAAAAAGAAAATCTCCTGGTAAGATCTTAAGACTGCCAGTCCATCGTGTAGCTCAGTAAACCCAAGATTCTGAACCATGTGAGGTTCTTTGGTCTGCGAGTCACTTACAACTCATCTTTATGGCTGCAGGGCTCCCAGGCCCACATGAAGGAGGGCAAAGGTAGACCACTTGCTGTACAGCGAAGGATGTTCTCACTGCCTAGGAGTACTGGCTGGATGTTCTTCAAATCTGTCTCCTTCTCGTAGATCTTAGGTTTTTCTGGACAAGAGAAAAAAATGGTAGAGATTAAGGTCCCTCACCATGTTTGATATATTAGTTGGTACTACCAATACAGGAATTCCAATGGTTAGAATATTGAAATATTTCTGCATCAGTTTATAAGTAGCTGCTGCTCCCACCTCCTAAGTGCCCCCTCCTCACTGTCACCACCCTGATCCCTCCCCATGAACAGGCCCTTCCCCATGTCATCCCCGTGACCTAGCAACTAAAGGGTTAATATCTGACCCAACAGGGGCCCAAAGCTCCAAGATAGCATTAAAGCCTGAATTGATTGATCAGTGTCTGTGCCCTACTTGTGATTATTTTTTATATTTCACCTCTAGTAGGCATAATAGGGCCCTGCTGAAGAGAAGTAAATTCCAAGGACCCAAATGGCAGGATGTGTGGATTTTACAATAGTCTTTTGGATTGGAAGTTTACTTAAAGGCAGGATTGACATCAGGTTCATCTCTGTACCCTGGGCACAAAGTCAATGCCCAAGTGTTATATGTTGAACTTAATTACAAAAGCTATCAATTGGCCTTTTTCTATTTTCTGTAACATTTATTTTTTGCATTTGGATTTAAGAAAACCAACAACAATAAAAGGTTTCTATCTGATTTGCACAAATCTCATTTCTGAGTCCGTTACTTATACATCCAACTGCTTGCTTAATTTCTCTAGTTGAATGATAACACTAATAATATCGATGCTACTTATAGTTAATTGAACCAGGTACAAGGCATTTTTCTAAGTGCTTTATGCAAATGCACTCATTTAATCCTCACCCTGTGAGGTTGATACAGTGATTATCCCTACTGACAGCTTGAAATGTTAAGTAGCTTTCCCAAAGTCACATAGCTAGTAAGTGGAAGAGCTGGATTATGAACGCTGGTATTCTAGCTCCAAAGCCCTCTCTCATAACTGTTTACAGCTATACTGTTCCATACATGTCTCAATCTCAATATTTCCAATAATAATAATAATAATAATAATAATAATAATATATCGAACTTATATATAACGCTTACCAAGTGTCAGGCACTGTTTTTAAGTATTTTTTTATAGATAGTATCACACTTAACTTCATAACATCCCAACTAAGTATGGACTTCCTTTAGCCCCATTTTACAAATGAATAAACTGAGATGCAGAGGGTGAAGTAATTTGCCCAAGGTTAGTAAGATTGTGAAGTGAGGAATTAAACCTAGACAATCTGACTCAAGCACTCAGATTTATAACCACTACATTGTGCCTCTTTTCAAAACGAAAACTCCTCTCTTCCCTCCTCCCCCATTCGTCTTCTTTTCAGTAATTTGTTCGGTCACCTCAGCCAGAAACCCATGCATCATACTTGATCTCTCCTCTTTATTCCCACATTCACTACAAGAACAACTCAGTAACAGAACACTCTTGTCAGTGTTACTCCCTGCTGTACCTCCAGAGCCTGTACAGTGCCTGGTGCACAGCAGGTGCTCAATAAATACATGTTTGAAAGAATGTGTTAGGCCAGAGTTCTGTATCATGTCAGGCAAAGCAGAATTCCACTCTGCTTTTCAGTGTTGCTGCCTCCAATGCTGTTGTGAGATCTTCAAACCTTCAGAAAAGTGGGGATGTGGTTTGGGTGTTTGAGCATTCCTGTTTAAACCAGACCTGAGTTGTATTTCTACAAAGAAAATTTAAGAGTTAACTAACAGGTCTTTACTACAGCAAAAACAATTTCTACATGATGGGATGGAGGGTAGGCTGACCAGGCTTGTTTTGACCTTGACTGATGCTTTTTTCCTGGGGATTAGTAAATACAAACTGTTGCCCAGTGCTTCTTACTTGGTGACTGCCTTCAATGTTCTCTTCCACTCCCTCCTTCTACTTCTCCCCTCCCAGGCCTTACCAACTTTAGCTTCTATCCCAGGATCAGCAATATCTTTCCTTTTCTGCTTCTTGGCTGTTACATCAAACTTTAAAAGGGTTCTCACCTTTTCTAGGCTCAAATAGGTATCTCTAGATGAGAGGGGAAGGGCTGGAAAATTGGCTCGCTTAGCCTCTGAAATACACACATTCTAAGAAAAGAACAGCTAATATAATTGCGTGTCTCTGGCTGGGAGCAGTACTGCCCTTGAACCTGCGGTTCTCACAATACTACCTCTAGCAATAGCTACTTAGACATTCCCGGCTCCGCCTGGAATCAAGTCCCACCTCCGCTTTACACAATTTCCTTGTCCTGCACCCTTCCCTTTGTTTGAAGCAAGTAAAATAAAGACAGCTACCGGATTTCCTCTGGTAAATGAATTCCAGGATCAACATGTATTGTTCCCATTTTCCATGATCTCAGAGCTTTTTTTTTCATTTTCGTTGAGTGCATTTTTGGTTCCAGTATTAAGAACTTAGGAATGAAAGGGCATGTGACTATCAGATCAAAAACAGTGTTGGAGTCTTTGACTTCCAGTGCTGGATGTGATAATGGAACTGCTCCCTTTTAAAGGAACTATAGAAATAATTAAGAATATTTGCTCTTGATTGGTATTGGTAGAGAATGAATACACATGATAATGAGAGGATTAATAGATGGGTGAAATAAATAATCAAGCTGGATCCAAAGGGTCCAGTTGGAGAATTAATTCTGGCAGGGCTAGTGTCACTCTCTAAGGGTCTGGAACATTTAGATTCATATAAGTACTGATTGAAAATCCTAGGACAAGGGATATTGTCCCCCAGTTATGATTCTAAATCCCTTTACTGTAAACACATCCAGATTTGCAGGCATATGCCATGTCTTGTAACAGGGCAGGTATATTTAGGTCACTGTGTGACCCTGAGTCAGTCTCTTTCTCTCTTGGATCTCAGTTACCCAATCTGCCAGATTGGGGGTGCATTAAGTCTAAATGGTTATTGTTTCTCTCTCAGCACTGACTTTTTGTGGTTATTTGAATCTATAGAATTCTCAATCCACTCAATAGATATTTCTTGAGTGCCTCTTGGGTGCTATGTAACATGACAGGTAGTGAATAAGGTACTGTTTGTATAAGGATATTGGCACAAAGGTCACTTTATTCTTGGGAGTTCTTGGCTTTCCTGAGAATGGCGTCTGGAGCTCCAAGCAGGCAGTGGAAGCTCAGAGCCATGCGGTCTATTATTTTAAATGTATTTACAGTCACCTAGGAGTGACAACTGTCCCCATTGCCACCACTGTTTTATGAGTCCCCTGAATCACAAACAGTCAAGGAGGTCCTTAATGACTTGAAAGGCTAGTTTCTGCATGATTATCCCAAATATACCTCATATATATTATGCCCTTCAAATTTGGTTGGGTAAGTTAATCACCATTGTGATGGGCACTTGGTAGTCCAGAGAGCCATCACTGATTGGTTAAGCTATCCTGGCTGGAGTCATTGTTTTTGGAATTAAACCTAATTGAGTTGGAGCAAATAGTCTCAAAGTTCTACAGAGCTGAGAACTTGGAGAAAGTCCACCCATTTTCTTTAGTCAGTCTCAAATAGTGACATCATCAAGTGAGCCTAGAATGGTAGTAAATATGATTTGAGTCTAAGAAGAATCATGGGAAAGATTCTAACAGCAAATCTTAATGCAAGCCTGAATACTGTGATTCCAATAAAGAAGTAAGCTAATTGCGCATTATTACGTATATTGCAAGGTTGGGTGGGAAGAGTTATTTGAAAAGCTTTGTACTTAGACCTGAAGAAAATTAAGATTGAGCAGGAGTCAAATGGCAGTCAACTTAACTATCTGACGGGTCAAGACTGATTTCTGGGGAAAGAATGGAAGTTACATTTGTGGAATGCCAGCCTGTAATGCACTACATTTTGTTCATAATAAAAGAGGTTGCTGTTTATTTAGGCTTACACCATGCCAGAAGTTTCAATGAAGTAACTCATTCAATCTTCATAAGAACCCTAAGAAACAGGTATTATTACCCTTGTTTCAAAGAAAAGAGAAAAGGGTGTTCTAAATTAAAAGATATGCTCAAAGCCACACAGCTAGGAACAAGTGAAGCAGAATTCTGCCATACGCCAAAACTGCATGAAGCTCCATGCATTATACCATGTTTTCTCTCATTCTCAGAGATGAGAGAGATTTCTGGTGCAACTGTTATATGCCAGAGCCCTGTGATAAGTGCTTTACACTTATCATCTTGTTTAATCCTCATAATTCCATTTGGCAGTCAGTGTCATCCACATTTAAGACAAGGAAAACAAGCTCAGAGAGATCAATGGACTTGACAAAAGCCACACAACTAGTGACAGAGCTAGAATTTGGACTCAAAGTTGTCTAACTCCAAAGCCAGGGCCCTGTCCTCTGGGAACTGTGGCCTCATTCCCAAACGTTCTCTTACTATGGCAGGAACATCCCAACTCAAATTATCATTTCCTCTGGAGCCTGTGATCAGGTCCTCTGATACATTCAAAAAAAATTACATAAAATTCATCAGAAAGACTTGGAAAGTGGCCTGAGATGACCTAGGATAAGCTCACCAACTAGGGCAAATTTCCCCAGATCTAAGAAGGTAAAGGAAAGTGTTTCTTTTCTAGACTGATCAAGGCATTTCTAGGGCCTGGCAGCAAGGCAGGGGTTTCCAGAACAGCCACTGGAAAGAATCTCATAGGTCATGTTCAAGCTACGAGTATTTTTGGAACTTCCCATTGGGGTTTTCCATGTTTGAGAGCATGGCCTCTAGAACCTTTGCATAGGTTAAAATCTTAGTTCTGCCACTTGCCTGCTGTGAGATCTTGAGCAAGTTGCTTAACCTCTCTGTGCCTTGATCTCGCCATCTTTGAATTGGGTAACAATAGTATCTACATCCTGGGATTTTTATGAAGAACAGGAATAAAAATCATATTTCAGAGTACTCATGAGGATGAATTGAGACCATGGGCACAAAAGTGCTTTATAGATTGATCTGGTGGCTGGGGGTACACCCTTCCCCTTGTCTAGTGAAGAGAAACTGCTGAGATTCATAATGCTCCTCGGGTTCAGATCCCTAAGAGGATAGATTGCATTGCTGTTGCTTCAGATATATAGGAAGGCAATTCCTGAAACCAATTTTAGAACTTCAAGCTGATAGGAGTAACTGGGAGTTTCTTAAAATTACAGGGGCCCCCATTAAAGGTTCAGGGTTTAATTTTTTCCAATATTGTACAAGTCAGAAAAAAAACAGTTTATCTCTTTATCGAAAATAAAACACCCTCTCTGCTACTAGTGATCTATGCCCTGCATCTAACCATCTTAAGCAGTCACGTCCCAGGCCAATGTCAGATTACAATACTCCTAAAACCTTGGCATTTCCTAAATGATAAAAGCACTAGGAACATCTTCTGTTCTAATATTTGGTATTTGACCCTAGTTCCTGATATGGACCTCCTAAATCCCTTGGAATTTCCTGGGTGATAGGAGTGTCTTTTGTTTTAATTAGGCAATTCTGAGTGGGCTCCTGCACGGCTTTTGGATAGGGGCTGGTCACCAGAAAGACCAAGCCATGATTAGAAGCTTGGAATTTTCAGTCTTACCCACTTCCTCCAGAGAGGGGAGAGGGGTTGGAAATGGAGTTGATAACAGATCATACCTACATAAAAATCCCAATAGTATAGGGTTCAAAGAGCTTCCAGGTTGCTGAACACATCCACATGCAGTGAGGGTGATATACCCCAATTCCAAAGGTACCCTCCCGGACCTCACCCTATGTAACTCTTCATGCTTTTCATTTGTATCCTTTATCATATCCTTTAATAAATTGGCAAATATAAGTAAGTGTTTTCCTGAGTTCTTTGAGTCACTCTAGCAAATTAATCAAACCTGAGGAGGGGGTTGTGGGAACTTCCAATTTGTAGGCCAGTCACTCAGAAGTTGTGTGTAACTGGGAGACCTATTACTTGTGATTGGCATCTGAAATGGGGGCTGCCTTGTGAGACTGAGCCCGTAACCTGTGGGAATCTATCTCCAGGTGGATACCCTTCTATAGTTTAAGTTTCATGAGAGTGAAATTGTAGGACACCCAGCTGGTGTCACATAGAATTGCTTGGTGGGGGAAAGACACCCACACATCTGGTGTTAGAAGTATTGTAAGACTCTTTGTAGTGTGAGAGTAAATTAGACACAGAGGAGGAAAAACTAGGTTTTCCAATTCAGCCATCTACATTGGCTTTGGAGTATAGGACATGAACTATAAGAAGTACATTTCAAAACCGGTGAGACAGCTCCAAAGAACTAGAGCACCTGAGTGTGGGCTCTGTCTCAGATTTTTCCATTAGCTAACTGAATTACCTTGGCCAATTCCTTCATCATCCCCAACTTTAAAATAAGGTGTTGGAAACAGAAACTGACTCACAGGTTTCTGAGAACAAACTGATGGTTACCAGAGGGGTTGGAGGTGGGGTGATGGTGAAGCCATTGGTGAAAAAGGAGAAAGGGAAGAAGAAGTACAAATTTCCAGTTATAAAATAAATTAAGTCACAGGGACATAATGTGCAGCACAGGGAATAGTTAATAATATCGTAATAACTTTGTATAGCGACAGATGACTATAGCACTTACTGTGGTGAGTACATCATAAGGTATATAAATGTCAAATCACTGTGTTGTACACCTGAAACTAATATAATATTGCACAACAACTATACTTTAATAAGTAGATAGATAAACAAACAAACAAATAGGGCTGTTGGGTTAGGTGACCTCAGAGGAAAGACTGTCGTGGATTACCACTAGCAATTTACAATTTGTTTTTGTTATGGTGAGGGAGTGAAGAATTCAAGAGGAAAATGCCTAAAGCATAATTCTGTATAATTATACCTGGCCCATGTGGTGCCAATGACTTTTCTTTCTTCAAGTCACATCTGTCTTTTCTGCATATTTGGCTCCATAAGAACCTGAATTCAAACTGATTTAGCTGTTTAGGGAGTAGCCAATCAAAGATTGAGAAAAAAATAAGGTATATAAAATGGCATCATCCCATCATCATTCACTAGCCCCTTGCCATTGCTTTCTATTTATCCATAATACTTATGAGTACTTATGAGTACTATTTATTGGTTTTGTTTTCCTATGTGTATTCTTCTATAACATAAGTTTCAGGAAAGCTAGAATTATTTTTGTGCGTTTATTTCCTGCAACAACCCCAGTCTCTAGAATAGTACCTAGAAAATAGTAGTTAGCTCAATAAACATTTGATTAATTGATTTTTTATGAATGAGGGAAAGAATTGTTTTATTTCTGCTGCCTCTCTCCCAAGTGATGGGAGGGAGAAAGAACCAGAGAAAGAGAAAGAGACAGAGATAGAGACAGAGTTAGTTAGTTAGTTAGTTAGTTAGTTAGTAAGTTAGTTAGTTAGTTAGTTAGTTAGTTAGTTTTAAAAAGTAGCCAAGACACATAGTTAGGATTTTTGGCAAAAGCCCTGTGCCCTTATTCCCCTGGCCCCTCATTTGGGTAAAAGAAACAGCGTTTATGAACTTTTTGGCATGCAGTACCTAGCCGGGGAGCCCTGAGGTCTGCCTGAAAGGTAAGGTTCTGATCACAGGTACACATGGATTCTACATAATGTTCAGGGAGATATTATGTGCTCACTTGCTCAGAACAAGAACCCTTGGCACAGGCCTTTCCACAAAGCTCCTGTCAGCATTCATCTACTTGCCAGACTGGCTCTTTTGGCTCCATTTGAGCCCAAAGGAGTCATCCCACCAGGTTGTGATGGATAGCTGCCTGCCTCTCTCTAACTAAGGAAGGACACTGAAAGGAACAGGAACAGCCTTGAAAAGCTTAACTGCTAATTCCAGAGGTCTTCCTGGCCTCACCCTTCTCTTCAGACTTTCCAGTGACTGAAAGAACATTCCGGCACTAATTAGGTGCAGGGAGCAAATAATTGGGAGATGGGAACAGCCAGTGGAGCTGCAAGCTGGACTGGCCTTGACTTGGATGACCATTTGTCCTAAATGACTCATAAGGAGAAGGAGAGGGAGAGAGAATTGACCTAATGAATTCTGTTTAGTTTTATTTTGTGCTTCTTTTCTCTGGGCATTTCCCCCCCATGAAAACTAGTGTTCAACTGACTTAGGAAGTGGAAAACAATATGGTGTTCCTGTCTGCATTTTGACTGAGAAGACATGTTCAGAAGGAAAGAAAAAGTAAGGTTTATTTTTCATCAATTCTGTGATCCACCCTGGAAATGTTTTCTCTTCTTGCTCTTTGGCTCTGGCTGTCAGAGGTAGTAAAGACCCAGGAAGGACTGCTGAGGCTGATAGACGGGCAGTACTTGGTCACACTTTTCGGTCCTATACTTCCCTCTCTAGCCAGGCCTAGGTCACAGACATTAAAGGTACTGGTACTAAATTCTATATTTAGCATGCAACTCTGGGTTTAACACTGAATGCACATGGCTAATGAATGTGCTATTTTTATAATCTGTGTTGGAAAACAGTCTCAAGATTATCAGGGCTTTAAAGGCCTTTGGATATCAAAACACTTCCTATCCCATCTCTACCAAGTAGTTGTGCTGTCTCTATACACAGGATGCTCATTGTCTCACAAGATAGTTGTTCCATTATTCAAAAATGTCATTGTTTTATTGTTGTTATTTTGCTTTAATTTTAAATTGACATACAATATTATATTAGTTTTAGGTATATAACATAATGATTCAACATTGGTATGCATTGTGAAATGATCACCACAATAAGTCTAATTACCATCTGTCACCATACAGTGTTAATAAAATATTAGTGACAATAGTCCCATGATGTACATTACACCCCTATAACTTGCTTATTTTATAACTAGAAGTATGTACCTCTTGATCCCCTTCACCCATTTGGCCACTCTCCCAACTCCCCAACTCCTCTTCCCTCTGGCAAGCACCAATCTGTTTTCTGTATCTACAACTCTAGTTTGGTTTTATTTTGTTTGTTCATTTGGTTCTTTGTTTGTTTGCTTGTTTGTTTTCATATTCCACATATAACTGAAATCATATGACGTTTGCCCTTTTCTGTCTGACTTAATTCACTTAGCACAATACACTTAAGATCTATCCATGTTGTCACAAGTAGAAATACTTCATTATTTTCCAGGCTGAGTAGTATTCTATTATGTGTGTATGTATACGACTATATGTAAATACATTACCAAGTTACATTCCCACCAACACCGAATGTGTGGGGAGCCATGGTTTCTTGCAGCCCTGAACCTTGCAGACTGGCTTGGTTTCTGCCCCCATAACATTGCCTCTACCTTATCTGAGAAGCGCCTAATGGCTGCTGAGGAATGTGGTGAAAACGGCCAGTTCCCAGACACAGAAAACTAAGGGCTTTCTGGACAATTGGTAGGTTCTGTCTCCTTGAGATATTTACTTTTGTGAGTTTCAGTGACCTTGTATCTTCTATGTCAAAGTAAGGTTGAGGCTGGAAAGATTTACTTTCACTGAGATAATGCATATCTTCTTCGTTTAACTGCACGTACTCAAACTGTATATATTGGTTAGAGATAATAAACTCAGGGCTTCAGCATGACTGAAGACCGGCCGCATTAGCATTTGTGTGTGTCTTTTATTTCATTCCCACTCCCCCATTCAGGTACTGATCGACTCGTGGCGGCTGGCCCGTCACACGAATGAGGGTTCCATTTTCTCCACATCCTTACCAACGCTTGTTATTTCTTGTTTTGATGATGATAGCCATTCTGACAGGTGTGAAATGATATTTCATTGTGGTTTTGATTTGCATTTCCCTGATAATTGGTGATGTTTGACAGCTTTTCATGTGCCTGTTGGCCATGTGCATGTCCTCTTTGGAAAAATGTCTATTCAGATACTTTTCCCATTTTTTTTAAGTTGGATCATTTTGTTGTTGTATTATATGAGTTCTTTGTATATTTTTTATATTAACCCTTTATTAGATATGATTTGCAAATAACTTTGCTTGTTCAGTAGACTGTCTTTTCACTATGTTGCAGAAGTTTTTTGATTTATGTTGTCTCATTTGTTTATTTTTGCTTTTGCTTCCTTTGCTTTTGGAGTCAGGCCCAAAAAATCATTGCCAAGATCAATGTCAAGGAGCTTACCTCCTGTTTTCTTCTAGGAGCTTTAGGGTTTCAGCTCTTACATTCAAGTTTTTAATCCATTTTGAGTTAACTTTTGTATATGATGTAAGATAGTGGTCCAGTTTCAGTCTTTTGCATGCATCTCTCTAGTTTTCCCAACACCATTTATTGAATAGACTGTCTGTTCCCATTGTATATTCTTGACTTTTTTGTCATAAATTAATTAACCATATATATGTGGGTTTATTTCTGGGCTATCTATTCTCTTCCATTGATTGATGTGTCTGTTTTTATGCCACTATCATACTGTTTTGATTACTATAGCTTTATAATATGGTTTGAAATAAGTTTTATAGTTTAAAAGACACAATTCTTATATTTAGCCAGAAACTGACTCCCTTCAATTAAGTTTCTGTCTTTCAGGGTCATACAAGATAGACAGAGTTTTACTTTTTCCAGGATAAACATATACTAGACAGAAAGGTGTCTACGGTTATATATTATTATCACACCGACTCTACAAATGTAGAAATTGTGGAAGTGAGAGATAGAATTTGGAAAATTTTGATTTGGGAGTAAGGCTTATATGTCTCTGGGGATGCTTCTTCCCATCCTGCCACAATCCAGTTAGTACTAGCACAAATTCAATCACTTTGCATTATCTTGGCTTTTGACAGAAATCCTCTGAAGGGTGATCTGCTCTTGGGGAGGCTGGGAGGCTATGAAAAAGGGCATGCAAAATGACCTGATCTAAAAATATTCTGGACAATATGTTAAGAAGTTTTCCCAGTGGAGCCCAAGTGGTTGGGTAAAGTAAGAAGAGCAGATGTTAGGGATGTGGGGAGAGCATCTTCATAGACCCCCTCAATGGGGATTTCCATTGCTTCCTAGCTGGGAGTGGAGCCAATCCTATCCCTCCCTTTCTCCCTTTTCTCTCTCTCTACTCTTCCATTCAGCAAGGCCACATATCCCAGTCATGCCTTCCATGACACGAAGAGCAATGGAGGGGAAGCTCAGAAACTGTGGGGCAGCCTATAGTCTGATGGTTCCTATGATAGTCAGGGCAATCAGAGGGACAGACAGAGACTCTTCTGTACTGAGCTGCTAAACTTTCAATCTCCCCCAAATATGAGTGTGGGGCCAGTTATCAGTGGTGGCTGCAGCAATTGAGGAGAGCACCCATGTACCCAACTCTGCTAACTCCACTTCCCCAAGACTGAAGGTCTTTAGGGTCACATTAATGAGCATATCCAACCAAGCACAGCACCACCTGCTCTCTGTTATCTTACCATGAGTCATTGGGTTAGAAATATGACTACAACCCTATCCAGAACTGAAGGTGATATAAGTGTTAATCAAAGAAACTACAGGAAAGGACAAATGCTTGAAGACAAAGTTTAGGGCTTTGTCTTTGAACTATAGTTGTGTAACAGTATGTATGGCAGACACTGCTTATTTTTCCCTTATTTCTTCTTCCCCTTCATCTACAGTAATAGATTTTATAACTGGAAATATGGCTGCTTATTTAAAGAGTATGTTTCTTAACCTCTTTAGCAGCTAAGGTGACCATGAGACTAAGTTCTGGTGTATGTGCAAATTCCCTGTCATGTCCTTAAACGGTAGAGTGTGAGTTCTCTTTCCCCATTTGGTGATAGAAAACTACCTCAGACCATATGAATAAGAACAAAACCGATTTGGGAGGAAAATGGCGGCATGAGGTAAGCCTCTGTAAAGCTCCCCTGGAATTTACAACGAATCAAACAACAAAAACTCCACAAAGGACTCCCTGCACAGCAGACAGGCAAGATGAAGAGGCCCACTACCAAAATCACCTACCGGTGGGAGATTCCCATGAGCTGGAGGGCGGAGGAAAGGGAGAAGTGCAGAGATGGAGCCACGAGGGCAAAGGACCCAGACCTAGCTCAGTGCTCCGAGCTCGCTGCTTCCTGGAACTACAGCAGCTGCGGAAAAGGGAAGAACTCGGACTGCTAGGGCTCTCTTTATGGCCCACAGGGCTGAGGGGACAACATATAACACGGCTGAACCCAACGCACACGGCAGAGACCTCGGAGAAAAGACTGAGGGAAGAAGGCTGAAAATGGTGGTTTAAGCCCTCACTGCCGAGCAGAGAACAGAAGCCTTAGGCACTGAGACTAGCCACCCCATCCCTACCCTCGCAAAGCTCGCCCCGCCCCCACATGCCCGGTGCTAGGAGCGGAACAGTAGCAGTGTCAGATCAAAAGAACAGAATATTTGCTGTTCTGAGAACTGTGGAACACAGACACAAATTCGCAGCCCAACTAGTTCCGGAAGAGGGGAGGGAGCTGTGGAAGCAGGACTGGCTGTGGTAGGGGTCGCCACCATTGCTCTGGGCCACCTCTCACAACTCACCCCGCCCCTGGCCCCACCTATCTGGGCGGATCCCTCCAGGAGTAAACAGAACTGCTGAAACATACGGGCTCTGAATCTGGAGCAGGAAGAGCTTTGAAACATCAAAAGATCTCCACATACCCACCGGGACACTGAGCCCTGTGACCTAGACGAACTATTAACTGAGGAGAAGCCCATCTCCCAGGAATCCACCCATTGTGTGAGAAGCTGGAATAGTGCAGAGAAAACACAGCACTACCGTGTGGGAGAAGAAAAATAAGCTGCAGTTGGAGAAAAAATAAAACATTCTACCAACAAGTACTGGAAAACAAAAGACCGCTTCCTATCAACATATTGCAGAAGCCACTCCTGTAGATGTCTAGGAAGAGAAATAGTAAACCAGTAATTGCCATGAATAACCAAGGCAACAAGATAGCTCAAAATGAAAGTCAAAAATCTCCAGAAAAGGCACTTAAAGATACAGAAATATGTGACTTAAATGACAGAGAATTCAAGATTGCAGTTCTGAAAAAACTCAACGAAATGCAAGAAAACACAGATAGGCAGTTAAATGAAATCAGAAACATACTCAAAGGACAGCCTGAGCATTTTGCGAAAGAGATTGAAATATTAAAAAAGAACCAAATAGAATTTCTGGAGATAAAGAACTCAATAGAAGAAATTAAGAATGAAATAACCAGCTTAGGTAGTAGAGTTGATCAGATGGAGGAAAGAATCAATGACATCGAAGATAGAAACCTGGAAATTACACAGATGTAAGAAGAAAGAGACTTGACACTTAAAAGAAATGAAAGAACTCTACAAGAACTTTCTGACTCCATCAGAAAGAGCAATATAAGAATAATGGGCATACCAGAAGGAGAAGAAAGAGAAAAGGGAACAGAGGATATATTCAAACAAATCGTCGATGAGAACTTCCCAAACTTGTGGACAGAACTGGACCCTCTAATCCAAGAAGCAAATAGAACACCTAATTACCTCAATCCCAACAGGCCTTCTCCAAGGCACATTGTATTGAAGCTGTCTAAAATCAACAATAAAGAAAGAATCCTCAAGGCAGCCAGGGAAAAGAAGACGGTAACTTACAAAGGAAAGCCCA
This sequence comes from Rhinolophus sinicus, assembly GCF_057876585.1. Classification (NCBI taxonomy): domain Eukaryota; kingdom Metazoa; phylum Chordata; class Mammalia; order Chiroptera; family Rhinolophidae; genus Rhinolophus; species Rhinolophus sinicus. The sequence goes on along the minus strand of NC_142518.1, from coordinate 44,626,869 downwards.
TTAGATTATCATCAGATATTTCAGCAGAAACTCTACAAGCCAGGAGAGAGTGGAACCAAATATTCAAAATATTGAAAGAGAAAAATCATGAGCGAAGAATAATACATCCAGCAAAGACATCCTTAATTTTATTTCATTTTTTGGGGGGTGTTTTTCCTGCTGTTTTCTTAATCATTATTTTATTTTATTAAATTTATTGGAGTGACTGACAATTGTTAGTAAAATTACATACATTTCAGGTGTACAATTCTGTATTACATCATCTATAAATCCCATTGGGTCTTCATCACCCAGAGTCAGTTCTCCTTCTATCACCATATATTCGATCCCCCTTACCATCATCTCCCACCCCCCACCCCCCTTAACCTCTGGCAACCACTAAACTATTGTCTGTGTCTATGAGTTTCTGTTTCTCATTTGTTTGTCTTGTTCTCTTGTTGTTTTTAGTTTATATATAACATATCAGTGAAATCAAATGATTCTCTGCTTTTTCTGTCTGACTTATTTCGCTCAGCATTAAAGATATCCTTTAGATATGAAGGGGGAATAAAGTCCTTTCCAGACATAGAGAAGCTGAGGGAATTTACTAATACATGACCTGCAGTACAAGAAATACTAAAGGAGGCTATTTGACCACCATCAACAGGGACAATTTGTGGCAACCAAGACTCAAAAAATGGGGAGAGTAAAGGACTAAACCAGAATACGGGAATGGAGAAAGTAAATGTGCTGAAGAAAATGGAATACTCTAAATATCAAACTTTCTTTTACATACACTTAAGGGTAAACACTCAAAAAAAAAACAACAGAACTGAAATATATACTGTAATAAAAGAAGAAACAGAGGGAAACATCATAGAATACCACCACACAGAAATAATAGTCAACAACAAAAAGGCAAAGAAACAATGGAGACACAGACTTACCAGAAAACTAAAGATAGAATGACAGGAAACCCTCACATATCAATAATCACCCTAAATGTAAATGGACTGAACTCACCAATAAAAAGGCACAGAGTTGAAGATTGGATCAAAAAACTAAACCCAACCATATGCTGTCTCCAAGAGACACATCTCAGCTACAAGGAGAAGCATAGACTCTAAGTGAAAGGGTGGAAATGGACATTCCAGAGAAAATCAGGTGTAGCCATAATGATATCAGATGAAACAGACTTCAAGGTGAAAAAGATAACAAGAAACAAAGATCGACATTTCATAATGGTGAAGGGGACTGTGCAACAAGAAGACATAACAGACATCAATATTTATGCCCCCAATCAAGGAGCACCGAAATATGCCGAGCAACTACTAACAGAACTAAAGGGAGAAATTGGCCAAAACACAATTATACTACGGGACTTAAATACATCATTGACAGCTATGGATAGATCATCCAAACAGAAAATAAATAATGAAATAGCAGCCCTAATGACACATTAGATGAAATGGACATAATTGACATATATAGAGCACTTCATCCTAAAACATCAGACTATACATTATTTTCTAGTGTACACGGAACATTGTCAAGGATAGACCATATATTGGGACATAGAATCAATCTCAGCAAATTTAAGAAGATTGAAATCACACCAAGCATATTCTCTGATCATAAGGCTTTGAAATTGGATATCAGTTGCAAAAAGAAAGCGGGAAAAAACACAAACACATGGAGATTAAACAACATACTTTTAAAGAATGAATGGGTCAAAGAAGAAGTTAGAGGAGAGATCTAAAGACACATAGAAACAAATGACAATGAAAATACACCCTACCAAAATTTTTGGGATGCAGCGAAAGCAGTTTTAAGACGAAAATTTATCTCATTACAGGCCTATCTCAAGAAACAAGAAAACTCCCAAATAAATAACCTCACGTTATACCTTAAAGAACTAGAAAAGAAGAACAAGTGAAACCCAAGTTCAGCAGAAGAAAGGAAATAACAAAAATCAGAAAAGAACTAAATGAAACAGACAACAAAAAGACAATAGAAAAAAATTAATGTGACAAAGAGCTTGTTCTTTGAAAAGATTAATGAAATTGACAAACCCTTGGCTAGACTCACTAAGATAAAAAGAGAGAAAACACTAATTAACAAAATCGGAAACGAAAAAGGGGAAGTTATCACGGACACCACAGAAATACAAAGGATCATCCAAGAATATTATGAAGGACTATATGCCACCAAATTCAATAACCTAGAAGAAATGGACAAGTTCTTAGAAACATACAGCCTTCCAAGACTGAACCATGAAGAACTGGAAAATCTAAACAGACCGATCACCAGTAATGAAATTGAATCAGTCATCCAAATCCTTCCCAAATGTAAAAGTCCGGGACCAGATGGCTTCACTAGTGAGTTCTACCAAACCTTCAAAGAGGATCTAATACCAATCCTGGTCAAACTCTTCAAAAAACCTGAAGAAGAGACAGTACTCCCTAACTCATTTTATGAGGCAAACATTACGCTGATACCAAAACTTGGTAAGGACAGCACAAAAAAAGAAAACTACAGACCAATATCTCTGATGAATACCAAAGCAAAAATCCTAAATAAAATTCTAGCAAATCGAATACAACAATGCATTAAAAATATTATTCATCACGACCAAGTGGGGTTCATCCCCGCAGCACAAGGATGGTTCAACATCTGCAAATCCATCAATGTGATATATCGCATAAACAAAATAAAGGACAAAAATCATATGATTATATCAATTGATGCAGAAAAAGTAATTGACAAGATACAACATCCATTTATGATTAAAACACTTAATAAAATAGATATAGAAGGAAAATACCTTAACATAATAAAGGCCATATATGACAAGCCCTCTGCTAATCTCATAATTAATGGTGAAAAACTGAAGCCCTTTGCTCTACATTCAGGAACATGACAGGGTTGTCCCCTATCACCTCTGCTTTTCAACGTAGTGTTGGAAGTCCTTGCCAGAGCAATCAGGCAAGAGAAAGAAATAAAAGGCATCCAAATTGGGAATGAAGAAGTTAAATTATCACTCTTTGCAGATGACATGATGCTATATATGGAAAACCCTAAAGACTCCACCAAAAAGCTATTAGAAAAAATCAACGAATACAGTAAAGTTCATGGCTACAAAATCAACGTACAAAAATCCATTGCTTTCCTATATACTAACAATGAAATCTCAGAAAAAGAAATACGAAAAACAATTCCTTTTGCAATTGCAGCAAAAAGAATAAAATACCTAGGAATAAACTTAACCAAGGATGTGAAAGACCTATATGCTGAAAACTATAAGACATTTTTGAAAGAAATTGAAGAAGACACAAAGAAATGGAAAGTCATTCCATGCTCATGGATTGGAAGAATCAACATAGTTAAAATGGCCATATTACCCAAAGCAATATACAGATTCAATGCAATCCCCATCAAAATCCCAATGGCATATTTTAAAGAAATAGAACAGAAAATCATCAGATTTGTTTGGAACGACAAAAGACCCCGAATAGCCAAAGCAATCTTAAGAAAAAAGAACTATAATGGAGGTATCACACTTCCTGACTTTGGCCTGTACTACAGGGCCACAATAATCAAAACAGCATGGTATTGACAGAAAAACAGACACATAGACCAATGGAATAGAATTCAGAACCCAGAAATAAAACCACATAAATATGGACAGATAATTTTTGACAAAGAAACTGAAAACATACAATGGAGGAAAGACAGCCTCTTCAGTAAATGGTGCTGGGAGAATTGGTTAACCACGTGCAAAAAATGAAACTGGACTGCCATTTGTCACCATATACCAAAGTTAATTCAAAATGGATGAAAGACTTAACCATAAGACCTGACACAATAAACTGCATAGAAGAAAACATAGGTACTAAACTTATGGACCTTGGGTTCAAAGAGCATTTTATGAACTTGACTCCAAAGGCAATGGAAGTAAAAGCTAAGATAAACGAATGGGACTATATGAAACTTAAAAGCTTCTGCACAGCAAAAGAAACCATTGACAAAATAAAGAGGCCACCAACTGAGTGGGAGAAGTTTTTTGCTAACAGTGCCTCCGATAAGGGCCTAGTATCCAGAATATACAAGGAACACATGCATCTCAACTACAAAAAAACAAACAACCCAATTGAACAATGGGCAGAGGACTTGAAGAGACATTTCTCCAAAGAGGACATACAAATGGCAAATAGACATATGAAAAAATGCTCAACATCACTAGTCATCAGAGAAATGCAAATCAAAACCACAATGAGATATAACCTCACCCCAGTCAGAATGGCTATCATCAACAAGACAAATAGTAACAAATGTTGGAGAGGCTGTGGAGAAAAAGGAACCCTCATACACTGTTGGTGGGAATGCAGACTGGTGCAGCCCTTATGGAAGGCAGTGTGGAGGTTCCTCAACAAATTATGAATAGAATTGCCATATGACCCAGCAATCCCTCTCCTGGGTATCTACCCAAAAAATCTGAAAACATTTAGAGATAAAGACACGTGTGCTCCAATGTTCATTGCAGCTTTGTTTACAGTGGCCAAGACATGGAAACAACTAAAATGTCCTTCGATTGATGAATGGATAAAGAAGTTGTGGTATATATACACAATGGAATATTTGGCAGTAAGAAAAGATGATATAGGAACATTTGTGACAACATGGATGGATCTTGAGAGAGTAATGCTGAGCGAGATAAGTCAGACAGAAAAAGCAGAGAACCATGTGATTTCACTGATATGTGGTATATAAACCAAAAACAACAAAAGAACAAGACAAACAAATGAGAAACAGAAACTCATAGACACAGACAATAGTTTAGTGGTTACCAGAGGGTAAGGGGGGTGGAGGGTGGGAGATGAGGGTAAGGGGGATCAAATATATGGTGATGGAAGGAGAACTGACTCTGGGTGGTGAACACACAATGGGATTTATAGATGATGTAATACAGAATTGTACACTGGAAATCTATGTAATTTTACTAACAATTGTCACCCCAATAAATTAAAAAAAAAAAAAAAAAGACCAAAACCTTAGGAACAGCAGAGCAGCAAGGATCCTGGATCATTGACCAGGGTGGTTCTGTATTATCTTGTTTAAGTCACTGTTATTGTTGTTGTTGTTTTTTTATGAGTCTTCAAATATTTAAGCATATTTAAGAAATTATTGTAATTACTTTGTTATATTAATATTGTTAATTCTTATTGAGGTATAATTGACATATAACATTTTATTAGTTTCAAGTGTACAACACAGTAATTTGATATTTGTATACACTGTGAAATGATCACCACAATAAGTTTAGTCATTGTCATTTGGAGTATCTAAAACAGCAGCCAAACCTAGAACTTAACTAACACAGAAGGTTACGTTAAGTTTTGGCTGCTTTCTAACTTGCTATATGAGACCCTGGATAAGTAACTTCCTCATTCTGGCCCTGAGTTTTTCCCCCATCTTTAAAATGAACAGGATAAGGTGGTATAATCAGATGCTCCTATGCTTTGAACTAGCTGGGTGACCCCTACTTGGGTTATTTGTTCTCTCCTGACCCCTGTTTCCTAGCTTTATATCTGGAGTGATTTTTCCCATTTGGGACGGTAGGCTATTTCTGCTAGGCTGTGCTGCTATGCTGCTTTTCTATTTCTTCTACTAGAGTATATGCAGGTTGAAAAGTGAGAACCCATAGTTATATTTTAATCATGTATCCTGTAGGCCTAGTCCAGGGCTATGCAACCCTGTCTGTATGGGCACTTAAATCAGACTTAACTATCTGAGTCTTTTAGGACCAAAATTTGTACTCCAGATTTCTTTTCAGGTAGGCAGGGGTTAGTGTAGGGAGCTAATACAGAGACTACAGACTTATGCCTCCCCCCAACCCCGTGCCTACAGATCAACTATTTCTTCAGCCATCAGTGGACTGTGAAAGGCAAGTGTGGGCTTCAGTAAGAGGAGAAAACAAAGCCTCATCAGTTCACTCTGTAAGGATGTGGGGAAAGAGATCACAGCTGGTGGCCAGCACCTTTGTTCCCTATCTACCATGGTCAGAGATTTTTTTTTTTGGTCCTGGAAAACTCTGAAATGAGTTTATCTAATAAGGTGGTAGCACTAAGGCATCAGTTGGAATCATAAGAGAAAAAGAAGTCCACATGATTTTGAAAAAACACAACCTACACAGCTTTTAACTAGAGAACCCTTAGGACGGATGGAAAGTGTTAACAGGTTTTTGTTTTTGTTTTTGTTTTTGTTTTTTCTTTCTTTCTTTTTTTTTTCTTTTTTTCTTTTTTTTTTTTTTTTTTGCCCTCTTTCTTTCCTCTTCAGATATTCCAATGGTGAAATCCTGAGGCAAAGAATAGTTTTAGCACAGGGGGAACATAGAGAAAGTGATAATGGTGGGTACAGATGAGGAATTTTGGTCTATGTTTTGGCTTTGGCCATTATTTAGTTGGAATAGACTATAATCTGTGTCTTGACATTTCACTTGATATAGAAACTATTTCTTGGGAACTAGGGTGCCTAAGAAATGCTGCCGAAGAAGTAACGTTCAACAATTTTAACAGAAGACTCTGATAAATGATAAGGAAAAGATGGCAACAAAGGATGAGACTTTCTTCACTTTGTGTTATTTTTATGACAGCCCTATAAGGCAGGTATCATGATACTTACTTTAAAGATGATAAAAGAGAGGATCATAAGGGCAAAGGGAATTGCTAAAGGTCACAAGTCCAGTAAAAGCTTGAATCAGAGAATCTGGGTTTGAGAATAGATTCTAAGCCTAAACTTTCCTTTATTACGTGCCCAACTGACTGCCAGGGTAACAAGTGATAAGCCTTGACTAGGAGACCAGCAGGGATGTCAACAAGCCTCCGAGTGCTTATCCCAGTTCCAGACTGGAAATTATCTAACCATGGCAATCATGGTAGTGGTGGAGATAGTGGTGATAGCTATTTTTAGATTTTCAAATTATCCCACTTGTTTTGATATTGGAAGGCCCGGAGAAATCCAGGGAACTTTCATAGGTAAGCAAGAATGGACAAATAACATAGATAACACAAAGATGCTGTATAACACAAAGATGCTGGATAAGAATCTAGGAAGCTTCTCTCCCCTCCCCCAACCCCTACCTACACCTCTGTAAAGCATTGGTGTGGAGGAAGAAAGGATGGGGAGGCATAGTCCTAGAGCCAAATAAGAACCCACCTGGCTTCGCCTTCTTAGTCTGCTCTATGATGAGCAAAGGCTGAAAAAAGAAATTACCATTCTATCCAAGAATGTCTCTTATTTATCATGGACTCCACCACTTCCCACCTCCTTATCAGAAACCAACATATAGGTGAAAGGTAAGCTAAGCTTCTCATAATGGTTGGAAGCTCTTCTGCTGGAAGACAATGCAGGGACAGAGACTAGAATTGAGCATTGGTTTGGGGGAAGAGACAAGCTAGCTAAGTCACTCTGGCTTTCAAGCTGCTAGATAAAACTGGAGGCAGACAGTGGTGGCTGTGCTCAGAATGTCTGATTATATCATTTTGTTCAGTTTCAAGGGAAATCAGCTGGAGTGGATCTAGGATAAGCCATGGAAGACAATATAATACTCTCCTTCCAGTCCCTTTCATGTACAGAAAAAGGTACTGAGATGGAGTTTTGGCTCTCTTAACCTCAAATTACATTTTCTCAATAAGAAGAGACCAATTTTAAGGTCTCTGGTATCAGAAAATTACAGGAAATGAATTCATCAGAACTCTGAAAATTTTATCAGCATAGAGGGCTAATCAGCAAACTCCTGGTGACCAAAAACCAGCTTCAAAACCCTTGTCTCTGCATACCTGAGGTAGTTCCTATCATATCCCTGCTTTGAATCTTTTTTTTTCCTAACAAAATAGAGACAGGAACCCAGAACAGTCACATGACTCCCGAATCCCCAAAACTCACCATTGACAATCAGTTGTATGGTTAGGTTTTTGTAGAGGCCATGCTTGATGTTGCTCAGGGCAAAAGTGTAGTTCCCAGCATGCTTTACATTCACTTCCAGTATTGTGAGTTTGTACTTAAGAGGATCAGGCTGAATGGTATGGTTTACTGGGAGTGGCTTTCCGTCTTTGAACCTGTGAGGCATGGGGAAAGAATGATTAGTACAGTGCTGACCTCTAGCACATCCAGCTTTCTGGGGCATTTGGGTTAGGCTTCATCATAATCAGCAAGGAAAGGCAAAACATTGGAATCATTTCCATACAATTCCCAGGCTGGAGTACCTTAGAATAGCCACACTGGTAGTTAAAGATTGAATCTTTCTCTTCCTCTTTCCTTAATAGTCAAAACTTTTGGAAAGTGCCCTCAGTTATGCTTTCACTTCTTCACTTTCCATCCATTCCTTAACATTTTAAACTCTGGTTTTCCTCCCTGACACTCTTTCAAAATCATATTCCCCAAGTTCACCAGCAGTGCCTTATTTATGAAAGCCAGTGACCTTCTGTCAGTATTTATAACCCTCAGGTCTTCTGAATTGTTTGACTTAGTGACCAAGTCTTCCTCTCTTAGCCTCTGGGACACTGTTCTAATCATTGTTTCTCTCTCTTCTTCCCTGACTCGTCTTCTATTTCCTTCCCCCTTAAATATGTGCTCCATACAGAGCAAGCACTTAAAATATTTCAGCAGACCAGTGAAATGAGAAAGAGGGCTTTGAATAAGAAATTTTAGGAGTTGCTAGTGAGCTGAATACATGTAGGGTGTTGTGTAAACATCAGTAATTCATAGTAGTAGGATAAGAAAGGCTTATAAACAACCCACCCCCAATATAAATAAATGTTCCCCTGGGTTCCACCTTTGGGCTATTTTCTCTCTATGCACTCTGTCTGGGGGTATTTATCCATTCTCCAGTTTACAGCTTCAACACCTACTTTCAGACCCATACTTCCAAATATTCATTAACCGCCTCTAAATGAGCTCATCATCGTGTTTCTTTCATGCTCCCCTTTTCATCCTGATGAAACTCATGCTGTTAATAGCACCACCAGTCTCATATTCCACCAAACTTGAAAACTGTGAAGCATTTCAGATCCTTGGGTTTTGATTCATATATCTAACTGGATACTGAATCCTGAAGATTCTCCTCTGCAATGTTTCTCTGATCTATCCCTTCTTATATTCCCATTGTCTCCAGATTATGCAGGCCCATATTATGTCTCACATGAACTATTGCTAAAACCCCCTAAACTGGTAGCTATTTCTCCAGTCTTTCTCCTTTCCAAACCACATAAGGCCACATTAATCCTCCTAAAGCTTAGCTTCAAATCTATCACTCCTGACTCCAGAATCTTTGATGGTTCTCTATTACATACCTTAATAAGCAATACAGATAACAACAACAGCAACAATTTATCATTTACTCCTCAGAACAATTCTATAACATAGGACATCATCATCCAGATTTTACAGATAAAGAAACGGAAGTTCAGAGGATTTAAGTAACTTGGTTGGTAACTTGATGAACTGGAACTGGTACACAGGTTTGTCTGGCTCAAAAACCCATATTCTTTCTACCTTATCACTTCTTATCCTAGTATTCAAGGACCTCTATTAAACTGGGTAAGGTCACCTTCCAGACTCCCTCCAAATCTGAGATTGTGGAATTCTACAGTGGTTTGGCTACTTTCCCATCCATACCTCTTCCTCTCTTTTCAGAGTAGAAAACACATTTTTTTCCAAACATATGAGAGATCAAGAAAGGAAAGAGGAAACAAAGAAATCTGTGGAGGAGGAGATAAAGCACTAGTTTCTGAGGCTGTGAGTCTCCTGAAAATAGGGTTAGGGTTAGAGTATATTTCTGAGTCTTCAGTACCGACCCCAGGTTCTGCTACATGACTGACCCTCAGTAAGGGTGTGTTGAAGGGGCAGCTCTTAAGGGTGGGGGTTAAAATACTCTGGGAAACAGAGACACCCAGGAAAGAATGCTCTACTTACCACGTTATATTGGGGCGAGGGAAAGCATCCACCCTTACTCCCATTTTGAACATACTTTGCCCAGCTGTCACCTCATAGATGTGTCTTCTCTTGTAACTCACATTGAGGAAGCCTTTCTCTGGAAGTAGAACAAGGATGGAGTCAGAAAAAGAAGGTATAACTGAATCCCAATTTTGTTCACCCTTTCTATTAGCAGTCACATCCTTCCCAGCCCCAGAGGATCAATCTCAACAGTCATAAGCTGGTGTTTCTCAATGTGGATTGGAGGGAAGCACTGTTGGCATTTTGTACGGGATAATTCTGTGTTGTGCAATACTATTTTAAAATTTGAAGGCTGTTTATAATCCTTGCTCTGTTCAATCATTGCCAGTAGTAACTCCTAGTCATTTTTATAAAGAAAAAATGCCCTCATGCATTTCCAATACTTCCTGTGAGTTGAGAACTACCTAATTAAGCCAATCATGTTGGTCTTATTCCTTGCCAGGTGATTATTTAAACATGGATAGGTAATGTATTCCTGAACAATGAAACAAAAGGGTAAATTAGCTTACGGACTTCTTGGAAAGATTTTTGAAACTCTTAAAAAGAGACACAAGTCATGGGATTTTCACTTTTTCCTGTCTCTAAGACACTATTATTAGCATATGGGGTCTGGGACTGTGGCATGTGGTGACATGAGGGGCACTTTGAAGATTCTGAGAGTGGCAGAGTAAAACAGGGAAAGGAACCTGGCTTCTAGAGGACACTGCTGATCCATTAAGTCTATCAGCACTGGAACTGTAAACCTCAGGACTCCTCGTTGTATGAGATTATTGTCCTTATTTTCAGTCAGTTTTTCTTTTGCTTGAAACAAAAGGCAGCCCAATTGATAGCAGTGGCTATATGGAACCCAGAAGCTGATAGAACTAAGGTAGGTTACCTTACAAACCATACTGTAGAGGGTTGAACTGAGCTTAAATGGTTAAATTTCTTACTACAGAAAACACCCAGAATGTGTGTGTTTGTATTTTTAAGGATTTGTGTGTGGATAGATATTAGTGTTTGTGGCTTAGGGTTCTCATGTATACATGCAAAAATTAGGTATATCTATATAACTGTGCTAGGATGCATATGGATATCAATGTGTGTGAGCATGTGTGAGGATATGTGTATGCATGCATATGTATGTGTATGTGTCTTTGTAAGAAAAGAACTTCACAAACACAAGGTAATCAGATTAAATTGAAGTTCACTTAAGTCTTTCCACTAGGCAATCTATGGTCACACTGATATCAGAAAAACAAGCTAGAAGCACCCTCAAACATTATATTATGATGATGAGTAAAATGATGATGATGATAGATAGATGAGAAAAATGAAGCTCAGGAAGTTATCCAAGGTCATACTGCAAATTGGCAAAGGAGAGAGAAGATTCAAGAATCTAGTCTTTACACAGACCAAAATACTGATGAGCTACTTCACCCCAAGTTCTTAAAACATACAACTATTAACTAGTCAACAAGATGCAAAAGTGTGTGAGTTAAATCACAGTGCTCCCCATGGCAGAGTGAAAGAACAAAAAAGGGACTTCCTGACATTTGCTAGCTTTTCTGATTTCCACACCAAAGCACTGGGACTCTAAGCCTTAGAGACCGTAATACTGGGAGAGAAAATGAAGATATGTCTGCATGATTCCTTATACCGTGTTTCCTCAAAAATGAGACCTAGCCGGACCATCAACTCTAATGCATATTTTGGAGCAAAAATTAATATAAGACCCGGTCTTATATTAAACTAAGACCCGATATTATATCATTATATTATATTGTATTATATTATATTATACCCAGTCTTATATTATATTAAAATAAGACACGGTCTTATATTAATTTTTGCTCCAAAAGATGCATTAAAGCGGTTGGTCTGGCTAGGTCTTATTTTCAGGGAAACATGGTACATAGGGAGACAACAGAAGGCAGGCCAGTCCTCAAGAAAGAATTGGGAAAGAAAGTTTTACATACTGTACACTGTGATGGTGATGTTGGCTTGCAGGGCATTGTTGTTGTCTTCCCTGCAAATGTACAAACCCTTGTCTTCCATAGTTACATTCCAGATGGTCAAGTTGCTATAGCTTTTGTACACAGGGGACCCTTGATACAAGTTCCTTTTCACTTCACAACACCTGGGTATTGTCTTGGACTGTGGGGAGGGAAAGAAAAAAGGAATATAATTTCAATTGATACTATTGCGCACTCTTGGGTACCTAACTTATCACAGCTCTACAGGAAGCTGAAGAAAATCCCTATGAAGAGCTGACATTTTTCCTGCACTTCTATTAAATCACATATATAACTAATGAACCTTGATATGATGCAAAGTGAAATGCCAGTCCCCCAACAAGACTGTCCTCCTTAAATGCAGAAGCTGCTTATTACTCAGTTTTGTTGATCCGCTTAGCACTTTGCCTGGTTCTTGACCCAGAGTAGGAACCGACTGGGAATGGCAGGGAGAGAGGATATGGGCAGATTTGTAAATATTTGGAGTAGGGACAGTGTCCTTACATCTTGCCGATTAAACACCCAGTTCAGTTTGATTCGTCCATTGAACGTGGTCTCTGCAACACACTGCAGGAAAAGGGTGTCTCCCATTAGAAGTCTCTGGTGGTTGTATCTGATGGAGATATTTTCTCTCTTGGTTTCTGGAAAATAGATCATATAGCATGGTGATACTGACAAAGAAGGCAAGGTTAAAAATCTTGATTATGGAGTATATTTTAGAATTCCCAATTCCTCATTCCCTTTCTTAGTTGGGAAATGTAGACTCAAAACCAAAACAGAAGGTTCCATGATTCAGAAACCACTAGATGAGATTTTACATAAACTATATCAAGAAACTTGGTGGTGGTGGCAGGGATTATCTTTCTAGTTCTTAAGGTTTTTCAGTGAAAAGGATTCTAGAATCCTGCTTAGGAAATTTTATAACCAGTTCAATAACCTCTCCATCAGGAAGATTTTCGTTCTACTATCTCAAGCCATTCAGCCCTTCTGTGGCTAACTCTGCCACCTTTCTGAATTCTCTGAGTAACGGGTCTTCCCTGAGTTAGAGGCCCATCTTGACTTCTATACAAAGGCAACATTAACACAGAGCTCCAAGATGTCTATTGTTTAGCCACAATATATGCTATCATTTCATAGTTTTATAAATACTTATAAAAGCTCAGTATTTATTGCTAGACGCTGCCAAACCATTAATTTTATGGGTCAACAAATCAGGCAACTGGAAACAGTCCAAAACTGGGCTTATTTTTTCTTTCTTTTTTTTTTTTTACTGACATACATACAGTTCTTAAAACAAAAGCTTAGAATCCCTGGTTATTAATATGGAAGAGATTGTAGCTGGAGTAAGGTTTATACAAATAGGAAGTGATTCTCAGGAGGAGCAGGATCCCATTTCCTAACCTGAAAGCACAAGATCACGTACCCAAACGCTGTGGGAGATACAATGACCTGTGTGTCTTCCCATTGACTTCAGCAATGCACTGGAGCATGCTGCTGTAGAAGTGGTAGGAGGGTCGGGTCACAGTGAAGCCTTTCCGGGGATCCCAGTTTTGGCTTGCATAGCTGAATGTGGCAGAGTGTAACTGCGGGGCAAGGAAAAGAGGACACAGGAAGACATAAATGTAAAGTTCTCACCAGTCCTCAGTATCATGCCCAAGCGATCTGCTTTGAAGCCATAGGAGAGAAATAGCATGTCCTCCCCCTCTCTGGCCCAAACTGCCTCCGGATTGAGTCTGGGATGGTTAGCCTTTGTTTTCTTCTCAGAGATTAGCACAGCTCTGGGCTCAGAGTAGATACTCAACAAATAATAATTGTACTAGTAAACACTTACACAACACTTGCTATGTATGTGCCAGGCACTGTATTAGCTCATTTAATCTTCACAACAACCCTATGAGGTAGGTATTACTGTTACTCTCATTTTACAGATGAGGTTTATAGGGGATACCTTGCCCAACTGATTGCTTATTATTAGATTAAATATCAAGGCTCAGATTTCTTCTGTTAGAGATGTTTAGAGCCTATACTAAGATTCACTATGGCCTTCTTTTTAAGATACGTGAGAGAACCAGAACTGTCAGGTTCCCAGTTTCTACATCTGGTCATCAGGGCATCTGATATTTACTGATGCTCTGTCACTGTGGGTGGCTCTTTCTGTCTCAGGAAAGGACATGTGAAAAAGACTTTAATGAACTTAGTGGCCTACATAAAGTCCATTTGTAGCTGGTATTTTCATTCATTCAATCAAACATTTAACATGTAATAGTGTCTACTCTGTGCTAGGCCCCAGGGTTCTAGCTGCAAACAGTATAGACTGAATGCTTACTCTCAGCTAGTGCTTTCTAAACAGACCTGGATTGCTAAATCTTCTTTTGGTGAATAAAAAAGTAATACATACCAATTGTGAATATTTTTCAAAAATATTGGAGAAAATAATGAAAAATACTAATGACTTATAACCCAGAAACAGCCACGAGGAACAACAAAACATATTTACTTATAGTCCTTTTGCTATGTAGGTATACATTGTTACATAAATATACTTATACTGTAAATACAATTTATCCTGTTATTTTCCATTTTACATTATATCATTAGCATGTTCTCATATTACTAAAAACTTTTCATAAACATAATTTTAATGGCAGTATAATATTGGTTATTTTATTATTTATTTAACCATTCTTTTATTGTTAAATGTTTGTTATAATAATTTTTGGTTTTGCTATTTACAATAATGTGGCAATGAATATATCTATGTTTAAGTCTTTGCTTATTCACCAGACATGATGCATAATTATTAGGTCAAAGGGTACAAGCATTTTCCAGGCACTTGATGTATTTTGCCAAAGTCCATCACAGCAAGACTATACCAATTAATGTCCACTGGTGTGTGAGAATAGACCCTATATTTTAAGGAGGATCTTTACAAATTGAAGCATGACCAAAAGAGGATGATCAGAACTATGAAGTTTCTGGAAGCCTTGTGCTATAAGGAATACTTTAAGAAACAGAACGTTTTTAGCCTGACAAAAGAGAACATTTGAGGATGGAAAGTGGTAGGTGAGATTGGTGATTGGTTGGGGGTGGGGTAGCTCTTTTCCTAGTATATGAAGAATTCTTACTTGGGAACTTGGGAGAAGAATTAAACTTGAGTATAACTTCAGAGGGTAAAATGATGACCCATGAGTGGAAATGACAATGATGCATATTTTGACTTAATCAGAAGATAGTGACCTCATGAAGGAAGAGCTGGATGACTATTTGTCTGGGATGCTATAAAAAAAATTTTGTATCAGGTAGAAAATTAGACTCCAAGGTCTCTTCCAACACTGAGGTTCTATCTCTTTTTTTTTTTTTTTTTCAGTGTTCATAAATACAGTTTTATTGGAACATGACCACACTGATTCATTTACATATTGTCTATGGCTGCTTCGGGGTTTACAATCGCATAATTGTGACAGAGAACATATGGCCTTCAAAGCATAAAATATTTATTTTCTGATCATTTACAGAAAAAGGTTGCCAATCACTAGTCAAGCCTAAGCATTTGTCTATGTTATCCAAAAGTTTATAAATATAAATTTTGCAGCCACTTAATATTCCATCAACTATGTTTATTGCCAATCAAAATTGAATTTTAAAAATTATATGAAATGTTACTGAAGGCATTATGAAACAGGCATTCATAAATTGCTAGGTTCTATCTCTTTTTGACTCCCAGTTTAGTTCTCTTATTATTACCCAACAGAATCTACTCAGAGACTTCTTATCCTTAACCTCAGAATAAGATCATCATTTTTGTCTAATAAAACAAAACTTAGAGTTGAAAGTTTACCACATTTCTTTTTAGTTTCATGTCTTTTAACTTCTTAATTATTAAATCAAATCAAAATATTTAAAAGCATTTTTCAAAAATCACTTTTCACCAGAATCTTTGTTGGACCCTTTTGAGAAGCCCTTATATCATTACTAATTTCACCATCACCTAAATGTACTTAACTACCAAACACTAGGGTCCTCAGTGAACCTAACAATTAAAAATCAATAGCATGAGATAAGGAAAACACAAATAACATGGGATAATTTTTTAAAAAGAGAGAATGACTGAGAAGGTAACTGAATCCAGTAATAGAGGAGAGTCAAAAAACTTGAGTTTATTGCATGCTTATGCAGAAACTCAGTGTCAGTGGGATACTAAAATATTCCACAATCTGATTGCAAAGCCAAAATGAAAACTCTGTGTCTTAATTGGTTTTCCATTTGATCAACTAAAGCTTCAGTCCTAAGAAAGCACTTCATTCACTTAATTAATGTTGTAGATCAGTGGTTCTCAAGAGGATGGGGGAGGGGGTTTGCTCCCCAGGGGACATTTGGTAAAGGGAGGAATGAGTTGCTAGTGGTATCTAGTGGGTAGAGGCCAGGGATGCTGTTAAACATCCCTCAATGGACAGGATAGCCCACACCCAACAACAAAAAACTATCTGAAACCACATTTCAGTAGTGCCAAGGTTAAAAATCTCTGCTATTAGATTCAAAATCTCTCTGTTCTGCCCTTCCCCTTCCCTTCCATCCTAAATTAGATCTATATTAGACACTTAATTTATCTATATTAGACACAGTTTCTCAGAATAGGACCCTCCTCTTATTATTGTCTCTACCCCTTCCTACTAACCTGCTCTGACATCCCTCTCCCTACTACACAAACATGTGATTTAAGTATGTAGCTGGTATGGGAGCTGCCAATTTCATACAAAGCCTGCCTCTCTGGCCACAGTTATTGGTCAAGAAGTGGGCATAGGATTCTAGGTAGGGCAATTAAACCCTTCCTATATTTTCTAAGTTGATAATTTTCTAATTTGTTGTCAGAGAGGGAATGCCTCTCAGTTCTTCTTTGGCAATGAAGACTTACTGCAGTGTAGACAACCACATCCCCTTTATGAAAGAAGCAGGTCTGTGGTATTTGAGAGAGGAGCTGTTACTGAACACATGCCTCTGAGGCTTAGCCATACTCTTCCTTTTGAAATACACTTTCGATTTTACCTAAGGCAATTCTAGTATGTTGGATTTGGTTGGATTTCTATAACTTTCAACCAATAATACTAGCTATCCCTTCATATTTTCATCTCTATTTGTGTTCTTTTCCCAATTATCTACCTATGGTGTTTCTGCTTATTTATCAGGACCCAGTTGTCACTAGCTCACCCCCTCACTTAAGACTGCCTTAGGCAAGTAGTCTCTTCCTCCTCTGCACTCCTATTGTGTCTGGTACATACAGGCATCTAATAGGGCATTTGTTCAAACAAATTACTAAGGCCAGTATGAAATCTTCTCCCAACACACACACACACACACACACACACACACACACACACATACACACACTAATACCACACTACTTGGTAGGCAATAATTGAACCCTGAGAACATCAAATGTGGATATTAAATGAGATCATGCAAGTAAAGCTCTCAGCGGAGTGTCTGGCACTGGTAAGGGCCTATAGTGGGTTGAATAGTGATTCCCCCCAAAAGACATATCTACTCGGACTTGTGAATGAGATGTTATTTCTGTAAAAGGTTGTATCTGTAAAAGGAATCTTTGTAGATATAACTAACTTAAGGATCGTGAGATGAGATCATCCTGGATTAGGCTGGGCCCTAAATCCCATGATATATGTCCTTATAAGAGACAGAAGAAGAGAAAACACACAGAGAGACAGAGGGAGGAAACCATGTAAAGACAGAGACATAGGTCAGTGTTATGCAGCCCCAAGCCAAGGAATGTGTGGAGCCACCAGATGCTGGAAACGGCAAAGAAGGATTCTCTCCTAGAGGCTTTAGGGGAAGCATGTCCCTGCCAACACCTTGATTTCAGACTTCTGGCCTCCAGACTCATGAGAGAATATATTTCTGTAGTTTTAAGCCATTCAGTTTATGGTAACTCATTATGGTAATTTGCTTTTACTATATTTGGGCAGTGCTTGGCACAAAGTAGTAAGTGGTACTTGTGTTGGACTGAAGCAAATTATATTGAATTTGACCTCAGGATGAGTTGTGTTTTTCTTCTTCATGAATTTGGCTTTAGTTACTGTTAGTATTGGGTAAATTCCCTTGAATACACTGTTGGCTCTCTTTTAACTAAAGCTCACTTCTGCTGAAGCAACACGTTAGAAAAAGGGGCACTCTTCTCTCTCCTCCACCTTCTGAGTATCACTGAAATCCAGTGATGCGACTGACAAGGCAAGAAGGAGAAAGCAAACACTTATGTGGGTCTTGTGTGACAGAGCAGGAAGTAGACATACACAACCAAGAAGTGAAATTTCAGTCCTAATGATCGTCATTATACAGTACTTTTAGTTGTACAGCCTATTGCATTTTACAAGGTATATCCACATTCAGTCCCCTACCTGGCTAAAGATCATTATCCAACCTGCATACCGTGCTTCCCTGAAAATAAGACCTAGCCAGACAATCAGCTCTAATGCATCTTTTGGAGCAAAAATTACCTGGTCTTATTTTACTATAAGACCGGTATAATGTAATATAATATAATATAATATAATATAATATAATATAATATAATATAATATAATATAATATAATATAATATAATATAATATAATATAACATAATACCGGGTGTTATATTAATTTTTGCTCCAAAAGACACATTAGAGCTGATTGTCTGGCTAAGTCTTATTTTCGGGGAAACACACTATTTACAGTGTGATTAAAAAAAACAACTCTCCTATACCTTCTTCAGGGGCATCCCTTTTATCCACCTCTCAGATCACAGTAGCCAAGCTTCAGGCTGAAACTCGTGTCTAAGGGTTGATGTAGGGTCTTCAGCCTATAGCTCTCTTTAAATGGCAGCAGTTAAGATGAATTTTTTTATTCAAAATACAGTGAGATAATAAAGAAGTTAACATGAACTGTGGAAAATGTCAGTCGATTATAAAAGAATGTGGAATGTTATGGGATGGTGTTTTGAATCTCCTTTGAGTGGAAGGGGGTTTTCTGGCTACCATGAGATTGCCTACTCTAATTAAATCTTAGGTAGAACAGCAGCTAAGGCCTTAGAGAAAAGCAAATCCTGGTTATATCTCTACTCCCATACCCAGGGACATCCTCTGGAGGTAAATTGGCTGACTAGTGAGGTTTAATTTTAGAAAAGGATGTCTGAAATTAGCCAGTTCAGTCCCTTCCCCACCTAGTGTTTCCTTTTGGCAGAAGAAAGAGACACAGTGACTCCAAGTCCCACCGGAGGCTAGCCTGGAGAGGAGGAAAAGGAGTCCTGGTGGGTGGATCAGGCCACCTTCCCTACATAGTAGGTAGAGGAAGGATGAGGTGGCCAGCCAAGCACATAAACTCTATTACAGACTGCATCCTCCCTGATCCACCTATCCCCACGCACCACTGCTTCTTTTTGGACCAAGTCGCAAAGACAAGGAGCACCTTCCTTTTTCCTTTAGAAGAGTTGATAGAATGTCCCAGGGAAGAGTGGGAGCTGGTGGCTCAGTAGAGAGAGGACTTCAGCATGGCTCTGAGGACTGCTTCACTGAGCATATAAAGGACTTTCTAATAACCTTAGGGGCAGACAGCCTTGGGAAGAGGAGGGCTTACCAAAAAGGATAGTGTGGCCTTCATGGAGTAGCTAGCAGATTCCAGGGTCTGGTGGAACTTGTTAGAGCTTATATTCTCCTGCCAAGTGGGCTTATGCATCTTCCTATGCCACATCAGCTGCTGCTACCAGACAATTTCCTGGCTGACCCACCTCTTAGCTGTCACAGCTGTACTGACAAAAGGCACTGGGGAAAGTGCCAACACTCCCTCTATAGAAGCAGAATAAGAGGATCTTTGCCTGCTGCTGTGGAAGGTTCACAACTTTTCCCTAACAAGAAAATGAGAAAGGGCTTGGGAGCAAAGGAACAGCGCAGCCAGGAGAGGAACAGAGGTAGCCTGTCACTCTGAAGGAGGCCATGAACACTGGAAAGGGAATCAGAATACCTGGGTTTTACTTTTGACTCTTACCTTTATGAAATATAGACCATAAGCAAGTTCTTCCTTTTCTCTAAGCCTAAGATCCCTCATATGTAAAATAGAAATAATAAAGCCAGTTTTATCCACTTTACAGAGCAGTTACATGTGCATTTCAAAGGAGATGATATACATGAATCAATTTTAAAATTTGTAGTAATGTTATACAACTATGGATGCTGAGGGCTTTGGTAGCTGTGAAGTGATCTACAAGGGACATATGTTTCTACGTTTATCACCAAGATTGATTTAACTAATCAAGCTAGATAGGTGGGTTTCCACTCCCTCTCCTCTTCTCCTTATACGTATTTCTGAAAACTATCCATCATTTTCACTCTATTTAATAAAAACAAACAATCTGGCCCCAGATCTCTGGACATGGATATTTAAATGTCATCCACATTGGTCCTTACAGGACATCTAAGCATCTAAGCATCCATCTCCTTTCCCCCTACTTTGTACAACCCTCTTGTGGTGACACTGGTCCAAGGCAAAATGGTAGTATGTCTGCTTCTATGTGCTGCTTCAAAGAAGCAAACACAACATAGCTGGAGCAAGTACCAAAAATGAGACTGAAATACTGTCCGCTACTCTCTGTATTTCATACTCTAAATAGCAGCAAGTCCTCTATCTGAGATCCCGATAATGCAACTTACCAACTGAAGCTTGACATTGACATCAGGAGAAGTGACCCGACATGGCACAACCACCTCTTGGGTTCCAGTAAACACAGTGATCACCAGTGGCATATCGCTGTAGGTCTGCACAAAGATCTGCTTGTCATCTGCCGGGGTGAGAAATTAGACCAGGGTTGGTATTGTCATCAGGTTAGAGTCCCTAGTTTTTATACGACCCTTAGAGATTATTATATTTATTTCTCTACTATAAGAAACTAAGGTTCAGAGAAGGAAAAGGACTCAACAAGGGAATCAACCAGGACTTGAACACAGGTCTCCTTACTCCCAGGCCAGGGATTTTTTTTCACAAGGGCCAGGAAAGTACACAAGTCTGTTCATAAAGGTAAGAGAAATCAATTCTGTTAGTTCAACCTCACTAGGCCACATGGTACAAGTCAAATCTCTCATCCACATCATGGTGTTTCTGACACACATCAAACTTTCCATCATCTAAACTCCCTACTGCTTTTCCATATAAACTGCTTTAAAACATATGGGTTCCCTGCACATAATGATTATGTCACAACCATTTGAGCTAATATCTATAGTGATTAATAAATTAGGCATATTATAATTGTATACCAATGATGATCATTTATTTCAGTACCAGCTCCCCATACACATGAAAATCAAATTACTACTGTCCTTTTATAAATGAAAATGCATTTGAATGACCACAAGCATGCTCAGCTTGCATCTACTTTGTCTTCTTACAAGAGATCTTGGACCCAATCAATAAATTTATAATAGGCACTTGCAGTGTAAGCACTTCTCACATTATAAGTAAGCAGAATGTCAATCAGAGAATTGAGAATACTTAGAGAAAGTGAGCTTTTAGTTGTGTATCTTTGAAAATAATCTTGGTTGCTATATATTCCTGCTTCCTCGGTTTTCCCTCTTCAACGGAACCTAATATTAGTCCTTATTCTGTACTTTGTCACTCCTCAACATGTCCTTGCTAGTACTTCTTAAACACTAAATACTGCACAAGACAGCTTACAAATTCTCCTGTTAGCTCCAATTTCTCTTTTTCTCTAATGTACGTTCATGCCTCAACTGTCCATTTTTTTTCTCTACAAGCTCTCTTCTTCAGTAATCACAGCTCCTTCTGTGGCTTCAGTTAGAGATCATATTTATGACTTTATTTATACTCCAGCAATTCTCCTGCAAAACGTCCAGCCATTTGTCTATCTGCAGTCAAGAGATGTCTCTTGAGCTGAGCTACAACCACTTGACCTTCCGTGATATAATCTAAAACATATCATGTTCCTTCCAAAAACTCCTTTAATTTCCCATCTCTTTTAATGGCATCAGAAATCTCTCACTTACATAGGCTACAAGTCTGAAATTGATTTTGCTTCCTCTCCATAACACTAACATTTATTTTTGGATTTACCTATTTGTTAGATTATGCTGCTAAAATATAGGTATGACTCAATCAGTCAATATTTGAATTTAAGGAAAGTGGATGGGGAAGTAATAAGAGGGAGAAAATTATGGGATATCTCAGGGAGAACTGAAGAGTAAAAAGGTCCATAATTAGAGGCAGAATAGATGCAAAAAGGAGCAGGTGATGACTACTAGAGTAGAGTGGGAGTAAAAAAACACCAAACTGTGCTCAAGAGAACTGTGTTCAAGTAATAATAACAGCAATGGCCACTGTAAAACAAAATTGCTGTTATGTAACAGTGTTAGGCAAGTTACATCTATCCTCTTCATTAAGCATCATAACAATTCAGAGTGATAGGTAATATTATCCTCAATTTAAAGATGAGAAAACTGAGGGTCAGCAATTATATAAATCACAGAGATAGAGTTAGGAGAGCCAAGACTTGTGGTATCTATGCTAATAAGCTCCATCCATCTCTGGAACCTTCAGAGAGGTCCTAGCATCAGCTTTACAAAGCCATATCCAAGAATCAAAGGGTTTTGAGAAGCAGCTGAAGAAGTAAATCACTCAAATAAACTCTTGTCTTATAACTGATCATATCAGCTAAAGAAATTTCAGCAACCACAAGGAGATAGTGCCTATTTATCCAGAGAACATGGCAAAGAATGTGTATAATGCATCCTTACAGTGGTGCACATGGGCAAATCACAACCAAGTATCTGGTCTTAGCAATATTTTTCAGGATATGTATCCACAGGCAAGGGCAACAAAACTAAACAAAAACATCAAACCAAAAATCTTTTGCACAGTGAAGCAAACAATCAACAAAATAAAAAGACAACTTACTGAATGGGATACTTGCAACTGATATATCCAAATAGGGGTTACTATGCAAAATATAAAGAACTCATAAAACTCATCATCAAAAACACAAACAATCCGATTAAAAAATGAGTAGAGGACCTGAACAGACATTTCTCCAAAGACATAGAGATGGCCAACAGATATATGGAAGGTGCTCAACATTACTAATCATAGAAAAATGCAAATCATAATCACAGTTAGATATCACATCACACTTGTCAAAACAGCCATTATCAAAAAGACAACAAATAACAAGTGTTGGTAAGGATGTGGAGAAAAGGGAATTCTCATGCACTGTTGGTAACTTGGTGTAGCTGCTGTGGAAAACAGTATGGAGGTTCCTCAAAAAAATTAAAAATAGAACTACCATGTGTATCAGCAATTCTACTTCTGGATATATTTATTCTGAAGAGAACCAGAATGCTAATTTGAAAAGATATATACACTCTTATGTTTATTGCAGCATTATTTACAACTGCTAAGATATGGAATCAACCTAGGTGTGCATCAATAGATGAATGGATAAACTATATATATATATATATATATATATATATATATATATATATATATATATATATATATATATATATATATATATACAATGGTTAAAAAAGGAATGAAATCTTGCCATTTGTGAAAATATGGGTGGGCCTAGAAGGTATGATGCGAAGTGTAATAAATCACACAGAGAAAGACAAATACCGTATGATTTTACTTAATCTAAGAAAACAAAACAAATGAACAAATAAAACAAAATGGAAACAGACTAATAGATACAAATAAACTGAAGATTGCCAGAGGGGAGGAGGATGGGGAGATACATGGAAATGGTGAAGGGAAATTAGAGGTACAAACCGCCAGTTATTTAAAAAAAAGTCACAGGGATGTAATGTACAGCATAGGGAAAATACTCAATATTATCATAATAACTTTGCATCATGACAGGTGGTTACTAGATTTATTGTGATTACATCGTAAGAAATATAAATGTTGAATCACTATGTATTTTTACCTGAAACTAATATTTTATGTCAACTATAATTTAATTTAATTTAAAAATCACAGAAGTACTTACTTTTATCTAAAGTGAT
The DNA here is from genome assembly GCF_057876585.1 of Rhinolophus sinicus. Lineage (NCBI taxonomy): Eukaryota > Metazoa > Chordata > Mammalia > Chiroptera > Rhinolophidae > Rhinolophus > Rhinolophus sinicus. The sequence goes on along the minus strand of NC_142518.1, from coordinate 44,602,821 downwards.
CTTTCTGTTCCTGCAGTCCAATATCTAATAGCCAAAAGTAAAACAAAGAGACACTTGGACTCTTTCCAAACTATCCTAAGAAAATGACTTAGGAGAATCAAAGCAGGAGATGAAAGAAATCTGGGCTTAGACTCATTACTGGCTAGAGTCTTCATAAAATTTGACTTTCTGTAGTGATCTCAAGCCCTCTACCCTCTCACTTTAGTTTCAATACCCAGGGACTGGGAGCCACATCTCCTCACTTTTGCAAATGGCCTAATGGAGGGGGTTCTTGGTTAACCAAAGCGAACTTGGAAGCTTGGATGAGATTTCTAAAACCCCTCAGCTCTAACATTTTGCTTTATCTATGAGTCTACTGTGGGGAATCTTTGATAGATCCTTGTTGAATTAAACTATAAATCAGCTTTCCTAGTTGATCAGCTTCTATGAGAGCAACTTGTATGGAGTTGGGTGGTGCTGGCCAGAAAAAGGGTGGGATCCCTCAAAAAACTCTGCAATTGGTAACCCCAGACAATAGGTCCCACATGAAGTAGGGACAGTCTACCCTAACAGCTCATGTTTTCAAGATGCAGAAAAATATATGGGGGGGGGGGGGAGACAAGGAGACCAGAGAATCCACAGTTACAGTCAGCATAAAGAACAGTTGCTCTCAGTATAAGACATGGCCAACTACTGCCACAATTACTATCAGCACCTACTACAGTTTATGGCACATGGCAGACAATAAATATTTGTTGAGTGAGTGAAAATTACTACTGATATAAGGTTGTAGGACGTATTACAACAAACAGTGCCAGTAGTAGAGGTATTTCCAAATGAGTAAATTGAGGTGCCTAAAAGATAAATGATATTCCTTTCATATAGGAACAAGGCAAAAGTATAGATATTCAAATTAAGGGCCCAAAGAAGTAGACTGGCGGCCTAGTTAGACTTCAGTATTTTACCATCAAGGAGACTTGGAACCACAATACTCTCTCCAGCTCCAGTACCTTACTTATGGAAGTTGGGGAGCTGAGTCCCTAAGGTCCTCACTTGCAAACTTTGACTTCACATTTTATAAATCAATTTTCCCATCACTCTTCAGGCTCCCAATTCTAGTATATTTTCTTATTAATTGCTCCTGTGCCTTAATCTCCAAACTGGGAAAATTAATATCTACTCATAGAGTCACAGTGAGAATTAAATAAGATAACATACTCATATATGCAGGTACTTGGCCTATACTGGGTGCTCAATTAATTATTTTTCTTCCTTCTGATTTTTTCATAGCAATACTGTACAAAGGAGAAATTTTTAAAAATGGATATGAACCCATACAACCGTTTGGTCACATTAAATATTGAAAGATTCTCATTTGCTTTCTCTCATGATAAAAATTTCAGAACCTACTTCTGAGACATAGGGATGCTCTGCTCATCAAACCTGTCTCCCTCATACCGCAATCCATTCCTTTCTACTCCATTCCACCTCTGTTCTCTTTGCTTGTTTGTTAAAACCCCAAAGTCCCACCTTCATCTCACCCCAAATCATAAATCCATTCATAATTTGAGAATGCAGGAGTGACGCCATAAAAATGGCAGCAGCAAGGTGGTCTTCTTGAGTTCTTCTCTGGAACATACAACAAATTGAATATCTATAACCCATCAAAGGACACTCTGCTCATCACACATAACAGCAAAGAGACTCCTACAAGGATTACTTGAAGGTGGGCAAACTGGACGAACAGGGGAAGAGGGAAGGGAGCCAAGTGGAGACGTGGCCGCATCAGCAGCAGACACAGGACATCCAAGGACAGAACAGAGATCACAAGAGACAGGAGGCAGGCTCTTTCCCTGCATCCCACAGCTGATCTCTCCTGCCCAGAGAGCAGCGTATCCAGCATTTGAGGCAGTAACCTCAGCTGAGACGTCCAGCTGGGCCCTAGGTTGGACAAAGGACTTAAACACCACACCTGGGCCCCTGCCCCCACTCTCCCAATCCTACCCCCATCCTTCCAGAGACACAAGCTGGCCCCTGAACAGAGGAGTAGTGTCACATTACAGAGGAGCCATAACACTCAGGATCTAGGAAGACCCGGCTTACAGCTCTGACCCAGGGAAGAGGCTGGGAAGAGTGTGACACTGCTGGGCTGGGAGAGAGAAGACTCCTCCATTCCCAGCCCCCACCTTTTCTGGCCTGCCTAGAGAAGGGCAATTACAACTGCGGAAACACTCCCAGGGGTCAGCAGCAGGCAGCAGACACAGCTCTGGGCTTTCAGCAGCTCAGAAACCTCCCACCCTCCACACACACACACACACACACACACACACACACACACACACACACACAAGGAAGAAGTGCCCTAAGACTCAGGAGACATGGGCACAGGGCTGGCTGTGTTACTCTCAGTGCGCGTATTTGCAGGCAAGAGCAGAAACTGCACTGACATTGTAAAACCTACAATCTAGTCCCCATACCCTCACTCATCTAGAACTGCAGTCCCAAGGTCACTCTGGGCACCAGGTGGCTAGCTCTGCCTGCACAAGATGCAGAGGACTCTTTGGTATAGCACAGGACAACCTGGAGATTACTTGGTGGGCTTAAGCCAAGACTGGCACTGCTTTTTTGTTTTGTTTTTGTATTTTTGATATTTTTGCCTGTGTTAAGTATTGGTTATCAGTTGTTTTTACATATGAGTGTATTTGGTTTTTTCTTTGTTGTTGTTGTGCTTGGTGATTTGCTTTGTTCTGAAAGTGCCCTACACCAGGGCCCAGCTCAAGAGGCACAAAATTCAACACACCTAGAGGCCAACTGAAGACCAAACCAGAGTATTACTGGGTTTGACCTACAAGTGACACACCCACAGGGTATTCTCTACAGGCACAAGAGCCCATAGGGGCCAAACCTCATTTGAGTGGTCAACCCTCATGCAGCAGAACATCCACTGTGGCCAGAGCGAAATCTCACAACTAGTCAGCCTAGGAGTCAATCCGACCTACTCACAAGCCAATAGCAATTAAAGACCAATTTTAACAGGACAATGTACACGACACAAGGGTCACCTTTGGAGAACACGCACATGAGAATAGGAGAATGGTGAAAGTCAAATATAAAGGACACTTACTACATAAGATAACCCAGCAAAAACCAAGAAACCTAGGGGATCTACCTAATACACTGAAGCAAACACAGAGAGTCAGCCAGAATGGGGAAACAAAGAAACATGTTCCAAATAAAAGAACAGAAGAAACCTCCAGAATTGGCACCAAAAGAAATAGAGGTTATCAACCTATCAGAGACAGAGCTCAGAACGATGATGATAAGGACGTTTAAGGAGCTTAGTGACAACGTAAAGAAGGATAGAGAAATCATAAAGAAAAAACATTTAGAACTAAAGAATGCAGTACCTGAAATAAAGAACACACATGAAGGAATTAACAGCAGGTTAAATGAAGCAGATGATCAAGTCAGAGACTTAGAAGATAAGTTAGCAGAGATCACCCAAACAGAACAACGGAAAGAAAAAAGAATTTTAAAAAATGAAGATGGTTTAAGAGACCTCTGGGATAACATCAAGTGCAACAACATGCGCATCACAGGAATACCAGAAGGTGAAGAGAGGAAGCAAGGGATTGAGAATATATTTGAAGTAATAATGTCCAAAAACTTCCCTAACCTGGTGAAGGAAACCAACATACAAGCCCAGGAAGTACAGAGAGTTCCAACCAGGATAAACCCAAACAGGTCCACACCAAGACACGTTGCAGTTAAAATGGCAAAGTTTAAAGATAAAGAGAGAATCCTAAAAGCAGCAAGAGAAAGACAGCAGGTTACATACAAGGGAACTTCTATAAGACTATCAAATGACTTTTCTACAGAAACATTGCAGGCCAGGAGGGAGTGGCAGGAGATACTCAAAGTGATGGAAAACAAAGGCCTACAACCTAGATTGCTTCATCCAGCAAGGCTATCATTTAAAATTGAAGGAGAGATAAAGAGCTTCCCAGAAAAGAATAAGCAAAAGGAATTTATTACCACCAAGCCAGCATTGCAGGAAATATTAAAAGGGCTTCTGTAAACAGAAGAAAGATGAAAACAATCTAACTACAAATTAAAAAATGGCAATAACTATGTACCTCTCAATAATCACTTTAAATGTAAATGGCTTAAATGCTCCAATCAAAAGACATAGGGTGGCTGAGTGGATAAGAAACCAAGACCCTTGCATATACTGTATACAAGAGACTCACCACAGATCAAAAGACACACACAGGCTGAAAGTGAAGGGTTGGAGTAAGATATTTCATGCAAATGGAAATGATAAAAAAGCTGGGGTTACAATGCTTTTAGCTGACAAAATAGACTTCAAAATGAAGAATGTACTAAAAGACAAAGATGGGCACTACATAATAATAAAGGGATCGATCCAACAAGAAGACATAACCCTAGTAAACATCTATGCACCCAACATAGGAGCACCTAAATATATAAAACAGATATTGACTCACATAAAGACAGAGATCAACAGTAAGACTATCACAGTAGGGGATTCCAACACTCCTCTGACAACAAGGGACAGGTCTTCCAGACAGAAAATCAATTTGGAAACAATGGCCTTAAATGACACATTGGACCAGTTGGATTTAATCGATATTTTCAGAGCATTGCACACCAAAGCTGCAGAATACATGTTCTTCTCAAGCACACATGGAACATTTTCTAAGATAGACCACATGTTAGGGCAGAAAACAGGTAAGCTTAAGAAAATTGAAATCATACTAATTGTCTTCTCTGACCTCAGTTCTATGAAATTAGAAATCAACTGCAGGAAAAAAAAATGGAAGACACACAAATTCATGGAGGCTGAATAACATGAATGGGTCAACCATGAGATTAAGGAAGAAATCAAAAGACATCTCAGGACAAACGAAAATGAAAACACGACGACACAAAATCCATGGGCTGCAGCGAAAGCAGTCCTAAGAGGGAAATTCATAGCAATGAGATTTACCTAAACAAACAAGAAAAAACACTAATCAACAGTTTATCTTCACACTGAAGGGATCTCACAAACGAAGAGCAAAATAAGCCCAAAGGCAGTACAAGGAAGGAGATAATAAAAATCAGAGTGGAAATAAATGAAATAGAGACCAGAAAAACAGTACAAAAGATCGATGAATCCAAAAGTTGATTTTTAGAAAAGATAAACAAAATCGACAAACCTTTAGCCAGATTCATCAAAAAGAAAAGACCCAAATTAACAAAGTCAGAAATGAAAGAGGAGAATGACAACAGAAAACACAGACACACACACACACAAAATTAACAAATTGCTATGAGCAACTATATGCCAACAAATTTGACAATCTGGAAGAAACGGACAATTTTCTAGAACCATACAACTTTCCAAGGCTAACTGAGGAAGAAAGAGAAATCCTGAGTAGACTGACTACCACCATGGAAATTGAATCAGTAATCAACACGCTCCCAACAAACAAAAGCTCTGGACCAGATGGCTTTACAGGTGAATTCTACAAAACATACAAAAAAGAATTATCACCTATTCTACTCAAGCTATTTCAAGAAATCCAGAAGGAGGGAAGACTCCCAAATACATTTTAAGAGGCCACTATCACCCTGATCCCAAAACCAGACAAAGACATTACAAAAAAAGAAAACTACAGGCTGATATCCATAATGAACACAGATTGAAAAATCCACAACAAAATATTAGCAAACAGAATTCAGCAATACATTAAAAAAGTCATACACCATGATCAAGAGGGATTCATCCCTGGTATGCAAGGGTGGTTCAACATCCACAAATCAATTTCTGTGATACACCACATAACAAAATTAAAAAAAACTCATATGATCGTATCAATAGATGAAGAAAAAGCATTTGACAAAATTCAGCAGCCATTTATGATAAAAACTCTGAAGAAAGTGGGAATAGAGGGACCATATCTCAACATAATAAAGGCCATATACGATAAACCAACAGATAACATCATACTCAATGGGAAAAACCTAAAACCATTCCCCTTAAGATCAGGAAAAAGGCAAGGTTGCCCACTTTCTCCACTTCTAGTCAACATAGTGCTGGAAGTTCTAGCCACAGCAATCAGACAAGAAAAAGAAATAAAAGGCATCCAAATTGGGAATGAAGAAGTTAAATTAACACTCTTTGCAGATGACATGATACTATATATAGAGAACTTTAAAGACTCCACCAAGAAACTATTAGAGCTGGTAGATGAATTTAGTAAAGTAGCAGGATACAAAATCAATATTCAGAATTCAGTTCCATTTGTAAATAACAATAATAAAATATCAGAAGGAGAAATTAAAAAAAAACAATCCCATTTACAATTGCTCCAAAGACTATAAAATACCTGGGAATAAATTTAACCAAAGAAGTAAAAGATCTGTACTCAGAAAATTATAAGACACTGAAGAAAGAAATGAAAGAAGACACAAATAGATGGAAACACATACCATGTACTTGGATAGAAAGAATTAATATCGTTAAAATGTCCATACTGCCTAAGGCCATATACAGATTCAATGCAATTCCTATCAAACTACCAATGACGTTTTTCACAGAAATAGAACATATAATCCTAAAATATATATGGGACCATAAAAGACCCTGGATAGCCTCAGAGTTCTTGAAAAATAAGAACAAAGTGGGAGGTATAACAATACCTGACATTAAATTATACTACAAGGTCACAGTAATCAAAACAGCATGGTACTGGCATAAAAACAGACACATAGATCAATGGAACAGAATAGAGAGTCCAGAAATAAATCCATGCCTATATGGCCATTTAATCTACGACAATGGAACCAAGAATGTGCGGTGGGGTAAAGACAGTCTATTCAATAAATTGTGCTGGGAAACCTGGACAGACACATGCAAAAAAATGAAGCTGGGCCACCTCCTTAAACCATATACAAAAATAAATGCAAAATGGCTTAATGACTTAAATGTAAGATCTGAAACCATAAAATTTATAGAAAAAAATACAGGAAGAAACTTCACAGACATTACCCGGAGTAAGATTTTTACTGATATATCCCCTCACGTGAGGGAAGTAAGAGAAACAATAAACATGTGGGATTACATCACACATTTTTTCACAGCAAAGGAAACAATCAATAAAACAAAAAGGGATCCTACTGAATGGGAAAAGATATTTGCCAATGGTATATCTGATATGGGGTTAATATCACAAATTTATAAAAAAGTCACTCAACTCCAAAATAACAAACAACCCAATTAAAAAATGGGCTGAGGATATGAAGAGACATTTTTCTAAAAAGGACATACAGATGGCAAACAGACATATGAAGAAATGCTCAACCTCACTAACCATCAGAGAAATGCAAATAAAAACCACAATGAGATATCACCTCACCCCAGTCAAAATTGCTATCATCAATAAATCAACAAACAACAAGTGCTGGCGCGGATGTGGAGAAAAGGGAACGCTTGTGCACTGTTGGTGGGATTGCATATTGGTGCAGCCACTATGGAAAACAGTATGGAGGTATCTCAAAGTTCTGAAAATAGAACTACCTTATGATCCAGCAATTCCACTCCTAGGTATCTATTCGGAGAAATTCAAAACCCTAATTCAAAAATCTCTATGCACTCCTATGTTTATTGCAGCACTATACATAACAGCCAAAACATGGAAACAACCGAAATGCCAACCAGTAAATGACTGGATTAAGAAAGTGTGGTACATTTATACAATGGAGTATTATGCATCCATGAAGAAGAAAGAAATCTTACCATTTGCAACAACATGGATGGACCTAGAGAACATTATGTTAAGTGAAATAAGTCAGACAGAGAAAGACAAATACCATATGATCTCACTTATATGTGGAATCTAAAGAAAACAATAAGTGAATGAACTAATCAGAAACAGTTTTGGAGACAGAGGAAAAACTGAGGGTTTCTAGATGAGTGGGGGGCTGGGGATAAGGGGGAAATTGAGGGGATTAGAAAACAGGTGGTAACCACAAGATGGCCACGGGGTTTTGAAAATTAATTTGGGGAATGTATTCAATAATGTTGTAAAGATTTTGTAGGGTATCGGATGGACAATTGTCCCATTTGGGAGACCACCTCAGGGATGATGTACATGCCTGATCACTTCACTGTACACCTGAAGCTGAACAATAATGAATGCCAACTATAAATATATATATATATATGTGTGTGTGTGTGTGTGTGTGTGTGTGTGTGTGTGTGTGTATGTATATACTTAAAAGAAGTGGAGTACAGCATTAGAAATAGAGACTGTGGAAATGTAATGGCTCTGTGCGATGTCAGAGGGATAGTGGATGGGGGAAGGGGGTTCACACAGTGTGAGGGACATAAATGGTAAATGTCTAAGTATTACTTTGTCTTGTGTACCTGAAACAAATAATAATAAAAAAGTATGCTGTTTTATCTCCGTGTATTTGTGTTTTGTCCAGCTTTCTTTTTGCAACTGATATCCAATTTCAAAGCGTTATGATCAGAAAATATGCTTGGTATGATTTCAATCTTCTTAAATTTGCTGAGACTGATTTTATGTCCAAATATATGGTCTATCCTTGAGAATGTTCCATGTACACTAGAAAAACATGTATAGTCTGATGTTTTAGGATGAAGTGCTCTATATATGTCAATTATGTCCATTTCATCTAATACGTCGTTTAGGGCTGTGATTTCGTTATTTATTTTCTGTTTGGATGATCTATCCATAGCTGTCAATGATGTATTTAAGTCCCCTCACATGATTGTGTTTTGCTCAATCTCTCCCTTTAGTTCTGTTAGTAGTTGCTCGGTATATTTCGGTGCACCCCGACTGGGGGCATAAATATTGATGACTGTTATGTCTTCTTGTTGTATAGTCCCCTTTACCATTATGAAATGTCCATCTTTGTCTCTTGTTACCTTTTTCACCCTGAAGTCTGTTTCATCTGATGCTAGTATGGCTACACCCGATTTTCTCTGGGTACTATTTGCTTGGAGTGTCAATTTCCACCCTTTCACTTTGAGTCTATGCTTGTCCTTGTAGCTGAAATGTGTCTCTTGGAGACAGCATATGGTTGGATTTAGTTTTTTGATCCAATCTGCTACACTGTGCCTTTTTATTGGTGAGTTCAGTCCATTTACATTTAGCATGACTATTGATAGGTGAGAATTTCCTGTCATTCTATCTTTAGTTTTCTGGTAAGTCTGTGTCTCCATTGTTTGTTTGCCTTTTTATTGTTGACTATTATTTCTGTGTGGTGGTATTCTATAATGCTTTCCTCTGTTTCTTCTTTTATTACAATATATATTTCAGTTCTCGATTTTTTTTGAGTGGTTAGTGTAAGTTTATGTAAAAGAAAGTTTGATATTTAGAGTGTTCCATTTTCTTCAGCATGCTTCCTTTCTCCATTCCCATATTCCGGTTCAGGCCTTTACTCTCCCGATTTTTAACTTTCGTTTGCCACAAATTGTCCTTGTTGATGGTGTTTGAATAGCCTCCTTTAGTATTCTTGTAGTGCAGGTCGTGTATTAGAAAATTCCCTCAGCTTCTGTATGTCTGGAAAGGTCTTTATTCCTCCTTCATATCTAAAGGATATCTTTGCTGGATATATTATTCTTGGCTCATGATTTCTCTCTTTCAATAGTTTGAATATTTGGTTCCACTCCTTCTTGGCTTGTAGAGTTTCTGCTGAAAAATCTGATGATAATCTAATGGGCTTTCCTTTGTAGGTTACCATCTTCTTTTCCCTGGCTGCCTTGAGGATTCTTTCTTTGTCGTTGATTTTAGACAGCTTCAATACAATGTGCCTTGCAGAAGGCCTGTTGGGATTGAGGTAATTAGGTGTTCTATTTGCTTCTTGGATTCGAGGATCCATTTCTGTCCACAAGTTTGGGAAGTTCTCATCGACAATTTGTTTGAATATATTCTCTGTACCCTTCTCTCTTTCTTCTCCTTCTGCTATGCCCATATTCTTATATTGCTCTTTCTCATGGAATCAGAAAGTTCTCGTAGAGTTCTTTCATTTCTTTTAAGTCTCAAGTCTCTTTCTTCTTCCATCCTTGTCATTTCTAGGTTTCTATCTTTGATGTCACTGATTCTTTCTTCCATCTGGTCAACTCTACTACCTAAGCTGGCTATTTCATTCTTAATTTCCTCTGTTGAGTTCTTAATCTCCAGAAATTCTATTTGGTTCTTTTTTCAAATTTCAATCTCTTTCGTAGAATGTTTATTTTGTTCTTTGATTGTGTTTCTGAGTTCATTAAACTGCCTTTTGCATTTTCTTGCTTCTCGTTGAGTTTTTAAGAACTGCTATCTTGAATTCTCTGTTATTTAAGTCACATAATTCCATATCTTTAAGTTCATTTTCTAGAGATTTTTCACTTTTTTCTGAGCTGTCTTGTTGCCTTGGTTATTCATGGCCATTAATGATTTATTATTTCTCTTCCTAGAAATCTACAGAAGTGAGTTCTGCAACAGATTGATAGAAAGAGGTGTTTCTTTTGTTTTCCAGTTGGTGTTTGTAGAATGTTTTATTTTCTCTCTGAATGCAGCCTTTCATTCTCTCTCACACTGTAGTGTTATGTTTTCTCTGCACTACTCCGGATTCTCACAGAATGGGGGATTTCCTGGAAGTCGGGGTTCTCCTCTGTGAACAGTTCACCTTAGTCATATGGCATCCTTCCGTGGGGGATGTGGGGAGCTTCTGAGGTTCCAAAGCTCTTCCTGCTTCAGATTCAGAGCCTGTTTGCTTCATCAGCTCTGTTTACTCCTGCAGTGATCCACCCAGATAGGTGGGGACAGGGGCGGGTTCGGTTGTGTGTGGTGTCCAAAGCAATGGGGCAACCACCACCACAGCCAGTCCTGCTTCCACAGCTCCCTTCCATTTGTGAGAACTAGTTGGGCTGTGAGTCCATGTCTGGGAACCAGTTCTCAGAACTGCAAGAATTCTGTTCTTCTGATCTGACATTGCTACTATTCTACTTCTAGCACTGAACAGGTGGGGGCTGGGCGAGCTCTGGGAGGGCAAGGAGGGGGCGGCTAGTCTCAGTACCTATGGCTTCCATTCTCTGCTTGGCAGTGAGGGCTTAAACCACCGTTTTCAGCTTCTTCCTTCAGTCTTTGCTCCAAGGTCTCTGCCGTGAGCGTTGGGTTCAGTTGTGTGATATGCTCTCCCCTCAGCCCTGTGGGCCATATACGGAGCCCTAGCAGTCCAGGTTCTTCCTTCTCTGCAGCTGTGGTAGTTCCGGGATGCATCCAGCTTGGAGCACCGAGCTGCATCTTGGTTCTGCGCCCTGATGGCCCCGTCTCAGCACTTCTCCCTTCTTTCCCTTACTCATGCAATTTGCCCAACTTTAGGTGATTTCAGTAGTGAGCCTCTTGGTCTTGCCTGTCTGCTGTGTAGGGAGTCCTTTGTGGAGTTATAGTTGTTCAATTTGTTGTAAATTCCAGGGGAGATTTCTAGAGGCTCACCTTACGCCACCATTTTTATGACGTCATGATAAATACCTTTATGTCCTGTTTAAGTCACTATTGTTTAGGATTTTAAGTTACAAACGAACCTAATCCTGATGTTGACTCCAAAATGGTTAAGCACTATGGCTATATTAGAAAGATTTGTTAAAATATTTATTCGAAATATCATGTCATTCTGCTCCCTCCAAAACTGTCTATTACATAAGGGCAGAGAACACATCTTAATTGATGTGTGTGTGTCTAGTATTTATCATGATGCCAGACATATTGTAAGAAGTCAACAAACATCTAATAAATGAAAGAATGTGAGATTCCCTTCATTTTCAGCATTCTGGCATTCTAGATGATAGAGGTGAAATTTAAGATGGTCCTTTGAGAGATGGATATGATTTTCAGGCAGAGATGGGGGAGAATGTCTGGTGACTTTCCAGCATGGGAGCACCTCATGAGCAGAAATGTGGAGGTGGCAGGCCCAGAACATGCCACAAGCCATGAGATAAACTTGGTTTTAGGATTTAGGGAACATAACATGTAAATGTATACAAACAGATCAACACAGCGGACCCAAAATATTGAAAAACATACTCCTAAATTTCCCCCATCAGATCTGACAGCCTTGTCTCTAAGAGTCCAATGCAAAAAGTAAATGCACTGAAACTCCTTTCCAAGCTTCCAGCAGGGCTAGAATTCAGTGAATCAGAGTTTGCTTGTAGAAGAGGTTTTTACTTGATAAACTTTTCTTGGCTGATCTGTGTCACCTGATAACTGCTCAGAGATAGGTTAATGGGAAGTGGTGGAAGACACTGTGAAAGATAGAAGGGCTCAGATCAAATGGCACAGAGGCTCTTGGTATCCAGGTTTTCTTTTGATGTCCAATTTAGGTATAGCTCCTTAGTGTGAAACCCAGTAAAACACAGATGGCCCCAAGAATCTGGACAGCAATGGAAACACTGGCATCCCGACACCTAGTGTATAACTTATGCAAGGAAAAGGAGAGGAAGCAATGGAGCCCAGTGAGACAAACATGACTCAAGTTCAACTTGTTTACAGCCATGAATGCAATGTGAAAATGTCTTGGAGATCTTGAGCCCCTCAGATAAGTGTTCTTCCTTCCCAGTTGCCAGCAGAGACTCTAGGCTTCCAAAAAACAGGGAAATTTTGGTGTTCCTGAGCTGAAAAGCTTGTGGTAAAAAATGGTTCAGAAACCACATAAGAGAACTTACCCTGGAGAGTATCTGAGTAGGGGTTTCACAAGGTATTTTTGGATACAGAGGTCTTTGGAGCTGGAAAATACCATAGGAACCACCTAGTTCAGCTAGATCAGTCCATTTCTTTAGAGACAGGAAAACTGAGGCTCAAAAAGAGGAAAAGACTTGGCTAGGTTCACACAATTAGGTTAATAGAAATCTGTCTTCCAATCTCTTTCTCCATAGTCTTCACTCAGTGATCTGATACACATTGCCCAAACCCTGACACCATGCAGGTACAAGCTAGAGGAGGCCTTGGAATGTCTGTAGATACTTAAGAAAAAAGAAGATATTGACAGGAAGTGCTGAAAAGAATATAAATGTCTAACCACTACACTGTACACCTGAAACTAATATAAAATAATATTGAATGTCAACTATAATTAAAAGAATAGTCACGTAATATAAAGTACAGCATTGAGAATATAGTCATTAATATTGCAATAACTATGTACAGTGTCAGATAGGTAATACACTAATTGGAGTTATCACTTTGTGAGGTATATAAATGTATAATCACTATGTTGTTTTGTACACCTGAAACTAATAATAATAATTAGAAAAGAAAAGAATTGGGTGCAAAGCAGTGGTTTAAAAATTTTATCTAAAACAGTGAAACCCTTTCTATACATGATATAATATTGATGACTAATATTACTGAACACTTCTGTACCTATCCCTAATCTAAGCACTGTGCAATCCACACAAGAGCTGTATAAGGTTGATTACTATTCCCATTTTATAAATGAGGAAACTGAAACACAAGACGTTAAGTAATGTAAGAAACCGCATAGCTGTTATGTAAGTCACAATTTCAACCCAGGTTATCAAGCTTTAAAGTCAGTGCTCTTAAGAGTCAAGATAGACTAGAAGCTGCGTTGTGGATGCACAGGCATATGTGGAGAAACACAACCTGGGATCAGGATCAAAATGGCAGCGTGAGGTGAGCCTCTGTAAATCTACCCTGGAATTTTCAAATAATGGAACAACAATAACTCCACAAAAAGACTCCCTGCATAGTAGACAGGCAAGACGAAGAAGCCCACTACTGAATTCACAAAAATGTGGGCGAATTACACGAACAGGGAGGGAGGGAAGGGAGAAGTGCGGAGATGGAGACCCACGGGCGCAGAAATCAGACGTAGCTCACAGCTCCAATCCTGCGGCATCCTGGAACTACCTCAGCGGCGGGAGAGGGAAGAACTCGGACTGCTAGGGATCCGCTTATGGTCCATAGGACTGAGGGGGCAGCATATAACATGGCTGAACCCAACGCGCACGGCAGAGACCTCAGAAAAAAGACTGAGGGAAGAAGACTGAAAACGGTAGTTTAAGCCCTCACTGCCCAAAGAGACTGGAAGCCTTAGGCACTGAGACTAGATACACCCTACCGACCCTCCCAGAGCTCACCCTGCCCCCATCTACCTGTGCTAGAAGCGGAACAGTAGCACTGTCAGATCAAAAGAACAGAATATTTGCTGTTCTGAGAACTGTGGACTGCAGATACAGATTCACAGCCCAACTAGTTCCAACAAAGTGGAGGGAGCTGTGGAAGCAGGACCAGCTGTGGTGGTGGTCCCACCATTGCTCTGGGCCACCTCTCACAACTCACCTCGCCCCTGACCCTACCTATCTGGGTGGATCCCTGCAGGAGTAAACAGAACTGCTGAAACATACGGGCTCTGAATCTGGTGTAGGAAGAGCTTTGGAACTTCAAAAGCTCTCCGCATACCCACATGTACACTATGCCCTGTGACGCAGGAAAACTATTAACAAAGGAAAAGCCCGTCTACCATGGAATACCCCCATTGTGTGAGAAGCTGGAATAGTGCAGAGAAAACATAGCACTACTGTGAGAGAGAAGAAAAAAAAAGTCTGCAGTCGCAGAGAAACTAAAACATTCGCCAACAAGTACTGGAAAACAAAAGAAAGACCTCTTCCTATCAACTTGTTGCAGAAGCAACTCCTGTAGATGTATAGGAAGAGAAATAATAAATCAGTAATTGCCATGAATAACTGAGGCAAAAAGACAGCTCAGAAAGAAAGTGAAAAGTCTCCAGAAAAGGAACTTAAAGATATGGAAATATGTGACTTAAACAACTGAGAATTCAAGATTGCAGTTCTGAAAAAACTCAATGAAATGCAAGAGAACAGAGACACAATCAAAGAACAACATGAGCATTTCATGAAAGTGATTGATATTTTAAAGAAACCAAATAGAAATTCTGGAGAGTAAGAACTCAATAGAAGAAATTAAAAATGAAATAAGGTAAAAATGTAATAGCTTAGGTAGTAGAGTTGACCAGATGGAGGAAAGAATCAGTGACATCGAAGACAGAAACCTGGAAATTACAGAGATGGAAGAAGAAACAGACTTGAGACATAAAAAAATAAAAGAATTCTACAAGACCTTTCTGAACACATCAGAAAGAGCAATACAAGAATGATGGTCATACCCGAAGGAGAAGAAAGAGAGAAGGGAACAGAGAATATATTCAAACAAATTGTCGATGAGAACTTCCCAAATTTGGGGACAAAACTCGAACCTCGAAACCTAGAAGCAAATAGAACACCTAATTACCTCAATTCCAACAGTCCATCTCGAAGGCACATTGGATTGAAGCTGTCTAAAATAAACGACAAAGAAAGAATCCTCAAGGCAGCCAGGGAAAAGAAGATGGTAACGTACAAAGGAAAGCCCGTTAGATTGTCATCAGATTTTTCAGCAGAAACTCTACAAGCCAGGAGGGAGTGGAACCTAATATTCAAACATTGAAAGAGAGAAATTATGAGCCAAGAATAATATATCCAGCAAAGATATCCTTTAGATATGAAGGAGGAATAAAGACCTTTCCAGACATACAGAAGCTGAGGGAATTTTCGAATACACGATCTACACTACAAGAAATACTAAAGGAGACTATTTGATCACCATCAACAGGGACAATTTGTGACAACCAAAACATAAACAGGGGAAGAGTAAAGGCTGAAATGGAATATGGGACTGGAGAAAGTAAGTGTGCTGAAGAAAATGGAATACTCTAAATATCAACTTACTTTTACATAAACTTAAGGGTAACACTCAAAAAAAAATCCAGAACTGAAACATATACTGTAATAAAAGAAGAAACAGTGGGAAACATCATAGAATACCACCACACAGAAATAATAGACAACAATAAAAAGGCAAAGAAACAATGGAGACACAGCCTTACCAGAAAACTAAAGATAGAATGACAGGAAATCCTCACATATCAATAATCACCCTAAATGTAAATGGACTGAACTCACCAATAAAAAGGCACAGAGTACTAGATTGGATTCAAAAACTAAACCCAACCATATGCTGTCTCCAAGTGGCACATCTCAGCTACAAGGACAAGCATAGACTCAAAGTGAAAGGGTAGAAATTCACAGTACAAGCAAATGGTACCCAGAGAAAATCGGGTGTAGCCATAATGATAGCAGATGAAACAGACTTCAGGGTGAAAAAGATAACAAGAGACAAAGATGGACATTTCATAATGGTGAAGGAGACTGTACAACAAGAAGACATAACAGTCATCAATATTTATGCCCCCAATCAGGGAGTACCAAAATATACCAAGCAACTACTAACAGAACTAAAGGGAGAAATTGACCAAAACACAATTATACCAGGGGCTTAAATACATCACTGACAACTATGGATAGATCATCCAACAGAAAATAAATAATGAAATCGCAGCCCTAAATGACACATTAGACAAAATGGACATAATTGACATATATAGAGCACTTCATCCTAAAACATCAGACTATACATTCTTTTCGAGTGTACATGGAACATTCTCAAGGATAGACCATATACGGGGATATAAAATCACCCTCAGCAAATTTAAGAAGATTGAAATCATACCAAGAATATTCTCTGATCACAAGGCTTTGGAACTGGATATCAACTGCAAAAAGCAAGCAGGAAAAAACACAAATACATGGAGATTAAACAACACACTTTTAAAGAACGACTGGGTCAAGAAGAAATTAGAGGAGTGATTAAAAGATACATAGAAACAAATGACAATGAAAATACATCCTACCAAAATTTTTCGGATGCAGCGAAAGTAGTTTTAAGAGGGAAATTTATATCATTGCAGGCCTATCTCAAGAAACAAGAAAAATCCCAAGTAAATAAGCTCACGTTACACCTTAAAGAACTAGAAAAAGAAGAACAAATGAAATCCAAGTTCAGCAGAAGAAAGGAAATAACCAGAATCAGAGCAGGACTAAATGAAATAGAGAACAAAAAGTCAATAGAAAAAAATTAATGTGACAAAATAGCTGGTTCTTTGAAAAGACTAACAAAATTGACAAACCCATGGCTAGACTCACTTAGACAAAAAGAGAGAAGATACTAATTAACAAAATCAGAAATGAAAAAGGGGAAGTTATCACAGACACCACAGAAATACAAAGGATCATCCAAGAATACTATGAAGGACTATATGCCACCAAATTCAACAACCTAGAAGAAATGGACAAGTTCTTAGAAACATACACCCTGCCAAGGTTGAACCATGAAGAACTGGAAAATCTAAACAGACCGATCACCAAAAACAAAATTGAATCACTCATCCAAACCTTCCCAAAAGCAAAAGTCCTGCACCAGATGGCTTCACTAGTGAATTTTACCAAACCTTGAAAGAGGATCTAACACCAATCCTGCTCAAACTCTATCCAGAAAATTGAAGAAGAGACAGTACTCCCTAACTCATTTTATGAGGCCACATTACCCTGATACCAAAACCTGGTAAGGACAACACAAAAATAGCAAATCTACAGACCAATATCTCTGATGAATACCAATGCAAAAATCCTAAACAAAATTCTAGCAAATCGAATGCAACAATGCATTAAAAAAATTATTCATCACAACCAAGTGGGGTTCATCCCCAGGGCACAAGGATGGTTCAACATCCGCAAATCCATCAATGTGATACATCACATAAACAAAACAAAGGACAAAAATTATATGATGATATCTATTGATGCAGAAAATGCATTTGAGAAGATACAACATCCATTTATGATTAAAACACGTAATAAAATAGGTATAGTAGGAAAATACCTTAACATAATAAGGGCCATATATGACAAGCCCTCAACTAATCTCATAATTAACAGTGAAAAACTGAAGCTCTTTGCTCTACGTTCAGGAACACGACAGGGCTGTCCCCTATCACCTCTGCTTTACAACACAGTGTTGGAAGTCCTTGCCAGAGCAATCAGGCAAGAGAAAGAAATAAAAGGCATCCAAATTGGGAATGAAGAAGTTAAACTGTCACTCTTTGCAGATGACATGATGCTATATATAGAAAACTCTAAAGACTCCACCAAAAAGTTATTAGAAACAATCAACAAGTACATTAAAGTGGTTGGCTACAAAATCAACGAACAAAAGTCCATCGGATTCCTATGTAGAAACAATGAAATCTCAGAAACAAGAAATGCAAAAAACAATTCCTTTTGCAATTGCAGCAAAAAGTATACAATACCTAGGAATAACTTAACCAAGGATGTGAAGGACCTATATGATGAAAACTATAAGACATTTTCGAAAGAAATTGAAGAAGACAAAAAGAAATGGAAAGACATTCCATGCTCATGGATTAGAAGAATCAACATAGTTAAAATGGCCATATTACCGAAAGCAATATACAGATTTAATGCAATCTCCATCAAAATCCCAATGGCATTTTTAAAGAAATAGAAAAAAAAAAATCATCAGATTTGTTTCAAACCACAAAAGACCCTGAATAGCCAAAGCTATCTTAAGAAAAGAACAATACTGGAGGTATCGCACTCCCTGACATTAGCTTGTACTACAGGGCTTCAATAATCAAAACAGGATGGTATTGGCAGAAAAACAGACACATAGACCAATGGAATATAATTGAAAACGCAGAAATAAAGCCACATAAATATGGACAGACAATTTTTCACCTAGAAGCAAAAAACATACAATGGAGAAAATACAGCCTCTTCAATAAATGGTGCTGGCAGTATTGGATAACCACATGCAAAAGAATGAAACTGGACTGCTCTCTGTCACCATGTACCAAAATTAATTCAAAATGGATCAAAGACTTAAGCATAAGACCTGACACAATAAACTGCATAGAAGAAAACATAGGTACTAAACTTATGGACCTTGGGTTCAAAGAGCATTTTATGAATTTGACTCCAAAGGCGATGGAAGTGAAAGCTAAAAATAAACGAATGGGACTATATGAAACTTAAAAGCTTCTGCACAGCAAAAGAAACCATCAACAAAATAAAAAGGCCACCAACTGAATGGGAGAAGATTTTTGCAAACAATGCCTCCGATAAGGGGCTAATATCCAAAATGTACAAGGAACTCATGCAACTCAATAACAGAAAAACAAACAACCCAATTGAAAAATGGGCAGAGGACCTGAAGAGACATTTCTCCAAAGAGTACATACAAACGGCAAATAGACATATGAAAAAATGCTCAACATCACTAATCATCATAGAAATGCAAATAAAAACCACAATTAGATATCACCTCACCCCAGTCAGAATGGCTATCATCAACAAGAGAAATAGTAACAAGTGTTGGAGAGGCTGTGGAGTAAAAGGAACCCTCATACACTGTTGGTGGGAATGCAGACTGGTGAAGCCATTATGGAAGGCAGTGTGGAGGTTCCTAAAAATATTACGAATAGAATTACCATATGACCCAGCAATCCCTCTCCTGGGCATCTACCCAAAAAATCTGGAAACATTTATCCATAAAAACACGTGTGCTCCAACATTCATTGTAGCTTTGTTTCCAGTGGCCAAGACATGGAAACAACCAAAATGTCCTTCGATAGATGAATGGAAAAAGAAGTTGTGGTATATATACACAATGGAATACTATTTGGCGGTAAGAAAAGATTATATAGGAACATTTGTGACAAAATGGATGGATCTTGAGAGTATAATGCTAAGCGAAATAAGTCAGACAGAAAAAGCAGAGAACCATATGATTTCACTGATATGTGGTATATAAACGAAAAACAGCAAAAGAACAAGACAAATAAATGAGAAACAAGTACTCATAGACAGACAATAGTTTAGTGGTTTCCAGAGGGTAAGGGGGTGGGGGGTCGGAGATGAGGATAAGGGGTACAAATATATGGTGATGGAAGGAGAACTGACTCTGGGTGGTGAACACACAATGGGATTTATAGATGATGTAATACAGAATTGTACACCTGAAATCTATGTAATTTTACTAACAATTGTCACCCCAATAAATTAAAAAAAAGAGTCAAGATAAACTGAAATCTTATATGTACCTCACACATACATAAACACACAAGCAAAGCATATAAGAGCAGATATACTCTGGTTGACGACATGGAGTTCAGCCCTCTTAAAAGCCCCAAACCGCTCTCCCCAGCAAGTGATGTGGGAGACCCCATGCACACTACATTGGCTCTAAGGAGGATAATATGAAGTCAACTACTCCAAAAGTTGGGATCTTGACTTTAGGAATTGTGAACTCTGGGTCTTAGCCTCTGTTCTGCCATTAACTCCCTATGTGACCTTAAACATGTCTTTGTTTTCTCTAATTCTTTTTTGAGGGGGTATGATAAACCAACCTCTATGGATCATGACAGACCTTGATAATCTTGTAGTTCTCGGAGTCATTGGCTCCACACCTGTGCCCTAAACCAAGATGTATTCAGATAAAACCATCCAGAACAGTTCCTGTTAGCATCCCCACCCCTACCCCTGGCATGCTCCAGCACTGACAAGTTACAAGGGAGTGAAATTATGGACCTTGCCCTTAAGAGTCTCATTTTTTTCTGTGTTTTATGAATCATTGGACTGACCCAGTGCTAGACCACAGCCAGTCCAGAGCTGGACTGGGGCTGGTGAGGAAAGGACACTCCCATCCTGGGTAACAGGGACCTGTCCTATCTCTATTGACTCAGCTATTGTGTTGTTGAAGAGAGTAGTTTCCTAATGGAAAACAGGGTGTGGACCAGAGATTCACAATGCCTGGGTACTTTGGGTCAATAGCAAAATCTAGAGGGAAGAGGAAAAGGTGTGGAAGAAACCTATACACATGTGACCTCCTTCTAAGATCTTTATCAGAATACAATGGAAAAGCTGAGTCATTCAAAGTACAGAGAAGCGATTGCTGGGCTGAAAGCTATTTTCATCTTTGTGATCTGAACTCTCCAGGTTTCCTTGCTCTATGCAGAAGGGAAGGTCTGAGGGCTTATAGGAGGAGGTAAAGGAGAACTATACACCACGAGCTGAGGAAAGTGGCGATGCAGCCCAAACTGAGGGCTGATATCACTGGCTCCTCATAGCCTAAGGATCTAGACTCAAAGTAAGCAGCACCCCGTCCACCTCCATCCCTCCATTTGGCTTTCCACATGAGAAGAGCAGAGAAAGCAACACCAACCCCATGTTCTTTCAGAGAGAGAGTAATGTGCATCTTGGGGCCAAAAAAAAAAAGAAGGAGTTTCTCCCAGAAGACAACAGGATGAAACATGCATTCACTTATACCTTTAGCTTTATTCTATTTTTCAATTACTTTCAGGTGTCAAACAAAATAATAGTTAGACATTTACACCCCTCACACAATAATATCCCCCATCCCCCAAGCTACTACCCCTCTGACATCTTGTATACCTTTAGCTTTATTCTTAAAAGGAAGAGGGCCGCTTTGGACTGAGCTCCTAAAGCTGCTCCATCTAATATGGTAGCCACCCGTCACATGTGGCTATTGAGCACTTGAAACTTGGCTAGCGTGAATTGAGATATGCTGTAAATGTAGAATACACATAGCATTTCTAAGACTTAGTAAGACAAAAAGAATATTTCATTAATATTTTATGTTGATTATAAGTTGAAATGATAATATTTTGTATATCTTATTTTAAATATATTATTTAAATTGATTTCACCTATTCCTTTTTACCTTTTTAAATATAACTACCAGAAATTTTTAAATAACACATGTGGCTTGCATCATATCTCTTTTGGTCAGTGCTGCCCTAAACCATCTGATTCATAGGTCAGCCTCTCAGGAATATGTCCACTTCAGGGAAAAGTGGGTATGATATTCTTTTCCCGTTCTATACACATACATTGCTGACATCATATACACACTTAAAGAGGTACTATTCCAGCACTTTCAAATACGTCATGGCCCAGGTTAGGTATTCCTCAAGACTTAGGCCTCAAGCATTGATTCATTAAACAAGCACTTACACAACAACTTTGTGTGTTGTTTGTAGAAGTTAAAAATAGAGCATTGAATGAGAGAGACAAAAATCATATCTGTCTTCATAGATCTTACAGAATAGTGAGGGATACAGACAAAAACTAAGTAACACATATGGAATGTCAGATGGTGGGAAATGTGCTATGGCAATAAATAATGCATTGGAAGTGCATAGGGAATGTTGCCCTTCAATTATAAATAGGGTGGTGTCTTAGCCCATTCAAGCTGCTATAACAGAACACCATAGATTGGGTGGCTTATAAGCAACATAAATTTATTTCTACCAATTCTGGAGGCTGTAAAGTCCAAGATTAAGTCACCAACAGATTTGGTGACTGGTGAGAACCTGCTTCCTTGTACACAGACAGTCATCTACTTGCTGTTTCCTCGCATGGTGGAAGGGACAAGAGAGTTCTCTGAGGTCTCTTTTATTAGGACATTAATCCCACTCATGAGGGTCTGCATTATTTGCAGCCTCAGGTCCCCAGCTATCGAGGAGGGCTATGATACAGCTGTAAAATTGCTGTGGTGTCCAGCCCTCCTCCTTTCACTCCCCATTCTTAAGCTCTGGACCTCCTCTCACAGGAGCAGGGAAAGTATTACTTGCTGGGAAGTGTCATCTGCTAGGGTTAGCTGAGTGCCTAAGGTAGTGGAAAAAAGTTTGTATGAGTCAGAGGTTGGAATACAAAATTGAAGTTAGACAAGTCTCTCCAAATGGAAGAGGCCATATTGCTCTGCCATTTCTCACTCTGCAGGGAGAAGCGTAATGAGATGGACAGGGAATCAAGCTCCTTTCTTAGAGAAAATCTAAGTGTGGAATGCATTATGGTGTTAGTTAGTAATATTTCTTAGAGGAGTATCTTGGGTGGACTGCTCAAGAGAGAGAACTTATCCTTAATAAGCCTTCTCCCAAATGTCCCTCTCCCTAAATCCTTCCACACCAGTTATTCTCATCCACTCACTCTGACCCAAGCAGTTCCTATGGTCTCTACTCCTTTGCTTGTATTGTTCCCCTGCCTAGAAATCCCAGCACCATTCCAGTCCTGCCCATGTTTAGATCACAGACTCAGACATTCTTAATATTGGACAAAACCTTAAAGATCACCTGACCCCACCCTTCTCTCTGGTGTCTGAAAGTCCTTACTGTCAGTTGGTCAATCTAATCTCAGTTACTTTACTACCCTTGCAAGACAGAATCAAATTTGGAATGAACTCTTGCACATACAGAACCTGAGACCTAGTTTCTTCTCCAGAAAGCCTTCGTGAAGAACTATTCCACCAGTTCAGTTATATGTAACCTCTAATATTCTCCTTGGGGGATCTGTCCTTTCATATTCCTCTCAGGTATTAGATATAAGAGTCAACCAGCCATTATTAAGATAGAGAAATGCCTGAGCATCAGAGTAGAAAAAAATACACTTTATCTAATTACTGACACCAGGTTAATTACACCAGGAAAGTTTTTTAAAATTAGATCCCAAACATGACCTATCTACATGGTACTTACAAGAGACTCACATTAGATCAAAAGACACACACAGACTGAAAGTAAAGGGATGGAAAAAGATATTCCATGTAAATACAAATGAAAAGAAAGCTGTGATTGCAATACTCATATCAGACAAAATAGACTTGAAAACAGAGAATGTGAAAAGAGATGAATAAGATACAGACCCCTATGTTTACTGCAGCACTATTAACAATAGTCAAGATATGGAAACAATGAAAATACCCTTCCATAGACAATTGGATAAAGAAATTGTGGTACATATATTCAATGAAGTGTTACTCTCAAATAAATGAAATCTTACCATTTGCCACAACATGGATGGACCTATATGGTATTACGCTAAGTGAAATAAGTCAGATTAAGAAAAACAAATACCATATGATCTCATTTATATGTGGAAACTAAAGAACAAACTGAAAAAAAAACAAAGAAATAGACTCATAGATAAAGAGAACAAACTGATGGTTGCTAGATGGGAGCAGGGTTGGGGGGATGGGTGAGAAAGATGAAGGGATTAAGAAGTACAAATTGGTAGTTACAAAATACTCATGGGATGCAAAACACAGTATGGGTAATATAGTCAATAATATTGTAAAAACTATATATAGTATCAGATGAGTAACAGACTTATCAGGGGGATCACTTCATAAATTATATAAATGCCTACCCACTACACTGTACGCCTGAAACTAATATATATTAATATTGAATGTCAACTATAATTAAATATGATAACACACATCCACACACACACAGGGTGCCAAAAAATGTATACACATTTTAAGAAAGGAAAAAAGTGCATTAAAATTACAGATGGTCCTCCTTCCATCACCATATATTTGATCCCCCTTACCCTGATCTCCCACCCCCACCCCCCTTACCCTCTGGTAACCACTAAACTATTGTCTGTGTCTATGAGTTTTGTTTCTCATTTGTTTGTCTTGTTCTTTTGTTGTTTTTGGTTTATATACAATTGTTACCCCAATAAATTTAAAAAAAATTACAGATGGTAACCACTTTGAGCACCTCTTGTAATTACAGAAGTCAAATGTGACTTGTATTCATCTTTTGTTATTGGTATATATTGAGTATTACAATTTTAATACAGTTTTTTCCTTCCTTAAAATGTGTATACATTTTTTGGCACCCTCTGTATATAGTAATGGGATGTAAAGTACAGCATAGAGAATATAGTCAATGGTATTGTAATAGCTATGTATGGTATCAGATGGGGAGTAGACTTGCTGAGATTATCACTTTGTGAGGTATGTAAATCTTTAATCACTATGTTGTTTTGTACACCTGAAGCTACTCTCCCAGAACTCGCCCCACCCCCAACTGCTCAGTGCTAGAAACGTAATGGTAGCAGTGTCAGATCAAAAGAACAAAATATTTGCAGTTCTGAGAACTGGGACCCGCAGACACAGATTCGCAGCCCAACTAGTTCTGGCAAAGGGAAGGGAGCTGTGGAAGGAGAACTGACTGTGGTGGTGGTCACCGCCATTGCTCACAGCCATTTCTCACAACCCACCCCACTCCTACCCCCACCTATCTGGGCAGATCCCTGCAGGGGTAAACAGAGCCACTGAAACACACAGGCTCTGACACTGGTGCAGGAAGCTTTGGTACTTCAGAAACTCTCCACATCTCCCCAACAGAGGTGGTGCCCTGAGACCCAGGCAACCTGCTCGTAGAGGAGAAGCTCACTTTCCAGAGAATCCTCCCATTGTGCAGAGAAAATATAAAACTACAGCATGAGAGAGAATAAAAGGCTGTGGTTGGAGAGAAAATAAAGCATCCTACCAAACTAGGAAGAAACAGAATCTGAACAGACAATTTACTAGCAATGAAATTGAAACAGTAATTAAAAACTTCCCAACAAACAAAAGTTCAGGACCAGATGGCTTCACAGGTGAGTTCTACAAAAAACTTAAAGAATAATTAGTAATTATCCTTTTCTAACTCTCCCCCAAAAACATGAAGAGGGAGGAATGTTTCCCAGCTCATTCTACAAAGCCAGCATTAAGTTAACACCAAAACCAGAAAAAAAGACACTACAACAAAGAGAATTGCAGGCCAATATCCCTGGTGAACATAGTTGACAAAATTCTCAACAAAATGCTAGCAAACCAAATTCAACAGTACATTAAAGGATTATATGCCATGGTCAAGTGAGATTTATACCATGAATGCAAATGTGGTTCAATATGTGTAAAACATTTAGCATGATTCATCAAAACAATAAAACCAAGCATAAAAATCTTATGGTTATTTCAAAAGATAAAGAAAAAGCATTTGACAAAATTCAATGTCCATTTATGATAAAAACTCTCAACAATGTGGGAATAGAAAGAACTAACCTCAACTTGATAAAGACTGTACATGACAAGCCCACAGCTAGCATTACACTCAATAGTGAAAAGCTGAAAGTTTTTTCTCTAAGATGAGGAATGAGACAAGGATACCCATTCTCACCACTATTATTCAATATGGTACTGGGTGTCTTAACTACAGAAATAAGACAAGAAAAAGAAATAAAAGGCATCAAATTTGGAAAGAAAGAAGTGAAACTGTCACTATTTGCAGATGGCATGATATTATGTATAGAAAACCCTAAAGAATCCAGGAAAAAGTTAATAGAATAAAAGAATTAGTAAAGTAGCAGGAAACAAAATTAATATACAGAAATCTGTTATGTTCCTATGTACTAATAATAAACAATCAAAAAAATAAATTAAGAAAAAAATCCCATTTATAATTGCTTCAAAAAGAATAAAATTCCTAGGAATAAATTTAATTAAGGAGTTGAGACCTGTACTCTGAAAAGTATAAGAGATTAAAGAAATTGAAGAGAATACAAGTAAATGGAAGGATATAAAGTACTCATGTATCAGAAGGATTAATATTGTAAAAATAACCATACTGCTCAAAGTAATCTTACAGATTCAATGTAATTCCTGTCAAAATACCAATGTCATTCTTCTCAGAATTAAAACAAATAATCCTGAAATTTATATTGAATGACACAAGACCTCAAATAGCCAAAGCAATCTTGAAAAAGAAGAACAAAGTTGGAGGTATTACACTCCCTGATTTCAAACTATGCTACAAGGCTACAATAATCAAAACACTATGGTACTGGCACAAAAACAGACACATTGATCAATGGAACAGAATAGAGGACCCAGAAATAAACCCATGCCTATATGGTCAATTAATCTATGACAAAGGAGGCAAGAGTACACAATGCAGTAAGGACAGTCTCTTCAATAAATGGTGTTGGGAAAGCTGAATAGATGCATGCAAAAAAAATGAAAGAAAAGAAAGAAACTAGATCATCTATTATACCATATACAATAATAAACTCAAAATGGGTTAAAGACTTAAACGCAAGACCTAAAACCATAAAACTCCTAGAAGAAAACATAGGAAGTAAACTATTTGACATCAGTCTGAGTAATATCTTTTTGGATACATCCCCTTAAGCAAAAGAAACAAA
Organism: Rhinolophus sinicus; assembly: GCF_057876585.1. Taxonomy (NCBI): domain Eukaryota; kingdom Metazoa; phylum Chordata; class Mammalia; order Chiroptera; family Rhinolophidae; genus Rhinolophus; species Rhinolophus sinicus. The sequence goes on along the minus strand of NC_142518.1, from coordinate 44,575,781 downwards.
AGCAAAAATAAACAAATGAGATTTCATAAAACAAAAATCTTCTGTGCAGTGAAGGAAACCTTCAATAAAGCAGAAGAACAACCTATTGAATGGGAAAATATATTTGCAAATGATATATCTGATAAGGGGTTGATATCCAAAATATAAGAAACTCATACAATTCAATAAAAAATAAACAATCTGATCGAAAAATGAGCAGAGGACATGAAAAGACATTTTTACAAAGCAGACATACAGATGGCCAACAGACATATGAAAAGATGCTCAACATCATTAATTATCAGGGAAATGTAAATGATAACCACAATGTGACATCACCTCACACCAGTCAGAATGCCTATTATCAAAAAGTCAACAAATAACATGTGTTGGTGAGGATGCGGAGAAAAGGGAACCCTTGTGCACTTTTGGGACTGTAAACCAGTGCAGCCCCTATGGAAAACAGTATTGAGATTCTTCAAAAAACTAAAAATAGATATACCATATGACCCAGCAATTCCACTTCTGGGTATTTATTTAAAAAAAATGAGAACATTAATTTGAAAAGATATATGCATATGCACCTGTGTGTTTATTGCATAATTATTTACAGTAGGCAAGATATGGAAGCAACGTAGGTGTCCATCAATAGATGAGTGGATAAAAATGTTTTACACACACATACACTATTACACAGCAATAAAAAATAAAATATTGCTATTTGTGACAACATGGATGGATCTAGAGGGTATTACGCTAAGTGAAATAAGTCAGACAGGAAAAAGACAAATACTGTATGATTTCACTTATATGTGGAATCTAAAAAAAACAAAACAAACAAGCAAACATAGCAAAACAAAGACAGCTGATACAAACAGAGACCAAAGGAATGGTTACCAGAAAGGAGGGTGTGGGGAAATGGATGAAAAGGGCAAAGGGTATATACTCAACAATATTGTGATAATTTTGCATGGTAACAGATGATTATTAGAATGAGTTGGGTGATCACATTATAAGGTATCAAAATGTCAAATCACTATATTGTATACCTGAAAAATGAATATAACTCATATAATATTGTATACACAATATACCTAAATAAAAAATAATAATTCAGATGCCAAGGCCTCACTCCCAGAGATTCTGCATTTTAAGAGGCCAGCTCTCAGAATGCAAGCCAGAACTAGAAGGGTCTTGCATATACCAAGGCTTATTATTCTCACAGTGTCTCCTATTGGGATAGCAGCATGATATCTAGGGAGTAAGGGTTGGGGTAGTGGGGACGTAAACATTTCAAAGGTAAATTCATGGAGGTTAGTATCTCTAAGAAGAGCCTTCATATTTCTGATTTGAGTCAAATCTCAGGATCTTCACACTCACTTCCAAATCTGTTTGGAGAGCTCAGACCAACAACAACAACAAAAGACTTCAAACTTCATTTCAGCTTGAAACGAGAATCAAGGGTTAGGGAACATAAGATGAGGCACAACCTCTTTAGCCTCCCAAGTTTCCAGGACCTCCCAAGTTTTATGTCATTATTTCAGTCTCAGCCTATCTCCCTGTCAACATCCTGATTTCCTGGCAGGCTGGTCTTCCCGCTGAGTCATAAACTTCCCTGGATGATGATATCTAGTTATTGTACCATTGCCTTTTCACCACTAGTATCTCCTCCTCACCTAGGATTCATCACAGAGCAGCTAAGGTTGTTCCATCAGGGATAACATAGTGACAATAACCCACATTTTCTTTTGTATGACAACAAACAGTTTATAAAATATTTTTATATATTTTATGCAATGCCTACTAAGTGTAAAGCATTGAATTAAAATGTTTTATATATATTATCTCTAATCCTTATGAAAAGCCTGAATTTCACAGATGAGGAGACTGAGAATCAGAGAGACTAGTGATTTGTACAAGGTCCCTAAGCTAAAAAACAGTGAAGTCAGGACTAGAATCCAGGTTTACTAGCCTAGAGCTGTTTCTGCTTCATTCTAGCCCTTTTTACTATGGTCAACTAGACATGCTTAACCCCTGGCTTTGAAAACCTAGGAGGACTTTGGGTTGGAATTTAGATCTTCTTCAGGGCTAACCGTGTGGCCTTATGGAAAATTGGGCTGTCAGTTAATGTATAAGGAAGTGAAGATATGGTTCAGAGAGAGAATGGTTATTTAGAAGAGAAAGAAAACACGCTTCTGAAAGCTACCCTCTGTGTTCTCAAAGAGGAAATTATAATCCAAAAGGAGTAATCATCCAGGTTTTGCACCATAGCGCCAAGCCACAGAAGTTCTGGAAAGGAGATCAAAATGATAAGAGCCTCCTGGTCTAGGAGACATCATCAAAATGGTGGCGTGAGGTGAGCCTCTGTAAATCTCTCCAGGAATTTACAACTAATCGAACAACTATAACTCCACAAAGGACTCCCTGCACAGAAGACAGGCAAAACAAAGAGACCTACTAATGAATTCACCTAAAGGTGGGCGAATCGCACGACCAGGGGAGGACGGAAGGGAGAAGTGTGGAGACGGAGCCGCGCAGGCACAGGACACACACCTAGCTCAGTGCTCCGAGCTCGCTGTATCCCGGAGCTACTGCAGCTGTGAGAGAGGGAAGAACTTGAACTGCTAGGGCTCCATTTATGGCCCACATGGCTGAGGGAACAGCATATAACACAGCTGAATGAAATGCTCACAGCAGACACCTTGGAGCAAAAACTGAGGAAAGAAGGCTGAAACAGTGGTTTAAGCCCTAACTGCCGAGCAGAGAATGGAAGTCTGAGGCACTGAGACTACCCGCCCGCTCCCTACCCTCCGAGAGCTTCTCCCGCCCCAACCAGCCCAGTGCTAGAAGCAGAACAGTATCGGTGTCAGATCAAAAGAACAGAATATTTGCTGTTCTGAGAACTGTGGAACGCAGATGCAGATTCGCAGCCCAACTAGTTCCGGCAAAGAAGAGGAAGCTGTGGAGAAAGGACCGGCTGTGGTGGTGGTCGCCCATATTACTCTGGGCTACCTCTCACAAATCACCCCACCCCTAGCCTGACCTATCTGGGTGGATCTCTGCAGGAGTAAACAGAACTGCTGAAATATACGGGCTCTGAACCTGGTGCAGGAAGAGATTTGGAGCTTCAAAAGCTCTCCGCATACCACATGGACACTGTGCCCTGTGACCCAGGTGAACTATTAACAGAGAAGAAGCCCGTCTCCCAGGGAATCCCCCCATTGTGTGAGAAGCTGGAATAGTGCAGAGAAAAACATACCACTACCATGTGAGAGAGAAAAAAACAACACTGCAGTCGGAGAGAAAATAAAACGTTCTACAAACAAGTACTGGAAAAAAAAGAAAGACCTTTTCCTATCAACCTGTTGCAGAAGCCAATCCTGTAGATGTCTAGGAAGAGAAATAATAAATCAATAATTGCCAAGAATAACCAAAGCAAGAAGAAACCTCAGAAAGAAAGTGAAAAGTCTCCAGAAAAGGAACTTAAAGATATGGAAATATGTGACTTAAATGACAGAGAATTCAAGATTGCAGTTCTGAAAAATCTCAACGAGAAGCAAGAAAACAGAAAGGAAGTTTAATCAACTCAGAAACACAATCGAAGAACAACATGAACATTTAAAGAAAGAGATTGAAATTTTAAAAAAGAACAAAATAGAATTTCTGGAGATTAAGAACTCAATAGAAGAAATTAAGAATGAAATAGCCAGCTTAGGTAGTAGAGTTGACCAGATGGAAGAAAGAATCAGTGACATCAAAGAAAGAAACTTAGAAATGACATGGACAGAAGAAGAAAGAGACTTGAGACTTAAAAGAAATGAAAGAACTCTACAAGAACTTTCTGACTCCATCAGAAAGAGCAATATGAGACTAATGGGTATACCAGAAGGACAAGAAAGACAGAAGGGAACAGAGAACATGTTCAAACAAATTGTCAATGAGAACTTCCCAAACTTGTAGACAGAACTGGATCCTCGAATCCAAGAAGCAAATAGAACACCTAATTACCTCAATCCCAACAGGCCTTCTCAAAGGCACATTGTATTGAAACTGCCTAAAATCAACGACAAGGAAACAATCCTCAAGGCAGCCAGGGAAAAGAAGACGGTAACCTACAAAAGAAAGCCCATTAGATTATCATCAGATTTTTCAGCAGAAACTCTACAAGCCAGGAGGGAGTGGAACCAAATATTCAAACTATTGAAAGAGAGAAATCATGAGCCAAGAATAATATATCCAGCAAAGATATCCTTTAGATATGAAGGAGGAATAAAGACCTTTCCAGACATACAGAAGCTGGGGGAATTTTGTAATACACGACAGGAACTACAAGAAATCCTAAAGGAGGCTATTCGACCACCATCAACAGGGACAATTTGTGGCAACCAAAACTCAAAAAGGGGGAGAGTAAAGGCCTGAACCGGAATATGGGAATGGAGAAAGTAACCATGCTGAAGAAAATGGAATACTCTAAATATCAAATTTTCTTTTACATAACCTTAAGGATAACCACTCAAAAAAAAATCCAGAACTGAAATATGTACTGTAGTAAAAGGAGAAAAAGAGGGAAACATCATAGAATACGACCACACAGAAATAACAGACAAAAACAACAAAAAAAGGCAAAGAAACAATGGAGACACAGACTTACCAGAAAACTAAAGATAGAATGACAGGAAATCCTCACATATCACTAATCTCCCTAAATGTAAATGGACTGAACTCACCAATAAAAAGGCACAGAGTAGCATATTGGATCAAAAAACTAAACCCAACCATATGCTGTCTCCAAGAGACACATCTCAGCTACAAGGACAAGCATAGACTCAAAGTGAAAGGGTAGAAATTGACACTCCAAGCAAATGGTATCCAGAAAAATTCAGCCATAATGATATCAGATGAAACAGACTACAGGGTGAAAAAGATAATGAGACAAAGATGGACATTTCATAATGGTAAAGGGGATTATACAACAAGAAGACATAACAGTCATCAATATTTATGCCCCGAATCAGGGAGCACCGAAATGTACCAAGCAACTACTAACAGAACTAGAGGAAGAGATTGACCGAACCACAATTATACTAGGGGGCTTAAATAAATCATTGACAGCTATGGATAGATCATCCAAACAGAAAATACATAATGAAATAGCAGCCCTAAATGACACATTACATGAAATGGACACAATGGACATATATAGGGTATGTCATCCTAAAACATCAGACTATACATCTTTTTCTACTGTACATGGAACATTCTCAAGGATAGACCATATATTGGGACATAAAATCATCCTTAGCAAATTTAAGAATATTAAAATCATACCAAGCATATTTTCTGATCATAAGGCTTTGAAATTGGATATCAACTGCAAAAAGAAAGCAGGAAAAAACACAACTACATGGAGATTAAACAACATACTTTTAAAGAACGACCGGGTCAAAGAAGAAATTAGAGGAGAGATCAAACAATACAAAGAAACAAATGACAATTAAAATACATCCTACAAAGATTTTTGAGATGCAGTGAAAGCAGTTTTAGGAGGGAAATTTATATCATTCCAGGCCTCTCAAGAAACAAGAAAAATCCCAAATAAATATCCTCATGTTACATCTCAAAGAACTAGAAAAAGAACAAATGAAACCCAAGTCAGCAGAAGAAAGGAAATAACGAGAATCAGAGCAGAACTAAATGACAATAGAAAAAATTAATGTGACAAAGAGCTGGTTCTTTGAAAAGATTAACAAAATTGACAAACCCTTGGCTAGACTCACTAAGATAAAAAGAGAGAAGACACTAATTAACAAAATTAGAATTGAAAAAGACGAAGTTATCACAGACACCACAGAAATACAAAGGATCATCCAAGAATACTATGAAGGACTATATGCCACCAAATTCAATAACCTAAAAGAAATGGACAAGTTCTTAGAAACATATAGCCTTCCCAGGCTGAACCATGAAGAACTGGAACATCTAAACAGACTGATCCCCATTAATGAAATTGAATCAGTCATCCAAAAACTTCCCAAAAGCAAAAGTCCTCGACCTGATGACCTCACTAGTGAATTCTACCAAACCTTCAAAGATGATCTAACACGAATCCTGCTCAAACTCTTCCAAAAAATTGAAGAAGAGACAGTAGTCCCTAACTCATTTTATGAGGCCAACTTTACCCTGATACCAAAACCTGGTAAGGACAACACAAAAAAAAGAAAATTACAGACCAATATCTCTGATGACTACAGATGCAAAAATCCTAAACAAAATTCTAGCAAATCGAATACAACAATGCTTTAGAAGATTACTCATCACGACCAAGTGGGGTTCATCCCCGGGGCACACGGATGGTTCAACATCCACAAATCCATCAATGCGATACATCACATAAACAAAATAAGGGACAAATATCATATGGTTACATCAATTGATGCAGCAAAAGCATTTGACAGGATACAACACCCACTTATGATTCAAACACTTAACAAAATAGGTATAGAAGGAAAATACCTTAACATAATAAAGGCCATTTATGACAAACACTCAGCTAATCTCTTAATTAATGGTGAAAAACTCAAGCCCTTTGCTCTACGTTCATGAACATGACAGGGCTGTCCCCTATCACCTCTACTTTTCAACTGTGTTGGAAGTCCTTGCCAGAGTAATCAGGAAAGAGAAAGAAATAAAAGGCATCCAAATTGGGAATGAAGAAGTTAAATTATCACTCTTTGCAGATGACATGATGCTATATATAGAAAACCCTATAGACTCCACCAAAAAGCTATTAGAAACAATGAATAAATGCAGTAAATATGCCAGCTACAAAATCAACGTACAAAAGTCCATTGCATTCCTATATACTAACAATGAAATCTCAGAAAAAGAAATCCAAAAAACAATTCCTTTTGCAATTGCAGCAAAAAGAATACAATACCTAGGAATAAACTTAACCAAGGATGTGAAAGACCTATATGCTGAAAACTATAACACATTTTAGAAGAAATTGAAGACGACACAATGAAATGCAAAGCCATTCCGTGCTCATGGATTGGAAGAATCAACATAGTTAAAATGGCCATATTACCCAAAGCAATATACAGATTTAATGCAATCGCCATCAAAATCCCAATGACATTTTTTAAAGAAATAGAACAAAAAAATCATCAGATTTGTTTGGAACCACAAAAGACTCTGATTAACCAAAGCAATCTTAGGAAAAAACAACAACACTGGAGGTATCACACTCCCGGACTTTACCTTTTACTACAGGGCTACAATAATCAAACCAGCATGGTATGGGCAGAAAAACAGACACATAGACCAATGGAATAGAATTGAGAACCCAGAAATAAAACCACATAAATTTGGACAGATAATTTTTGACAAAGAAGCTAAAAACTTACAATGGAGGAAAGAGCCTCTTCAATAAACGGTGCTGGCAGTATTGGATAACCACATGCAAAAGAATGAAACTGGACTGCTATCTGTCACCATGTACCAAAATTAATTCAAAATGGATCAAAGACTTAAGCATAAGACCTACCACAGTAAACTTCATAGAAGGAAACATAGGCACTAAGCTTATGGACCTTGGGTTCAAAGAGCATTTTATGAATTTGACTCCAAAGGCAATGGAAGTAAAAGCTAAAATAAACGATTGGGGCTATATGAAACTTAAAAGCTTCTGCACAGCAAAAGAAACCATTGACAAATTAAAGAGGCAACCAAATGAATGGGAGAAGATTTTTGCAAATAGTGCCTCTGATAAGAGGCTAATATCCTAAATATACAAGGAACTCATGAAACTCAACAACTGAAAAACAAACAACCCAATTGAAAAATGGGCAGAGGACATGAAGAGACATTTCTCCTTAGAGGACATACAAATGGCAAATAGACATATGAAAAATTGCTCAACATCTCTAATCATCAGAGAAGTGCAGATGAAAACCACAAAGAGATATCTCCTACCCGAGTCAGAATGGCTATCATCAACAAGACAAATAGTAACAAGTGTTGGAGAGGCTGTGGAGAAAAAGGAACCCTCATACACTGTTGGTGGGAATGCAGCCTGGTGCAGCCATTATGGAAGGCAGTGTGGAGGTTCCTCAAAACATTACGAATAGAATTACCATGTGACCCAGCAATCCCTCTCCTGGGTATCTACCCAAAAACTCTGAAAATATTTATACATAAAGACACATGTGCTCCAATGTTCATTGCAGCTTTGTTTATGGTGGCCAAGACATGGAAACAACCAAAATGTCCTTCGATAGATGAATGGATAAAGAAGGTGTGGTATATATACACAATGGAATACTATTCGGCGGTAAGAAAAGATGATATAGGAATATTTGTGACAACATGGATGGATCTTGAGAGAGTAACGCTGAGCGAAATAAGTCAAACAGAAAAAGCAGAGAACCATGTGATTTCACTGATATGTGGTATGTAAACCAAAAACAACAAAAGAACAAGACAAACAAATGAGAAACAGAAACTCATAGACACAGACAATAGTTTAGTGGTTGCCAGAGGGTAAGGGGGGTGGGGGGTGGGGGGTGGGAGATGAGGGTAAGGGGGATCGAATATATGGTGATGGAAGGAGAACTGACTCTGGGTGATGAACACACAATGGGATTTATAGATGATGTAAAACAGAATTGTACACCTGAAATCTGTGTAATTTTACTAACAATTGTCATCCCAATAAATTTAATAAAATAAAATTTTAAAAAAATGTAGTTGTGGTATATATACACAGTGCAATACTATTCGGCGGTAAGAAAAGATGATATAGGAACATTTGTGACAACATGAATGGATCTTGAGAGTGTAATGCTGAGCGAAATAAGTCAGACAGAAAAAGCAGAGAACCATGTGATTTCACTGATATGTGGTATGTAAACCAAAAACAACAAAAAACCAAGACAAACAAATGAGAAACAAAAACTCATAGACACAGTCAATAGTTTAGTGGTTACCAGAGAGTAAGGGGGCTGGGGGGTGGTAGATGAGGGTAAGGGGGATCAAATATATGGTGACGGAAGGATAACTGACTCTGGTTGGTGAACACACAGTGGGATTTATAGATGACGTAATACAGAATTGTACACCTAAAATCTATGTAATTTTGCTCACAGTTGTCAGCCCAATAAATTAAAAAACGAAAGAGCCTCCTGGTCAGCTGGAGGTAGAGGGAGATAAAGCCAAGGTTGCTTATATAGCTTATCAGGGGCATCTGCCTCTCTGCATCTCCTTCCTTTCATACACTGCTGGTAACTACTCAGGTTGGAAACTAATTCATACTATTTTTCTTGTCTCCTGGGGTAAAGGATCAAAAACTTCACCTTTGTAATACATGTGAGTATGGAAGGCACAGCTGGACTGTCATTAACAGAATTTAGAAAGCACAAGGCATGTTCTTGCTTTACTGTCTTCCTGCTTCTCCCCTTTCCATAGAAAATCATTGCACCTTATTCCAAGCTTACCTAGGGTTTCATGTACATACACATCCAGAAAAAATGCAAAATCCTTCAGTCCCAAAGCAGAAGGCACTCACTCACTTACCTTGGACATACACGTATACACTGGCCTTGCCATTAGGATCCTTGATGTCAGCAACATCCTTGTAGCTACATATGAAGTAACCTGTGTCACCGGCTTCTGTGTGGAAGATGGTGAGCTGGTTGCAAGTAACAAGGGGATTATCAGAGCAGGGATGCTCCAAGTTGCGGGCCCGACCCCCGGTAGACCCAGTGCCCCAGGTCCAGGTAATGGCAGCCGATCCCCTGAAAGCACAACAAAAAGAAAACATGCTGGTCAGGTATGGGAGGGATAGTGAAGAAGTAATGTTGCTCCAGCTCCCAACCTGGGTTCTAAAGGAATAGTTATAACGGATAGCTCAGTTCCCTTGAAAGAATAGGCACAGAAGATTAGAACACTTAACTGTGGGCATGAGGAGCATCTGAAAACTTGATTTACATTTTCATCCTTCTTTCTCCCTGTCTCCTGGTGTATCTCCTCCTCTACTCAATATTCCTAGCCCAGCTCTCTCCACCAATAGATGGACTTTGGAGCATTTGACAATAAACTTCTAAAGGCACAGGATAATGTTGGGTTAAGTGATTTCTTAGGTTCTTTCTGGATTTGTTGTTTTCACTGATCAAATGAGAATACCAATACTCAGGGAGGTAAAGGGCCTTGCCCAGAAAGTTGCCAGCAGGACCCAAACTCAAAGTCATATGTACTAGGTCCCAGTCTAGGTTTTTATTTTTATCTTTGAATTATACCAAATTGCCTCACTGAATTTCAAATGCTTTTCTGGGAAATAAGTTCTGAAAAGACATGTGACTAGACTACCACTCCCTTCATACAGTGGTAGAGAACCAGGGACAAAATTAAGTCAAAATTTACTACATTTTTTCCAAGATCAGAAAAAACAACTGGGCTCTATATCCTCATCTCACCAGCGATTATTTTCTCCTCCTCCCACTTCCTCATAATAAGAAGAATCTGTGGCACAATAATTGGGGTAAAAAGCAATCAGGGCAAAAGAACCTGGATATTGAATCTCAGCATTACCGTTGTTTAGTTATATCACCTTGTCCAGTTAATTCACCTTTCTAGGTCTCAGGCTTCTCATCTGTAAAAACCGGGACTATGATCCTTTTCTTACAGGATGCTGTGAAGTTTCCCTCAGAGACCTTACGTAAAAATGTTTTGCAAATGCAAGCCTTCGGCTTGTGTGAAAGGCAGTGGGAGTTAGGAAGCAGGATGGAGCTAGATTTGACTGCTGTTCTCATGTCAAAGAAAGATACCCTTCCCCATATCATATCATATCGTCTCCAGCATTTACATATTTGTTAGACTACTGTTTATCATGACTCATAAATTCACTGAAGTGAACAGAAGGTAAACCATGAAGTGCTATATGGGGGGGTCATTGCTCACCTTGAGTGCATTCTTTAAAAGCAATGTATTTCCAACCATTTTGAAAAGATAATATGTTACGATGATTGTGGTTAAGACTGCTAAAAAATAAAAGGGTGTGGTTTATAGAAAGCAAGACCAGGAGGAAAATCAGATAGAGAACAACAGTGCAGTTTCTGCCCACATCTCACAACCCCATCCCTCACCTTCCAGCTCCTGCACCCTGAAGTTAGAACCAGGTTTTGTCTCTGGAAGTGAGAAGGAAATGAATCCAAGTCACAGTTCTTCAGCCTGACTCCAGAGTCCTCCATTGGCTGTTCACTCCCTACCACTGGAGTCTCTGTTCCTACTTGAACTCTGACCTCTTCAGGGTATGTCCAGCCTCAATCTGGGATCTTGAAATATACTCTGTGTCCTCATAGCCAAACAACCTAAGAGAAGGTGCATCCTCTTATAGACTGATTTGTGTCCTCCACAAGTCCTTATCGTGAAGCACTAACCCCCAGCAGCTCAAAATGTGATTATATTTGGATGTAGAGCCTTGAATGAAAGAGGTAATTAAGTTAAAATGATGCCATTAGGGTAGGCCCTAATCCAGTCTGATCAGTGTCCTTATCAGAGGAGGAGATTGGGACACACAGTGATACCAGGGATATGCACACGCAAAGACCATGAGAGGACACAATGAGAAGGTAGCCATCTGCAATCCAAAGGGAGAGGCCTAATGAGAAACAAAATTTCTCGACACTTTTATCTTGGACTTCTAGTTTCCAGAACTGTGAGAAAATAAACTTCTGATGTTCAAGTCACCCAGTATAGGGTACTTTTTTGTGGCAGCCCTAGTAAACTAATACACATTCTGTACTGTTTTCAGCTGCCTTTTGAAAGTCTATTGTTTTTGTTGGGCTTTGGATTCAATGACAACTTGTTCCTAGAGTTCACATTTCCTGAACCCTGCTTGCCTCACCTGACTGGAGTCTCATACCTGCCCATTGGAGCCAACAACTGATACTGTTCTTCCAATTTTCACCCCTAGGTATGTAGTACCTCTAACTGCTCTGGACAATGTCCCAGTCCAACCCAACCTGACCTGGGAAGTCCTCAGGATTATTCCACATAGTTTTCTCTGACCCCAGATAAAAGCCAGTAAGCAAGCAAACAGCATCGTGGGTTCAAGGGTAGCCGAAATTGTTTCTTTTTTTCAATTAAAGTATAGTTGACATACAATATTATATTAGTTTCAGGTGTATGACATAGTCATTCAACATTTACCGTATTTTGTCATATATAATGCACTCCCATGTATAATACGTACCCATGTTTTTGGCCCAAACTTTCAGGAGAAAAAAATCTTTTGTTTTAATTTTTAATTTAAATTTTTATTTGTTTACATTTAAATACTTGTTTTTTGTATTATAAAGGAATTTTAGCATTTATTTTCTAACACTTTATGGTACAAGAAATTTTATGTAACAAATAATTACAAAACACAAGAACAGATAAAAGGTATAAGAAATTTTATGTACCAGTAACAAATTTACAATATTTACACATCATAGAAATCCAAGCACTCTTCATTGTTGCAAGTTGGTCGTAAGTTCAACACAACCGACTATCGTATTCCAGGGTATGATTTTGCATATGGATGCCATTACTGATTTCTAGCGTTACACTTTTAACTCATAAGCATAAATAAAAGAATTAAAACCATTTACATAGATAAGGAGTTAGCACTACCCATGTATAATGTGCATCCTTATTTTTCCTTCACAAATTTGGGCAAAAAAAGTGTACATTATACACAGCAAAATACAGTACATTCCATACAATGTGATCACCACAATAAGTCTAGTAACCATTTGTCACCATACAAAGTTACAATACTATTGACTCTTTTCCCTATGCTGTATATTACATCCCTGTGAATATATTTTATTAATAACTAGTGGTTTGTACCTCTTATCCTCCTTCACTTTTCAGCTATCCCCTCACGCACTCGGGCAACCATCAGTTTGTTCTCTGTATCTAGGAGTCTGTTTCTGTTTTGTTTTATTTGATTGTTTTGTCTTCTTAGATTCCACAAATAAGTGAAATCATGTGGTATTTGTCTTTCTCTGTGTGACTTATTTGACTTAGCATAATGCCATCTAGTTCCACCCATGTGGTTGCAAATGGCAAGATTTCATTTATTTTTATAGCTGAGCAATATTCCATTACATATGTGTGTGTGTATATAAAATCTTCTTTATCCATTTTTTATCCATTCATCTATCAATGGAAACCTAGGTTGCTTCCATATCTTGACTATTATAAATAATGCTGCAGGGAACATAAGGGTTCACACATCTGTAAAAATGAGTGTTTTTGTTTTCTTTGGATAAATATCCAGAAGAGGGATTGCTGGGTCATATTATAGCTTTATTTTTAATTTTTTGAGAAATCTTGATACTGATTTCCATAGTGGCTGCACCAATTTGTAGGCCCACCAAAAGTGCAGAAGGGTTCCCTTTTCTCCACATCCTCACCAACACTTACTATTTTTTTACTTCTTTTTTTTTTTTTGAGTTCATCATTTTATATAGTTTTAGCTAGTTTGAACTTTTTTATTAGTTTCAGGTGTACAAAACAATGTAATAGTTAGATATTTACACCCCTCACAAAGTAATAACACCCCCCTGATTTACTACACCTCTGACATCATATATAGCTGTTACAATTCCATTGACTGATTATATTCCCTAGGCTGTACTCCACATTCCGTCACTATGTGTGTGTGTGTGTGTGTGTGTGTGTGTGTGTGTGTGTGTGTGTGTGTATGGTTGACATTGAGTATTATTCAACTTCAGCTTCAGGTATACAATGCAGTTGTCAGGCATCTACACAGTCTATGAAGTGGTCTCCCTAATAAGTCCAGTGCCCATCTGGCAACCTACGTAATCTTTACAACATTGTTGATTATAGCATTGGGTTTCAGAGGCAGATCTGGGTTTTCTGAAGCTCAGAATTTTGTTGACTTTTTTTTTTTTTTTTTTTTTTATTTATTTATTTTTTTAATTAGTTTCAGGTGCACAAGACAAAGCAAAACTTAGACGTTTATCATTTATATCCCTCACACTGTGTTTGTTGACTTTTTGATAATAGCCATTGTGAAAGGTGTAAGGTGGTGTCTCATTGTGGTTTTGATTTGCATTTCTTTAATGATTAGTGATGCTGAGCATCTTTTCATGTCTGTTGGCCATCTGTATGTCTTCTTTGGAGAAATGTCTGCTCAGGTCCTCTGCCCATTGTTTAATCAGATTGTTTGTTTGTTTGTTTATTTGTTTTTTACATTGAGTTGTATGAGTTCTTTATATATTTTGGATATTAACCCCCTATCATGTATAGCATTTGTAAACATCTTTTCCCATTCACTTTTTGTTTTGTTTATGGTTTCTTTATTGTGCAAATGCTTTTTAGTTTGATATAGAACCATTAGTTGATTTTTGCTTTTGTTTCCCTTTCCTGAAGATACTTATCCAAAAACATTGCTAAAATTGATGTCTAAGACATTACTGCCTGTCTTTTATTCTAGGAGTTTTTGTTTGTTTGTTTGTTTGTTTGTTTGTTTGTTTCGGGTCATACATTTAAGTCTTTAGTCAATTTTGAGTTTATTTTTGTATATGGTGTAAGAAAGGTGTTCAGCTTTACTTTTTTTGCATGTATCTGTCCAGTCCTCCCAAAACCATTTATTGAAGAGAGTGTCATTTCCCCTTTGTATTTCCAGTCTACTTTGTCACAGATTAATTGACCATATAAGTATGGGTTAATTTCTGGGCTATCTATTCTGTTCCATTGATCTATATGTCTGTTTTTTAACCAGGACCATACTGTGTGATTACTATAGTTTTGTAGTATAGTTTGAAATCAGGGAGGGTGATACCTCCAGCTTTGTTTCCCCCCCTTCAAGATTGCTTTGGCTTTTCTAGGTCTTTTGTGATTCTTATAAATAAAAGTATAAATTAAATAAAAATTAATTTTAGCATTATTTTTTCCAAATCTGTCAAAAATTCCATTGATATTTTGATAGGGATTACACTGAATTTGTAGAATGCTTTGGATAGTATAGACATTTTAACAATATTCTTATATACCATAAGTATGGTATATATTTCCATTTCCATGTATTTGTGTCATCTTCAATTTCTTTCATCAATGTCTTATACTTTTCAGAGTATAGACCTTTTGCTTCTTTGGTGAAATTTATTCCCACGTATTTTTTATGCAATTGTAAATGGGATTGTTTTCATAATTTCTCTATCTGCTAATTCATTCTTTGTGTATAGAAGTGCCACTGATTTATGTATATTAATTTTTCATCCTGCCACTTTACTAAATTTATCTATTAATTATAATAGATTTTTGTTTGAGTTTTTAGGGTTTTGTATATATAGTATCATGTCATCTGCAAATAGTGACAAATTTATCTTTTCTTTTCCAATTTGGATAAATTTATTTCTCTTTCTTGTCTGATTTCTGTGGCTAAGACTTGCAATAGCATATTGAATAAAAGTGGTGAGAGTGGACATCCTTGTCTTGTGCCTGATCTTAGGGGAGAACCCGTTAGCTTCTTCACATTGAATCTGATGTTAGCTGTGGGTTTGTCATATATGGCCTTTATTAAGTTGAGATATGTTAACTCTATTCTTACTTTGTTGAAAGTTTTTATCATGATTAGATGTTGTATTTTGTCAAATGTGTTTTCTGTGTCTATTGAGATGATCACACGATTTTTATCCTTTGTTTTGTTAACTTAGTCTTATGGGGGTTCCCTTGTACATAACTAGCTGCTTTTCTCTTGCTGCTTTTAAGATTCTCTCTTTATCTTTACCTTTTGAAATTTTAATTATAATGTGTCTTGGAGTGAGCCTCTTTGAGTTCTTCCTGGTATTGGATTTCTGTTTCCTTCACCAGGTTAGGGAATTCTTCAGCTATTGTTTCTTCAAATCGGTTTTCTGTTCCTTTATCTCGCTCTTCTCTTTCTGGGAACCCTATGATATGAATGTCGGTATTCTTGATGTTGTCCCAGGGATCCCTTAAACTATCCTCATTTTTAGAAATTCTTACTTCTTTTTTGCTTTTCCATTTGGGTGATTTCCATTATCTTTTTTCCAGATCACTGATTATTTTTGCTGCATCATGTAATCTGCTCTTG
Organism: Rhinolophus sinicus; assembly: GCF_057876585.1. Lineage (NCBI taxonomy): Eukaryota > Metazoa > Chordata > Mammalia > Chiroptera > Rhinolophidae > Rhinolophus > Rhinolophus sinicus. Next base: position 44,559,676 of record NC_142518.1, on the reverse strand, counting down.
ATTTCCTGTACTGTATTTTTCATTTTAGTCATTGTATTCTTCAGTTGTGATTGGTTCTTTTTTCATATATTTTTGTCTCTTTGTTGAAGTTCTCATTGAGTGCATTCATTCTTCTCCCAAGTTCTTGAGCATCTTCATAACCATTGTTTTAAATGCTTTATCTGGTGAATTTCTTGTCTCTATTTCATTTAGTTCTTTCTCTCAAGTTGTGTCCTGTTCTTTCATTTGGTAGATATTTCTGTGTCTCCTCATTTTGGCTCTCTCTCTGTGTTTGTTTCTATGTATTATGTAGATACACTACATCTTTCAGTCTTGAAAGAGTAGCCTTTTGTAGAAGGTGTCCCTTGGGGCTCAGGGGTCACCAGAGCCAGGTGGTCCAAGTATGTCCCCTGCGTGGATTGTGTATGTCCTCCTGTTGTAGTTTGGCTGCAATTACTACAGGTGCACTAGTGGGTCAGGTTGACAAATAGGCCAACTAGCTGTGAGGACTGGCCATGATTACTACAGAAATTCTGATGTGTGGTGGCTAGCCCCATGAGTGGGAACTGCTTTAGAGGTGTTCCTGTGTCAGCTGAGGCTACCCATCTGTGTGTCACTAGTGGAGGCATTTGGGTGGGGCTCTGGTGCAGGCTGAGGCCAGCCACCAGGTGTTTTGGGTGTGGAGTCTCTTGGGAGGTACTCTGGTGTAGGCCAGAACCAGTCACCACTTTGCCAAGCTTGAGGCCACATGGTAATAGCTATAATGTGAGCTGAGACTGGTCACTGTTTGTGCCGGACTTGGGGACACTTGAGAAATGTTACAATATGAGTTGAGGCCAGCTGCCATATGTGGTGGGTTTGGAGCTGCTTGAAATAAGTTATGAGTTTAGCCAAGGTTGGCTATCATGTATGGCACGTCTGGAGCTACTTTGGAAAGGCCCTCACTGGGGTAATGTAATGGTGTTAACTAGGTTAGTAGAGAACAAAACTATGCAAAATAATATTGAATGTTAACTGTAAGTGAAAACCAATCAGTCAATCAATCAATAAAGAGGGTGACAGATTTGGTATGTACCTACTCCAGGCCAGCCAGGTGGAAAAAGAACACACAAGAAACAAACAAAAAATAGTACCCACCAGTGTTTCCATCCCCAGAGAGAATTCCCACTGATCCCTGCCCCTCTAGCACTCACTCTAAAGTTAGTCTATTTAATTTCTCCTTGTATGTCCCAGGTACATCTCAATGTGCTTACTCTGTACTGAAGCTTAGAGTGAGTGAATTTCTTCTTAGGCTCTTTATTAGAAGTATCTCAGTCTCCCCCAGCCCTTTGTCTCTCTCAGATGTAACCCTGCCTGTTTTCAAAGCCAGATATTATAGGGACTCATCTTCCACCACAGATTTCTTGGGCTGGGGAACGTGGTGTAGGGTTTGGGCCCTCACTTCTCAGGGAGAACCACTGTGGCTGTGATTTCTCTCCAGGTTGTGAGTTGCCACACCTTAGGTGTGGTACCTGACTAGGCCACATCTCTGCTTCTCCTACCTGTCACAACATGGCTTCTTCACTTTTTTTGGGGGGAGTTTATCATCACTTTAGAACATCAGTGAAGGTAATTACTAGTTCCTGGTGACTCAGAAACCAGGCAAGGTACAGGCAGGAATTGAGTCCTAAAAGCTTTAACTATTGCCTTGGGCACTGCAGCTCTGAGGAAAGCAATCTAAATGCATTCTTTCCTGCATACATTGCTGTGGCTGTGTTGTGGTATAAGATGTAAGGAAATCCACCCAGCTGCAAGACTGCACTGGGGTGTGGTGCAGAAGGGAGGCAAAGCTGTTCGAGGTCGCTCCAGGGACATCCTGCCCTCTAGAGGTATCCCATATCTAATGGAGAAAAACAGGCCCCTTTAAGGCATTCTTTGGGAAAATATGAATTCCAGATGAACAATGACAAGGTGTGCATCACTGTAGTTCTGGACACATCCCCACTAATGCTGAACTACCTTTAAGTGAAATACACTTTGGTCTCAAAGCCTGTGACCTATGGTGGCTGAGGTGATGAAGTTACTTCCTATGCATTCCCATGTTCCTGTGCATCTTTGGGTAAGGAAGGTATTTTCAGATCTTCCTTTATTGGTAAGCCTGTATTTCCTCTTGTATCCAGTCTGTCAAGGAAAAGGGGCATAAATATTGCATTCATTTTCATCACTGAAGGCAGTCTGTGTACGTCTTTTCCTTGTTACAGTTCTGGAAGCTGAAAGTCCGAAATAAGGTGCTGGCAAGGTTGGTTCCTTCTGGAGGTACTGGGGGAGTATCTGTTCCATGCCTTTCTTCTAGCTTCTGGTAGTTGTTGACAATCTTTGATATTCCTTGACTTGTAGATGCATCCCTCCACTCTCTACCTCCATGTCACATGGTGTTCTCTCTGTGTGTTGCCTCTGTATCTTTGTATAGCTTCTTCTTTATATCCTTAGTTATAGGGATTCTGTTCAGCTAGTTATCAGCAAAGTTTGCTCTATATTTAGTTGCAATTTTGGTGTGTTCATGGGAAGAGGTGAGCACAGGCTCTACCTACTCCACCGTCTTGACTATACTTGGTTTCTATAAAAGCAAAATGGTTTCTATAAAAGGGTCCCATAAATATTTTAGGCTTTGTGAGTCTCTGTCTCGAATTCTTATGTTTATACCCTTTAAATATATAAAACAAAACCCTAGCTTATAGGGCCAAAATAATAATAATAATAATAATGGCTGCAAGGGCTATAATTTGCTGAGCCCAGAATTCAAGCCTCTATCTGATGCTTGAATTCCTACTACAGAATCCCAACCTACTGAACCTCAGTTTCAATACCTCTAGTGGTGGAAAACTGACTATCACCCTCTTTTTCCCCACAGTATCCCATTCTATCACTAATGAAATCTCTGACAATTGTTGTTTCTTAATAATAAATAACTTTGTATCACATTGGGGGTTTACTCTTCCATTGACTTTAGAAGGAATCTGTGGCAATATGCCTTACCAAAATATTTCAGTATCAGTTGGGCATGCATTAGATTAATAGATTTCCTGAAGGTGGGGCACAGGACTTATTATTTAGGGTAGAGTGGGGATGACCAGGGTATGGGGATCTTTAAAGAGATCAGGCTTGGGCAAGCGCACAAAGGTGAAGGTCTGGGATGAGTAAGTAGGGGTGGAGGTAAAGGAGGAGGAGCTGGTTACATGTGTTCACTCCAGATTTAGACCTATTCTTGGACTCCATGTCTGATGCTCTGCTGTGTTCCTGGATATTTGGTTGAGCCTGAGAGAACACTTTTTAAAACATTCCTGAGAAAGAAACTGAATTCCAGTGACTCCAACAGCATATTCTCATGCCTGGGATTGAGCAGCTGAATGCTTGGAATGACTAGGCCTCCTATTCCTGATAACATCCTGGGGAGAATCACATTCCAGAGCCTTAGGCTTTCTCACAGGCTGATTCATTTCCTCCACCCACCTTCCACAAGATTCTGTATTTGCCTGTAAGACCACCAAAGGCCTGCAGCTTAAGGCTCAGGAACTTGGGTAACTTGGACCAGGAAACATTAGTAAGGCCCAGCTGAGCAGATGGATACAAGTCCAACACAAGGGAGCATGGTAAGTCCCTGTTGGAGCTAGGAAAGAAAACATGAGCTCAGCCTGCTCCACAGATTTGCCAAGTCTTGGAAAGTATGAAGAGTTGCATGTATGTTTGCATAATGAAAAGCCCACTGGCTTGGGAGTCAGGAGGATTTGGTTCTTGTATTGGATACTTAACAAGTCCCTTCTTTACTTCAGGCCTTGGTATCTTCATTTATAAAGTGAGACTGATAGAACTTACCTCACAGATTCATTGTGAAGGTTTACTGAGTCAATCCATGTAAAGTACTTTGAACAAATCCTGACACAGAATAACTACCCAACAAATGGTAGCTATTGTGGCTATCAGCTTTATCTGTCATGGGAATCATTTCTGAATCATACCGTGTTTCCCTAAAAATAGGACTTAACTGGAAAATAAGCCCTAGTATGATATTTCAGGATGACATCCCCGAACATAAGCCCTAATGCATCTTTTGGAGCAAAAATTAATATAAGACCTGGTCTTATTTTCGGGGAAACATGGTATCATTCTCTCATACTCCACTTCCAATCCATCAGAAGATCCTGTAGGCTCTACTTTTAAAATACTCAGAACCTGACCACTTGTCATTCCCTCTACTATTGGCAGCCTGTCATAGCCCCCATCACCTGGAACGCTGCAATAGCCACTGATTCTTGCTCTCCATAACCCATAACCCTCACAGCATCCAGAGGGAGACTTAAAAAACTATATAAGGTCACATCATTCCCCTGCTTAAATTCTTCCAGTGGTTTCCCATGACATTCAGAATAAATTCCAATCCTCACTGTGATCTATAAAACTCTAGCACTTCTCTATTCTAATCTCCTATCTTTCTCCCCACTACTTATTTTGTTCCAGCCACACCAACCTCTTACTGTTTCATGACCATGCCAAATTTACCCCATCTTAAGGTGTTTGCATTTGTTATTCCCTCTGTATGGGACATTCTTCCTCCACATATGTGCATGGCTCCTTCCTTTATGTCTCTGTTAAGATAACACTTTTATCCTGACCAACAGTTTAGAAGAAACACCTCCCCTTTACTCTATGTCTCTTTACCCTGATAGTTTCTCCGCAGCACTTATCATCTTCTAATATACTATACAATTTTCTTACTTATTTTGTTTATTTTCTGTCTCTCCCACAAGAATGTCATCTCCATGAGGGCAAAGATCTTTGCCTATTTTGTTTAGTACCATATCGTCTGCACCTAGCCTAACATCTGGTACATAGTAGGTGCTAAATATATGTTTCTTGAATGAATATATGAGGAAAACAATCCTTTTTTTATACCTACTCTATGGGGTTGAAGTGGGGCTAAAATATATTAGTATATTGAATCTCTTTTGAAAGATATATACAAGGTCTGACAATTATGATTACAAACTCATCCTAGAAAAAGTGCTACACACCTCATTGCTGAATAGCACTAGTCACCTTCGAAATACTCCCATTGGGAAGCTATGCATGCATGCCAGCACCTAGTCCATCTCTCAAAGCAATTTTGGAATTATTTTTCTGGAATGGCCATCAGAGCTGTTGTCATATTCTTTGATGTCCTGAATGTCATCAAAATGACTTCCTTTCAATATTTCCTTTATCTTCAGGTAAAGAAAGAAGTCATGGGGGGCTAGGTCAGGTGAGTAGGGAGGTGCTCCAATACAGTTATTTGTTTACTGGCTAAAAACGTCCTCACAGACAAAGTCGTGAGAGCTGGTGCATTGTCATGATGCAAGAGCCATGAATTGTTGGCGAAAATTTCAGGTCGTCTAACTTTTCACACAGCCTTTTCAGCACTTACAAATAGAAAGTTTGGTTAACTGTTTATCCAGTTGGTACACATTCATACTGAATAATCCCTCTGATATCAAAAAAGGTTAGCAACATCGTTGCAACAAGTTCGCAAACTTAATTGTCAGACCTCATACAGAAGGTGTGACAAAAAATGTATATACATTTTAAGAAAGGAAAAAACTGTATTAAAATTGTAATGCTCAGTATATACTGATAACAAAAGATGCATACAAGTCATGTGTATACATTTTGTTTTGGCACCCCTGGTATATATATGATAATTTAAGAGTAAGTGAATGAACATTCAAAAATTTATTTTAGTGTAGTGCAAATTGTAAGTAAGGTAGCAGCCCTGCCACTGCACAGTTATGTGGCCTTGGGTAAATATTGTCACCTCTTCAGTCCTCATCTTCCCCATTTTTAATAAGGGATTTAGAGGAGCCCCTTATATTTCTGAAACCTTCTGAGAAGTCATTTGTGATTTCACGAGGCAATCTTCCTTATTTTATCCCCCCATTTACACCCAAGGCATTATTAGTCTGTCTCCCAGATGAGCTTTTTATGGAATCCTCTTAGCACTGAAACAAATATCCCCTAAAGTATTAACCAGTCTCCCTGCCACAGCCAAGTCTGTCTCAAATTCTTCACCTGGGGTTAAGTGTTCACAACTTATGGTCAATGAGAGCTGGGTTTTATGAGGCTTAAAGGCCCTGGAAAGAGGCCCTGGGGTTAAGTATGATCTAGTGGAACATGACAGTCCAGGACACATGAAAGCTATTGGTGACAGTTTCTATTTGATGGCTAATAGGTCAGATACCATTCAGGGTCACTGGGATAAAGTAGTCTTGTGTGAGCAGTGGCTGATAATGCGCTGAGGCTGGCACCTCAATTATGATTTACATGCAGAGAAGTGGCTGAGAAGGCCAACAGGTGGGGAAAAGACAGCTTCCAAAAACAAAATGCTTTGCTCAAATCCCCTGATAAATATTCATCTATAGTGTTGGAAGCTTAGAGCTAGGAGAAAAGGGGATCCTCTGGAGGGGGAGTACAAGACCTAGGATGGGAGGACCCCACCTTCTAGTTGTGCTATGGAAATGGAAAATAAATATCACTCTTATTGCTACACTTTATCTAGTGTAAATCACTAGGCATGGCAATATCTGTTCTTGATTTTGCATAGTAATAAAGTATTCACTTTTTTAGTGGGGTATATGGCCTCCTGGAAAAAAAACACTACATTTTCCAACCTTTCTTACAGCTAAGTGTGGCCATGTGACAAAGTTTTAATCAAAGGGATATAAGCACAAGTGGTGTATAGAGCATTTGGGAAATGTTCTTAAAGAGAGAAGGCGTGGACTTCCAGTCAAGATGGCAGAGTAAGTAAATGCTGTGCTTACCTCTTGTCACACCACATCAAAATTACAACTAAACTACAAAACAACCATCATTGAGAACTGCCTGAAGTGTAGCTGAACAGAAGTCCTATAATTAAGGATGTACAGGAGAAGCCATCTCAAGACTAGTAGGAAGAGCAGAGATGTGGAATGGGCTGATACCACACCCATGCATGGTGGTTAAAAATTGGGAGGGATAGCTCAGCTGCAATGGTTTCTACTGAGGAGTGAGGAGTCCCAGACCCACACAAGGATCCCCAGTGTGGGGTACCAGTTCTGGGAAGAGAGGTCCCCATAACTTGTGGCTCTGAAAAACAGTGGAGAATGTGGCTGAGTGGGACCGAGGGCTGCTGGAGTCCCAGGAATTCCACTTAAAGGGCCTGTGCATGGATTTACTCAATAAAAGACTCACTCACTCTGAGTTGCAGAGCTGGGGCAGCAGCTCCAAAGGTGCCAGGGACATATGGGAGACGAACTGTATTGTTGAGCCCTTCCCTCACCCAGACTGATCATACAGGTAGGCACCATATATGAGTCTCCATCAACCTAGCTAACACCATTTACCACTCCCTGGTGACTACCTGAGACCCTGCCCCACCCAACTTGAAGGCCAACCCAAGTTGCTTCCAGTGGCTTTTCCATACAAATGGTGTGTCTGACTCATGCTACAGAATTTCCTAAAATTTCTCAAAGATTCACAAAACCCAAAAAAGCAGCATCTGGCCTTGGCATGTCCATTATCTGTTGTTGAGCAGCTTCAAGTCCGGCACTAGTGGCAGCCAGCCTCAGTTCATGGTTTGGCCTCTTTGGGTACCTCTCAGCCCAGAGCAGGTGTCAGTATGCAGATTGCTTTGTGACTCCTGCCTGTGACTTGTATTTGGCCCCAGGCAGAATAGAAGCTGCAACTGAATTTGGTCTGGAACAGGGCTCCTCCCAGGAGGCCTCAGGGCTGGCATGCCCAGTGGCTAGCTTTGGATCGAGCCAGAGAATCATCTGGCCATCTCTTAGGAAGGCACAAAAAGGGCAGACTGGGCAGGCACCAGAGCCCTGCTAAAATAATTCCTGCTCCTTAGGGTTGGCCCCCTGCACAACAACTCCTCCATTGCAGTCATGACCAATACTCAAAACCAATCAGCCTGAGGGTAAATCCCTCCCATTGATGTGCAAACAACAACCAAGGTTCAACTACAACAGGAGGACACACACAATCCACACAAGGGACACAGCTGAAGCACCCAGCTCTAGTGATCAGGGAGACTGTGCCACTGTGCCCTACAATACACTTACTACATAAGGTCACTCTATTGGGACGAAGAGATATAGCAGCTCTACCTAATATATAGAATCAAACACAGAGAGGTGGTGAGAATGAGGAGACAAAGAAACATGTCCCAATTGAAGTAACAAACCAAAAGTCCAGAAAATGAACTGAACAAAATGGATACAAGCCATCTCCAGACATAGAGTTGAAACACTGGTTACAAAGATGCTCAGTGATCTCATGGAGAACTTCGGCAAAGAGATAGGAAGCATAAAAATGGAGATAGAATATATAAAAAGAACTAGTCAAAAAAGAAAAATACAATAACTGAAATGAAGAACACATCAGAGGGAATCAATAGTAGATAAAGCAGAGGATTGAATTGGCAATTTAGAAGATAAGGTAACAGAAAACACCCAACTGTAACAGCAAAAAGAGAAAAGGATTTTCAAAAAATGAGGGTAGTTTAAGGGGTCTCTGGGACAACATCAAGCATACCAACATTTTCATCATATGGGTACTAGAAGGAGAAAAGATACAGCAAAGGATTGAGAACATATTTGAAAAAATAGTGACTGAAAATTTCCCCAACCTGGTGAAGGTAATAGATATACAAGTCCAGGAAGCACAGAGTCACAAACAAGGTGAACCCAAACGGGCCCACACCAAGACACATCATAATTAAAATGCCAAAGGTTAAAGACAAAGAAAGAATCTTAAAAGCAGCAAGAGAAAAGCCACTAGTTACCTACAAGGGAGCTCTCATAAGACTACTAGTTGATTTCTCAACAGAAACTTTGCAGGCCAGAAGGTATTGGCACAAAATACACAAAGTGATGATAGGCAAGGACCTACAACCAAGATTATTCTACCCAGCAAAGCTATCATTGAAAATTGAAGGAGAAAATGTTTTCCGGAAAAATGGCGGCGTGAGGTGAGTCTCTGTAAAGCTCCCCTGGAATTTACAAAGAATCGAACAACAAAAACTCCACAAAGGACTCCCTGCACAGCAGACAGGCAAGATGAAGAGGCCCACTACCGACTGAAATCACCTACAGGTGGGAGATTCACGTGAGTGGAGGGAGGAGGAAAGGGAGAAGTACGCGGAGACGGAGCCGCGCGGGCGCAGGACGCAGACCTAGCCCAGTGCTCCGAGCTCGCTGCTTCCCGAAACTACCGCAGCTGCGAGTGAGGGAAGAACTCGGACTGCTAGGGCTCCACCTGGGCTCCACAGGGCTGAGGGGACAGCATATAACACGGCTGAACCCAACGCTCACGGCAGAGACCTCGGAGAAAAGACTGAGGGAAAAAGGCTGAAAACGGTGGTTTAAGCCCTCACTGCCAAGCAGAGAACAGAGCCTTAGGCACTGAGACTAACCACCCCCTCCCTCCCCTACCAGAGCTCGCCCTGCCCCCACCTGCCCGGTGCTAGAAGCGAAACAGTAGCAGTGTCAGATCAAAACAACAGAAAATTTGCTGTTCTGAGAACTGTGGACCACAGACAAATTCACAACCCAATAAGTTCCGACAAAGGGGAGGGAGCTATGGAAGCAGGAACGGCTGTGGTTGTGGTCACCGCCATTGCTCTGGGCCACCTCTCACAACTCACCACGCACCTGACCCCACCTATCTGGGCGGATCCCTGCAGGAGTAAACAGAACTGCTAAAACATACGGGCTCTGGATCAGGATCTGGAAGAGCTTTGGAACATGAAAAGCTCTCCCCATACCCACAGGGACACTGCGCCCTGTGACCTAGACGAACTATTAACAGAGGAGAAGCCTGTCTCCCAGGGAATCCCCCCATTCTGTGAGAAGCTGGAATAGTGCAGAGAAAATAGCACTACCCTGTGGGAGAAGAAAAATAAGTTGCAGTTGGAGAAATAATAAAACATTCTACCAACAAGTACAGGCAAACAAAAGAAAGACCGCTTTCTATCAACCTGTTGCAGAAGTCACCTCTGTAGATGTCTAAGAAGAGAAATAGTAAACCAGTAATCGCCATGAATAACCAAGGCAACAAGATAATTCAGAAAGAAAGTGAAAAGTCTCCAGAAAAGGCACTTAAAGATACAGAAATATGTGACTTAAATGACAGAGAATTCAAGATTGCAGTTCTGAAAAAACTCAACGAGATACAAGAAAACACAGATAGGCACTTAAATTAACTCTGAAACTCAATCAAAGAACAGCATGAGCATTTTACGAAAGAGATTGAAATTTTAAAAAAGAACAAAATAGAATTTCTGGAGATAAAGAACTCAATAGAATAAATTAAGAATGAAATAACCAGCTTAGGTAGTAGAGTTGATCAGATGGAGGAAAGAATCAATGACATCGAAGATAGAAACCTGGAAATTACACAGATGTAAGAAGAAAGAGACTTGAGACTTAAAAGAAATGAAAGAACTCTACGAGAACGTTCTGACTCCATCAGAAAGAGCAATATAAGAATAATGGGCATACCAGAAGGAGAAGAAAGAGAGAAGGGAACAGAGGATATATTCAAACAAATCGTCGATGAGAACTTCCCAAACCTGTGGACAGAACTGGACCCTCGAATCCAAGAAGCAAATAGAACACCTAGTTACCTCAATCCCAACAGGCCTTCTACAAGGCACATTGTATTGAAGCTGTCTAAAATCAACGACAAAGAAAGAATCCTCAAGGCAGCCAGGGAAAAGAAGACGGTAACATACAAAGGAAAGCCCATTAGATTATCATCAGATTTTTCAGCAGAAACTCTACAAGCCAGGAGGGAGTGGAACCAAATATTCAAACTATTCAAAGAGAGAACTCATGAGCCAAGAATAATATATCCAGCAAAGATATCCTTTAGATATGAAGGAGGATAATGACCTTTCCAGACATACAGAAGCTGAGGGAATTTTCTAATACACGACCTGCACTACAAGAAATACTAAAGGAGGCTATTCGACCACCATCAACAGGGACAATTTGTGGCAACCAAAACATAAAAAGGGGGAGAGTAAAGGCCTTAACCGGAATATGGGAATGGAGAAAGTAAGTGTGCTGAAGAAAATGGAATACTCTAAATATCAAACTTTCTTTTACATAAACTTAATGGGTAACCACTCAAAATAAATCCAGAATTGAAATATATACTGAAATAAAAGAAGAAATAGAGGGAAACATCACAGAATACCACCACACAGAAATAATAGACAACAAAAAAAGGCAAAGAAACAATGGAGACACAAACTTACCAGAAAACTAAAGATACAATGACAGGAAATCCTCACATATCAATAATCACCCTAAATGTAAATGGACTGAACTCACCAATAACAAGGCACAGAGTACCAGATTGGATCAAAAAATTAAACTCAACCATATGTTGTCCCCAAGAGACACATCTCACCTAAATGGACAAGCATAGGCTCAAAGTGAAAGGGTGGAAATTGACACTCCAAGCAAATGGTAACCAGAGAAAATAAGGTGTAGCCATAATGATATCAGATGGAACAGACTTCAAGGTGATAAAGATAACAAGAGACAAAATGGACATTTCATAATGGTGAAGGGGACTATACAACAAGAAGACATAACAGTCATCAATATTTATGCCCCCAATAAGGAAGCACCGAACTATACCAAGCAACTACTAACAGAAATAAAGGGAGAAATTGACCAAAACATAATCATACTAGGGGACTTAAATACATCGTTAACAGCTATGGATAGATCATCCAAACAGAAAATAAATAATGAAATAGCAGCCCTCAATGACACATTAGATGAAATGGACATAATTGACATATATAGAGCACTTCATCCTAAAACATCAGACTATACATTCTTTTCTAGTGTACATGGAACACTCTCAAGGATAGACCATATATTGGGACATAAAATTAGCCTCAGCAAATTTAAGAAGATTGAAATCATACCAAGCATATTCTCTGATCACAAGGCTTTGAAATTGGATATCAACTGCAAAAAGAAAGCGGGAAAAAAACACAAATACATGGGGATTAAAAAACATACTTTTAAAGAACGACTGAGGCAAAGAAGAAGTTAGAGGAGAGAATAAAAGATACATAGAAACAAATGAGAATGAAACTACATCCTACCAAAATTTTTGGGATGCAGCGAAAGCAGTTTTAAGAGGGACATTTATCTTATTACAGGCCTATATCAAGAAACAAGAAGAATCCCAAATAAATAGCCTCATGTTACACCTTAAAGAACTAGAAAAAGAACAAGTGAAACCCAAGGTCAGCAGAAGAAAGGAAGTAACAAAAATTAGAGCAGAACTAAATTAAATAGAGAACAAAAAGACAATACAACAAATTAATGTGACAAAGAGCTGGTGCTTTGAAAAGATTAACAAAATTGACAAACGCTTGGCTAGACTCACTAAGATAAAAAGAGAGAAGACACTAATTAACAAAGTCAGAAACGGAAAAGGAGAAGTTATCATGGACACCACAGATATACAAAGGATCATCCAAGAATACTATGAAGGACTATATGCCACCAAATTCAATAAACTAGAAGAAATGGGCAAGTTCTTAGAAACATATAGCCTTCCAAGGCTGAACCATGAAGAACTGGAAAATCTAAACAGACCGATCACCAGTAACGAAATTGAATCAGTCATCCAAAACCTTCCCAAAAGCAAAAGTCCGGGACCAGATGGCTTCACTAGTGAATTCTTCCAAATCTTCAAAGAGGAGCTAATACCAATCCTGCTCAAACTCTTCCAAAAAACTGAAGAAGAGACAGTACTCCCTAACTCATTTTATGAGGCCAACATTACCCTGATACCAAAACCTGGTGAGGACAGCACACAAAAAGAAAACTACAGACCAATATCTCTGATGCATACTGATGCAAAAATCCTAAATAAAATTCTAGCAAATCGAATACAACAATGCATTAAAAAGATTATTCATCACGACCAAGTGTGGTTCATCCCTGGGACACAAGGATGGTTCAACATCCGCAAATCCATCAATGTGATATATCACATAAACAAAATAAAGGACAAAAATCATACGATTATAACAATTGATGCAGAAAAAGCATTTGACAAGATACAACATCCATTTATGACTAAAACACTTAATAAAATAGGTATAGAAGGAAAATACCTTAACATAGTAAAGTCCATATATGACAAACACCCATCTAATCTCACAATTAATGGTGAAAAACTGAAGCCCTTTGATCTACGTTCAGTAGATCGACAGGCCTGTCCTCTATCACCTCTGTTTTCAACGTAGTGTTGGAAGTCCTTGCCAGAGTAATCAGGCAAGAGAAAGAAATAAAAGGCATCCAAATTGGGAATGAAGAAGTTAAATTATCACTCTTTGCAGATGACATGATGCTATATATAGAAAACCCTAAAGACTCCACCAAAAAGCTATTAGAAATAATCAACGAATACAGTAATGTTGGCGGCTACAAAATCAACGTACTCAAGTCCATTGCCTTCCTATATACTAACAATGAAATCTCAGAAAAAGAAATACAAAAAACAATTCCTTTTGCAATTGCAGCAAAAAGAATACAATGCCTAGGAATAAACTTAAACAAGGATGTGAAAGACCTATATGCTGAAAACTATAAGACATTTTTGAAAGAAATTGAAGAAGACACAAAGAAATGGAAAGATATTCCGTGCTCATGGATTGGAAGAATCAACATAGTTAAAATGGCCATATTACCCAAAGCAATATACAGATTCAATGCAATCCCCATCAAAATCCAATGGCATTTTTTAAAGAAATAGAACAAAAAATCATCAGATTTGTTTGGAACCACAAAAGACCCCGAATAGCCAAAGCAATCTTAAGAAAAAAGAACAATATTTGTTACTATTTGTCTTGTTGATGATAGCCATTCTGACTGGGGTGAGGTGATATCTCATTGTGGTTTTTATTTGCATTTCTCAGATGATTAGTGATGTTGAGCATTTTTTCATATGTCTATTTGCCATTTCTTTGCCCTTTTTGGAAAATGTCACTTCAGGTCCTCTGCCCATTTTTCAATTGGGTTGTTTGTTTTTTTGTTGTTGAGTTGCATGAGTTCCTTGTATATTCTGGATACTAGCCCCTTATCGGAGGCACTGTTTGCAAAAATCTTCTCCCATTCAGTTGGTGGCCTCTTTATTTTGTCAATGGTTTCTTTTGCTGTGCAGAAGCTTTTAAGTTTCATATAATCCCATTCATTTATTTTAGCTTTTACTTCCATTGCCTTTGGAGTCAAATTCATAAAATGCTCTTTGAACCCAAGGTCCATAAGTTTAGTACCTAAGTTTTCTTCTACGCAGTTTATTGTGTCAGGTCTTATGCTTAAGTCTTTGAGAGGCTGTGGAGAAAAAGGAACCCTCATACACTGTTGGTGGGAATGCACACTGGTGCAGCCGTTATGGAAGGCAGTGTGGAGGTTCCTCAAAAAATTATGAATAGAATTGCCATATGACCCAGCAATCCCTCTCCTGGGTATCTACCCAAAAAATCTGAAAACATTTAGCGATAAAGACACGTGTGCTCCAATGTTCATTGCAGCTTTGTTTACAGTGGCCAAGACATGGAAACAACCAAAATGTCCTTCGATAGATGAATGGATAAAGAAGCTGTGGTATATATACACAATGGAATACTATTCGGCGGTAAGAAAAGATGATATAGGAACATTTGTTACAACATGGATGGATCTTGAGAGTGTAATGCTGAGCGGAATAAGTCAGACAGAAAAAGCAGAGAACCATGTGATTTCACTGATGTGTGGTATATAAACCAAAAACAACAAAAGTGCAAGACAAACAAATGAGAAACAGATGCTCATAGACACAGACAATAGTTTAGTGGTTACCAGAGGGTAAGGGGTGTGGGGGGTGGGAGATGAGGGTAAGGGGGATCAAATATATGGTGATGTAAGGAGACCTGACTCTGGGTGGTGAACACACAATGGGATTTATAGATGATGTAATACACAATTGTACACCTGAAATCTATGTAATTTTACTAACAATTGTCACCCCAATAAATTTAAAAAAAATCAGAAAAAAAATAAAGCAAAATGCCATATTATTTCACTTATATGTTTATATGTGGAATCTAAAAACAAAACAAAATAAACAAACAAACAGAAGGAAATTCACAGATATGGAGAACATTTTGATAGTTGCCGGATGGGAGGGGCATTCGTGTGATGGATGAAAAGGAGAAAGGGATTAAGAAGTACAAGTTGGCATTTACGAAATAGTCACTGGGATGTCATAGCATAGGGGATACAGACAATAATATTGTAGTAACTATGTACGGTGTCAAATTCGTACTAGATTCATCAGGTGATCACCTCATAAGTTGTATAAATGTCTAATCACTATGTTGTACACTTGAAACTAATATTTCATCAGCTGTAAATGAAACAATATAAAATTGTTGAAAAATAAAATAAAATTAAGTCTTTGAGCAGAGAGCAAGCAAGAGTGAGAGCGAAAGTAAGAGAGAGAGAGGGAGGGAGAGAGAGAGAGAGAGAGAGAGAGAGAGAGAGAGAGAGAGAGAGAGAGAGCATGTCTTTCTTTACCTTCCTTTTTTCAACTAGCTTGAATGCAGACATGGTGGATGGAGTTTGAGTAGCCGTTTTGGACCACATAGTGGAAGCTGTTAGTTAATGAAGATTACAATACAGGAGTCTGAGTTTCTAATGATTGCATGGGACTGGGATGTTAGCCCCAGATATCCACCTTTTGGTCTTTTTAATTCAACTTTATTTCTAAAACCCACTGTTAACTTGGGTTTCCTACTGCATACATTACAACCTAACCTTTACCTATACACTGAGGCATTGGCTAGCTTAAAGAAGGAGGGGGCGCTGTACTCTGCTTTCAGTTCAGTTAGAGTCAATACACATTTATTGAGCACCTACACATGTATCTGCCACAGAATTTGACCACTCCTTTTTTCTTTAAAACTTCCTCTCCCTTATCACAATTCTCTCTTGTTTATTCCTCTTACTCATTCTTCATGCACTATTCCAAATACCCTTCCTGCCCATGCAATCTTGAAGCACAAGGGCTTCTCAAGATTATGACGTATACCTTTTCCTCTCCTCACTCAACACACACTCCCTTATTATGCTCCTCTATTCATATAGTTTCAACTTTCCTCCAGTTTGTTTGAGTGATTCTCACATCTCCATCTCTAACCTGCTTTTTTTCCCCCACCCCCATACTTACTGTTCATATAGTGTAAGATTCTCCCTGGATCATTCAAACTGAACTTATCCTCTTTCTACTAGAATTTTCATCTTCTAATAATCATCAAAATGAAGAACACAAAGGGAAAGAGAAGAGGAACCCACTTTTAGTTCTCTAGATATTTTTTTAAAAACATGAAATTGTTCCTTTGGCCACATACAGGTGAATCTACAAGAAATGTGATGCTGTAGATATCAAGGAAATAGGTAACATTTCCTAGGTCTGCTCCAGTTGTAACATGCTGTGCTACTGGCATTGTTATAAACAAATAAGTTAAGAGCAAGATCCTTGCCAAAAGAATTAATGTACATTCTGCATATTAAGGACTTTAAAAGTCAAATTAGTTTCTTGAAATGTGTGAAAAAGTTAATGATAAGAAAAGGGAACCAAAGACAGACACCTGGATTCAGCTTAAAAGTTAACCAGCTCCACCCAGAGAAGTACACGTTGTGAAAACTTATAGCAAGAAATATGACCTTTCAGAACTTATTATCTATTGTTGTAAAAGGAATAAAGAATATGGCGTGTGATAAAAAAAAAAATTTTCTGAGCTCCCTACCATGGTTCTTTTAATCAGGGAAAGTTCAAGGGCCTTGGTATTATTACCTGCAGGTTATGTCAAATATTCCACCAGCCTGGATCACCACTTGATCTCCAAGAATGCTCAGTTCTGGTTTCATCAGTGTCTCTTTACTGGCAAGACCTGAACCAAAATAAAATTTATTGCTTTTAGAATGTTTTAAGTTAGTCATCAGATGTATCCAAATATCATTCCATATGTATAAATTGATGTGTACGTGAAGCCAATTGCTGGATTTTCTGTAATAGCAAACTATTAGAAATAGCTAAAATGCCTATAGATAAGGGACTGGTACCTACATATGAGGTACCTATGGTACCTACATTACATATGGTACCTACCAATTATGGTACCTACCAATTATGGTACCTACATATGAGGGCATATACAGAAGTAAAACAGAAAAAAAGAAGCTTTTTATATAATATTATAGAGCAGTCTCCAAAATAAATAAAATAAAAACAGTATGTATAGCATATAACCATTTATGTAAAAGAAGAAAATGTAGATATTAACTTATGCAGGCATATAACTGGAAGACACACAAAAAAATTAGGTGTTGGTGGTTGTCTCCAGGGAGGGAAACTGGGATGGTAGAGAATAGTGGATGTAATGGGGGCTTTTCACTGTATACACCTGTGATGTTCTGAATCACTGTTTGCAATTACTTTTCCATACTACCCAATAGAGTTCAAAAACTCTATTTTCCCAACTCACTGATGTTGGTCTTGGTCATGTGACTTGATTTTAGAGAATGGAATTTGGATTGAAATGATAGTGCACCAATGTCACTCTGAAGTGTTAAAAGACACTGCATGTTCTTATTCAATCACTTCCTCTTCTGCCATCACTATAACAAAACTGGACCTAGGTAGGTTGCTGGTCCAAGAAAAATGAGAGACAACTGGAGCAGACCTAGGCCCCACAGGCTCAAGCTAAACCCAGTAGAATCACTCTAAATCATCAGAACACCAGAAGTCTCACAGTTGCATGAGCAAGAAGTAAATATTTAATATGGTATGGCACTGATGTTGTTTAAACATAACTTAATTAGGTATAATTAAAGTAAAAAACAGCACAAATTTAAATTTTACAATTTTATCAGTTTTAATGTATGAATACACACATGAAACTATCACTTCAATGAAGATAATTATCTATCACTCCCAAGTTTCCCTGTACCCCTTTGTAATCCATCTTTCTCTCCACCCCTGCCCCAGGCAACCAATGATATGCTTTCTTTCACTATAGATCAGTTTGAATTTTCTACAATTTTAAATAAATTGAATTGTATATACTCTCATACTTGGCTTCGTTCATTCAGAATAATGACTTTGAAACACATTCCTGTTATAGTATATATCGAAAGTCCCGTCTTTTATATTTCCAAGCAGTTTTCCATTGCTTGGATATATCGCATTTTGTTTATTCACCTGTTCATGGACATTTGGGTTGTTTCCGATTTGGTGCTATTATGAATAGAGCTGCTATGAGCATTCATGTAAGTCTTTGTGTGGATATACAGTGTCATTTATCTTAGATAAATACTTAGGGGTGGAATGATTGGGGCATGTAATGGGCATATGTTTAGCTTTTTAAGAATCTGACAAACTGTTTTCCAAAGTGTTTGGACCATTTTGCATTCTCACTAGCAAGAGAATGGGAGTTCCATTTGACCCACATTTTTGCGAACATTTCATATGGTCAGTATTTTATAATTATAACCAATCTAAAGGGTATGCAGAAGTATCTAATTGGGGTTTAATTTGCATTTCTCTGATGATTAATAATGTAGTACATAGTCTCATATGATTATTGGCCACCCATATAACTTCTTTTAAGAAGTGTCTGTTCAAATATTTGTGTCTTTGGTGGGGGTGGTATTTGTCTTTTTTTTTCTTTTTTCAGTTCTGAGAGTTATTTGCAGATACTATCATAGAAGTCCTTTGTTTAATATATGTGATACTGGTGCTGGGTTTGGGGTTACTTTGCTAGGAAGCATTTTTGAAGCTGCAGCTGACCTGTACAACACCCTTACATATGTTTTCAATTACATATTATGAGAATAAATTGCCTATTCAAAATAACTAATAAAACTTAAGTAAATAAGCCAGCAAACAAATATATTTATTGTTAATTGTTTGAAATGAAAGGAAACTATTATTTATTCAGTACCTACTAAATCTGTTAATAGTTTTATTTATTTTAACCCATTGATTAACACAACAAATCCATCTGGTAGGTACTATTATTATCTTTTTCAGCAATTCAGAAAACCAAGGCTAAAGAAAAGAAACCTGAGATTCAGAGTCAGATAGCATATAAGTGTAAGGGCTGGGATTCAACCTTGGGTCTGCATGACTCTGATGTGTGTCTTTAATGGCTCATTACATTAAACTGTGCTGTTTGCATCTATGAAGTATAGTTTATCTTTCTCTGAATACCAGGGCTAATGCCCTAATGCCAAAATGTCTAAGAAATTGACTAAAATAAAACTAAAGCTAAATTGTATTGAGTGATGGTGTTATTTTACATTATATTTCATAGCAATATTACCCAGAACATTTTATTCCAGGTTCATTGAGAATTAATTCACCCTTTACCTGAGGTTCCAGCAACAAACTGTACGGACAATAATTACAGGTCTCATTTCACTCTGCCTTATGATGGAATGCCATCTTTCCTATGTCTGGCCATCTCAGAGATTGGGAGCTCCCTGATGCTGGAGACTGTGTTTATTTACCTGACTCCAAAGCACATAGCAGAGGTTGCCCCATGGCCAGCTCAAAGAACATGCCATGTTCTAGTATAAGTGATACCGTGAGTGAAACAGGCTTCAGGCATGGTCTTTACCCTCAAAGAGCTCCCAGTCTAGTAAGAAAAACAGACATCAAAAAATATTTGCATTGAATATATTAAATGCTACAAAAGGTATGAAAAAGCTGTGGGAGCCCACACAAGGGAGTAATCAATTTAATAAATGCTTGTTGAGTTAATAAATTATGTGGTTTGGAATATTTCAGTAATTCATCATATCTAGTGCAGAGGTTAAGAACACAGAATGTGGAGGCAGACCACCTGGGTTTGGGAGCCAGTTCTACCATTTATTACCTATGTAACCATGGGGAAATTACTTAACTCTGCCACAGTTGTCTTATATATATAACGGGGATAATAACAAAACTTATCACATAGGTTTGAGGTGAGAATAAATTAGTTAATATATTGAAAACATGTTACTCATTAAGTGATGATGATGATGATGATGATGATGATAGTGATTATTTCACAGCAATAATTTCCTTAATTTTCTGTCTTGGTGCCTATAATGTCCACCACTGACATAAATAATCAAGGCTAAGAAACTGTCTCCTGCATCTAGGTTCTACCTGGGAATATAAAATTGTGTGTGTGGAGACAGAGAAATATTTCCATGAGCTCCCAGGACACTTGTGTTCAGTACAGCTTGGTAGCCCAAGTACAACAACTAGCTGTTGGTTTTGGTTTTGTTTTTTGAAAAATGCTTTTGTAGAAGCCAGAATTCTTTAATAATACTATTTATAGTCCCCAACTCCTATTTTGGGGGGAAATTTGCCTTTTCTGGTGAGAGAAGTTTAATCAAATGGTGAACCAGGGGTGATGTCATAGGAATGGCGGCAGCGGGGCGCACTTTTTGAGTTCTCCTCCGGATCTTATCAGAAACGGGACATCTATAACCCATCAAAGGACTCTCTGCTCATCACGCAGAACAGCTAAGACACTCATGCAAGGATTACTCGTGCAGGTGGGAAAATTGGGTGAGCAGCGGAAGAGGGAAGGGAGCAGAGTGGAGATGTGATCCGCATCTACGGCTGTGGGGACTTGGCCTGCACCTTCGGCTGTGGAGGTGAGGCCCAAATCTGTGGCTGTGGAAACGCGGCCGCAACTACGGTTGCGGAAACACGGCCGGCATCTGAGGCGTTGGAAACGTCGGCGACACCCGCAGCTGCAGAGTCGCAGGGGATCCCAGGACGGAACAGAGAACATAATAGCCAGGAGGTGGGCTCTTCCCCTGCGTCCCACAGCTGATCTCTCCCGCCAAGGGGGCAGCATATCTAGCATTTGAGGCAATAACCTCAGCTGATACCTCAAGATAAGCCCTAGGCTGGACAAAGGACACAAACTCCATACCTGGGCCCCTCCCCCGCTCTTCCAATCCTGCCCACGCCCTTCCAGAGACTTGAACTGGCCCCTGAACTGAGGAGTGGTGTCAGATTGCAAAGGAGCCTTGGTGCTTGGGCTCTAGGAAGACTGGCAGATGGCTCTGGCCCAGGGAGGAGGCTGGGAAGAGTGTGGTTTTTGCTGGGCTAGGAGAGAGGGGTCTCCTCTGCCCCCAACCACCACCTTTTCTGGCCTGCAGGAAGACTGCAACATGGCTGGGCTGGGAGAGAAAAGACCCCTTCATCCCCAGCCCCCACCCATTCTGGCCTGCCTAGGGCAAGGCAATTAACAACTGCAGAGGCACACCCAGGGATCAGCAGTAAGTGGCAGATGCAGCTCCCAGCTTTTAGCAGCTCAGATATCTCCTGCCCGCCACACACACACACACACACACACACACACACACACACACACGGAAGAAGTGCCCTAAGACTCAGGAGAACTGAACACAGGGCTGGTGGTGCTACTCTCAGTGTGCATATGTGCAGGCAAGAGCAGAAACTGCACTGGCTTTGTAAAAACTACCATCCAGACCCCTCAGGCCCACACATCTAAATCTGCAGTCCCAATGTCACTCTGGGCACCAGGTGACCGACTCTGCCTGCACAATACGCAGGGGACTCTTTGGTAGAGCAGAGGAAAACCTGGAGATTACTTGGTGGGCGTAAGCCAAGACTGGCGCTGCTTTTCGTTTTGGTTTTTTTTTTTTTCTTTATATCTTTGATATCTTTGCCTGTGTTGAGTGGGGGTTGTTGGTTGTTTTTACATGTGAATGTATTTGATTTTTTCTTTGCTGCTGCTGTTGTTGTTGTGCTTGGTGATTTGCTTTGTTCTGAAATTGCCCTACCGGGGCGCAGCTTAAGAGGCACAAGATTCAACATACCCAGAGGCCAACTCCAGACGAAAACAGAGTACTACCGGGTTTGACCTACAAGGGACACACCCAGAGGGAATTCTCTACAGGCACAAGAGCCCATAGAGGCCAAACCACATTTAAGTGGTCAACTCTCACGCAGCAGAACACCCTGCAGTGGGCAGAGCCAAGTCTCACAACTAGTCAGTCTAGGAGTTAACCCCACCTACTCACAAGCGAAAAGCAATTAAAGATCTTCTTTAACAGGACAATATACACAACACAAGAGTCATCTTTGGAGCACATACAGAGGAGAAGAATGAAGTAGTGCAAGTCAAATATAAAGAACACATACTACATAAGATAACCCAGCAAGAACTAAGAACTCTAGGGGATCTACCTAATACATCGGAGCAAACACAGAGAGTCAGCCAGAATGGGGAAACAAAGAAACATGTCCCAAATAAAAGAACAGAAGAAACCTCCAGAAATGGAACCAAATGAAGCAGAGGCAACCAACCTATCAGAGTTCAGAACACTGATGATAAGAATGTTGAAGGAGCTTAGAGATGAAATAAAGAAGGATGTAGAAATCATAATGAACAACCAGTTAGAAATAAAGAACACAATTACCGAAATAAAGAACTCACTTGAAGGAATTAATAGCAGGTTAGATGAAGCAGAGGATCGAATCAGTGACTTAGAAGACAAGTTAGCAGAGATCACCCAAACAGAACAACAGAAAGAAAAAAGAATAAAAAACAATGAAGATGGTTTAAGAGACCTATGGGATAACATCAAGTGCAATAACATGCGCATCATAGCAATACCAGAAGGTGAAGAGCGAAAGCAAGGGATTGAGAACATATTTGAAGTAATAATGTCTGAAAACTTCCCTAACCTGATGACGGAAACAAACATACAACCCGAGGAAGTGCAGAGAGTTCCAACCAGGATAAACCCAAACAGGTCCACACCAAGACACATTATGGTTAAAATGGCAAAGGTTAAAGACAAAGAGAGAATCCTAAAAGCAGGAAGAGAAAGACAGCGGGTTACATACAAGGGAACTCCCATAAGACTATCAAATGACTTTTCTGCAGAAACCTTGAAGGCCAGGAGGGAGAGGCAGGAGATATTCAAAGTGATGGAAAACAAAGGTCTACAACCTAGATTGCTTTATCCAGCAAGGCTATCATTTAAAGTTGATGGAGAGATAAAGAGCTTCCCAGAAAAGAATAAACTAAAGGAATTTATTACCACCAAGCCAGCATTGCAAGAAATACTAAAAGGACTTCTGTAAATAAAAGAAAGATGAAAACAATCTAACTACAAATTTAAAAATGGCAATAACTATGTACCTAGCAATAATCACTTTAAATGTAAATGGATTAAATGCTCCAATCAAGACACATAGGGTGGCTGAGTGGATAAGAATGCAAGACCCTCGTACATGCTGTATACAAGAGACTTCAGATCAAAAGACACACACAGGCTGAAAGTGAAGGGTTGGAGTAAGATATTTCATGCAAATGGAAATGAGAAAAGAGCTGGAGTTGCAATACTTATTTCTGACAAAATAGACTTTAAAATGAAGAAAATATTAAAAGACAAAGATGGGTACTATATAATAATAAAGGGATCGATCCGACAAGAGGACATAAGCCTAGTAAACATCTATGCACCCAACACAGGAACACCGAAATATATAAAACAGATATTGACTGACATAAAGACAGACATCAACAGTAACACTATCATAGTAGGGGACTTCAACACAGCTCTGACAACAAGGGACAGGTCTTCCAGACAAAAAATCAATATGGAAACAACAGCCTTAAATAATACATTGGACCACTTGGATTTAATCAATATTTTCAGAGCATTTCACTCCAATGCTGCGGAATACACGTTCTTCTCAAGCACACAAGGAACATTCTCCAAGATAGACCATTTGTTAGGCCACAAAACAAGTCTTGATAAATTTAAGAAAATTGAAATCATACCAATTGTCTTCTCTGACCACAGTGCTATAAAATTAGAAATGAACCACAGGAAAAAAATTGGAAGACACAGAAATTCATGGAGGCTGAATAACATGTTACTAAATAATGAATGGGTCAAGCAGGAGATCAAGGAATAAATCAAAAGATATCTCGAGACAAACGAAAATGAAAACACGACGACCCAAAATCTATGGGATGCCGTGAAAGCAGTTCTAAGAGGGAAATTCATAGCATTTCAGCTCTACCTAAAGAAACATCACTAATCAACAGTTTATCTTCACACTTAAGGGATCTGGAAAAAGAACAGCAAAATAAGCCCAAAGGGAGTTCAAGGAAGGAGATAATAAAGATCAGAGTGG
The DNA here is from genome assembly GCF_057876585.1 of Rhinolophus sinicus. Taxonomy (NCBI): domain Eukaryota; kingdom Metazoa; phylum Chordata; class Mammalia; order Chiroptera; family Rhinolophidae; genus Rhinolophus; species Rhinolophus sinicus. The sequence continues at coordinate 44,535,382 of NC_142518.1, read as the reverse complement.
AAATAAGTGAAATAGAAACCAGAAAAACAATACAAAAGATCAATGAATCCAAGAGTTGGTTCTAAGAGAAGATAAACAAAATTGACCAACCTTTAGCAAGACTCATTAAAAAAAGAGAGAGAGGACTCAGATGAATAAAATCAGAAATGAAAGAGGAGAAGTGACAACAGACACCACAGAAATACAAAAAAAATTTAAGAAATTACTATGAGCAACTATATGCCAACAAATTTGACAATCTGGAAGAAATGGACAATTTTCTAGAGGCGTACAGTCTTCCAAGGCTAACTGAAGAAGAAACGGAAAACCTGAATAGACTGATTACCACCAGGGAAATTGAATCCGTAATCAACAATCTCCCAACAAACAAAAGCCCTGGACCAGATGGCTTTACAGGTGAATTTTACAAAACGTTCAAAAAAGAATTATCACCTATTCTCCTCAAGCTCTTCCAGAAAATCCAGAAGGAGGGAAGACTCCCAAACACTTTTTACAAAACCACTATCACTCTGATCCAAAAATCAGACAAAGACACCACAAAAAAAGAAAACTACAGGCCCAATTCGCTAATGAACATAGACGCAAAAATCCTCAACAAAATATTAGCGAACAGAATTCAGCAATACATTAAAAAGGTCATACACCATGATCAGGTGGGATTCATCCCAGGTATGCAAGGGTGGTTCAACATCCACAAATCAATTTCTGTGATACACCACATAACAAAATGAAAAAAACTCATATGATCGTATCAATAGATGAAGAAAAAGCATTTGACAAAATTCAGCAGCCATTTATGATAAAAACTCTGAAGAAAGTGGGAACAGAGGGACCATATCTCAACGTAATAAAGGCCATATAAGATAAACCCACAGATAACATCATACTCAATGGGGAAAACCTAAAACCATTCCCCTTAAGATCAGGAAAAAGGCAAGGTTGCCCACTTTCTCCACTTCTAGTCAACATAGTGCTGGAAGTTCTAGCCACAGCAATCAGACAAGAAAAAGAAATAAAAGGCATCCAAATTGGGAATGAAGAAGTTAAATTAACACTCTTTGCAGATGACATGATACTATATATAGAGAACTTTAAAGACTCCACCAAGAAACTATTAGAGCTGGTAGATGAATTTAGTAAAGTAGCAGGATACAAAATCAATATTCAGAATTCAGTTCCATTTGTAAATAACAATAATAAAACATCAGAAGGAGAAATTAAAAAAAAAACAATCACATTTACAATTGCTCCAAAGACTATAAAATACCTGGGAATAAATTTAACCAAAGAAGTAAAAGAGCTGTACTCAGAAAATTATGACACTGAAGAAAGAAATGAAAGAAGATACAAATAGATGGAAACACATACCATGTTCATGGATAGGAAGAATTAATATAGTTAAAATGTCCATACTGCCTAAGGCAATATACAGATTCAAAGCAATTCCTATCAAAATACCAATGACGTTTTTCACAGAAATAGAACATATAATCTTAAAATTTATATGGGACCATAAAAGACCCCGGATAGTCTCAGCAGTCTTGAGAAATAAGAACAAAGTGGGAGGTATAACAATACCTGACATCAAATTATACTACAAGGCTACAGTAATCGAAACAGCATGGTACTGGCATAAAAACAGACACATAGATCAATGGAACAGAATAGAGAGCCCAGAAATAAATCCATGGCTATATGGCCATTTAATCTACGATAATGGAAGCAAGAATGTACGGTGGGGTAGAGACAGTCTATTCAATAAATGTTGCTGGGAAACCTGGACAGGCACATGCAAAAAAATGAAGGTGGACCACCTCCTTACACCATATACAAAAATAAATTCGAAATGGCTTAAAGACTTAAATGTGAGATCTGAAACCATAAAATTCCTAGAAGAAAATATAGGAAGAAACTTCACAGACATTACCCGGATTAAGATTTTTACTGATATATCCCCTTGCACGAGGGAAGTAAGAGAAAAAATAAACATGTGGGATTACATCAAACTAAAAAGTTTTTTCACAGCAAGGGAAACCATCAATAGAACAAAAAGGGATCCTACTGAATGGGAAAAGATGTTTGCCAGTGATATATCAGATAGGGGGTTAATATCACAAATTTATAAAAAAGTCACTCAACTCAACTCCAAAAAAACAAACAACCCAATTAAAAAATGGGCAGAGGACATGAAGAGACATTTTTCTAAAAAGCACATACAGATGGCAAACAGATATATGAAGAAACGCTCAACCTCACTAACCATCAGAGAAATGCAAATAAAAACCACAATGAGATACCACCTCACCCCAGTGAAAATGGCTATCATCAATAAACCAACAAAGAACAAGTGCTGGTGCGGATGTGGAGAAAAGGGAATGCTTGTGCACTGTTGGTGGGAATGCAGATTGGTGCAGCCACTATGGGAAACTGTATGGAGGTATCTCAAAAATCTGAAAATAGAACTACCTTATGATCCAGCAATCCCACTCCTAGATATCTATCCAGAGAAATCCAAAACTCCAATTCAAAAATCTTTATGCACTCCTATGTTTATTGCAGGCACTATACACAATAGCCAAGACATGGAAACAACCAAAATGCCCATCGGTAGATAACTGGATTAAGAAACTGTGGTACATTTATACAGTGGAGTATTACGCAGCCATAAAGAAGAAAGAAATGTTACCATTTGTAACAACATGGATGGACCTAGAGAACATTATGTTAAGTGAAATAAGTCAGACAGAGAAAGATAAATACCGTATGATCTCACTTATATGCAGAATCTAAAGAAAAGAATAAGTGAATGAACTAATCAGAAACAGTTTTGGAGACATAGAGGAAAAACTGAGGGTTGCTAGATAGGTGGGGGGAGATAAGGGGGAAGGTGAGGGGGTTAGAAAATAGTCGGTAACCACAAGACAGCCATGGGGTTTTGAATATTAATTTGGGGAATGTAATCAATCATGTAAAGATTTTGTAGGGTATCCGATGGACACTTGTCCCATTTGGGAGACCACCTCAGGGATGATGTAGATGCCTAATCTCTGCACTGTACACCTGAAGCTGAATAATAATGAATGCCAACTATTATTTTATATATGTGTGTATGTATATGGTTACAGGAAGCGGAGTACAGCATTAGGAATATAGACAGTGGAAATGTAATGGCTCTGTGCGATGTCAGAGGGATAGTGGATGGGGAAAGGGGGGTTCACACAGTGTGAGGTATATAAATCATAAATGTCTAAGTATTGCTTTGTCTTGTGCACCTGAAACTAATAAAAAAATGGTAAACCAGGTACACCTGGAACACAGTCTTTTATATGCAGGAAGGACTTTACCCCACAAGTACAAGTGAACACTCATACACATACTCTCATAACTGTTGTCTCTGGGCTCCTAGGGATGGGTTAAGGAGTCCCTCCTAAATTTTACTTAGTGTTTTTCTATTCTGCCAAACATGTTATATACACACACCCATAAATTACTTCTAGCATCTCCATGAATGATATGTTATTAACTCCATTTTTCTTATGAGAAAGACCAAGACCCAGAAGTTGCCTTGCCTAAAAGCCACACAAGTTTGATCCAGGGAACACCTGGGACTAACTACATTCAAAAGTCAAATATCTGGCTCTGGTCAGGTTCACTTTCTGCTAGATCATAATCACCCTCTGGAGCCTCACACGTACCAACTGCAGACAAAGGGAAAGAAAAAGGGAGAAGAAATGTGCATGTCTCTCTAATGTTAGGGATGATGACCTCCAAACCCCGTTCACTTAGCACATGCCCTTCTGCTGGTCTCTCAGTGTTTCTCCCTTCAACTTAAGCTTGCTCAGATTTTCTGGACTTCTGCCCCATTGGCTAAGAGTTTGTTTTCCTTGGAAGTGATGGAGGGGTGGTTCTCAGGAAACAGAGAGAAAAAGGGCTGGGAGTTGTCATGTCTAACAAAATATGTTCAAATTCAATGTGAATGCCAGGTGGAGAGAGTTTGGGGTGTACACAAAAAGTACAGAGTAACACAGAGACAGCATGGGTGCATCTGAGGACTGTGTGATCCCTCTTCTGAATTCTGTGGTTGTTAACAAGAGTAACAGTTTAATTTGGATCGGGCCAAAATAATGAAAATATACCTAAGGGTTGGATGCACTAATGGCTGAACTGAGAAGACCTCGAACTGAGAACATGTACACCTTGCTATTGCTTTGGAGCAAGAGGTTATGGAACTTGGGTTTGTAAAGAAACTATGCTTTAGAAGTAAAATAAACTTTAAAAAATTTAGGAAAGCGGATTAAATAAGGGAAAGCTAAAGAAGCTCCTTTGTATATATTTCCTGGACTTAAAGGAAGAAACATGTTTTAAAAAAGTCAGTAGCGAAAATCCAACAGCTTGAAAGAGAAAAATTCTGACACAAATTTGAACTGTTGACACGGGGCCTAGACAGAAAGGATCTTAGTCCTGTGCTGGCCAGAAAAATAACAAGAGTGAATAGGATTCAAGCATGGCTAACACTTATTAAGGGATATTACAAGTATCAATAAGTAGTACTATTATCCCCATTTTACCAAAGGTAAAATAAATAAATAAAAATAAGTTAAAAAAGAGAGATTAAGTTGCCCAAGATTACACACTTAGTAAGTGGTAGCGTTATGATTTAACCCAAGCACTTAGTTCCAAAGACTGTACTCCTAGCCAACCACTATAGTATACAGTTCTAACCAGTAGCTCAGTGCATTGTGATTGAATGTCAGCACTGCCTCTGACAATCATTAAGCTGCTTTGATGCTTTGACAAGAATACATCTGGAAAAAGAGTGAGAATGAAGTATTTATAACTTCCCTAGATACATGGGGCTTAGAGCTAAAATGAATGAGGGAACAAAGAAGTCTCAAACCAAATTCTTTCCTGCATCTCATACAGCCATTTACCCCCAAAATCATTTTCATCTAGAGTTGACACCCAGACGTGTTCTTTTCAAACCTCTGCCAAATAATACCCCAAACTCTAGAACTGCTGGTGGTGAGGCAAACTCACTTCTACCCCTTTATGCCAACATTTGTCAAGAGGAAACACCAGGTCGGGTTTGTCAATACATCAGCAGCAGAAAAGTGTATCCTTCTGAAGGAGCTGCTTGGATCAAAATGGTCTCTCTTGTTAATTACAGGCCAAGGTCAGGCAGATACTTTCTTTTCCTTGCATAAGGGCTGGAAATGCTTTCTGGGTGTGCCAATTGCTGATGAAGAGGAAACACCATGAAGAAAGCTAGGGAGTAGAGGGGGACATTTCTTTTTTATTATCAGTTTCAGGTACAAAACAATGTAGTAGTTAGACATTTACACCCCTCACAAAGTGATAACTGCTTTCCCCCAATTTACTACCCCTCTGACGTTGTATATAGTGGTTACAATTTCATTGACTCTATTCACTATGTGGTACTCCACACCCTGTGACTATATACATATTAAATTATAGTTGACATTAATTATTACTCAGCTTCAACTTCAGGTGTACAGCACAGTGGTCAGGCATCTATAGCATCCATGAAGTGGACTCCCTAATAAGACAAGTATCCATCGGACACCCTACAAAATCTTTACAACATTATTGATTATATTCCACAAACCTTACTAATCATTAGAGAAATGCAAATAAAAACAACAATAAGATACCATCTCGCTCTGGTCAGAATGGCTATCATCAATAAATCAACAAACAACAAGTGCCGGTGAGGATGTGGAGAAAAGGGATCCCTCATGCACTGTTGGTCGGATTGCAGATTGGTGCAGCGTCTGTGGAAATCAGTATCGAAGTATCTCAAAACACTGGAAATAGAACTACCTTATGACCCAGCAATTTCACTTTTAGGTACCTATCCAGCAAAACCCAAAACACTAATTTGAAAAAATATGTGCACCCCTATGCTAATTGCAGCACTATTCACAACACCCAAGACATGAAAACAACAGAAATGCCCACCAGTAGACTACTGGATTAAGAAACTGTGGGACATTTATACAATGGAGTATTACTCAGCCACAAAGAAGAATGAAATCTTACCATTTATAACAATATGGATGGACCTAGAGAACATTATGCTAAGTGAAATAAGTCAGACGGAGAAAGACAAATACCATATGATCTCACTTATATGTGGAATCTAAAGAAAAGAATAAATGAGCAAAATAAACAGAAATATAGAGGAAAAACTAATGGTTGCTAGTTGGGAGGGGGTGGGGAAGAGGGAGAAGATAAGGGGATTAGAAAGCACAAATTGGTAACCACAAGATTGCCTCTATTGTTGATCACAGGCCACGGTCAGGCAGATACTTTCTTGTCCTTGAATAAGGGCTGGAAATGCTTTCTGGGTGTGCCAATTGCTGATGAAGAGGAAACACCATGAAGGAAGCTAAGGGGACACTTCTTATTAATGGCACTCCAGAGACTCACAGAAGTGCTCTCCTTTCGTTTCCCTTCCCCCTCTGCAGGCTGTCAGTTTCTTTGTGTCTTCACCTTTGCTTTCTTTCCCTGTGCCCCCAAAGAAGCCTGTGGCACGTATGATCTATACATTTTTGCAATTTCTGAAGAGTATAGATAACTAGAAGCATCTCTCCCATTTTCTTAAAACTATGCTTCCAAAGGACAGTATAAACTAAAACTGTACATGTGTCCCCTCCTGTGACCTCCTTGCTGCGAAGACTCCCCTTCAGGAAGAGCAATCAGCACTGCAAATGCCAGAACGTACAGCATAAAGCAGGCTGCAGGAGTCAGTTCAGCAGCAGCGAGCCTACAGTATACAATCCACTGCCGTTCCATCTCACAGAATCTGCAGCTGCCTCTCTGCAGATGGGCTATGGGTGGGAAATTTCCTGGGATCAGCAGGACGCAGTTGTTGCCATTTCCAGAGAAGGTCTGCCGTTTTCTGTATTTGCCAGGTAAGACAGATAGTTGACAGATAAGACAATTTGGGTGGAAGAACTGGCCTACAGGGGTCTGTCTGTTCCTTTAAATATTCCCTTGTTAATTCTGGCTACAGACTTGGCTACTCCAACCATCCTTCAGAAGAGGAAATCAATCAGCCCTACAGTATTGACAGTCAGAAAACCTTCTCTGATTAAAGGCACAAGCATGATATTGAGGCAAGAGTACTGGGCTTGGTGTTACCTGCAGTGTATGATCACGGGCTGACTGAGGAAAACAATCATAGGTCAGGCACAGGCAGGGGTAAATAATCTTCCAGGTCCTGCCAGACTCTGAGTAACAGGAAAGCAGAGTGCTTATGAGTATGAGGTTTGGAGCTGACCCCCTAGGTTTGAATTCTGACTCTCCCATTTATTAGTTTTGTGACTGTGGACAAATTACTTAACCAATCTGGGCCTCAGTTTTCTTATCTGTAAAATGGAGATGATAATAATAGGACCCACTTGATAGGGCTATTGTGTGGATTAAGTGGGTTAATACATATAAGTGCTTAGAAAGCATCGTACATAGCAATATTCAATCCACATTAACCTTTATGTATCAAGAAGCCTACCTTCTAGGCCAGATCCTGCTGATGACTGGCCATGTGATCTTGGATATATCATGTTTATTTCCTTTGGGTCATAGTTTATCCATAAAAGGAAGGGAACTAGACTACCTAGGCTTTGTGATTTCTAAAAATCCCCTTTCACTCTGACATTCCATGGCATTAAAAGCTCAAGAAATGGAGAATATGAATGCCCATCCTCATTGGATTCCTCATGAGAGTCATGCCCTGGAGGAAGTCTGCTTCCCATAGAAGACAGAACTATAGAGCAAGAAAATTTGCACTGGGATCTGAAGAGTTCAAGACCATTTCTCCAGAGGTCTGGCCTTTTACTGCAGCAGTTCATTACTCAGTCCCATTGTGTTCATTGACAAGGAGCACTTGGTTTCCCAGAGCAGTTTCCAGAGGAAAATGGAACATGAAATACAGAGACAGCCTTATCAGGGCCCTGAGTCCTGGCTTGACCAGCCTGATTGATGGATGTGGTAAGTGGGGGAGGAGAAAGAATGATTAAGAAGGGAAGAAATACAGTTTGTATGGTGTGATTTACAGGAGGGATTTGATGAAAATAGCCCCAGAGTTCGGAACATTTGCAGTCAACTATAAATCTAGAAAGACCCAAACAAAACTTGTAGGTTTTGCATTGTAACAACAACAAAAAAGGAGAAATTTAGAGATCAGAGCATTGGGAAGGGCCATGTTTACTTGCCTGGCAGATCTCTGCTGGTTAGGTGTAGAGGTAAGGCAAAGAGGCAAAGGTGGACTGTTCAGCTGAAACTTGGCTATTGAGTACTTTCTGACTGAGACTGAATAGATAGGTCAGAGAAGGCTCCAGTTTCTCTGGTGAGTGCAGGGAACAAAACCCTCATAGATACATGCTAAGGAGCTAACAATCAGTCACTTGGCCTAGAGTAACCACCTGTGGCAGGAAAAGCGAATTGTCTTGTGATAAAAATTCTCTAACACACTAATGGAGTTTGTAGCTGGGTACATAGCTGCCCAGAATAAACACTATACATCCTCACTTCCCTCCTATGTATATGACCATGTTCTGACAAATTGGATGCAAATAAAAATGGTGGGTTAAAGTTGTTCCATGTTATAAGGGTAGGAGTGTGCTTTTCAATTGCCTACTGTCCCTCTTTCTTATACTTGAAATATGTATGTGGTGGTGGACAATGTGGATAGGACAATACCCTAGATGTAGTGGAGCAGTAAGAGAGAAGGAGCCTGGGTCCCTCAATGAGCTTATAGAGCAGAGCTCTTGACTGCTTGCCTCCAGAAATCTCTATTACTCTCTTATTTTAAGCCACAATTATATAGGCTTCTTTATGAGAGCAAACTGTATCCTACTATTCTTTCCTTTGCCAATATACTGATAATACAACTACAGAATTCTATGTACAACCTCTGGATCTTGCCTTGTCTTTGAGCAGATACTTCTGCATCAAGACTTCCTTCTGACAGAACTTCTTTTTAATTGAGTTAATACTGGTTAATAACACATAAGTTTCAGGTGTACAACATTATCATTTAATATCTGTATGCATTATAGCATGCTCACCACCAAATTGTGGTTTAAAAGTCCATAAGATGAGGCTTCAAAATCTCCTGATATACATAGATACTTTTACATTTGTAAAAGTCCATTGAAATGTGCATTTTATTCTATGTAAATATTAGCTCAATAAAGTTGATAAAACTGGTAGATCCCAAATGACTCCTTTTCTTGGTTGGTCCTTTTCTTGGTCATTCTAACAAAAGCCAAGGCCAATCTTGTCAGCAACACTTCCCAACACTGCCCTTCCCCTGTGCTTTTCTGAGATTCTCATTAGGAAGAGCAGGCAGCATTCCCCACCTCACCACAATGAAGAATTTCAGTAATTTTTTCTCACCTCCTGGAGATCTCTAGGTTTTGGAAAAGTACTTTACGTTTTTCTCCTTCTAAATATCAAAAGCTTAGTATGAAGCTTTTCCATTTTCAATGATAGGGAATCCCCCATCTAGTGCTACCTTGTCTTGTAGAAATATCATTTGATGATTTTTTCATCTATAGTCATGAACTCACCAGGAGGCTAGGAAGATGACACTTGAATCTTTTCTCTCACTTTTCTCTCCTTGTGACCACTGAGATAATACATTCTTGCTGGAGAAGAAACCAAAACTACAAAATGGAGGATACCCAGAATGCTCAGGAAAATAACTCTGATCTAACTTACCCAGGTAAAGATGACCTGGAATCAGAGGCAAAGATGAAATCATGTCCACAACAGTTAATTCCGTTATAGTTGATCAGTTCATGTTTTGGCCATACGTAAAGCCATTTGTCTTGGAAATGACCAGATAGAAAAAATAGGGACCCAAATGGAACAATATGAATTTTGAATGAATAAGGACACAGTCAGGTGAGTTCTGTCAATTTCAAGTTAGCCTGTGTGTTGTGCCTTTATCCCTCAAAAGTATTTACCAGAATATAACAATAACTATATCCTACATTTAGACATTTTAAAGAAACTCTTTGTTTTTACTATCATATTTGATTGTCTTAATAAACATATGAGGAAAAGAAAACAGAAATTATCACCATCTCCATTTTACAGATGAAAGAACCAAGCCCAAAGAGGATGAAACTTGCCTTAGGATACACAGTGAGTAAATGGCAGAACAAAGACTAGAATCCAGTCCTACAGGTTGCCCACTTCAGCTTCCTTCCAGTGACTAGACTATGCTCAAAGGAATTAAAGAGGAAGAGGGGAGGGGGAAATCTTATAATCACTAAATATGTCAAGTGCCTTTCATGTGTAATTTATTTTCAGTCTTACAATGCCTCTGAAATATACATATTATCATTTCTATTTTATAGACAAAGAAATTGAAGTTTCAGAGAGGTAAAAGAACTTATCCAAGGTTACACAGCTGTTAATTGGTAAAATCAGGAGTCTAACCAATAATTATTGACTGGAAAGCCAATGGTCTTTCCACTATATGAAAATGCAAGTTTAAGACTCTACTAGATCCTGTTTAAAGAAAACATATACAGATTACATCCCTGCCCTCTGGGAGCTTACCGCCCTAAGTGGTTAGCAGTGATGGAGACAAATACAGAAAAAAATCTATATGTCAAAATCAAAACATAAGTCTAATGCTTACCTGAATAGTGAGGTGATACAAGTTACTCATTCACATTTTTTTAACCCCTTCCCCCCAATCTACTATCCCTAGTGGTCTCCCTAATAAGACAAGTGTCCATCAGATACCCTACAAAATCTTTACAGCATTATTGATTATGTTCCCCAAAATGCCTTTCCCGTATCCCCGTTACAATTTTGTGGTTACTGATTGTGTTTCTAATCCCCTCACCTTCTCCCTCATCCCCACCCTCCACCCTTTTAACAACCCTGTTTTTTTCTCCATATCTCTGAGACTGTTTCTGATTAGTTTGTTCATTTATTCTATTCTTTAGATTCCACATACAAATGAGATCATATGGTATTTGTCTTCCTCCCTCTGACTTATTTCACTTAGCATAATGTTTCCTAGGTCCATTCATATTGTTGCAAATGGTAAGGTTTCATTCTTCTTTATGGCCGAGTAATACTCCATTGTAGAAATGTACCACAGTTTCTTGATCCAGTCATCTACCGATGGGCATTTCTGTTGTTTCCATGTCTTGGCTATTGTGAATAGCACTGCAATAAACATAGGGGTGCGTAAATCTTTCTGAATTGGTGTTTTGGATTTCTCTGGATAGATACCTAAGAGTGGAATTGCTAGGTCATAAGGTAGTTCCATTTCCGATTTTTTGAGATACCTCCATACTGTTTTCCATAGTGGCTGCACCAATCTGCAACACCATCAACAGTGCATGAGGGATCCCTTTTCTCCACATCCTCACCAGCACTTGTTTGTTGATTTATTGATGATAGCCATTCTGACAGGTGTGAGATGGTATCTCATTGTGGTTTTTATTTGCATTTCTCTAATGATTAGTGAGATTGAGCATTTTTTCATATATCTGTTTGCTTACACCATATACAAGAAAAAATTCAAAATGGATTAAAGACTTAAATGTAAGATCTGAAACCATAAAACTCCTAGGAGAAAATATACGAAGTAAATTTGCAAACGTTATCATTAGTCATATTTTTACTGATATATCCCCTCAGGCAAGGGAAGTAAAAGAAAAAATAAACACATGGGATTAAATCAAACTAAAAAGTTTTTTTGCGGCAAAGAAAACCATCAATAAAACAAAAAGGCATCCTACTGAATGGGAGAAGATATTTGTCAATGATACATCTGATAAGGGGTTAATATCCAAAATTATATAAAAAACTCATTAAACTCAACACCAAAAAAACAAACAACCCAATTAGAAATGGGCAGAGGGTTCATTCACATTTAGCAATCTGAACCCTATTATATGCCATATCCTGGGCTACATGCTGAGGGTAGAGGGCAGAAATAGGAATGAACAAGATAAACCAGGCTTTAGGAGCTAACACTGACAGAAAAAGATATAAGACATATCCCCAAATCATGAATATTCAGAGGACCTGAGATATTCTACATATGAAGGTGCTACCAACAATGCCCTAGAGAAGAGGCGTGAGAGAGCCACTGAAAGCCAGGGTGATTAGAAGAACCTCATGGAGGAAGTAGCATTTCAGTTAGGTATTAAAGATCTGGTGGAATGTGACTAGCAGGAAAGGAGTGGGTCTTCCAGGTGGGAAAGTACCCTGAGGACAATGACAGACAGGAAGATTCCCCAAGGGCAAAGTTGAGCATGGAGAGGATTGTTGGGCAGGGCACAAGGACAAATGCTGTTAGGTTGGAATATTTGAGCTACATTGTGTAACCCTCATGTCAGAGCTGTGAGAGCAGTAATCAGGATCAAGGAAAGGCCTCAAGTGGACAATTCATACTAAAACACTTCATCTTTTGGATGGTTTGGGCCTTGAATATTGGGCATCAACATCAGGCAGAAACCATCTTTATTGAACTAGTTGAGACGTGCTGTCTCAGATTTCAAGACTCTCACTCAAACGCATGAACAACAACAAACAGATATTAATTGTAAATAAAGCAAATTAAAGTTGGAAATTGAAAAGACCTAGTAGAGAAAATTCAAACTCACTCTGCTATGTCCATGTTAATTCTTCAGAACACTGAACAAGCAGGTTATGGCTCACCAACAGCAACCAAATGACATGTTCAGCCATTTTGCAGAGATCCAGAAGGGTGGGTTCAGGACATGAGTTTAAAGGAATGATCCTGTTCCCTGTTTATTGGTTTAACTCTGAGACTTGCTAAGAAGTAGTGGGCCTTTCACAAGCAACTTCAGCTTCATCTGTTTGCAGGTTTGAAATCCACCTCCCACTTCAAAGGAAGCAGTAACAGTGTGATGGTTCCCTCTTTAGTTAGATATCCAACCCCTACTTTGGCTTCTATGTCACCCTGATTCCAGGAAAGACTGGACTGAAGAGTTAGGGACCTACTTCAAGTCTACCTGAGATAAGCCACTGAGTTAGTTTTACATTCTATACTTTAAGTATAGAATCACAGAAAGTTGCAAAGATGGTACAGTTTTATCTTTCATTCAATTTTCCCTCAATGGTTACATATTACTTAACTATAGTACAATATCTAAACTAGGAAATTAACATTGGTACATGTCCAGATCATATAACCACTGCAATTAAGATACAAAATCATCACCACAAAGATCTCCTTTATAGTCATATCCACTGACTTCTCCCAACTTCACCATCCCTAACCCCTGGCAACCATTAATCTGTTCTCCATCTCTACAATGTTTCTTTTACATTTTGAGAATCTTACATAAATACAATCATACAGTATGTGACTTTTGGGATTGCCTTTTTTCACTCAGCATAATTCTCTGGAAATTCATCCAAGTTGTATGCATCAATAGTTGGTTCCTCATTTTTGCTGAGTGGTATTCTTTGGTATAGATGTACCACAATATCTTTAACATTTGGGCTATTTCTAGGTTCGGTATATTATTTATATTATTATTATTATTAATGATGTTTTTATGAACATGTAAATAAAGGTTTTTTTAGTAAACTGAGCTTTCATTTCTATGGAATAAATGTTCAAGAGTGCACTTACTGTGTTACACGAAATTGTGTTTTTAGTTTTTTTTTAAATTGCCAAACTATTTCCCAGAGAGTCCTGTATCATTGTGCATTCCCACCATCAATGTATGAGTGATCTAGTTTCTCTACATCCTCACCAGCATTTTATATTGTTACTATACTTTATTTTAGCTGTTCTAGTAGCTGTATCGTGGTCTTAGCATTTCCCTAATGGCTAATGATGTTGAATATCTTTTCATGCTCTTAGTTACTATTCATATAACCTTGCCAGTGAAATGTCTCTCCATCATGTCTGTTCTTAATGAAATCATTTGTTTATTTCCTTAAGTGGTTGAAGGCTTCATTAATGACATTTAGCATTAAAAAGGTCAGTATGCTTTTTGTTTATTTGTTTGTATATTTTGGCAACAAAAGGTGAGCACCAATACAGTTGTACCTTGCTAGGTTTATGTGCCATTTTGATAAGCTGATACCTCCTGTCAAAACAATAGACTGCACACAAACATGTAAAGGCAGGGCAGGCTCACATTTCCCATATTGATGACTGACATTAGTTGGTTCTGGGATCTTAATGATGATATACTCATAACAAGCCCTTACATTTGGATAGCTCATGACAGCTTACAAAGCATATTCCTGTCCACTATCATTTTATATATTCAGCATGCTCAAGCAGTTACAATGTTCCAACTGTTTAGAGCTGAGGAAACTGAGGCCCAGAGAAAGAAACGAACTATCCAAAGTGATACAGCTAAAAATTATAGAAGAAAAATTTTGAGCTCAGTTGTTCTACATTTCATGCCATTCCTCCATTACATGCTGACACCTATGTTCTGTGAGTGAAAAAACATAAGGAAGAAATGAGAAAATATATCAGAGAGGAGGTCCACAAAAAAGATGAGAGACCAGAGTTTGGCACATTCTTCCTGGAGTTACCAAGGAAGAGTTTTCTTCAGGAATACTCAGACAGGGAAGAGTCACAAGGGCACTAGTTTCCTGTAAGTGCTTGCCATGACATGCCTAGACCATTGTTGCTGCAAAAGAGGAAAAACAGACCGGAAACCAGCCCACGCTACACTGTCTCTGTGGAATCTTGGCCAACATAGGTCTACTACCTCTCTACAGCAAAGGCAGATGGACATTTCTTAAACAGAAACAAAAAGAAAAAAACCACTACCACTGTGAAAGGTAGGCTCATTTATCCCTCTGCAGTTTCTAATTAATTTCTATTTTTCAGGTACACTTGAGGAATATAGGCAGGAACAGTGATTGTAAGGAAGGAGAAGGTGTAGGAAGACAAAAGTCTAGATTTAAAAATCTTGGTAAAAGAAGATATGCAAACAGCCAATGAATACATGAAAAAATTCTCAACCTCACTAATCATAAGGAAAATTCAAATCAAAACCACAGTGAGATATCACCTATTGCCTGTGAGAATGGCTATCACCAAAAAAAAAAAAAAAAAAAAAAAAAAAAGAGATTGGGCTGGCCCAGTGGCTCAGGTGGTTGGAGCACCGTGCTCCTGATGCCAAGGTCGCAAGTTTGATTCCCACATGGGCCAGTGAGCTGCGTCTTCTACAGCTAAGATTGTGAACAACAGCTCTCCCTGGAGCTGGGCTGTGGTGAGCAGCCAAAAGTCGGCGTGAGCTGCCGCGGGCTACTATGTTCTGCCAGGAGCTGCCAGTGCAGCTGCTGTGAGTGGCTGACCGTGGGCCCACGAGGGGAAGCACAAGGCTCATAATACCAGCATGGGTCAGGGAGCTGTGTCCTATATAACTAGACTGAGAAATAATGGCTCGAACAGGGGAGGGGGGAGCGGAAAAAGGAGGGAAAGAAAAGAAAACAGATAAATGGTGATAAAGATGTGGAGAAAAGAATATGTTTGGTGGAATTGTAAATTGGTATAGTCACTGTGGAAAACTGTATGCAGGTTCCTCAAAAAATTAAAAATAGAATTACCATATAATCCAGAAATTCCACTTCTGGAATTATGTCTAAAGAAAGTTAAAACTCCGTTTTGAAGAAATATTTGTACCCCACATTCATAGCATTTTTATTTATAATAGCCAAGATATGGAAACAACCTAAGTGTCCATTGACAGATGAATGGATAAAGAAGATGTGATAGAATATATATATATATATATATATATATATATATATATATATATATATGCGCATATGCAATGGAATATTCAGTCATAATAAGAAGGAAATCCTGCCATTTGTAACAACATGAATGGACCTTGAAGGCATTATATTAAGTGAAGTAATTCAGATAAAGAAATACAAATACCTTATGGTCACATTTAATATGTGGACTCTAAAACAAAATAAATCCTCATAAAAAGAGATCACAGTTCTGGTTACCAGAGGTGGGGTGCATGTGTGTATGTGGGGGGTGGAAATTGGATGAAGATGGTCAAAATTGCAAACTTCCAATTATAACATAAATAAGTACTAGAGATGTAATGTACAACATGACGACTATAGTTAAAACTTCGAGAGTAAATACTAAGAGTTCTCATTACAATGGAAAACACAATATTTTTTTCTTTTTCTGTGTTGTTTGTGTCTATATGAGATATATAAACTTATTGTGGTAATCATTTCACAATATAAGTCCAGTCGCTATGCTATATACTTTATGTCAGTGCTGTATGTCAATTATCTCAACAAAACTGGAAAAAAACAAACAAACAAACATACATCCAAAAAATCATGGAAAAATGTTGGTGTTGATATCAAAATCGTTTTTAACATAATAATAGCAGTCATTTATTGAAGAAATGTTATAAATTCCTTATATGTATTATATAACTTAATCCTTGCCTGAACCCTATATATTATTATTTTTTTTAATTTGTGTTAAATTTACTGGGCTGATATTGGTTAGCAAAATTACATAGGTTTCAAGTGTACAATCTATAATACACTATGTATACATTGCATTGTGTGTTGACCAAATAGAATCAGTTCTCCTTCCATCACCATATATTTGACACACTTTACCCTCTTCTACCACTCCCTCTCCCACCTTTTCTTCTGATAATCACTAAACTGCTGTCTGTGTCTATGAGTTTGTGTTTGTTTATCTCGTTCATTTCTTGCTTTCAGTTTTATATCCCATATATGAGTGATGTCATATGCTTCTTGACTTTTTCTGTCTGGTTTATTTCGCTTAGCATGATAATCTCAAAATCCATCCATGTTGTCTCAAAAGGCAGTATTTCATCTTTTCTTATGGCTGAATAATATTCGTTTGTATATATGTACCACATCTTCTTTATCCAATCATCTATGGAAGGACACTTTGGTTATTTCCACATCTTGGCTACCATGAATACTGCAGCAGTGAACATAGGAGTATATACATCTTTACAAATAAATATTTCCAGGTTTTTCGGTAGATACCCAGAAGAGGGATTGCTGAGTCATATGGTAACACTATTCTTAATTTTTTGGGGAACCTCCATACTGTTTTCCATAGTAGCTGTACCAATTTACATTTCCACCAGCAGTGTCTAAGGGTTCCTTTTGCTCCGCAACCTCTCCAACACTTGTTATAACTTGCCTTGTTAATCATAGCCATTCTAACAGGAGTGAGGTGGTATATCATTGTGGTTTTGATTTGCATTTCCCTAATTGCTAAAGAAGTTGAGCATCTTTTCATATATCTATTGGCCACTTGTATGTCTTCTGTCTTCTCAGAGAAGCGTCTGTTTAGGTCCTCTGCCCATTTTTTAATAGGATTTTTTTTTTCTTGTTGTTGAGTTCTTTATATATTTTGGATATTAGCCCCTTATCAGAGGCACTGTTTGCGAATATCTTCTCCCATTTGGTTGGTTGCCTCTTTATTTTGCTGATGGTTTCTTTTGCTGTGCAAAAGCTTTTTAGTTGTTATAGTTCCATTCATTTAGTTTTGCTTTTACTCCCCTTGCCTTTGAGGTCAAATTCATAAAATCTTCTCTGAACCCAAGGTCCATAGGTTTAGTACCTATGATTTCTTCTATGCAATTTATTGTTTCTGGAGTTATATTTAGGTCTTTGATCAATTTTGAGCTAATTTTGGTATATGGGGATAGACAGCAATCTAGTTTCATTCTTTTCTATGTAGTTTTCCAATTTTCCCAGCACCATGTATTGAAGAGGCTGTTTTTTCTCCATTGTATGTTTTTTGCTTCTTTGTGAAAAATTATCTGTCCATATTTATGTGGTTTTATTTCTGGGTTCTCAATTCTATTCCATTGGTCTATGTGTCTGTTTTTCTACCAATACCATGCTGTTTTGATCATTGTAGCCCTGTAGTACAAGCTAAAGTCAGGGAGTGTGATACTTCCAGTATTGTTCTTTTTTCTTAACATTGCTTTGGCTACTTGGGGTCTTTTGTGGTTCCAAACAAATCGGATGATTTTTGTTCTATTTCTTTTAAAAAAATGTCATTGGGATTTTGATGGGGATTACATTAAATCTGTATATTGCTTTCGGTAATATGGCCATTTTAACTATGTTGATTCTTCCCATCCATGAGCACAGAATGTCTTTCCATTTCTATGTGCCTTCTTCAATTTCTTTCAAAAATGTCTTACAGTTTTCAGCATATAGGTCTTCATATCCTTGGTTAAGTTTATTCCTAGGTATTTTATTCTTTTTGCTGCAATTGCAAAAGGAATTGTTTTTTGTATTTCTTTTTCTGAGATTTCACTGTTAGTATATAGGAATATAATGGGTTTTTCTACATTGACTTTGTATCCTGCAACTTTAACATATTTGGTTATTGTTTCTTATAGTTTTTTTTGTGGAACCTTTAGGGTTTATTATGTAAAAAATCACATCATCTTCAAAAAGTGACAACTTAACTTCTTCATTCATACTTTGGATGCCTTTAATTTCTTTCTCTGGCCTGATTGCTCTGGCTAGAAATTCCAATATTATGCTGATAGGAGGAATGCCTGTCTTGCTCCTGAGTATAGACGAAAAGCTTTCAGTTTTTCGCCATTAAACATGACATTAGCTGAGAGGATTTGTTGGATATAGCCTTTAGTATGTTGAGATATTTTCCTTCTATACCCATTTTATAAATGTTTTAATCATAAATGGATGTTTATCTTGTCAAATATATTTTCTACATCTATTAATATAGTGATATAATTTTTCTATTTATTTTGTTTACATGGTGTGTCACATGATCGATTTGCTTATGTTGAACCATCGTTGTTTCCCTGGACTGAACACCAATTGATTGCAGTGTACAATCTTTTCAATGTATTGTTCTATTGTATTTGCTAGTATTTTTTTTTGCAGGATTTTTGTGTCTGTAGTCATCAGAAATACTGGTGTGTACTTTTACTTTTTGTGATTTCTTACCAGGTTTTAGTATCAGGGTAATGTTGGTTTCATAAAATGAATTAGGAAATATTGTTTCTTCAATTTTTTAAAAGAGTTTGAGGAGGACGGGTATTAAGTCACCCTTGAATGTTTGGTAGAATTCACTAGTGAAGCCATCTGGTCCTGAATTTCTGCTTTTGGGGAGGTTTTTGATGACTGTTTTAATTTCCATACTGTTCATAAGCCTATTTAGGTTTTCCAGTGCTTCATGATTCAGTCTAGGAAGGTTAGATATTTCTAAGAACTTCTCCATTGCTTCAAGGTTATTAAATTTGTGGTGGAGCTGATCAAAATGGCGGCATGAGGTAAGCCTCTGTAAAGCTCCCCTGGAATTTACAACTAATGGAACAACAATAACTCGACAAAGGACTCCCTGCACAGCAGACAGGCAAGACGAAGAGGCCAACTACTGAACTTACCTAAAGGTGGGCAAATGACACGAGCAGGAGAGGAGGGAAGGGAGAAGTATGGAGACGGAGCCGCACAGGCACAGGACGCAGACCTAGCTCAGTGCTCCGAGCTCGCTGATCCCGGAAATACCTCAGCTGTGGGAGAGGGAAGAACTCGGACTGCTAGGGCTCCACTTATGACCCACAGGGCTGAGGGGGCAGCAGATAACATGGCTGAAACCAACGCTCATGGCAGAGACCTCGGAGAAAAGACTGAGGGAAGAAGGCTGAAAACGGTGATTTAAGCCCTCACTGCCAAGCAGAGAATGGAAGCCTTAGGCACTGAGACTAGCCGCCCCCTCCCAACCCTCTCAGAGCTCGCCCTCTCCCCATCTGCCCAGTGCTAGATTCAGAAAAGTAGCACTGTCAGATTAAAAGAACAGAATATTTGCTATTCTGAGAACTGTGGACCACAGACACAGATTCGCAGCCCAACTAGTTCCAGCAAAGGGGAGGGAGCTGTGGAAGCAGGACCGGCTGTGGTGGTGGTCACCTCCATTGCTCTGGGCCACCTCTCACAACTCACCCCACCCTGGCCCCACCTATCTGGGCGGATCCCTGCAGAAGTAAACAGAACTGCTGAAACATACGGGCTCTGAATCTGGTGCAGGAAGAGCTTTGGAACTTCAAAAGCTCTCCGCATACCCACACGGACACTGCACCCTGTGACGCAGGAGAACTATTAACAAAGGAGAAGCCCATCTACCATGGAATCCCCCATTGTGGGAGAAGCTGGAATAGTGCAGAGAAAATATAGCAATACCATGTGAGAGAGAAAGAAAGGCTGCAGTCAGAGAGAAAATAAAACATTCTAACGACAAGTACTGGAAAACAAAAGAAAGACCGCTTCCTATCAACCTGTTGCAGAAGCCACTCCTATAGATGTCTAGGAAGAGAAATAATAGATCAGTCATTGCCATGAATAACCAAGGCAAGAAGACAGCTCAGAAAGAAAGTAAAAAGTCTCCAGAAAACGCACTTAAAGATATGGAAATATGTGACATAAATGACAGAGAATTCAAGATTGTAGTTCTGAAAAAACTCAATGAGACGCATAAAACAAAGATACGCAGTTTAGTGAACTCAGAAACACAACAGAAGAACAACATGAGCATTTTACGAAAGAGATTGAAGTTTTAAAACAAAACCAAACAGAATTTCTGGAGATTAAGAACTCAATAGAAGAAATCAAGAATGAAATAACCAGCTTAGGTAGTAAAATGACCAGATGGAGGAAAGAATCAGTGACATCGAAGATAGAAACCTGTAAATTACACGGAAGGAAGAGGAAAGAGACTTGAAACTTAAAAGAAATTAAAGAACTCTACCAGAACTTTATGACTCCATCAGAAAGAGCAATACAAGAATAATGGGCATACCAGAAGGAGAAAAAGAGAGAAGGGAACAGAGAGTATATTCAAACAAATCATCAATGAGAACTTCCCAAACTTGTGGACAGAACTCGATCTTCGAATCCAAGAAGCAAATAGAACACATAATTACCTCAATCCCAACAGGCCTTCTCCAAGGCACATTGTATTGAAGCTGTATAAAATCAATGACAAGGAAAGAATCCTCAAGGAAGCCAGGGAAAAGAAGACGGTAACCTACAAAGGAAAGCCCATTAGATGACCATCAGATTTTTCAGCAGAAACTCTACAAGCCAGGAGGGAGTGAAACCACATATTCAAACTACTGAAAGAGAGAAATTATGAGCAAAGAATAACATAACTAGCAAAGATATCTCTTAGGTATGAAGGAGGAATAAAGACCTTTGCAGACATACGGAAGTTGAGGGAATTTTCTAATACACGACCTGCACTACAAGAAATACTAATGGATGCTATTCGACCACCATCAACAGGGACAATTTGTGGCAACTGAAACATAAAAGAGGGGAGAGTAAAAGCCTGAACCGGAATATGAGAATGGAGAAAGTAAGCGTGCTGAAGAAAGTGGAATACTCTAAATATCAAAATTTCTTTTACATAAACTTAAGAGTAATCACTCAAAAAAATATCCAGAACTGAAATATATACTGTAATATGAAGAAACAGAGGGAAACATCATAGAATACCACCACACAGAAATAATAGACAACAACAAAATGGTAAAGAAACAATGGAGACACAGCCTTACCAGAAAACTAAAGATAGAAAGACAGGAAATCCTCACATATCAATAATCACCCTAAATGTGAATGGACTCAACTCACCAATAAAAAGGCACAGAGTAGGAGATTGGATCAAAAAAGTAAACGTAACCATAGGCTGTCTCCAAGAGACACATCTCAGCTAAATGGACAAGCATACACTCCAAGTGTAAGGGTGGAAATTGACACTCCAAGCAAATGGTACCCAGAGAAAATCACGTGTAGCCATAATGATATCAGATGAAACAGACTTCAGCATGAAAAAATAATAAGAGATAAACATGGACATTTCATAATGGTAAGGAGGACTATACAACAAGAAGACATAACAGTCATCAATATTTATGCCCCCTATCAGGGAGCACCAAAATATACCACACAACTACTAACAGAACTGAAGGGACATATTGAACAAAACACAATTATCCTAGGGGACTTAAATACATCATTGCCAGTTATGGATAGATCCTCCAAACAGAAAATAAATAACGAAATAGCAGCCCTAAATGACACATTAGATGAAATGGACATAATTGACATATATAGAGCACTTCATCCTAAAACATCAGACTATACATTCTTTTCTAGTGTACATGGAACATTCTCAAGAATAGACCATATATTGGGACATAAAATCAGCCTCAGCATATTTAAGAAGATTGAAATCATACCAAGCATATTCTCTGACAAAAAAACTAGAAAAAGTAGAACAAGTGAAACGCAAGGTCAGCAGAAGAAAGGAAATAACAAAAATCAGAGCAGAACTAAATGAAATAGACAACAAAAAGTCAATAGAAAAAATTAATGTGACAAAGAGCTAGTTCTTTGAAAAGATTAACAAAATTGACAAATCTTTGGCTAGACTCACAAAGATAAAAAGAGAGAAGACTCTAATTAACAAAATCAGAAACGAAAAAGGGGAAGTTATCACAGACACCACAGAAATACAAAGCATCATTCAAGAATACTATGAAGGACGATTTGCCACCAAATTCAATAACCTAGAAGAAATGGAAAAGTTCTTAGGAACATATAGCCTTCCAAGGCTGAACCATGAAGAACTGGAAAATCTAAACAGACCGATCACCAGTAACGAAATTGAATCAGTCATCCAAAACCTTCCCAAAAGCAAAAGTCCTGGACCAGATGGCTTCACTAGTGAATTCTATCAAACCTGCAAAGAGAATCTAATACCAATCCTGCTCATACTCTTCCAAAACATTGAAGAGGAGACAGTACTCCCTAACTCATTTTGTGAGGCAAAAAAAACCCTGATCCCAAAACTTGGTAAGGACAACACAAAAAAATGAAAACTACAGACCAATATCTCTGATGAATACAGATGCAAAAATCCTAAAGAGAATTCTAGCACATGAAATACAACAATACATTAAAAAGATTATTCATCATGACCAAGTGGGGTTCATCCCAAGGGCACAAGGATGGTTCAACATACGAAAATCCATCAATGTGATACATCACATAAACAAAATAAAGGACAAAAGTCATATGATTCTATCAATTGTTGCAGAAAAAGCATTTGACAAGATACAACATCCTTTTATGACTAAAACACTTAATAAAATAGATATAGAAGGAAAATACCTTAACATAATAAAGGCCAAATATGACAAGTCCTCAGCTAATCTCATAACTAATGGTGAAAAACTGAAGCACTTTGCTCTACGTTCAGGAACATGCCAGGGCTGTCCCCTATCACCTCTGCTTTTCAACATAGTGTTGGAAGTCCTTGCCAGAGTAATCAGGCAAGAGAAAGAAACAAAAGCCATCCAAATTGGGAATGAAGAAGTTGAATTATCACTCTTTGCAGATGACATGATGCTATATATAGAAAACCCTAAAGACTCCACCAAAAAGCTATTAGAAACAATCAACGAATACAGTAAAGTTGCCGGCTAAAAGTCAACATACAAAATTCCATTGCATTCCTATATACTAAAAATGAAATCTCAGAAAAAAAATACATAAAACAATTCCTTTTTGCATTGCAGCAAAAAGGATACAATACCTAGGAATAAACTTAACCAAGGATGTGAAAAAGCTATATGCTGAAAACTATAAGACATTTTTGAAAGAAATTGAAGAAGACACAAAGAAATGGAAAGACATCCCGTGCTCATGGATTGGAAGAATCAGCATAGTTAAAATGGGCACATTACCAAAAGCAATACACAGATTTAATGCAATCACCATAAAAATCCCAGTGGCATTTTTTAAAGAAATAGAACAAAAAATTATCAGATTTGTTTGAAACCACAAAAGATCCCGAATAGCCAAAGCAATCTTAAGAAAAAAGGACAATACTGGAGGTATCACACTCCCTGACTTTAGCTTGTACTACAGGGCTAGAATAATCAAAACAGCATGATATTGGCAGAAAAACAGACACATAGACCAATGGAGTTGAATTGAGAACCCAGAAATAAAACCACCTAAATATGGACAGATAGTTTTTGACAAAGAAGCTAAAAACATACAATGGAGGAAAGACAGCCTCTTCAATAAATGGTGCTGGGGGAATTGGATAGCCACGTGCAAAAGAATGAAACTGGACTGCTATTTGTCACCATGTACCAAGTTAATTCAAAATGGATCAAAGACTTAAGCATAAGACCTGACACAATAAACTGCATGGAAGAAAACAAAGGTACTAAACTTATGGACCTTGGGTTCAAAGAGCATTTTATGAATTTGACTCCAAAGGCAAGGGAAGTAAAAGCTAAAATAAACGAATGGGACTATATGAAACTTAAAAGCTTCTGCACAGGAAAAGAAATAATCGACAAAATAAAGAGGCAACCCACTGAATGGGAGAAGATTTTTGCAAACAGTACCTCTGATAAGGGGCTAATATCCAAAATATACAAGGAACTCATGAAACTCAACAAAAAATCAAACAAACAACCCAATTGAAAAATGGGGAGACCACTTGAAGAGACATTTCTCCAAAGGGGACATACAAATGGCAAATAGACATATGAACAAATGCTCAGCATCACTAGTCATCAAAGAAATGCAAATAAAAACCACAATGAGATATCACCTCACCCCAGTCAAAATGGCTATCATCAACAGTACAAATACTAACAAGTGTTGGAGAGACTGTGGAGAAAAAGGAACCCTCATACACTGTTGGTGGGATTGCAGACTGGTGCAGCCGTTATGGAAGGCAGTGTGGAGGTGCCTCAAAAAATTACGAATAGAATTACCATATAACCCAGCAATCCCTCTCCTGGGTATCTACCCAAAATTCTGAAAACATTTATACATAAATACACGTGTGCTCCAATATTCATTGCAGCCTTGTTTACAGTGGCCAAGACATGGAAACAACCAAAATGTCCTTCGATAGATGAATGGATAAAGAAGTTGTGGTATATATACACAATGGAATGCTATTTGGCGGTAAGAAAAGATGATATAGGAACATTTGTGACAACATGGATGGATCTTGAGAGTATGATGCTAAGCGAAATAAGCCAGACAGAAAGAGCAGAGAACCATGTGATTTCACTGATATGTGGTATATAAACCAAAAACAACAAGAGAACATGACAAACAAATGAGAAACAAAAACAGACAATAGTTTAGTGGTTACCAGAGGGTAAAGGGGGTGGCGGGTGGGAGATGAGGGTAAGGGGGATCAATCATATGGTGATGGAAGGAGAACTGACTCTGGATGGTGAACACACAATGGGATTTATAGATGATGTAATACAGAACTGTACACCTGAAATCTATGTAATTTCACTAACAATTGTCACCCCAATAAATTTAAAAGAAAAATAATTTAAATATAAGTCTCTTAAATACTTCAATCATAAGATAGGTTTGCTGAATGGATAAGAAAACAAGATGCATACATAGGCTGCCTACAAGAGACTCATTTCAAATTGAAAGATACACAGAGACAAAGTAAAAGGATACAAAGAGATATATCAGGAAAATGAAAATGGAAAAAAAGCTGCTGTATCAATACTTATATCAGACAAAATAGACTTTAAAACAAAGAATATAACAACAAAGAAGGACCCAGCAATTACACTGCTGTGTATTTATCCAAAGAAATCCAAAACATTAATTCAAAAAAATGTGCACCCCTATGTTTATGCAGCACAATTCACAACAGCCAAGATATGGAAACAACTGAAATGCCCATCAATAGGCGACTGGAAAGAAATTGTGGTACATTTATACTCATACAATAGAATATTACTCTGCCACAAAAAAAGAAATAAATCTTACCATTTGCAACAACATGGATGGACCTAGAGGATATTATGCTAAGTGAAATAAGTCAGGCTGAGAAAGACAAATAACATATGATCTCACTTATATGTGGAATCTAAAGAACAGAATAAATGAGCAAACAAAACAAAAATAGACTCAGAGATACAGAGAAAAATCTGATGGTTACTAGATGGGAGGGAGTTTGGGGAATGGGGGAGAAGGTGAAGGGATTAGATAGTACAAATTGGTAGTCACAAAATCGTCACAGGGATCTGAAATACAGTATGGAGAATATAACCAATAATGTTGTAAAGATTATGTAGGATGCCAGATGGGTACTAGACTTATTGAGGGGATCATTTCATAGATTGTGTAGATGCCTGACCACTGCACTCTACACTTGAAGCTGATATATAATAATGTTGAATGTCAACTATAAGTATAATAACTGTAAGTATAATATATATGTATTAGGTTGAACAATTCATCCTAGAAATAGTGCTACATACCTAATTGCTGAATATCACTATGGTCACCTTTGATGTACTCCCCTTGGGAAGCTATACACTGATGCCAGCACCTAGTCTACCTTTCAGAGCAGTTTTGGAACTCTTTTTCTGGAGTGGCTATCAGAGCTATCATCATATTACTCTTGATGTCCTGAATGTCATCAAAATGTCTTCCTTTCAGTATCTCCTTTATCTTCAGGTAAAAAAAGAAGTCATTGGTGGCCAAATCAGGTGAGTAGGGAGGGTGTTCCAATACAGTTATTTGTTTACTGGCTACAAACTTCCTCCCAGACAGTGCTGTGTGAGCTGGTGCATTTTCGTGATGCAAGAGCCATGTGTTGGCAAAAAGCTCAGGTCGTCTAACTTTTTCATGCAGCCTTTTCAGCATTTCCAAATAGTAAACTTGGTTAACTGTCCAGTTGGTACAAATTCATAATGAATAATCCCTCTGATGTCAAAAAAGGTTAGCAGCATCATTGTAACAAATTTGCAAGCTTAATTGTCCGACAGTGTGTGTGTGTGTGTGTGTGTGTGTGTGTGTGTGTGTGTAGTCATGGATGTAAAGTACAGTATAGGGAATGTAGTCAATGGTTTTGTAATAGCTATATATGATGTCAGAGGGGTAGTAGACTTGGGGCAGGTTTATGACTTTGTGAGGGGTGTAAATGTCTAATCATTATGTTGATTTGTACACCTGAAAGTAATGTAAAGCATGGCTCCTCTCTCTCTCTCTCATATATATGTAAACACACACACACATCAGCACAAATGAGTTCGAAATTAACAAAAATATATTTGATTTACAATCATAATAGAACTATGAAATACCTACAAATAAATAAAATCAAAACAAGAATGTTCAGAATATATGTGAGGTGAACTACAAAACTTTTCTAAGAAAAATAAAAGATATCTAGAAAATTTAGAGATGTGTATTATGCTCCTGGATGGTAAGACCCAATATTGTAAATCTGTCTAATCCCTTTCAAAGTAATTTGTAAATTTAAGGAAGTAAACATTTTTGAAGTTGATTTGGCAGAATAAATGGCTAAGACTTACACATGAGTTACTTTTTAAAGCAAAGTAACAAGAGTTGGGGGATTTAACTAGATATTAAAATTTATTTTTAATAAACAATATTTAAATGGTGTGATACTAGTGCAAATTGAAGAGACATAGCAACACCAGTGAATGTAACATATATTTTTGCCTTTCAAATTTATAAAGCTTTTCCAAAGGATAATATTTAATGCTGGCAAGTATGGGGCAAGATGGCTGTCTCATGCAGGGCACGGAAAAAATGATATACTCTTTCTGAAGTTCAATTTGACAAAATGTATTAAAAGTCTTGCAAATACACATATAATCAGATCCAGGATTTCCAATTCTAGGATCTGTCCTAAGAAAGTTGTCAGAAAGAAAATTAAGGATTTACATACAAAGGTATTATGTGAACCTTATTCATAACAGCTAAACAATGAAATAATTGAAATGTCTAACAATAATGTCTCATTAAGTAAAATATGGCTCACTCATATGTGTTATGTACACTCCATAATAAATATTAATTGAACAAATGAATTAATATCAATTCAATAAAAATCATGTTGTAGAAAATATTTAATGAAATGGGGAAATGTTGATGAGTTAATAAAAAGTGAAAATATAATTATATTAAAATATAATACTATTTGTACTTCATATGTAACATTGTATATATTCACAAGAAAAGTCTGGAAAAATACACAAAAATTGTATATAGTGCATGATCCATGGTGGTAAATTACTTTATTTTTAAAAGTTCATACAATTAATATGCATTATTTTAACATAAGTAATACACATTATTTTAAAATTGTTTTTAAAAAAGTAAATTTAAATAAATGGACAAAGAACCTGAATAGACATTTTTACAAAGAAGAAATACAAATGGCCAACAGGTACATGTAAAGGTTCTCAACATCGCTAACCATCAGGGATATACAAGTAAAAACCACAATGAGATATTAGAGCACACATGTTAGGATTGCTAGTCCCTACTCAAACAACTCACAGATTAGAGGGAAACTTTCCACCCAGTGCCAATCCTGTGTAATAAGAGAGAGGTCAGGTTTCAAATTCACTACCCAAGTAGAGTCAGCCTTCTGCATTAGCTTGCCCAGAATTCTCTTCTCCATTTTTTGGGTGCCTGTTGATGTTGACTGGTGTGGGGGTAGTGAAATGTATTACTACCAACTGTTGACAAATGGCCTTCAGTCTATTTACTACACTAAAAGGAAATCCTATGTTTAACCTACCTTTTCCCTCCCCCAACCAAAGGAATAATGTACGGAATTCCTTTGTCTGCTTCTCTGGGGTTTCAAGGCCCCTTCCTTCCCAGGTCTGAAACAAGGAGGGCCTTTCCTTCTGAGCTTACAACCAAAACCTGTTTGACATTAATGATGGCTTGGAAAACCCAACTTGGGAAAAAATTGAAAGACTAGCAATACAAGTATTTCTTCCAAAACTGAGTCTTTTATTATTCAAGGTGAAAGCCCACAAGGTATGAGAAGGAAGCCAGCAGGCATTGCACTCAACCTCCCTAGTATATTTGACCTCCTGAAAAACTTTTCTACTGTTTTTGTTTGTTTCTTGGTTGGTTGGTTTTTGTTTTTAAAGTCTAATCATGAAAGTCCACTTACAAATTCTCTGGTTGCTTTGAGAAGTTTTATTGTGATTTTGTTTGGTTTTTAATTAATGGAGCAATTAAGCATGTTGTGGGCTCTCATTAAAGAGGAAATGTCATCTCATTTCCCTTTATAGCTTCAGGAGATTGCTGCTAAAGTACTCAAGAAGTCATGGTAAATAGGGTCCCCCAGGACTGAAGAAGATGTCTTCTTCACTGGCTTCCTCTTCTACCCTGTAACTGAGACACCACATCCTTTCTCTCTTAAAGCTAATCTACATTCATACCTTCAACTATCATTTCTGTGTAAGTGCTTACCTTGTCTGTTTCTAGTCCTTTCTTCTAGACTTCCCATTCCATGCAGCTCAGCTGGAGCACAAATTGATAAATGAACCTAAGTCCCACAATCATGTGATTCCAATCTACCTTTCCAATTTGGTCTCCCATAATTACCCACCATGTGCTTGCCACAGACAGTCAGGAGGCCTCACTTATCATGGGGCTAATTCTTGCCTTCCCACTTTTACATATGGTATTTTTTATCACATTAGAAATTCTTCTTGCTGTTTTCCACTTATCCAAATTCCACTCACCATTCCATGTAGACAGAGCTCCAGGCCCACTGGATGAATGTTGTCGGTCACTAACAACTGTGACCATCTCTCATGTTCTTCCTGTTTACATTGCACTTATTCACAACCACACAGTAGACACTTAATTATTCTGCTTAGGTTGCCTTCTGACTTGTTTCTTATATTAGAATATATCTTAGTTTATACCAACAAGATCACCTAGTTCCCAGAGGGCAGTAAATATATTTCCTCTTGCTCTTGCATACCATGTGTATTATTCTCTACTCCCAGCTCCAGCCAAGGGCTAAGCACCCCAAACTCTCCCATTCCAAATATCTGATTAATATGTGCAATAATAATAACAATAATAATATCCCTTACACATGTGTAATACTCTATAATTTACAATGTGCTTTTCCCATTATCATTTTTCAATGGATCTTTAAAACAGCTCTGTGTGAAAATAGTAATATCTGGTTTATTATCTGTGTATGACCCTATGAAAGACTTTAACCTCCCGGAAGCCTCAGTTTCCACATCTGTAATGACACCCACTTCTTACAATTCTTTTCAAGAGTAAATAAAATAATATATATAAATCCTTTATAAACTTTAGAAGAGCGATCTGCTTGAAACAAAACTACAAATCTGCCTGTAGTTGAAGGAGTTGAAGTGCCTGTCCAAGACATTTATAGTCTGTAGAGTGCAAAACGATGGATGATCTCTGGAAAGAGAATGCACCCCACTCTTACCACAGCTATGCATTCTGAAAAGGTTCTCTTTATCTTTTATATTCCTTGCATCATTATGGGCAGTGAAACCAGGATTTGATTTTGATAGCAACTAGGGTATGGAAGAGAATGAGTGAATGGGTGGGTGGGCTGAGTAGGTGGGCCTAGGAAAGGCCTGGGTGGAAGGAAGTGTATGAAATCCATCAGCTAGTTCAGCCCTGTGCTGTTTTGAATTTATCCTGCCATTGCCCCAGTACTAGACAGGCTATCCCTGACTCATGGAGATGATGGTTTCCATCCCACATCAGGACCAGACCCAGCTCTGAATCCAGGAACTGGGCTGTTTTTCAGCAATATATACACATCAATAAATATTCACCCCAATAAATTTAATTAAAAAAATGTTTAGGTAAATCAAGGTCAATGAAAGCCCTTCTCTGTCACTTGTTTTTTCCCTGCATTCTCCTCATCACTTTCTCCCTCAGTTTTCTGCTTCTTCCCTCCTTGATTGGTAAAATGTCTGAGATATTAGTACTCCTATATCTCTGCCAAAAAGGTGTTTTCTGAGAAGGCAGGGAATTCACCTAGTTTTTAATTGAGAATCTGCTATATGCCTCAATTCTGTGCAATGGAAAGGTGGACAAATTATGAGGCAAGGTCCTACATTCATGAGATTTGCTAATTACCTAGGAGAAAAAATGCACATGGAAAAAACAACCAGGGAAAAATTCATGACTATATAATGACATGTAAGTATAATTTCCACGTTATGAACTAATTATATAAACTATATTTAGAAAGGTGGAAAAGATGTAGATCTTCCCATCTCATTCTAAGAAGCTGGTATTACCCCAAATCAAAAGTGAATATGGACAGCACAAAAAAAGAAGGCTATGTGCCAATTTTATTTATGTACAGAAAATTTTTTTTAAAAATTCTAAGTAAAACATTAGGAAATTGAAGCAAGCTGTGAATTAAAATAACATATGAGGACCTGACATAAAACTGGTATAGTTTATACCAGGAATGCAATGCGATAGCTTAATACTAAAAACAAAAACAAACAAACAAACAAAAAAAGACTTCTTATACCCAATAAAAGAAAGCTACTAGAAATCTACAGCAAACCTCATGAAACATCGAAAAACATTGCACTAGAGATCCCAACCATGGGAAGAAAGTAAGAAAAAAAGTAAGGAGTGTGGCTAATGTTTTAGATTAACGTAACTCCCAACTTGTTTCTAGTGTGCCTCTATGTGCTGTACAGCCTGGAAAGTAAAAAACTACATTTCCAAGGTATATATGATTTAGATTCCACCAATCAATTGTACTAGTGCACAATTTGAATTTGGAACTGAGTTAGTGAGAATAAAAGTAATACGCAAGACATCCATTTTGCTGATGTGCATCCAGCAGGCATGGTATGGCTCTGGAACCAACAATCCGGGGGGTAGATTCCTGATCTGATCCCCAGTCATAGCTAAAGTGGAGTGATCCTGCAGCCAGCAACTGAGGCAGCCATTTCTTAATACCAAGTCTACTGATCCTAGCAGAAAAGTAGCTGTTTCCTTGGCAGTTGTTCTGGAAGTCACGCCTTGAGGGCAAACCTAGAGTCTAATCTGCCAAACCTTCCAACAATTTTACAATTATTCAGTGAACTGTATTAAATGGCTTTCTACTTAGCATATCTAGGGAGGTTTCTGTCATCTACAACTGAACTTTGAACAATATACAAATTACAAATATTAAAAACAAAGAAGTTATACTTTCATTACTTCTAGATAATAATTATTGACCTATATTCAAGTTCAGCAAAAGCTATTAGAAATCAGTAAGCTGACCATATATAAGATTGATACAAACAAGCCGGAAGCTTTTCTCTATACCAGCAATAACCAATCAGAAAATGTAATGGGGAAAAAGGTACTTTCCATACTAGTTACAAAAAGTATTAAATATCTAAGAATAAACCAAATAACTGTGTAATGTTTATTAAGAAATGAAACTTACTGAAGACAAAAATACCTGTATGAAGATATATTAGGCTTCCAGTCAAGATGGTGGAGTAGGCACTGTATGTTGCCGTGTATAAAGTGCACTTTTTGGCCCAAATTTGTGAGGGGAAAAAAGATGCATATTATATATGGGTAGTAGTAATTCTGTAGCTGTGTAAATGTTTTTAATTCTTTTATTCATGTGTATGAGTTAAAAGTGTAACTATAGAAATCAATAATGATATCTGTATGCAAAATAATACCCTAGAATATGATAATCAGTTTTGTTGAATTTACGATGAACTTGCAATGATGAAGAGTTCTTGGCCTTCTATGATGCATAAATATTGTAAATTTGTTACCGGTACATAAAATTTCTTGTACCTTATATCTGTTCTTTTGTTTTGTAATTATTTGTTACATAAAATTTCTTGTACCATAATATGCTAAAAAAATGCTAAAATTATTTTATAATATAAAATATAAGTACCTAAATATAAACAAATAAAAAATTGAAATAAAAAGGTAAAGTGAAAGATTTTTTCCCCTGAAAGTTTGGGCCAAAAACGTGGGTACACATTGTACACAGGAGCAGATCATACACAGCAAAATACAGTAATGTTGTGCTCACCTCTTCCCATTACCACATAAAAATTACAACTAAATTACAGAACAACCATCATTGAGAATCACCTGAAGTCTACCTGAACAGCCATCCTATAACTAAAGATAAACAGAAGAAGCTGCATCAAGACTGGTAGAAATGGCTGAAGCGTGAAATGGCTGTCATAACACCCACATATGATGGTTAAAATTTGGGAG
Organism: Rhinolophus sinicus; assembly: GCF_057876585.1. Lineage (NCBI taxonomy): Eukaryota > Metazoa > Chordata > Mammalia > Chiroptera > Rhinolophidae > Rhinolophus > Rhinolophus sinicus. The sequence continues at coordinate 44,502,199 of NC_142518.1, read as the reverse complement.
GGATATCTCAGCTACAGAGGTTCCCCCTGAGGAGTGAGAAGCCGCAGCCCAACACCATGCTACACAGCCCTGGGTTCTAGTTCTGGGAAGAGAAGTCTCCACAACTGGCTATAAAAATCATTTGAGTGAAATGGAGGGCTGCTGTACCCCCACAAATTTCTCTTAATAGGTCCACACATGGACTTTCTTGCTGTCAGACTCGCTAGCTCTGAGCTCCAGCACTGGGGCAGTAGATCCAAAGATGCCAAGGACATACAGGGAGGAATCGAATTGTCTGGCTTCAAAGTGAGTGCTGGAGGCGCAGCTTTCTCCAAGACAGAACTGCCGGCAGAAGACATTGTTCCTTTGTTGAGCCCTCCCCTCACCCAGCATACAGACAAAAGCAGGTGTCATATCTGAGTCTGCATCAACCTGGCTAACACCATTCGCTCTGCCCTGGTGATTCCCTGAGACCAACTTGAGAGCCCACCTAAGCTGCTTCTAATGCCTTTTCCACACAAATGACTCTCTTCGCTCATGCTGCAAATTTTCTAAAACTTCTCAAACGTTCACAAAATCCAAACAAGCAGATCTGGCCTCAGCATACCCTGTCCTTCTTGCTAAGCAGTCCCAACCCTGACACTAGAGGCAGCCAGACTTTTTTCAGCTAAGCCTCTTCCAGGAACCTCCAAGCCTAGATAAAGTGGTAACAAACTGCAGATTGCTTTGTAGCTCATACCAAGTGGCCCTGGGAAGGGAACTGGCAGTGGTTGATCTTAGTTTGCATCAGAGACCCTTCCAAGAGGCCCCAGAATTAACACACCCAGTGGCCAGCTTCAGACCACACCAGAGCACCACTCAACCACTCCACAAATGGGACTAAAGGGCACACTTAGCAGGCATCAGAGCCCCACTAAAGCAAATCCTGACACAGGGTCAACCTCTATACAACAGCTACCCAGTGTGGTCACAGTCAGTCCTCATAACCAATCGGCCTGCAACTCTATATTTCCCACTGATGTGCAAATAGTAGTCAAAACTGAACTGAAACAGGAGGGAACATAGAGCCCACACAAGGGACACACCTGGAACACCTGGCTCAAGTGATCAGAGAGACTGCATCACAAGGTCCCACAGGACACCTAACACATAAGGCCATTTTGCTAAGACTTGAAGACATAGCATCCCTACTTAAAACATAGAAAGAAAAACACAGGGACACAGTCAAAATGAGGAAACAAAGAAATATGTCCCAAATGAAAGAAAAGAACTCAAGAAAAAGAACTAAGCAAAATGGAGACAAATAATCTACCAGACACAGAGTTCAAAACTCTGGTTATAAGGATGCTCAATAATCTGAGTGAGAACTTCAACAAAGAGACAGGAAAAAAGAGATGCCATCAAAATGGCGCGGTGAGGTGAGCCTCTATAAATCTACCCCGGAATTTACAACTAATCGAACAACTATAAATTCACAAAGGACTACCTGCTCAGCAGACAGGCAAGACGAAGAGGCCTACTACTGAATTCATCTAAAGGTGGGCGAATCACACGACCAGGGGAGGAGGGAAGGGAGAAGTGCGGAGACGGAGCCGCGCAGGCACAGGACGAAGACCTAGCTCAGTGCTCCGAGCTCGCTGCATCCCAGAACTACTGCAGCTGCAGGAGAAGGAAGAACTCAAACTGCTAGGGCTCCGTTTCTGGCCCACAGGGCTGAGGGGACAGCATATAACACAGCTGAACACAATGCTCATGGCAGAGACCTCAGAGAAAAGACTGAGGGAAGAAGGGTGAAAATGGTGGTTTAAGCCCTCACTGCCAAGCAGAGAATAGAAACCTTAGGCCTGAGACTAGCCGCCCCCTCCCTACCTTCCCAGAGCTCGCCTTGCCCCAACCTGCCAAGTGCTAGAAGCGGAAGAATAGCAATGTCAGAGCAAAAGAACAGAATATTTGCTCTTCTGAGAACTGTGGACCACAGACACAGATTAGCGGCCCAACTAGTTCCGGCAAAGGGGAGGGAGATGTGGAAGCAGGACCGGCTGTGGTGATGGTCGCCCGCCATTGCTCTGGGCCACCTCTCTCAAATCACCCCGCCTCTGGCCCCGCCTATCTGGGCAGATCCCTGCAGGAGTAAACAGAACTTCTGAAATATACAGGCTCTGAATCTGATGCAGGAAGAGCTTTGGAACCTCAACAGCTCTTCGCATACCCACCGGGACACTGCGCCCTGTGAATCAGGTGAACTGTTAACAGAGGAGAAACCCACCTCCCAGGGTATACCCTCATTGTGTGAGAAGCTGGAATAGTGCAGAGAAAACACAGCACTACCGTGTGAGAGAGAAAAAAAGGCTGCAGTCAGAGAGAAAATAAAACATTCTACCAACAAGTACTGGAAAACAAAAGAAAGACCGCTTCCTATCAACCTGTTGCAGAAGCCACTCCTGTAGATGTCTAGGAAGAGTAATAATAAATCATGAATTGCCATGAATAACCAAGGCAACAAGACAGCTCAGAAAGAAAGTAAAAAGTCTCCAGAAAAGAAATTTAAAGATATGCAAATATGTGACTTAAATGACAGAGAATTCAAGATTGCAGTTCTGAAAAAACTCAACGATATGCAAGAAAACACAGAAAGGCAGTTTAATGAACTCAGAAACACAATCAAAGAACAACACGAGCATTTTACGAAAAGATTGAAATTTTTAAAAAGAACCAAATAGAATTTCTGGAGATTATGAACTCAGTAGAAGAAATTAAGAATGAAGTAGACAGCTTAGGTAGTAGAGTTGACCAGATGGAGGAAAGAATCAGTGACATCGAAGAGAGAAACCTGGAAATGACACGGATGGAAGAAGAGAGAGACTTGAGACTTAAAAGAAATGAAAGAACTCTAGAAGAATTTTCTGACTCCATCAGAAAGAGCATTATAAGAATAATGGGCATACCAGAAGTAGAAGAAAGAGAGAAGGGAACAGAGGATATATTCAAAAAAATTGTCAATGAGAACTTCCCAAACTTGTGGACAGAATTGGATCCTCGAATTCAAGAAGCAAATAGAACACCTAATTACTTCAATCACAACGGGCCTTCTCCAAGGCACATTGTATTCAAGTTGTCTAAAATCAATGACAAAGAAAGAAACCTGAATGCAGCCAGGGAAAATAAGACGGTAATCTACAAAGGAAAGCCCATTAGATTACCACCATATTTCTCAGCAGAAACTCTACAAGCCAGGAGGGGGTGGAACCAAATATAGAAACTATTGAAAGAGAGAAATTATGAACTAAGAATAATATATCCAGCAAAGATATCCTTTAGATATGAAGGAGGATAATGACCTTTCCAGACATACAGAAGCTGAGGGAATTTTCTAATACACGACCTGCACTACAATAAATAATAAAGGAGGCTATTCGACCACCATCAACAGGGACAATTTGTGGTAACCAAAGCATAAAAAGGGGGAGAGTAAAGGCCTGAACCAGAATATGGGAATGGAGAAAGTAACCGTGCTGAAAAAAATGGAGTACTCTAAATATCATACATTGTTTTACATAAGGGTAACCAATAAAAGAAAAATACAGAACTGAAATATATACTGTAATAAAAGAAGAAACAGAGGGACACATCATAGAATACCACCACACAGAAATAACAGACAACAACAAAAAGGCAAAGAAACAATGGAGACACAGCCTTACCAGAAAACTAAAGATAGAATGACAGGAAATCCTCACATATCAATAATCACCCTAAATGTCAATGGACTGAACTCACCAACAAAAAGATACAGAGTAGCAGATTGGAACAAAAAAGCAAACCCAACCATACACTGTCTCCAAGAAACAAATCTCAGCAACAAGGACAAGCATAGACGCAAAGTGATAGGGTGGAAATTGACACTCCAAGCAAATGGTATCCAGAGAAAATCAGGTGTAGCAATACTGATATCAGATGAAACAGACTTCAGCGTGAAAAAGGCAACAAGAGACAAAGATGGACATTTCATAATGGTAAAGGGGACTATACAACAAGAAGACGTAACAGTCATCAGATTTATAGCCCCAATCAGGAAGCACCAAAATATACCAAGCAACTACTAACAGAACTAAAGGTGGAAATTGACCAAAACAAAATTACAATAGGGGAATTAAACACATCATTGACAGCTATGGATAGATCATCCAAACAGAAAATAAATAACGAAATAGCAGCCCTAAAAGACACATTAGATGAAATGGACATAACTGACATATATAGAGCATTTCTTCCTAGTACATCAGACTATAAATTTTTTTCTAGTGTACATGGAACATTCTCAAGGATAGACCATATATTGGGACACAAAACAGCCTCAGCAATTTTAAGAAGATTGAAATCATACCAAGCATATTCTCTGATCACAAGGCTTTGAAATTGGATATCAACTGTGGAAAAAAAGCATGCAAAAACACAAATACATGGAGATTAAACAACATACTTTTAAAGAATGACCAGGTCAAAGAGGAAATTAGAAGGGGGATCAAAGATTCATAGAAACAAATGACAATGAAAATACATCTTACCAAAATTTTTGAGATGCAGCAAAATCAGTTTTGTGGTTTTTTTTTAACTTTCTGTGTCTTTATTATTTCTTTTTATAGCAATTTTAGGTTCACAGCAAAATTGAGTGGGAAATACCTTCAGTTTTAAGAGGGAAATTTATATCATTACAGGCCTATCTCAAAGAAACAAGAAAAATCCCAAATAAATAGCCTCACGTTACAACTTAAAGAACTAGAAAAAGAAGAACAATTGAAACCCAAGGTCAGCGGAAGAAAGGAAATAACAAAAATCAGAGCAGAACGAAATGAAATAGAGAACAAAAAGACAATAGAAAAAATTAATGTGACAAAGAGCTGGTTCTTTGAAAAGATTAACAAAATTGACAAACCCTTGGCTAGACTCTCTAAGATAAAAAGAGACAAGACACTAATTAACAAAATCAGAAATGGAAAAGAAGTTATCACGGACACCACAGAAATACAAAGGATCATCCAAGAATACTATGACAGGCTATATGCCACCAAATTCAATAACCTAGAAAAATGGACAAGTTCTTAGAAACATATAGCCTTCCTAGGCTGAACCAGAAAGAACTGGAAGATCTAAACAGACTGATCACCAGTAACAAAATTGAACCAATCATCCAAAACCTTACCAAAAGCAAAAGTCCTGGACCAGATTGCTTCACTAGTGAATTCTACCAAACCTTCAAAGAGGATCTAATATCAATCCTGCTCAAACTCTTCCAAAAAACTTGAAGAAGAAACAGTACACCCTAACTCATTTTATGAGGCCAACTTTACCCTCACACCAAAACCTGGTAAGGAAACACAAAAAAGAAAAGTACAGACCAATATCTCTGATGAATACAGACGCAAAATAACTAAACAAAACTGTAGCAAATTGAATGCAACAATGCATGTAAAAGATTATTCATCACGACCAAGAGGGGTTCATCCCCGGGGCACAACGATGTTTCAACATCCGCAAATCCATCAATGTGATACATGACATAAAAAAAACATAAAGGACAGAAATCATATGATTATATCAATTGATGCAGAAATAGCGTTTGACAAGATGCAACACCCATTTATGATTAAAACACTTGATCAAATAGGTATAGAAGGAAAATACCTTAACACAATAAAGGCCATATATGATAAAACCTCAGCTAATCTCATAATTAATGGTGAAAACTGAAGCCCTTTGCTCTACGTTCAGGAACACAACAAGGTTGTCCCCTATCACCTCTGCTTTTCAACATACTGTTGGAAATCCTTGCCAGAGCAATCAGGCAAGATAAAGAAATAAAAGGCATCCAAATTGGGAATGAAGAAGTTAAATTGTCACTCCTTTCAGATGACATGATGCTATATATAGAAAACCCTAAAGACTCCACCAAAAAGCTATTAGATACAATCGATGAATACAGAAATGTTGCCGGCTACAAAGTCAAAGTACAAAAGTCCATTGCATTCCTATATACTAACAATGAAATCTCAGAAAAAGAAATACAAAAATAATTCCTTTTGCAATTGGAGCAAAAGAATAAAATACCTAGGAATAAACTTAACCAAGGATATGAAAGACCTATATGCTGAAAACTATAAGATATTTTTTAAAAGAAATTGAAGAAGACATAAAGAAATGGAAAGACATTCCGTGCTCATGGATTGGAAGAATCAACATAGTTAAAATGGCCATATTACCCAAAGCAATATACAGATTCAATGCAATCCCCATCAAAATCCCAATGGCATTTTTTAAAGAAATAGAACCATATAGCATCAGATTTGTTTGGAACCACAAAAGACCCTGAATAACCAAAGCAATCTTAAGAAAAAAGAACAATACTGGAGGTATCACACTCCCCGTCTTTAGCTTGTACTACAGGGCTACAATAATCAAAACAGCATGCTATTGGCAGAAAAACAGACACATAGACCAATGGAATAGAACTGGGAATGCAGAGTTAAACCACATAAATATTGACAGATAATTTTTGACAAAGGTGCTAAAAACATAAAATGGAGGAAAGACAGCCTCTTCAATAAATGGTGCTGGGAGTATTGGATACCCACTTGCAAAAGAATGAAACTGGACTGCTACCTGTCATCATGTACCAAAATTTATTCAAAATGGATCAAAGTCTTAAGCATAAGAGCTGAAATAATAAAGTGCATAGAAGGAAACATAGGTTCTCAACTTATGGACCTTGGGTTCAAAGAGTTTTTTATGAATTTGACTACAAAGGCAATGGAAATAAAAGTGAAAGTTTGAAAATACATCCTACCAAAATTTTTGGGATGCAGCGAAAGCAGTTTTAAGAGGGAAATTTATCTCATTACAGGCCTATCTCAAGAAACAAGAAAACTCTCAAATAAATAACCTCATGTTACACCTTAAAGAACTAGAAAAAGAAAAACAAGTAAAACCCAAGGTCAGCAGAAGAAAGGAAATAATAAAAATTAGAGCAGAACTAAATGAAATAGAGAACAAAAAGACAATAGAAAAAATTAATGTGACAAAGAGCTGGTTCTTTGAAAAGATTAACAAAATTGACAAACCCTTGGCTAGACTTACTAAGATAAAAAGAGAGAAGACACTGATTAACAAAATCAGAAACGTAAAAGGGGAAGTTATCACGGACACCACAGAAATACAAAGGATCATCCAAGAATACTATGAAGGACTATATGCCACCAAATTCAACAACCTAGAAGAAATGGACAAGTTCTTAGAAACATATAGCCTTCCAAGGCTGAACCATGAAGAACTGGAAAATCTAAACAGACCGATCACCAGTAACGAAATTGAATCAGTCATCCAAAACCTTCCCAAAAGCAAAAGTCCGGGACCAGATGGCTTCACTAGTGAATTCTACCAAACCTTCAAAGAGGATCTAATACCAATTCTGCACAAACTCTTCCAAAAAATTGAAGAAGAGACAGTACTCCCTAACTCATTTTATGAGGCCAACATTACCCTGATACCAAAACCTGGTAAGGACAACACAAAAAAAGAAAACTACAGACCAATATCTCTAATGAATACCGATGCAAAAATCCTAAATAAAATTCTAGCAAATCGAATACAACAATGCATTAAAAAGATTATTCATCACGACCAAGTGGGGTTCATCCCCGGGGCACAAGGATGGTTCAACATACGAAAATCCATCAATGTGATACATCACATAAACAAAATAAAGGACAAAAATCATATGATTATATCAATTGATGCAGAAAAAGCATTTGACAAGATACAACATCCATTTATGATTAAAACACTTAATAAAATGGGTATAGAAGGAAAATACCTTAACATAATAAAGGCCATATATGACAAGCCCTCTGCTAATCTCATAATTAATGGAGAAAAACTGAAGCCCTTTGTTATACGTTCAGGAACACGACAGGGCTGTCCCCTATCACCTCTGCTTTTCAACATAGTGTTGGAAGTCCTTGCCAGAGCAATCAGGCAAGAGAAAGAAATAAAAGGCATCCAAATTGGGAATGAAGAAGTTAAATTATCACTCTTTGCAGATGACATGATGCTATATATAGAAAACCCTAAAGACTCCACCAAAAAGCTATTAGAAACAATCAACGAATACAGTAAAGTTGCTGGCTACAAAATCAACGCACAAAAGTCCATTGCCTTCCTATATACTAACAATGAAATCTCAGAAAAAGAAATACAAAAAACAATTCCTTTTTGCAATTGCATCAAAAAGAATAAAATACCTAGGAATAAACTTAACCAAGAATGTGAAAGACCTATATGCTGAAAACTATAAGACATTTTTGAAAGAAATTGAAGAAGACACAAAGAAATGGAAAGACATTCCGTGCTCATGGATTGGAAGAATCAACATAGTTAAAATGGCCATATTACCCAAAGCAATATACAGATTCAATGCAATCCCCATCAAAATCCCAATGGTATATTTTAAATAAATAGAACAAAAAATTATCAGATTTGTTTGGAACCACAAAAGACCCCGTATAGCCAAAGCAATCTTAAGAAAAAAGAACTATAATGGAGGTATCACACTTCCTGACTTTGGCCTGTACTACAGGGCCACAATAATCAAAACAGCATGGTATTGGCAGAAAAACAGACACATAGACCAATGGAATAGAATTGAGAACCCAGAAATAAAACCACGTAAATATGGACAGATAATTTTTGACAAAGAAGCTAAAAACATACAATGGAGCAAAGACAGCCTCTTCAATAAATGGTGCTGGGAGAATTGGATAGCCACGTGCAAAAGAATGAAACTGGACTGCTATTTGTCACCATGTACCAAAGTTAATTCAAAATGGATCAAAGACTTAAGCATAAGACCTGACACAATAAACTGCATAGAAGAAAACATAGGTACTAAACTTATGGACCTTGGGTTCAAAGAGCATTTTATGAACTTGACTCCAAAGGCAATGGAAGTAAAAGCTAAAATAAACGAATGGGACTATATGAAACTTAAAAGCTTCTGCACAGCGAAAGAAACCATTGACAAAATAAAGAGGCCACCAACTGAATGGGAGAAGATTTTTGCAAACAGTGCCTCCGATAAGGGGCTAGTAACCAGAATATACAAGGAACTCATGCAACTCAACAACAAAAAAACAAACAACCCAATTGAAAAATGGGCAGAGGACTTGAAGAGACATTTCTCCAAAGAGGACATACAAATGGCAAATAAACATATGAAAAAATGCTCAACATCACTAATCATCAGAGAAATGCAAATCAAAACCACAATGAGATATCACCTCACCCCAGTCAGAATGGCTATCATCAACAAGACAAATAGTAACAAATGTTGGAGAGGCTGTGGAGAAAAAGGAACCCTCATACACTGTTGGTGGGAATGCAGACTGGTGCAGCCGTTATGGAAGGCAGTGTGGAGGTTCCTCAAAGAATTACGAATAGAATTGCCGTATGACCCAGCAATCCCTCTCCTGGGTATCTACCCAAAAATCTGAAAACATTTAGAGATAAAGACACGTGTGCGCCAATGTTCATTGCAGCTTTGTTTACGGTGGCCAAGACATGGAAACAACCAAAATGTCCTTCGATAGATGAATGGATAAAGAAGTTGTGGTACATATACACAGTGGAATACTATTCAGCAGTGAGAAAAGATGATATAGGAACATTTGTGACAACATGGATGGATCTTGAGAGAGTAATGCTGAGCGAAACAAGTCAGACAGAAAAAGCAGAGAACCATGTGATTTCACTGATATGTGGTATATAAACCAAAAACAACAAAAGAACAAGACAAACAAATGAGAAACAGAAACTCATAGACACGGACAATAGTTTAGTGGTTGCCAGAGGGTAAGGGGGGTGGGGGGGAGGTGAGGGTAAGGGGGATCGAATATATGGTGATGGAAGAACTGACTCTGGGTGATGAACACACAATGGGATTTATAGATGATGTAATACAGAATTGTACACCTGAAATCTATGTAATTTTACTAACAATTTTCACCCCAATAAATTTAATTTTAAAAAAAAAGTGAAAGTAAACAAATGGGACTATATGTAACTTAAGAGCTTCTGCACAGCAAAAGAAACCATCGACAAAATAAAGAGGCAACCAACTGAATGGGAGAAGATTTTTGCAAACAGTACCTCTGATAAGGGGCTAATATCCAAAATATACAAGAACTCATGAAACTCAACAGCAAAAAAACAAACAACCCAATTGAAAACTGGGCAGACCACTTGAAGAGACATTTCTCCAAAGAGGACATACAAATGGCAAATAGACATATGAAAAAATGCTCAATATCACTAATCATCAGAGAAATGCAAATAAAAACCACAATGAGATATCACCTCACCCCAGTCAGAATGGCTATCATCAACAAGACAAATAGTAAGAGGTGTTGGAGAGGCTGTGGTGGGGGGAACCCTCATGCACTCTTGGTGGGAATGCAGACTGGTGCAGCCATTATGGAAGGCAGTGTGGAGGTTCCTCAGGAAATTACGAATAGACTTACCATATGATCCAGCGGTCCCTCACCTGGGTATCTACCCCAAAAATATGAAAACATTTATACATAAAGACACGTGTGCTCCAATGCTCATTGCAGCTTTGTTTATGGTGGCCAAGACATGGAAGCAGCTGGAATGTCCTTCGCTAGATGAATTGGTAAAGAAATTGTGGTATATATACACAGTGGAATACTGTTTGGTGGTGAGAAGTGATGATATAGGAACATTTGTGACAGCATGGATGGATGTTGAGAGTATAATGCTGGGTGAAATAAGTGAGACAGAAAAAGCAAAGAACCATATGATTTCACTGTTTTGTGGTATATAAACCCAAAGCATTAAAACAACAAGACAAACAAATGAGAAGCAAAAACTCATAGACACAGACAATAGTTTAGTGGTTACCAGAGGGTAAGGGGGATGGGGGTGTTGGAGATGAGTGTAAGGGAGATCAACTATATGGTGATGGAAGGAGAACTGACTCTGGGTGGTGAACACACAATGGGATTTATAGATGATGTAGTACAGATAATTTTTAAAAATTATTAAAAAATAAAAAAGGGAAACATTATTTGTTCCGCAAAAAAGTTATTGTTTTATATATACTAATTCTTCCTGTTGAATTTATAAAATAAATTCCAGTCTAACTCCCAAAATATATTTTTTGTGGAAATTGACAGGCAAACTTTAAAGATCACCTGCAAGACAAAATATGCATAAAAAAGCAAGACATTAAAAGCAAACAAACTAATCTTTGAACAGGTACTTGTTCCACCAGGTATCAACACATACCATAAAGTTACAGCCATTTCCACAGTGTGGCATTGGTGCAAGAATAGACAAATCAATGGAACTGAAAAGAGTGTGTATATGTGACATATTAAATGAGTAATGTTGAACAATTGTCAATTATTTACAAAAAATAAGTTAGGTCACTCCCTCACACCATATACAAATATAAATGAAAGATATCTTAATACTTTAATTATAAAAAGAGAGAGAAAGAAAACCATACAAGTATTAGAACATTATAAAAGTATCAAGGCATATTTGTAAAATCTTGGGGAAAGAAAGTGCTTTTAAAGCAAAATATAAAATACAAGGACTACAAGGGAAAATGCTGAGAAATTTAAAGCTTCTATACAACAAACGATCAAAGTTAAAAGATAAGCAGTAAGATCCAAATGGCAGAGGAGATAAACACTATGTGTGCTTCCTTCCATGAACACATTAAAATTACAACTAAATTATAGAACAGTCAACTTGAAGAACCATCTGAAAACTGGATAAATAGAAGTTTTATAATTAAGGCTATAAAGGAGTCATGTCCAGACTGGTAGGAGGGTCAGAGACAGGAGACAGGCTATCCCCAAACCTCCCTGTGTTGGTTGAGAATCAGGAGGGATATCTCGAACATGGGGGTTCCATCCAGGGGAGTGATGGACCCCAACCCCACACCAGACTCCCCAGCCTGCAGTCCTGATGTTGGAAAGAGGAGACCCCACAACATCTGGCTGTGAAGAACAGTGTGGTTTCCGACCATCTGGGTAGGATGGAAGGCTGTGGGAAACCCAGATGTTCTCTTAACAGGCCCACACACAGACTTTCTCACTCCTAAGCACTCACCCTGTGCTTCAGAGGAGGGATGGTGGCTCAGGGGGCATTGGAGGCATACAGCTGTCAGACTGAGATGGGTGGCTTGGGGCAAGGGCTGGAGGATAATTGCCATTTTCAATGTGTGGGATCCTTCTCCCTTGCAGCTGGCAGGAGAGTGCCATCTTTCCTGTGCTGAGCCTTCCCCCACAAAGCCAAATCTGAATCTAATTGGCCTGGTGAGTTCCACTGGAACCCCATCCCACCCAATTGCCCTAATGCCAGAGGCACTTTCTCCAGAGGAGCTAGCCCCACTCACATTGCACTCTTTCATAGAAAACTATTAGAGTCTGCCTGCTCCAGCAGGGGGCAACTGGCTAAGGTGTGCTCTGAGACTTTTCCTCAGTAGCTCCAGTTCAGCACTGGCACCAAACCAGAGTCTACATTAACCCGGTGAACACAACTCTTCTCACTCTAGTGACTCCCAGAGACCCTGCCTCACCTAACTCACATATTGCATGAGACTTTGTCACTTGCTGAACCTTAATGGAGCTGACAGGTGGCAGTAGGTCTCAGGATATCCTGGCTTTTTGCAGAGCTACTCCAGGCCTGGTAGAGGTGGCAGTCATCCTTGGTTCGCAGTGTGGCCTTTCCCACATGCCTCCAACTTTAGCAAAGGCAGAGAACAACTGCGGATCACTTTGCAGGTCCTACCAGGTAGTAACTGGCCAGTCACAGGCAGTGGATGACTTGAGACTGCACTGGAGCCCCTCCCAAGTGGCCCCAGAGCCAACATACTTGGAAGTTGGCTTCAGACCACAGCAGAGCACTGCCCAATTAGCCCCACAAGTGCACATACAAAGGGTGTTCTTAACAGGCACCAGAGCCCACTGGGGTGAATTCCACTCAGAGGCATAAGCCCCCGACATAGCAGCCCAGAAGCTATAGACAGGGACAAACCCCACAGCCAGTCAGCCAAAGAGTCAATCCCACCTACTGATGTGCCAATAGTAATCAAAGCTCAACTAGAGGAAGGCTCATACAACCTACACAAGGAACATTCCTGGAGCACCCAGAGAAGGTGACCAGGGAAACTGTGCCAGGACCCCACAGGACACCTACTATCTAAGGCCACCCAGCTAAGACTGTGAGATATAGAAGATCTACTACATACATATAAATAAACACAGGGCGGTAGCCAAAATGAGGAAACAAAGAAATATGTCCCATATAAAAAAACAGGAGAAACTCCAGAAAAAGAACTAAAGGAAATAGAAGCAAGCAACCTACCATACACAGAGTTCAAAACACTGGTTATAAGGATGCTCAGGAAATTTAGTGAGAACTTCAACAAAGATATTGCAAGCATAAGAAAGGACATAGAAACCATTAAAAAGAACCAGTCAGAAGTGAAAAATACAATAACTGAAATGAAGAATACACTAGAAGGAATCACCAGCAGACTAATTGAAGCAGGACTGAATCAGCGATTTGGAAGACAAGGTAGCAGAAAACACACAATTGGAAAAACAAAAAGAAAACAGAATCCGAAAAAAAAAATGAGAAGAGTTTAAGAGATCTCTGGGACACCATCAAGCATAACAAGATTCACGTCATGGGGTTACCAAAAGGAAAAAAGAGAAAGCAAGGGATTGAGAACCTATTTTAAGAAATTATGATAAAAAACATTTCTAACCTGGCAAAGTCAAGGAAGCACAAAGAGTCCCAAACAAGATGAATCCAAACAAGACTACACCAAGACACATTATAATTAAAATGGTAACGGTTAATGACAAAGAGAGAACCCAAAAAGCAGCAAGAGAAAGGTAACTAGTAACTTACAAGGGAGCCCCTATAAGATTGTCAGCTGATTTCTCAACAGAAACTTGAAGGACAGAAGGGATTGTCACAAAATATTCCACAAGATGAAAAGCAAAGACCTACAACCAAGATTACTCTATCCAGCAAGGCTACCACTTAGAATCAAAGGACAGATAAAGAGCTTCCCAGGCAAAAAAATGCTAAAGGATTTCATCACCACCAAACCAGTATTACAAGGAATCTTAGATGGATTTCTTTAAGATGGGAGGGGGAGATCAAAATTATGAATAATAAAATGGCAATAGTTATAATTTATCAACAATTACTTTCAATGAAAATAAATTAAATGCTCCAATTAAAAGACATAGGAGGGCAGAATGAATAACAAAACAAAAGCCTTACATATGATGACTATGAGAGACTCACTTCAAATTGAAAGACACACATGGAAAGTAAAGTGGTGGGAAAAAGATATTTTACCATGTTTCCCTGAAAATAAGACCTAGCCGGATCATTAACTCTAATGCATCTTTTGGATCAAAAATTAATATAAGACCTGGTCTTATTTTAATATAATATAAGACCGGGTCTTTAATATAATATAATATAATATAATGTAATGTAATGTAATGTAATGTAATGTAATGTAATGTAATATAATATAATACCAGGTCTTACAATATTTTTTGCTCCAAAAGATACATTAGAGGTGATGATCTGGCTAGGTCTTATTTTCGGGGAAACATGGTATGAAAATGAAAAATGAAAAAAAAAAGCTGGGGTAGCAATACTTGTACCAGACAAAATAGACTTTAAAACAAAGGCTATAAGAAGAGACAAAGAAGGACCCAGTAATCCCACTTAATGATATTTATCCAAAGAAACTCAAAAGGCTCCTTCAAGGGGACCTGTGCATCCATATGTTCGTTGCAGCATTGTTTACAATGGCCAAGATATGGAGGCAGCCTGGGTGTCTGTCAATGGAAGAATAGATAAAGAGGGGGTAGTACATATATACAATGGAATGTTGCTTGACCATGGAAAGGAATGGGTTCTTGCCATCTGTGGTGGCATGGATGGACCCAGAGGGTATTTTGTTGAGTAAAGTATGTCAGAGAGAGAAAGACATATGCAATGTGACTTCACTTATTTGTGGAATCTAAAGAACAAAATGAATGAACAAACAAAACAGAAACAGACTCATAGATAGAGAGAACATTTTGATGGTTGCCTGATGGGAGGGTGATTGGGGGTGTGAGTGAAAAAAAGGGGAAGGAATTAAAGAGCACAAATTGTTTTTAAAAAGTAGTTACGGGTATGTGGGATATAGTATAAGGAATAGAGTCAATAATATTGTAATAACTATGTATTGTGTCAGATGGGTACTAGATTTATCAAGCTGATAGTTCAGAGGGGGTTAGGGGCAGGGTGAAAAAGGTGAAGGGATCAAGAAGTACAAATTGGTACTTACAATATAGTCACGGGGATGTAAAGCATAGGGAATATAGTCAATCTTATGGTTATAACTATGTATAGTGCCAGGTGGGTACTAGACTAGTCAGGAGGATCGCTTCTTAAATTATATAAATGTCTAACCACTATGCTGTACACCTGAAATTAATATAAAATAATATTGAATGTCAACTGTGATTAAAAAATTAAAAAATGGGGGGAGGGGGGTGAAGGGGAATAAGTGGTCCAAATTTCCAGGTATAAAATAAGTAAGTCATGGGGATGTAATATACAGCATAAGGAATATAGTCAATAATATTGTGATAGCATAGTGCTGTGTCAGGTGCTTGCTGGACTTATCATGGTGATCATATATATATATATATATATATATATATATATATATATATATATATATATATATATATACTATGGTGTACCCCTGAAGCTAATATAATATTGTATGTTAGTTATATTTTTAAAAAGATAAGCAATAGACTGGTAGAAAATATTTATAATATAACTAATGAAGGTTAAATATATAAAGAGCTCCTACAAGTAAGAATAAGTCAAAATCCCAATTAAGAAGGTAGACAAAGAATATAAACAGAAATTTCCCAGAAGATGAAATACAAATAGGCAATAAATTCAAAAGCAGTCCCAATGGGGAACAGACTACCTCTTAAGGAAACCCTTTAGACAACTTTGATTGTAGGAATTTCTTCCTTAAATTGAGCTGAAATCTGTATCTTAGTGAAACATCCACCCATGTGTCTTAGTTCTGCATTCTTGACCTACAAATAAGAGAGGTAAGCTCAAAAAAGAGAAGAAGTTTGTTCAAGTACATACAGAGGATTTGTAGCAGAAATTGGATTAGAATCCTAATCTCCAAGGGTTCTTTTCTCTATATTCAGCTGAGAGCTGTCATAAGAATATGAAACCATAAACCTCTTGCCACTCCTCCTCCAAGTCTTTCTTCTCCTAAGCATGCCAAGGTCCCTCAACCATTACTCATAATATATCATTTCCACATCCTTTCCCATTCCTGGGCCCTCTCCTTTCAATACATAAGAGGCTGCTGTCAGTTTTTAGTCAGCTCCTTAGGTGATGATCCTTAGACGGGTAAGGGGTCAGGAGACACATGCCGGGATAGTTAGATGTGAGGAAGAGACAGGTAATCAGCAGATAAATAGAAGTCATAACAGGGAGTAAATTAATCTAGAAAATTGTCTTGATGATCTGGGGATTTTCCCACTCTCTTTAAATCTTATATATATTTTTTTCTCACTGATGTTGGTAAGTTTCTTCACTCCTATCTCCACCCCTCAAGCATGGTATCCCTGTAGTCCGTGGCATCCCTGCAAAGCATATAGTGGGTTCTTCTACCTGCCCCAGAGCCTTAGGGAGCATAGACATGGAAATGGTGGCTAAGTGTAGTTGTCATTTTGCACGTAGCTGGCCCTAGCAAGGACCTAGTCCTGGCCAGCACAAATGGGACTCAATCCATGCCATGCTTACCTAGTGTTTTCTCTTGGTTCCTCTCTCTAACCTTGAGAAGCCATTTGACACCATGCTATTAGGGTGGTACAAAAGTAATTTCAGTTTTTTCAATTTTAATCTTTTAAACTGCAATTGCTTTTGCACCAACCTAATATGTTGGGAAGAGTTAATTCAAGGCAGTTGTTTAGCAACCCCAAGCTCAAATATGGCAGCGTAGAATACTCCTAGGAAGCAGATTCTTCAGCAAGGCTCTACACGTACATCCCACACTGTGCTATACTCAGTCAACACTCAACAGAATTGAGCACGCAAGTACTTTTAGTTGAACACCAGCATTCTAAAGAAACAATTTTCCTCCTGGCCTTGGCACCATTTAGGAGATATTATCCTCAGATCATACTGAGAGCAGGCAGGTGGAGTTAGTGTCTTTACCATGGATTGATGAGCAGAGGCAACTGTTCTATTCCAGAAAAAATCTGGAATCATGCCCATTTCCCCAGTTATTTTGCCACTGTATTTTTCTCCCTGGGTACATGCTGCCCACATAATTTCTTCTTCCTGTAAAAGTGATCTGAGGTAAAAAACAAAAACAAACAAACAAAAAAACCTGAAAACTTATTCACACTAAGTTACCAGAAACTATTAAGAGAATGTTTTCCTTCCACTCCTACCCTCTATACTTGCATTTTAACTGGGACCAAAGCCTTAAGCCCTGCTACTTAAATTCCAAAATAATTTTTAGCAGAAACTTTTCGTGCTCTAGAATTCATATCCCATAGGCTGAGAGATGTAGTTAAAAGGACCAGAAAAACAGAGCTCTAACTGATTCTGCCACCAGTGTGCCATGATGCTTTAGACGAAGTTTTTCTGGCACTCATTTTCCCTATATGTAAAATAAGAAGGGATTGGACTGTCGATGAACAAACTCTGACTATCTTTGTCATCACAGCATTTGGTCAGCTGGGCAGCAGTTTGTTCATTTGTCTAGAGTCAAGAGGATTAATTAAAGTGGGCAGCAGGGCAAAGAAAATGAAGTAACTGGCCTAGGGAAATGTAATCTCTCTTCTCCTTTTGTTTATACTTGGTTTGAAGTCTCTAAGTGAATGTGGTACCTAAGGGCAAATGGCCATGCTTTCTTGGCCCCATTATTTAAAAAAATTGGAGAATGGGGAAGGGAATCATGATGGGAAGCAGAGAAGTGATAATGCCTATAGTATTTGGGCAAAAGGATAGAGAAAACGTCCATTTTCCAGGAGTTATAAAAGTTCAATGATCCCTCACCATCTAGCTACAGGATAGTCTCCTCTTCCCTGAAAATCATTCAGGCTACTCCAAGTTTGCATCCTGTGTGACTTTGGATGATTTTCCTCAGGATATGTAAAGAAAGCCAAGAGACCTCTTGATGACGCATGTCTCAAATTTACCCTTTGGTAAACTTAAACCTCTCCTGCCATGTGGCTGCAAATCATTTACTTTTCTAACCCCAGTGGAAATCTCCCTAACCTTCTTAGAAAAGATCTTCAGAGTGTGAAGCAACAAAATCACTGCTCTAGGGACTCTGTAAGGTGACCAGAAATTTCCTGGCTGGCTAATATTTAAATATATATATATATATATATATATATATATATATATATATATATATATATATATATAGTTCTTTAGCCTGAAGAAGGAAAGACTCAGAAAAGCTATGATCAGTCACCTGTTTTGAAATTGAAAATAGGGGGTTCCTAACAGGACCCTTAAAGTCCTTCCAATCCCTGACATCCTGTTGTTTTGCAATACCCTGGGTATCAAATGTTGGCCTCTTGCCAGGTTAACAACCAGCTTCTTTGGCATCTGCTGGGATATTTTCATTGGTGCCCTAGTGCTGCTAATATCATAGACCATGCCAGCAGATTTTTCTCCTATAGGGATGACTTTTGAGTAGAGCACTTCTGCTCAGGCATGGCACAGCAGGGGCCCAGGCCAAGCAAAGCCTCTGACTGCTGAAATCCTCCCATTCTGTAGGCATTATCATCAGACATAATGGAAGCAGCTTAGCAAGAACATCATTTCCTTCTCTGTGATAACAAAGAATAGGCTCTCCTGGTCAGGAACACAGAGCTGGGTTTCTGCTTCTCTTCCTAACATTTAACAGAGAACAATAGTCAGTCCAAACACAGCCAGCCTTTTCACTCCTATACCATCATACCCCTAATGTCAATAATAACAACAAAGGCTTCCAGTGGCCTTCTAAGAAAATCAAAACATTTCATACCCTACCTGCTGTGATTCTGGAGGGAAACCCACTGGGTCAAAATCTCTTCAGGTCCTAGTTCCCTCCATTTACCATGTCTTGGCATTAAAGGGAATTTTTGAAGGAAAAAAGGACTATTCTCATGGCACGCTAGAATTGTTTTTTTCCTCTGTAAAAACTCAAGAAATTGAAGACCAGCCTGGCTGAATAACTTGTGCAAGGTCACATGGATAAGGCCAAACTGACGCCTCACCAAAGTCAAGATTTCAGAAGTCTGTGTTCCCCCTTCTCCCAGGGCAGGAAGGAGACTTGCCATGGGAGAAGCCAGATGGGTAATTAAAACAGGACGAAGGTTGTATCCTGAGGAAGTTCTCCCCTACTTTATTTTCTACATACTCGTATTGGGGAGGTGAAGTAGGCATCAAATTGTGAGAGGGTCTGAGCAAAGATGTGCCAAGGAATTTGGACTTGATCATGAAGGCAATGAGAAATTTGTAGCTCTTGATATAAGAAGTGGCATGATGAAAGAAGTGTTTCCAGATGATTAATATGGATGTGGTATACAAGTACAGCAGAGAAGGCAAGAATGGAAGCCAGTTGTAAACATGATTTGCATTACACCTTGAAGCATTTAGTCTGAGCAATCACTGTATATCCTCATGAAGTCTGAGAAGCACATGTGATCTGCTTGTAACAGCTGAAACCTGTACAGTACTTATATAATCATCCTTTAAGCCTTGATACTGATCAGCTCTGCCATCCTAGGCAAACAAAGCACCAAATTTCTTGAGTCTGGGTCTCCTCTTATGTAAAATGGGATAGGGAGCAGAATATAATAATCACATTCCTCATAGAATTGTCAGGAAAATTGCTTTGCAAATGGTGAAGCACTAAACAATTGGTAATTGTTATCTATTTCTCTTCTGTCCACAGAAAAATAGAAACATCAAATAAAGTAACTTTGCATCAACCAAGACATAAATTTCCTGGCCCAGACCATCTGCCAGGATCATCTTTATTGCTGGGCTAAGATAAAACATGAGGGTGGGCTGATGACAACAAAACCCTGAGCCAAGTAACTGAGTTTTACTGAGCCTGACAAGTAACTTGAGCTTCTTCTCTTCATTTCCCCATTGCTAAGGTCAAAAAACAAAGTCTTCCAGGTTTGTGGTTCTCAAACTTATACAGGCAAAGTTTTCTCTTTAGAACTTGGATTTAAGGGAAGGTGAAGGTAAGGTTTGCTTTTTTCTTCTTTTCTTTTCTGTCTCTTGTTTTTCTTTTTTCTTTCTTTATTTGCAGTTTCATAACCAATGGAGTTGCACAATAAACCACCTCATGTATTTCAGCAAGAAAAAACACTACACTTGAATGGTAAAGTCATCACCCAAAGAATTAGGACACAAAATTTAAACAAATTTTGGGGGAAGGGGACACCACATTTCTACTCATTTAAGAGAAATGTTTTTAACAGTACAAGGTTTTTTATTTTTTACACTTATCATGCCATGAATTTATAGGGAATGGGTTCCATCAGCTCAGGCTCCTTTCCACTGGTTCTCATAAAGTGTACTACTCTGGGTGGAGCAAGCTGGTGCTTCAGTTCAATTCAGATAGCTTTTTCTTTGGCTTCCTTCTTTTTTTAATCATTTTCCTCCACACCATTCAGGAAGCTATCTCAGCTCTTAGAGTGCTTACTATGCTCAATAAGAACATTAATTCTCTTGGCAAGGATTGTGCCCTTAACTTGTTTGTTTACAATAATGGCAACCACATGCTGAGTAACATTGTAGACCCTTCCAGGTTAGCCATGGTAACATTTGTGGGGTATTCCGTTTTGAACAGTGCCGACTCCTTTGATGTCTACAATATCGCATTTCTTGTAGATTTGCCCAAGGAACAACTCCATGTTTTCTAAAAGGCCTAGAGAACATGTAGTGGTGGCCTCTCCTCTTTCCCTTTGTGTTGGTCATTTTGGTGAATTACTGGAAGATGAAAGGATGGTTTACTCTTTTAAAAGATTTTGTGTGTACATACAAAAACAACACCAACAGATTCTAAGATTTTAACGACAATCAATCTTATTTGTGCTTTTGTTTTTCTTCTTTGTTGTGAAAATTGAAGGATTTTTATGATTCGTTGTTTGACTGAAATTTTTGGAAACACCATGTTATGAAGCAAACAGTTTTTGCCTAAATTAATAGCTTGCAAAAAACTAGGTACATTTCAAATTGTGATGTATTCATACAATGAAATATTACACAGCAATAAGCAAGAATGATCTATGGCTACTTACAACAATTTGGATGAATCTTTAAGAAGACACTAAAGAATACATACTGATTATAATTCTATAAACACAAACCCCCACAAAACTAATCTACACTGTTTGTATACAGGATAATAATTACATTTGGAAAGGTTGTATTCAAAGTGGGTAGAAGATTCATTTCTGGGTTCTGGTAATGTTCGGTTTCTTGAGTTGGATGCTGATTATACAGGTGTGTTCAGTTTGTGAAAATTTATCAAGCTGTACACAAATCTGTATGTATACTTTTCTGCACATATGTTGTACTGCAATAAAAAAAGTTTTAAGGACATTTTAAGATGGCTACCAGGTCACAAGATTCCAAAAGCCACACATTCATGCTCTTCAACCATTAGTAGTACTGAGGTGAAAAGTTAGGAAATTAATGACTCCAATGGACCTGTCTTACAGAAGCCAAACAAGTAACATCTGCCAAAATTACAAGGAGGATGGACTCCAAAGCAAGGAGAAACTGCAGTGTGATGCATCTCATTTCTTAGAATGCCAGAACCACAGCCTGTCCAAACTTGGAAAAAACCAAGTTCTCCCCCTTAATACTAGAGTATAAATACGGGCACTAGTCACTTCCTCTGTCTGGACTCTAAGTCAAAAGTGAACAAGCAGCAGAGTCAGGCCTGGAACCCAGTGTCCTAACTCCTAAGCCATTGTTCTTTGCACTGCACCATGCTGGTTCCAGAACTTTCCCTGCACACCAAATTACAAATCCTTAGTGATTGAAGGAAGAAAACTGTCTTTATACTCTGCACAAAATTGGAGAAAAAGCTCTTTGTCTATAGTAATTGTGATGATCTAGAGAGAAAGAAAAATGTAAAGAGATTTGCTTGCCTGCCTCCCTACATCCCCTCCAAAAATATAAAACCTAAAATGGTCCAGAATTAAGTGATTAAGGTAAGTGCTATAATTAATAACTTTATGCTAATTGGACTCTGGGTTTCCAGAACTCTACATAATTATTAAACGTTAAACAACTTCTCTCATACACTGACTTTTGATTTCAGTGACCTGCTAAACTGCATTGACAGGAGCTCAAATATAAGCTGTTTGCTTTGTTTACATTAAAACAGCAGCCCCCTTCCCTGTGTTCCCTACTTCTCCATGTCCTCCCTATCTCCCCATGTCCTCCCATTTACCTATGCACAGTCCACAGCCTCTCAACCTTTCTAGCTTCCCATCCCACCACCCGGCTGTATTCGAAGAAACCAAAGGAACTAAAACACCATGTTTGAAATTCAAAATAATACGTTGTGGTAAAACAAGCACCTAGAGATTGTCAAGATCAGATGGCCAGATCAACAAACCCCCCAGACACTTTCAACTAAAAAACTGGGGCCATTGTGTGAGAAGGAGTCATTTACCTTTCTTTGTCTCCAGGAACTCATCGCAGAGGGAAAATTTAAAAATAATACTAACAATGATGATAAACCAGGGTATTGAAGAAAAATGAAAATGGCTTTTCTAAAGAAGTATATGGATGACTTAAACAACAAAAAAGACTGTTGCTCTCTCCCTCAACATTTTCCTCACCAGTTATTTGAATCACATTTTAGTGTTCAGAACTTCACATCACTGTTTACACTGAACTGAAATCTCTGGGTTTAAAAGCAGAAAAATCAGTCAACACAGTCAAATTTCTTTTCTTTGTATCTCCTTTCTTGAAAAATTGTGAATGTTTTCTGCTGTGTACCATTCCCGCTTAAAACATGTTGCTTCTTTCTGGTATCTTGTTATCAATGGGTCAGACTGTTCCCCACAGGAGGAAAGGCTAACAGTTCTGGAGATTGCTGGCTCTCTCATGACTTTCTCTGGTGAGACCAATTTATAATAAATATGATTTTCTTAACCCCAAGCTTGGTGCCCAGGCTTGATATGGACTGTTAATGGCAGTATTTATTTTAGGTATTCCAGCTCATCAAGTGCAGCTGGGAAGGCACAAGTAGGAAAAAGAATCAAACCTAAAACAGGTTTTTGTCATCTCTCCAAAGATTGGGGAACTTAGGATCCTGGGTTCTGAGGCAATTAATTAATGGGACATAGGTGACATGACAACAAGTAGAATATGGAATTAATGAAAGCTCTAATTAGTGAGCATGCCACCTTAAATGCCACTTCCTCCATTACCACCTCAGAGACTCAGCGGAGAGGGATTCTCCTACCCTTGTAGAAGGGGCTCTGGAATGGAGACCATCCTTTTCTCTAGATCTTGGCATGCTCCTGAGTAATATAAGCATAGGTCTTAAGTCAATGAAGCCTTGAGAAAATTAAACAATGTAACCTGATTCACAGGTATATAATTTTAAAATAAAATATATAATGATTTACTTACTGAATTATACATGCAACTTCATATAGTGGGAAGAATTAGAAGTCAAAGGATATAGGCTCTTCCAATTCCAGCTCTGACAGTAACAGTAAGATATTGAACAAGTTGCTTCCCCACTCTGAATCACAAATTTCCCCATATATACAAGCAGAGATCTGAGTGATTCTATTCATCCTATTAGCAAATATTTATCAAGAACCTACTCTGTTCCCTGCAGATACCATATGATTTCACTTATATGTGGAATCTAAAAAAACAAGCCAAAGAAGAAATAAAACAGAAACATGTTTATAGATATAGAAAACTAGTGGTTATCAAACAGGGAGGGGTTCGGGATGGGTGAAATAGATAAAGAGGATTAAGAGGTACAAACTTCCAGTTATAAAATGTCATTGAGAGAACAATCCAAGATGGCAGAGTCAATAAACGCCGTACTTGCCTCATCTCGTGAACACATCAAATTTACAACTAAGTTACAGAACAATCAACCTGGGGAACCATCTGCAGTCTGACTGAACAGAAGTTTTATAACTAAGGATATAAAGAAGAAGCTGCCTTGAGACTGGTAGGAGGGGCAGAGATGCGAAACGGGCTGGCCCCAAACCTCCATATGGCAGATGAAAATTGAGAGGGCTATCACGACCATGGAGGTTTCCCATGGAGGAGCAAGAAACCTGAGCCTCACACCAGGCTCCCCAACCAGGAGTACTGGTGTCAGGAAGAGGAGCCCCCACAACATCTGGCTGTGAAAAACAGTGGAGTCCCACAATCCTGGTAGGACAAAAGGCTGCGGGAAACACATCCATCCTCATAAGGGGCCCATGCACAGATTCACTCACTCACAGGCACTCATCTTGGGCTCCAGGAGAGGTACAGTGACTCGGGAGGATGTCAGAAATATACCGGGGGCAAACTGATGTATGTGACCTTGGGGGGAGGCCTGGAGGACAGTCAGCATTTTCTTCGTGTGCCGTCCAACTCTCCTGCAACCGGCAGGCAGCTGCCATCTTTTCTGTGTTGAGCCTTCCCCCTATGTTTATGCTTACGGCCAAATCTGAAGTTGATTGGTCTGGTGAGCTCTGCAGCTCTGCCCTGCTGACTCACTGAAACCCTGCCACACCCAACTCTGTACCTCAGGAGGATTTACCAGCTGAACCTTACCAGAACCTGCAATCTGCAGCAGGCATCAGCAAGATTCGATGTCTTCTGGCTTTCTGTGGAGCTACCCTAGGCCCAGTACTGGTGGCAGATGTCCTTTGTTCGAAGTGCGGCTTCTCCCACACGCCTCCAGGACTGGCACAGGCAGTGACCAACTGTGGATCACTTGGTAGCCCTCACCAGGTAGTCCCTGGCTGGTCACAGGCAGTGGCTGACCTGGACCTGCACTGAAACCCCTCCCAAGAGGCCTCAGAAACAATATACTTGGAGGTTTGCTTCAGATCACATCAGAGCACTGCCCAGTTAGCCCTATATGTGGAACACCCAAAAGGGTGGTCTCAACAGGCACCAGAGCCTGCTGGGGCACATCCGGATCTGTGTGGTAAGCCCCAAGCACAGAAGCCAGTAAGCTGTAAACAGGGCCAAATCCCACAGCCAATCAGCCTGAGGATCAATCCCACCCATTGATATGTCAATAGCAATCAAAGCTCAAATATAACAGTAGGGCACACACAACCCACACAAGGGACACTCCTGGAGCACCTGGAGTGGGTGACAGGGGAGACTATGACAGGGCCCTACAGGGCATCTACTACTTAAGGCCAACTGGCTAAGACTGTGTGACATAGCAGATCTACCTAATACAGAGAAACAAAGACTGAAAGGCAGCCAAAATGAGGAAACAAAGAAATACACCCCAAATGAAAGAACAGAAGAAAACTCCAGAAAAAGAACTAAAGAAAATGGAAGCAAGCAACTTACCAGAGACAGAGTTCAAATCACTGGTTATAAGGATGCTCAAGGACCTCAGTGAGAACTTCAACAAAGAAATACCAAGCATTTAAAAAAAAAAAAAAGACAGAAACCATAAAAAAGAACCAGTCAGAAGTGACGAACACAATAACTGAAATGAAGAATGCACTAGAAGGAATAGCCAGCAGACTAGATGAAGCAGAGGATTGAACCAACAATTTGAAAGATAAGGTAGCATAAAACACTTGATTGGAACAGCAAAAGGAAAAAGAATTTTTAAAATGAGGGAAGGTTAAGAGACCTCTGGGACAGTATCAAGTGTAACAACATTTGCATCATAGGGGTACCAGAAGGAGAAGGGAGAAAGCAAGGGACTGGGAACCTATTGGAAGAAATAATGACTGAAAACTTTCCTAACCTGGCAAAGGAAATAGACATACAAGCCCAGGAAGCTCATAGAGTCCCAAACAAGGTGAACCCAAATAGGCCCACACCAAGACACGTTATAATTAAAATGGCAAAGTTTAAAGACAAAGAATCCTCAAAGCAAGAGAAAGGCAACTAGTAACTTATAAGGGAGCCCCATAAGATTGTTAGCTGATTTCTCAACAGAAACTTGAAGGACAGAAAGAATTGTCACAAAATTCCACATGATGAAAAGCAAGGACCTACAACCAAGATTTCTCTATCCAGCAAGGCTACCATTTAGAATCGAAAGACAGATAAAGAGCTTCCCAGACAAGGAAAAGCTAAAGGAGTTCATTACCACCAAACGAGTATTACAAGGAATGTTACAGGGACTTTTTTAAGAAGGAAATAAAGATAAAAAAAAATATGAATAATAAAATGGCAATAGTTGCCTATCTATCAACAATTACTTTCAATGTAAATGAATTAAATGCTTGGATCAAGAACATAGGGTGGCTGAGTGGATAAGAAAACAAAACCTTACATATGCTGCCTACAAGAGACTCACTTTAGATTGAAAGACACACCCAGCCTGAAAGTAAAAGGATGGGAAAAGACATTTAATGAAAATGGAAATGGAAATAAAAGCAAAAGAAGCTGGGGTAACAATACTTGTACCAGACAAAATAGACTTTAAAACAAAGTCTGTAACAAGGACAAAGAAGGACCCAGTAATCCCAATTCTGGGTATTTATCTGAAGAAACCCAAAATGCTACCTCGAGGAAATGTGTGCATCCATATGGTTATTGCAGCATTATTTACAAAAACCGAGATGTGGAGGCAGCCTGGGTGTCCATCAATGGATGAATGGATAAATAGGAGGTGCTACATATATACAATGGAATATTGCTTGGTCATGGAAGGGAATGGGTTCTTGCCATCTGCAGGATCATGGATGGACCTGGAGGGTATTGTGCTGAGTTAAGTATATCAGACAGAGAAAGATAGATGCAATGTGATTTCACTTATATGTGGAATCTAAAGAACAACAACAAAAAAAACAAATCAGAAACACACTCATAGATACAAAGAACATTTTGATGGTTGCCATATAGGAGGGGAGTTGAGAGGGTGGATGAAAAACAGGAAGAAATTAAGAAGTACAGATTGGTTGTTAGAAAGTTGTTATGGGGATGTAGGGTATCGAAGAAGGAATATAGTCAATAATACTGTAATAACCATGTATGGTGTAAGATGGGTACTAGATTTATCAGGGTGATAGATGGGAGGGACATTGGGGGACAGTATGAAAAAGGTGAGGGAATTAAGAAGTACAAACTGGTAGTTACAAATAGTCATGGGATGTAAATCATAGAGAATATAGTCAATAATATGGTATTAACTATATATAGTGCCAGGTGGGTACTAGACTAGTCAGGGGGATCACTTCTTAAATTATACAAATGTCTAACCACTATGGCGTACACCTGAAATTAATACAATATAATATCGAATGTTAACTGTAATTGAAAAATTTTAAAAAGGGGGAAAAAGGTGAAGGGGAATAAGAGGTTCAAATTTCCATATATAGAGCAAGTGAGTCATGGGGATGTTATGTACAGCATAGGAAATATAGTCAATAATATTGTGATAGCGTGGTGCTGTGTCATATGGTTGCTGGATTTATCATGGTGATCACTTCTTTAGGTATGTTAATGTTGAACAACTATAGTTTACACCTGAAACCGATATAATATTGTACGTTAGCTATATTTTCTAATAAAAGTCTTTAAAAAAATAAATGTTATTGGTGATGTAGTGTACAGCATAGAGAATGTAGTCAATAATATTGTAATAACTTTATGTGATGACAGATGTTAACTAGACTTATTGCAGGATAATTTCATAATGTATACAAATATCAAATCACTATGATTTACACCTGAAACTAATAGGATATTTTATGCCAATTATGCTTCACTTAAAAAAAATAAAATCTGCAATAAGCTACAACATGGATTAACCTTGAGGACATTATGTTAAGTGAAATAAGCCAGTCACAGAAAGACAAATACTAAATAATTTCATTTATATCTAATGTAGTCAAACTCATAGAAACACAGAGTAGAATATGGTTATGAGAGTGGGAGGGAGAAGGAAATAGGGAGTTGTTTCAGTTTTGCAAGGTGAAAAAATTCTAGATCTGTGACACAACAATGTGCATATGCACTTAAAATAGTTAAGATGGTAAATTTTGCTATGTGGTTTTTTTTTTTTTTACCACAATAATAAAAATGAGCGTGTTAAAAAAGAAAAAAGAAAAGAAAATCTCCTGAGCAAAAGAAACTAGACACAGAAGAGTACAAACTGTATGATTTCATTTATATAAAATTCTCGAACAGGCAAAACTAAGCTATAGAGACAGACCACATATCAGTAGAGTGGAGGTAAAAAAAAAAGAAACTCAGTGACTATAAAAGGCCACAAAGGAACTATCTGGAATGATGAAAATCATGCACATCTTGATTGCAATGGTGGTAGCTACGTATATGGGTGTTCACATTGGTCAAAACTTATCAAACTATAAACTTAAAATGTGTGTGTGTTTTACCATGTGTACATTTTCCCTCAGGTAAAATTGAGTTTAAAAAGCAAAAAAAAAAAGTGACATTTTGATTGCTAACTGTTCTAACCTATAGCCCAGGGAAGCAAATATTTAAATTCCTCTCATCCCCATATGGTGAACTTGCATTTTTGGAGATAAAGTTGACCCAGACAGACCCATCACATCATGTTCCTCCATTTCCAGCCATTTCGTCATCATATTTCTATTCTTTAGGAAAGTGAGAAATAAATGTAACTCCTGCCTAAACTTTAACATCACATTTGGAAAGAATTCCACATACTGTCAAATCAATTTCTAATAAATGTCTCCACCATTTTTGTACCTGCTTAAAAATCTTTCATCTACTTATATAATTCTGCCACTTTTAATTTCTACTGTTTTACATTCTTATAATGTAGCATCCCTGCCATCAATAAGTGATTGTATCCCCTAATAAAATAAACTATCACAATTCTTTCTGCCTCTGTTTGAAATTGTCTCCACCAATGGAGACTGGGTAAATCCTCAATTCTGATCCTAAAATGGATGGTGCTTTCTTATTACAACTTTGGAAATTCAGGGGAAGAGAAGAGAAGGAGAACAAGGAAACACTGAAAGATACAGATGATGGAGAGTGAAATAGAGAACTCTGCTTCAAAGCAGCAGGACACTTCAAAGATTGTCTCTAGTCCAATTCTCACATTTTAAGATGATGAGACTGATGCTCAGAGAGAGCAACAGACACTTTCACATCACACAGTAAGTCATGGCAAAGCTAGACCCAGAATCAGGTTATCTGGATCCCAAAACATACTCTTTACACCATCAATGCAGCCTGGATGAAGGGCGCCTGGGAGTTTTTGCAGGGAAAGAGGGGGAAGTGGAAACAGAAGGAAGCTAGGAAGCACGGGGGGTATAAGACAGGAAGAGAGAGGAAGAGAGAATTGGTCAGATTGTACAAGGGTCAAACCACCTTGACCCTTTTTCCTAAACAATCTCTGATTGTGGGCAAACATCCTCATTTACTTCCTTGACAGTGTCTTTCCCACAGTTATGAAAGAACACAGGAAGATCTAAGGAAACCTATCTGGAGAAGCAAAGCTAAACTGGGTAGGATCTGAAAATAGACTTAATATCCATAAATTTCCTTCCCATCCAGGGGTGCCAGACAGACTGGGGCCAAATTTGGATCTATCTATGGCCAATGCTTGCCCTGAAATTGGAAAGAGCCAAGGAAATAACAAAGAGCCACAAGTTCACCTCTCAGATAAGAATCTTCTCCACTTGTTCACCTCTCCTTCTATCCACTGCTAAGGTGGCCCAACCCCAGCTTTGAAAGTCTCCTTCCCCTGCAAAAGGCTTTATTGTTAATTTTTGAGGAGGGGCAGATGGGAGCCAATTGAGTTACGAGCCTAAGTTCACTTTATTAGAGGAAAGAAAAGCAAGGTGGAGAAGGGTTGCTCAGGAGGAACAAGAGACATGATTTCAACAGTGCAGCCTAGTGGTTAAGAGCATAAATTAGAACATGGTTAAGATCATGAGCTAGGCCTCTTCACTTCAAATTGTGTCTGTCTTGGGCAAGTCACTGCTCATTCCTGTCTCAGTTTTTTGATCTGTAATAAGGTGAATAATAGTACTTCCCTGAGAATTATTGGGGGGATTAAACAAGCTAATAAGGTAAGGTGTTTAAAATAGTATCTGGCATAATAAACACTTAAATGTTAACTTCCTTTCATATTCAGATCTCTGCAGGGATATTATGGGAAAAGTGAAGATAATTATGTTCTGCATTGCCCAAAGTGGGGGATTAGATTTAGGATTAGTGGGCAGTAGCCACAGGGAGACAATGTCTAAGTTGAACATAAGGAAGATATTTTAATAGCCAGAGATTTCCTAAGATGGAACAAGCTGTATCCTAAGTTATTGATGTACAAGCAGAAACTGGACAACTACTTGGCAAGAAGGTAATATAAGAGTTAAATAAAGGAAGGACCAAGTTTTAAATGCTCTTCAGTCTCTTCCCTCTAGCAGGGAGAATCTATTGTTTCATGAGGCTGATATGGAAGAGCTCATCTCATCAGAAAGGCAGCTGGGTGGGCTCCACACAGAATTGAGGAAATGCAGTCTCCATTGGAGAGAGACCTATGTAGTAGCCAGACTCACCAGTATTGCCAGCATCAAGAAATTCCACCCCTATTTAATCGTTTGAGAAATCCTAAAAGTAGAAGACAGAGAGCTCTTTGCCTATGTATTTCTTTTGATATCTTTGGAAAAGTACAGCTAGGAAACAATATATGTTCAGACTGGGCCTGAGGAATAAACAGAGTAGTACTAAGAACTAGAGGTATGAGTACCTGCTGGGAAATTCTTTAAAACAAATTAAAAGGAAATACTCATTTTACCAGATCAATGCTACAGTACTAAGAACCAGGTGTATAATTCTAGCCAGATTTCCAGAGACGGCATTAAGTTGCTGTGTGAATTTTGACAAGTCTCTTCCCCTCTCTGGGCCTCCAGTTTCCTGACTGTAACCCAGAGGGGTGAGACCAGTGGGCTTCAAAGTAGGGTGACCATATAATTTATCATCAGAGCTGAAAAACGTTAACAATCAGTGACAATAGGTGACACCAGCTGTCCTGGACAAACCGGGGTGTATGGTCACCTTAAGAGAGAACTTGCAGCTCTGACCATCTGTGGCCATATGATTCTATAGATGAGACAAGAAATCCAAATATTTGATCCCAGGATTCCAGAACACATGTTTGGCTCCTAGATGGCTGCAAGAACATTGATGGCACTTTAAATACCAAGTCGATAAATTGGAACCTTAGTATTTGAAGGGGCTGGGCCCAAGTTCTTCAAATATATTACATTACCACTTAGAAAAGGGAAAGACAGGGTTAACTTTCTAAGATCCCCTGCTCCTAGGAAACTTCAGTTTCCTTGGAAATGATGTCTGAGACTCATGGACTCTCAGAAATTTGAAAGCCCTTGAGATCATCTAGTCCAGCATGCTTCCGTTTATTTTCTTTTTAATTTTAGCAGCTGGATCATGATTTCAAATGAACTTCTATTCTAAACTCAGTATATAAAATAAGAGTAGAGCTTCTCCAGTTGAAGGAGGTACAGATAGAGGGATCAAATCCTAACTTACTTGGCCTCCCCATCATCCCCACCCCTGGAACGCTAGAGGTCAGCAGTGCAAAGTTCAGCATTTTGACCCGAAGACAAAAACACCAGGCCCCATTCTAGGAGCTGCGTTTGCATCCAAGATGTGTGGAATGCTGACAACTGTGAGCATCAGGCCAGCTGTACATCTCCATTATACAGAAAGGCAGAGAGGGAGGACAGCAGGAAAGCTGGTAGAAATTGAGGGAACTTTTACAAGACTTCAAAACAGAGAGCCTGGGGCTACCAAATATAAGGAATGTGTAATGCACCCTGAACACATCACCATTCCAGTCACCAAGCCTCTGCTTCTATTCCACCTACTCTTCAGAGATGCAATGTCCTGTCCTTTTGCAGCCCTAACAGAAAAGAAGTCCAAGAAATTAATTTCAGCTGAATCTTAAAGATTCCAACTCCCCCCCCAACATACACCATTTGGTAAGATGCCCATTAGGTTCACTAGATGAAAATAATGGATTTTTCAAAAGATTCCCAATTAGAGATAAGTGTCTGAGCCACCATAATTCAGATGGTTCAGGTTACCACCATGAAGACAACACCTACGTTTGAGGATCAGTTAACTTCCACTTTGGCCTTTTGAAGTAGCAGAGGGACAGGTACATGGTTGTATCCTTCCCTTGCAAGAACCACAATTTTTTGTTCATCAAATCACTACCGTATGCCCAGGTTTCAGCTAGTTTTACTTAGCAACTTCTATTATGCCTTAGATCCTTAATAAACATCAACTATGTATATGCAGCAAATGATATTTCCTGGGATCATGGAATCCTTGAATAACAGATATGAAATGTATTTGAGAATCCACAAAGCTTCTCCACATCTGTTTTCTTCCAATCATTTCAACCTTTACTCTTCCAAATCATTGCCAGAGAGCCTTGCATGGACTGATAATTTCATCAGATAATAAAGCTTTTTGTTTTTGCTTGTTTTCTTGTTTGGCCTCTTGCTCCCTAATTTAATTAAGCCATAAATGTGTTATGTCCAGAAAAGGATGACTGAGACAGAGAAGGGATCCAGAACCATGTTATGTGAAAAAGTATGGAAGGACCTAGGCTAGTTTAGCACAGAGTAGTGAGACATCTTCAAATATCCACAGGACTATCACAAGGAGGTGGGGGGGACTTTATTCTTTGTAATTTTATTCCTTTCTGAATATCCACAGTTACAGGGAATTCTCTGGCCCCTAAGTTAGCACATTTCATTTGCAGCAGTCGAAATGGTTGGAATGTTCTTGTGTGCAAAAAGGCTCTTCAACCACTTGTAGACAGCTTTCCCAGCCCATCCCACCCAAACCCTACCCCATTTCAAAGAGCCTTTTCTTCTCCCAGCTAAATATCCCTATACTTTTTATTCCTTACCTGAAAAACTTTCAAGGACTCTCTCTATCCTATTTTATCCCTTATGAAAACATTGCAGTCTGTTAGTGTCTCTCTGAAAATGTGGGGCCCAAAGCCACTCTGCAGTACAACAGATGTAGCCTGATCAGTGAAGAAGAGAGTGGAACTTTTCTGGGTCTTTTTGCATCTTTCTGAGCCTTTCTGGGTCTGGATTTTATTTTATTAAGATCATCTAAAATAAAAATATATGTTTTACTTGCCTGTAAGTTCAATATGTCAACAATGCAATATAGGTTGAAAAATACCTATCTTTTGTCTTTTTCACAAATATGTGTCTATAAGTCATGTCTTCCTAATTCTTTTCTTAAAGGTTTTATTTCCCCCTTTCTCTTGTTTTGGGGGGAGGGCAACCCACAGTCATGAACTTGCATTTGTGCTTATTTAATTTCTTATTGCCCTTTTTTATTCTATTTCTATAATTGACTATATCTCCCTTCTTTTTATTTGATTATTTGCTCACTATGCCATCAATATCATCCTTCTACTCAAGCACAAAATTATCAGAGAATGAAGCCAAAGCATAGCTTTTTTGTCCTCATTCAGAAATTATCCTCCAGACTCATATCCATTCTAAAAATATATCTTTTGTGTACCCTCTAACCAGCATTTCTGAGGCTATTCCAAACATTTACAAATTCCCCTAAGTCTAATCTCCACATATCTTAACAGGAAGAGACTTTACTAAATGCCTTGGGAGGCCCCAATATTCTATTTCTCCAGCATTCCTCTGTTTTCATTCCAGAAATCCTACTGCAAAAAGTTGTTCTGCCAAGTCCTATCTTCAATGAACCAACATCAGACCTAATGATTATGAATTCCTCTTCTAACAGCTTTGGTAATAAACTTGTAAATAATTAATTCTATATTCTTACAAAGAGAAGCATCAATAACATGGATTTTGTAATAATTTTACTTCTTTTTGAAATATAGGACTATAGCTAACCATCTCTAGATATGTGACATCGCTGACTACTTAGTGACTATTTTCAGTGGTTCAGTAGTATGTATCCACATGTTTTCTCAGTGCCCAACCATTCTTCTAGCTGGAAGACTGACACCCAATTCTGGCAGTAAGCTACTGTCTATCTCTAATCCATTGCAAATGTTATCTCCTTCCCACCAATATTTGGTTTACTCTTTCTGATCTGGTATGCTCTTTCTCCTTGATAAAGAATATGGAAGTCAAATGAGAATTTGTTCTTTTATTTTACAAGTAAATAACTGAGGCTCATAGAGAAGAAGGGAACATGATGTATTTATGATAGGGCCAGGACCAAAAACCAGTTCTTCAGATACTCACCTCTCCACACTCTACCACAGACATCTCAAGACAGAGTTGTTAAATGACTAACACATGATGTATTATCACTACCATTATATTGGACTGAATGATCTCAATGGACATTTAGAGGTCCAAGTAATTTAAATAATTTGACCAAGGAGTCACAACTCCAGATTTTTACTGGTGATATAAAGGTTCGGTTCAACACAAGCCTGGAAAAGATGGGAGAGAGTATTGAAACTCCAAGAACAGAAAATCGGATGATGAAGGAAAATGCAGGTGGCAACTAAAAGATAAGCTATTCAGATTTTCCAATTGTGTCTCGTGTTTACTGCTTTCCCCACACCTAGGCCACATCAGGAATTGGCTGGGGGACTGTGGATGGATAGCTCTGCCCTGGTATTTTGTGAATACTTTGGCATCTCAGGAGATCTAAAGGCAGCTAAGCAAGTCACATCGAGACTCCAGCAAAGGCATGGACAGGTGCTGCTTACAATCCTGCTAGTGTTTTCAAGCATTTGGCCCTCCAGCAAAAGGTTGAGGACCTTCTAGGGTTTCCAGGCTGGGAAAGCAATCACTATCACTACTTGAAACAGCAGGCGCCATCTACCAGAGAGTCACTTCACCTGCCTCTGCTTTACAGGAAAGAGTACCAAGGCTGACCCAAACAATGACTTCTGTGTTTAGTTGGGGCTTTCTTTGTTTTTGTTTTGTTGTTTTTCTGGGCTTTTTCCTTCAAAATATAATTTAAAACATATTTGGGACAGACAAATCTTCAAGCGTTATAAACAACAACACATTTGAAAAACTGCATCCAAAAAAGAAACCAAGTTGAATTCTTTGTCCCTTTCTTTTCTCATCGCGCCCTTCAAAGGTCAGAGAAAGACTACAAATGTGTCTTTTCCCTTTAATTGCTCAGTTCCTCAAAATTTAAGGACTTAATCTTGGCGATATAGGTTGCACTCTGCCTAGAGGCTCTGTAGAAAGATCAGCGCCCACCTGCAGGAGTTATGGCAATACAACAGAGGGGAAAGGCAATGCTCCATAACCTAGAATAAATGAAGATATCACTCCCACAGGGGAATTTTCTAGATCTTTTGCAGCGAGTGTGTGTTTCGTGTTAGGAAAGTCACCCAAGGGCTACCAACCATTGTGCCCCAAAATTTCTTATCACAGGTTTGGCCACACTCGCCTTGGGGGCTCCCTGTTTCTCTTCGCTGGCCCACTGCTGACCACGGTAGCCTCCAGCCTTAGTTGGCTGCGGGTCTAGGCTCAGAGGTCCGCCCAGCAGGCCACAGGCCAATGAAGACCCCTTATTCTCTGTCTGGCACTCCTAACCTGACCTCTCCCGGGTAAGCTGCGAGGTTTGAACATCAGGACTGCACGCGGCGCTCTGTCAGCTGTGAGGCGCCCCGTCGCTTACCTGGAGTCCGGAGCAGGGTGATCAGGAAGCGGGAGACCAAGGCAGCCAGGGCACCATGGCCATGGCGGGACGCGAGCATCCTGGGGCACAGAGGGCAGTGCTGCACTCTTGCTTCCTCCTGAGTTTTCTCGTTCCTTGCTCCGATGAAAAAGGCAGGAAGTGGGGGTTAAGAGTTTAAGATAAGGGATCTAAACTGTGTCCTCTGGCTTCTCACCTCTGAATTCTGACCCTACCGCCCCTGCGCGCCCCGCCTCCGTTGCTATTCTCTCAACCCAGGGCTCCCTCTTCCCCTGAGACCTCTCCTAGGGCCTCGGAGATACCCAGCTATTGCGTGAGACCAGCACAGCCTGGGCAGTCTCACAGGGACTCTCGCTCTCTGCCTAACACCCTGTCTCCTCCCAGGCCCGCAATTCCCTGGCAACCTTTGGCCGTAGGTGAGCTGTTGGGGTTCAGAGCACCCCTATTCCGAAACTGCGACTGAGGCGTCGGCGACCGCACAGGTCCGCTCAGTTTCCTTGAGGCGCTCCCAATTTTCTGCCTCTCTATTGAGAGGAGGCGGCAAAGTTTTTCTCTGGAGGGAGGAAGTTTGGGACAACAGGGGAAGAGGATGGAAAGGAGGGAGGAACCAGGAAAGGGAGCCTGGAGGAGTGCGGTCGGTCGTCTGTAAGGAGCCCAGAGGAGACTAGTACAGCTATCCAGGAGGGCGTCTCTAACCCACTGATGACTCTACAGCTAAACGCTTCAGTGCGCTAGGGAGGGAGCTCCTGATGGGGTTGCATTTCCCTTTCTTCCTTTCAAGAGCCCACCAGTTCCCTCCCCCAGGCCGATTTCTTCTTGGCCTGGATTTAGCATAGTATCCGGGAAGGATGTGGGGGGGGGGGGGTTTGGGGAAGGAGAGGAAACACAGACGTCAATGCAAGTGCTCTCCAAGGAGAACAGTTCTGGAGCTGGCTTCAGGCCTTCTGAGGCAGGAGATTGAGTCTGCCCAGAAGATGAGGTCTGGGGGCAGATGGGTACCACAATTTGCTGTGGCCAGGATGGGTAGAAACAGAAAGAACAGCACTCTGGCAACTGGAGGGGTTATGAGGATACAGATTCTAAGGAAGTAACTGGTAAGGGGCAAAGGACATGCGGTAGGGGGTGTTGGTGACCACAGTGAGTGGAGAGCCCCGGACTTCAAGAGCCATATGGAGCCCTTACAGATCTCTAGTCCTAACCCTTCGTGTTACAAAGGTGGAAACTGAGGCACAAAGAGGTCATTGCCTTTCCCTAGGTAACAGAGCAGGACACAGTGGGTGTCTGGACCTGAATGCCTCTTTTTAATAATCTCTCTATTCCTGTCTCTTCCCCATAAAGAGAGTGACTTGGGCTATGGAAAGAGGAGAGTGGGATACACACTGTTCTGGAAGAAAAGGAGAGAGCCCCAGGCTGACACTCTACTTTCACCTCCCTCTTTCTCCCTTCCGTGAAACTGTGAAAAGAAAATCCAGAAGGCTACCTGAGTCCCTCACAATGCTGGACTTGGGGGGACAAGGGCTCTGCTTCTCACACCATTCTATTCCCCTGAAGGCTGCTGGCCAAGAGAAACTAAATCAGAATAAATAACTTACCCTAGATCACACACCTAGAAAGTGGTCAGGCCTGGATTCATAATCAGATTTGCTTGATTACAGAGCTCACAAACCATTGAGATTGTACATGTGAAAACACTTTACTGATGTAAAGGCCTAATAAAACTGGAATCCTTTCAGGAGTTTTCTAGTATAACCCTTTTAATTTATACCAATTGAGAAACAGAAGTAGAGAGAAGGGAAAGGACATGTCCAAGATCACTCAGTGACTTATTAACCAAGGCAAGCTAGAACTGAGAGACCTTGAGGCTCAGTCCAGGGTCCTTCCTATTTTAACATGCTTCAGTTCCCAACTTTGGCTCTCATAGAATAAATAGTTGCATGGTAATCAGTCCATTTGGGAATCATTTAACAAGTCTTCATTTTGGTGCTCACATTGGAAAGTGGTGGCCAGAAGAGGGTTGTGAACCATTGGCTAGATTACCCATAGGGAAAATTGAAAGGACTCAATGAGATAAAAGCTGGGTTGAAAAGCAGGAGGTAAAGCCAGGGGAAAACATGGGAGGAATCATTCACTTTATCATAAACTCAACATGGTGTGGAACCAAGAGGCAGCTCCTTCCTTTGCCTCTGAAAGGATGTGTGTGGTGGTGTAGGATCATCCCAAGCTGTCTCCTCTACTCTCCAGCTGCCAAAAGGTCTGTCATACTTGTGAAATTATAAGCAATTAAATAAAGAATAATAAAAAATAAGTAATATCAGTTTGGAATGATTTTTAATAGACTATTCCTGCTATAGGTAAAACAAATGGAAGTGGCCTGAGGAGGACTGGCAGATTGTGACAGTGCCCAATTGACATTTTCAAGGAGATCTAAATAGCTATCCCACAGCCAACAAATATAACTTCACCATAATTCCAAAAGATACTCTGGGCTATGATTGTATTTCTCTTTGGCCAGAGATAGCACCA
Organism: Rhinolophus sinicus; assembly: GCF_057876585.1. NCBI lineage: Eukaryota > Metazoa > Chordata > Mammalia > Chiroptera > Rhinolophidae > Rhinolophus > Rhinolophus sinicus. The sequence continues at coordinate 44,463,646 of NC_142518.1, read as the reverse complement.
AAAAGGAAGGAATTTCAAGGTAACACTCCAAGCTGTGGACATTTGGGAGATAGGTGCCATAGGGTCATGAGGAAGCTCATGCAACTGCCCTACTAGGGTCTTGGCAATCAAAAAGAAGTCAAGTAATAAATGTAAGACCTGAAACCATAAAACTCCTAGAAGAAAACACAGGCAATAAATTATATGACATTGGTCCTAGCAATATTTTTGTGGATATGTCTCCTAGGGCAAAGACAACAGAAGCAAAAATAAACAAATGGAACTACATAAAACTAAAAAGCTTTTGCATCACAAAGGAAACCATCAACAAAACAAAAAAGCAACCTACTGAATGGGAGAAAATATTTGCAAATGATATATCCAATAAGGGGTTAACGTCCAAAATATATAAAGACCTCATACAACTCAACATAAAAAAAAAAAAAAAATCTAATTAAAAAAGTGGGCAGAGGACATGAATAGACATTTCTCCAAAGAGGACATCACTAATCATCAGGGAAAAGCAAATCAAAACTGCAGTGAGATATCACCTCACACCTTTCAGAATGGCTTCATCAATAAATCAACAAACAAGTGTTGGTGAGAATGTGGAGAAAAGGAACCCTCGTCCACTGTCGGTGGGACTGTAAATTGGTGCAGCTACTATGGAAAACAGTATGGAGGTGCCTCAAAATTTAAAAATAGAATTACTATATGACCCAACACTTCCACTTCTGGGTATTTATCCAAAGAAATCCAAAACACTAATTTGAAAAAATATATGATTTCCTATGTTCATTGCAGCATTATTTACAACAGTCAAGCTAGGGAAGCAACCTAAGTGTCCATCAATAGATGAATGGATAAAGAAGATGTGGTACATATATATAATAGAATATTGCTCAGCCATAAAAAAGAATAAAATCTTGCCATTTGTAACAACATGGATGAACCTAGAGAGTATTATGCTAAGTGAAATACGACAGACAAAGACAAATACCATGATTTCATTCATATGTGGAATCTATAAAAACAAAATAAATCAACAAACAAAACATAAATTCATTAATATAGAGAACAAACTGAGAGTCCTAGATGGGGGGGTGGGCAGGTGGGAGAAAAAGGTGAAAGGGATTGAGAAGTACAAATTACCAGTTACACAAAATAGTCACAGGGATATAAAATACAGCATAGGGAATTTATTCAATAATATTGTAATAACTATGCATGGTTCCAGATAGATTTTGGGGGTGATCACTTCATAAGGTATATAAATGTCTAATCACTATGGTGTACACCTGAAACTAATATAATATTGCATGTCAACCATAATCAAAATATATATATATATATATATATATATATATATATATATATATATATATATAATATAATATATATATATACACACACACACATATATATATATATATATATATATATATTTAAATAAAAAATTTTAAAAGAAGGCAAATGATAATATAGGTCTGTATCTATGACAAATTTTGAGATTGAAAATGAAGACCAGTCTTCAGATGACCAATGTCGCATCTAAGACTGGTTTATAGCCCTTCATTCAGCAAGCCTTTCCTGAACAACTACTGGGTTCCAGGTGCTAGGTCTAGCCAATACTCTGAGGATGTAGAGATGAATGAGACACAATATTCACTCTGGAGACAACATCTAGTAGGATAGGCACTGTGGCAGAAAGTACTACAAATGCTCCTTGACTTACAAATGAGATTGCATCCTGATAAACCCATCATACTCATAAGTAGAAAATACCATAAGTCAAAATTGAGTTTAATATACCTAACCTACCAAACATCATAGCTTAGCCTAACTGACCTTAAACATGCTCAGAACACTTACATTTGCCTACAGTTGGACAATGATCTTTAGTTTCATCTCAAGGGTTATTGCCTTCCTCTTATTTTTCCCACCAGAAGCAAGAGACCCAGATGGTTGTTTTATAGACATTATAGGATGTGAAAACACAGTGTCCAAAAATGCTGGCAACACAGTATAATGTAGATTATCGATTGTTTACCCTTGTGATCCGTAGCTGACTGGAAGCTGTGGCTCACTGCCATTGCCCAGCATTACAAGAGAATATCATACCACATATTACTAGCCTGGGAAAAAATCAAAATTCATAATTTGAAGTACAATTTCTACTGAATGCATGTCACTTTTGTTCCATCATGGAGTCAAAAATCATAAGTCAAACTACCATAAGTCAGGAACTGTCTATAATTGTCTCCCCTTCTTACATAATAATAAAGTTCATGGCAGGACACATAGCAGATCAGATTAAAGACCATACTTCCAAACATCTTATGTAGCTAGGCAAACTGTGTGGCCATGTTTGGGGCAATAGGATGTGAGCATTTATGTGTGCAACTTTCAGGTCATGCCTTAAAAGAAAGAGGTGTAATGGGGGCGGGGGGTGGGGGGTGGGAGATGAGGGTAAGGGGGATCGAATATATGGTGATGGAAGGAGAACTGACTCTGGGTGATGAACACACAATGGGATTTATAGATGATGTAATACAGAATTGTACACCTGAAATCTATGTAATTTTACTAATAATTGTCACCCCAATAAATTTAATAAAATAAAAAAATAAAAAAAGAAAGAGGTGTGTCTTCCTTCTTGTCCCTCTTTCCCTTTCTCTCTGGCTGGTGAGCTATACTGGTGAGCCATTCAGATGTGAGAAAACCTGCAGAGATGGTAGAGTAAAAGATGGAAGGATAAGCTCACAGAGCAGAACCATCCTATCAGCCCTGAACTGCTCATGACTAAACAGTGTCTCTATTAACATTTGGCCAGAAAATTCTTTGTGGTACATTGTAAGATATTTTCAGGATTCCTGGCCTCTATTTGCTAGATGTCAGTAGAACCCCCTGCCACAAGAACCATCAGCAGACAAATATTTCCTTGGGGCCCCTGGTTGAGAACCACTGGCCTAGACTATTAAGTAAGAGACAAATCAACTTCTATCTTATTTAAGCCAGTGTTAAATTGGGTTCCTGTAACAGCAACTGAACCTATGTCCTAACTATAAGCTTGTAAACTGATCATAACAAAACAATGTGGTGTCTCATGTTTTAAAAAAGAAACAGAGAATAAATTACATACTATGAGGTAATCACTGCTGAAACAGAGGAATGAACAAAAGGCTGCCTGAGGGAATAAAGGAAAGTTTCAAAGAGGATATCACTTTTCTTTGGGGCTCAAAGATCAAGTAATAAAAAGAAGTTCTTATAAGTGTTCCTATATCATCTTTTCTTACCGCCGAATAGTATTCCATTGTGTATATATACCACAACTTCTTTATCCATTCATCTATCGAACATTTATAACAACATGGATGGATCTTGAGAGTGTAATGCTGAGCGAAATAAGTCAGACAGGAAGAGCAGAGAACCATGTGATTTCACTGATATGTGGTATATAAACCAAAAACAACAAAAGAACAAGACAAACAAATGAGAAACAGAAACTCATAGACACAGACAATAGTTTAGTGGTTACCAGAGGGTAAGGGGGGTGGGGGGTGGGAGATAAGGGTAAGGGGGATCAAATATATGGTGATGGAAGAACTGACTCTGGGTGGTGAACACACAATGGGATTTATAGATGATGTAATACAGAATTGTACACCTGAAATCTATGTAATTTTACTAACAATTTTCACCCCAATAAATTAAAAAAAAAAGAAAGAAGTTCTTTAGGCAAAGGAAACAGTAAGTGCAAAAGCATAGAGACCTGAAATGCCATGGCACATTAGGGGAATGTCAGAAGTTCGGGGATAGACAGATGGTTCTCAAACCTAGGTGTATATTAGAACCACCTAAGGACCTTTTAAAATACACTGATGTCCAGGCCCCACCCTAGATTAATTACATGAGACTCTGCAAATGGGACTGACATTGCTTTTTTCTTAAAAACACTTCCCCCACCCCTGACCCAGCCAGGACTAGAGGACAGGAAGGGTAAATGAAGGGTGGGGTGGGAAGTGGATGGAGACAGGCTGAGAGACTAGAATGGAGCCAAACTTGGCAAAACAATGGAAATTTTAAAGCAAAGGAATAAAAAAATGACTTGTTTTTAAGGATGTCCACTCTGGACAGCGTGGCAGAGAGACCGAAAGTGAGGTGAGCCACTTACTGTGTTTCCCCAAAAATAAGACCTAACTGTAAAATAAGCCCTAGCATGATTTTTTCAGGATGATGTCCCCTGAACATAAGCCCTAATATGTCTTTTGGAGCAAAAATTAGTATAAGACCCAGTCTTATTTTCGGGGAAACACAGTAGGAGGCTGAAGCAGCAGTCCAAGTGAAGAGAAGTCAAATCAGAGAGACATTTGTGAGATCTATTCTATATGATTTGGTGAACAATTGTGTCTAGTGAGGGGTTGTGAGTGGATCAATGGAGAACTATAGTGAAGAAAGACTCAAATATCTGGCTTTGGAAATGACTGATAATGACATCATTCACTGAGCAGTTTCAGGCAGGTTGGGTTTGGCTGAAGCAGTACAACCAGCATCGCCCAGTTAAGGCTCCTCAATTTTGCTATAGACTTTAATAAGGAACATATAATCAGAAAAATCAGGGGACCTGATTGTAGTACTATCTCTTACCTTTGCCTAGTAACCTTTACTAGCTCTCACTTTCCTCATTCAACAATGCCATCAACTTTTAAAAAGCACCTACTATGTGTCAGGCCTCCCACTAGGCTTTATTGTGGGTGAATACAATGGTGAATATGTTGATTCAGCCTCTCAAGATGTTCAGTCTATTAGAGGATACAGCCATATTAAAAGGATAGAATTTTTTTTTAATATACTAATTCACATTTGTCAAATTTTTTTAATGCAACTCATAGTAAAAAACATGTTTTACATTGTGACCCAATACACACATACATTTGTATATAATTGAAACAGAAGTTTAATAAAATAATACTTGTCCTTATTACATGTTATGGACCTGATATTTTTTTTATTCTATTGTATTCCCTGGGTTTTTTTTTTTTAAGCTGGTTATCCGTATACTGAATTGATTCATAACCTATTAAATAGAGTCAAAAACCACACTCTGAGAAACAATTAAATAGTATCAATAAAATAATGAAAAGGGCATGATGGGATTTTTTACTGAAGAGGGAATGTTTAATTCTACTAAATGGAGCCTTCCGAGGAGTAGTTTCACTTTATTAGAAAATTGAAAGGTGTGTAGGTGTTGAGCAGCAAAAAGAGCATAAGAGCATTCTTCACAAAAGCTAGCAAAGGCACAAAAGCACAGAGGTTGCAAATAATTCTGAGAAAGGGCAAGAAGCTTTGTGTTGTTGGAGAGAGAGGGCAGTGCCAAGAGATGAACCAGAAAACCTAGCCTTAGGCCAGGTTGTAAAAGCCCTTGTATTCCAGGCTGGGAAGTTTAGGCCAGTAGGTCAGGTTTGAGTCATCAGATAAAATAGTTGATTTATAAATTTGTTTTCTGTTGTTATTTGGGGGTTTAAATATGTTTGTTATGTAAATATGTAGTTAAAAAACTAGTGTTCTTTTAAAAGTATGCTTTTGAATGATTTTCTATGTGGCCACACATTCTTCAGTTCTTTCCAGTTCCCACAACTCTCTTTCAGCTCATTTCTATCACCTTCTTCATCTCTGAGAATTTGAGTTTGCAGTCCCCAATAGTCAACCAGACTCATCAAAAATATTTAGTTAAAGAAATAGCAATCAGATAGGATTTTAAAAAGGCAAATCCTGGCTGCTATGTGAGGATGAATTGGTAAAGGGAGAATTGGAGGTAGAAAAAGCAATGGTAAAGATGTTGTAGATTTTTGACAAGAGATAAAGAGGTATGCAGTGATTCTGATAACTGGGTTGAACAACACAGATGATCAGGACTTTTTTATTTGCTGTTTTGTTTGAGGGTAATTAGTCAATTAGTTAATTTTGGGTCAATTTGACTTTTTAAAAGATTTTTATTAAACTACAAGTAACATACAATATTATTATATTAGTTTCAGGTGTACATAATAGTTATTTAACATTTGTATACCTAAAGAAGTGATCACTGAAGCCCTACAACTAAGGACTCACAGAAGAAGCTACCTTGAGACTGGTAGGAGGGGCAGAGACTCGGAACAGGCTGGTCCCACACCTGCATGTGATCATTAAAAATCAGGAGGGGTATTTTGGCTGTGGAGGTCCCCCCGCCCCGAGAAGCAAGGGATCCTAGCCCAGGGATCCAGTGCTGGGGAGAGAAGTTCCCATAATTTCTGGCTGTAAAAACCAGAGGAGACTGTGGCTGAGTGAGATGGAGGCTAGCTGGAGTCCCAGGTGCTGCTCTTAAAGGGACCGCACAGGGACTTACCAACAGAATCACTGGTTCTGGGCTCCAACTCTGGGGCAGCAGCTGGAGAGCAGACGGGGGTATATGGGCGGGTGGGGTACTGAAATGTCTGGATTCAAGACAAGGGCTGGAGGAGCAGCTTTCTCTCAGAAGGAGGAGCTGGTAGAAGCCATTGTTTCTTTGGTGAGCCGTCCCCCTTCCCGGTGTACAGACCCAGGAGGCCGCCATATCTGAGTCTTCATCAAGCTGGCCGATACCATTCGTTTGCCATGCCCTGGTGATTCTAAGACCCCACCCTGCCCAACTTTTGGGTACACCCAAGTCACTTCCAGTGGCTCTTTTTGCACAAACTGCCTGCCTTGGTTCATGCTCCAGACTTCCTTAGGGTCTCTCAAAGTTTTGCGGAACCCAGACAAGCAGCATCTAGCTTGAGAGTGTCCTGTACCTCTCTGGCTGAGCAGCCCTGAGCCTGGCACTAGCGGCAGTCGGCCGTGGTTTGTGGCTTGCCCTCGCAAGGCACCTCCAAGCATGGAACAGGTGGTGGCCATCTGCAGATTGATTTGTGGCTCCTGCCAGGTGGCCCCAGGTGGGACACAGGCTACAGCTGAAATTGACCTGCAGTGGGATCCCTCCCAGGTGGCCCTGGGGCTGGCACACCCAGTAGCCAGCTTGAAATGAGTTGGAGCATCACCCAGCTGTTTTCAAGAATGACACACCCAAGGACAGATTGGGCAGACACCAGTGCCATGTTGAGGTAGATCCTGCTCTGTAGGGTCAAAATAGAATTCTGTAGGGTCAGCTTAGAATAGAATTTGTATACATGGCAAGCACTCAAAAAATCTTTTTAAAAATATAAGGAATGGTGTTTTTTTCAACTTTTTGGATAATGCACCTCATCAGTAAATCATTTCTGAGCACACCTTCCTAATATAGGTGTATTTATTATAAATTATAATCATGTGCTACTGACAATCCATGTTTAATTATTGAGACAGCTTAAGTTCCTTCTTATTTTTTTTAGATAGTAGAGAAGTTACAATATTTTTTTATATTGCTTGTGAATGACCTTGTGTGCTTCCCTCTGACCACTGGCCTAGTTCCAGGGGCACCCAGGCCTGGAGTAGGACAGAAGTGACTTATCCCAGGTTCTCTATGATACGGGGGGGGGGGGGCGGGGGGGGGGCTAAGCCTGTGTCTCCTATGTGAGTAGGGAAAGGGATAGGAACAGGAAAGTTGAAGAAGGGACTTCTAGGGGTTACAAGCATGAGCTCTTTCTATTAGGGGTTTCCTCAGGCGGAAGGGAAGTGACTGATTACCTGTAAAATAATGAGTGGTTTTCATTTTATAGACATCTACACTTTACCAGGTAAAGGGAATGGCCTCAATCTCTCTTTGGATAGGTATGAAGCCCAGGTGAATGCCAGATGTAATGGGCTCTTTTTAATTCTTAGAACTAAGAACAGCAGGAGAAGCCAGGAAAGATCCCTTGCCTCAGCTGTGTTGGGCTTCCAGCCTCAGTGAGCTCAGAAGACATGATGAGCCCAAAAAGGACACAGTAAAACTTTCAAGATTTTTCTGAACCATTCTACTTCTACTTTCATGGCACAGGGAGCTGGACAGGCTTTGGCAGCCTATGAGCAACCCCTTTCAGTTTACAGAAGAGGAAACTATGATTCCAGAACACCTCCTTTCCTTTTTTCCTTCTCTGAACCTTACAGTGATTTAGTGTAATAAAAATAATAACAGCATTAATTTTATTGAGCTACCAATGTTGTAGGTGTTTTTACATGTATTAACTTATTTTATAATCATGACAAATCCTTATGAGAGTCAGAAATTCTTTTTGTCTCAAGTAACATAAACTTCATCTAATTGTGAACCATTAAAATGGAATTTCTTTTCTCCACATAATAATCCAGAGGTTGCTGATTATTTCTGTAGTATATTGATACCATTAGAGACTGAGTCTTTTCCTGTCTTTACTTGCTACCATCCTTATTATGTAGGACACTGGCCTCATGCTTGGTACTTCATGGTCACAGATGGCTGCCATAGCTCCAGGCATCACATCTGCATTTGAAGTAGGGAAAAGAGAAGAGGTATTGATGTCAGCTGTATTTCTCCTTTTTATCAGGAGAGCAAAAGATTGATCAGAAATCAGCCCCCAAAGAGATCCAAGATGGCAGAGCAGATAAATACAGTGCCTGCTTCCTGCTGTGAACACATTAAAATTACAACTAAATTACAGAACGATAAATCTGGAGAACCATCTGAAGTCTGGCTGAACAGAAGTTGTATAACTAAGGATATAAAGAAGAAGCCATGTTGAGACTGGTAGGAGGGGTGAAGATATGAACCAGGCTGGTCCCAAACCTTCATGTGGCGGTTGAAAATAGGGAGGGATACCTTGGCCATGGAGGTTCCCCCTGGAGGAGCGAAGGACCCCAGCCCCACTCCAGGCTCCCCAGCCTGGAGTACTGATGTCAGCAAGAGGAGTCCCCACAACGCCTGGCTGTAAAAAACAGTGGGGATTCCAGAACGGAAGGTTGCAGGAAACCCAGATGTCCTCTTAAACAGCCCTCACAGATTCACTTGCTCACAGGTACTCACCTTGGGCTCCAGCAGAAGGACCACGACTCAGAAGGTGTCAGAGGCATATGGGAAGCAGACTGAGTTGTGTTGCTTTGAGGCTAGGGCTGGAGGACAGTCACCATTTTCCCTGTGTGGGGTCCTCTTCTGGTATAGCTGGGCAGGCAGCCACAATGTTTAATGTGTTCAGCCCGCCCCCTATGCTTGTGGCCAAATCTGAATCTGAATGGCCTGGTGAAGTGCAGGGCTCCACCCGGCTGCTGCACAAGGACCACTACCCACCAAACTCCCCTAATGCCCAAGGCACTTTCTCGGTGAGCAGCCAGCCCTGCTGAATTGCACTCTTTCTTTGATAACTATTGGAGTCTATGGGCCCTGGGAGGGTGATGACTGTATTTGGTGTGCTCTGATACTTTTCCTGAGTAGCTCCAGCTCAGCACTGGCACCAAACAAGAATCTACATTAACCTGATGAACACAACTCTTCCCATTCTAGTGACTCCCAGAGACCCTGCCTCATCCAACTTGCATACCACACAAAGCTTTGTCAGTGGCTGAGCTTTTAGGGAGCCTGCAGGTGACAGTAGGCCTTGGGGTGTCCTGGTTTTTTGCAGAGCTACCCCAGGCTCAGTACTGTTGGCAGCATCCCCGGTTCAGAGCATGGCCTCTCCCACATGCCTCCAGGTTTAGCACAGGCAGCAAAAAAACATGGAATGCTTTGTAGTTCTTACCAACTAGTCCCTGGCTGGCCACAGGCAGGGGTGGCATAGGCCTGCACTGAAGACCCTCCGAAGAGAACCCAGAACCAATGTACCTGGAGGTTCACTTCAGACCACAGCAGAACACTGCCCAATTAGCCCCACAAGCAGCTTACATAAAGGGCGGTCTCATCAGGCACCAGAGTCTACTGGGGTGAATCCCACTCACTGGGGTAAGCACCCCTCCACAGTAGCCCATAAGCTACAGACAGGGCCAAACCCCACAGCCAATCAGCCTGAGGGTCAATGCCACCCACTGATGTGCCAATAGCAATCAAGGCTCAACTATAACAGGAGGGCACACAGAACCCACACAAGGGACACTCTTGGCGTACCCAGAGGGGGTGACCAGGGAGACTGTGCCACTGGGCCCCACAGGGCACCTACTACATAAGGACATCCAGCCAAGACTGGGAGACATGGCAAATCTGCCACATACCATGTTTCCCTGAAAATAAGACCTACCTGGCCAATCAGCTCTAATGCATCTTTTGGAGCAAAATTTAATATTTAAAATTTAATAATTTTATATAATATATAATATAATGTAACAACATAATATAACATAATAATACAATATAATGTAATATAATATAATACTGGGCCTCATATTAATTTTTGCTCCAAAAGACGCATTACAGCTGATTGTCTGGCTAGGTTTTATTTTCGGGGAAACATGGTACATAGAAACAAACACAGAGAGGCAGCCAAAATGAAGAAACAAAGAAATAAGTCCCAAATGAAAGAACAGGAGTATGCTACAGAAAAAGAACTAAATGAAATGGAGGCAAGCAAACTACCAGACACAGGGTTTAAAACAATGATTATAAGGATGTGCAAGGAATTTAGTGAGAACTTCAACAAAAAGACAGCAAGCATAAAAAAGAATATGGAAACCGTAAAAAAGGACCAGTCAGAAGTGAAGACTACAATAACTGAAATGAAGAATGCACCAGAAGGAATACCAGCAAACTAGTTAAAGCAGAGGAATGAATCAACAATTTGGAAGACAAGGTAGCAGAAAACACCCAATCTGAACAGCAAAAAGAAAAAAGAATCCCCAAAAAATGAGGAGAGTTTAAGAGACCTCTGGGACAACATCAAGAGTAACAACATTTGTGTCATAGGGGTACCGAAAGGAGAAGAGAGAAAGCAAGGGATTGAGAACCTATCTGAAGAAACAATGACGGAAAACTTTCATAACCTGGTGAAGGAAACCAACATACAAGCCCAGGAAGCACAGAGAGTCCCAAACAAGATGAATCCAGACAAGACTACAACAAGGCACATTATAATTAAAATGACAAAGGTTAAAGACAAAGAGAGAATCCCAAAAACAGCAAGAAAAAGGCAACTAGTAACTTATAAGGGAGACCCCACAAAATTGTCAGCTGATTTTTCAATAGAAACTTTGAAGTCAGAAGGGAATGGCAGGAAACACTCCAAGTGATGAAACACAAGGATGTACAACCAAGACTATTCTAACCAGCAAGGCTATCATTTAGAATTGAAGGACAGATAGAGCTTCCCAGATAAGAGAAAGCTAAAGGAGTTAGTCATCACCCAACCAGTATTACAAGGAATATTATAAGGACATCTTTTAATGGAAAAAAATCAAAATTATGAATAATAAAATGGCAATAGCTACATATCTATCAATGATTACTTTCAATGTAAATGGATTAAATGTTCCAATCAAAAAACATAGGAAGGCTGAATGTCTAAGAAAACAAAACCCTTACATATGCTGCCTACAAAATATCACTACAGATTGAAAGACACACAGATGGAAAGTAAAGAGATGGAAAAAGATATTTAATGAAAATGGAAACAAACAAACAAGAAAAGCTTGAGTAGCCACATTTATACCAAGGAAAATAGACTTTAAAACAAAGGCTATAATGAGACAAAGAAAAGACCCAATAATCCCAATTTTTCATATTTATCGAAAGTAACCCAAAGCGCTACTTTGAGGGGGCATGTGTATCCATATGATCATTGTAACATGGTTTACTATGGCCAAGATGTCGGGGAAAACTGGGTGTCTGTAGATGAAAGAATGGATAAAGAGGAGGTGGTACATATATACAACGGAATATTGCTCAGCCATGGAAGGGAATGGGTGCTTGTTATCTGTGTCAGCATGGATGGCCGTGGAGGGTATTGTGTTGAGTGGAGTATGTCAGACAGAGAAAGACAGATGCAATGTGATTTCACTTATGTATGGAATCTAAAGAACAAAATAAATAAACAAACAAATCAGAAATCATAGATACAGATAACATTTTGATGGTTTGCCGATGGGAGGAGGCTTCAGTATGTGAATGAATTAAAGGGAAGGGAGTAAGAAGTACAAATTGGTTGTTGCAAAGTAGTCATTGGGATGTAGGGTATAACATAAAGAATATAGTCAATAATATAGTAATAACTGTGTATGGTGTCAGATGGGTACTAGATTTGTTGGGGTGATAGATGGGAGGGGTTTGGGAGGCAGGGTGAAATAGGTGAAGAGACTAAGAAGCAAAAATTGGTAGTTACCAAACAGTCATGGGGATGTAACTTAGAGCATAGGGAATATAGTCAATAATAATAAGGGGGGCGGGGGGTGGGGGGTGGGAGATGAGGGTAAGGGGGATCGAATATATGGTGATGGAAGGAGAACTGACTCTGGGTGATGAACACACAATGGGATTTATAGATGATGTAATACAGAATTGTACACCTGAAATCTATGTAATTTTACTAACAATTGTCACCTCAATAAATTTAATAAAATAAAATTTAAAAAAATAATAATATGGTAATAGCTATGTATGAGGTATGACAATTAAGTTTGCAAACCTGTTGCAACAATGTTGCTAAACTTTTTTGACATCACAGAGATTATTCATTATGAATTTGTATCAACTCAACAACCAGATAACCAAGTTTACTATTTGGAAGTTCTGAAAAGACTGCGTGAAAAAGTTAGATGACCTGAACTTTTCACCAACAATTCATGGCTCTTGCATCACGACAATGCACTAGCTCACATGGCACTGTCTGTGAGGGAATTTTTAGCCAGTAAATAAATAACTGTATTGGAACACCCTCCCTACTCACCTGATCTGGCCCCCAATGACTTTCTTTACCCGAAGATAAAGGAAATATTGAAAGGTAGCCATTTTGATGACACTTGGGACATCAAGAGTAATACGATGACAGCTCTGATGGCCATTCCAGAAAAAGAGTTCCAAAATTGCTTTGAAGGGTGGACTAGGCGCTGGTGTCGGTGTGTAGTAGCTTCCCAAGGGGAGTAGTACTTCGAAGGTGACCATAGTGATATTCAACGATGAGATATGAAGCACTTTTTCTAGGATGAGTTAGGGAACTTAATTTTCTGACCTTGTATAATGCAAGGTGGATACTAGACTAGTCAGGGGGATCACTTCTTAAATTATATAAATGACACCCACTATGTTGTACCCCTGAAATTCATATAAAATAATATTGAATATAAACTTATTGGAAAATTAAAAGTGGGGAAAGATGAGGAGCCATAAGTGGCCCAAATTTGCAGGTATAAAACAAATAACATACAGCATGGGGAATATAGTCAATAATATTGTGATAACACAGTATGGTGTCAGGTGGTTGCCGGACTTATGGTGATCACTATTTTAGGTCTATAAATGTTGAACAACTATGGTGTACCCCCAAAACTCATATAATATTGTATGTTAACTATATTTTTTAATAAAAACTTTAGAAAGAGAAAAAAAATAGAAACCAATACTCTATCAGCATTCTTTCTCTTACATTTCCTTAGTCAGTTGTTGGTCATACGGCTACCTTTTGCTACAGAAAGGCTGGAAAAATGAGTATTTAACTGAGCACATGGTTGCCTCAAACAAAATGAGTGTTCAAGTTGCAAATAAGAAAGAAGAAATAGTTACTAGAAAGGTAATCAACAATTTTTAAGTCATGGATAAGTACAATTATAATTCCTATTTATTTTAGATAGGGAAACAGAGGCATGAAGTGGTTAAGTAACTTACCCAAGGTCACATAGCCAACAAACAGTAGAGTTATTATTTGAACCCAGGCAGTTTGGCTTCACACCACTGTTTCTGGAACATTCTTTGTTACAACCTACAGTAAGAAATACCTTTAATATTGCACCCCAATACACATACCTTTCAACTCCAAAACACTACATATGTTTTCTACCTGCAGTACTCTATTTTATTCTATTCTAGTAATTCCATTCCATTCATTTCATTTTTTAAAATGCTAGTCATGCTCAACTAAACTGATCTAATGACCCTGAAATTTGAAAATAATTTTACTGCACTGCTCTGCCTCAATACAACCATTTCCCTAATGGGATTTCTGGGATACCAATTGTCATGTGGGGTTTCATGAGGGGTCTCTGGTCCCACTCCCCACATAAGAATGCAGGACATGGTGAGGCTAAAAAGGAACACCCACGGAACCATATATAGGGGAGTCATACCACTATAATCTCGCTTCCTGGGAGACACAGGAAACAGGAACCACGCGATCCTCAATCCACACTCTCTCGTGCTAATTGCAATCTGCTCTTGCTAGTTCAGCCACCATCTTCTTGCTAGCCCCCCATTTAATGCTAGCATAGCCACGGCCGTTATATTAGTGGCCAATGGCTCACTTGTTACAGCTGAGGGCCAACTAGCCACAGCTGATGGCCATTCAATCACAGTTGATGACCATTTACTACCTGAGCCAGCACCTTTCTGTGTGAGGCCGAGAGTCTGGAAACTGCACTCCTGGCTCTGTCCCCACACCAATAAAGACTTCCTGGTGCTATGTCACTCTCTCAGCTGCTGCCTGAAATGCCACTATTTCTTTCTTCCCTTTTGTTTAAATATGTGTCTCTTAATTGAGTCTGATCTAAAAAGGGGTTTGCCTTATTTGAGGGGTCCTATTTTATACAGCCAAACACAATTCCTAATTGACAAAAGCACCAATGAATGTTTCAATGAGAATGTATAACACTTGACACAATATGTAGTGAGCACTGATTCATGTGTCTTGGATGAATCTCCCAAAGAAGCACACCATCTGATATGAGGAAAGTAGGTAAGTGATACAAGGAAGTGAATGCAGCCAATAAGGTGTGTGTGGGGACAGAGCCAGGAGTGCAGTTTTCAGGCTCTCGACCTCACGTGGAAAGGTGCTCACTCGAGTAGTAAAAAGCCATCAACTGTGATTGGATGGCCATCAGCTGTAGCTAGTTGGCCGTCAGCTATAACCAGTAAGCCATTGGCCACTAATATAACTGCCGTGGCTACGCTAGTAGAAAAAGGGGGTTAGCAAGAAGGTGGTGGCTGAGCTAGCAAGAGCAGATTGCAATTAGCACGGCAGATTGCAGGTAGCAAGTGAGGTTGGTTGCGGATAGTGTGGCTTCTGCTTCCTGTGTCTCCCACCCAGTCTCCAGTGAGACTATAGTGGTATGACTCCTTTATCTATGTGGGTGTTCCTTTTTGGCCTCACCATATCCTGCATTCTTGTGTGAGGAGCAAGACCAGAGACCCCGCATGACACCCTGCATGACAAATGGCACAGCGAGCAGGGTATGGTGTTGGCCAAAACTCTCTGAAAGGTAATGGAGCAGTTTATACGTATGAAAGCTCAGTCTTAAGAAGACCAGGAGGAGCAGCTGCCAGAGAGCTGGACCCCGTGGAGGTGTGGGAAGACGTGGACGCTTCCCCAACCAGCATAGGCTAGAGAAAGCGAAGGTCTTTGTGGCCCTATGGGCTGGGAAGTGCTTGCTGAGGCCCTCACCCCCAGGTTGGGGAGGACTTGGAGCCCTTGCCCTGCGGAGGGGGCACAGATTGTGAGGCCAGTGCACAGCCCTGGCGAACGACTGTGGACTGTGGGGCATGGGTTCCATCCCTAATTTAATGGACCACTTGACTACTTGCTTGGGAACGTACCACCATGTAGTGGAACTGGCGGATGTTTGCTTTTGTGTCTCTACCGGCCGCTGTCGAGAATATGTGAGAACCCTGGCTGTGCCCAGACTGGTGGTACCCTGAGAAACCCTGGCTGTGCCCAGGAAGACTGGCTGTGCCCAAAAAGACTGGCGGTGCCCTGAGAGACCTGGCTGTGCCTGGGGAGACTGGTGGTACCCTAAGAAGCCCAGGAAGTCTGGCTGTGCCCAGAGAGAATGGCAGTGCCCTGAGAGGCCCTGGCTGTGTCCAGGAAGTCTGGCTGAGCCCAGAGAGAGTGGCAGTGCCCTGAGAACTCTGGCTGAGCCCAGGAAGTCTGGCTGTGCCCAGAGAGAGTGGCAGTGCCCTCAGAGGCCCTGGCTATGCCCACGGAAACTGGTGGTACCCTAAGAAGCCCAGGATGTCTGGCTGTGACCAGAAGGACTGCTGGTGCACTGAGAAATGCTGGCTGTGCCCAGAGAGCCTAGCTGTGTTCAGGATACTGCATTCACCTCCAGGCTCCTTACACAGGGCCCCTTGCGGAAGACACTTGTTGTGCAGATTGTGAGGAGAGACCCTGTAGGGGTGGAGTGTGGGGACAAAGCCAGGAGTACAGTTTCCAGGCTCTCACCCTCATGTGGAAAGGTGCTCACTCGGGTAGTAAATGGCCATCAACTGTGATTGGATGGCCATCAGCTGTGGCTAGTTGGCCATCAGCCGTAACCAGTGAGCCATTGGCCATTAATATAACTGCCGTGGCTATACTAGCAGAAAATGGGGGCCAGCAAAAAGATGGTGGCTGAGTTATCAAGAGTGGATTGCAGTTAGCAAGGCAGATTGCAGTTAGCAAGTGAGGTTTGTTGGCAGAGAAGCAGATGGTAGGTTGTCGATACTGTGGCTTCTGCTTCCTGTGTCTCCAACCCAGCCACCAGCAAGACTATAGTTGTATGACTCCCCTATCTATGGCTCCATGTGTGTTCCTTTTTGGCCTCACCATGTCCTGCATTCTTGTGTGGGGAGCAGGACCAGAGACCCCACCTGACAGGGTTTCTTATTGAACCAGCTACCATAGTGGGCAGCTGAAGCTTAATCACTAGGAAAATTGGGGGGAAAGAGTTAAACACACGTTTGAATTATCACACCTGAGGGTCAAGGGAACCAGGACATTTATACCTCTCCCTCACTGGTCGTTGGTAAGGGCTACTCTCAAGGCAGAGAAAGCAGTAATTCCAAGGTAGTTCTGGCCTGCTATATTCTGGGCAAAGTGGGTTCCTGTAGCCTGAGGGCAACCCTCCAAAAAAGATGCAGGTGCTGGATATTAAAAGTCAGGTTTGTGTCCACAGAAATGATAAGGGGAAATGGAGAGAAGACCAACAGCCTCTGCTACAATATGTTAGCTTTTATTCTTATCAATGTTATCATTAGCTCTAATATATTCAACAGTTTCTGGGTGTTTGGTCTAGTGCCATGTTTCTATAGGAATGGGTGGTACAGTATTATAAGAACCTCACATGGGGCAGGTCTGAGTTTCAAGCCCAGCTCACGCATTAACTCTGTGATGTTGATCTTCACTTTCCTCATCAGTAAAATGTGAAAAATATTCATACCTATCCCTTAGGGCTATGGTGAGGACTATCACAGAGCTTAGCATATTAGCAAGTGTTCCATAAATGCTAGGTAGTATTTATTAATAATTCAAAAAGGCTTCTGAGTTGATCCTGTTGTTTAATCTGTGAAATGGGGAAAGTATATATACCTATAGGTATGGGGCTGGAAATGAGTGTGGGATGCCTTAGCTAATGCTGAACAGGAGACAAAGGGCATGGAATCCAGTGACCAGACATTTAGAAGTCTGGCTGAAGCTTTACTTGTGGGTGGTTTGCTACCAGAGCTTGGAAGCTCACGTATCTTATCCCAAGAATGTACACTTACAAAGGAATTTGTACCTGAAGGTGATTTACCCCTCCATAAGCACCTTGCAAGTAGGAGTGGTGTCAAATTTGTTCACCTCTATATGCCAGAGACTGGAGCGTTAAGCATGCACATACATATTGGCTGGATTAATAAATAAATTAGTATAAAGTGATATACAGAGTTTTTTACTCAGTCTGATCTAATCCACCAGGATTTTAGTCATGCTATTTCCTCCACTTGGAATGCCCTCTATTTCTCTTCCCACCCTCTGCCCCTGCTTATTACACATGTGTGTAGGTAAAAAAAAAAAAAAAAAAAAAAAAAGAAAGAAAATCTTTCCTTGCCCAAAGAGAGGTCTGGTCTTTCACCTCACCTTCTGCGAGAAAATCTCTAAGTGCTAGGAATGTCATTGTCTGATAGGAATCTAATAATATGATTTAGGGTGAGGTTTTTGGCTACATCAATGTGATTTAGGATCGGGGTCTGGGTAATACAGCATCAGATCACTTCCTGAGTAGATGGGAGACTGAGATCAGCCACAGGGGCAATGATGTGGCCCCATTAAAATCTCTAGAACCTTAGGGAAGCTACCCTGATTGGCAGTACTCCATGCAAATTGTCACATATTGATGCAGAAAAAATAACTGTCTTGACTTCACAGGGAGAGGACAACTGAAGCTCCCCATTTATTACTTTTCTTGGACTTGCCTTGTGCTTCTTCCCTTCATTTATTTTAGTCTGTATCCTTTAGACTTCATAAACTGTAACTGTGAGTATAACAGTGAGTTCTGTGAATCTTTTTAGTGAATTGTCATACCTAAGGGTGGTCTTGGTTTGGACTTGCAATTGGTATCAGAAGGATGATATTGTATGTGGAATGGTCACCTTATATTCTCAGTTGCTCTAACTTTCATAACAGAATTTTCCTTGTCTTTTGAGGTCTAGTTCAAACCTTTCCTTCTTTGGTAGAGATTTCTAATGTTCATCCATATCTAGTTCTTCTGCTCTTCTGAGTCAAATGACTTTTACAGTTTTCTGCTCCTTTGAAGTTGAGTGAGTCCATGGGATCAGTTCTGGCTGTTGGGACTATGACTGAAAGCAGGGCTAGTTTAACTGTGAGGAACACTGTGGGGCTCTCTCTCCAGCTCTGGTGAATATGGAAATATGTGTGGAGATGGAAGTGTAGTAAGGCAAAATCATCCCAGGTTGTGCACTATCACATGGAGAACAGCTGCCCTGAAGAGTCACCTGGACCCACAGCAGGATTTGCATGAACAAGAAATAAACTCTTCTATGATAAGCCATTGAGCTTTTGGGGATATCTGTTACTATAGCACAACCAAATTTATCTTGATTAGAGATCTTCCTCAATCGGAATTAACCACATTTTCTGAGTGCCTCCAGGCCCTCATCCATCCCACTTATGGCCCATGCTTACAATATATACTCACTAAACTCTGGGTGACTATGGATACAGATTTTCCTTTAGTCATCTTGGCATCCTTAGTGTATCTACCACAAGGCCTGGCTCAGATTACATATTTAGGATATGCGGGTTGAATCTAATTTAGCTGATTGGCAGCAGGACTGTGGAGAGGCATGGCTATTCTCAAGATTGACATAGGCACCTAGGAAGCTGCCTTAAATGATCTATTGGTGAGCTAAATAGAAAAGTTGCTTCTGAAGAGCACAGGGCCACTCTATGCCCATGGGCCACTCCTTTTTACTCTTCCCCTACCATATAAGAAAAAAGTGTCCATATGACATTCATGGCTTAGTGGAGAAGGAGGTCACAGCCCAAGACAGAAATGGGAGAGATGGAACCAGAATAGTGTGCATCCAGGGGACATGAATTTTACCTCCAAACATCCCTCCAACTGTATTGCAAACCCAGCTAGTCTAATCAACCTATGGCTAGGCTGAACTGTTGTCTTGCAGGTAGTAGGACTTTGAGAGATGCTGGGAAGTCTCACACTGTTTTCTTGGGCCTGGCAGTAAAAGGCCTATAAAGCAAGATCTATCTCATCAGCCCAATATCCTGGTCAGAACAGAAACCTCTGGGAGCCAGGGGTGAGCAGGTCAATATAAAGAAGGAAATCCCAAAAGGTCGGAAAGCTAAGTGGGCCAAGTTGCACAGTGGTGACCTCAGTGACTGAAACATTGAAGTAAGCCAAAGCCCACAGCAGAGACCTTGGTCCTCTTCCCACTTGTTCTTGGTACTCGTATAGCTGCAGTAACCTGTTGCAGGCCTAGATTAGAAAACTTAATAGGGCCCTCAATGAAAGTACAGGGAGCGACACTCATTCACGTGTTAGTATCAGCTCATTCTATATCCTAGCTTCCAACCCCTAAATCCATGCCACCCCCCAGGAATACTCTGAGAGTGAGAAGCTCTGAGATCAGTTTGAAGGGGGATGGAGGATAGGTGAAGAATACCCACAAGCTGGGAACCTTGACTAGCCACTTTAAGTGAGCCCCCGTCTTCTCCTGTGTAAAGTGTGGTTAATAACCCCATTGCCAAATGGTTGTCATAAAGATTATATGAGACCCTTATATAAGGTCATTGAAAATAGGAGGAATTGTTGTCCTTAATCAAAACGTAGGCCTTCTCCATAGACCTGGTGGGAATCTTTACAGGATAGAAATAGGCCAGTGATGACTTACGATGAAGCCTTTCCTGGAAAATGGGATGAGTATCCTCTCTCCATTCTAGTTCTGGCCGTCTGGGCATACCATAAGACATCTCTCCCAACCCCTGAGCCTCCCAGAAAATCCTGAGGAAAGTAGAGCAAGAAGCTATCATCCTTGACACAATGACCGTGGGATGGGTTAAGGCCCTATGGCCCTCCCCTTTTGAAGGCCTCCTGAAAATGATACTTAAATCCAGTGCCCTGTCCACTCCCAGTCAAGTGGAGAAACTTAGTAATTAGACAAAGCAAATTGGAAACTTAGTAGACAGGCAAGTGGCACTTCCATAAATGAATATAGCAGCACTCTCGTCAGTGAATATAGAGTACTCTGTAATAAAACTAAGGGAAGTGGGTAATTGCTCTTAGCAAATACGTTTGTAAGTAGTACAGCCATGTTTTATGGTAATAAAGAATATGGATTTATCATGTGGACCATATGGTGTTTTCAGAAATACAGTGGTACCTCATTTTCGAACATAATCCATTCCAGAAGACCGTTCAAGTTCTGAAACATTTGAAAACAGACACGGTTTCCCCATAGAAAGGAATGCAAAATGGATGAATCCATTCCAGACTTTTAAAATCAACCCCTAAAACTGAAAATTTAGCATGAATTTTACTATCTAATGATACCATAGATCCATAAAATTTACAGCGTTCATAAACTGAAATGTTCAATGGAGATGTTCGAAAACCTATGTGCTACTGTAATTCTTCTGCAGATAAGCCATGTTTGATTTTAGGTACCTTAGGAGATAACCAGCTATATCCAGGAGTTTAAGACCCTCACCATTTGTCTCCCCACTCTCCAGTCTAGGATCTTCAGAAGGCAGTCAGGGAGCACTAAGACCAGATGCAGGCCTCTTGCTCTGTAGGAAGTAATTGAGACTCATGTCTGGAAGCTGGGGAGGCTGACTGCTGAGAACTGAGCTTTCTGAGTTTGGTGGAGAGAGCTGGCAGACCCCATGGAAAAGGGAAAGGGTGGGGACAGTAGAGAAAAAGGTTAAATGAGGAGAGAGCCAAGAAATGGAAAAGGGGTAAATGTTACTGAGATGGTTTAACCATCACTTTCTCCAAATCCTGGGGTGGGCATCCCCAAGATGTAGAAAGACAGGGGTTACACCTTAACCCAGAGGCACAATACCTATTCTTCCTCCCAACCTTGTAGGTTGGAACAATTATCTGGACCCTTTTAGTAAACAAGTGCTTTATTAGGGTCAGTGTTTAGTTGTTCTCAAGAAAGGCAGGTGGTGTGCTAAATTTTCATTTATAACTGATTTTAAGTAGGGAAAAAAAGGCAGGTGCGGCAGTGCCAGAATAGACGCACTATTGTGTCATTGATGGGCAGCATAAGACACCACTTGGGGGCCATGTGGGCAGCAAGGAGCATCTATGTGTAGGTGACAGCATGAAGAAAGAAACAGTAAGGTCACTCCACCCACTTTTGGGAATGCATAAGGAATGTGTCTACCTCTGAGGAGACAGGACCAGAAGCATTAGGAAAGAACTGGGGGTAGGGGATTCCTAAGTGATATGGTCTCTGGCTGGGTGCAAAAAAAACAGCTTTTATGCTTCCATAAGTCCCCAGGGCAGGTACTGAACTTGCAGCTACAAGGAAAAAGAACAAGGTTAGGAATGGACCTTCAAGTCTGGTCAAAGAGCCATGCAACTTGAAGGACAGTCCCATCCATAAGGAAACTGTAAGTGCCCTGATTACAGGATCAAACTTGATTCTTGTGACCAGCTCTTCCAGAAAGAACATGGAAGGTCACAGCCAATAGAATGCCTGGAAATGGTACAGCAGGGTTGGCAGGCCAAGATTAGGTTGGGGTATGCTGCCCCTACAGCAGGTAAATTCCCTTTATTTTGTATTTGGCAAAACACAAACACACACAGAGAGAGAGAGAGAGAGAGAGAGAGAGAGAGAGAGAGAGAGAGAGAGAGAGAGAAATGGCACATGAGCTATGCCTGGAGGTGTCTTTTTACTTCTTTTATTGAACTCCATAAATATTTTCATAAGGCTTTGTGTCATTACAACATCATATTTTTGTTGTTAAACAGTTTTTTAAACACACAACTTTGACACTTGTTTGACAGGGTCAAACAGTCAGATAGAAGAAAAAATAATAAACTGGCAAATGCAGAGCAGCAGGGGTAATCAAAATCACTGTTGCCCATCCATCCACCCCAGCCCACCCCATCCCCAAAGCACTAAAAGATCACTATTCGGCTTTACACTAGAATTGTTAGAACTTCCTTGTTGCTGTCCTTATAAATCCATTAGAGATATACACATAGAGAGAAGGGGAGAGAGGGAGAGAAAAAGGAGTTAGATTTCTGTGTTAGGACCATCCCACAGCAGGGCCCATAGAACACACTAGCAAAGCCTTTTGAAGAGCAAATCCAGGCCTCATTGAGTTGAGGAAAAGGGAGCTCAGGGCCATGCAGAAACAGAGAAGATTTACAGAGTTCTTGGGGATAGCACTGCTGTAAGGACACAGAATAGGCTTGGACCATGAACCCATATAATGGGGCTCCCCTTGGGGCTGCTGGCCACTGGTCTGATTGGCTGCCATAGGCTGGTGGAACACTACAACCCAGGGCAAATTGATTTCTTATTGTTTTCATGTTATTGGTATCTGGTGAGGTCAGAGGGTTGGGTAGATGAGAGATGGGTAGATGAGAGAATGGTGGCAAGAGGTGATATCCCTGATCCTGGAGCTCTGGGCACAGGCCCAGGGGAGTGTGGGGACAAGAGGGCATGGTCAAGAGATGTTGTATGTAGGTCTAGGGACTTGTCTAAGCATGTCCTCTCGGTGTGCCCCAAGACCCTGGAAAACATGTCAAGGGGAAGCCTACTGGGAAGGAATAACAAGTAGGAAAAGGATGTAAGTTCAAGGGAGGCCTATGCAGCCACTGAAACACATCCTATTTGCCAGGGAGGCCAATTTAGCTTAGGCACTGGGTACCAGGTCCCTTGCCAAGGGGGCTGAAGTAGCTGGGTCATGTGCTGAGCAGTGGTGGCCAGTCCCGAGCCCTGGACCTCTGCCTGGCGCAAGCTTATCCTTGGCCTACTCCACAAGTCCGATTTGTGTGTGCTGAAATGGGAGCTAAAATGTCTTGTAATTTGATTCCCACAGAGGAAAACATTCCAGGCTGGACATGGCCTCACCTGTGCCAGGAGACATAGAGCAGGAATCAAACCAGCTACACTGAGGGCCCCATGCAAACATGGCTGCTGCTCAATAAGCTGAGGACCTTTCATGATGAAGTCTTCTCCCATGGGGTCCAGGACAGACTCACAATCTACAGATTTTTCACTAGAGTGGCTCTGCATAGCAGTGCCAATACTCACTCCTTTGTGCCCCATTCTCCTTGCTATTCAAGGTCTATCCACCCAAAAGGCCATGTGGGAGGGGTAAATACTCCTGCACCCACAGGGAACCTGCCTCTTTGTGGGAGAAGTTAGTTTTGCCCAAGTGTAAAGCCTGCCAAAAATGAGCCTGAGGATAGCATCTCTGTCTCAGATCCTTTCTCCACAGGGAAAAGTACCCTGGGGTCCTCACTTACTTGCTTCAAATGTCGTGAGATGGGAGAATGTTGGAAACAGGGCCTCCTTCAAGTACCTGAAGTGTTTTAACTATGTCAACACCAACAATCCTTCTTTGCCAGGAGAGCAGGAGAAAGAAGGAAAATAGGAAGAGGGGAAGGAAGGCGCCATGGAAGAATGTCCACGCAATCTGCTAACAATGGGGGAAGTCTCACATAACTTGAATGGTAGGAACTGCAGGTACAAATCTTGGGCCAAGGCTGTCTCTTTCCATACCCATCCCTATTCTTTCCTGTAAGAGGTTATTGTCAGCCTTGGATCCTGTCCAGGTCAATAATTTAAAGACAGCTCATGATATTGGTCAGGTGGACTCTGTTTTGACCCCTTCATAGACTCCTATCAATGATGCCTAAACAATTTGCAAATGGAAACAGGGAGGAGCAGGTGCTCAAACTCATGGCGGTGAGGAGCCCCACCGTAAACCTACTTGCTGCTGGAGGCAGTTGGAATTCCTCCCACAGGAGGCAGAGTCTCAGCCTCTTTGCTTCCAGTTCAGATCTTTTAGGTTAGGGGTGGGATAGGCTTAGAAGGAAAACCATAACCAAAGTGTCTTGAAGAAGAAGAATTTGCCCAAACGAAATCCCAGACACAAAACTATCATGACTCAGCAGTGCTGCAGTATGGGAAACCCCAGTGCTAGGAAAAGAAACAGCCCAAATGCAGAATATTCCCTGAACACAAGTCCTCTCCAGCATCATTATACTCTGACAATCCCTTGCTTCTGTTTGGTTTTGATCCCTCTACAACACCTAAAACACAGTGAAAGCAATAGAAATATCGAGCAGTTATCACAGGGCACAACAGAGCATGTCCAGACTGGCACAACTGAGGACAGAAGATGCAGGGAAAAGGCTGTTTGGGGCAACTGCAGGGCTGCAGAAACATTCACAGACGGTCAGCTGAGGGAGAAGAGAATGGGGACCCTCCTCCCTTTACCTAGTGAAAGGGAAAAGGGAAAAAAAAGAAATTCCAAACTTCCAAACTCCACCACATTAAATTAAATTAAAAAGTCATCAGCATCAGTATCATCACCAAAAAAAAAAAACAAACAAAAAAAAAAACCCACAAAAAAAACCCCAACAACAACAATACAAATACAACTAAGGTAATAATGACAAGTCAAGTCAAGGAATCACAGGGGAGCAAAGAGATTATCTCAACAAGAAAAGGAACAAATAGAAATGTCAATTTCTGAAAGTAAAGGGGAGGGGGACAGGGTAAGAACAGAAAACTTTTTAGAAGGGATCACATGTTTGGAAGTCATTGGTACCTCTTCCTACCAACTACAGATTTCACTTCTCCAAAACAACAGAAAACATTTTTGGTCCTTGTGTGTGTATGTGTGTGTGTGTGTGTGTGTGTGTGTGTGTATGCACACTCAAGGGTCTCTGCGTGTGTGTATACATCCATATATGTGTGTGTGTGTATGTATATATATATATGTATATACATATATATACACATATATATATACATATATATATACATATATATATATAAATTTCAACAGTGCTTCTCCGAAAAAAGGTCCATCTATAAATATAATTTTATTTACTTTATTTTAAAATTATCTGCCTCCCTGCAGGTATTACTTTTTGAAGGGGGTTAACCTGCTGAAGTTTTGCCAGAATGGTGACTGGCTGCGCTTGGGTTCGGTGAACTCAAAGACCTGTGACTGAGCGATGCCGTCGGGGACCAGGTACTGGCCCTGGTTTAACGGGTCCTGCGGTGGTGGGTAGGAAGGAGGAACTGATCGGGCAGAGTTGACACCTAGAGTAGATGGAAGATCAAAGGGAAAGGGTATAAGTTAAGTAGCAAGGGACTTCTCAAATTACCCAAGGATGACTTTGAGCAGAAAATTCAAGGCAGTCTGTTTTAGAGAGTGTGAACTAGAACTGAAAATCATCCAAGGGAAGAATTACATTCCTTAACAGACTTTGGAATGGTGTGGTGATTATTGCAACAAACATGCTTTCCCATCTACACAGTATCACAGAGAAACTTGGGTTATTTCCATCAGCCATTTTACAGATGAGTACACTGAGACCTGGAGGAAAACGTCATACCCAGGGTCACAAAGCAAGGGCTAGAACCCATATCCTTTGACTTCTCAGTTCAGAGCTCTTTCCAAGAGACCATAATACATTATGCAGGGCTTGGTCCTGCAAATAACCCAATGATCTCCATTTAACGTCAAACAACATTTTCTACCTCCTCCACTACCCCCCTGGAAGTGATAAAAGAGGCTTGTTACGAACTACTGACTTCAGGACAGATAATTGGGGGGAAATGTTTTTCTTTTTTTTTTTTTTAATTTTATTTTATTAAATTTATTGGGGTGACAATTGTTAGTAAAATTACATAGATTTCAGGTGTACAATTCTGTATTACATCATCTATAAATCCCATTGTGTGTTCATCACCCAGAGTCAGTTCTCCTTCCATCACCATATATTCGATCTCCCTTACCCTCATCTCCCACCCCCACCCCCCGCCCCCCTTACCCGAAATGTTTTTCTAAAAGCTAAGGTATGCGTGATCTAGTATTCTATATCAGGTTGAGAGTAACGAAACTGTATTTAATAGGAAAGTGATATTGGTAGTTGAGAGGGAAAACAAACTCACTACCAGAAGATATGATTCATGGAACACAAGGGAGACTTAGAATATATTTGTGACCTTTCAAAAGGAATGCTTCAATGACTTCTCAACTTTCATTAGGAGGGTTTGCAACCATAAAGCAAAATACACATGAATGGAGGATTGAGGGAACCAAGGGACCTAAATTTAAAGTTTAATCCTAATCTACATTCAGAACAGAATAGTCTGAGGCATATAACATATGACACAGAATGCAAGAAAGACCTCTCTGCTGCTCCCACGTACCTTCCTCATCTGCTGGCCAGTATCTAAAATTTCAACATTATAGCTTCTTTGTTTGATGACTTGATCCTATTACCCTGGAAGTAGTATCATATTAAGTCATCATCAGCCATTGGCACTTCAGTAGGAAGGAACTGTTTTTTCCCTAAAAGGCAGTATTTTTTGTTTTCTAGTTTTGTTGAGATATAACTGACAGACAATATTGTGTAAGTTCAAGGTGTGCAACGCGATGATTTGAAACATGTACGCGTATATACTGAGAAATGATTACCACAATAAGGTTAGCTAGTACATACGCCACCTCATATAATTACCTTTTTTGTGGTAAGAACATTTAAGAACTACTCTTTCTGATGTAATACAGAATTGTACACCTGAAATCTATGTAATTTTACTAACAATTGTCACCCCAATAAATTTAAAAAAAAAGAACTACTCTTTCAGCAACTCTCAAATATATGATGAGTATTGTTAACTACAGTCACTATACTGTACATTATATCCCCAGTACTTCTTCATGTTATAACTGGATGTTTGTTTCCTTTGACCAACATCTCCCCACTTCCTCTAACTCTAGCTTCTGGCAATCACGGATCTACTTTTTGTTTCTATAAGTTTGCGTTTTTTACATTCCTAATATAAGTGCGATCATATAGTATTTGTGTTTTACTATCTGACTTATTTGACTTAGCACAATGCCCTCAAGGTCCACAAATAGCAGGTATTCCTTCTTTTATGCCTGAATAGTATTCCACTGTGTGAGTATGTATGTATGCATGTATGTATGTATGTATGTATGTATGTATGTATGCACCACATTTATTTTATCCATTCATCTGCTGAAGGACAAGTAGGTTGTTTCCACATCTTAGCTATTGTGAATAATGCTGCAATGAACACATGAGAGTGCAGATATCTCTTCGAGATCCTGATTTCATTTCCTTCCTATATATACTCAGAAATGGGATTGCTAGATCAGATGGCAGTTCTAATTTTAATTTTTTGAGAACGCCTCATACTGTTTTCATAGTGGCCACACCATTTACATTCTCACCAATAGTGCACAAGGGTTCTCTTTTCTCCACATCCTCACGAGCACTTGTTATGTTGTCTTTTTGTTAATAGCCATTCCAATAGACATGAGGTGAGATCTCACCGTGATTTTGATTCCTGTTTCTCTGATAATCAGTGATGTTGAGGGCCTTTTCATGTATCTGCTGCCCATCTCTATGTCTTCTTTGGAAAAAATGTCTATTCAGGTCCTCTGCCCATTTTTTAATTGGACTACTTATTTGTTTTGTTTTCTTTGTTTATTTGCCATTGAGTTGTATGAGTTGGTTATACACTTTGAATTTTACTTTTTAAAATATTTTTCTTTTTTTACACTTTTATTAGTTTTAGGTGTATAACAGAGTGATTAGACATTTGTATAACTTATGAAATGATCACCTTGTTAAATCCAGTACCCATCTGATACCATTCGTAGTTATTACAATATTGACTGTATTCCCCATGCTATACTCTACATCCTCATGACTACTTTGTAACGACCCATTTGTACCTCTCAATGCCCCTCCCCTTTCACCCATCCCCCCAACTCCTCTCCCACTCTGGTAATCATCAAAATGCTTTCTGTATCTATGAGATTGTTTCTGTTTTAATTGTTCATTTATCCTGTTCTCTAGATTCCACATATAAATCATATAACATTTGTATTTCACTTCTGACATACTCCACTCAGCACAATACCCTCTAGATCCATCCAAATTGCAGCAGATAGCAAGATTTCATTCTTTTTTATGGCTGAATAATAGTCCATACTATATATATATATATATCCTTGTCTTTATCCATTCATCCATTGATGGACACTCGGGTTGACTCCCTATCTTGGCTATTGTAAATAATGCTGCAATGAACATATGGATGCATGTGTCCCTTCAAAGTATGTTTTGGGTTTCTTTGGATAAATATACTTTGAATTTTAATTCCTTATCAGATATATGCTTTGAAAATATTTCTCCTATCCCATGGGCTGTCTTTTCATTGTGTTGTTTCTTTTGCTGTAGTTTGATGCAGTCCCACTTGTTTATTTTTGTTTCTGTTGCTTGTGCTTTTGATGTCATATTCAAAAACTTGTTGCCAAGACTAATGTCAAGGACTATTTTCCTTATGTCTAGGAATTTTACAGTATTGGGTTTACAATTAAGTCTTTAATCCATTTTGAATTTTTGTGAATGGTGTAAGATAGAGGTCCAATACTTTTTTTTTGCATGTGACTATTCAATTTTACCAATACCATTTATAGAAGAGACTATCCTTTCCGTACTGAGTATTCTTGGTGTCCTGACAAATATTAGTTGACTATAAGTGTGGGTTTATAATTCTGTTCCATTGTTCTATATGTTTGTTGTTATGCCAGTACCATACTGTTTGATTATCATAGCTTTGTAATATAGTTTGAAATTGGGAAGCATGATGCTCCCAGCTTTGTTCTTCTTTCTCAGGATTGCTTTGGTTATTTGGAGTCTTTTGTGGTTACATACGAATTTTAAGATGGTTTTATCTACTTCTGTAAAAAATGCCATGGAATTTAAGAGGAATTTCATTGAATCTACAGATGGATTTGGGTAGTAAGGACATTTTCACAATATTAATGCTTATGATCCATGAACATTAAATATCTTTCCATTTATTTGTGTCTTCATCAATTTCTTTCATAAACATCTAATAGTTTTCATTGTACAGGTCTTTAACCTCCTTGGTTAAATTTATTTCCCAGTATTTAATTCTATTTTGTGCTATTGCAAATGGGATTTTCTCCATTTCTCTTTGGATGTTCATCGTTAGTGAAATCCATCTGATTTTTGTACATTGATTTTCTGTCCTGAAACATTACTGATTTCCTGTCTTATTCTAATGTTCTAACATTATCAATTCTTGAGAAAGTCTTTAGAGTTCTCACTACATAAAAATCATGCCATTTATAAACAGAGGTAATTTTACTTCTTTCTGACTTTTATTTTTCTTGCCTTATTGCTCTGGCTAGGACTTCTAGCACTATGTTGAATAGAAGTGGTGAGAGTTGGCACCCTTGTCTTGTTCCTGATCTTAGTGGAAAACCTTTCAACCTCTCACCATTGAATATTATTAGTGTTGGACCTGTCATATAAGGCATTGATTATACTGAGGTCCGTTCCTTGTAAACCCAATTTATTGAGAGTTTTTGTCATGAAAGGATGTTGATTTTTGTTAAATGGTTTTCCTGCATATACTAAGATGATCATGTGATTTTCATCCTTCATTTTTCAATGTGGTATATTACATTTGTTGATTTACACATGTTGAAACACCCTTGCACCCTAAAGATGAATCCCGCCTGAAAATGGTATACGATCCTTTTAATGTGCTGTTAAATTTAGTTTGCTAGTATTTTTTTTTAATTTTTTTTTATTAAATTTATTGGGGTGACAATTGTTAGTAAAAGTACATAGATTTCAGGTGTACAATTCTGTATTACATCATCTATAAATCCCATTGTGTGTTCATCACCCAGAGTCAGTTCTCCTTCCATCAAAGTTTGCTAGTATTTTTTGAGAATTTTTGCTTCTATATTTATCATGGTTATTGGCCTGTATTATCTTGTAGTGTCTCTATTTTCTTAGAGAAAATGTCTATCCAGGTCCTTTGTCCATTTTCCAAAAGGACTATTTGTGTATTTTTGTTTCTTTTAATTTTTTTGCTATTGAATAGTATGAGTTCCTATATATTTTGAATATTAATCCCTTATCAGATAGGTAGCTTGCAAATATTTTCTCCTATTTCATAGGTTCACTTTTCATTTTGTTGACTTTTGTTGTGCAGAAGCTTTCTAGTTTGATATAGTCCCACTTGTTTATTTTTTGCTTTTGTTGCTTTTGCCTTATATGTCACATCCAAAAATTCATTACCAAGCCCCATGTCAACAAGCGTTTCTCCTATGTTTTCTTAGAGCAATTGGGTGGTTTCAGGTCTTATATTGAAGTCTTTAATCCATTTTGTGTTAATTCTTGTGAGTGGTGTAAGATAGGGGTCTACTTTCATTCGTTTGCATGCGAATATCCAGTTTTTCCAGAACCACTTTGAACAGATTGTCCTTCTCATTGAGTATTCTTGGCTCCCTTGTCAAATATTAGTTGACTGTATATACATGAGTTTATTGCTGGGATCTAGATTCTCCTCCATTGGTCTATGTAACTATTTTTCCCAGTAGCATACTGTTTGAATACGAAGGCATTGTAATATAATTTGAAGTCAGGAAGTACGATGCTTCCAGCTTTGTTCTTTCTCAGGATTGCTTTGGCTATTCAAAATCTTTTATGTTTCCACAGTAACTTCAGGATTTTTTTTTCTATTTCTGTTAAAAATGCCATTGGAAACTTGATAAGGAATGAATTGAATCTATACATGGATTGGGGCATTGTGGACAATTTAACAATATTAATTCTTCCAATCCAGGAAAGCTTTCATTGTGTGTCTTCTTCAATTTATTTCATAAATGTCTTAGAGTTTTCAGTATACATGTATATCTTTCACCTCCTTGGTTAAATATATTCCTAAGAATTTTATCATTTTTCATACTATTATAGGTGGACTGTTTTATTTGTTTTTCAGAAAATTCATTGTTGGTGTATAAAAATGGTACTCAGTTTTGTAGGTTGTAATGCATCCTGCAACCTTATTGAATTCATTGATTAGATCTAACAATATTTTTGGTGGTGTCTTTAGGATTTTCTATATATAAAATCTTGCCATAGGCAAAAAGAATCAATTTCACTTCCGCCTTTCCGAGGTGTGACAATTAAGTTTGTGAACTAGCCACCAGGCATTTACATTGGAAGCACTGTACAAATAGTTCAGTGAGGTTTCCAAACATATTTATATTTTGGATATTAGCCCCTCATTAGAGGCATTGTTTCCAAAAGTCTTCCCCCATTCGGTCAGTTGCCTCTTTATTTTGTCAATGGCTTCTTTTGCTGTGCAGAAGCTTTTTAGTTTGATATACTTCCATTGATTTATTTTAGCTTTCACTTCCCTTCCCTTTGAGGTCAAATTTGTAAAATGCTCTTTGAGCCCAACGTCCACAAGTTTAGTACCTATGTTTTCTTCTATGCAGTTTATTGTTTCAGGTTTTATGTTTAGGTCTTTGATCCATTTTGAGTTAATTTTGGTACAAGGTGACAGATAGCAGTCTAGTTCATTGTTTTACCCATGGCTTTCCAATTCTCTCAGCACCATATATTGAAGAGGCTGTCCTTTCTCAATTCAATGTTTTCGGCTTCTTTGTCAAAAATTATCTGTCCATATTTATGTGGTTTTATTTCTGCATTCTCAATTCTATTCCATTGGTCTACATGTCTGTTTTTCTGCCAATACCATGCTGTTTTGATGATTGTAGCCATGTAGTACAAGCTAAAGTCAGGGAGTGTGATACCTCCAGTAATGTTCTTTTTTCTTAAGATTGCTTTGGTTATTCGGGGTCTTTTGTGGTTCCAAAAAAATCTGATGATTTTTTGTTCTACTTCTTTAAAAAATGCCATTGGGATTTTGATGGGATTGCATTAAATCTGTAAATTGCTTTGGGTAATATGGCCATTTTAACCATGTTGATTCTTCCAATCCATGAACACGAATGTCTTTCCATTTCTTTGTGTCTTCTTCAATTTCTTTTAAAAATGTCTTATACTTTTCAGTATATATGCCTTTCACATCCTTGGTTAAGTTTATTCTTAGGTATTTTATTCTTTTTGTCGGAATTGCAAAAGAAATTGTTATTTTTATCTCTTTTTTTGAGGTTTCATTGTTAGTATATAGGAATGCAATGGACTTTTGTACATTGATTTTGTAGCCGGCAACTTTACTGTCTTCATTTATTTTTTCTAATAGCTCTTTGGTGGAGTCTGTAGGGTTTTCTATACATAGCATCATGTCATCTGCAAAAAGTGACAATTTAACTTCTTTACCCCCAATTTGGATGCCTTTTATTTCTTTCTCTTGCCTGACTGCTCTGTCTAGGACTTCCAATACTACGTTGAAAAGCAGAGGTTGTAGGGGACAACCCTTTCGTGTTCCTGAACATAGAACAAAGGGCTTCACTTTTTTACCGTTAATTATGATATTAGCTGAGGGTTTGTCACATATGGCCTTTATCATGTTGAGGTATTTTCCTTCTATACACAGCTTATTAAGTGTTTTAATCATAAATGAATGTTGTATCTTGTCAAATGCTTTTTCTGCATCCATTGATATAATCATATGATTTTTGTCCTTTGTTTGATTTGATTGATTGATTTCCATATGTTGAACCATCCTTTTGCCTCTGGAATGAACCCCACTTGGTCGTGATATATAATCTTTTAATGCATTGTTGCATTTGATTTGCTAGAATTTAGTTTAGGATTTTTTGCATCTGTATTCATCAGAGCTATTGGTCTGTAGTTTTCTTTTTTGTGCTCTCCCTAACAGGCTTTGGTATCAGGGTACTATTGGCCTCATAAATTGAGTTAGGGAGTACTGCCTCTTCTTCAATATTTTTGGAAGACTTTGAATAGCACAGGTATTAGATCCTCTTTGAAGGTTTGGTAGAATTCACTAATGAAGCCATCTGATCTCAGACTTTTCCTCCTGAAAAGGTTGCAAATGACTGATTCAATTTCCTTACCGGTGATGGGTCAATTTAGATTTTCCAATTATTCATGATTCAGCCTAGGAAGGACATATGTTTCTAAGAACTTGTCCATTTCTTCTAGGTTATTGAATTTGGTGGCATATCATCCTTCGTAGTATTCTTGGATGATTCTTTGTATTTCTGTGGCATCCGTAGTAACTTCCCCTCTTTCATTTCTGAATTTGTTTATTTGTGACTTTTCTCTTTTTATCTTAGTGAGTCCAGCCAAGTGTTTGTCAATTTTGTTATCTTTCCAAAGAACCAGCTCTTTGTTGCATTAATTTTTCTATTGTCTTGTTTTTTCTCTATTTCATTGAGTTCTGCCCTGATTTTTATTATTTCCTTCCTTCTGCTGACTTTGGGTTTCCTTTGTTATTCTTTTTCTAGTTCTTTAAGGTGTCACGTGAGGTTATTTATCTCAGATTTTTCTTCATTCTTGAGATAGGCCTGTAATTATATAAATTTCCCTCTTAAAACTACCTTTGCTCCATCTCAAAAATTTGTAGGATGTATGTTCATTCTCATTTGTTTCTATGTATCTTTTGATCTCTCCTCTTATTTCTTCTTTGACCCAGTTGTTCTTTAAAAGTATGTTTCTTAATCTCCACATATTTGTGGTTTTTCCTGCTTTCTTCTTGCAGTTGATACCCAATTAAAATCCTAGTCATCAGAGAATGTGCTTGGGATGATTTGAATCTTCTTCAATTTGCTGAGGCTAGTTTTAAGTCCCAACATATGGTCTATCCTTGAGAATGTTCCATATACAATAGAAAAGAATGTATAGGCAGATGTTATAGGATGAAGTGCTCTATACATGTCAATTATGTATATTTCATCTAATTTGTCATTTAGGGCTGCTATTTCATTATTTATTTTCTGTTTTAATGATCTATCCATAGCTGTCAATGATGTGTTTAGGTTCCCTACTATAATTGTGTTTTTGTCAGTTTCTCCCTTTAGTTCTGTTACTATTTGCTTATATTTCGGTGCTCCCTGATTGGGGGCATAAATATTGAAGACTGTTATGTCTTCTTGTTGTAAAGTCTCCTTTATCATAATGAGATGTCCATCATTATCTCTTGTTGCCATTTTTATCCTGAACTCTGTTTCATCTGATAGCAGTATGGGTACACCTGATTTTCTCTGAATACTTTTTTCTTGGAGTGTCAGTTTCCACCCTTTGACTTTGAATATATGTTTGTTCTTATAGCTGAGATGTGTCTCTTGGAGGCAGCATATGGTTGGGCTTAGTTTTTTGATCCAATCTACTACTCTGTGCCTTTTTATTGATGAGTTCAGTCCATTTACATTTAGGGTGATTATTGATATATGAGAATTTCCAATCATTCTAGCTCTGGTTTTCTGGTAGGATGGTGTCTCCATTGTTTCTTTGCCTTTTTGTCGCTGTTTATTATTTCAGCATGGTGGTATTCCATCATATTTCCCTCTGTTTCTTCTTTTTTATGTTATATATTCAGTTCTGGATTTTTTGAGGGGTTACCATTCAGTTTGTGTAAAAGAAAGTTTGATATTTAGAATATTCTATTTTCTTCAGTATGCTTACTTTCTCAATTCCCTTGTGACAGTTCAGACCTTTACTCTCCCTGCTTTTATGTTTTTGTTGTCACAAATTATCCCTATTTATGCTGTGAATTGATTTCTGTGCTGCAGTAGGAAGTTGTCTTTTTCCTCTGCTATTGTTTTTTGTTTCCTTCTTTACCCTGTACGTTATGTATAAGTGTATAGTGTCCTATTTGGTGTAGGGGTTGCTATTTCCTGCTTCTGTCTGTTCATAATACTACTCATGGTTTGGTATTCTTTTGCTTTTTTGTTTCTGGTCGAATAGCCTCCTTCAGTATTTCTTGTAGTGCAGGTCGTGTGCTAGAATATTCCCTCAGCTTCTGTATCTCTGGAAAGGTCTTTATTCTTCCTTCATATATAAAGGATATCTCTGCTGGATATATTATTCTTGGCCCATAATTTCTCTCTTTCCATAATTTCAATATGTGATTCCACTCCCTTCTTCTTTGTAGAGTTTGTGCTAAGAAATCTGATAATCTAATAGACTTTCCTTTGTAGGTTACAGTCTTCTTTTCCCTGGCTGTCTTGAGGATTCTTTCTTTGTCTTTAATTTTTTGACATCTTCAATACAATGTGACTTGTAGAAGGCTTGTTGGGATTGAGGTAATTAGGTGTTCTATTTACTTCTTCAATTCAAGGATCCAGTTCTTGCCACAAATTTGGGAAGTTCTCGTTGACTATTTGTTTGAATATACTCTCTGTTCCCTTCTCCCTTTCTTCTTCTTCTGCTATGCCCATAATTTTTATATTGCTCTTTCTGATGGAGTCAAAAAGTTCTTGTAGAGTTCTTTCACATCTTTTAACTCTCAAGTCTCTCTCTTCTTCCATCCGTGTCATTTCCAGATTTCTATCTTCAATGTCACTAATTCTTTCCTCCATCTGGTCAACTCTACTATCCTAAGCTGGCTATTTCATTCTTCTTTTCTTTTATTGAGTTCTTAATCTCCAGAAACTCTATTTGGTTCTTCTTTAAAATTTCAATCTCTTTGGATAAATATTCATTTTGTTCTTTGATTGTGTTTCTGAGTTCACTGAACTGGCTAGCTATGTTTTCTTGTATTTTGTTGAGTTTTTTCAGAACTGCTATCTTGAATTCTTTGTCATTTAAGTCACATATTTCCATGTCTTTAAGTTCATTTTCTGGAGACTTTTCATTTTCTTCCTTAGCTGCCTTGTTACCTTGGTTATTCATGGCAATTAATGAATTATTATTTCCAGGCATCTACAGGACTGGGTTCTGCAACAGGTTGATAGGAAGAGGTTCTTCTTTTGTTTTCC
Organism: Rhinolophus sinicus; assembly: GCF_057876585.1. Classification (NCBI taxonomy): domain Eukaryota; kingdom Metazoa; phylum Chordata; class Mammalia; order Chiroptera; family Rhinolophidae; genus Rhinolophus; species Rhinolophus sinicus. The sequence goes on along the minus strand of NC_142518.1, from coordinate 44,427,344 downwards.
AGTAGGTGTTGGTAGAATGGTTTATTTTCTCTCTGACTGCAGCCTTTCATTCTCTCTCATGCTGTAGTGTTACATTTTCTCTACACTGTTCTGGCTTCTCACACAATGAGGGGATTCCCTGGAATGCGAACTTCTCCTCTGTGAGCAGGTTGCCTGGGTCACAGGGCATCGCTTCCATGGGGGGATGTGGACAGCTTCTGAAGTTCCAAAGCTCTTCCTGCACCAGTTTGAGAGCCTATGCGTTTCAGCGGCTCTGTTTACTCCTCCGGGGATCCATCCAGATAGGTGAGGACAGGGGCAGGGTGGATTGTGAGAGGTGGTCTAGAGCAACGGCAGCAACCACCAGCACAGCCAGTGCTGCACCCAAGTCTCCCTCCCCTTCACCGGAACTAGTTAAGCTGCCAGTGTGGGCAGTGCAGTAGCAAGCTGCAGTTCTCAGAACTGCAAATATTCTGTTCTTTTGATCTGACACTGCTACTGTTCTGCTTCTAGCCTTGGGAGGGTCGAGGTGGGGAGATCTTTGGAGGGTGAGAGGGGTCGGCTAGGCTCCACGGCTATGCCTTATGTTCCTTGCTTGGCAGTGAGGTCTTAAACTGCTGTTTTCACCCTTCTTCCCTCAGTCTTTGCTCCGAGGTCTCTGCTGTGAGCGCTGGGTTTAGCTGTGTTATATGCTGATCCCTCAGGTGGGACTGTGGGCCATAAGCAAAGCACTAGCAGTCCAAATTCTTCCCTTTCCTTTGACTGCAATAGCTCCGTAATACAGGGAGCTAGAAGCTCTGAGCTCCAGTCTGCATCCTGTGCCCACGCAGCCTGCATCTCCACACTTCCCCCTTCCCTCTCCCCTGCTCACCCTATTTGCCCACCTTTAGATGATTTCAGTTGTGCGTCTCTTAGTCTTACCTGTGTGCTGTGCAGGGAGTCCTTTGTGGAATTATAGCTGTTCAATTTGTTGCAAATTCCAGGGGAAATTTCAAGAGGCTCACTTCACGCCACCATTTTTATGATGTAATCCTCCAGATTTTTTTATTTCTTTATGATTCTGTTTTGGTACACTGTATGTTTCTTGGAATTTATGCATTTCTTCTATGTTATCCAATTTGATGTGTATAATTGTTCTTAATATTATAATTATTTTTATTTCTGTGATATCATTTCTAATATCTTCTTTAATTTCTCATGTTTTTTGTTTGTTTGTTTGTTTTTGAGTCTTTCTTTCTTAATCCAGCTAAAGGTTTGTCAGTCTTGTTTATCTTTTCAAAAAGCTGGCTCTTAATTTCATTGACATTTTCTAATTTTTTTGTTCTCTGTTTTGTTTACTTCTACTCTGATTGTTATTTCCTCTTTTTCTGCTAAATTTGAGCTTATTCTTTTTTCTTTTTTCTTGAGGTGTAGAGTTAGGTTGATTATTTGAAATTGTTTCTTTTTCAGTGTAGGTATTTATAGCTATAAACTTTCCTGCTAAAACGGCGTTTGCTGCATCCCATAACTTTTGGTATATTGTGTTTACATTTTCATTCATCTCATGATAATTTTTTGTTCACCTTTTGATTTCTTCTTTGACCCATTGGGTCATTTCTGAAGGACAACTTTCCTGGGTACAGTATTCCTCGTTGGCAGTTTTGTCTTTCACACTTTGAATATGTCATTTCACTCTCCTGGTCTGCTAGGTTCCTGCTGAGAAATCTGCTCATAGCCTTATGTGGGTATGTAAGGATTTTTGTCTCACTAATCTTAACCTTCTTCAGAGATTCTATCTTTCCCTGCACCAATGAGCTATCTTTGGACATAACTACCTTACACTATTCATTCCTAAGCTTTAAACTATTAAGGCCATTTGCCACCTGTCATCAGAGACACCTGAGACCCAGACACTCCCCATTACCTCAAGAGAACTTCAGCAGGGCAATAAGCCTACAAATATGCAAGCACATAGCCTATGGCTTCCCAGTCTCATAAAGAGAGTGAGTGGGGCTGGGGGTAGCTAGTGGTGATTAAAGGCAGCTTTACCTTTTTGTTTAGAGACTTTTCTCACAGTCATTGCAGCCTGCCTCTTCTGGTTTTCAGAAATTTCAAATCCTATAAACATAAAAACACATGATTTTGTTAAGATAAACATAGACCTTTATTAAATGTATACATTAGTACAATATTTCTGGAAGAGTAATTTTGGCAACACATATCCAAAGTCTTGAAAACTGAAAAAGAAATGCAGCAAGAAGCTTGGACAAAGATTTAGCTACAAAGATGCATTTCACAGTACAGAGGGTCAAAGAAAAGTGAGAACATGATTTAAGAGGCTCTTAAATGGAGAATGGTTGAATAAAGAATGGTGTAAAGTGGAAAAATATTTCTCAATCAAAAGAAGAAATCCAAAGAAAAGTAAATAATGAGTAAAAAGATAAGCGATTACAACAGGAAATATTTACAGAGATAATAGAAGTCTCAGAAGGAAGGAAAAAATCAAATGGCAAAAAGTAATTAATGAAATAACAGAAACATCAGTGTGATTTTTTGCCCATTTTTAATTGAGTTACTTGATTTCTTGCTATTGAGTTGTAGGAGGTCCTTATATATTTTGGAAATTAACCTCTTATCAGGTATATGGTTTGAAATAGTTTCTCCCATTCCACAGGTTGCATTTCTGTCCTTTTGATTATTTCCTTTGCTGTGTAGAAGTATTTTAGTTTTATATAGTCCCACTTGTCTATTTTTGCTTTGTTCCAATATTTCTGGTATCATATTCAAGAAATCCTGGCCAAGACCAATGTCAAAAAGCCTTTACCCTATATTTTCTACTAGGACATTTATAGTTTCAGGTCATATATTTAAGTCTTCAATCCATCGAGTTGATTTTCACATATGTTGTAAGGTAGGAGTCTAATTTCATTCTTTTCTGTGTTAACATCCAATTTTCCCAGCACCATTTTTTGAAGAAACCATCTTTTCTTAATTGTGTATTCTTGGCACCCGTGTTGAAGACATGTTGACTGCATATATGTGGGTTTATTTCTGGGCTCTTCATTCTATTCTCCTGGTTTACATATCTGTCTTTATGACAGTACCATACTCTTTTAATTATTGTAGCTTTGTAAAATATTTTGAATCAGGAAGTGTGATGCTTCCAGCTTTATTCTTCTCTCTTGGATATCTTTAGCTATTATGGGTCCTTTGTTGTTTTACATGAATTTTAGGATTGTCTTTTCTATCTCCATTAAAGAATGTCATTGGAGTTTTAATAGGTTCGCACTGAATCTGTAAATTGCTTTGGGTAGAATGGACATTTTAACAATATTAAGTCTTCCAATCTATGAACACAGAATGTCTTTCTATTTATTTTGTCTTCTTTAATTTCTTTCAACAATGTTTTGCAGTTTTCAGTGTATAAGCCTTTCACCTCCTTGGTTAATTTATTCCTGAGTGTTGTATTCCTTTTTATGTGATTGTAAATGGGATTGTTTACTAATCTCCTTTTCAGATAGTTTGTTGTTAGTGTATAGAAACACAACTGACTTTTATATGTTGATTTTTTATCCTGCAACTTTGCTAACTTCATTTATTACTTGTAAGAGCTTTTTGTGGAGTCTTTACAGTTTTCTATATATAAGATGATATCCTCTTCAAAAAGAATAATTTTACTTCTTTCTTTCTGATTTGGATGTCTTTTATTTGGTTCCTTGCCTAATTTCTCTGCCTAGTACGCCCACTACTATGTTCAATAGAAGTGGTAAAAGTAGGCATCATTATCTTCTTCCTACTCTTAAAGAAAAAGCTTCCAGTTTTTCCCCCTTTGAATATGATATTAGCTATGGGCCTTCATATATAGCTTTTATTGTGTTGAGGTAAATTCCTTCTAAACCTACTTTGCTGTGAGTTTTTATCATGAAAGGGTGATGAGTTTTTGTCAAATGCTTTTTCGGCATCTATAGAGATGATTGTGTGATTTTCAGCCTTCATTTTGTTAATGTGGTGTATCACACTAGTTGATTTGCATACATTGAAGCATCCTTGCATCCCAGGGATAAATCCCACTTGGTCATGGTGTATGATCCTTTTTTGCTGCTGAAATCTGTTTTCTACTGGTTTACTGAGCATTTTTCCATTATGTTCATTAGGGATATTAGCCTGTAGTTTTCTTTCCTTGTAGTGGAAGACTTAATATTATTAAAATGTCCATTCTACCCAAAGCAACCTATAGATTCAATGTAATCCTATTAAAACTCCAATGGCATTTTTATAGAAACGGAAATCCCAACCCTAAAATTCAGAAGGAACCACGAAAGGCCCATAGCAGCTAAAGCAATCTTGAGCAAAAAGAACAAAGCTGGAGGCATCACACTTCTTGATTCAAAACATTCAAAGCTACAGTAATTCAAACAGTATGAGACTGGCATAAAGACAGATGTACAGACCAAAAGAATTGGACAGAGAGCCCAGAAATAAACTCACACATATACAGTTAAACAAGAGTGCCAAGAATACACAATTAGGAAAGGAGTTTTCTCAACAAATGGTGCTGGAAAAATTGGATATCCACATGCAAAAGAATGAAATTGACCTCCTCCCACTTTATACCATACATGAAAATCAATTCAAAGTGGACTGAAGACTTAAATGTATGACCTGAAACTGTAAAAGTCGTAGAAGAAAACACATGGGAAAAGCTTCTTGACATTGGTCATGGTAGTGATTTCTTCAATCTGACACCAAAAGCACAGACAACAAAGCAAAGCAGACAAGTGGGACTACATCAAATTTAAATGCTTCTGCACACAAAAAAGAAAGAAACAGAATGAATTGGCCACCTATGGAATTGGAGAAAATATATTTGCAAACCATATATCTGATAATGAGCTAATTTCCACATATAAGGAACTTCTATGTGGAACACTCAATAGCAAAACAAAACAGACAAACAACCAACAACAACAAATAAAAAAGGGGTGGCAAATGACTTGCATAGGCACATCTTCAAAGAAGACAAACACATGGCCAATAAGTATGTAAAGATTCTCAACATCGTTAATGATTAGGGAAATGCAAATCTAAACCACAAGAAGATACCACCTCCCTCTTGTTTGGATAGCTATTATCAAAGAACAAAAAATAATAAGTATTGGCAAGGATATGGAGAAACTGGAACCATAGTATACTTGGGAATTAAAATGATGCAGTCACTATTGAAAACAGTATGGAGGGTCCTCATAAAATTACAAAAAAATACCTCTGGGTATATATCCAAAATAACTGAAATCAGGATCTAGAAGAGATATCTGTACTCTCATGTTGATTGCAGTATTATTCCGAATAGCCAAGACGTAAAAACAATCTAAATGTTCATCAACAGATGAGTGGATTAAAAATGTGGTATATACATACAATGGAATATTACTCAGGCCTAAAAAGGAAGGGAATTCTGCCATATGTGACAACATGGGTGAATCTGAAGAACATTATGTTAAGTGAAATATGGCAGTCACAGAAGGACAAATATGGCAAGATTCTGCTTGTATGAGTTATCTAAACTAAATATGAGGTCAAGCTCAGCGATACACAGAGCAGAATGGTGATTCCCAGGCTGGAGAGAGAGGAAAATGGGGAGTTGCTGTTCAATAAGTATAAAGTCCATTTATACAAGACATGAATGAGTTCTAGAGATTTGCTGTACAACATTGATCCTATCATTTATGCTATTATATTGTGCACTTAAAATTGGTTTAGAGCATAGAGCTCATAGTAATTCTTTTTACCACTTAAAAAACAAGTAGGGCTGAGATCTCCCCCCAAGAGAGAAGAAACTCTACCTCATAGTTTCAGCCCATGTACGTGGAGTTTCATCCTTCTCATGGTCTTCCTGCCTGTAGATGACAGCTTTGGCCTATGCCCATGAGTTCAAGCCTGCCCATGTCTGCCATTCCTGACTGCCTGCCTTACAATTTTGGAGTTGCTTTGCCAGGCTTCATGATCACATAAGTCAATTCCTTGTAATACATCTCTTAATAGTGATACATCTCCTATTGGTTATGCTTCTCTAGTTGAACCCTGACTGATAGAAAGAGTTATAATTCAATTTTATATTGTTCACCTAGGGAATATAGTCAATAATATTGTAATAAATATGTATGGTGCCAGATTGGTACTAGACTTATCGGGGGGATCACTTCGTAAGTTATATAAATGTCTAACTACTATCCTGTAAAACTGAAACTAATATAACATTGAATGTCAACTGTAATTGAAAAATAAAAAAGCAAGTTACAAAGTAATATGTATAATGCTGTAAACAAACGTTTACAGTCTGATGTGTGTATATACATTTATATGAGCATAAGTATGTAAAAAGGCACACCAAGTTAATACTGATTATCTCACATAGCACAGGAATGACAGAGAAGGAAAAAGACTGCTAAACTTTATTACGTTTTCATATGTTTCAATGGTTATTATGACCATGTATTTATTTTATAATTAAAAAGTAGAAATAAAATACAAAAAATTATCTTAAATCCATATGATAACCATAAAATGATTAAAATGTTAAATTATTTAGGGAAATGCTAATGATGTCATTTTAAGTGAAAAATAAGGATATAAAATCGTATCTATCCATCATGGAGAGACAGGGGTTGGGGTAGACCAAAAGATTCAAACCCCCTAGTTTTTTATTTATTATGGAAACAAAAGATAGGGAAAATATATTAAAATATTTATAAAATTTAGCTTTGGGTGATATATTAATGTATGATTTTAATTTTTTTCTTATATTTTTTAACCTACAAATGAAAGCCTACAATGAAAGTGATTACTTTTATAATCAGAAAAATAAAATAAAAAACTTATTTTTTTAAAGATGAACATAGGCCTGTCAGGAAATAACTTCTGGACTTCTGGAAGCTTTTCCATTAGAAGCAGATTTTCAAAGTTTCATGTTATCAGGGCATTGTGTTTGAGATATCATGTTGTAACTAGAGGGAATGGTAGGGAATCTTCTAGTTGATCTAAAGGCTTTAGAAAGCACACTAAGACAATTCCTTTAATAGCTCTAACAACCTAGGCAGTGTCACAGGCTGCTACAGCCTACTATTGAGAGAAGCAGCCAGTAGTATCCCTGTACCACTGTACATCATATGCCAATTCAGTGCCCATATGCTTAAAGCAATTTGACTACAATGTGAATTATCAATGTGCGTTCTACCCCAAACCTGAGGAGACCAGGTTTAGACTAAGCAGTGTCTTTCTGATTATCCTTCCTTGCCTCTGGACCATTTCAAACCCCAACACTGAAAAATAGGAGAATCCATTTGTACCAGGACTCAGTGGGTAGTGCCATTTTTCTAGAGGCAGTTTTTATCAACTTGAGCATACAGATATTTTAAGGTCAAGTCTAATCCCATGAGGAGCAAGGCAAAAACGGAAACTGTTTCCTCAGGTAACTACAAAACTTGGCTGTTTGTATTTTTATACCAGAAGCAAAGGACAATGGGCAAGAGACCTGACAGCACTTTGTAAAGCACAAAGCTACATCCAATGGCACCTAAATCCCACAGTTGGGGAAGCAGCATAAAAAATATCTCTACCAGCTATATCCTCTCTAGAAAAGGGAACCTCATTCAAGCCAAAGAGTATGGTTTAGTGTGAATGGAAAGTGGTTATGGTTTTGGACCCTGATATATTTTCTATAATCTACTTAAAATACTTTCATTCAGAAAGTGTGATATACACATATACATTCATTTTAATCTATACTCTAGGAGTATTTAATTAACATTTGAAGTGCCCTAATCAGGAATATACACTTAACAGGTGATTTGTTAACATATTAAACACCCAGAAATCTTTACTCTAGAGGTCATTGCTACCAACAATTCAGTCATCTTAACGCATGAGGCCTAATTAGCCTAACGCAAGTTAAAAATGAACTTTCATTGGTAAAATGAATGTTATTCAAAATGTGCACTGGCCACAAATGTCTTACAGCCACCTTAGCCCTCCCAAAAACTGGGTTTAAGAATCCAGTGAGTCCTATGGCCTATATCCTTCAGAAGGAAGCCTAAAACTTGACATTGAAAACAGATGCTATGTCTTGAAACTCAACAGAAGATTCTGTCACCAAATTCTGACTAAAAAGTTAGCTAAATCCTGTAGCTATAATATTACCAAATCTGCCTTGACTAACCTTTTCACAGAAGATGTTGGCATATATCTAAGTACAGCTGGGACTGCACTGAGATCACAGAATCGGTTGTATGACTGCTTTTGTGTTTGCATGCTAATAAATGTTCATATGTTTGAGGGAATCGAACCTGAGGTTTATTTTCAGTGTAATAGTCTTGTCTAATAATGAGACTGTATGGGGAGGCCAACCTATAACTGTCACTTAACCCTGACTAATGGAAACTACTGGTATCTACCATAAAGAACCTAATAATAGGGAACCAAGAAAGTAAATTGAAATCTCCCTTCCACCTCTAAAAAAATGAAAACTAATTCAAATCCTCTATATTCTTCTTTCTCCTCTCAGGTCACTTACCAATTTTTTCATCTTCCTGTACCATTTTCCTCTCTTCTCTGAAAGCCCTGAGCCAGCGTATCTTCTCCTCTAGCTTCTTGGCAAAGAACAGATGTACCTCCTCAGTCTCCTTGTTGTGAAGCTTAAAGGCATTCTTCATGCTGACATTAAAGTCATCATCTCTGCCATCTTCAATGTCAACTACCTCATATTTATCCATGTCAATGCGGCCTTTGTAATATAGGATGTCTCTCCGAATGAGGTCCTAGGTAGGAAGGAAAAGAAGGCTTTTTATTAAAGGTTTGTGGAGAGTTGGTACCAGAACAGTTGGCACATGGGCACAGGAGGACACTAACACTTAACACTACCACTGTTTTGGAATATCAATGGGAATTGGTTTGGTGTAAATTGGGGCAGGTTAGCTTAGCAGTATGACAGTGACAGGTTGGTTAACTAAACGCTCTTAGAGAAAGCCTCTGTCATACACCAGAAGCTCTGTCTCAGACCCCAACATCGTTCCTTCTATGTGGTTGCAAGATTGCTGATGGAAAACAGGAAGTAGTAAACCACACAAGCACTGCTAGAAAAGGTTTTTCTTATTCCAAAATATTTGCAAACCTTCCAGACATATCATATGAGCTGGCTTGATTACCTAAAGACACTGAGGAATTCCAGCAGGCCAGTGCATATCAGAGGCAGGATGAACAGTAAGAATAGCTAAGTGGACACAGGCTGTTGGCCAGGAAGGATTACCTGGGGAGGGTGAAACACTTAAGTCTCTGGGGATTTTTTGGATCAGGCTTAGTCTAGCAGGAGAAACGGGGGTAAAAGTGAACAAAGAGTTTCATATATCAACATGGATGAACTCACAAATCTTATTGTGAGAGAAAATAAAAGTTGTAGATGGATACAAAGAGTATATTGACTATCTGTTGTTATCATTGTTGTTTTGCTCCTGGTTGCATAGAATTGGATTAATCTCAGTCCATGAAACACTCATCATCAGTCCATGCATGGTGCTCTTATTTCTCTACTGATTTACTTACTTACTTTTAATAATGTATTAAGTTTTGGTGAACCCACCACCCAATCCAAAAGCTACGATGCCAAAGCGATCTCGATCTTAAATCCAATGATTATCATTCCCCTGGTTTCCTTTCTGTATAGTTTTATCTCATCTATATCTAGTCCACTTATATAAGGTTTAAAAACATACAAAGCATTGCCACAGAATGTTTAGGTATACATACACAGGTACGAAAACGATAAAAATAATATATGACAATGATGCATGTCAAATTCAAGAGAGTACAGAGAAGAACATGGGGAGAGGCGGGGAAGGAAGAGAAGAAGCAGAGAGTGAGAGGAGGAAGATTATTTGTAAAGTAATTACCAGGGGTGCCAAAAAAATGTATGTAAGTGGACACTTTGGTTAACGTTGCTCAAGCAGTAGTTCGCTGTAATCAGAAGTGTCTGCATGCTGATGGTAAAGAGTTTGAGCACCTCTTGTAATTGCAGAAGTCAAATGTGACTTGTATTCATCTTTTGTTATGGGTATATATTAAGTATTACAACTTTAATACAGTTTTCCTTTCTTAAAATGTATATACATTTTTTTCTGGACTTCTTAAAATAAGTCCATGGGTGCTCATTACATTATTTTTATATCTTTTTGAATGTCAAATATTTCATAAGTTAAAAAAAGAAAAACTGAGGGATAGATGAAATGACCACTGGGCCTATGGAATGTAAGGTCTGATAAGTATTTCTCAGAGTGGCCTTTCAGCCCCTCCTCCTCTCAGTACTGCCCTAAACTTCCCCTAAGAGAACACCTAACATAGGGGCATGTGAGGCTGAGTCTGGCCAAAGAGGGCCCCAGTGAGCCCTGTCATAACAGATGTCCTCTATTGGGAGTAGCAGGAGCCCTTTCTGGCCAACTGTCCCTTCTCTCTGCTTGTATTTGGCCTTTTAGACAATCTGATACAGTCAGAAATGCTCATTAAATTTTACTAATATTATATGATTTGGTTAAACTATTCCCATTATCTCAAATTGCCTGACACACCTTAATTCTCAGCTACAGGCTACCTGCAAAGGATTTGCCTTTTGCCACCCACATTCCCAATCCTAACTCTTCACACTGTGTGGTAAACTGGGCTTTTCAGTGGTGCTGGGGAAGGCTGCACTTAAGGATTTGTCAATCTTGCAGCTTCAGGCTGGAAAATACAGATGTTGTTGAGTTGCTTTGCAAAAAATAACTACCGTGTTTCTCTGAAAATAAAACCTAGCCGGATCATCAGCTCTAATGCATCTTTCGGAGCAAAAATTAATATAAGACCCAGTCTTACATTATATTATATAAGACCCGGTATTAACACTTTATATTGCATTACATTACATTACATTATATCAGACCCAGTATTATATTATATTAAAATAAGACTGGGTCTTATATTAATTTTTGCTCCAAAAGACGCATTAGAGCTGATGGTCTGGCTAGGTCTTATTTTCAGGGAAACATGGTATTACATTGTTCTTTTTCCTCTCATAATGATCATGCACATAAATAGGCTGTGAGTACAGATAGGATCTGATCTGATGGGTGCTCCTGGCACCAAGTTCACAGGAGAGGAAGAGGTCAGCTATACAGAGTGGGCCAGTGTTGCTTCAAGCCTATTGTGGAGCCAGGGTTCCTTTTACCATGCTCAAAATCGACAGGCTCATTTCTGGCCAAAAGAACAGGGTGGCTCCTATGCACGGACTTCCACATCTTCAGAACACTTTGAGAGGCATGTGCACAAAAAGTGGGTCCTGATGGCTAATCTAACTACAAAAGCAGGACAAGCTGAGGAGAATGGATCAATGTAGTCTAGGTTGATCTCGTAAAAGCTTGAAACCTGCCTTACAATACATAATACAATTAATTACACATAGACCTAGGAATCCAGGTCTGGACCACACAGCTAATAGGTGGGTGCCCACCAGGCTAGAACACAGGCAGCCTCAACCTCCCTATATTCCTACTTTCAGCCTCCAGCTTCCTTTCCCTCTGAGTTGGAATTTCATAATCATTGTTATCCTTCAAAATCTTTGCTGGTTTCCAAAAATGGAAAGGATGTACACGATCTTGGAGCTAAATTAAAAGTGTCAACTGAATCTCCTATTGTTTCTTTGGGTATTTAAGGATACCAAGCAACTAGACAGAATTCTAGCTCTGTAGCAGGGGAAGAGGGTGAGAGATGTGTCATTAAAATTCTCCCTTTTCCTGCTCTTTCTGCCTCCCCAGAGGGTTGAATATGAGTTTCTAGGCACCAGATTAGCTATAGAGTCAAGTGTAAGGATGTGATAGGAATGATTAAGAATGACCCACTGTTCAGAAAATCCACTCAGAAAGGGTAGCTAAGGCCACAAAGTAGCATGGAACAGTGGAAAGAGTGAAGAATCCAAAGCCCTGAGTTTGAGTCCTAGCTGCTTAACCTACTAGCTCTGTGGTCTTGGGCAAGCCACTTAATCTCTCCGAGCCTTAATTTCCTCATCTGTGAAATTAGGAGAGTCATCCTTACCTTGCAAAATGATTGTAAAGCTCAAATCTAAACATGCAATCACCATGCCATGAGGCCATTATTCTCTGATAAATATGGTGCTGAGCTTTCTTGCTCCCAGAACAATGTTTTGTAGTGCTTTAAAACACCTTTTGATGAATTTAAAAATCTCACTGCTTCTTTCAAAGTAAGTTAAATATTGTGCCTGAAAATAAATCAAAGCAACGGTAACACTGAATATTTAAAAATTTACATAGCTACCCCACTATCTCTGGAAATCCCATACACCTTTCAGTATAGATCTATACTTAGGCTTGCATCATTATCTCCTCCCTGCCTCAGCGATGCCTCCTATTCCAATACTTCTAGCTTTCAAGGTCAAATTCACACATTCTTCCTCCCCAAAGAAGCCTTCCCTGACTGCACCTTCTGGCTCTTCATTGTGGTTTCCCTTTTCTGAATGCTAGCACCGACTATACACCCTTATATAACTGACACTCAGCCACCACACTGCTGAGCTGCATTAGTTCTGTTCCACAGCTTTTAGTGCCATTTACTCTGCACCAGTACCTTCTTTGGTCTGCCTCACTCAGGGATTGTCCAGGGAAGGACAGCAGACAAAGCCTCAGAAGTTTCTCTGCTCAGCTTCTGCCCGTGGCAAGGAATCAAAGCTTTCTGAGCCCTGGTTGCCTGTGGTCCTATTGGGACCAGGCTGCCCACATGCCACTTGTTAATGGTGGACTGAATGCTTTCATAGGAACATGGTAAATAGGTGTTCACCACAGATGCTATCTAGGTCACTACAAGTTCCCTGCCTTATTGGAGTTGTCTCTGATAGTATGCCAACCTTCCTCCTTTTCCCTTCCACTCGTCCAAAATGAAGGATATGAAGGGAGTTAGTGCTTCTCCAGGAGGGCCCTGTTGGTCTGCAGACAAGCATCCTGGCCCTAGCCATGACTCCAGTAAGAAGCTGACCTGTCCATAACATTACATACTTGGGAGCTGTTTGATTTTGGCCTCACTGGGTTTTCATGGGGTTTAGTGAGACACTGTAGGACATTTTGTACAAATGACAGATGCTGCAATACGGGAATGCAACTGGGAATGTTCAGAATTGCAGTCTGCCTCACTTGCTTGTCATTAAGGTCCTCCCTACCTTTTAAGATGGGGCCCTATTACCTTCTAGCCTGGGTCACCCTGGTTTTCTCTCTAGATCTTGGGGAAGGCACATGAGGCTGGGAATGGATTTATCTTTCTCATTATTGTATTCCAGTATCTAGAGAACATACTAACAAAATAATAACAACTATGCAACAGTGAATACTTGACCAGCATAAATTATGTGCCAGACACTATTCTAAATATTTTGCATTTTCCCCCAGCTTTCGTGAGGTATAATTGACAAAGATTGCATATATTTAAGGTGTACAACATGATGTTTTGATTTACAAATATATTGTGAAATGGTTACCACTTCAAGCTAATTAACATATTAATCACATCACATAGTTACCTTTTCTGTGATGAGAAAATGTAAAATCTACTCTTAGCAAATTTCAAGTATAAAACACAGTATTGCTAACTACAGTCATCATACTGTACATTAGCTCTCTAGAATTTATTCATCCTGTATAACTAAAGGCTTTTACCATCTGACAAACATTGTCATAATTCCTCCTCCCCCACCAGCTCCTGGCAACCACCATTCTACTCTCTGTCTTTATGTATTCAACTGTTTTAGATTCCACATATAAGCGAGATCTTACTGTATTTGATTTCCTCTGTCTTATTTTATTTATCATAATGACCTAAAGGTTCATCCATGTTGCTGCAACTAGCACGAGTTCCTTCTTTTTTTTTTTTTTTTAAGTTTATTGGAGTGAAAATTGTGAGTTAAATTACATGGATTTCAGGTGTATGTTTCTGTATTACATCATCTATAAATCCCATTGTGTGTTCACCACCCAGAGTCAGTTCTCCTTCCATCACCATATATTTGATCCCCTTTACCATCATCTCCCACCCCCTTCCCCCCTTACCCTCTGGTAACCACTAAACTATTGTCTGTGTCTATGAGTTTTTGTTTCTCATTTGTTTGTCTTATTATTTTGTTGTTTTTGGTTTATATACCACATATCAGTGAAATCATATGGTTCTCAGCTTTTTCTGTCTGACTTATTTCGCTTTGCATTATACTCTCAAGATCCATCCATGTTGTCACAAATGGTCCTATTTCATCTTTTCTTACAACCGAATAGTATTCCATTGTGAATATATACCAAAACTTCTTTATCTATTTATATATTGAAAGACATTTTGGTTGTTTCCATGTCTTGGCCACTGTAAATAAAGCTGCAATGAACACTGGAGCACACGTGTCTTTATGTATAAACGTTTTCAAATTTTTGGGGTAGATACCCAGGAGAGGGATTGCTGGGTCATATGGTAATTCTATTTGTAATTTTTTGAGGAACCTCCACACTGCCTTCCATAGCGGCTGCATGAATCTGCATACCCAACACAGTGCATGAAGGTTCCTTTTTCTCCACAGCCTCTCCAACACTTGTTACTATTTGTCTTGTTGATGATTGCCATTCTGACTGGGGTGAGGTGATATCTCATTGTGGTTTTTATTTGCATTTCTCTGATGATTAGTGATGTTGAGCATTTTTTCATATGTATATTTGCCATTTGTATGTCCTCTTTGGAGAAATGTCTCTTCAAGTCATCTGCCCATTTTTCAATTGGGTTGTTTTTTTGTTGTTGAGTTGCATAAGTTCCTTGTATACTTTGGATATTAGCCCTATATCGGAGGCACTGTTTGCAAAAATCTTCTTCCATTCACATGGTTGACTCTTTATTTAGTCGATGGTTTCTTTTGCTGTGCAGAGGATTTTAAGTTTCATATAGTCCCATTTATTTATTTTAGCTTTTACTTCCCTTGCCTTTGGAGTCAAATTCATAAAATGCTCTTTGAACCCAAGGTCCGTAAGTTTAGTACCTATGTTTTCTTCTAGGCAGTTTATTGTTTCAGGTCTTATGCTTAAGTCTTTGACCCATTTGGAATTAATTTTGGTACATGGAGACAGACAGCAGTCCAGTTTCATTCTTTTGCACATGGCTATCCAATTCTCCCAGCACCATTTATTGAAGAGGCTGTCTTTTCTCCATTGTATGTTTTTTGTGTGTTTGTCAAAAATTATCTGTCATATTTATGTGGTTTTATTTCTGGGTTCTCAATTCTATTCCATTGGTCTATGTGTCTGTTTTTCTGCCAATGCTATACTGTTTCAATTATTGTAGACCTGCAGTACAAGCTAAAGTCAGGGAGTGTGATACTTCCAGTATAGTTATTTTTTCTTAAAATTGCTTTGGCTATTTTGGGACTTTTGTGGTTCCAAATAAATCTGATGATTTTTTGTTCTGCTTCTTTAAAAAATGCCATTGGGATTTTAATGGGGATTGCATTAAATCTGTATATTGCTTTGGGTAATATGGCCATTTTAACTATGTTGATTCTTCCAATCTATGAGCACGGAATGTCTTTCCATTTCTTTGTGTCTTCTTCCATTTCTTTTAAAAACATCTTGTAGTTTTCAGCATATAGGTCTTTCACATCCTTCATTAAGTTTATTCCTAGGTATTTTATTCTTTTTGCTGCAACTGCAAAAGGAATTGTTTTTTGTATTTCTTTTTCTGAGATTTCATTGTTAGTATATGGGAATAGAATGGACTTTTGTGCGTTGATTTTGTAGCCGGCAACTTTACTGTATTTGGAGTCTTCAGGGTTTCCTATATATAGCATCATGTCATCTGCAAAGAGTGACAATTTAAATTATTCATTCCCAATTTGGATGCCTTTTATTTCTTTCTCTTGCCTGATTGCTTTGACAAAGACTTCCAGCACTATGTTGAAAAGCAGAGGTGACAGGGGATAGCCCTGTCGTGTTCCTGAACGTAGAGCAAAGGACTTCAGTTTTTCACCATTAGTTATGAGATTTGCTGAGGGCTTGTCATATATGGCTCTTTTTATGCTAAGGCATTTTCCTTCTAGACCTATTTTATTAAGTGTTTTTATCATAAATGGGTGTTGTATTGTCAAATACTTTTTCTACATCAATTGATATAATCATATGATTTTTGTCCTTTATTTTGTTTATGTGATGTATCACAGTGATGGATTTGTGGATGTCGAACCATCCTTGTGCCCAGGGGATGAACTCCACTTGGTCGTGATGAATAATCTTTTTAATGCATTGTTGTATTTGATTTGCTAGAATTTGGTTCAGGATTTTTGCGTGTGTATTCATCAGAGATATTGGTCTGTAGTTTTCTTTTTTGTGTTGTCCTTACCAGGTTTTGATATCAGGGTAATGTTGGCCTCATAAAATGAGTTGGGGAGTACTGTCTCTTCTTCAATTTTTTGGAAGAGGTTGAGCAGGATTGGTACTAGATCCTCTTTGAATGTTTGGTGGAATTCACTAGTGAAGCCATTTGTTCCCGGACTTTTGCTTCTGGGAAGGTTTTGAGTGACTGATTCTATTTCATTACTTGTGATCGGTCTGTTTAGATTTTCCAGTTCTTCATGGTTAGCCTAGGAAGGTTATATGTTTCTAAGAACTTGTCCATTTCTTCTAGGTTATTGAATTTGGTGGCATATAGTCCTTCATAGTATTCTTGGATGATCCTGGGCATTCCGTGATAACTTCCCCTTTTTCATTTCTGATTTTGTTAATTAGTGTCTTCTCTCTTTTTCTCTTAGTGAGTCTAGCCAAGGGTTTGTCAACTGTGTTAAGCTTTTCAAAGAACAAGCTCTTTATCACACTAATATTTTTCTATTGTCTTTTTGTTCTCTATTTCATTTTTGTTATTTCCTTTCTTCTGCTAACAGTGGGTTTGATTTGTTCTACTTTTTCCAGTTCTTTAAAGCGTAACATGAGGTTATTTATTTGGGAGTTTTCTTGTTTCCTGAGATATGCCTGTAATGATATAAATCTCCCTCTTAAAACTGCTTTCACTAAATTATTGTCTGTGTCTATACAGAATTGTACACCTGAAATCTATGTAATTTTACTAACAATTGTCACCCCAATAAATTTAATAAAAAAAAATTATGTTGTTAAATCTCCATGTGTTTTTGTTTTTTCCTGCATTTTTTTGCAGGATGATATCCAATTTCAAAGCCTTGTGATCAGAGAATATGCTTGGTGTGATTTCAATCTTCTTAACTTTGCTGAGGCTGATTTTATGTCCCAATATATGGTCTATCCTTGAGAATGTTCCATGTACACTAGAAAAGAATGCACAGTCTGATGTTTTAGGATGAAGTGCTCTCTATATATCAATTAGGGCTGCTATTTCGTTGTTTACTTTCAGTTTGGATGATCTATCCATAGCTGTTAATGATGTATTTAAGTCCCCAAGTATAATTGTGTTTTGGTCAATTTCTCCCTTCAGTTCTGTTAGTAGTTGCTTGGTGTATTTCGGTGCTCCCTGATTGGGGGCATAAATATTGATGACTGTTATGTCTTCTTCTTGTATACTCCTCTTTACCATTATGAAATGTCCATCTTTGTCTCTTCTTACGTTTTTCACCCTGAAGTCTGTTTCATCTGATATCAGTATGGCTACACCTGATTTTCTCTGGATACCATTTGCTTGGAGTGTCAATATCCACCCTTTCACTTTGAGTCTATGCTTGTCCTTGTAGCTGAGATGTATCTCTTGGAGACAGCATATGGTTGGGTTTAGTTTTTTGATCCAATCTGCTACTCTGTGCCTTTTTATTGGTGAATTCAGTCCATTTACATTTAGGGTGATTATTGATATGTGAGGATTTCCTGTCATTCTATCTTTAGTTTTCTGGTAAGGCTGTGTCTCCATTGTTTCTTTGCCTTTTTATTGTTATCTATTATTTCTGTGTGGTGGTATTCTATGATGATTCCCTCTGTTTCTTCTTTTATTACAGTGTCTATTTCAGTTCTGGATTTTTTTTTTTTTTTGAGTGGTTACCCTTAAATTTATGTTAAAGTAAGTTTGATATTTAGAGTATTCCATTTTCTTCAGCACGCTTACTTTCTCCATTCCCATATTCCGGTTCAGACCTTTACTCTCCCCCTTTTTATGTTTTGATTGGCACAAATTGTCCCTGTTGATTGTTGTCGAATAGCCTCCTTTAGTATTTCTTGTGGCGCAGGTCGTGTATTAGAAAATTCCCTCAGCTTCAGTATGTCTAGAAAGGTCTTTATTCCTCCTTCATGTCTAAAGGATATCTTTGCTGGATATATTATTCTTGGTTCATAATTTCTCTCTTTCCATAGTTTGAATATTTGGTTCCACTCCCTCCTGGCTTGTAGAGTTTCTGCTGAAAAATCTGATGATAATCTAATGGGCTTTCCTTTGTAGATTACAGTCTTCTTTTCCCTGGCTGCCTTGAGGATTCTTTCTTTTTCGTTGATTTTAGAGAGCTTCAATCCAATGTGCCTTGCACAAGGCCTGTTGGGATTGAGGTAATTAGGTGTTCTATTTGCTTCTTGGATTCGAGGATCCAGTTCTGTCCACAAGTTTGGGAAGTTCTCATCGACGATTTTTTTGAATATATTCTCTGTTCCCTTCTCTCTGTCTTCTCCTTCTGGTATGCCCATTATTCTTATTTTGGTCTTTTTGATTGAGTCAGAAAGTTCTTGTAGAGTTCTTTCATTTCTTTTAAGTCTCAAATCTTCTTCTTCCATCCATGTCATTTCCAGGTTTCTATCTTCAGTGTCACTGATTCTTTCCTCCATCTTGTCAATGCTACTACCTAAGCTGGCTATTTAATTCTTAATTTCTTCTATTGAGTTCTTAATCTCCAGAAATTCTATTTGACTCTTTTTTTAAATTTCAATCTCTTTCGTAAAGTGCTCATGCTGTTCTTTGATTGTGTTTCTGAGTTCATTTAACTGCCTGTCTGTGTTTTCTTGCATCTCGTTGAGTTTTTTCAGAACTGTCATCTTGAATTCTCTGTCACTTAAGTCACATATTTCCGTATCTTTAAGTTGCCTTTCTGGAGACTTTTCACTTTCTTTCTGAGTTGTCTTGTTGCCTGGGTTATTCATGGCAATTAGTGATTTACTATTTCTCTTCCTAGACATCTACAGGAGTGGCTTCTGCAACAGGTTGATAGGAAGAGATTTTTCTTTTGTTTTCCAGTACTTCTTGGTAGAATGTTTTATTTTCTCTCCAACTGAAGCCTTTTTTTCTCTCTCACACTGTAAATCTATGTTTTCTCTGCACTATTCCAGTTTCTCACACAATGGGGGGGATTCCCTTGGAGACGGGCTTCTCCTCTGTTAATTGTTCACCTGGGTCACAGGGCGCAGTGTCCATGTGGGTATGCAGAGAGCTTTTGAAGTTCCAAAGCTCTTCCTGTACCAGATTTAGAGCCTGTATGTTTCAGCAGTTCTCTTTCGTCCTGCAGGGATACGCCCAGATAGGTGGGGCCATGGGCGGGGTGAGTTGTGAGAGGTGGCCCAGAGCAATGGAGGTGACAACCACCACAGCCTGGCCTGCTTCCGCAGCTCCCTCCTCTTTTCCGGAACTAGTTGGGCTGTGAATCTGTGTCTGTGGTCCACAGTTCTCAGAACAGGAAATATTCTGTTCTTTTGATCTGACACTCATACTGTTCTGCTTCTAGCACGGGGCAGGTGGGGGTGGGTCGAGCTCTGGGAGGATAAGGAGGGGACGGCTAGTCTCAGTGCCTAAGGCTTCTGTTCTCTGCTCAGCAGTGAGGGCTGATACCACTGTTTTCAGCCTTTTTCTCTCAGTCTTTTCTCCAAGGTTTCTACCATGAGCGTTGGGTTCAGTTGTGTTATATGCTGTCCCCTCAGCCCTGTGGGACACAAACAGAGCCCTTGTCATCTGATTTCTTCCCTCTCCCACAGCTGTGGTAGCTCTGGGATGCAGCGAGCTCAGAGCACTCAGGTAGATCTGCGTCTTGTGCCCACATGGCTCCGTCTCCGCACTTCTCCCTTCCCTCCACCCTCGCTCGCGCGATTGGCCCACCTTTAGGTGAATTCAGTAGTGGGCCTCTTCGTCTTGCCTATCTGCTGTGCAGGGAGTCCTTTGTGGAATTATAGTTGTTCCATTTGTTGTAAAATCCAAAGGAGATTTACAGAGGCTCACCTCATGCCGCTATATTGATGATGTCTCCAAGTTCCTTCTTTTTTAAGGGTAGATAATATTCAATTGTGTATGTATCACATTTTATTTATGCAGTCAACCCTTAATGTCAAATGTTTTGCATTTCTTAACTTAAATAATCCTTACAACAATTCTA
Source organism: Rhinolophus sinicus (assembly GCF_057876585.1). Lineage (NCBI taxonomy): Eukaryota > Metazoa > Chordata > Mammalia > Chiroptera > Rhinolophidae > Rhinolophus > Rhinolophus sinicus. The sequence continues at coordinate 44,406,982 of NC_142518.1, read as the reverse complement.
CAAGGTGGATACTGTTATAACTCCATTTTATGAGGAACTGTAGACATAGAGCAGTTATGAAACTTGTCCTGGAAAAACATACTAAATGGCAGAGGGGGGTTTTGAGTCCAGACTATCTGGCTGTAAAATCTGTGCTTGTTTAACATTCTTTATATTGCTGCCCAATAAAAATTTGTTGAATAAATGATTGTAACACTGAGTATACAGTAGTAGTACCAATAGCTGGCATTCACTAAGTACTCACTGTTTGCCAGCCACTGAAACCATATTCTCCTTTAACCCTTGCAATTTCTCTTCGATGTAGACACCATTATGATTCTCATTTTGCAAATGAGGGGATAATAATAGGCATAGAGAATTTGTCCAAAGTCACACAATGCAGCTCATGGGAAAAAGGAAATTGGTGTCCTCTTGTCTGACCCTAGAATCCATGCTCTTAACACTATACTTCATTGCTTTCCACTAACTCAGGTGATTCTTCTCAAAGCCTCCTGAGACAAATTTTGTCATCAGTCTGATGTGACACTGAGGAAAACTAAGACTTAAAGAACTTCCCAAGGTAGGATAAATTAGAAACAGACAGTAGAGTCTAGGACCAAGGTTTTCTGGTTTCAAGTCCTCATTTTCTTTCTGCTCTAGCCCCATCTGTGTTGCTATTTTTGCATTTCTAGTTGTCCCAAATGGCTCATCCTCCAAGTTTGGACAGTCAGTGAAAGAAGAAAGGGCACAAATGCAGAAAGTTCCTTGAACAGAAGAAGTCCTCTCTCTCTCACACACATCATTACATTCTGTTTAGTTCTAATCCTCCAAGAATATGGTGCAAGCAACACAAATACCAAGTAGTTATGACTCAGGGATAATAGAGTATTCCAGACTGGCACAACTGATGACAGACGACATAGGGAAAAGGTTGTTTGGGGCAACTGCATGGCTGTAGGAGCATCAATGGATGAATAACTGAGGAGAGGGAAAAGAGTCACTCCTTCTTTCCTCAGTAAAAAGTGAAAGGAAAAACATCAACAAAAAGGGGGAAAATCCCCTAAAGCAGAAAAATAATTTCCAGTATAATCATCTCAGGAAAAAATAACAAAACATATGCTAACCAAAATAACAGGGCAGTGAGATACAGAGAAGCAAAGATGGCCATCGTAGAGGACAAGGAGAAAGAGAACAAAGAGTCTTATGTAAATTTTTCAAAAGAAAGTGACAAGGAAAGAGGGAGGACAGCAAAAGTTAAAGAAGGGATCACATAATTAGAAGCCATTGGTATCTTCAAACCTACTATAATAGACATTTAAAAGTATACAGCTGATGTTTTATGGAATTGTACACTTGCAACCTATGTAATTTTAATAACCATTGTCACCTCAATAAATTAAATTTTAAAATAAACGAACAAAGTATCTTCAGACACACATACATGTGCGCGCATACACATAAACACACACACACTGAAATAAGCTACCAGTTTTTCAAGCTCTTCTAAGTGGCTCAGGCAATTCCAACTTACAATTACAAACTGGGGAAGATTTTATATAACGGACTAGGAATTAAGAGAATCTTCAGGATGGGAACTTAGGACTGGGCCAAATTATCTCAGATATAGATGGGATAGGTGTTTCAATCTTTCCTATACATGGATTTCTGTTTTTCCTTAATAATGGGCTCGTACTAACTGATCTAGAGTTGACTCATCATTTTGGTCTTCTATTGCCCCTTGGCTCCTAACCTAAGCCTGCTGTTCATTTTGTTTCTCCCCTTTATTCCTAGCCTTTGCCTCATTATTTTGTCCTGGCTCCTGACCCTATATCCTATAGCCACTGCTTTCTAGAGCCACGTTTCACATTTTAATCAAAATAATCTGAACCTTGGCTGACAGATGCCAAAATTAACAGGGTCTCAATGGCAGGAGTCCCTAAAATGAATCAGCTTCCTAATTATTTTGCTCTGTCTCTCTATGACTGGTTATTCTGAGAGCAAACATGCCTCAGTGGGAAGAATGGGCACATGCCTACTGGTGACATGGCTGGTATTCTGAGAATTTCATTGGCTTTCTAAATTAACCCTCAAAAATCCTGCCTACTGATTTGATAGAAGTCCTAGGAAGAGTTGGGGGGAGCTAAAAAGAGGTCTGGGTGTTTGGCTAAGTTCCAGAATCATAAAGGTTCTCTTTCAGGGTCAGCTCCCAATGAAGGTAGTTATTGTACCCATTAACTAACCAGCTATTGGTTCCAGAACTAGCATTCAAAGCTTATCCCCCAAAACTGAGGCATTTAGACTCGAAGCTCAATTTGTCCTCTCAGTCCACTGTCAAAGGCAAATAGACAAAGATAAAATGTAAGATGTGGTACACACAGAACAGGGGGCTTTAAATCAAAAGTATGGTTCGTGTTCCAGGCTAGAAAAAAAATGACAGTGTTCAATCAGGTGTTTCATGACTCAGCATTCCTCTTCAGACAAGTTTGCTACAGGACGAGAAAGAGAACAAAGGGATTGGGTAATGGAGAAAGAGTCAAGGGTAGGATGGTGAATTTTGAAAGTCACTCTAAGCATTCTTTGTTTTTTCCCTCGTTTTTCACTTTCCCTGGTCCCAAATTTTCCCCAACTACTCCCTGGAGCCAAAGTGGTCTGCACTCTCTATCATGAGAGAGGAGATGAGGGGAACAGTATCCCATCAGGAGGAATCAGTCTGAGAATATATGCCATCCTCCTACTTGCCAAGGATAAGAAACCAGGAAAGCAACACTCACACTGAGTCAGCCAGGGTCAATGAGAAAAGCAAGACTTCTCAAATGGATTACAGAGAATGGAGGATGGAGAATAGCACGGTTGAGAGTTGTAGGGAAGTGACACACCTTGCGTAGAAAATGGGTAAGGATACAGGGGAAATTCCTATGCCACAAAGGGTACCTACCTGTGAGGGAAAGAGGGAAAGTTAGGATGCCCCTTGTTGGTTCTTACGGCAATCAGGGGGCCAGGTGACCAGAGTCATTAGAGTGGAAATAGGGGGAGGTGCACAGGGAAGCCACTGTTCACCAACTGGGATAGAAATATTTACAATTTTTAACAATTGGTATAAACCAACAGGCTGTCAGTTGTTGGTGGAAGACAGTGAGAAGAATCACCATGAGGGGCAGGAGGGTAAATGCTAATAAAGATACCAAGACAAAATGTACAACTTCAGAGTTTCACTGCCCGTAAGCCAGCTCTGCCTGTGATCTTCATGCCATACCAGTGATCCTGATGTGGAATTTCTCCTAATCTCCTGTTTTTCACCCATCAGTTTTAGCCTACTTCATTGGGAGTTGGGGATGATGCAGAAAGAGGGGCTGGTACCACCTGAAGTGCCCATAGCCCTCAGGGAAGAAGGGGGTGGGATTACCTTCTTGCAGAGGACCATTTGGTGATCAAACAGGAAGAAGACTCGCTGCTGGTTGCGGCCATAGGGCTGGTAGATCCAGGCCATCTCCCCAGTGTAGATCAGCTCCGAGCTCCTGTCTAGGATGTCCTCGCCCTGGGAAGGACATGTGACAGTGAGAAGTAGCCAAGTAGAAGGGATGGACCCATCACTTACCTGGAGGCACCTAGGGCTGGGCATACTCAGGGGCAGGTGGAGGACAGAAAGGACTGCAGGGGAAGGAGGGATAAAGGGAAGGCCTCCTGGGAATCCTTAAAAGTCTCCATGAGCTGGAAAGACTCATACTCTTGTTCACCCTGAGGTCAAATGAGCCCCCCATCCAGGACTGCTATAGTCAGTTGCCCTCTGGCCCTAGGGGCACCAGCTGCCATGAAGTTAATTCTCTCATTCTCTCTGTTTTTCTCTATGAATATCTTTCTCTGCCCCAGTATTTCATCCTAGTTCCAGTCTTTTAGACTCATTCCTGTACCTGAAGAGTAAGCCTGGCAGGTGGTAGAAGTCTCTCTGTTTTCCAGACAAGAAGAAGGGTATAGGGTCCAGCAAGAAGATGATGATAATAGAGGGAAATAGAATTCTCTCACTCCCTTCAAATAGTTTTTCCTTCTGCTCTCAGTTCATTAAAATCTACTGATTAAATAGGAAGCTTCACAACTACATGCTTCCTTGGTTTGTTATCCAGAGAGCCTGAAACCACTTCTCCCTTCCTTGCTATGCAGAGTCAGATGCAAAAAAGCACCAAGACACCTGATTCCTAAGTCATTTACTTCCAGAGTTTCCAAGGGCCCCTTCTTTATGGTAACTCTGCTAGGTCAAAAGTATGTGGGGGTGTCTATCAGATGACAAGCTAGACTTGGTACCTGTTCTCAAGGAGCGCACATCTCAGTGGAGGAGACTAATACAGGTATGCTCAGAAATCATGGAACACAAGGCAAACTATGCCAAAGCGACGGGCACAGGGATGTGTGTTCTAGGGCCTATGTGAAGATGGGGTCAAAATCAGTGGCCCAGGACTCAGGAAAATTAACATTTACTGAGCACCTAATTGGTCAGACATCATGTTACATACTTTCACCCTATGTCTTCTGAGCCTCATAATTGCCTGGGAGGTAGATATTCTTGCTCTCATTTTATAATCCAAGGTACAGAGAAGTCAAGTGATCGGCCAAGGTCACCCAGCTAGTTAGGTACAGATCCACAACCCAGCCCCAATTCTGCAGCTCCAGAGAATGTGCTCACTCTTGCCACTACATTATACTGTCTCTAAGCCAAAAATCACTGGACGGTCAGACCCTTCCTCTCTCTGGGTCTCAGTTTTTCCAGCTGTTTCGAGCATACCATTTTTTTTTTCCATTCTAAGGGATGAGAAGGAAAAGGGGAGCTCAGTAGAAATATTTTCTAATAACACAATCTCAGAAAGAAAGGTCAGGGATACTACTGTAACTTCAGACTCCACCTCAGGGATACCTTGGAACTTAGATAAACACTCCTCCTTGAGGGGCCCACATATTAGCACAGCACCTCTGGAGGCCCAAGGCTGAGAGAGGAAGCCCTTAGGATGAGGGAGCTGTGCAGGACTTTCCTGTTGGAGGAATGAAAAGGTGAGAGTGGTATCAGTATGCCATGTCCCACACTGAAGTAGGCCAGGAAAATGTGCCACCATCCATTTTGAGTATGTATGAAATAAAAGAAATCTATAAAAAAGGAGCCATGCAAATGCCATGCAAAGATGGCCATGATTACTTTTAGAGATACCACATGTTAAACAGAATGAACAGACCAGGAGGATTACTCAGTGTCATCTGGTCCACCCACTATACCAGCCAGGAATAATCTAATTCTATTTTAAGTAGTTCTTGCCACATGTAACTCCGGCAAGCAAACGAAAACAAAAACAAACAAAAACTTGAAAAAATACACCACCTATGCTCACAAAGCTGGTTGACAGTTGATGTTGGGCAACTCACATAGACTCTCTGTGCCTCAGTTTCCTCATCTTTAAAATCAGGGTAATAACAGTACCCACCTCATTTGCCTGTTCTGAAGATTATATAAATTTACATATATACAATGCTTAGGAAAGTGCACATCACACTGTATGATCTACATAAGTGATAGTTACTATCCTGACAATTACTGTGTGCCCTGTACCCTGTGCCACATATTCCTATTCACACTCACAACAACACAATAATGTACTGTTATTACTGCCAAAACCAAGTTCAGAGAAATTGGAAGTAATTGTTCCAAAGTGGCTGAATCTAGGCCAGACTCCCTCCAAAGTCCATGCTCCAAAGTCTCAAACCACAGTAGAATGATGATCTCTTAATGCAGCAATCCGCGGATTTGGGAAACTTCTGAGGTGGGACTCTCAGAAGACTTCGGTTCTGGGCCCAGTGCTGTTACCAACTTACTCTGTGCCCGTGGGAAGTAGCTTAACCACCCTCAGTTTGTTTCCTTAGACAATGGAGATAACATAGTGATTCCTGTTTGGCTCACCTCATATGACTGCTTGAGAGCATCAATTCAGTTCATGTGAAGGAAAGGGCCCTCTCCGAGTTCAGAGCTCTCACCCTTTGCCTCCTCTGTCTCACTTACACTACACGTTTCTTCGCCTTGTCCCCAAAAGTGCAATCCTTTCCAATTGATCCCTCCCCATGGGCCTCCTGTTCTCTTCCATTCCTTTAGGATTTTGTTTACACTGTTCCCTCTGCCTATAACCTATCTGCCTGCACTGGATACACAAGACCACATCTCATTCATCTCAAAATCCCAATGCTCAGCACCCCATTCTGATTACAGAATGACTGTCCGATGTGTGGTTGTGGCCTGAGCAGATCCAGGGAAAGAACAATGGAAATGCCATCCTTTTCATAGAGTTTATTTTCAATGCTGCCTGTGGACAGGAGGGCAGAGAAATAACAAATCCATCCAGCCCCACATTTGATCTCCTCGTCCCAGGAGTATGCCTCATCAAGCCACGTTAGCTTTTAAATAGATGCTTTTGCTGCCTCCATCAATGTTGGGTTTTTGTGTTTCCTCTAACTTCTTTGGATTAAATCATCCAATGGTAAACTGGAAGCAGGTCATTGTGTATTACACAACCAGGCTGTGAGGGGAGGGGTGCCATGAGGAGGAAATCACAACCACTCATAACCAAGTTCCCAAACATGAGCTCCAAACTTGGACTCCTGGTAAAAATCTCCAGAAAAGAAAGATTAAAAAGAACCTGTCAGGATGGAGTACATATATACAACAGAATATTACTCGCCCATGAGAAAAGACGAAATACTGCCATTTGCAACAACATGGATGGAGCTTGAAATTATCATGCTAAGTCAAATAATTCAGACAGGAAAAGTCAAGAACCATATTTCACTCATGTGGGAAAACAAACAAAAACTCATAGACGTAGACAATAGTATAGTGGTTACCAGAGGGGAGGGGGAGGGGGATGGTAGAAGAGGGGAAAGGGGATCAAATATATGGTGACGGAAGGAGAACTGACTCTGGGTGGTGAACACACAATATATAGATGATGTGTTATAGAAATGTATACTTGAAACCTATATAATTTTACTAAACAATGTCAGCATGGTACATTTAAAAGATAAAAAAAGAAGCTGTCAGGGATTTGTCCCTTCTCCCTTCCTTTCAAGTGGATCTAATGAGTGTAAAGGATGGTACAGTGACAACTCAACCAAACATCAGAATCACAGAAATCAGACATGGAAATTCCCCAGAAACCGCAGTCCTTGGGAACAGGTTTCTTCTCCCTGCTGTTTCCCTAAGCTTCTCTAAAGTATTTATTATTACTTAGAGGTATAGGTAAACACCTTCACTCATCCATTTATTTTTTAGGAGCCACGGGGGGTGGGGCAGAGCAGGGGGGTACTTCATGAACTCTAGTCCCCATAGGCTGGCATGGTAACTGGAGTTAGGCAAAAGACCCAGAACGCTCATGGAATAAGTTGAGGCAGTGTCAGGTCTGGAAAATGTAAGACCTCCTGTTCTCTAGCCAGGTGCTCTTATTTATTGAGCAGGCACCAACTGCCTGTATGCCATCAACCCTCCACCCTCCTTCAAAGTTCCTCTTCAAGGGAGATTAAGCTCTAAAGGTTTCCTCTATGACTTCTTTTTGATTTGACAAATTAAGCTGAAATTATCACGTGGATGCTTTTGACAGCCATGCTGTTTATGCAAACATGTGGGGGAGGCATGGCAGTGGCAGAGATAACAAAGCACTGCTTCATTTTCTTGATCTGTAAGGCTTGTCCACAGCAGCTTCAGCAAGCTGGCAGGACCTCTCTCTGCCTGTTAAACTGCTTGGACAGGTGGAACATACAAAGAACCTATACCAGGGAACCAGTGAGGTTGGGCAATCTGTGCTAAGGGCCAGCAAGTCGTGGAGTAGAGGCATGTCCTACTGCTTTCTGGAGGAGGTAACCTGTACTCATCCACCTTTAGCTGTACTGGGATTTGTGTCCCCCCCATATCTAAGCAGACTTACTGTCTTGCTTAGATATGGACCATTACAGCAAATACAAGTCCCTAAAGTATCACAAAGGAAAGGAATTGGACTACAGGATGAAGAAGGTTGTCAGAGCATGTGATGCAGCAGTGAAAAGAACACCACACAGGGGATCTGGAGACTATATTTAACTTTTAGTTTTGTCACTGATTTGCTATGTGACCTTGGTCAGGAATAGGCTGCTCAGACTTCCAGCATCATCACATGTGCATGTGTGTATGTATACACATGAGCACAAACATGGCCAAGGTTGTTGTGGGGGCGGTTCCTTTAAAAGTCCTGGTGAATTTGACATTCTAGAAGTTTTTAAGAATAGATGTGACGAACATTACAGACACTTTAGACCTAGGACTCTGATAAGCACCCACAAGGCCTTGCTGGAGAAAAGGCTTCCTAGAGGGCAATTTCTCTGGAGCTAGTAAGTTCCACAGTGACCCCAGAGTCTGAAAAGGGGACCACGAGGAATTTTTCTTCTTACCAATTTAGATGAAGAAGGGCTTCACCAAGCTGGAGGGTGCCAGGGTTGTGGGGGCTTGCATGAGATTAGAAGACCAATCAATCATGTGAACAAAGGAGGCTGAGATAAAGTGTTCTATCAATCTTGGCTCAGAATTCCTTTTTTGTTCCACCCCTTACCCACAGACAAAAACACATGAAATTCCTCCTGAGATGCTAAGTCTTTAAATCATAGCTTACACCTTTGAATTTGGTATTAATGAAGCTCCCTGGATAGACCAAGGGATTTCAAGCTATTCTTGGTCCTCCATGGCCACAGCTGCAGGGAATGAAGCCCCAGAGTATGTGAAGGGATTAGAAGGTCTTCCAGGCATTGGGAAGGTATTCTAGGAAGTAGGAAGACAACTGCTACTGGGAATCTCCTCTTACAGAGAACCCTGCCAGGGGTAGAGAAAAAGAGGCCTGCTAACCAACCACAGTTTTAGAGTGCCTTAGAGTTGATGGGCTAGCTAAAGGTCATTTGGTCCAGCCCTGTGCCTCTGATCAGGCAACTAGCCAAAGCAAACCCAACACAAGGGAAGGAGAAGCCATGATTCCCTAACAAGTCTGGGTCAATGCTGGCTTCATCTTATGAGCAAGAGAATCTCTTTATATAGATTCATTCCTTTCTCTGTATCTCAAAGAATCTTTTTTTTTTACTCTGTATAAGGACATTATCCTTCAAATAAAACTCAAAAACATGCCAGCTGCTCAGAATTGTGGTCTTTTCCAGTTACCTACATTAAGGAGGAACAGAGTTAGTAGAATAAAGGAAAGATGATTTCTTTCTGGACCTTGGTTAGGTAGCTGTTTGTAAGGCTGACGCTTAATTCCCTTGGAATGTGCTAAACTACTTAAAATTTTACAGAAATACTACCTCTCAATCCCAGGAAATGATGCCTGAGTTGAGGCCACGAGACAAGATTGCTGCCTCCTCCCTGGTAGCATGTCTAGTCTCTCCTGCTTTGGTTATGTTAGCCTGTGGGCTGTCAGATTTCACAACCTGGGCCTGAGAGATAAATGTGAAATGCCATTACTCTTGGTTCTGTTGGTGGGCACCAGAGAAAAACACTGAATAGCGTGCTCAACACACTGGTACCTGTGAGGCCTTAACATTCACAGCCGTGCTTCTATTGAACAGAAACCTCAACAGAGCACTGGCATTACAGAGGTAAAATCTCCATTTATTTGTTAGGCTGTCCACGTCCTCTGCAAGTAAGCACCTAGGAAGGGAAGTCTTTCATGACTTCAGCCACTACAGGCTTTCTGAGTTCAAAGAGGTTGGGGCTATGTCTAATGGAGTGGAAGGCTACCCGGGATTATTTTTGTAAGCAGATGATTAAACACACACACACACAAACAAACCAGAATTTGGTCTGTCAATTTGGCAGGGATGATGGTCATGGCCTGAAGTGCACAGGTTTAGGTGTACCTAGTAGTTATGTCAGGGTGAGATGATCCCACCGAGAGGAAAAGATGTTGGCTAGCCTGCACCAGAGAACCAACCTTGTATTCTGTTTCTGGGAGTGAATTAGCATGTACGATTCCTTATCCAAGTATTCATCTAGTGGTGATGACATTCCAGGACTTGAAAGAGCTCTGAAAGGCAACTGAATCAACCCAATTGTTTCCTGGCAATACCCAGATAGATGATCCTTTCCTTTCTCAATGCTGCCACATAGATTTCTCCAACCTTCTTTGAAAGCTATTCAAGTACACAACACCTCTCATTAGCAGGAAGTTTTACCTTGGCTCTAATCTAAGTCCTTCCTGCTACTCCTCAAATTTAATCCCTCTTCACCCATCCTTGGCTATGAGAAGTTCCGGCTAAGCTATTCAGACTCCCCAATGTCTCTGTTGGTAAGGATCCTACCTCCCAGTCTAGGACAGAGGCCTGCCACTGGGCAATCTTGTCGATATTCTCCAAACGTCGCTTGCGTTCATTGATCTGCTGAGTCACATTTCTCATGACAGCCAGAGCAGCTGCCACATACCTGTAGTCACTGTGAAGACACAAAAGTACAAGTTGAATGAATCAATGTGCCAGAGAATCAATATGCTGGGTGCCAATCCTAACATCCATTCTCCGCTTCCTACTTTGTATTAGGTTGGTATAAAAGTAACTGTTGCTTTTGCAATTATTTTTAACCTTTTAAACCACAATTACTTTTGCACCAACCTAATATAATAGAGCCCTGATTTTCAGATAGAACTCATGCCACATGGAGTAAGAGTACATTACCCATCCTTTTTTTACAGTAAGGGGTGACTATGCGACTAAGTTATGTCCAATGAAATGTAAATTAAAGTATTGGGCAGAACTTTTGAGAAATGTCCTTTAAGGAAAACAACATGCCCTTCTTTGGCCCTTACTCAATCCTGATGCTTGGAATGTCGATGCAATGGCTTAAATTCCAGCAGCCATCTTGTACCATAAGGATTAGGTCCATATTCCTAGGAATAGGGTAACAGAAATTTAGAAGGAACCCAAGTCTCTGATGACCATGGAGCCACCATGGCAGCCATAGACTGCCTCCTTAAAGACTTCATTTACATGAAAGAGAAATAGACTCCTATCTTTTTTACACCATTGTTTTTGTGTCCTATCCAATACAACTAGCCAAGAACCAAGAAGGGAGCCCCACAGATGGCATGGTCCAGACAACTTTACTATCTCTTCTATCACCTATTTCTAGGGAACTCTTCCAGTGACTGAAATAACATCCACTCCTTTCCTCCTGTACAATATAGAGATAGTATGCAGTGGTTAGAACAGAGTCTGGAGCCAGACTCCTTGGGCTAAAACCCTAGTTTTGCCATTAACTAATGGTGAGGCCTTTGGCAAGTCTCATTCACCCTTTCAGTGGCTCAGTTTCCCATAAAATGGGGAGAATTACAGTAGGATTTGTTGAGGGTTTAATCATCCATGTAAACTATTTTTCTCTTGGCTCATAGTAAATGTTAGCAGTATTATTAATACAAATCGAACATTCCTCTAGTATAGACATCACATGGGTTGCCTCTAAAAGCCTCTAGTCCCAGAAATACAACCCTAGGCCCAGCTTCCTAGGACTATGGATGGCCCATTTGTTGAAGGTTATATCACCCTGCCCAGTTTTCTCTGCTTGTCTGATCTGATTTCCACTGAACGACTCCTGTTAAAGGACGATTGAAAGTGAGATCCCAGACATTTGGTGGAGCTACAATAAACTGAGAAGGCAGGAAGATGAATTCAGTCTTAAATAATATTTTCTTAGAGAAGCTGAACATGTTTTGTGGTTACTAACCTGCTCATTGTCCCAGCACCAATTAGAAAGAGAGAAGAAAAAAGAAGATTCACAGCAACTGTCTTTTCATTTTCTAAGATGTTGAAGTGTGGGGTGGAGAACCAAACATAGGCACAGGGAAGGAAATTCTAACTGCCAGGGCAGGTGCCGTGTAGCTCCTCCTCTTAGCTGGTCTCCGCAGCTCCAATCTGTTTTCTGTACACCTGCCAGGCGAGTCTTCAAACACTACTTATTGCATTATATCACCTCCAGGGACGGGATGCTTACTATACCTCCTAACCAGTCTATTCTGCCTCAAGACAACTCTGCTAAAAACAAAACAAAACCTACTCTTTATCCTGAGCCTTTATGAATGTTAGCTATTATCAGTTTTTCTTCTGGACCCTACTGCTGACTCATATTGAGCTTATGGTTGACTAACACTTCCTAAATCTCTTTAAAGCATGCAATCAGGAAGCTGCATCTCTCTCCATCTGTACTTGAACTGTTGATTTCTTAGACACAACTGCAACATTTTACATTTGTTCATGTTACATTTCATTCTTTTGGTTACTTGCTCCAGCCTATGGGGGATCTTTTGGGTTCTGTAACACTGTCAGTTTCTTCCTGGCAGTACTATTCGAGCCTGCCATTTAGAAGCAGGATAGGGTGATAAAGGAAGGGGTGGTTGCAGTGTAGAACATGCTGACATAAATAAGTGTCCCTGTTCTTTGGGCCCAATTTCAGTTTCCCATTCCATTCCTCTCTCTGATTTGATGGCATAAGGAAAATACCTTAAGCCACTTTCTGGGAGGTAAAGCACAGAGGTACACTGTTCAATATGATAGCCACTAGCCACATTTAATCAAAATGAAGTAAAATTAAAAATTTAGTTCCTAAGTTGAACCAGCTACATTTCTCAGTACTCAATAGCTATGCATGTCCCATGCCTACTATATGGGACAGCACAGATTTAGAACCTTTACACCATTACAGAAAGTTCTATTGGACAGCACTGGCATGAGAATGCTTATTACCTCATGCCCAACTCAATCATTGATTCATCGCTGCCACTGTGCCATTACTGTCAGCCAAACTTTGCCATTTTTAGCTGGCTGCCTTTCTCACAATGGTTAGAGGGGGGATGTGCCCATCTCTAACTTGCCCCCACAGATTTAGGAGTGGGCAAGAGAAGAAGTGAATAGCTGTGGTCCAGCCTGAACCCTGCTCAGTGCTCTCAAGTCTCCAGATGAGGTCTGGGTCCAGCCGGCTAATGAGGAGACTGACTTAAACAAGATTGTATTATTCCAGACATGTCAGATGAACTCCTTCTTGTATACAGTCTACATTCTTGTCAGCTTAAGGAAGGTTGGGTGGTGGGGAGGGGACATGTCAGCCTTTTGTAAGGAAAGGTAGTATTTTCCATTTATCACTCTCCATCCATCTAATCTTCTACCTCAGAAGCCACTCTGACTGCCTGCATTTCAGACTTACCTATCTAAACACCTATCTGATAAGGCTTCAAGCTGACAGCAGCCTCTAATTGCCTACAAATCCAAGCTACTCTATGACATGCATCACAGGAGGTGTCATCTTGACAGCTTTGAAATCTGCCACAAGGGGTGGCGTGGCCTGTGGTCTGGGGATAATGCTGGGCCCCACCGGTCATGATGAAGGAGGACAGGGATTGATGTAGCCTGCTATTGCCCAAGCCATTCTCTCAGCACTCTGGAGCTCAAGAGGTAGAAGGAAAGGGGGCCGGAGACCCAGAGGGCCAAAAGGCCTTGAGGCAGGGGTTCTAGTCACAAGGTGAAGGAGCACAGGAATGGCAAGTGCCAGGCACATGTCCTGTCTTACTGGCTCCCATTAAACCCAGTAAGGCCCTGGGGTTGCTTTCACCTAAGAAACTAACATAGCTTTTGGCTGTGCTTTGAAAATGGTCTTTCTGGGCTCTTAAAAGCAATTATGCAGTATATAATTACCTAATTGATATCATCAATCCCCAAGTATGATTTTTTAGAGCCTCTTGCTAGGTTCCACAGAACAGATACTCAGAGGTAGGTGGGAGATGAGCTGTGATATAAAAACATTTGAGAACCACTCTTTGAATATCCCGGTTTTAAAACTATTGGTTTGAAGGCCGCTCCACTGAGATTTAGGTACAATAGAGGCTGCTTCTGGTCACTTAGCACCAAGAAGTATACCGTGGAGGTCATTTAGGCTCATGAAACCATGCACTGGCAGAGCTGGAGGACACCTTCTAGACTGGTTAATACAATGGCTCACAAACCTTCCTGGGTATGAAAATCACTCAGAAGTCTCTTTAAAAAGCTAGGTTCCCAGACCACGGATCACAATTTGTGTCCCTGTTTTGCCACAGACTTGCTCTTTGTTGTTTTCCTAGTCTGGACTTCAGTTTTCCCGGACATTGAAGGAGGAAATCTGACTAGAATACTTTCCATAAAGGGCCTTTCCATTTCAGGTGCCATAAATATTTTCATTTTATTTTTAAAGGATCTTAATTTTAGTGGGAGTTCTTCTGTGACCTATTAGTGCTCACAAAAAAAAACTGTATCCTTAGAAAACTTGGTACTCAGTTCTGGCAATGGGTTGTATTAAATCTTTTCAAGTGAGATCTGGTCACCTCCAAATTTCTAATGAGCATTCCCACCATCCCCCAGCTAGTAAACAGATTCACTGGGGAGAGAGCAGAATTCTCCTGTGCAGGATCCTTCTCCACCTTCCTCCCTCACATCCTACACATCATGGCAGGCAGAACTACCACTGGTGTTGTTACTCACACAAAGGGAGAGTCCAGTGCCACTGTATTTAGCTTTATACTGAAATATGTTCAGGGCTCCAGAACCACTGAAGCACATGAGCCATGGTTTGCTAAAGAAACAACATCAACTTCAAAACGCACCCAGGGATTGGCCTAGAAGTTGGACATAAACAAAACCAATTGGCCCACACCCATGGCCTTATGCAACTAGGTCTAGAAGTCAGCTCCAAGGAAATCAGATAATGGAGCCAAATGAAAGATGGAAGCAGGTCTAATAAGAATCAGGCAGAAAGCAAAATAAAACTGGGCAAAGGTCTTCTTTCTTCTTGGAGTGCTTAATCAGAAAGAAAGCTGAGAGCTGGGCCAACAAGTCAAGGTCAGGGATTTAATACCAATTAAAGGCATGCTAGAAACAGGCTGGGGACTCTAGGTCATGAAATAAAGCATGCGCAAGAGGGGGATGGTTCACTGTAGACCAACACCATTGTTGGAGATGACTCCCAACATGCACCTTACTGGTAGCGGTTTAGGGGTTTCATTTCCATTCTAAGAGAGAGAAGCTCCTTGGTCCATTTTGAGTTGATTTTCTTGAAAATACTGAAAACCTTTGAGAAGAACTCAGGGCAAGTCTCAAGTCTATTTCCCCCCAGTCGTGCTCTGGGTCTAAGTAAAAGGTACAGTTGAAATGAGGCAGAGGAGGGTAGAAAAGACTGAAGAAGACCAGGGATATAGCCTTGCAGAAGAAATCTAAGGTCAATACAGTTGGGCAAGCTGTTACCAGGATATTTGAATCTATCAAGCAGAGTAGAATAAATCAGTTGAACAATATTCCATCTGGATTGACTCCTTTGGCTAAACTCAGGACTAAGGACCAGGCTATAAGCTCCCTGAAGGCAGGGTCTAAGTGGCACAATAACAATGATGTATACTGACATTGCGTGCACACTAATTTACAACTTTATAAGCAAATCTAACAAGCATTCCATCACTTGATACACATAACAGCCTTGTGACGCAAGAGAGATAATGTCATCATCTCATTGTGCAGATAACCTAACAGAAGCTCAGAAAAGACAAAAGGGAGGACCAACAAGTAGAGGAGGCTCTCTCCTTCATCCTGCTTCCCCTTACCTATGGTCCTGGGCGGTATACTTGAGGAGCTCAGCCAACTGTAAGGGATACTTGCAGATCTTCTGGACTGGAGTCAAAAGGAAACCATCAATAGCAATGTCGATCATCTGCTGCAAGAGGCGACAGGCCTCAAAGAAATGCTGGTAACGGCTGTCCTTCATCAGTTTGGAGAGCTCCATGCAGGCGTCCAGGTGGTTGTTACAGTACTCAGAGTATATCCAGAATCCATCTTGCTGTGAGCAGAGGAAAAATAATGAAAAAGTGAAAGGCTACTGAGAATTCCAAAAGAAGTTTCAGAGAAATAGAAAAAGAGACCCTGTTCTTATGCAGGAATATTAAAATGATAATGATATCCAACTTTCCTAACATTTCATAATTTAATAATACAAAATAAAGGCATTATTTGGGAAATAGACGAACTGATGGTAAAAAGTCAAATAGAAAAAACAAATAAATAGGAATAATAAAGAAATTATATTAAAGAAGGGTAATGATGGGAGACTGGCCCTTGCAAAGTAAAACACACTCTGGCAATAAAACTCTGGCACTAGATCATAAAAAGAGATAGGTAAGAAGTTCCATTTCTGGCAATGGCAGGCTAAGTTGTTTTAGATAAATCTTGTACTGAGAAAAGCCAGAAAAATATAATAAATTTCTGCTTAAAGGAATCCCATCACCCAGAGCCTGAAATTGTCTCCATAGAATATCCTTTAGGAAATATACCTTGGAATATTTAGGGGTAAAGAGGCTGTGGTATAGGCAAGTTAAACATAAATAGCTGAGGAAAAATAATTAAGTGTATGTATATGTGTATGTATCTATGCATATATAAATATGCATACAGAAAGAGGGGATAATGAGAGAGGAAGGAGAGAGAGGGAGAGCATATTCAAACTACAAAGTAAAAGCAGTAAAATGTTAACAATAGGTGAATCTAGGAAAATGGTATATAGGTGTCCTTCGTACTCTTCTTATTTTTCAATTTTTCGGTAAGTTTGTAATTATTTCCAAGTTTAAAAAAACCTCTATAGTTTTTCTTATACACTCTTCAGTACTCATACAAAAACATGATACATGAAAAAAAACCTAAGAGAAATAACAGGCAATAGAAATTGATAGACAAAAAAATCAAGATGGAGTTATTACACATGGACTTAAAAATTATTATTTGAACAGGGTAAAAACGGCGGCGTGAGGTGAGGCTCTGTAATGCTCCCCTGGAATTTACAAAGAATCGAACAACAATAACACCACAAAGGACTCCCTGCACAGCAGACAGGCAAGACGAAGAGGCCCACTACCGAAATCAACTACAGGTGGGCGAATCGCGCGAGCTGGGGAGGAGGGAAGGGAGAAGTGCAGAGAGAGCGCCGCGCAGGCATAGGACGCACACCTAGCTCAGTGCTCCGAGCTCGCTGCATCCCAGAGCTACCGCAGCTGGGGGAGAGGGAAGAACTCGGACTGCTAGGGCTCTGCTTGTGGCCCACAAGGCTGAGGGGGCAGCATATAACACGGCTGAACCCAACGCTCACGGCAGAGACCTCAGAGAAAAGACTGAGGGAAGAGGGCTGAAATGGTGGTATGAGACCTCACTGCCAAGCAGAGAATGGAAGCCTTGGGCACTGAGACTAGCCACCCCCTCGCTACCCTCCAAGGGCTCGCCCCGCCCCCACCTGCCCGGTGCTTTAAATGGAAGAGTAGGAGTGTCAAATCAAAAGAACAGAATATTTGCTATTCTGAGAACTGTGGACCACAGACACAGATTTGCAGCCTGGCTGGTTCTGGCAGGGGAGAGGGGGCTGTGGAAGCAGAACCAGCTGTGGTGATAGTTGCCGCCATTGCTCTGGGCCACCTCTGACAACTCACCCCACCCCTGACCCCACCTATCTGGGCGGATCCCAAAAGGAGTAAACAGAACTGCTGAAACAAACGGGCTATGTATCTGAAGCTGGAAGAGATTTGGAACATCAAAAGCTCTCTGCATACCCACAGGTACACTGCGCCCTGTGAACTAGACGAACTACTAATAGAGGAGAAGGCCGTCTCCCAGGGAATCCCCCCATTGTGTGAGAAGCTGGAATAGTGCAGAGAAAACATAGCACTACCGTGTGGGAGGGGAAAAAATGGGCTGCAGTCGGAGAAAAAATAAAACATTCTACCAACAAGTACTGGAAAACAAAAGAAAGACCTCTTTCTGTCAACCTGTTGCAGAAGCCACTCCTGTAGATGTTTAGGAAGAGAAATAGTAAGTCAGTAATTGCCATGAATAACCAAGGCAACAAGATAGCTCAGAAAGAAAGTGAAAAGTCTCCAGAAAAGGCACTTAAAGATACAGAAATATGTGACCGAAATGACAGAGAATTCAAGATTGCAGTTCTGAAAAAACTCAACGAGATGCAAAAAAAACACAGATAGGCAGTTAAATGAACTCAGAAACACAATCAAAGAACAGCATGAGCATTTTACAAAAGAGATTGAAATTTTGAAAAAGAACCAAATAGAATTTCTGGAGATTAAGAACTCAATAGAAGAAATTAAGAATGAAATAACCAGCTTAGGTAGTAGAGTTGACCAGATGGAGGAAAGAATCAGTGACATCGAAGATAGAAACCTGGAAATAACACAGAGGGAAGAAGAAAGAGACTTGAGACTTAAAAGAAATGAAAGAACTCTACAAGAACTTTCTGACTCCATCAGAAAGAGCAAAATAAGAATAATGGGCATACCAGAAGAAGAAAAAGAGAAGGGAACAGAGAATATATTCAAACAAATCGTCGATGAGAACTTCCCAAACCTGTGGACAGAACTGGATCCTCGAATCCAAGAAGCAAATAGAACACCTAATTATCTCAATCCCAAAAGGCCTTCTCCAAGGCACATTGTATTGAAGCTGTCTAAAATCAACGACAAAGCAAGAATCCTGAAGACAGCCAGGGAAAGAAGACCGTAACTTGCAAAGGAAAGCCCATTAGATTATCATCAGGTTTTTCAGCAGAAAATCTACAAGCCAGGAAGGAAAGGAATCAAATATTCAATTATTGAAAGAGAGAAATTATGAGCCAAGAATAATATATCCAACAAAGACATCCTTTAGATATGAAGGAGGAATAAAGACCTTTCCATACATACAGAAGCTCAGGGAATTCTCTAATACATGACCTGCACTAGAAGAAATACTAAAGGAAGCTATTCGACCACCATCAATAGGGAGAATTTGTGGCAACCAAAACATAAAAAAAGGGAGAGTAAAGGCCTGAACCGGAATATGGGAATGGAGAAAGTAAGCGTGCTGAAGAAAATGGAATACTCTAAATATCAAACTTTCTTTTCCATAAACTTAAGGGTAACCACTCAAAAAAAAATCCAGAGCTGAAATACATACTGTAATAAAAGAAGAAACAGAGGGAAACATCATAGAATACCACCACACAGAAATAATAGACAACAAAAAGGCAAAGAAACAATAGAGACACAATCTTACCAGAAAACTAAGATAGAACGACAGGAAATCCTCACATATCAATAATCACCCTAAATGTAAATGGACTGAGCTCTCCAATAAAAAGGCACAGAGTAGCAGATTGGATCAAAAAAATAAACCCAACACTATGCTGTCTCCAACAGACATATCTCAGCTACAAGGACAAGCATAGACTCAAAGTGAAAGGGTGGAAATTGACATTCCAAGCAAATGGTACCCAGAGAAAACCAGGTGTAGCCATAATGATATCAGATGAAACAGAGTTCAGGGTGAAAAAGATAACAAGAGACAAAGATGGACATTTCATAATGGTAAAGGGGACTATACAACAAGAAGACATAACAGTCATCAATATTTATGCCCCCAATCAGGGAGCACCGAAATATACCAAGCAACTACTAACAGAACTAAAGGTGGAAATTGACCAAAACAAAATTATACTAGGGGAATTAAACACATCATTGACAGCTATGGATAGATCATCCAAACTGAAAATAAATAACAAAATCGCAGCCCTAAATGACACATTAGATGAAATGGACATAATTGACATATAGAGAGCACTGCATCCTAAAACAACAGACTATACATTCTTTTCTCGTGTACATAGAACATTCTCAAGGATAGATCATATACTGGGACATAAAATCAGCCTCAGCAAATTTAAGAAGATTGAAATCATACCAAGCATATTTTCTGATTACAAGGCTTTGAAATTGGATATCAACTTGCAAAAAGAAAGCAGGAAAAACACAAATACATGGAGATTAAACAACATACTTTTAAAAAATGAATGGGTCGAAGAAGAAATTAGAGGAGAGATCAAAAGATAGATAGAAAAAAGACAATGAAAACAGATCATATCAAAATTTTTGGGATGCAGCGAAAGCAGTTTTAAGAGTGAAATTTATACGATTACAGGCCTATTCAAGAAACAGGAAAAATCCCAAATAAATAACCTCATGTTACACCTTAAAGTACTAGAAAAAGAAGAACAAGTGAAATCCAAGGTCAGCAGAAGAAAGGAAATAAGAAAAATCAGAGCAGAACTAAATGAAATAGAGAACAAAAAGACAATAGAAAAAATTAATGTAACAAAGAGCTAGTTCTTTGAAAAGATTAACAAAATTGACAAACCCTTGGCTAGACTTACTAAGATAAAAAGAGAGAAGACACTAATTAACAAAATCAGAAATGAAAAAGGGGAAGTTATCACGGACACTACAGAAATACAAAGGATCATCCAAGAATACTATGAAGGACTATATGCCACCAAATTCAATAACCTAGAAGAAATGGACAAGTTCTTAGAAACATATAGCCTTCCAAGGCTAAACCAGGAAGAACTGGAAAATGTAAACAGACCGATCACCAGTAACGAAATTGAGTCAGTCATCCAAAACCTTCCCAAAAGCAAAAGTCCAGGACCAGATGGCTTCACTAGTGAATTCTACCAAACCTTCAAAGAGGATCTAATACCAATCCTGCTCAAACTCTTCCAAAAAATTGAAGAGACAGTACTCCCTAACTCATTTTATGAGGCCAACATTACCCTGACACCAAAACCTGGTAAGGACAGCACAAAAAAGGAAAACTACAGACCAATATCTCTGATGAATACCGATGCAAAAATCCTAAATAAAATTCTAGCAAATCGAATACAACAATGCATGAAAAAGAGTATTCATCACGACCAAGTGGGGTTCATCCCCGGGGCACAAGGATGGTTCAACATCCGCAAATCCATCAATGTGATATATCACATAGAAAAAAATGAAGGACAAAAATCATATGATTATATCAATTGACTCAGAAAAAGCATTTGACAAGATACAACATCCAGTTATGATTAAAACACTTAATAAAATAGGTATTGAAGCCCTTTGCTCTATGTTCAGGAACACGACAGGGATGTCCCCTATCACCTCTGCTTTTCAACATAGTGTTGGAAGTCCTTGCCAGAGCAATCAAGCAAGAGAAAGAAATAAAAGGCATCCAAATTGGGAATGAAGAAGTTAAATTATCACTCTTTGCAGATGACATGATGCTATATATAGAGAACCCTAAAAACTCCACCAAAAAGCTCTTAGAAACAATCAACAAATACAGTCGAGTTGCTGGCTACAAAATCAACATACAAAAGTCCATTGCGTTCCTATATACTAACAATGAAATCTCAGGGAAAAAAATACAAAAACAATTCCTTTTGCAGTTGCAGCAAAAAGAACAAAATACCTAGGAATAAACTTAACAAAATAAAGAGGCGGCCAACTGACTGGGAGAAGATTTTTGCAAACAGTGCCTCCGATAAGTGGCTAATATCCAGAATATACAAGGAACTCATGCAACTCAACAACAAAAAAACAAACAACCCAATTGAAAAATGGGCAGAAGACCTGGAGAGACATTTCTCCAAAGAGGACATATAAATGGCAAATAGACATGAAAAAATGCTCAACATCACTAATCATCAGAGAAATGCAAATCAAAACCACAATGAGATATCACCTCACCCCAGTCAGAATGGCTATCCTCAAAAAGACAAATAGTAACAAGTGTTGGAGAGGCTGTGGAGAAAAAGGAACCCTCATACCCTGTTGGTGGGAATGCAGACTGGTGCAGCTGTTATGGAAGGCAGTGTGGAGGTTCCTCAAAAAATTACGAATAGAATTACCATATGACCCAGCAATCCCTCTGTTGCGTATCTACCCAAAAAATCTGAAAACGTCTATCCATAAAGACATGTGTGCTCCAATGTTCATTGTAGCTTTGTTTACGGTGGCCAAGACATGGAAACAACCAAAATGTCCTTCGATAGATGAATGGATAAAGAAGTTGTGGTATATTTACACAATGGAATACTATTCGGCGGTAAGAAAAGATGATACAGGAACATTTGTGACAACATGGATGGATCTTGAGAGTGTAATGCTGAGCGAAATATGTCAGACAGAAAAAGCAGAGAACCATGTGATTTCACTGATATGTGGTATATAAACCAAAACAATAAAAGAACAAGACAAACAAATGAGAAACAAAAACTCATATACACAGACAATAGTTTAATGGTTACCAGAGGTTAAGGGGGGTGGGGGGTGGGAGATGAGTGTAAGGGGGATCAAATATATGGTGATGGAAGGAGAACTGACTCTGAGTGATGAACACACAATGGGATTTATAGATGATGTAATACAGAATTGTACACCTGAAATCTATGTAATTTTACTAACAATTGTCACCCCAATAAATTTAAAAAATAAATTAAAAAAAATACTGATAATACCACATGAGAGCAACCATGGGGAGCAATGGAACTCATATATTAGAAGAATGCAAAGTGGTATAGCAACTTTGAAAAATAGTTTATCAGTATCTTACAAAGTTAAACGCTTACCATGCAATCAGTAATCCCACAAATGTAAACAACTTAGTAAACAACCGAGATGTCATGGAATGAACTAGTAAATGCGTAGTATATCCATGCAATAGAATATTACTAAGCAATAAAAAAAACCAACTGTTGATACATTCAAAAACATGGATGAATATCAAAGGTATTATATTAAGTGAAAAAAGCTGAACATAAAAGATTACTATTGTTTAGTGGTTATCAGAAGGTAAGGGGGTAGGGCGTGGTAGATGAGGTAAACGGGATCCAATATATGGTGATGGAAAGAGAACTGACTCTTGGTGAACACACAACATGATATACAGATGATCTATTACAGAATTGTACACCTGAAGTCTATGTAATTTTACTAACAGTTGCCACCCAAAAAAACTTTAAAAAAAAGATTACTATTGTATGATTCCATTTATATGACGTTCTAGAAAAAGTGAAATTACAGTAACAGAAAGCAGAATAGTGTTGGCCAAGGACCAAGGGTGGGAGCAGGGATTGACTACAAAGGGAAAAAGAGAGAACTTGGTGACGTGATAGAAATGTTCTGTATCTTGATTATGATGATATGTACACTACTATATATGTCTCCTAAAACTCATCAAATTATACACTTAAAATTGGTGAATCCTGTGTGTAATTATACCTTAGAAAATTGATAAAAACAATCCTAGAACTGATTAATAAAAGGGCAAACAATCCAATTTTTTCAAGGCAAATTATTACATAAAAAAGGATAATACACCATGATTAGGTAGGGTTTATCCCAGCAATGCAACATTCATTTAACATATAAAAATTACTCGATCCAAATTCACTACATTAACAGATTAAGGGATAAGAGCATATGATCATTCCAATAGATAAATGGTCCTTTTTTGTTCCTCAGGTGACATTTGACAATGTCTGGAGACACTTACAGGTGTCACAACTGGGGTGGGAGAGTTTCTACTAGCATTCAGTGGGTAGAGACTAGAAATGCTGTTAAACACCCTACAATGCACAGGGCAGGCTTCAACAGAGAACCAATATTCTATATTCTACTTACCTCACTCAACACTATGTTTATGATATCTATACGCAGTGCTAAAAGGTTCATACAACTACTCTGTTGTTTCTTGCTATAAAATACCCCACAGTAAGCATTCCTTATCTATTTCTTATCCATCTTCTGGTGATAAATACCTAAATGGCTTCTAATTGCACTCTCCCACATACAACACTGCCATGCAATGAACAGCCTTGTAAATGCTCCCTCATGGACCTCTGCGAGAACTTCTCTGGGATACATCTTCAAGAATGGAACCACTAAGTCATACACATGCTAAACTTTGATAAATACTTTCTAGATACTTTCTGGAATGGCTGAACCACTTTAAATATGGCACAGAAAAGAGTTTACATATCATGCCTGAAAATGCTACCCTTAGAAAGACATGCTTGAAATGCTGACCCTTAACTGGCATCTTGGACCTTGGATCTCAAGAGGGTTCTCGACATTCCCTGACAAGACTGGCTCTCTGTGCTAAACTGTCTGTATAAACAATGTGGTTTATATTGAATACCTCCTTTCCTTCTGGGAGTCTAGAATTTGGGTACGTGCTAGGCAGAGGGGGCCTACATGACCAGCCTCCCCCCATAAAAGCCTTGGGCACTGAATCCCTAATGAATTTCCCTGGTAAACAACATTTAACGAGTTGTCACAACTCACTGCAAGGGGAATTAAGTGCATCCTGTATGACTCCACTGGGAAAGGACTCTTGGAAACTTGAGCCTGGTTTCCTCCAGACTTTACCCCATTTGCCTTTTCCTTTTGCTGATTTTGGTTTGTATCTTTTAGCTGTAATAAGTCATAACCATGAGTATGACTATATGCTGAGTCATATGAGTCCTTCTAGCAAATCACAGAACATAGGGATAGTCTTACGGATATGTACCACCACTCCCCAACACACATTCCTATAAACAAAGAAGGAGAAAGTTGCAAGAAGACTTCTAGCTGCACACTTTTATGTGTCATTTGAATTTTGTATCATGTGCATATATTGTCTCTTTAAAACTAAAAACTTTATACAAAGGTGGAAAGAGTTAAAACAATTAAGTCACTTGTGAATGAGACCCAAAAGATGTTAGAGAACCACAGAAGTATACAATGAAACTTTATATTCTAGATGAGGAGGCCCAAAGAAGGTAAGGGACTTACCCAAAGGTACCCAGACAGCCATTACAGACACAGGACTCAAATTCTCACTTTCCTATTTCCTAGAACTACTTCCTCTAAATCATGTGGCCTCTTTTCCTATACGCATCACTTCTCCTACCCTAGTGCTTTCCCCTAAATGCCTCATAGGTGCCCACTTTCACGCTGACCATGGTCTCTCCTATTTCTCAGATTCCTGGGTTCTCCATGCAGTGAATAATTTCAATCCTTTTTAAAACACTGGATCCCATGGAAACTGAACCCAACAGGAACAGAAAAGAGAAGCTGAAGAAAAATCCTACTGGTAATGGTCAGGAAGGAGAGAGAAAAGGGAGGGGAAAGGTAAAGAAAGAGAGTCCAAATCACAGTACCTTCCTAAATCCTGATACCCTGGCAAAGATGTCAACATCAGAGTCAGAGAGAAATCCATCCCCTACCACAGGACAAAGCAGCTGAGCAGGACCAGACAGCTCAGACACTCCTTCCATTGCTTCGTAACCTCTCTCAAAACCCTCCCCAAAGGGGAAGATGCTTACGTGCTCCAGGAAGCAGGGTCCTATCTCACTGAGGTGGGGGTCATCATTGTTGTACTGTTTCTCCAGGTCTCTCACGAAGCCCATCTGAAATCTGTAGATGTCTTCAATGTTCCCAAAGATCACCTTCAGTTGTTCATCGCTGAACATGTCCCTTCTCTTCCGGCATTGCTTCAGGTAGCCCTGCAGACAAAGAAAGAGCCCAGGCTGAGGATTTCCCTGATTCCTCAAGGTCTTTACTACTTCCTAAGTACTTAGGAGCCTAATTTCAGTTCCATGAAGTAGACAGGGAATAATTATTTCCATTTTTCATCTGAGGAAATTGAGGTTTAAAGAAGGAAACCACTCCACCAGTGAGAAACTAGGAAAGCTGGATCTCAAGCAAAGGTCTTCAGGGTACAAAGTCTCCAGAGTATAGAGCTTTGCCCACTATCCTCCACGACAAGGACCCCAGAAGTCATAGAGCCCTCTCTCAGAAGCTGGTTAAGCGCAAACACTTTTACTCATTTTAGTAGCTACTGGTTTAGCTGGATCTATTCACTCTCTCAAGTTCTATTTCTTATAGGACTGACTCAAAAGGTCTTCATAACATTGAAAACAATTTGGCAACAGAGGCCCCAGCAGGAAAACTTCCAAAAAGCAAACAGGAATTGACAAATCCAAACTATTCCTTAAAGCAATCTCTTAGCCATCTAAGGTAGCTGGCCAGGAGAGATCGTTTGGATGAGCCCAATCAACAAGCCTATAAGTGTTCAGGCATGATGTTTTTAACAGGGTAAGTGTTCAGGACACATTTGTAAAAAAAGGGGAAAAAATCAGGTGAATTAATACAGCTAGCCATTGATGAAAGGGAAGAATCAATGAAAGATTCTCAGTCTAATAAGAGAGCACTGAGATAACACAATCAGACTCGGGGCATACTGTAGGGCAAAACAAACACACAAACATACACACAGTCGTCCATATTAAATATACTGGTGTAGATTTTTAACTAATGGCCACTGTCCTCATTAGAAACTATTAGTATGTGAACATGTTCTTGGTGAGAATGAATTATGGTCACTTGCTTTCATCTAAAAAACCTAAATGCGATTTTCATACCATGTTTCCCCGAAAATAAGACCTAGCCAGACAATCAGCTCTAATGCGTCTTTTGGAGCAAAAATTAATATAAGACCCGGTCTTACATTATATTGTATTGTATTAATTATACTATAACATATTATATAAGACCCAGTCTTATATTATAGTAAAATAAGACTGGGTCTTATATTAATTTTGGCTCCAAAAGACGCATTAAAGCTGATTGTCTGACTAGGTCTTATTTTCGGGGAAACACGGTAACAGCTTTCTTACGTGTTGAGCCTCTAATATAATAAAGAGCAGTGCAGTAACTGACTTACCACTTCTGGCCCTGTCTCTACCTCCACTTTGTCTCCCCTAATACTGCTTTCAATTAGGGCATGTAGGCATACTCCAGGAAGACCCTGATTCCCGGCTTCAATGCCCTTTACCAACCTCTACCAAAATCTCACTTCCTTTATCTCTTTTCACACTCCAATTCAGCCATTAATTAGTGTCTTTCAACAGTTTGAAAATTAATAGTCTGCACCTGTGTTGACATTTATTTAACTAATGCTGCCACCCTCACTGATTGCCATGCTCAAGATGCTCTACATTCATTCATTCCAATTCCTAACCGGGAAGAAGATGCCCTCTATTCCCACAATACTCTTTTAGCTCCACTACCTTTACTGAAGTAACTCCCAAAATGCTGCCTCCCTAGAAAGCTTTCCTTGATGTATAGGGAGAGAGGCAATAAACTCCTAGATGCCCATCCTGCCAAATACCTAACTCCCACGGTTTGCTTGCATCTGTCTCTGTCCCTTCTCTCCTTCCCTCTCTCTTTCTCTTTCTCACCCTATCAGAAGTATCTTAGCTACAGTGGAGCAGGGAAAGCAGTGAGCACATCATCTAGCAAGAACTTTTCCATCTTGGCATTAGGCAAGGGGGCAAAGACTTCCTCAACCCTGCTCCAACTTTTTCTCCCTAAGGTAGGCCTGTGAGCATAGCTGGAAAAAACTGGTACCAGTGTCATATCAGCATGTTATGTCTGGGTAAGCAGTTGGTATCGGTGAGTGACCACATTGGGAAACAGAAGAAGCCATCATGGCAGCTCATTCATCCTCAAAAGTCAGTTCAGGAAGTATTTAATAGTTT
This sequence comes from Rhinolophus sinicus, assembly GCF_057876585.1. NCBI lineage: Eukaryota > Metazoa > Chordata > Mammalia > Chiroptera > Rhinolophidae > Rhinolophus > Rhinolophus sinicus. The sequence goes on along the minus strand of NC_142518.1, from coordinate 44,379,528 downwards.
TGTTCATGGCTCCCATTTGAAAGGTCTCAGGGAAGGTAGAAATTATTATCAAATGCCCAAAGTGCAACAGGGATACTAGATCTTAACATCAGTATGGAATATGACATAAATGAAAGAGAAGCAAAAAGTGGGCTGTGGAAGAGAGAACAGATAGAGATGTCAGTCAGCTTTCTAATTCCCCAGTATGATATTCATTGTCCTTGTCAGGGCCATCATTTTCTTTCTATTACATTACATATGATGTAACAAGAGAACATTAAGCTATTTATTAGGAGAAATGTAACTGCCCATAGGATGGTAAAACCCTGAAGTGTTTTGTCAACTGTTTTTCTTTAAAGCTAATGGTAGATTATAAATACATTCTGGTACATTTAACTTGATGGAATATTATGTAGCCATTGAAAATAATGTTTGGGAAGATTATCCAGAAACATGGAGAAGTGTTTATGATACAATGTTGAAAAGCAGGACAGAGAATATTATGGCACACAAAAAAAGAATGTTATGGCACTATGATAACAACTCTGTAAATACATATACATATGGACATATTTGAAGGAATTATGCAAAAGTGCAAACAGTTCTCTTATATTTGGTAGATTCTAGTTGGTTTTGTTCCTATTTTCAAACTTCCTCTAATGCTATTTTTTAAAATTATACTTAAGATTAGAAATGGGGGGAAAGTCTTTGCCAGAGAGTATAAAGAAAACACAGCCTCAGGAAGGCCGCCTTGAACACAATATTATCAAGGAAAGGGGGAAAATCCAATGTCCTCTCAAAATTTCCAGCCCTAGTATTTAAGACACATGACTTTCTAAAGGGAATACAAATAATTGAAACTGCCTTTATCAAGGAAATAAGAGACGGGACATAAGAATATGGTAGTAGTCAGAGAACCCCAAAATGTTGCCCTCAGCTCTTACAACACACAACTGCCTAGGCTTCTCAGGGGAGAAAGGCCAGGAGAGATAACTAGTGCTCTGGAGTCTTGTTTTTATTTTTCATCCCCTTTCTTTGGTGGATCTGGTAACTATATCAAATTTTCCACAGCAATGAGGAATAGAGGTTTGGTTTAGGAGTCAATCAATATGCTTTTTTTCATTCACTCATTTTTGAGGGTATGTAAGTTTAACATGAGCTGGTATGGAATGTGACTGTCCCCCCAAAAAGAATGCTATTTTAAGTTAGGGAAAAATCAACTATACTTAAAGAAATAAAAATAAAGATATAGATATTGAGGTTCAGGGAAAAAAATAAATAAAACCTCTAGTTAAAATAGGGAAGAAAAAAAAGAAGAAACACATTGAGAAGGTGGAATGAGAGATTTAATAGGAAGGTAGTCCCAACACTGAAGCAGAGCAGCATTCAATTCTGAGCCCTGTTTTCAGAGGAACTTGGAGAAAAGGATACAGAGCCAGAGGGGAGTAAGCAGGGTAGAAGGGCCTGAAAAGCAACAGCATGAAGAACCATGTAAGGAGCCAGCACTTTTTGTCCTAGAGAAGAGAAGACTTAGGGGGCCTCTGAAGGCCTGTCACAGGGCAGAGGGAGCAGAAGGGGTCTGTGGCTGTTAATGTCAAACATGGTTCAAATACCCTCTCACCCTATCTGAGTGGTAAGAGAGAACAGAGTGATATGGCAGTGGGTATGAACCAATTCAACAAAGGCAGTTGCTGAGAGCCTCATCTCTGCCTCCTAGGAGCAAAGTGGGATGGGTGGGAAAGCAGACCACATGGTAGCCAACAGTACTGTGGGAATTAACGAGTCAATCACAATCGGCACGAATGAGCCCTGGTATTTCCATGGTAACAGTCAAGGAAGGTTGCCTGTTTATTTTACTGTTCTTAATCCCACAAGGGTTTATCTAGAAATCTAGAGCTAGTGCACTGAGCTAGATTTAGTGCCTTGATATGGGGTACACATCACAGCCATGATATCTAGGGACACTCCCAAAGACCACAGGGAAATAAGATGGACCAAAAAGCCTCGGGATCATACAGGTTTGGGAAACACTTCAGGGAAAAGCCCTCACAAGTCTGGACCTCAGTATCTCTATTTCTATATATCAAATCTCTATATATCACACATATAAAAAAATATTTGCAGGGCTCCATTCAGCTCTGACTTTCTAGAGATTTCATGTATTGCTTTGCCTGGAAGCCTGAGGCCTAACAGTAGACCTGATAAACATCTTGAAAATAATTTTTAAGAAAATTAGGGAATGATGACTATGGTTGTCCTGTTCACAGCTATATCCCCAGAATTTAACACGGACCTGGCATACAGTTGCTGCTCAATAAATATATGTTGAATAACTACAAAATGACTAGCTCTTCTCATGCTAATGATGACAAAAGGTAAGCGGGAAGCAGAATGTTTAAACTGGTGGTTTTCTTTTCTTCTTTCCCTTTTTTGGGCCAGGAAATCCCTTCTTCAAATTAAATAAAACCATTACAAAAACAAGAGAATGTGAGGAAGAAGGTATTTGCCACATGGAAAACTAACAGGGATTAATATCTGGAATATATAAAGAACTCCTGTCAATCAGCAAGAAAAATATGAGAAACTACAGGAAAATTGGCAAAGGATAGGAACAGGGCCTGGAGTGTCCAAATGGTACAGAGAGGGAGGGCCTAGGGCAGCCAGAAACCCCTGGGCTGGTCAAGTTGCCTCATCCCTTTACCTTAGTATGCTATACAAATATTACCGTTTTATACAATGTGTTTTCATTTTCTATGTGTACACCAAGATGTAAAGACAATTGGGAAGCATCAGGACAGGCAGTTCATAGAAAGGAAAACCCAAATGGCTAATAAGTTTGTAAACCTCAGGTTTAAACATATCAAATGGAAACGACATGAAGCTACAGTATGATAAACTCAATTAGTCCTAAGGAAGAATTTCTTGATGGTGATGAGTATGAGAAAGTAATATGAATGACTGAGGAAAGCTAGTTCAGCTTCTCTGGAGGCATTTTGAGTACAGAATGTATTTTATAGGTATGGGATGACTGATATTATCTTCCTCAAGAGAGGAGATGAAGCAACTTTAAAAGGCATCTTTAGGGCCAGCCCGGTGGCTCAGGTGGTTAGAGCTCCGTGCTGCTATCTCCGAAGGCTGCCGGTTCGATCCCCATATGGGCCAGTGGGCTCTCAACCACAAGGTTGCCAGTTCAATTCCTCAAGTCCCGCAAGGGATGGTGGGCTCTGCCCCCTGCAACTAAAATTGAACATGGCACCTTGAGCTGAGCTGCCTCCCAGATGGCTCAGTTGTTGGTTGGAGCGCGGGCTCTCAACCACAAGGTTGCCAGTTCAATTCCTCGACTCCCGCAAGGGATGGTGGGCTGTGCCCCCTGCAACTAACAATGGCAACTGGACCTGGAGCTGAGCTGTGCTGTCTACAACTAAGACTGAAAGAACAACAACTTGAAGCTGAACAGAACCCTCCACAACTAAGATTGAAAGGACAACAACTTGACTTGGAGAAAAGTCCTGGAAGTGCACACTGTTCCCCAATAAAGTCCTGTTCCCCTTCCCCAATAAAATCTTAAAAAAAAAAAAAAAGGCATCTTTAGCTTTGCTTCCCCTATGTCTCAGTTTCTCTGATTATGAGTTGTAAAGTTACAAGAGGTAGTATCCCCAATCACTGTTCAAGGTAACCTAGAACTAAGCCAAGACTCTTTTATCCCATGGTCTGGGTTTAGAAAGAAGAATGTCATCTTTTGCAGAGACCTCATTTAAAAAGATTTATTCTCTTACTGGCCTCACTGAAGGACTTTGACTTTGTTTCCTACTTCTTTGTTTGTAAAATGTGGGTATTATAACTTAAATGTTTGCAAAGCACTTTCTGCTCCCAGGAGAAGGGGGGTGAAGGAGGGGAAAGGAGCGAGACGGAGAGAGAGGGAAAGAAAGGGAGAGAGAGGGAGAAAAAGAGAGAGCAAGAGAGAAGATAGAGGTGAGAGAGAGAGAGAGAGGTGTGTGTAAGAGAAAGAGAGAAAATTTTCTAATAATGATGTTTTACTATCCTGAATGCAGTATCCCCCATTTCTCCTTCAACAGCACAAGAGTGGGAAGTATTCAGAGATCTCCCTTAACCTACAGAAAGAGATTATGCCAGGTTACATTCATGCCCGAGTAAGACGTGCTTCCATGGGTACCAAAGAGGAAATGACAGGAAATGCAGAAGTTATCTGGATCACTACTACAGCTTTCTCTAGTGACAGCATATCTAGATGGTACAGAATCAAAGAAAGTGAGATGCAGACAGCATTTAAAGAGCAAATCTTCAAATTCACTCATTTTAGAGCTGGGGAACAAGACCCAGAGGTTCCTCAGCTGATCAGTGACTAAAGTGGGACCTGAACCTGGGACTCCCAATTCTGAGTCTGGCTTTCTTTCTGATAAATCATACTTTTCCTCACAGCTTTTGGTTTAGAGGTGACATAACCCTGGGCTAAAAAACTGTTTTCTCGCCCAGATAGACAGTTTTCTTCACTCTTATTTTACTTTAAGTAAACCTTCCTTTGACACCTGTGGTTGCAAGACAGGACAAAAGGGATATTTCCCATTTAAACCCTTAATTTTGGCACCAAGAATAATCAAGAAATACAAAACCATCAGATCGCCAACAAAAGCTTTGCATGGGTTGGCTGGATTGGGCAAGTCCTCAAAGCAGGGACATAGCACGTCTTCCTCTGAAAAAACAAATACTTCCATTGCTGTCCTGACCCTGTGCCCTGTACGAGGCAGAGGCCAAGGTGTTTTGGAATTAGAAACAGAAGACCCTTCTAAGACTAAAGGACTCCCACTGGGCCAGTGCCTGAGAACTCTGGGAAAGTAAGTTTGCCTCTCAGACCTAGAATATGGGAATAATAAACACAACCTATGTCCTGTCTGAAAAATCAAATGCCGTAAGATGTGAATGTACTTTGCTACAGCACTTACATCTCATTCTGACTTTCAACAATATTCATTGACCATCCACCATATGATAGGCACTGTGCTAAGTGTTGAGGATACATTAGTATATCAACAGGTAAGTACTCTCACCCCTTATGGAATTTAAATTTTAGTTGGGGAGATGGACAATAAATAAAACATGTAAGCAAAATAAACAATATGTCAGATAGCAATATGTGCAACAAAGAAACAAAGTGGGAAAGAAGACATAATGCAGTTACAATTTTAAATAGAATGGTCACTGAAGGTCTCAAGGAGAAGGTAATAAATTTGAGTAAAGACTTAAAGGAGATGAGGAACAGAGCTATGGAGACATCTGGGGGCGGGGCGCTTTAGGCAGAAGGAAAAGCCAGTACAAAAGCTGTTGCGGGGGAGCATGCCAGGCATTTTCAAGGAACAGCAAGAGGCCAGTGTGGCTGGAAGAGAGAACATATAGAAAAGGAGCAGGAGATGAAGTCAGAGAGGTAAGGAAGGGTTGATCACACAGGGATGTATAAGTAATAATCAGAACTTTGACTTTTATTCAGGAAGAAATAGTGAGCCATTTGAGGGTTTTGAACAGAGGAGTGATATGACATGACTTACAGTCTTGACAGCATCCCTCAGTTGCCTGGTATAGAACAGACTGTACTTGTATTACAAACCCTAAGATAAGACAGCTATCATTTTACACTAGTGCTCCTCAAACATTAACATGTATTGGAAACCAAATGGGAACCTTGTTAAAATGCAGATTAGGACTGAGTAGGTCTGGAGTGGAGTTAAATATTCTGCATTTCTAACAAGCTCCCAGGTGATTCAGACACTGCTGATCTATATAAAATACTTTGAGGGTAGGAGCTATTCCCAGGGCCAGCAAGCAGTAGAACTCCGCTAAACCTTTGCTGAATAAATGACATATCAGTTGTTTAATGCCCAATGCCACATAGCACATTCCAGAGGTTAATTTACAAAACATGTATCTCCATTTGTGTGAATGTAGGAGGAAGAGACAAAGATAAAAGAGAGACAGGGATGGATGGGTGAATAGGTAAAAGAGTAGAGGAAGGAAACAAAAACTACTTTTTCCCAAATATTTACAATACTATGTTTACTTAATTTTGTCAATAAACTTAAGAGGTTGGTAGAATGAAGGCCACTGGACAAATCAGAAAATTGAAGGTCAGAGGAGTTAAGGGTTCAAGGCCACAGAGTTAATTAGTGACTAAGTTACAATGTGAAAGCCAGCACTCCACGCCCCCAGAGTTCTTTCCACCCTACCATACTGCCTCATGGAGAGGGGAAGATAACTGTTAACCTTACTGGGAGAAGTGAGAAAATTAACTGAGGTAAAGAAAATTAAGGCCCACGGTCCTTGACCTTGATCTTTCTAGAGCTGCACTATCCACTGTGGTTGCCCTTAGTCACATGTGGCTATTTTAATTAAAATTAAGTTACATTTAAAATTCCATTTCTCACAGAAACTCATAGACTCAGACAATAGTTTAGTGGTTGCCAGAGGGTAAGGGGGGTGAGGGGTGGGGGGTGGGAGATGAGGGTAAGGGGGATCGAATATATGGTGATGGAAGGAGAACTGACTCTGGGTGGTGAACACACAATGGGATTTATAGATGATGTAATACAGAATTGTACATCTGAAATCTATGTAATTTTACTAACAATTGTCACCCCAATAAATTAAAAAAAAAATTCCATTTCTCAATTATGCTAGCCACATCTCAAGTGCTCAATAGTCACAGACAGCTGGCTAGTGGCTCCTGTACCGAAGAGTGAAGATATAGAACATTTTCATCACTGCAGGAAGTTCTATTGGGTAGCACTGCTGTAAAGAAACAAGAAGTTTGAAAAATGTTAGAGCTGTACTATTAACTACAAACTGGGCTTGGCCCCAGTCAGCAGGGTTAGGGTACAGAAAGTAGGACCTAATCCCTCATATGGAAGGAAGGGGATAAAAATATTCAAAGTAGAATATTCCCGGGGTCAAGCAGAAAGCTATGGTGTGTGCGTGTGTGTGCGTGTGCGTGTGTGTCAGAGAGAGAGAGAGAGAGAGAGAGAGAGAGAGAGAGAGAGAGAGAGAGAGAGAGAGAGAGAGAGATTCTTTTAAAACATTCTTTACTCCATTTCACATTGGTTTTCCCATACTGTTTAGTAAAATGTCCTTTGAAAATGTCAACTTGTCTCTGCTGAGCTCAAGGGAGTGTGAGGAAAAGGGCTCTCATCCTCACTCAGGTCAGAGAGATAAAAGGGATGGAGTTAGGGAATGTGGAGCCACCGCTCCCGGAAGGCGATTGTGGGGCAAAGTGGCATAGTGAAGGAGCCACCTAGCTTTCATCTCTTACAGGTTCCTCTCCCTAAGCTCTGTTCTGCTCCAACCCCAAAACCAGTGTTCTCCAAGTGAGGGAGGAAGACCAGCAGCATAAATATCACCAGGGATGCTTGTTAAACATGGAGATGCTCAGACTGAGAAGTCACAGCTTTGGGAAGGTGGAAGAGGGCTGGGATCTTCATATTTAACAAGCTCCCCCAGGGACTCTGGTGCACAGTCAAGTTTGTGAACCACTGGCTTGGACGAAGGTGTTTTGTTTTAATGAATGAGGTCAGGCCCTTCCATGGGGTGGGAACAACTAAATTAGAATCCAAGAGAATAGGAGTAGAGATTCAGGAGAGGGATGGAGGGACAGGGAGAGGGGAGGGAAAGTGGGGCGAAGGAGAGGGAAGATGAGAAGGAGAGAGAAAGAGAATATGAATATTAAAGTTAGACAGACAGACAGATAGAGAAATGGGAGAGTAACAGACAGGGAGAGAAACTTAAGAAGCCTCAAGATAGCAGTTTTGCTCACTGACAAAATCTAGGAGGCCAGTCAAGCTGCTCTTTCCTACATCTTGAGGAAAGATGATAGGGCCCAGGGGAGTTGTTGATTCTTCATGGAAGTGCCCTCTCCTCCACCACCCTAAGTGCCCCCACATGTACTATCATAACTGGGCCTACCTCACAAATATCCTTGAGGTGCTTGATGTAATGGCGCTCAGTGCTCATGATTTCATTGATGACATTGGCCCGCATCTGGTCCCGGTTCTGTAGTGGCCGGCCCAGACAGAGGCAGTCTGAATTGGGGTCCAGGTGCCCATTCTGCACATCACTGGGCCCTTCCTCTACCCCATCCTCCTGGTTCACCCAGAGCTGTGGAAGAAGGTAGAAAAAGAATGGATTAGCTTCCTTCTTTGAGAAGTTTCCAGCTAAGTAGAAAAAGGATAATTTAAATTATTTAGGTATTCAGAAAGCCTTCAACCAGAGGCCCCTGTAAACTGAATGCCAGGCTAGCTCTAGGGAGACTTGCTGACCCTAGGCCTGAGTCTAATTCTCTCTAGGCCTCTGTGTAGAACGGGGGATGGGGAAGGGTAGGACTATATCATCTCTAAGAGAGTTCTTAGTAAGATGGTTTCAGAGGAGAGAGGTATTATGGCAAACAGAACTCATTCATTCTGGGACATATCTAGGCAGCACAGCTGGGTCAAGAAAAATAAGGATTAAGCTATACATCTTAGGTGCCACCGATGGATTATTGTCAAACTCAATGCCTATGAGCATGGGGACCAAAAATGGATACTGGAGTGAGCTTTGGTGTTGATTTCCATCAAAGGATATGCAAATAAATCATTAAAATTTAACTGTGAAATTCCTTAGACATGCAAATTCTCTACTTCCTCAAAGTTGGAGTGGAGATGTCAGGATGTCCCAGTACCACATAATAGCAACAGCTGTTGATTGAACACTTACTATACACCAGCCACTATGCAAAAAAAACCTTTTTTTTACTTTATTTTTCAATTACCATTGACATACAATATTACATTAGTTTCAGGTGTACAAAACAACATAGTGATTAGACATTTATATTCCTCACAAAGTGATAACCCCAGTAAGTTGATTACCCATCTGACATGGTACAATATTATTGACTATATTCCCTATGCTGTACTTTACATCCCAATATTATTGACAATATTCCCTATGCTGTACTTTATATCCCCGTGACTATTGTTTTCTATTATAGCTGACAGTCAATATTATTTTATATTAATTTCAGGTGTGCATCATAGTGGTTAGACATTTGTATAATTTATGAAGTGATCTACCTGGTGAGTCTAGAACCCACCTGACACTACACATAGTTTTTACAATATTATTGACTATATTCTCTACATTGTACTAAGAATTTTCAATGAACTTTATGATTTAGTCCTGCTAGACAGATACCATTACTACCACCATCTCATGGAAGAGGAGACTGAGGCTCAAAAATGTTCAGGAATTTGTTCCAAGTCAAGTTAGGAAGCAGAGGAGCTGGGATAGGAGCTAGGCAGTCTGATTCTAGAGCCTGGGCTCTCAACCACTATGCTAGCACCTTTTGCCTCTGGCTCTAAGGGAGATATGTAAGGAGTAGAGTAGGGCTTGGGACAAGGTAAACTGAAAATTATTACATTCATCAGAATTGGATACAGTTGGTAGAGTTTGAGACTATCCATTTCAAATTATGAAGGCAAAGGGATTCAGAAGAAAACCTCAGTTGGGGACGCTGGGTAAGAAGTATCTTGATCTGTGACGACTTAACTTAAATCGGGGAGATGGCTAATTTCACCCTAGTCCTATGAAAGAGGAAAAACGGAGGGCGAGGAGGTGGAGAGGAGGTCAGGGAGAAAAGGAAGGGTGGGACCCTGAGAAGAGTGGCAAGATCTGCCAGAGGAATTAGACAAAGAGCTTGCCAGTTGTCTCAACAGCTTTATTCAACAATCCATCTTTCTCCTCCATATTTCCAGCTTTTTTCCACATCCCTGCCTCAAGAAGGTAAGATCAAGCAATTTAGATATGTATCTCTATTTCTGAAACCAGAAAAGCTGGTTGGTAGGCGGGCTTAGTGGAACAGAGGCTTTGGGATGAAGTTAGACAGACTGCAGTTACTTCCCAACTCTGTGTATTCTCCCGTCTCCCTTTGCCTCACAGAGGGTGGGAGCATGGTTATCACCCAGTGAACCTAGATATGTCACTAGCATATATTCTGTTTATTTGCCACAAGCCTAAGCAAGTAGGGCTCGTTCCATTTTAATGCATTTTTCACACACAGCCAAATGTGCAAAAATGCATCTCCATCCCAAACCTATCACCCTCTGCAAATGATCTATTGTAAATTTATTTCCAGCTTTCAAAGGTCAGCTTTGTGTCTTCTATATGCTAATAGCTGCCCTTTAATACAATCAATAGGCAATGATGAGGGGTGATTACTCAAGGAACAGATCTGTTCAAAAAGGTGATTCTAAGGCATTGAGACAAACATCTCATATACATGATGTTGTCTATTTGTAGCATAAAAACCTCATCCTCTAATCATCTGTTCGCTTTTCTCAGCTTCTCACAAAGCAATCTAATCCCCACTATGAAAAGGGTACAATCAGCAGGCCTTTACAAGATAAGAACCATTTCTTTTCTTCTCAGGAGTTTAAGACTGTCAAGTCAAAATAAAATGTTGGCTTTCAGGTGCCTGAAATGAGATGACTCTTTGAACAGAACCAGTGGGAAGAAGCACAGAATATTGGCAGGGTGTGGGGATAGATGAAAAGCCAGGTCAAGACGGAACCAAATTTAGGTTTAAGCCATAAGCCATACTTCAAATAACAATAAAAGGGCAGGAAGGCAACTGCAACTCAGTGGATGCAGACTTCTTACACAGAATTTGGTGGGGAAGCCCTTTCTGGCTAGAACTAAAGTTCTGGATGGCAGGACCCTTCAAAAGGAGCTTCTGAGAAGACAACACCTTAGTCTAACTACACTGCAATGACCCCATAAACCCACCACTTGTGTTAAGATGCTACCTTAATCCAAAAGAATGACTAGTAGATTCATTCATTCATTAAATCTATGTTAAATGCTTACTAGGTACCAGATACTGGAGATACAGCATCAACAAAACAGACAAAAATCTCTACCCATTGTGGAGTTCACATTCGAGAAAAGATGTTTCTTAGCCTAGAAAAAGGTGTCCTGTAAGACCCAATTATTGTACCCCCAGAGCTAGGGTCCCATAAAATGTCCCATGGCCCTGAGGCTATGACGTTCTGGTATAAACTTTAAGTCCCCTGCTCTTGCGAGCTTCTATGATCTGTGCAGATGAAGGCCCTGTCGGCTTACATGCCAAAGTGCATTGAAACAGGTCAGCCCATGAGCTCATCTTCCCTGGGTGCAATGTTAGCCCAGAGTACCATATCAACTTCCTCATCAACAACCTGTGTAGGCTAATGCATACCAATTCCTAAGTGTTTTACATTGACACTGCAATTAGCGCACAAGGGCTCCTGGGTAAAGAAAGAAAACAGACAATGCCCAGAGCCTGGCAAGTTGGAAGGCTTCCCTGGAAACCCTCTCAAAGTACTTGAACATTATTTTCTTCAGCTTTCACTAAACTCTAAGTAAGGTTGGGTTAATGCAATTCAATTTAGCAAATACTTATTTTGGACCTATTCTGTGCCTAACCACTAACTTTGAGAAACATGGGGTAAGCAAGACAACTGACTACTCCCGCCTACCTCAGTTCCAGAGAATGCTTTCCAAATCAGAGAAGATTTCAGGTCCTCACCTCTTCCTTTGCCATTCCTACTATCCTTGGGTAATTTTCCAGGATGACCTCCCAGCTTTAATTTCTCTCACATACCAATTTCCTTAACTATCAATTTGATTGGCTACTTTCAAACTCCCAAATCCTCAATAGCTTCCCATTGCCGAATCCAAATCTCTTATCCTGGAATCCAAACATTACCATAATCTGGTTTCAATCTGCAGTTCTTTCTTACGTTGTACTATACACTTTAGGAATAATGGGCTCCTTCCAAAATACCACCTGTCCTTAAATACTCCAAAATGTGATCTTTAATCCCATATTTAAACATGGAAATAATATAGAGACTTTCAACCACATAACAACAATGAACCACTATCTGAACTTCCTCATGAACAAACTGAGGCCTATAAAGGAGAAATGACTACCAGAGAGTTAGCAACGTAACCAGGTCCAAATTTTGATATGCCTTTTATTTTGTATGTATCTTCCATTTTCTTCTTTCTGCTTTTTCATTTATACACTTGATACGTGAATACATTTGCTTTGTAGAAAGTTAAAATATAAAGAAGGTAAAAACTCCACATATAAGTGAGATCACATGGCATTGGTCTTTCTCAGTCGGTCTTATTTCACTCAGCATAATAACCTCTCTAGGTCCATTCATGTTGTTGCAAATGGTAAGACTTCATTACTTTTTTATGGCTGAGTAATATTCCATAGTGTGTCATACTGTGGAAAAATTGGAACCCTCATACACTGCTGGTAGAAACGTAAAATGGTGAAGCCACGGTGGAAAACATTTTGGCAGTTCTTCACAAGTTAAACATATAGTTACCATACAACCCAGCAATTCCACTCCTAGGTATATGTTAAGAGAACTGAAAACATACTTCATATAAAAACATGTATACAAATGTTTATAGCAGCATTATTCATAATAGTGAAAAAGTGAAAACAATCTAAATATTATTCAACTTATAAGCGGGTAAACTGAAATGTGGTGTGTGTGCAGGTGTGTATGCATATAAAATAGAATCCATAGCAAAACAAATAAACTAAATACAAATCCATGTTATAATATGGATGACCCTCAACAACAGTACACTAACTAGGCCAGACACACCAAACACCACACATATTACATACTGTTTATCTGAAATATCCAAAATAGACAAATTCATAGAGACACAAAGAATTTAGCGGTCGTCAGAGGCAAGGGGGGAATGGGAAATGACTGCTGATGCATGCAGGGTTATTTTGGGGAAGTGATGAAAATGTCCTACAGTAGACCTCGGAGCAAAGACTGAAGGAAGAAGGCTGAAAACGGTGGTATAAGCCCTCACTGCCGCAGAGAAAGGAAGCCTTAGGCACTGAGACTAGCTGCACCCAACCTACCCTCCCAGACCTCGCCCCACCCCCACCTGCCCAATGCTAGAAGCAGAACAGTAGCAGTGTCAGATCAAAAGAACACAATATTTGCTGTTCTGAGAACTGTGGTCCTCAGACACACATTTGCAGCCCAACTAGTTCTGGCAGAGGGGTGGCAGCTGTGGAAGCAGGACAAGCTGTGGTGGTGGGGGCCAACATTGCTCTGGGCCACCTCTCTCAACTCACCCAGCCCCTGTATCCACCTATCTGGGTGGATCCCTGCAGGAATAAACACAACTGCTGAAAAACACGGGCTCTGAATATGGTGCGGAAGAGCTTTGGAACTTCAAAAGCTCTCCACATACCCACAAGGACACTGTGCCCTGTGACCCAGGTGAACTGTTAACAGAAGAGAAGCCTGTCTCCCAGGGAATCCCCCCATCGTGTGAGAAGCTGGAATAGTGCAGAGAAAACACAGCACTACAGTGTGAGAGAGAAAAAAAACCTGCAGTCGTAGAGAAAAAACATTCTACCAACAAGTACTGGAAAACAAAAGAAAGACCTCTTCCTGTAAACCTGTTGCAGAAGTCACTCCGGTAGATGTCAAGGAAGGAAACAATAAATCAGTAATTGCCATGAATAAAAAAGGCAACAAGACAGCTCAGAAAGAAAGTGAAAAGTCTCCAGAAAAGGTACTAAAAGAAATGGAAATATGTGATTTAAATGTCAGAGAATTCAAGATGGCAGTTCTTAAAAAACTCAACGAGATGCAAGAAAACACAGAAAGGCAGTTCAATGAACTCAGAAACACAATCAAAGAACAACATGAACATATTACGAAAGAGATTGAAATTTTTTAAAAATACCAAATAGAATTTCTGGAGACTACGAACTCAATAGAAGAAATTAAGAATGAAATAGCCAGCTTAGGTAGTAGAGTTGAACAGATGGAGGAAAGAATCAGTGCCATCGAAGATAGAAACCTGGAAATGACACGGATGGAAGAAGAAAGAGACTTGAGACTTAAAAGAAATGAAAGAACTCTACAAGAACTTTCTGACTCCAGCAGAAAGAGCAATATAAGAATAATGGGCATACCAGAAGGAGAACAAAGAGAGAAGGGAACAGAGAATATATTCAAACAAATTTTCGATGAGAACTTTCCAAACTTCTGAAAAGAACTGGATCCTCGAATCCAAAAAGCAAATAAAACACCTAATTACCTCAATCCCAACAGGCCTTCTCTAAGGCACATTGTATTGAAGCTGTCTAAAATCAACGACAAAGAAAGAATCCTCAAGGCAGCCAGGGAAAAGAAGACGGTAACTTACAACGGAAAGCCTATTAGATTATCATCAGATTTTTCAGCAGAAACTCTACAAGCCAGGAGGGAGTGGAAACAAATATTCAAACTATTGAAAGAGAGAAATAAAGAGCCAAGAATAATATATCCAGCAAAGGTATCCTTTAGATATGAAGGAGGAATAAAGACCTTTCCAGACATACAGAAGCTGAGGGAATTTTCTAATACACGACCTGCACTACAAGAAATACTAAAGGAGGCTATTCGACCACCATCAACAGGGACAATTTGTGGCAACCAAAACTCAAAAAGGGGCAGAGTCAAGGCCTGAACCGGAATATGGGAATGGAGAAAGTAAGCGTGCTGAAGAAAATGGAATACTCTAAATATCAAAGTTTCTTTTACATAAACTTAAGGGTAACCACTCAAGAAAAAATCCAGAACTGAAAAATATACTGAAATAAAAGAAGAAACAGAGGGAAGCATCATAGAATACCACCACACAGAAATAATAGACAACAACAAAAAGGCAAAGAAACAATGGAGACACAGCCTTACCAGAAAACTAAAGATAGAATGACAGGAAATCCTCACATATCAATAATCACCCTAAATGTAAATGTAATGAACTCACCATAAAAAGGCACAGAGTAGCAGATTGGATCAAGAAACTAAACCCAACCATATGCTGTCTCCAAGAGACACATCTCAGCTACAAGGACAAGCATAGACTCAAAGTGAAAGGGTGGAAATTGACACTCCAAGCAAATGGTACCCAGAGAAAATCAGGTGTAGCCATAATGATATCAAATGAAACAGACTTCAAGGTGAAAAAGGTAACAAGAGACAAAGATGGACATTTCATAATGGTAAAGGGGATTATACAACAAGAAGACATAACAGTCATCAATATCTGTGCCCCCAAACAGGGAGCACCAAAATACACCAAACAACTACTAACTGAACTAAAGGGAGAAATTGACCAAAACAAAATTATACCAGGGGACTTAAACATATCATTGACAGCTATGGATAGATCATCCAAACTGAAAGTAAACAACGAAATAGCAGCCCTAAGTGACACATTAGACGAAATAGACATAATTGACATATATAGAGCACTTCATCCTAAAACATCAGACTATACATTTTTTTCTAGTGTACACGGAACATTCTCAACGATAGAGCATACAGAGGGACATAAAATCAGCCTCAGCAAATTTATGAAAATTAAAATCATACCAAGCATATTCTCTGATCACAAGACTTTCAAATTGGATATCAACTGCAAAAAGAAAGGAGGAAAAAACACAAATACATGGAGATTAAACAACATACTTTTAAAGAATGACTGGGTCAAAGAAGAAATTAGAGGAGAGATCAAAAGATACATAGAAACAAATGACAATGAAAATACATCCCACCAAAATTTTTGGGATACAGCGAAAACAGTTTGAAGAGGGAAATTTATATCATTACAGGCCTAGCTCAAGAAACAAGAAAAATCCCAAATAAATAACCTCATGTTACACCTCAAAGAACTAGAAAAAGAGGAACAAATGAAAGCCAAGGTCAGCAGAAGAAAGGAAATAACAAAAATTAGAGCAGAACTAAGTGAAATAGAGAACAAAAAACATTGGAAAAAATTAATGTGACAACTAATGTAATTCTTTGAAAAGATTAACAAAATTGAAAAACCCTTGGCTAGACTCACTAAGATAAAAAGAGACAAGACACGAATTAACAAAATCAGAAATGAAAAAAAAAGAAAGTTATCACGGACACCACAGAAATACAAAGGATCATCCAAGAATACTATGAAGGACTATATGCCACCAAATTCAATAACCTAGAAGAAATGGACAAGTTCTTAGAAACATATAGCCTTCCTATGCTGAACCAGGAAGAACTGGAAAAAAATAAACAGACCGATGACCGGTAACGAAATTGAATCAGTCATCCAAAACCCTCCCAAAAGCAAAAGTGCGGGACCAGATGGCTCCACTAGTGAATTCTACCAAACCTTCAAAGAGGATCTAATACCAATCCTGCTCAAACTCTTACAAAAAATTGAAGAAGAGACAGTACTACCTAACTCATTTTATGAGGCCAAAATTACCCTGATACCAGAACCTGGTAAGGACAACACAAAAAAAGAAAATTACAGACCAATATCTCTGATGAATACAGATGAAAAAATCGTGAACAAAATTCTAGCAAATCGAATACAACAATGCATTAAAAAGATTATTCATCACGACCAAGTGGGGTTCATCCCCGGGGCACAAAGATGGTTCAACATCCGCAAATCCATCAATGTGATACATCACATAAACAAAATAAAGGACAAAAATCATATGATTATATCAATTGATACAGAAAAAGCATTTGACAAGCTACAACATCCATTTATGATTAAAACACTTAATAAAATAGGTATAGAAGGATAGCACCGTAACATAATAAAGGCCATATACGACAAGCCCTCAGATAATCTCATAATTAATGGTGAAAAACTGAAGGCCTTTGCTCTACATTCAGGAACACAACAGGGTTGTCCCCTATTACCTCTGCTTTTCAACATAGTGTTGGAAGTCCTTGCCAGAGCAATCAGACAAGAGAAAGAAATAAAAGGCATCCAAATTGGGAATGAAGAAGTTAAACTGTCACTCTTTGCAGATGACATGATGCTATATATAGAAAACCCTAAATACTCCACGAAAAAGCTGTTAGAAACAATCAACGAATACAGTCAACTTGCCGGCTACAAAATCAACACACAAAAGTCCATTGCATTCCTATATACTAACAATGAAATCTCAGAAAAAGAAATACAAAGAACAATTCTTTTTGCAATTACAGCAAAAAGAATATAATACCTAGGAATAAACTTAACCAAGGATGTGAAAGCCTTATATGCTGAAAATTGTAAGACATTTTTTAAAGAAATTGAAGAAGACAAAAGAAATGGAAAGACATTCCATGCTCATGGATTGGAAGCGTCAACATAGTTAAAATGGCCATAATACCCCAAGCAATACACAGGTTTAATGCAATCCCCATCAAAATCCCAATGGCATTTTTCAATGAAACAGAACAAAAAATCATCAGATTTGTTTGGAACCACGAACAACCCCGAATAGCCAAAGCAACCTTAAGGAAAAATAACAATACTGGAGGTATCACACTCCCTGACTTTCGCTTATACCACGGGGCAACAATAATCAAAACAGGATAGTATTGGTAGAGAAACAGACACATAGACCAATGGAATAGAATGAGAACCCAGAAATAAAACCACACACATATGGACAGATAATTTTTGACAAAGAAGCAAAAAACATACAATGGAGAAAAGGTAGTCTCTTCAATAAATGGTGATGGAAGAATTGGATAGCCACATGAAAAAAAGGGAAACTGGACTACTACCTGTCACCATGTACCAAAATTAATTCAAAATGGATCAAAGACTTAAACATAAGACCTGACACAATAAACTGCACAGAAGAAAACTTAGGTACTAAACTTATGGACCTCGGGATCAAAGAGCATTTTATGAATTTAACTCCAAAGGCTTGGAAAGTAAATGCTAAATAAACGAATGGGACTATATGAAACTTAAAAGTTCCTGCACAGCAAAAGAAACCATCAACAAAATAAAGAGGCAACCAACTGAATGGGAAGAGATTTTTGCAAACATTGCCTCCAATAAGGGGCTGATATCCAAAATATAGAAGGAACTCATGCAACTCAACAACAAAAAAACAAACAACCCAATTGAAAAAGGGCAGACGACCTGAAGAGACATTTCTGCAAAGAGGACATCCAAATGGCAAATAGACACATGAAAAAATGCTCAACATCACTAATCATCAGAGAAATGCCAATCAAAACCGCAATGAGATATCACCTCACCCCAGTCAGAATGGCTATCATCAAAAAGACAAATAGTAACAAGTATTGGAGAGGCTGTGGAGAAAAAGGAACCCTCATACACTGTTGGTGGGAATGCAGACTGGTGCAGCTGTTATGGAAGGCAGTGTGGAGGTGCCTCAAAAAATTACGAATAGAATTGCCATATGACCCAGCAATCCCTCTCCTGGGTATCTACCCAAAAAATCTGAAAACATGTATCCATAAAGACACGTGTGCTCCAATGTTCATTGCAGCTTTGTTTACGGTGGCCAAGACATGGAAACAACCAAAATGTCCTTCGATAGATGAATGGATAAAGAAGTAGTGGTATATCTACCCAATGGAATACTATTCAGTGGTAAGAAAAGACGATATAGGAACATTTGTTACAATATGGATGGATCTTGAGAGTATAATGCTAAGCGAAATAAGTCAGACAGAAAAAGCAGAGAACCATATGATTTCACTCATATGTGGTATGTAAACCAAAAACAATAAAAGAACAAGACAATGAAACAAAGACTCATAGACGCAAACAATAGTTTAGTGGTTACCAGAGGGTAAGGGGTGTGGGGGTGGGAGAATAGGGTAAGGGGAATCAAATATATGCTGATGGAAGGAGAACTGACTCTGGGTGGTGAACACACAATGGGATTTATAGATGATGTAATACAGAATTGTACACCTGAAATCTATGTGAGTTTACTAACAATTGTCACCTCAATAAACTTTATAAAAAAAAATTGGACAAGAGGAAGAAAAAAAAAAGAAAATGTCCTGGAGTTAGATAGTGGTGATGGTTGCTGTTTCTGGTATTTTCACCGCAAACATCTTTGCTGTAGTAATCTTTACTGCAAGAATTTTTGTCCCCAAGCATTTCTTTCTTTTTTT
Source organism: Rhinolophus sinicus (assembly GCF_057876585.1). NCBI lineage: Eukaryota > Metazoa > Chordata > Mammalia > Chiroptera > Rhinolophidae > Rhinolophus > Rhinolophus sinicus. The sequence goes on along the minus strand of NC_142518.1, from coordinate 44,360,485 downwards.
TTTTTCTTCTTTTTTTATTAAATTTATTGGGGTGACAATTGTTAGTAAAATTACATAGATTTCAGGTGTACAATTGTGTATTACATCACCTATAAATCCCATTGTGTGTTCATCACCCAGAGTCAGTTCTCCTTCCATCACCATATATTCGATCCCCCTTACCCTCATCTCCCATTTCTGCTGCAAACTAACTGGCAGTAAAGCTGTTATGCGGTAAAAACGATAAAACCACAACAAATAAAAGAGGGGCATTAAAAAGGACACAATGGAACATCATAAATGAATAACAAAATTCAAGACTTTATTTAAAATGTGTGTATATCCATGGTACTACTGCACAAAGAACTGATTTTATTTTTTGTATTGTACCTACACTCTTGCCTGGGTTCTATGGGAAATGTGGGTTCAACTCTGTGCCCTCAAAAAAGGCCCTTGGCCTCTCTTTTTCCTCCCAAGATAATGTGTTTCAAAATAAGAAACCAACTCAGGGCAAATCATTGTCATCTGGAAGAAATGCTAACTATTTTGAGACCACCACTCCACCACCAAGTCTACTCTTCACTGTATAAGCTTTTATGAGGGCTAGCTAAAATTTATAGATAATATAAAAATGGGACTAATTGCAGGAGGTTTATCAATGTTGAAATGAAACCAAACTGAAGACTACCTTACATACATTAAATCTGCCGAAGGTGGTTGGTTCATCAACGGAGAAATGAAACCAACCAAAAATACAAAACTGTCAACCAGTTATGTTACCTTTTTACAAATTTCCTTATGGCCAAGTAGTTATGCAGTGAAATGTCTGTGGCAAAAATGCTGTGGAAGAAATGTCTAAAGCAAAGATGTTTGTGATGAAAGTACCTAGAACCAATGGTTGCACAATGAATATACTAAAAACCACTAAATTGTGCACCTCAAAATAGTGGATTTTTGGAATATGCATTGTATTTCTATAAAAATAAATAAAAAGTTAAAAGAGTCTACTAGTGAAATGAAATTTCCCCTTTGACTACTCCTCATCCTACTTATTTTCCACCTTTCCTGAGGAAACCATGGTTATGTATTTTGTGTACAATTCTTGCTGGTCTTTTTCTATGCATTTATATATTTATATGCATGCTCCAGTGGACTCATTATTGTTCCATATGTTAAACTGATGCTTACTCATCCGTTGGTACACACTCTTCAGTATCTTCAGTAGCCCCTCTCCACAAATGGATTAGTACTTCTTAAAGGAGAGGTGCCATAACATACATTCAGTAGCTCTCTCAGGTCCATGCATGATGCCCTAGCACATGTGAATAGTTCAATAAAAGCTTGAGCAGTGTAAAAGAAAGCCAGCCTACCCATGGTTCCAGCAGTGTGATGTTTCTGAGAATAGGTAAGCAGTACTGTGTAAATGTCACTTCTGCCACATCTAGACAGTTATAGAGAAATGAAAAGTGAGGTAATCTCTGAAAGTGAAGGGTTGCTGTCAGTCACATTAAATAACAGAATCTCAGCCTTGTCAAATCAACGTTCTAAAGAAAATGGAAAGTAAGACAGTCCACATCACCCCTGCCTGCTAATCAATACATGAACTCCCTTGATTACATCAGCTACAAGCAACAACCCAGCCCATCTGCTTGTACACAATCAGTGACGAAGAAAGCATGAAAAAAAAAAAAAGAAAAAAAAAAGAAATCACTATCTCCCAAGGCAGCCCTTTCCTTTTTCATGTAACTAATCATGAGCACAGCCCTCTGGTTTGCCTGTTTTATGAATGCACAAACCAAAATACTGCAAATGGACAAAACACAGACAAGGGAGTGGTACTGGAGGAAATGAACTCTCATATAACAAAGGAAAAAAAAAAGCCCTTCTCTGCCACTATAGTTAAGCAACGGCAAAGTGTAGCTGCAAAGGTAGATGTGAGGAACTAAACGGAACCTGGTTTGCTGCAGACACAGCTCCCACCTCTTCCACACACACCCCACCTCTGTTTTGGAGCTTCAGTCCCAGTTTCCAGAAGAATCAGGTACGCTTAGAGATCCCAGAGTATGCATACAAGAAGCATTTAGCATTCCTACCTGGCACAAAACCAATCAGCATGGCATGTACAGTCAGGCACAGAAACCATTCCTTTGCCACTCAAGGGAAAGAGATTTAATAACTGTCACTAATTACATGAAAGATCATTATAAGAAGGCTGCTAACAAATTCTTTTTCAGCATAGACATAATGAATAATGAGTTTCAACCAGAGCAATGAAGATTAGGCCAAAATTAGGAGAGACAATCTCTGACAGTGTTGAAGGGTACAGACTTGGGAACCTGGGTACAAATCCTGGCTCTACAACTGCCTTGCTGAGCAATGTAGAATAAGTTACTTAACTTCTCTGATCCTCCATTTCCTCATCTATAAAATACAGAAAATAATATAAATCTACCTCATGAGTCTATTGTAAAGATTAAATAAAGTAAAACCCTTGTAACAATTCCTCACAGAGTCAAGTATCAGCTGTGATTATATCCTCTACGTTGGCACCATCTGCCCTGACCCTAGAATCATGAGACAACTTGGCATCTGAGAAAAACTGTTCTGTCTACCCAGGAAAAGGATTTCAGAGGTACTTTTGTAATTGTCTCCATAATTTCCATAAATCTCTCACATTCCAAATGCCACTTGAGAGCCAGACTCTAAACAGCCCCCACCAAAGAGAGACTTAGTTGGTGCTAGAGATGTTGATGCCCTTTGCCTATGACAAGGCTTCCTAAAGTGAGAACTTAAGCCAGAGTGGGGGTGGAGTGGGGTACAGGGAAACCTTCCATAGATGACATAGTTTCCTTCCCAGTCAAGAAAACTAGGTGCCTTTGGCAAAGTTGGCAGGCATCAAATCAATATATAAAAGTCAACTGCATTTCTATAAATTAGCAAATATCATCGAGGAAAAAAAGATGATTTTTACAAAGATATCACTTAAAATCATAATACCATATATAATTCCTAAAAGTAAATATAAGAAAATATACATAAGCCCTATATGAAGACAATGATTAGGCATTTTTTAAAGCTATTACAACTGAAATAGAGTAAAAACATATTTTTTGGTAGTCTTAATATTGTAAAAATGTCTATTCTCCTTAACTTGATCCAGTAACTAAATGTATCCAAACCACAATCTCAACAGGGGTTTTGGAACGCTTAATAAGCTCAGTATAAAATGTATACAAATAAAGGAACACAGATAGACAAGACATACCCAAAGAAAAAAATCAAAGTGGGGTGACTTAAAATATATAAAATTTTAGTAATGAAGATAAGCCAATGGAACCAACTAGAAAGTACCACTCAAATATATATGAGAACATGATTCAGGAAATATCTAGCATTGCAAATTACTGAGAAAATAAAGGTGTGTTCAAATAAATGGACGAAAATAAAATCAGATCACTTTGTCATACCACATATAATAAATTCCCAAGGTACTGAATACTTATAATTAAAAGCAGACCTATAAAAACTTTTAGAAAACAATTTAGAGTAATGACTTTATGGCCTCAAGTAGAGAAGACTTCTTAAACAAGAAAGAAATTAATAAGTTTGACTACTTTAAATAAGAACCTCTCTCCAAAAAGGACATTATAAATACAATGAAAAGATAAGCCATATATTGGGAGAAGACGTTTGTACAAATGATTAGTCTCCAAACTGTGTGAAGAAGGTCTTTAAAAACAATGAAAGACCAACAACCCATTAGGAAAAAAAAATGGGAAAAACTTGAGACATATTTCGTTGATGAGGAATTATAAATGGCTCACAAACATATGAAAATATGCCAAATCTGTTTACAAACATAATAAATGTAAAGTAACACCACAATGAGATAATATTTTACAGCCACCAGGTAGGCAAGTATTAAAATTTTGACAATAAAAGTGTTCAAGATGTGGGGGACAAAAAGAAATCTAGATGCCTCTGGCAGAAAGCTTATATAAAGAAATAATGGCTGAAAACTTCCCAAATGTGGGGAAATATATGGACATTCAGGGACACGAATCTCAAAGGACCCCAATCAGGTTCAACCCAAAGAAAATTTCACGGAGATACATTATAGTAAAAATATCAAAGGATTAAGAAGTATAAATTGGTAACTACCAAATTGTCACAGGAATGTAAAGTACAGCATAGGGAACGTAATCAATAATATTGTAATAACTATGTATGGTGCCAGGTGGGTACTAGTCTGATCGGGGGGTTCATTTCATAAATTATGTAAATGTCTAACCACTATGCCGTACAACTAAAACTAATATAAAATAATATTGAATTCCAATTGTAATTGAAAAATAAAAATAAAAACCTTAAAAGAAAATTTTAAGTGAAAAAAAAAATCAAAGACAAAGAATCTTGAAAGCAGTAAGGGAAATGAAGCTTGTCACATGCAAGGTAACTTCCATAAGCCTATCAGTGGTTTTCTCAGCAGAAACCTTGTAGACCAGGAAAGTGCAATGACATATTCAAATTACTGAAAAAAATACTGCCCAGCAAGAATATTTTATCTGGAAAAGCTATCAAATACAACTGAAGTAGGGATAAAGACATTTCCAGACAAACAAAAGCTGAAGGAATTCATCAACACTAGACCTGTCTTATGAGAAATGCTAAAGGGGGTTACTCAAGCCGAAAAGAAAGGATGCTTGCCAGTAACATGCAATCATATGAAAGTATAAAACTGACTGGTAAAGATAAATGTACAGTCAAATTAAGAATACTCTAATACTGTAATATAGTATGTAAATCATGTAACTCTAGTACAAAGGCTAAACAACAAAATAATTATAAATTCTAGCTACAATATTTCATTAATGGATACACAATATAAAACGATGTAAAAAAGATGAAAAACAACATCAAAAACACAAAACCTGTTTGTGGGGGGGGGGAGGCTGTAAAATTGTTGAGCCTTTGTATGTGGATAAACTTAAGTTGTTATTAGCTTAAAAGAGACTGTTATAACTATAAGATGTTTGGGGTAAGCCTCATGGCAACCACAAAGCAAAAACCTATAGTAGATACATGGAAGATAAAAAGAAAGGAATCAAAACATACTACTATAGAAAATCATCAAATCATAAAGGAAGAAAGCAAGAAAGGAAGAAAGGTATAAAACATCTATAAAACACCCAGAAAACAATTAACAAAATGGCAATATAATAAGTACTTACCTATCAATAATTACTTAAATGGAAACAGACTAAAATCTCCAATCAAAAGACAGAGAGTAGCTGAGCGGATAAAATACAAGACTCAGCTATACACTGCCTACAAGAGATTCACTTCTGCTTTAAGGATACACATAGGGTGAAAGTGAAGATATGAAAAAAGCTATCCCATGCACATGGAAACAAAATTGAGCAGGGGTAGCTATACCTATATTGCACAAAATTGATTTTAAGTCCAAAACTGTAATAAGAGACAAAGAGGTCATTATATAATCATAAAGGGGTCAGTTGGTCAAGAGAAATAACAATAGTAAATATATGTGCACCCAACATCAGAGATCCTAAATACATGAAGAAAACATTAACAGATCTAGAGGGAAAAAAAATCATTAATAGTAGGGGACTTCAATATCCTGCTTTCAACAATTTATAGATCATACAGACAGGAAATCAGTGAGGGAATATTGGACCATAATTATACTTTAGGTCAAATATATCTAACAGACATATACAGAACATTCCATCCACCAGCAGCCGAATACACATTCTTCTCAAGTGTTCATAGAACATTACCTAGGATAGACCATATGTTAGGCCACAAAACAAGCCTTAACCAATTTAAGAAGATTGAAATCATACCAAGTGTCTTTTCTACTCACAATGGTATGAAACTAGAAATCAATAACAGAAGGAAACCTGGACAATTTACAAATATGTGAAGACTGAACATCACGCTTCTGAATAATTAATGGAGCAAAGAAAAAAGCAAAGGGGAAATCAAAAAGCGTCTTGAAAAAAACAAAAATTGATATACAACATATCAAAACTTACGGGATGCAGCAAAAGCAGTTCTAAGAAGAAAGTTTATAGAAATAAATTTCTATATTAAGAAAAAAGAAAGATCTCAAATAAACAATCTAACTTTACAGCACAAAGAACTAGGGAAAAGAAAGAACAATCTCAGTCCAAAGTTAGTAGAAGCAAGAAAATAACAAAATCAGAGCAGAAATAAATGAAATAGAGACTAGAAAGAAAATAGTAAAAGATCAATGAAATTAAGAGTTGGTTTTCTGAAAAGATAAACAAAATTGACAAACCTTTAGCCAGACTAAGAAAAAAGAGAGAAGACACAGATAAATAAAATCAGAAATAAAACAGGAGACATTACAACAGATACCACAGAAATACAAAGGATCAATAATACTGTGAACACACATAAATCAACAAATTAGACAACATAGAGAAAATAGATAAATTCCTAGAAACATAAAACTTATCAAGACCTAATCATGGATAAGTAGAACATTTGAACAAACCAATGAGTAAAGAAACTGAATAAGTAATCTAAAACCTCCCAATGAAGAGAAGTCAAAAACAATATGGTTTCACTGGTGAATTACACCAAACATTTAAAGAAGAATTAATATCAATCCTTCTGAAACTCTTTCAAAAACCTGGAGAGGAGGGAACATTTTCAAATACATTTTATGAAGCCAGCAAAACCAGACAAGGACACTACAACAAATGAAAATTGCAGGGCAATATCCCTGATGAACACAGATGCAAAAATCCTCAACAAAGTACTAAAAAAAACAAATTCAACAACACATTAAAAGGATTATACACCATAAAAGGTCGTATTTATCCCTGGGACGCAAGGATGGTTCAACATACCCAAATCAATAGATGTGATACATCACAATAACAAAATGAAATATAAAAAAAGTATGATCATTTCATAGATACAAAAAGAGCATTTGAAAAATAAAAGCCATATATAACAAGCCCACAGCTAACATCATACTCAATGGTGAAAAGCTGAACACTTTTACTCTGAGATTAGGAACAAGAAAAGGGTGCCCACTTTAACCACTTTTATTCAATATAATACTGGAAGCCCCATCCAAGCCAATTAGACAAGGAAGAGAAATAAAAGGCATATAAATTGGAAAGAAAGAAGTAAAACTGTTTCTGTTTGCAGATGACATGATCTCATATAGAGAAAACCCTAAAGATGCTATTTTGAAAAACTGTTAAAATTAACAAATGAATTCAGTAAAGTTGCAAGATGCAAAATCAACAGACAAAAATTAATTGCATTTCTATGCACTAAAAATAAGCTAGCTGAAAAAGACATTAAGAGAATAATCCCATGTACAATAGCATAAAAAATAAGAAAATACTCAGGTATAAATTTAACTGAGGAAGTTAAAGATCTGTACGCTGACAATTATAAAATGTTAATGAAAGAAATTTTAAAAGACAAAAATAAACGGAAAGATATCTCATGCTCATGGATTGCAAGGATTAATATTGTTAAAATGTCCACTCTACCAAAAGTAATGTACAGATTCAATGAAATCTTACCAAAATCCCAATGACATTTTTTGCAGAAATACAAAAAACATTGTATGTAACCACAAAAGACCCCAAATACCTGAAGTAATCTTGAATGGGAAGAACAAAGCTGGAGGAATCACAATTTCTGACTTCAAACTATATTACAAAGCTATAGTAATCAAAACAGTATGGTGCTGGCATAAAAACAGACACATAGACCAATGGAACAGAATAGAAAGTCCAAAAATAAACCCAAATATATACAGTCAACTAATTTTCAACAAAGGAACCATACAAAAAGTAAAGCACAGTCTCTTCATTAAATGGTGCTGGGAAAACTGTATTTCAATGCAAAAGAATAAAATTGGATCCTTATCTTACACTAGTCACAAAAATCAACTCAAAACAGATTAAAGACTTAACCATAAGACCTAAACCATAAAACTCCTAGATGAAAACAAAGAGCTAAAGCTCCTTGACGTTGGTCTTGGCACTGATATTTTGGAATTGACAACAAAAGCACAGGCAACAATACACAAATGGGACTATACGAAACTAAAAAGTTTCTGTACAGCAAAGGAAACAATCAATAAAATGAGAAGGTAACCTATGAAATGGGACAAGATATGTTCAAATTATATGTCTGATAAGAGGTTAATACCCAAAATATTATCATGCTAAGTGAAATAGGTCAGACAGAAAAAGTTGGGAACCATATGACTTCACTCATATGTGGGATATAAAACTGAAAGCAACAAACGAACAAGAGAAAGAAACAAAAACTCCTAGACACAGACAACAGTTTAGTGGTTACTAGAGGGTAAGGGTGGTCGTAGAAGAGGGAAAAGGGTGTCAAATATATGGTGATAGAAGGAGAATTGACTCTGGGTGGTGAACACACAATACAATATATAGATGATGTATTATAGAAATGTATACTTGAAACCTATATAATTTTACTAACCAATGTCACCCCAAAAATTTAATAAAAATTAAAAAAACAAAAATATTAAAAATACTCATACAACTCAATAGTGAAAACACATCCTGATTTTAAAATGGGCATAGGACCTGAAGAGACATTTTCCCAAAGACATACAAATGTCCAACTGGAATAAGATGCTCAAAATCACTAATCATCAGAAAAATCAAAATTAAAACCATAATGAGATATCACCTAATACATGCTACGATGACTATTATCTAAAAGTCAGAAGATAACAAGTGTTGGTGAGGATGTGGAGAAAAGGCAGCCCTTGTGCACTGTTGGTAGAAATGTAAATTGGTATAGTCATTACAGAAAACAGTTTGGAGGCACCTCAAAAATATAAAAATAGAACTACTATATGACCCAGCAATCCCACTTCTGGATATATATATATATATATATATATATATATATATATATATATGTGTATATACACATATGTATATATATGCATATATATATATATATATGTGCATATATATGTATGTGTGTGTGTGTGTATATATATATATATATATATATATATATATATATATATATATATTTACACAAAGGATATAAAAAAATCACTATTTGGAAGGGAAATCTGCATTCCCATTCTCATTACAGCTTTTGTCACAGTAGCCAAGATATGGAAACAACATGAATGCCAGTTGATAGATGAATGAAGAAAATGTGACACACACACACACACACACACACACACACACACACAATATTATTCAGCCTTAAGAAACAGGAAATCCTGTCATTTGCAACAACATGGATGATCCTGTAGGACATTAAGCTAAGTGAAGTAAATCAGACACCGAAAGATAAATACCTCATGATCTCACTTATATGTGGAATCAAAACAAGACAAAACAAAACAAAGTCAAACTCATAGTAACAGAAAGTAGAATGATGGCTACCAAAGAAAGAGGGAGATACTGATACAAGGGTACAAACTTTCCATTATAAGATGAATAAGTTCTGGAGATCTAATATACAGCATATTGACTATAGGTAATAATAGTACATTGCATACTTGAAATTTGCTGAGAGTAGTCCTTAAGTATTTTCACCACAAAAAAAGAGTTAACTATAGGAGGTGATGAATATGTTAATTAGTTTGTGATAATCATTTCACAATGTACACATATATCCAAACATCACATTATCGACCTTAAATATATAGAATTTTGATTTGTCAAAAGTAAATAGAACCTCTCACCTTCCCCTTATCCCCACCCCCCCGCCCCTCTAGGTGCACCTGAAACTAATTAAAAAAAAAAAAAAAAAAAAAAAAGTAAATAGATGTTTTAAATGTTGAAACAGTATTGTAAGTCAAATTAAGTAGATACTCTTAAATGCTTCAAATACTTTAAATAGCATACATATTCAATATGTATGTATCCAAATATGTATTTGAATCTATATTTAATGGTATAATTGTTACAAAAAAATCTAGATGCCTCTGAGACCAACTCTATTCTCTACTAAATCTTGTCTTTTATTGGTTTTCATGGGCCTATCGCCTACTTAGACATTGACAGAATTCAGGTTTATATTAGTCAAATAGTCACAAAAGCAATATTTGTATCAAATTAAATCAAATCACCCAGGAATTATTCCATAACTAGTGTGCAGGGGCCTGTGCTCTTGGTAGGGTGGGTAACAAACAAATAATGTGTTGATGTATAGATACTAGTTTACTGTCAGGACCTTCAGAAGTTCATTTCTTTTCTACCTTTTCTTTGATTTGCTTTCTGTTCGGACTAAAAGAAAGAGGAGGTTTCTAGTTAAGCTATCTATATGGAAATACAATGTCCTGCCCTCTCTGATTTCATGACGAAAGTTACACTAAGGGAGAATGCTAAAAGCAAGCTGACCTGAGTTACCCATCTCCCAGAAAACTTGAAATATTTGACAGACATTCAGAAAAACTACTTCAGGGTGATGACCTGGCAAAACACTGGCTTTGGAGTCAGACCCCTTATCTTGTCTCAGCTGTGCCATTTACTAGTATACCAGCAGGGTCCCACTCGATATCTGATCATGCAGAACTCTACCAGTGACCCAAATATGGCCTGTCTCTTATTTAGCGTTCTCTTCCAACATCTACCTTGTATTTCTAACGCCTTCCAGTCCCTATGCAGGTTGAGGTGTTCTGTGACTAGTCAAGTCGTATGCCTCTTCCTGACCTCAGCTCCTGTTGAACAATATCTTTTCCCTAATTATCCTCTGCCTTCCACCTACTGACCTGTTATAAGTTGTTATAGAGTGCAGGGGCAAGGGAGGAAGGAATGGGGAATGACTGCTAATGGGTATGGGTTTCTTTGAGGGGTAAATAAAAAGTTCTGGAACTAGATAGAGGTGATACCGTGTTTCCCCGAAAATAAGACCTAACCGGAAAATAAGCCCTAGCATGATTTTTCAGGATGACATCCCCTGAACATAAGCCTTAATGCATCTTTTGGAGAAAAAGTTAATATAAGACTCGGTCTTATTTTCAGGGAAACACGGTAGTTGTACAACATTGTAAATGCACTGAGTTGCATACTTTAAAATGGTTGAAATGCAAAATTTATATTATGTGTAGTTACCTCAATTTTTTTAGAAAAAAACAAATCGTATGTGCTAGAAATGTTCTTGGAATTTATCTGGTCCAACCACTCTATCTTCTAGGGGAGATAACTGAGCCCTGGCCAAGACAAATGATTTGAGTAAGGTCAGAGAGATTAGACAATAATTCCCCTTCTGTATAAGTTCTCCTATCTATCACCAGTCTCTCATAAGATGGGCTCCAGGTCTAAAGGACTTCTGTACCTCTTCAGTAGCCACTTGATGATCATCTCTTGGATGAATGTTTTTATAACTAAACCCTTTATTCTACAGAAACCATTAATGGTTCATTGCACATTGTCTGCCTCTGGATTCCTGGTCACCTACTTATTGGAACACAGCCAACAACTCGATGCTGGACATAACGCCACCTCTTGCTATGGCAAAAAGCAACCCCTGTCTGCTACATAATGGCACTATATCTACTGGGTTGGACTTTCCTCCAACATGTGCAGTTGGATGGGTCTTCAATCATCCCATGCTCTCAGTCTATACCAACTCACATGGGAAGGTGAACTTCGAGGACCAGGCCTCAACTCAAGTGTATCTGACTATACTGCAATTTCAGGGCTACTGCTGGCTACGTCTCATATGTAAAACCATTATTAAATGTGCCCTTAAGAGTAAGCTATGATCACATTACTCTTAGTAACATTTTTACTGATATATACCCTCGGGCAAGGGTATTAAGAGAAAAAATAAACATGTGGGATTACATCAAACTAAAAAGATTTTTTCACAGCAAAGGAAACCATCAATAAAACAAAAAGGCATCCTACTAAATGGGAGAAGATATTTGTTAATGATACATCTGATAAGGGGTAAATATCCAAAATTTATAAACAAACTCATTCAACGAAAGAAGGCTATTCGACCACCATCAACAGGGACAATTTGTGGCAACTAAAACATAAAAAAGGGGAGAGTAAAGGCCTGAACCGGAATACGGGAATGGAGAAAGTAAGCGTGCTGAAGAAAACAGAATAAACCAAATATCAAACTTTCTTTTACATAAACTTAAGGGTAACCACTCAAAAAAAATCCAGAACTGAAATACATACTGTAATAAAAGAAGAAACACAGGGAAACATCATAGAATACCACCACACAGAAATAATAGACAACAACAAAAAGGCAAAGAAATAATGGAGACACAGCCTTACCAGAAAACTAAAGATAGAATGACAGGATATCCTCACATATCAATAATCACCCTAAATGTAAATGGACTGAACTCACCAATAAAAAGGCAGAGTAGCAGATTGGATCAAAAAATTAAACCCAACCATATGTTGTCTCCAAGAGACACCTCTCAGCTACAAGGACAAGCACAGACTCAAAGTGAAAGGGTGGAAATTGACATTCCAAGCAAACAGTACCCAGAGAAAATCAGGTGTAGCCATACTGATATCAGATGAAACAGACTTCAAGGTGAAAAAGATAACAAGAGACAAAGATGGACATTTCATAATGGTGAAGGGGACTGTACAACAAGAAGACATAACAGTCATCAATATTTATGCCCCCAATCAGGGAGCACCGAAATATACCAAGCAACTACTAACAGAACTAAAGGGAGAAATTGACCAAAACACAATTATACTAGGGGACTTAAATACATCATTGACAGCTATGGATAGATCATCCAAACAGAAAATAAATAACGAAATAGCAGCCCTAAATGACACATTAGATGAAATGGACATAATTGACATTTATAGAGCACTTCATCCTAAAACATCAGACTATACATTCTTTTCTAGTGCACACGGAACATTCTCAAGGATAGATCATATATTGGGACATAAAATCAGCCTCAGCAAATTTAAGAAGATTGAAATCATACCAAGCATATTCTCTGATCATAAGGCTTTGAAATTGGATATCAACTGCAAAAACAATGTAGGAAAAAACACAAATACATGGAGATTAAACAACATACTTTTAAAGAATGACTGGGACAAAGAAGAAGTTAGAGGAGAGATCAAAAGATACATAGAAACAACTGACAATGAAAATACATCCTACCTAAATTTAGGGGATGCAGCGAAAGCAGTTTTAAGAGGGAAATTTATCTCACTACAGGCCTATCCCAAGAAACGAGAAAACTCCCAAATAAATAGACTCATGTTACACCTTAAAGAACTAGAAAAAGAAGAACAAGTAAAACCCAAGGTCAGCAGAAGAAAGGAAATAACAAAAATTAGAGCAGAACTAAATGAAATAGAGAACAAAAAGACAATAGAAAAAATTAATGTGACAAAAAGCTGGTTCTTTGAAAAGAATAACAAAATTGACAAACCCTTGGCTAGACTCACTAAGATAAAAAGAGAGAAGAAACTAATTAACAAAATCAGAAACGAAAAAGGGGAAGTTATCACGGACACCACAGAAATACAAAGGATAATCCAAGAATATTATGAAGGACTATATGCAACCAAATTCAATAACCTAGAAGAAATGGACAAGTTCTTAGCAACATATAGCCTTCCGAGGCTGAACCATGAAGAACTGGAAAATCTAAACACCCGATCACCAGTAACGAAATTGAGTCAGTCATCCAAAACCTTCCCAAATGCAAAAGTCCGGGACCAGATGGCTTCACTAGTGAATTCTACCAAACCTTCAAAGAGGATCTAATACCAATCCTGCTCAAACTCTTACAAAAAATTGAAGAGACAGTACTCCCTAACTCATTTTATGAGGCCAACATTACCCTGATACCAAAACCTGGTAAGGACAACACAAAAAATGAAAACTACAGAGCAATATCTCTGATTAATACAGATGCAAAAGTCCTAAATAAAATTCTAGCAAATCGCATACAACAATGCATTAAAAAGATTATTCATCACGACCAAGTGGGGTTCATCCCCGGGGCACAAGGATGGTTCAACATACGCAAATCCATCAATGTGATACATCACATAAACAAAATAAAGGACAAAAATCATATGATTATATCAATTGATGCAGAAAAACCATTTGACAAGATACAACATCCATTTATGATTAAAACACTTAATAAAATAGGTATAGAAAAAAAATACCTTAAAATAATAAAGGCCATAATGACAATCCCTCTGCTAATCTCATAATCAATGGTGAAAAACTGAAGCCCTTTGCTCTATGTTCAGGAACACGACAGGGCTGTCCCCTATCACCTCTGCTTTTCAACATAGTGTTGGAAGTCCTTCCCAGAGCATTCAGGCAAGAGAAAGAAATAAAAGGCATCTAAATTGGGAATGAAGAAGTTAATTTATTACTCTTTGCAGAAGACATGATGCTATATATAGAAAACCCTAAAGACTCCACCAAAAAGCTATTAGAAACAATCAACGAATACAGTAAAGTTGCTGGCTACAAAATCAACATACAAAAGTCCATTGCTTTCCTATATACTAACAATGAAATCTCAGAAAAAGAAATACAAAAAACAATTCCTTTTGCAATTGCAGCAAAAGGAATAAAATACCTAGGAATAAACTTAACCACGGATGTGAAAGATCTATATGGTGAAAACTATAAGACATTTTTGAAAGAAATTGAAGAAGACACAAAGAAATGGAAAGACATTCCGTGCTCATGGATTAGAAGAATCAACATAGTTAAAATGGCCATATTGACCAAAGCAATATACAGATTTAATGCAATCCCCATCAAAATCCCAGTGGCATTTTTTCAAGAAATAGAACAAAAAATCATCACATTTGTTTGGAACCACAAAAGACCCCGAACAGCCAAAGCAATCTTAAGAAAAAAGAACAATAATGGAGGTATCACACTTCCTGACTTTGGCTTGTACTATAGGGCTACAATAATCAAAACAGCATGGTATTGGCAGAAAAACAGACACATAGACCAATGGAATAGAATTCAGAACCCAGAAATAAAACCACATAAATATGGACAGATAATTTTTGACAAAAAAGCTAAAAACATACAATGGAGGAAAGACAGCCTCTTCAATAAATGGTGCTGGGAGAATTGGATAGCCACGTGCACAAGAATGAAACTGGACTGCTGTTTGTCACCATGTACCAAAATTAATTCAAAATGGATCAAAGACTTAAGCATAAGACCTGACACAATAAACTGCATAAAAGAAAACATAGGTACTAAACTTAGGGACCTTGGGTTCAAAGAGCATTTTATGAATTTGACTCCAAAGGCAATGGAAGTAAAAGCGAAAATAAACGAATGGGACTATATAAAATTTAAAAGCTTCTGCACAGCAGAAGAAACCTTCGACAGAATAAAGAGGCCACCAACTGAATGGGAGATTTTTGCAAATAGTGCCTCCGATAAGAGGCTAATATCCAGAATATACAAGGAACACATGCAACTCAACAACAGAAAAACAAACAACCCAATTGAAAAATGGGCAGAGGACCTGAAGAGACATTTCTCTGAAGAGGACATACAAATGGCAAATAGACATATGAACAAATGCTCAACATCACTAATCATAAGAGAAATGCAAATCAAAACCACAATGAGATATCACCTCACCCCAGTCAGAATGGCTATCATCAAGACAAATAGTAACAAGTGTTGGATAGACTGTGGAGAAAAAGGAACCCTCATACACTGTTGATGTGAATGCAGAGACTGGTGCAGCCGTTACGGAAGGCAGTGTGGAGGTTACTCAAAAAATTATGAATAGAATTACCATACGACCCAGCAATCCCTCTCCTGGGTATCTACCCAAAAAATCTGAAAACATTTATACATAAAGACACGTGTGCTCCAATGTTCACTGCAGCTTTGTTTACGGTGGCCAAGACATGGAAACAACCAAAATGTCCTTCGATAGATGAATGGATAAAGAAGTTGTGGTATACCTACACAATGGAATTCTATTCGGTGGTAAGAAAGGATGATATAGGAACATTTGTGACAACATGGATGGATCTTGAGAGTGTAATGCTGAGCAAAATAAGTCAGACAGAAAAAGCAGAGAACCATGTGATTTCACTGATATGTGGTATATAAACCAAAAACAACAAAAGAACAAGACAAACAAATGATAAACAGAAACTCATAGACACAGAGAATAGTTTAGTGGTTACCAGATGGTAAGGGTGGTGGGGGGTCGAGGGTGGGAGATGAGGGTAAGGGGGATCAAATATTTGGTGATGGAAGGGAACTGACTCTGGGATTTATAGATGATGTAATACAGAATTGTACATTCACTATGTAATTTTACTAACAGTTGTCACCCCAATAAATTAAAAAAAAAAACTCATTCAACTCAACACCACAAAACAAACACCCCAATTAAAAAATGGGCAGAGGACATGAAGAGACATTTTTCTAGAGGACACACAGATGGCCATCGGACATATGAAAAAATGATCAACCTCACTAGTCATTAGAGAAACGCAAATGAAAACCACAATGAGATACCACCTTACTCCGGTCAGAATGGCTATCATCGATAAATGAACAAACAACAAGTGCTGGCGAGGATGTGGACAAAAGAGAACCCTTGCACACTGTTGGTGGGACTGCAGATCAGTGCAGCCACTATGGAAATCAGTATGGAGGTATCTCAAAAAACTAGAAATGCAACTACCTTATGACCCAGCAAGTCCACTCTTAGGTATCTACCCATAGAAATCCAAAATGCTAATTTGCAATGCAAGCTATAGATAATGTATTACAGAACTGTACACCTGAAATCTATGTAACTTTACTAACAATTGTGTCCCCAATGAACTTAAATTTAAAGTAAAAAAAGAAAAAATATATGCACCCCTATGTTTATTGCAGCTCTATTAAAAATAGCCAAGACATGGAAACAACTAAAATGCCCATCGGTAGATGACTGGATCAAGAAATTGTGGTACATTTATACAATGGAATATTACTCAGTCATAAAGAAGAATGAAACCTTACCATCTGCAATGATTTGGATGGACCTAGAGAAGATTATGCTAAGTGAGGTAAGTCAGAGGGAGAAAGACAAATACCATATGATCTCACTTGTATGTGGAATCTAAAGAATAGAATAAATGAGCAAACTAATCAGAAACAGTCTCAGAGACATAGAGGAAAAACTGAGGGTTTCTAGATGGGAGGGGGATGGGGATCAGGGAGAAGGTGAAAGAATTAGAAAGCACAAATTGTAACCACAGATTGACACATGGATACGAAAGACAGTTTGGGGAATATAACCAATAATATTGTAAAGATTTTGTAGGGTATCTGATGGACACTTGTCTTATGAGGAAGACCACTTCATGGACAGTGTAGGTGCCTGACCACTGCAGTGTACACCTAAAGCTGCTGAATAATAATGAATGTCAACTATAATTTAATATATCCATATATAGTCACAGGATGTAGAGTACAGCATAGGGAATAGAGTCAATGGAATTATAACAGTTATATATGATGTCAGAGGGGTAGTAGATTAGGGGAGGGGGTTATTTTGTGAGGGGTGTAAATATCTATTGTATTGTTTTGTATACCTGAAACTAATATAAAAAAGAAAATGTGAAAAAAAAGAGTAAGCTATGATCACCTAATATGCAACTGAATGTGGGCATAAGTCCACCCCATACATAGCCCTCAGGCCCAAGTCCCACTGAGTAGCAATACCAGTAACCTCACTATCTTAATAAGATTATCAGAACAACTAAAATGTTGGACCAATGGGCAGAATTTACAGGTCTATTATTATGTCTTTTTTCCCAATACATCTTACAAAAGATGTTCTCCAATTCATCCTTGGGCTCCTATGTATATCAGTGTCCCACCATTTATGAGGGTTAACTGCTAACTGCTAATGTACAGCCCCACCAATATTATTATACTTTTGGTAGGAGCCAGAGCAGCCAACAATTACACTGTCCAATTACATATTCGGCAGGTTCAGTAGTTGCAATACCATTCTTAATAGTTTAGAGAGCCTGGCAATATCAGCATGCCCAGGCCTCCACGTAACCCACATCCTCATACAAGTGCTGAATGGGGTGAAATTGAAGCCTTTAGTGCCCAAATGGCATCAGTCTAGCCATTTGGAGCAACAAAAAACTGATGCAGAGGGATAGGGTGAAGGCTCAGAGGCCTGGAGAACAAGAGAGGCTTAGTGGACTTCATTTCAGGCTTTAGACACCTGAAGGACTGTGGAAAGGGTAGACGGTCAGTGTATTCCCTGGGGGTGGGGAAAAATAAGGATACTATGTCTATTAACACTGAAAGTTTGCTGCTAGTATCATCAGTATTATTAGTGAGTGCTTTGTATGTGTCAGAACCTACTATCAGTAATTTTCATGCATACTTCTATTTAGTTCTTATAACAATTTAATGAAGTAGGTACTATTATATCATCAAATTACAGATGAGGTCACTGAAGCACAGAAAGTACAAGTGACCTGCCCATGGCTACACTGCTAATAAACTGGAAGGCTGTGACCCCAATCCAGAAAGATTATCTGTAGCGAGTGCTCTTAGTCACAAACAACATTCTAGAAAGACAGATTTCAGTTCAACATAAGTACAAACTCTCTCAGAGTTGTCCTGAGTCACAACATCTGAAAACGTAGGGAGCCACCTGGCAGTGGAGGTGTAAAAGCAGAGACTTGATGACCACTTGGGAGGCAAGACTATTCTGAAAGCGTCCAAACATTAACAAGTTCAAACATTAACTATATGACTTTTAAAATCTCCCCAAACCCTAAAATTCTCTGGCTGGTGAGTCAACAACCATTGCTCACAGAACATTCTATGAAAGACCAACAAATCCAGGCCCTTTGGCTGGATCAAATTAAACTAAGTACAATCAAACACAAACTTAGACCAGAATGTCCTTCCTTAAGCATGGGCCCATGGGCAGTCACAGAGAATGACTTAGAGCATTAACACAAACAACATACTGATAACATACCAATGGTGAAGGCTTCTCTTTGATGATCCATGGGGGCAAATAAAAGGTTCACAAGATATATTATTAGTACAAGTGAGATTACAGGGAGGATATTTATGATGTTTAAAAGAAAATTTATAGATGATGTAATACAGAATTGTACACCTGAAATCTATGTAATTTTACTAACAATTGTCACCCCAATAAATTTAATAAAAAAAGAAGGATTTAAAAAAAAAAGAAAGAAAATCTTGTTCCCAAGCATCTACAAAAAGAGCAGAAATTCCTAGTAGTCAACATGGTGTCATGGAAACAACACTGAGCTAAGAACCAGAAGGGCTAAATTGGGGATTTGGTTCTGCTCTGTAATTCTACCTTGCTACAGAAGCCTAGATAGGTCATGTCCCATCTTAGGTCCTCAGGTTCCTCATCCCCTATCTGCAATGGGATAGGAGGGCTGGTGATGAGAGGCTTTCGTGAGATAGGACAGGTCAAGTAATCCATAAAGGTTTAAAGGAAGTCCCTAAGTAATAAAAGGAATTATCATAACAAAACAGGTTTCTCCATTATGACATCAGTTTAGCTAGTAAAAGTAGTGAGAGAATGGGATTCCAGACTGGGGAAATACTTCTTTTAATTGAGCTTTCTAAAAGAACTATGGAGGGTCTGGTGATAAGGAGAGGCTTGATAAACACTTGGTAGTAATGATGAAAGTGATGAAAATCCTTCCAGGGTTTCTCTCCTCTTCCCTCCTTTGGGCTCACTCTGCTCCTCCATCCCCTGCCCCGTCATCTGTTTAGTTTCTATGTTCTATTTAGTAGGGTCAAGACAGCTGATGAAGTTATTTTACTGTGTTTAGGGACAATTTCACCATCTAGGTCCTCTGCTGCTGAGTAGGGGGCAGTGGGGTGTAGTGCGGTGGGTGGTTGTGAAGTGGTGGTAGTAGAAGGGAGGAGAGTCAGGAAAGTTAGATCCCTAAATTTCTTCAATTAATTTTTAACAAAGAATTTCAGGCCCCAACCACCCCAAATGTACTTTTCCTTGTATAGCTGCGTCTTTTCCCAGCAGAAAGGGGGAAAAGCAACATGAAATAGAGAACCGGCTATTTATGAAGTAGAAAAGGCCTTTCTTCCACCTTTAAGGAAATCACCTGCACTTGCAGCAGGCTTTTATTTTGCTGCTCCAGC
The DNA here is from genome assembly GCF_057876585.1 of Rhinolophus sinicus. Taxonomy (NCBI): domain Eukaryota; kingdom Metazoa; phylum Chordata; class Mammalia; order Chiroptera; family Rhinolophidae; genus Rhinolophus; species Rhinolophus sinicus. Next base: position 44,340,286 of record NC_142518.1, on the reverse strand, counting down.
TTCTCTAGTACCATCCCCGTAGAAGGATAGAAGCAGAAGTACCTGGGCCTGGGGTCACTGTAGATGCTCTGTTACCTAAAACCCCATCCCAAACCTCCCTCTCAATGCCTAGATACCTCATCCAAAGTCAGCCATGTCAGTCCAATGTCTCATGTGAGGAAACAGAAATGAAGCTGAGTGAATTTGCCTGCCAGCTTTAGGTGTTTCTGTTCTGGAGCTGAAGGGTTGGTTATATCTGGGGACGGGGTGTGGGGGTGGGGAGCTTTACTTCTAGCCTACACTTGCTCCATTTCTTTCTTGATTGGAGCAGATGGAAGACCAAGGATTGGAATGGAAGGTAAGAGAGAAGTAGGTATACTCTAAAGACAAACTTGGTAGGCTTGGAGATTTCATAGACTGAGTATGCTCACAGGTGTGTCCAGATCCCTCTGAGGGGGTCAGGATAGGGAGAGGCTGGCCCTTGCAGAGTCATCCAGAGGTCTGAAAACCGCAGCCTAAGTCATGTTACTGACAAGCCTGGCTCTTGTATGGCTTAGTCAGGGGAACTTTTGGCCCCGGGCCAGGCCAGAAACATGTTATCAGTAAACAGAAGCTAAGAATCCTGCCATCTTGGAATTGGAACTGGAAGATAAGGAGGAGCCAAAAGACAACTGCCAGGGCCAAGCTATCATGAGCTGGCAGCTCTGATAGGACCAAGGGCACTGCTCTGCTGGGTGGCTGCCTTTGGCAATGACCCAATCCTTTGCCTTAACTGTGGCCTCTCTCCTCAAGAAAGCCAGCCCAATCTTTAAGTTTCTCTCTCAGGGGAAGAGCAAGCCTAATTACTCATGGGGGCAGATACTTCAGAGTTGCTAACCTCCTTTCACTCCAACTAGCTCTTTTGAGCCCCAAAATAGTCGCAGCGAATGGGGAAGGTACCGGATTGTGAGCCCCAAGAAACTCAGACTTCAGGTAATAACTACTCTAAGTGACCTGGGTCTCTGGAGAAATTACTCTCTGTGCTCTGGTTTTCAGCTATAATCAGGGATTGAGCCTCTCTGTCCTGCTCTGCTAGCTTTAGAACTCTCTATAGGAGAGAAGGCAAAGTGTGACCATGCCGGAAAAGACCATATCAAACTCTAGAATGCTATTCAAATGTCAGGGTCTAATATTTGAGAAAAAGCAGGGTTCATAGCGCCAATTTTACTGGTGAGAAAAATAAAAGGTTCAGTTATGAAGATACATGTTAAAGATCATACCATTCTCAAGCACTGGATATAAGATGTGAAGTCAGTCCCATCTGACTTGCAGGCAAGTCCTCTAGAATTCAAAATATGTCCTAGGGGGCATGGAACCTTAGAACACAGTCCCTGTGGATGACCAACTGGCCCCAAGCAAATGGAGGTGCTAGGAAAGTATGTTTGCAGCCCTCCCTTCCCATGGTGTTTCTACTTACCTTTGTTTTATATACATCATTTTGTTTTCCTATGCTTACTTCCTTTCCTTGCTTCCCTCATGGTCACTTTTCCCCTCCAAATCATTCTCAGGCAAAGGTTTGATAACAATCATCTATACTTCAGTATGAATAGGCTAAAGTTCATTGTCCCTTCTCTTCTCTGAAGTCTGGATCCTAAAGCAGAGTTGTAATTACAAAATGAAAGGCTCTGACTCCTAATAAAGAACATCCTGGCTTCAGAGAGACAGTGGGAGAGGCATATATAAGGAGGTGAGCCTTGGGCCTGGATATTTACACTTCTGGAAGCTTCCTACTCAAAAGTTATAGATAGCTTTGGCAGAGACCAAGAACACACTATCTCTTAAGAGTGTGGCTGCTTAATGGACAGGAAGGCACAGCTTCTGAGCTGAATTGCTTCTTCATGCCACCTCAGGTCATCTTCCCTGGTAGTACCCACTGGCTAGTGCCTCACAGAAATAGCCTTACCACCTGGAGATGGGTGTTACCTGTTAATGTGACAATGGTCCCTCCACCCTCTATTCAATATCTCTAGTACCACATCAAATCTTTCCTGCTACACTGAGCAGCTCCATCAGACCATTCTGATGCACTATTCTGAGTAGATGCAGGCTGGTAAACACAGGTGATCCTGGTTCTAGAATCATGGAACAATCTCAGATTGGTGCAGATAGGGCCTTTAGAAACCACCTGGTCCAACCACTTGACTTGTCAGTTGAAACAGTGAGGCCCAGAAAAGGGAAGATCCCTACCTGACATTCCCCAGTTAATCAGCAGCAGAGCTGGCCCTTCAATTCAGGTCTCTTCCTTTCCAGCTCAATGTTCCTGCTACATTCACTGCACTCTTCCTGCACGATAATCTGACAGATGTTTCATTTTTTCCATTCCCAGGAGTCCCATCATACCCTGTTCCTCTACAGAGAATGCCCCGCTCAACACACACAAACTGACCTTTGATATGCTTACATGGCACATTTCCAATAGAGAAGGGCCACTCAGTCTCAAACGGCTAGAAAAATTCCTGCCCAAAGCTCCCTATTCATATGTCTCTCTTGCCCTCTTAGCATCATCCACCTGACCCTTTGGCTCCTCTAAGGCAAAAGACTTAGCAAAATCAGCCTGTGACTAAGATCTCACTGGACCTGAGTTGCAATCCTAGTCAAGGAAATGGGAGTATATTTAGGTCCCCTAGGGACTGACAAGCTTAACTAATCAGTCCAGCCCACCCTGCTCAGGGAATACCAATGTCAGTGGTGGGCTCTGGTCCCTGGCCTACTTTTTCTTTATTCCTATCCTGTGGTAGAAGAGAAAGTGTTTCTGAAAGACAACGGTACCTATATGTATTTAGACCAGGAGGTGTCAGACTCCCTTGTTGGCTGGATCTCTAACGGGAATGGTGTATATGAGGCCTGAGCCCTCAGATCCTTTGCCCTGTGGCTCATATCCTAGAGATAGGCAACCAGCCTTCATGTCATCCAGAAATGACTACCCTGTGTTAATTTGAGAGATGAAGTCCATTTTGGGAACAGAGCTAAAGCAGGAAATGTCAATTCTCTCAGTCAATGCTAAGGCATCCTAAATAAGGTTCTTCAAAGATGACTCATTCTGAACACCAAAAAGGAGACCCACAGGCTTCTGAGTATGGTTTTTCTGGTGACCCTCTAATAAGCAGAACAAGGTGTGTGGGAGGAGGCTATCAAGATGCCAGATACCTTCAGCTCTTTCTGCCTAGTTCAAGGAGGTAGCAGTTGCTAAGTGCTGTGCAGTCGCTTTTGTTCAGGGCTTAGTCAATGCTGGCAAGGAGATATTAATAACACTAGTAATAAGAAGCCATGAAGAGAAAAAGGTAAGAGGTTTACTCTGATTCATAATCATACCTATATTGGTGGAAAAAGAAAAAATATATATACATATATACACCATATATATATATAGAGAGAGAGATATACACATATATATATATACATATATACATATATATATATATATATACACATATATATATAATTATGATTTTCCAAAATTTTGTACTTCCCAAAGAGACTCAGAAACAGACTTCATCTTCAAACACTCAACCAATCACGGTCTTCCTCTCCTCAAAGCATCATAACCACCAAAGCTGTGTAGACATGGTAGTAGGGAGGCCCAAGCTGATCCCTAAATGAACCCAGGGGTTGGCTCCAGGTTCCAGATCATAGCCTTCAACTCAGTAAGCCAACCAAGTCACTGCTTCATGCTACGGATCAACAACAGGGCCTTGGAAGGGAAGCTCCACAACCAAGAGAACAACTCAGAGTGTCTTCCACTGGTGCCAGCTCTTACATATCATCTTCCTAGTGAAAAAGCAGTATGTTTCAAGAAATTGGCTTACACTACAGCATAAGGGCTATCAACTTTAAATAAGGAAGTAGTTCAGGCAGGCTTTGCTGACTGATGCCGGCTAGGTTCTCAGAAGTCCAGGGTGATTTAGTTATAGCCCTGCTTGGCGGCTGGGGGATAGACTATGTATATTACCCTCAAGACTGCTTTCAATTTGGGGATTCTAAGAAAGACCTATGTGGTCGCCTACTTGAATATGGAGGAAATCACCTGGGTCAGGTAACAGCCAGATTTAAGGTTCTCTCTGAGTTGGAGACTGCTACACATTAAAAAAAAAAAAATCCCGTCCAATTAGCCAAAAGATGTACTGGATAATGTCATCCAAAGCATGTGCACACTGAGAAGTCATTAAGATGTATTACGTGAATGCAGATGAGTGCTAATAATGCCATCTGAAATTCTAGCATGGAGGAGAGAAATCTCTGTAATCCAGGGAGAAAAGCCCTCCCTGCTAATGTCAGCCTCAACTCACAGATACTGTAATGAGTCACCTCTAGGGCCACAAACAAGACCTTCTACATAAATGGTTAAGGCTAGAGGCCTAAGTCTAGTTGAAGCTTGAGTGGATAAACAAGGGCTGGCATATCTGAACTCATCCCAAGAAAGCAAAATACTGTGGCATTAGCCTAGGATTGGAGGTAGGTCCTCAAGTGTTAACAGTCTTGTTAGCAGCCCAAGCATATCCTTTCTTGCTTGTTCTATAGCACAAAAAGCACAGAATTAAAATTTAGGAGGGGGTAACATCACTAAAAGCATCAGATTAGGATGCACAAAGAATCAGTCCCTCCACTGAAACAACCCTTAGCTGACAAAGACTGACAGAACCAACTTTTTCAGAATACTGGAATCTAATCCAAACTTTACAGCAAACAGGGGACTGCCTGACGCAGAAAAGAGTGGCTAAAATTTGGTAAGAGAATGTAAAGGCATTTTTTCAAACTTGCCTACCATCCTCTATTCCCCAGCAGCTGAGAGAAGGGTGGCCAACATTCCTCATGCAGCTTGCTGGTGCCAGAGAGCTAATTGCCTTGTTCTTAAGATACAGTGGCTATGTGTTTTGACCTATTTGGCCTTGAGGGACAAGCACAGACGCTTACCTTTGTTTTGTACCCCCACCCCCTCGGGTTGAAGTGGCTTTTGAGGCTGTGTGTGCCTCTGTTGAAAGATTTAAAGACATATATTGTCCATACTCCCCCAGGGTAAGGAATGGTGGAAGGGGTAAGCAGCATACAGACCCAATATCACAGGAAGGAAGAGACTGAGGCAGAAATTTCTTGAGAGAATAATGACTCGGAAGGGCCACCATGCATACCAAGGAATGTGAAGTGCAATACACATGCTCTGGACCAGATGCATGCTCAGCAAAACCTGAGAGGATTGTATGTTTGCATTTCTGGAGGGTCTATGGGTTCCATGCAAGCAGGAAAGTAGGAGAAGAACACTAAGGCAGGGTTGTGGGCAGCCTGGAGTAGTGTTGAAGGAATGCCCCAGCTTACAGACAAGCTTCAAAGACCAGGAGAGTATTTTTTGTTTCATCTTGGCTCCAGGTATTTAAAGAAATCATTGTCAGGTCACTTGCTGACCAATGAGATAACAGAACAGAGACTTCAGTGACAAGACTTCAGATGACAAGGAATACAGTCTTTGCAAAAACAGTTTGGAAAAGGCACTAAACAAATGGACAACTGCAGCCCTCAACAACCAACAACAACAAACCCTGGGAAGGGGAGAGAACTTGATTTCCAGAGTTATTACACTCTAATATCCAAAATGCCTGGTTTGCAACAACGACAACAAAACATTACAAGGCATACAAAGAAAGAGAAAATTATGGCCCATTCACAGGAAAACATAAATTGACAAGCACTGTACTTAGTAGACAAATCAGCTGTCTTAAGTAATATTCAGTGGCCTGGGTTCATGTCCTTGCTTGGTCACTAATTCTCTACATGAGTAAGCAAGTCACTTCCATTCTCTGGGCCTATGGTTCCCCGGGATTTATACAATGAAGAAGTCAGGTTGATCAGTGGTCTCAAGCTGGGACCTGGGGGGACAATTTATACCCTAAAGATGTGTTGTTTGTCCCTTATAGATTTTCTTTTAAAAATGTGAATTACTTGTCAACATCTTTAAAATATAGGGATTTTTACATAAATTCAATTCCTGGCTTTTCTTGAAAATACTGAAAGATCTCAGTCCACTGGACTTCCCTCCTTCCTGTACCCTATCCCACTGATGAGAACCAACCAAGTCCCTTTTGCTCCCTTTAAATGGGGCACAGATTTCCCAATTACACATAGGCCACCACATACCCCAGTCTCAGACTGCTTTTCTCTCGTAAGTTACCTGTCTGGCCCCTGTAAACATCACGTTGGCCACTCCTTGCCAAAATGGATCTTTCCAACTCTAACTAATACTGCGAGTCTAGGGTTCCATACAGGTGAAAATCTTTCCCCAAATGCAACCAAAAAGAGATATTACATAATTAAAAGCCAAGTAACACTGTGAAATAGTGGGCTTCCCTATGAGTAGGAGAGGTTTAGTTTTTGTGACATCTGATCTGTAGAACTGCAAGGAATGACAGTAATGACCTGATTAGCTCATCCTTTCATCCTCCTGCCTCCAGGCAGGTAGGAAACCAGAGAAATCTAGAATCTAAGGAAAGAAACAATATATATGCCAATGGCACCTGAGCAGGTGCTTTACTTTCTGACCAAAACCATGACTTGTCACATAGGTCTCACCTACTACTAATAATAACAGGATGCTATGTGTCCTGAACAGAGCCTGCCTTTAAGGTAGGCTGCAAGCCCTCCCCAGGCCATAGCCCAAAGTCAAAACAAAGATTCATTTTTATATGGCGACAAAGGAAGAGCCAGAATAATTTGGAGTTAGGGCTTGGCATTCAAAAAGTGGCCCACCACAGGGGTGGGATTTGCTACTCAGAGACAGAGTCATATCCTAGCAGTCTGTTCTCAGCTCCCAGGATGAGAAACCACCCCAGGAAAGCAGCTGAAGATGTCAGCAGCTAGATATGGGGACTGAGGTTCACAAGCCATAATTCACTTAACCCAACCAACTGCTGGGAAGGTACATCAACCTCTTCATTGCTCTTGTGAAGCCATGTCCCCAGTACAGAAAGGAGAGAATCTGAGAACACACACACATGTACACACATACAGAATGCACTTCTGAACTACAGGAGAGGCAGATGTTTGACTGGGTAGAAGACACATATACCCAGCAATTTCTTGTACAATAAATAGATAAAACGGTATCACACTTCCTATTTACAGGTATCCAGCATACCACAGGTTAAAAAGGATTTTCACAAGACTCAATTATCCCTATTTTACAAGGAAGAAAACTGAGCTTCAAAGATACACAGGAAGCTGTTCAAGCTGCACATCTATTAGCAGAACTGAGGCAAGAATTTGGGTTTCTCAGACACCACATTGTGTTTTAATCTGATTAACATCAGGTAGGGCCAACTTGGACAAAACTGCACTAAGCACCCTTGATTATCCGACCTAAGGCTGGGATGTTCACACAGCAATGAGACTTCCAGGTAGGGGATGGAGATGCCCTGCTACATCAGTGACTAATTTTGTCCAATGATCTATAAAAGTGTACAGTTGGTATGTAGTTAGGGTAAAAGTCTTTTCTTTGCTACTATACTTTCATGTTACATACCAAGGATGATGCTCTCCAGGAGCTACTAAATCTCAGCTCAGGGTCAGTCCAGATAAATTAAGTCCACTGCAGTGCCATTTACAATAGCCAAGATATGGAAGCAACCAAAATGCCCATTAATAGACAATTGGATAAAGACAGGTGGCACATATATACAATGGAATATTACTCAGCCATGAAAAGAATGAAATCTTACCATTTGTGACTACATGGATAGACCTAGAGGGTATTATACTAAGTGAAAAGAGTCAGACTGAGAAAGACAAACATCATATGATCTCACTTATATGTGGAATCTAAAGAACAAAATAAATCAATAAACAAACAGAAAGAGAACACAGAAAACGAGAACAAACCAATAGTTACCATATATGGGAGGGGAGTTGGGGGACTGGGTGAAAAAGGTAAAGGGATTAAGAAGTACAAATTGCTAGTTACTAAATAGTCATGGGGATGTAAAATACACCATAGGGAATATAGTCAATAATATTGTAAAACTATGTATAGTGTCAGGTGGGCACTAGATTTATCAGGGACGGTTATAAAATAATACTGAATTTCAACTATAATTGAAAAAAATAGTCACGGGGATGTAAAGTATTGCATAAGGAATATAGTCATTAATATTGTAATAACTATGTACACTGTCAGATGGGTAAATAGACTTATTGGGGTTACCACTTTGTGTAGTACATAAATATCTAATCACTACATTGTTTTGCACACCTGAAACTAATACAATATTGTATGTCAATGGCAATTGAAAAATAAATTTTTAAAAATTAAAAAGAAAAGCCCATGATCATATGCTAAATGTTTGGGAGAGCCAAGAGTAGAACTCAGGTCTCTAATTTGCTAATATAGTTAGCATTCTTTCCACAATACCATTCTACCCTCAACCAAAATCAATGTAGAAGAATGGAGGTAGCAATCTTATTTTTAAATATCTACTAGAAAAGAGCTTCCATAACCTCCATCATTTAATCCCTTGACCATCCCACAATCTTACTAAAAATGTAAACCTACACATAAATACTCATTCATGAAAATTGACAGGTCTACCTTGGAACCAATATTCACATCATTCATGCAACAGTAGCCTACCCCCCCCCCATTTCCTTTTACTGTCGACACCACAATAGCTGGCTGCTAGGTTCCACGGTACTTCCCTTTTAGAGATCTGAAGATCATTAGACTATTACTAAAACAAACAAAAAGGTTTATAATGATCAGATGCTCATCTGAATACAATCTGAGGCAACATCGGATGTTATCTTAAGTTTCTCATAGAAGAAACACTGGTATAGACAGAATACTGGAGCTCTAAGTTATGATTTCAGCTCTGCCATTAATGATCTTGGTCTATTATTGCGGTCCTCAGTCTAGCCTTATGCTATCTGATACAGTAACAACTAGCCACATGTGGCTAATGAACACTTGAAATGTGACTAGTGTGAAATGAGATGTGCTATAAGTATAGAATACACGCCAGATTTCAGACTTAGCAAAATATATCATTAATAATTTCATAGCAATAATATATGACATTATATAATATTTTGGATATATTGGGTTAAGTAAAACATTAAAATTAATTTCACCTTTATCATTTTTTTTTTACTTTTAGTGTGGTTGGTAGAGACATTTTAATTATGTCTGTGGCTTGCATTTGTGTCTCATATTATATGTCTATTAGACTATGCTTGTCTAGACCAATGGTTCTCAATAGCAAAGATTCTGATTTAACCAGCCAGGAGCCTCGGTTTTGGTTTTTGTTTGTGTTTCTGTTTGTTTGTTTGTTTTGTTTTTATGTCATTCAAGTGATTTATTCCATTGTGCAGCTGAGAATCACTAGGCTATATTGTATATCATGCATGTCTGGCCCATCCAGTGGTCTTCTCAAAGGTCAGGGTCAGCCCACCTAAGTGGCTGCTTGGACTATTTACTTGGAGGAACACTCTTCCTGGCCTTGGATGTAGGAGAATCGATGTCAGCTCATTGATATTCTAAAGCCTGGCTCTGCCATTAGCCTCCCTGAGCCATTTTGCCTTGCTCAATCATTTTGTTCCATCCCTTGATATACTGTTTATTATAAAAATGACATTTCACTGGAAGTGAAATACATTTGGATTTGGGTGACATATCATTTTTTTGTGTGTATGCAGTTTAATCCTTCTTTTAAAGCGGGGGTGCTGTCAGTCCAAGGCATACAAGCTGTCTGTGTACAGTGCCTCATGCTAGTTCCAAAGGCCCACGGTTATTGATGTGCTCTTTCTGCACATCAGTGCTACCCCTGGGACCGATTCATCAACCAGCAAAGCTGAGCTAGGACACAGATGGCATTTGGAGACTCATGATGGAAGATGACACATACGTAGAGGAAAAAAAGAGGACTGGATATCTCATTAGGAGATTCTTAGGAAAGAAGGGGATAAGAGGTCATTTTGTCTACCTTTCTGCTTCTGACCAGTGCCCTTACCTAAACCATTCCAACCAGTTAACAGTGCTTCCTGGGATTGCAACCCTCCAAGGAAGAAGACTTCTTTCAATCACTATTGCCAGCCTTGATTTATTGACCTTCAGGGAGCTAACAAGGTGCTGGTGGGAATGATGGTGAGGATAATGACAATAAAGTGAGTCACCATTTGCCAAGTATCCACTGTGCTAGACACTTTCCTTACATGTGATCTCATCTAATCCTTGTAAAAAGTCTGCTATCTCTATTGTTCAGATGAGGAAATCAAGGCTCAGAGAAGTGAAACATCTTACCAAAAGCCAAAGAGCTAGGAGGTAATAAAACTGAGACTGCATCTTGATTGTCTGATTCCAAACGCCCTGTTCCTTCCCTCATGTCACATTGCCATCATTCTAATCCTGAGGTCCTTCATACTCCAAGGGTCTAAGCCACTCTGGTCTTCTGTTTGGATCAGGACTTCAGCCTTATTTTACAGAAGAAACTAACAAGAGTGATAGACTGTAGTAAGGATAGTCATAAGACATCCTGATGTGGCATTGTTACTTGTATTGCCACAGAACTGTTCTCACGTGTATTATCTTATTCACTGTGACATCCCCTGGTATGAAAGAATTGCCAACACCATTTTGTGGATGGGGAAAATCAGAGCTCACAATTGTTAAAGAGCAGATTCTTAACTCTAAGAAAGACCAAAAGCTAGGTCACAAGACCAGTGCTCTTCCCCCCTAGCATCCTGATAACTGGTGACCCAGAGGAAGCAGAAACTGCTAAAGAACACCCTCCCAAGAGCCCCTTCTGTTAAGGTCCAGGTTCTTCATGGTGCAATGTCAAAGGGGCCATGGTTTTGAAGCCATATCAGCTGCTTGCTTTCCACCACAGTACATCTTGGATCCCAGCCACTTGACTTTCTTGCAAAAAGTTAAGATTTCCAATGAGTAAACTCTAGCCCCAGGTAGGGAGCCCATACTCTTGCATTAGCAGCTGAAGACAATCCTGAGACAACACACAGGTGTGTTCACATTTCCCTAAATGAGAGAAAAGAAGCACAGAGGAGTGACAAAGGGAGGGGGAAAGGAGGGGAGAGATCTATAAAAAGAAAGGATAAAAAAAGAGGAGACAAGGACAAGAAAGAAAGCAGAAAAGAAGAGAGATAAGAAAGGTAAAAGTTCACAGCAACATAGAGTTAAAAGGGTCTTCAAAAACCATCAAGGCCTGGGGCGGCCAGATGGCTCAGTTGGTTAGAGTACAAGCTCTGAACAACAGGGTTGCTGGTTCAATTCCCACATGAGCCAGTGAGCTGCTCCCCCTACAACTAAAGATTGGAAATGGTGACTGGACTTGGAGCTGAGCTGCGACCTCCACAACTAGACTCAAGGACAACGACTTGGAGCTCATGGGTCCTGGAGGAACACACTGGTCCCCAATACTCCCCAATAAAATTAAAAACAAAAAAACCCATAAAACAAACAAACAAACGAAAAATCCCATCAAGGCCAAAAGGGAAGTGATTTGTACAAAGTCACAGTGGGTAGGAGGCAGGGGTCAGGAGGTGGGGATTGTTAAAATAAACAAGATAAAAAAGGAAAAGTCTCAAAATTAGAAGGGAAAAAAATGAAAGGAAGCCCAATTCTTGGGTAGGAGACCAAAAAAAAATAGAGTAAAATATCAGAGGAGCCAACAGGAGAGGAATGAGAGGGAGAACAGGGGCTGGTGAGGGGGAAGCCAGGGACAGGCAGCCAAGGAGACAAGAGAGGAGAATGAAGGCTGACTGACACTCACCCTCACAAAGCTGGCAGGAAACCATCCCTCCTCATCGTCGATCTGGCCCCACCACCAATCCTTGTTGGAAGCATCCAAGACTTTGATGACGTCGCCAGCCTTAAATGCCAACTCCCGGTTGGCCATGGTGACGTGATCCCATACTGCCTCAGCACTAACGATGGAATCTCCAGTGATCAGCTTAGGAAACAAAATGAGAATGTTTTCAGTCCACAGAGCTAGCTACTTTACTTACCACTTCCCCCACCCACAGAGCTCTACAAATTTATGGAAAAAGTCACATACTAATAGTGAAGGGTGGAGGTGAGAGAGATGGCACTGGAAATCACAAGTGCCACAAGACAAACAATAATGTCAACTCTCCATTAGCCAGTGAGTGGAATGACCCAGAATGTGAGTATGGACTACATAGACTTCATGCTTTTATCCCTACTTATGATCTCCTCCTCCAGGGAAGAATAAAAGCTCTAGTCTATCTCTCCTTAGTGATTCCAGGCAGCCCTGGGTCTGGGATGGGTAGAGGCTGAAATCAATAGCTAAAACAAGGCTCAAGCATATTTGATCTAAATTCTCTGGGGTCCTCCCCCATCCCTCCTCTTCACTGAAACTGACCAACTGAGAGTTGGTGGTACATTTTTAACACTACTGTATCCCACCCCCAGGGGTTACAGAGCATGGCATTCCTTACACACAATGGACCCCAGTCCTGCAGCCTCCTGTTCTCACCCACACATGATGCCATCCAGAGAGGTCATGGGTATGAAAGAATATGGCTTTCTGTGATGCCTTGCTGCCAAGAAACGCAACCTTGGCACAGATTCACTCAGTGATTGGTACAACCACCCTGTGAGGTACATAGGGAAGTCTAGGTTGATTTCTGTACTTGATAGATGACAAAACTGAGCCACAAGGAAGTTAAAGGATGAGCTCAGGGTCTGCCAGCAAGGCAGGGGTTGTGCACAAACCCTAACCCTGGTCATTAGACTTTGTGGCCATCAGGACTAGGCTGCACACAGCAGCAGGCAGACATCTATTGCTCTGCCGAACAAACACACACCACACACACACACGTTCGTATTCATGACACTCATCTAAGCACAGTGATGAGGATGGCACAGGGGAATAGTCTGGCTCTCTCTGGGTACCATCCTGACCACTGTGTTATTTGTTTTCTTTTTTCCCCAACTGGTTTCAGCCAGTATGGAACATCAGTTTTCCTGGCATTTAGAGAAACAGATTCCAGAATAGAGAACATATGGCCTGTTAGACAAAGGACTCAAGCATTCTATCCCCAGCACTGAGTTAGTTGCTGAACATGTCCTTTAGAAGTCAGCTTTTCCATCAGCCTGCTTTGAAGAAGAACTGATCCCCCAGGGCATCATGGCTCCACAAGACCAATGACAAAACAGTTCAAAGACAACAGAGACAGAATATGGAACATATAACCTCTCACACGGGACTGCCTTCCAACATATCAGCTGAAGAATAACCCTATAGTCATGAAATTAATGCATTATCTCTATCTCTGACTTAGTTAAGGCATTCTGTCGGTCAGCCCCTGCCTGGGGCATCCTTCATTGCTCAGGGTTCTAGCCATTGTGCCTTCCACAGGAGGTAAGGCAAAGGGGGAGCTCCTCAACATGGATATAAAACAGATTTCCAACAGGACCTTTTATAATACCACCTTTCAAGTACCTCATGCTTTACTGTTTACAAAATATTTTCACATCTATGGCATCACTTGATCCTTACTGAATGAGCTGAGTCTCGCTATTACCCATAATTAAAGATGAGGAAACTGAGGTTCAGAGAGGTGGCCTGGTCCATTTGCCAACCACACAAGTAATAAATTATGGAAACTCGTCTTCTGACCACATACACTTCAACACCCATCATACCATACTACCAATGTCTACTAATTAGCAATTAGGTTGGTGCAAAAGTAATTCTGGTTTAAAGGGTTAAAAATACCTGTAAAAAGTGCAATTACTTTTGCACCAAACAAATGTAATGAACTCACAGAACTCCATTTACAATATCATAAAGCGGATGGCTCCTATTTTTAAAAAACAAAAACAAAAAAAAGGATGACATCAAAATGGCCGTGTGAGGTGAGCCTCTGGAAATCTCCCCTGGAATTTACAACAAATTGAAAAACTGTAACTCTGCAAAGGACTCCCTGCACAGCAGACAGGCAAGACAAAGAGTCTCACTACTGAATTCACCTAAAGGTGGGCAAATTGCATGAGCGGGGGAGGAGGGATGGGAAAAGTGCAAGAGACAGAGCCGCGCGGGCACACTGCACAGACCTAGCTCAGTGCTCTGAGCTCGCTGCATCCCGAAACTACCACAGTTGCATGAGAGGGAAGAACTCGGACTGCTAGGGCTCCGTTTATGGCCCATAGGGCTGAGGAGACAGTATATAACACGGCTGAACGCAACGCTCATGGCAGAGACCTCGGAGAAAAGACTGAGGGAAGAAGTCTGAAAACAGTGGTTTAAGCCCTCACTGCTGAGCAGAGAACGCAAGTCTTATCACTGCGACTAGCCGCCCCTCCCTACCACCGAGAGCTCGCGCCAACCCCACCTGCCCAGTGCTAGAAGCAAAAAACTAGCGGTGTCAGATCACAAGAACAGAAAATTTGAAGTTCTGAGAACTGCGGTCTGCAGACACAGATTCGCAACCCAACTAGTTCCGGCAAAGGGGAGGGACCTGTGGAAGCAGGACTGGCTGTGGCGGTGGTCGCCGCAATTACTCTGGGATAATTCTCACAACTCACCCCACCCCAGTCCCCACCTATCTCGGCGGGTCGCTGCAGGAGTAAACAGAACTGCTGAAACACACAGGCTCTGAATCTGGAGCAAGAAGAGCTATGGAACTTCAAAAGCTCTCTGCATCCACACACAGACGTAGTGCCTTATGAACCAGGCGAACTGTTCACAGAGGAGAAGCCAGACTTCCAGGCAATCCCCAAATTGTGTGAGAAGCTGGAATAGTGCAGAGAAAACATAACACTACAGTGTGAGAGAGAAAAGAAGGCTACAGTCGGAAAGAAAATAAAACATTCTGTCAACACATACTGGAAAACAAAAGAAAGACCTCTTCTTATCAACCTGTTACAGAACCCACTCATGTAGATGTCTAGGAAGAGAAAGAATAAATCATTAATTGCCATGAATAACCAAGGCAACAAGAGAGCTCAGAAAGAAAGTGAAAACTCTCCAGAAAATGAACCTAAAGATATGGAAATATGTGACTTAAATGACAGAGAATTCAAGATAGCAGTTCTAAAAAATCTCAACGAGATGCAAGAAAACACAGAGAGCGGGTTTAATGAACACAGAAACACAAACACAGAAAAACATAAACATTTTACCAAAGAGACTGAAACTTTAATAAAGAATCAAATAGAATTTCTGGAGATTAAGAACTCAATAGAAGAAATTAAGAATAAAATAGCCAGCTTAGTTAGTCAAGTTGAGCAGATGGAGGAAAGAATAAGTGACATCGAAGATAGAAACCTGGAAATTACACAGATGGAAGAAGAGACCGGAGACTTAAAAGAAATGAAAGAACTCTACAAGAACTTTCTGACAACATCAGAAAGAGCAATATAAGAATTATGGGCATACCAGAAGGAGAAGAAAGAGAGAAGGGAACAGAGTGTATATTCAAACAAATAGTAGAAAACAACTTCCCAAACTTGTGGACAGAAGTCGATCCTCAAATCCAAGAAGCAAATAGAACACCTAATTACCTCAACCCCAAAGGTCTTCTCCAAGGCACATTGTACTGAAGCTGACCAAAATCAAAGACAAAGAAAGAATCCTCAAGGCAGCCAGGGAAAAGAAGATGGTAACCTACAAAGGAAAGCCCATTAGATTATCATCAGATTTCTCAGCAGAAACTCTATAAGACAGAAGGGAGTGGAACAAAATATTCAAACTATTGAAAGAGAAATTATGAGCCAACCATAATATCCTTTAGATATGATATCCTTTAGATATGAAAAAGGAATAAAGACCTTTCCAGACATGCAGAAGCTGAGGGAATTTCCTAATATAAGAGCTATACTACAAGAAATACTAAAGGAGCCTATTGGACCTCCATCAACAGGGACAGTTTGTGGCAACGAAAACATAAAAAGGGGGAGAGTAAAGGCCTGAAATGAAATATGAGAATGGAGAAAGTAAGCGTGCTGAAGAAAATGGAATACTCTAAATATCAAACTTTCTTTTACATAAACTTAAAGGGAACCACTCAAAAAAAAAAATCCAGAACTGAAATATATACTATAATAAAAGAAGAAACAGAGGGAAACATCATAGAAGACCACCACACAGAAATAACAGACAACAACAAAAAGGCAAAGAAACAATAGAGACACAGTTTTACCTGAAAACTAAAGAAAGAATGATAGGAAATCCTAACATATCAATAATCACCCTAAATGTAAATGGACTGACCTCACCAATAAAAAGGCACAGAGTAGCAGACTGGATCAAAAAACTAAACCCAACCATATGCTGTCTCGAAGAGACGCATCTCAGCTACAAGGAAAAGCATAGACTCAAAGTGAAAGGGTGGAAATTGAAACTCCAAGCAAATGGTATCCAGAGAAAATCAGGTGTAGCCATAATGATATCAGATGAAACAGACTTCAGGGTGAAAAAAATAACAAGAGACAAAGATGGACATTTCATAATTGTAAAGGGGACTATACAACAAGAAGACATAACAGTAATCAATATTTATGCCCCAGTAGGGTTGCAACAAAATATACCAAGCAACTACTAACAAAACCAAAGGGAGAAATTGGCCAAAACATAATTATACTAGGGGACATAAATACATCATTGACAACTATGGATAGATCATCCAAACAGAAAACACATAATGAAATAGCAGCCCTAAAACACATCAGATGAAATAGACATAACTGACATTTATAGGGTACTTCATCCTAAAATATCAGACTATACATTTCTCTACTGTACATGAAACATTCTCAAGGATAGACCATATGTTGGGACATAAAACTAACTTCAGCAAATTTAAGAAAGCTGAAATCATACCAAGCATATTCTCTGATCACAATGCTTTGAAATTGGATATCAACTGCAAAAAGAAAGCAGGAAAAAAACAGAAATATATGGAGATTAAATAACATACTTTTAAAGAACGACCAGGTTAAAGAAAAAATTAGAGGAGAGAGCAAAAGATACATAGAAACAAATGACAATGAAAACAAATCCTACCAAAATTTTTGAGGTGCAGAGAAAGCAGTTTTAAAAGGGAAATTTATATCATTACAGGCCTATGTCAAGAAACAAGAAAAATCCTAAATAAATAACCTCACGTTATACCTTAAAGAACTAGAAAAAGAAGAACAAATGAAACCCAAGGTCAGCAAAAGAATGGAAATAAGAAAAATCAGAGCAGAACTAAATGAAATAGAGAACAAAAAGACAATAGAAAAAATTAATGTGACAAAGAGCTGGTTCTTTGAAAAGATTAACAAAATTGACAAACCCTTGGCTAGACTCACTAAGATAAACAGAGAGAAGAAACTAATTAACAAAATCAGAAACGAAAAAGGGGAAGTTATCACGGACACCACAGAAATACAAAGGATCATCCAAGAATACTATGAAGGACTATATGCCACCAAATTCAATAACCTAGAAGAAATGGACAACTTCTTAGAAACATATAGCCTTCCAAGGCTGAACCATGAAGAACTGGAAAATCTGAACAGACCGATCACCAGTAACGAAATTGAGTCAGTCATCCAAAACCTTCCCAAAAGCAAAAGTCCAGGACCAGATGGCTTCACTAGTGAATTCTACCAAACCTTCAAAGAGGATCTAATACCAATCCTGCTCAAATTCTTACAAAAAATTGAAGAAGAGACAGTACTCCCTAACTCATTTTATGAGGCCAACATTCCCCTGATGCCAAAACCTGGTAAGAACAGCACAAAAAAAGAAAACTACAGACCAATATCTCTAATGAATACCGATGCAAAAATCCTATACAAAATTCTAGCAAATAGAATGCAACAAAAAGATTATTCATCACGACCAAGTGGGGTTCATCCCAGGGGCACAAAGATGGTTCACCATCCGCAAATCCATCAATGTGATACATCACATAAACAAAATAAAGGACAAAAATCATATGATTATATCAATTGATGCAGAAAAAGCATTTGACAAGATGCAACATCCATTTATGATTAAAGCACTTAATAAAATAGGTACAAAGGGAAATATCTTAACATAATAATGGCCATATATGACAAAACCTCAGCTAATGTCATAATTCACAGTGAAAACCTTAGGTCCTTTGATCTAAGTTCAGGAACACGACAGGGCTGTCCCTATATCACCTCTGCTTTTCAACATAGTGTTGGAAGTCCTTGCCAGAGTAATCAGGCAAGAGGAAGAAATAAAAGGCATCCAAATTGGGAACGAAGTAGTTAAATTGTCACTCTTTGCAGATGACATGATGCTATACATAGAAAACCCTAAAGACTCTACCAAAAAGCTATTAGAAACAATCAACAAATACAGTAAAGTTCCCGCCTACAAAATCTACGTGCAAAAGTCCATTGCATTCCTATATACTAACAATGAAATCTCAGAAAAACAAATTAAAAAAAAAAACTCCTTTTGCAATTGCAGCAAAAAGAATAAAATACCTAGGAATAAACTTAGCGAAGGATGTGAAAGCCCTATATGCTGAAAACTACAAGACTTTTTAAAAAGAAATTGAAGAAGGCACAAAGAAAGGGAAAGACAATCCTCACTCATGGATTCAAAGAATCAACATAGTTAAAACAGCCATATTACCCAAAGCAATATACAGATTTAATGAGATCCCCATCAAAATCCCAATGGCATTTTTTCAAGAATTAGAACAAAAAATCATCAGATTTCTTTCGAACCACAAAAGACCCAGAATAGCCAAAGCAATCTTAAGAAAAAAGAACAATAATGGAGGTATCACACGCCCTGACTTTAGCTTGTACTACAGGGCTAAAATAATCCAAACAGCATGGTATTGGCAGAAAAACAGACACATAGACCAATGGAATTGAATTGAGAACCCAGAAATAAAACCACGTAAATATGGACAGATAGTTTTTGACAAAGAAGCTAAAAACATACAATGAAGGAAAGACAGCCTCTTCAATAAATGGTGCTGGCAGAATTGGATAGCCATGTGCAAAAGAATGAAACTGGACTGCTATCTGTCACTATGTACCAAAATTAATCAAAATGGATCAAAGATTTAAGCATAAGACCTGACACAATAAACTGCATAGAAGAAAACATAGGTACTAAACTTAGGGACCTTGGGTTCAAAGAGCATTTTATGAATTTGACTCCAAAGGCAAGGGAAGTAAAAGCTAAATAAATAAATGGGACTATATGGAACTTAAAAGCTTCTGCACAGCATAAGAAACCATTGACAAAATAAAGAGGCAACCAACTGAATGGGAGAAGATTTTTGCAAACAGTGCTTCCGATAAGGGGCTGATATCCAAAATATACAAGGAACTCATGAAACTCAACAACAAAAAAACAAACAACCCAATTGAAAAATGGGCAGAGGACCTGAAGAGACATTTTTCCAAAGAGGACATACAAATGGCAAACAGACGTATGAAAAAAATGCTCAGCATCATTAATCATCAGAGAAATGCAAATAAAAACCACAATGAGCTATCACCTCACCCCAGTCAGAATGGCTATCATCAACAAGACAAATAGTAACAAGTGTTGGAGAGGCTGTGGAGAAAAAGGAATCCTCATACACTGTTGGTGGGAATGCAGACTGGTGCAGCCGCTTGGGAAGGCAGTGTGGAGTTTCCTCAAAAAATTACAAATAGAATTACCGTATGACCCAGAAATCGTACTCCTAGGTATCTACCCAAAAAATCTGAAAACATTTAGAGATAAAGACACGTGTGTTCCAATGTTCATTGCAGCTTTGTTTACGGTGGCCAAGACATGGAAACAACCAAAATGTTCTTCGATAGATGAATGGATAAAGAAGTTGTGGTATATATACACAATGGAATACTATTCGGCAGTAAGAAAAGATGATATAGGAACATTTGTGACAACATGGATAGATCTTGAGAGAGTAATGCTGAGTGAAACAAGTCAGACAGAAAAAGCAGAGAACCATGTGATTTCACTGATATGTGGTATATAAACCAAAAACAACAAAAGAACAAGACAAACAAATGAGAAACAGAAACTCATAGACACAGACAATAGTTTAGTGGTTGCCAGAGGGTAAGGGGGGCGGGGGGTGGGAGGTGGGAGATGAGGGTAAGGGGGATCGAATATATGGTGATGGAAGGAGAACTGACTCTGGGTGATGAACACACAATGGGATTTATAGATGATGTGATACAGAATTGTACACCTGAAATCTATGTAATTTTACTAACTATTGTCACCCCAATAAACTTTAATTAAATAAAAAAAAAAGAATATGCTGGCATCAATTACCCTGCTCAGGATCCTGCCTGTGATACTGTTTGAGGTCTCCAAGTCCTAGTTGTGGCTAATTCTACTGCCTGCACCCTTTCTACATTGGAGTTTTCTTTTTAGGGATTCCATGCTTGTCTTGTCCCAGCAGCAGTTGGCTCAATGTTGTCCCCACTTAGTGCAGCTGACCTGCCTGGGCCCCCAGGTCAGAGAACCCAGCTATACCCTGGACAAGGGCAATTCAGGACCCAGTGGCCACAAACCAACCGTCAAGACTGTTGTCAGGGCCTGGAATGAATGATAGTCAGAACTGTGCAGCACTTCAAAGATCATCTCCTTTTAGCCGTCACTTTGTAAATCAGGTATACTAATAGCGGTAGTGACTTACCTATGGTCACCAGATAGCCAGCCTCCTGGAACTTTTCTCCCTTCAACATAACACCATAGAGAATGTAGAAAAAGAAGACCTGGATTTAAGACCTCACTCTACTACTTGCTAAGGTATAATGATAATGGTGATGAAATTAGTTGATACACGTATCAACATAAGTATCAACTACTGAATACATGTATGTCAGGCACTATTGTAAGTACTTTACAGATATTAACTCATTGAAACCTCACAGCAGCCCTTTTAGGAGATACTAATACTATTACTATCTTACAAGTGAGAAAATTAAAGCTCAAACAGGTTAAATAATTTGTCCAAATTTACACAGCCAATAAGTATTGAAGCCATAATTAAAATGCAGGTACAATCTGGCTCTCGAGTTTCTGCTCTTAAAAACTTTGCTGCCTCTGGGTCTCAGTTTCTTCACCTATTAAATGGGCATAAGTCTATACCCTCACCTACTTCATGAGCTACAACACACTGAACCAAGAGTTGACAGATTTGTGCATATATAATGAGAGGAGGCTGGATGCAGAAGGGGCTGGTAGCTGTATGGGGATCCTGTGCTCTCTAGTCACAAAGACAAGCAGGAATAAGGGGATGCTCTTCCCCCATCCTCTGAGTTGTTTTAAAAGTAAACTAAATTGGTGCTGGAAATTGGTTTTGAATCTCCCTTTTGTATACAGGATTATTTTTAACTTGCTACAATTTTTTTAAAAATATGCATTTTCCTCTGCTCATCCATTTTCTAACACTCATTCAGTGAGCTCCCACTAGGTGCAGGGATCTGTTTACTGTGATTCAGGCGCAGTCCTTACCTGAAAATCAAAAGCCCTTTAGTGAATGCCCTTCAAGCAGTATGCAAAGGTGGTTAAGGGCAGACAAACCTAACTTCAATTCTGGGCTTTTCTACTTTAGAAAGTACCAGTGACAAGGGAGGTGAGGAATAGCCAAGGAGCCAGAGAAACAAACCAAAATGGAATTGTCGGCATGTAATTAAGATACCAAAAATTACAATATCACAAAAGCCAAGGACAAGAGTTTCAAGCTATACAACCTTGGACCTCAGATTCTTCACATGCGAAATGAGGATTATATCTGCCCCACAGGAATGGCCACAGACAGGGTGAATGGGATGCTGGATGTCCAGTGCCTAAGTCTAGTACAAGACTTTTTTTTTTTAACAAAGAGACAGGATCATGTGTAGCTACTGGGCTGTAGAACCGTTTTGTGAAGCACTGAAGATATGCCTTAAAGAATGAGTAGGATTGCAACAGATAAAGGAATGGGAAAGGCATTGGAGGTAGAGGAATGTGATTAAATAAAGCCTCAAAGGTGAAGACTATGAGGAATTTGATGGCAAACAGGTAGTGGAGTTTGGGAAGGGCTGGGGTAGGGGAGTCAGAGTGAGAAAGGATAGTTGGAAAGATGGGCTGGAGTCTGAAGGTTCTTCAATCTAATTTGAGGAAAATACGGTCAGAGTTGATTTGGTGTGTGGAGGTTGTGTCAATCCTAAATGTGATCATTAAAGCATTAAAGCATGAGGGTAAGTTACAAGGATATGGTGCTTTTGGAGGGGGAGGAAAGATAACAAATATTCTCTTCAGTGTGCTGAATGCAGAGGGCCAGCAGGACATGCAGTAGATTTGAAGACCAAGAGAGG
Organism: Rhinolophus sinicus; assembly: GCF_057876585.1. NCBI lineage: Eukaryota > Metazoa > Chordata > Mammalia > Chiroptera > Rhinolophidae > Rhinolophus > Rhinolophus sinicus. The sequence goes on along the minus strand of NC_142518.1, from coordinate 44,317,944 downwards.
TTAGGGGAGATAGTTATACAGATTTGGGAGTCAATGGCCCAGAAGAAATTGCAGAAACCAAGGAAGCTTGTCCTGGAAGAAAGTGCTTAGAAAGAAGGCCAGAAACCTAGGGAAACAGCAACAATGGGGGTGAGGATGAAAATAGGAGCCAGAGAAACAAAACAAAATGGGGCTGTCAGCACATAATGAGAATACCCAAGGCGTGTAAATTGTAAAATCCAAGGACAAAAGATTCAAGCAGCAGGAATTGATTAAATTATCAAATGGTACTGAGCTGTAAGAGAGGAAAGCCAATAAAAGGCCATTTGAGAGTAGCTATATCAGGTGTTAAATTCTTTATTTCTTAAACTGTTGTATACCCCTCCCCCACCAAAAGCCTTCATTTCCCATCTGTTCCCACCTCTTCATCTAACAAGCCCAGCATAAAGCCAGGAGGTAGCACTGGATTACTCCAGCAAGGTACTCAAATAGCTCTTGGCTTTGGGTCAGCATTGATGTGACTTGTAACCAAATAATGCCAAATCTCCAGGACATTTCAGGTACAGCACCAAATATAGGTTTGCTCTTGCTCAGACTTGTCAGTGAGTGGAAAACACAGTGTTCTGCACTCCCACACCAAAGACACTTTTGGGCATGAAGAAGATGGGGAGGGAGAAGAGTCATAATACAATTCATATAGAAGGAATGAGATTCTATTCCTTTTTATTTAAATTTCCCAAGACAATCTTCATTTCAAATATTCTATCCCACTGATCCTACAAATATACATCTGTCATCAGACCCATGTACCCTGATTTTTAACGTGAAAATATGATCACCATACCCTGGAGGCACTGGGAGTTTGACCTCTAAGATTGGTCTGGTCTCTAATCAACAACCAGGCATGTGTGTACAGCTAACTTGGGATGGGTAATAGGTTTTCTTTTGTGATCTCAATCTCTGTCACTCTCATTAACACCCCCATTTTTACTGAAGATAACCTGTGTGGCTAACCAAGTAGCTCACACTCAGTCACTTATTAGGTACTGGAGTAGATTTAAAGGACTTACTCTACAGCTTTGCTTTTGCCAATTCCCCATGCTGCCTGTCAAGAAGGCAGAGAGAGAGGGCTCCCAGCTGCTGTCTTTCCAGGGAGACCAACCTACCCTGTGAATGACTGAGAACAGCAGTTCCCAACCCCTTTGAGAGCTTCTAAAACCCAGATCACTAGGCCCCAGCACCTCAGGTCTGAAGTGGGGCTTAAGAATTGCATTTCAAACGACTTCCCAGATGCCTATGCTGCTGGTTCAGGGATCACACTTGTGAATCACTGCCCTGGAGGACTTTCCTAGTCTAGGCTTTACCCTTGCCTCTCCTGATGCCTCATTCTCCCCAGGGATCCCCATGCCAACCCATAGGTCTGGCTCCCTGCCTATCTACAAGGACTTTCTCAGTGGTCGATATAGCTGAGATAGGGGATTTGGGCCCAGATAAGGCCTTGCCAACACACACAAAAAATAAATGAAACTTGGGGTGACAGCCTTTACCCAATTTTCCAGAGCCATACCACTTGTCTTCCTCTTCTCACTCTTGCCCTCTACCTGAACAGTACCACCTCCCAAATAGTTATTTAATTAGCTTGGGTGGCTGCCAGAAATATTAGAGTTTTAATGGCAAGAAGCAGAAGGTGGAAAGGTTAAATAACAGTGTTGTGAAGAACAGCAAATGTGCAAATTGCCATGAGAAGCTTCACAGAAGATCAAAGAGGGACATGAGGGTGTTCTGCCTCTCTATAGGTTTGTTTTTTTTTGTTGGTGCCTATTCCATCCTCTCAGAATGTCCCTCCCTCAACAGGTAGGCATATGGACAAGAGCAAAATCCCTTTCTCTGTTCCCTTTAAGCACTTCTTTAATAAGCTGGGATTTTATGCTCTTCCCTGAATAAACCTGATGTCTTTTTAATACAACCTTGTAAATAGACTCTGGCTATCTTGCCCAAAGTGTTCAAGGACAACAATCATTCCCATTTCTGGAAGGTGTGACCCAGGCTGTTCAGACAACTGCAAGGAGGCACCGTGGTGTACAGCAAAGACTGGCTATTGGTAGCTCTGCCAGTAACACACTGAATGATCTTAGACAGGTTCCTTTACCTGTCTCAGTTTAACAATCAAGTTATAGACCTGAACCATACAACCTCTCAAGTATGTACCTTCCAGTTCTGGCTTTCTATTGAGGCTAACACTTCAGCTTTGCAAAGACAGAAATTTCATTATTGCAGCTCATTTCTTTTCATCCTTCTATGTGCTCAAAAAGATGCTTTTACTTTCCTCCACTCAGGAACATGAGAACTTGGAGCTGACTAGTCCCTTCCTGAATCTAACTCATGCAAGCATTACTGGTGACACATTAAAGCACAGGCCAATCAGACTGGCTGGGGAAACTGAGGAATAGATTTTTCCACTCAAGCCCTTGACTGCCCCATTCAAAAGTCCATAGGGACCTTTGCTCTTTGTTCTCTCCATGTAGCTCTTTAGAGAAACCATCTTTTGCATGACATCTACTCTCACTTACCTCCAGTCCCATATTTCTAACTGCTTGCTCCACATGTCACTGCATGGCCTGCTACCACCTCCAATAAAACATATGTAAAACTCATCATATGCCCCCAATTCCCCTTCCATCCTAATTTTTCCCATTTCTGGTAACTCTTTGGAACCTGTTGTTTTTCTTCCATGTCTCTCTCTCAGATAAGACCCTTTATCTTAATTTCCAATGCCCCATCCTAGGCCTGGCCATTATCACTTAAAGTTGCCTCCCAACTAGCCTTCCTGCTGCCCAAAGATCTCTCTCCTCCTCAGGCTACTCCTTAGTGATACATTTATCAAAACTTCTTTCTGATGTCATGTTATCCATGCTCAAGAAGCTTTCTGATGTCTGTTATCCATGCTCAAGAAGCTTCAATAACTCCCTACTGTCAATTTCTCAAAGCTCTCCTTAATCTAGCCCCACCTATGGCTCCAACTCTTGTCTCAAACCTGACAAGGACCTTCCACGCTGGCCTAACTCAGTCTCTTGCAGACAGGTGCACTTCTACCTCTGTGTCTCTGATTAAGTCATACCCTTAGCCATGGTTAAGTGTAGGGACACTGAAGCTAGGCTGCCTCTTCCTATCTATGTGATCTTGACCCACATGCTACTTTATCCCTTCCTTGATGACTCCAGCCTGTATCCTCTCCCCCTTTGCCTTTTTAATTGATTTCTACCTAGAATAAGAAGAAAATAAGACAAGTTGGAGTTATTCAAATTGTCAACCAGAGTGTTATTCTCCAAACAACCAAAATGTACACTTGTGAACAACAGATCTAAAACATCGCTTAATCCATAATGAACAGCACTTTTTTTTTAGCATCTATCTAAAGTTCTACAACATCAGCCCTAAAACTAGGCAATCTCTGAGGCAGATCACAGCAACAGAGTTAACATCTCTGTCAGGTTGCAGAATATTCTATGAAGCAAGGAAATTGTTTACATAACATATACCAGGTGGCCTACAGGCCAATTATTATTGGTGGGATTTATGGCTAGATAGCTTCTGGGGTTGGCTGGCTTTTGTTGAAGAGTTGCACAGGTGCTGAATGGTCATCAGGGAAAAGAGGTGCCAGATAAGAAAAACCTTACTATGAATTTTTTTTTTTTAATCACAAGGATTGCTTTTTCTTTTCCCTATGACTTAACAGTTCACACCTGGCTGGTTTCGGTTTTAATCTGTGTGATGCTATGGTCCATAACTAAATAATTTCATTTCTGAGCAGAATAATCAATGCATTTAAGTGATGATGGCTGTAAATGTACTGAAAGGAAGTACATAAATATCATCTCTTTCCATGACATAATCATCTTTTTCCTAGTTTGGGCGTGTGATTACTGAGTCATTAGGTATCAGCTTCTTTCAATGTCCCGTCATACCATCCATTTTTCACTTTAATAAAATGAAAGATCTACTATTGGGTTCAGCCACATCTAGCAGACATGAAATGCAGCTGGGCTGACTTGATCTGGAAAGGTGAGCTTATGTGCGAATCAGGTTCAGGAAGTGCAAGACAGACCACCTGATCCAGAGGCCAATATACACTTTGGTCACAAACCAGCTAACACCTGGCAGAACCTAAAAGCTCGGGAAACCCAGACAAGCATCTTAAGGTACATTAAGATACATTAAGGTCCAATACATTTTCTCGTTCATTACAGACTAATAACAAAGAATGACATCTCTTTCTGTACCTATTCCAAAGGAAGTTACATGGTAATCTCAGCAATAATGGTGACTAAACATATGAGGGAAGGGGAGTTGCTTGGTCTGGACCTCAGCAATGAACTCTTCTGATGTGAAACTTCAGCCACTATCTCAACCTAGTATACCCAGAAGTTTTGAAAGTGAGGCCAAGCTGCTGGCCCAAATTTCATGTAGTTAAGAGTTTGGTCTTGCTGACAGAATAAATTCTTTAGAGAAAATGCAGTCAAATGAGCCAAGGACTGCATAGATCTGAGAGAAGATGTGTTTCTGGACCACCAACCATGATCCTGTTGGCTAGAGAAGTCTCCCACACCAGAGCAGCTCTCAATCTGATAAACACCAGTGTGCATCTCCAAATTGGAAATATTTTTACTGTCAAGTTGTTCTGCGATTTATTGGCATCACCCAGGTGGCTCAGACCCATTACACAAGTTTCTCAATGTGTGGTCCACACAGCACCCCCTCAGCCCTTTGCTCAGAATCACTCCAGCATTTTTAACAAGCAGCCCAAGTAATTCTGAATCATACATCATACTGAGACCAAGTGTCTTAAACTTTCTACAGCCAGAGGTTGAAATATAAGAACTTCCTCTTACTACACTAGACCATTCAGAAGAAACCAGAATCTCTGAAACTTGTTTCCCGGCTTCTCCTTTTTGTGCCATGTTCCAGGCAGGCTGAGGAATTACAGTAGCTTCTCCAGGATAACATTTCTCGTCCACCTTGAGAGGCCATCTGCTGTTCCATCCCCACTCCCACCACGAACCTGACCTTCATCACTGAGGCCCTCAATGGCCCTAATGGAAAAGTATTGCAGAATCTCTCTAAGCTACAATCTAGAAGCAATTTCCTAGAGCTATGTTCAATTTACCCAAATCAACGTCCAATGTTTTAAGAGACAAATTATTAGTAAAAATTTTTAAGATGACTCAGCAATGCTTTCTCCATGAACTGAGTCAGAAGCATGCTATCCCAAGCTGAAGGTTACCCTGACCCTTACCTGTCTTTTGAGCCAGCTTGTGTCCTATCTCCAAAATGTTCCTGCACTGGGCATTATGCCCTTCTTCTTGTATTTGCTGGAAGCACCCACTGGGGTTTCTTGTTGTCTTTTTACCTTCAGACATGGCCAGGACAGGCCTAAGGGAGACACGGGGCTCAAAGAGACCCAAATCCCTGAGGTAATCTAGATCCATCCTGGGCCCTGAACCTGTATTATTGAATTTCTTCATGTGGTTCCACTGGGAACAACCTTGGGAGCCTTAACTTTACCTAGACCGTTTTTGTTTTGTTTTTTCTTTAAAAAGTTACTGACATAATACAATATTACATTAGTTTCAGATGTACACCATAGTTATTTGTTGAATATTTTTTCCTGGACTATTATTTGAAGGTCAGCCTTGAAGTTTCCTGGGAAGGAGTGAGGGGTAGGGCAACTCTCATTGATTTACAGAAGCGTAGAAGGAAGGGGCTAGAACTGCATAAAGAATCTGTCCTCCATGCCTCCCACATACATAGTTCTATAGTCATCAACACCACAGCCAGAGGGTGGGTGAGCAAGGCAGACAGAAAAAGAGAAAGTCATTTTTTATCCATTTGATAGATGTCGTGTTAAAATTTTGTAGGGGAAAGAGGGCTATAGGTGGGGAAAGGAGCAGAGAAGGAAAAAGGTTGGAACTACTGGCTCTAATGTTGTCTTTGAATGTGGCCATCTGATCTAAGGTGGTGAGAACAGGAACAGCATTTAGTCAGGGTCACTGTGACCTGCTCCTGTATCTGGAAAAGAGACAGGAGAAATAAATGTATTTCAATTAACTTAAACCACCTTGAATTCTACTGAGCATGCCCACCCAGGACACACGCTTGCAAAGGCTCTGAGCCTTGGCATGCGTTTCCAAAGACAATGTAATTGTCTCCTGCAGAGTCCTTAGAGCCCAAAGAGGCAATCTGTATTTAAATAGCCCATCAGAAAGTGGAATATGATTTCCATTGGCTTATTGATTTTCCCTCTGCCTGTTGGCTGTGAGGAAAGACATTGGCTAAGACACTTTGCAGTGCTTCTGGTCTCCGTCAGCAGTGTTTCCTGTTCAGAGGGCCATGTTTCTTCTGACAAGGTCTAACATCCTGGGTTCTCAACAGATGTAGTGAATGGTAGATGAGCAGATGGCAGGGGTGTTCAGTGAGCAGCCATTGAATCAGGTTCCAGGGAATTCAAACTGGCTGAGCTAGCTTCCCTTCAGACTGTGTCATTAAAGACTTCAGACAGAGGGATGCTACATCTAAACCTAGGCTGCCAGAAAGGACACAAGAGAATCACAATCAGACCCACCCTTGGGGCCCCGGAGGGATGGCATCAGGTCTGTGTCTGCAGGAAAAGTGCTTGTGCTTATAACAAAAGAAATTCAACTAGGTCAGCCAGGCTTATGTAAGACAGCGTCTGCCTGTCTGGGCTATGTGAAGGTGGGGGTGGAGAAAAGAAGGGATCCAGGGCAGCTGAAGAAACGACAAAGCATCCATCCAATAAGGTGCTAGGTCTTGAACCTACTCTTCTTGACTCTGACTCAGGCACAAGAGCCTGAAACACAACAGATTCTTACATGCCGAGAAGGTCAGGATTGGAGACTCCCAAAAGCTGGCACACTTACTTCAGCCTTAACATTTTACAGATAAGAAGAGTGAGGCTCCCGTGAGAAGTTGCCTAATGTGTCAAACTAATCAGCGGGAGAACCAAGATTAGAAACCAAGCCTACAGTCTTTTAGAAGAATGGTTAATTATTTTGAGTTAAAATTTGTCAATTGATTTTTAAAAATGAATACCTACCCCAGTATCTAACTACTACTAATGTAGTGCATGTTTTACAAAAATCAGCACAAAACTATAAATTAAATAATGAGTTTAACAATTTAAAATATAAAGAACTTCTAATATTTCCTCCCTGAGTTTCACTTTGGAGATCACTGTTTTAGACATTTTCTGGTGCTCCTTCCTCCTTCTGCTCTACAGAAGTCATCCCTTCAATATCACAACCAGCACATGCCTCTCCCTCCCCTCAAGGCCCCAAACAAGTCTGAGGCTGGAAATTAAGGGGTAAGAATATCCTCAGTATGAAGGGTATGTAGAGACGCTTCCAGAATCTCCCTCATTGCCAATGTCTTTGCTAAAGAATCTCAAATTCAAATAGACACCAAAATGCAAATGCTACTAAAAAAAAAAAAAATGGGATGGGAAGAATGGGCTCCAAGTCTGGCTTGGTTACTGACTTGCAGTATGAACCTGGGCAGATCTATTATAGTTCCTCTCTATAGTTGGATGAGGTTATTTCAAATGAAAATTGGGGTCGTCTTTGACAGATTCCATTGCCTTGCTTCTAAAAGTGGGTTTTGACAAGAGACAGAGGGGAGGAGAAAAACACATGGAAACACGGAAGTCAAGAGAAGGATGGGGTGGGATAAGAAAGGTCAGAAGATAAAACTTGACTATTTAATTTTTTTGCCAGGAGCTACCTCCACCCAGAATAGAACTCCAGTACAAAAATGGCCTTTGGTACAAACTGGTAGTTACAAAATAGTCACATCATGAGGATGCAAAGCACAATATAGGGGATAGTCAATAATATTGTAATAACTACGTACAAGTATAGTGCCAGGTGGGTACTAGATTTATCTGGGGAATAAGTTCATAAGCTATATAAATGTCTCACCACTACACTGTACACCTGAAACTAATATAACATTGAATGTCGACTGTAACTGAAACTTTAAAATAATTTTTAAAAAGGAAAAAATGGCCTTTGGGTTCCACTGCCAGAAGAAAGGACACTGCCTTCTCCACCTGATTCCAGACATTGGGTTCAAGCTATGCAAATAGCTTCTATGAAAACATTAAGCAGCACCACTTCCATGCGATTAGCACATTATAGTTTCTAAGCTGCTTTCACATTCATTTCACATTCATTAGCTCACTGGATTTCCCAGCAACTCTGAAAGATAAGCAGAGTAGGGATGAGACCTTACATTTTAAAGATGAGGAAACAGTCTTAGACAAAGGAAGTCACTCAGCTATCCCAGGAGCAGAGGCCAAAAGAGAACCCAGATCTTCTGACTCACCGTCTAATGTTTTTCTCCCAATAATAATAATAATAAACTGGTTCATATTTACTGAATACATACCTACTTGCCAGAGGCAAATCTAAGTTTTTGCATATACCTATTTGATCCCCATTTGAAAAATGAGGAAACCAAGATTCAGAGAGATGAAGTAATTGCCAAAGGTCACACAGGGGCGGAACCAAAAACCCAGGTAGTTTTACTCTAGAACCACTGCTTTAACCTCTGTTCTCCACACACATCCTCACGCCCCCAACAGGGTCAAAAAACCTCCAAGGTATAGCAAGATATAGAACAGTGTATATAGATTATTACCATAAAAAAAAGAAAAAGAGAGAAAGAGGAATATATTCATATACAAGCATACCTCATTTTATTGTGTTATGCAGACATTGGATTTTTTACAAATTGAAGTTTTTTGAAATGGAATCTCTCCTGGTGAAGATGCTATAAAGATTGTTGAAATGACAACAAAGGATTTAGAATATCACATAAACCCAGTTGTAAAGCAGCAGCAGGGTTTGAGAGGATGGACTCCGATTTTGGAAAAAGTTCTACTATGGTAAAATGCTACCAAGTAATATTGCGTGCTATAGCGAAATTGCGAAAGGAAGAGTCAATCAATGTGGCAAACTTCACTGTTGTCTTATTTTTAAGAAATTGCCACAGCTGCCCCAACCTTCAACAACTACCACCCTGATCAACATCAAGGCAAGATCCCTCACTGGCAATAACATTATGATTTGATGAAGGCTCAGATGATGGCTAGCACTTTTTTTGCAATAATTTTTTAATTAAGGTATGTACATCGTTTTTCAGACATAATGGTATAATAAACTCAACAGACTACAGTATAAACATAACTTTTCTATGCACTAGGAAAGTAAAAAATTCCTGTGACTCACTGTATTGCAGCATTTGCTTTATTGTGGTGATCTGGAACTAAACCCACAATATCTCTGAGGTATGCCTGTATGCTTATATATCCATAGAACATTTCTCTGAAAGGACTCATTGGTGGCCTCTGAAGAGGAAACTGATTGGCTGGAGGGTAGGTGTGGGAAGCAGCCTTCTCACTGGGTATCCTTTTGTATCTTTTGAATTTTGAACCATGTGAATGTATTTCCTATTCAAAAATAAAACATTAAAAAATGAGACGTCTAGGGTCAATAGATTTGAGGAAACTGTGTGGCTGCTTCTTGGCAGGGTTTTGGTGACTAACCTTTCCGTATACAACTCTCTGGGCTTTCAATCTTGAGGACCAGAAGGTGTCTCTCTTCTTTTATCCTCCAGTTTCCCCAACCCCAACATTGTTCGTCTAATTGCCCCAAAAAGGCCAGTACTATAGTCATTCTACAGGTTTTAGCAGCACAAGTGAAAATAGCAACAGATTAGGTTAGGCTCCTGTAGCCAATCAGCAGGCTATTGGAAAACAACATATTAGCAGGACAGATGAACGACACAAAAAGCCTTCTCCTCCAAAGCCTAGTACCCAAGGCTTGAGCTCCATAGATTCTTCCATCTCCTTCCTCTCACCACTCTGTCTCAGTGTGACTACCTACCTACCCCTCTTCTGGTGTCAGAAAGCAAAAAATAAAGAAGCTAGAAAGGCTCTAGGAAATCTGGCCAAGCTCAAGAGTCCGGTATACAATGAAGAGCCCGCTAAAGGAGAAAAAGTCAACCCAGCTGAGTTTCAATGTCCACATTGAAGCCAGGTGAGAGTCAGCCCAGATGGTCTGAAGGGACTCTCCCACCTTTTGCTCTTGGATTTCCACTCCCTTATCCCTCACAAGTTGGCAAAATATTACACAGATCAAGGCTCTCAAACGTTATTTCCTCAGATACCTTGGTCTAACCCCTTATGCAGGTCAGCCACACAGGGCTTCTGTAACCAGGAAGCTGTGAGGAAGTGGGGGTGGCCAAGGTGGATAAAGTGCTTTCAGGGATCCTCTAGAAGAGGCATAAACAGGCAGCACAATTCCTTCCCACAACAGCTTACATCTTGTCCAAAGCTTCACTGCTTCCAACATGCAGGAGACGAGTGGGACGTGAGCTGTGTGTGCAAAAGATGTAGGGTCAGTCAGTGAGTGTGCTTCTCGTGGGAAGGCTAGAGAAGGCTGGCCCCGAGAACTCCCCTTCCTTGCTATGTGTCAGAGGCAAACCTAGGTTTTTAACATGTATTAACTTAAACTGCCACTGGCAGCTTCCCTCAGCACTGGAATTCATTGCTTGGGGTCACAGAAAAGAACACTAAACAGAGTCTGAAGGCATGACCTGTAGTCCTGAATCCACCACTACCTGATCCTGTATCCTCAGGCTTGTCCCTTCCTTCTCTGAGCCTCAGTATCCCCATCTATAAAATGGAGACAGTACTGGCTTAAAAGGAGGGCAGAGAGAGGAGTGGAGAAATAAAGTGAAGACAAGCTCCTGGGTTACCTCCCAATTACCTGTAATCATGACCTGGATGGATGTGGGGACAGAGCCCCAGAGAGTAGTTTACAGGCTCTCGGCCTCACGTGGAAAGGTGCTGGCTCGGCTGTGGCTGATTGGCTGTCGGCTGTGGCCGGTTAGCCTATTAGCCACTGGTATAACTGCTGCGGCTACAGAGGAGAGCCAAGGACTGCCGAGGATTGCCGAAGAGCTGAGCAGAGCCGAAGAGAGCGGAAGAGAGGAGAGGAACAGGGTTGAGAGAGTGGAGGAGAGTCATCGGTGGGTCGGTTGGCGGAAAGGCGGACGGCAGGTCGCGCGTCCGGTGGGCCCACCCTCCAGTGAGACTGTGGTGGTATGACTCCCCTACCTATGGCTCCGTGGGTGTTCCTTTTTGGCCTCACCATATCCTGCGTTCTTGTGTGGGGAGCGGGAGCAGAGACCCTGCAGGCCGCCCCACCTGAAAAATGGCGCAGCGAGCAGGGTCTCCCTCACGACAAATGGCGCAGCGAGCAGGGTCTCCCGCACAACAATGGAACTCTTAACAACCCAAACAGCCAAACAGTTCAACATTTTACAAGGCGCCTTTCACATCCTTCAGTCATAAATTCTTATACCCAACGATCCTGAGACTTTACAGTTAAACTCAGAAAGCTGAGGCTCAGAACTTTGCCCACAATGTATGGTGTGAGGAGAAATCTGAACTTGAGCTACATGGTCTAGTTCCTGACCCACCCCCTTCAACAACACAGGTGAAATGACCCTGAGCACAAAACTGGGGACCCTGAGCACTCTCTCAGGGTCCAAACTGGCACTCTAGACTGCTTCCTCTGGCAGGTGGCAGGACTTTTAGGAAGAAGTCCCTGCTCCTGATTCCCCCTTCTTTCCCTCACTACCTAGAGTTCCAAACTTCTATGATCACCTAAATGTCGTAAACCTGTTTTCTGGGAGAGGCTTTGCACGGCATTGAAAAGCATCTGTATAGGTGGGTATCACCCCAGCATAACTTTGGCCAACCTGACCCCATTAGCTTGCCTTCCCTTAGCCCCCTCTTTGGCCTTTTCTTTCCATGACTACTCCCATAGGAGTCAGGCCCGATTGTTAGTGGGCACCAAGACCAGATTAGGAGATAGAGGAGGTACAGCTTTGTAGGTGAAGGACAAGTACATCTGCAAAGCATTTCCTCAACTCAGCCTCTCTGAGCCTTGCCAGCATCTGGGAGCAGTATGGGCTATTTTACCAACAGACCAAATAAGTACCAGACAGAGGAGGGGGACCTGACTGAAGCACACCCTAAGTGGCAGAGTAGCAACTAGAATTCTTGATCTCATGTCCAAAGCTGAGAAACTGGCATGAGGCTGTCACAGTCACCCATAACAGACTAGGGCAAGGATGCTGCTCCAAAGTAGACCTCCCACACTCTGGCCATCTATCTCATTGTTTCCCACTTCACATAGACCCAGTCTAGGGTCCCCTCCTTCCAGCTCCAGCCTTTGGTGCCAAGGGCCACAAAGGCATCCCCAGGACACCCCGACCTGGTGTCATGCAGGGCGGCCTGCAGTGTCTCAGTTCCCGCTCCCCACATAAGAATGCAGGATATGGTGAGGCCAAAAAGGAACACCCACGGAGCCATAGGTAGGGGAGTCATACCACTATAGTCTCACTGGTGGTACTATAGTCTCACTGGAGGATGGAGTCACACGACGTGCGACCTGCTGCCCGCTTTTCTGCGAGCCGACCAACCTCCCAGTCCCCAGCGCAGCCGCAGCAGTTATATTAGTGGCCAATTGGCTAACTGCTTACAGCTGATGGCCAACTAGCCACAGCTGATGGCCATCCAATCACAGTTGATGGCCATTTACTACCTGAGCCAGCACCTTTCTATGTGAGGCCGAGAGCCTGGAAACTGCTCTCTGGGGTTCTGTCCCACACCTGGTTTCCAGCTTGAGAAACTAAAAATAGCAGGCCCTCATTAGTGGGGCCAGATGGCCCAAGCTGTTATGCCTAGGGGAGGGGCTGTGGCCATTAAAGATGTGGCTGTTCTCTCCACCCACAACTGACCCAACAGGGTCGGAGACTCTGCCCCACTTTATTTGTCCTGCTACTTCACCTGCCACCCTCCCACCCACAATTTAGATACACTCGCTCAGGTCCAACTTGTTACTTCATTGCCAAAAAAAGGAACTTTAATATTCAGTTACTTTACGTTTTCTAGGACATTACTTCACAATCATATCATTCCATAATGGTTTGTAAGTGGATCCGGGGATGGAACAGCAGGCTCAAGCTTTCTACCTTGCTGAGTGTCAATTTGTCTTCCCCTTTTTTCTCCATCTGCCTGTTAACATCTGAGAGCTCAGGTCTAAGTTTACTCACCTTGAGGAGCCTGCTATAACTCATGCCACCTTAAGTATCCATTTTATTCCTGAGTTCACTGCTCTCTGAGGCCTGATTTCAAAAGTAAAGGAAGGGGGAGCCAGAGCAAACTGACAGAGGCCCAGCAGATGGGGCCAGTGCCCTGTCATGACCACTTGGAAGACTGGGACAGCCAGACAGCCCTATGGGTAATGTGTTCCGCATCAGTGTGTCACACAGGGCTATGGGACATGTGTGTCCCATAGGTGTGTTCAAATGTATCTCATGGGGGGAGGGTTCTTTGTCCGAGTAAGTCCTTAGGAGTGTGTATCTCAGGGATAGGAGTGTGTGTCCTGGTAGGACACACCTGACTGTGTATCTCAGTGTGCCCTACATGTATATGTCCTATGTGTATGTGCCCTACGGGTGTGCAGTATTTGCATCTATGTGTGTCTACACACACATATTTGCATCAGTATGTCTCATGTATCTATGCATATGTACCCTGCCTGTGCGGAGTATGTGTGAGTGTGCCCCATGGTTAACTGAATGTGTGTGCTCCAAATGCGTTAATGTAAAAATAAACCCCACACATGTCCCATGTGTATCCTAAACATACCCCATGTAGCTGAGTGGGTAAATATGCATCATATGTGACCTATAGTGTATGTGGAGGACATAGGTAGACAGCAAGGCTGAACCAATTTTCCTTTCCCACAATTTGTTTCTAACAGCTCTCCTCTAAGACACTTGGGTCAATCTGTTCCTAAGCAGATCAAAGGATCTGGGTTCACATTTCATCTGTCACCTGAATGTGATGGCCATAGATGCTTTTCCCAAGAGGATTAGCCACCACTCCATTTATCCAAGGGGCCTCACAACCATGAACTCTAGCACCCCAAGGCTGAATAGAGATACAGGACAAGGGTCATGGACTAACTCTGAGACTTTGGGCAAGTCTTTGCCTTTCCCTAAGCCAGCAGTACTGTGAGGGAGTGGGCTCAATGATCTTACAGTTTCTTTCTCATTCTCATTTGGTGACTTTCTCAGTTTAAGTGCCATGGACTAACTCTGGTCCCTTGCACCACCACCATCACCACAAAAAGTGCACAGATACATGTGTGTGAATAGCACCTACAGATGTCTTATCCTAGCCAAGTCCCCTCTAGCCAGCCCTGGGCAAGCTACTGGTTGCCTCCCTAAATCTGTCATTCCATACTCATTTACTCAGTGTCCTGAGCCACTTAGAGTAAAAGGGATAAACATCCCAAAGGCATACAATCTTCACCAAAGCTCAGGCAAAATGAGATAGGATTTATCCAAAGCATTCTTCCCCATCCTTTGGGATGACTATGGAAACTAGTAATGGTAATAAGCCAGCTTTTTAGGCTCAAGGTCTAGTTTTTAAGAACATAACCAGATAAATCTACAAAGAGCAAACCTCCAAATAGGGGATGAAAGGCCATAGAATCTAGGGCCACTCTTCTGTATTTGGCAAGGCCTCTTATGCATCCCAGGATGATATATCTGGGTAGACTTACCCTAAGTCAAATAGATGCATATGAATTGCTAATTAGTGGTTCAACGCCAACCTAGCCAGAGTAGTATAGTGGGATCTGCCTAGTATTCTCTGCTATCTTGACTAACTTTCATAACAAAACCTAAATAGAAGTAAATTGCAGGCCACTTACCCAAGCCTCTTAGTATGGGTGGGTTGATAACAGCTATCTTGATGTACTATGCTCTTTCTAGCAAACAACTGCTTTTAAGAGGCAGCACTGATCTGAGTCAATCAAAGCAATTCCCTAAGTTTCCTTAGCCATAAAAATGGGGAGAATAATCCCGGTCTTGCTCACTTCATAGGGTTGCAGGGGAAAGACCAATGTGGCAGTAAGACTATACAATAGTCCATATCTTCTCACCCTAGCCCCGGAGCAATGAGAATTTTCCAAACAAAATGATGCAGATAAAAGTGAAGAGTGTATATTTGTTCTAAGTAGGTCATTTGTCAAGAGCCTGCTATTAGGTTGGTACAAAAGTAATTGTGGTTTAAAAAGTTTAAAACTGCAAAACCTGGGCCGGCCCAGTGGCTCAAGTGTTTGGAGCACCATGCTCCTAACACCGAGTTCGCCGGTTCAATTCCCACATGGGCCAGTGAGCTGCGCCCTCTTCTACAGCTAAGATTGTGAACAACGGCTCTCCCTTGAGCTGGGCTGCTGTGAGCAGCCAAAGGTCTGCGTGAGCTGCCGCGGGCTGCTTGTGCTGCCGTGAGCTACAGTGTGCTGCCATGAGTGGCCAGTGGCCAGCGTGAGCAGCCGGCAGCCGGTGAGAGCTGCCATGAGCTGCTATGAGCTGCTGACCAACCACTGGCAACCGACTGCCTCAGCCGGTGGGAGCGAAAGGCTCATAATACCAGCATGGGCCAGGGAGCTGTATCCTACACAACCAGCCTGAGAAACAATGGCTTGAACTGGAGTGGGGGGTGAGGCGGAAGAAGGGGAAAAAAAAATTGCAAAACCACAATTACTTTTGCACCAACCTAATATTTCTAACACAACTCTTAATCATATCATGAAAATCCAGTAATGTTCATCACAAATTCTAGCCAAGGACCTGGGGGCCAAAAATTGGTTTTTAATTGCCAAGTGCCTAGGTGGTTCTGGCTTGATGGACTTGAGAAGGCACTAAATAAAAACACAATTAACTTTGGCTTTCTTCCAATCTCCTTTTTTAGCTTTGCAGGAGATAAGGAGAGAGAGAAAGCTAGTCTGCTATTCACAGCAACATGTGTGTGGCCAGGTGGGGGAATGGAGCTGAGGGTAAATAAAAGGAAGCTTCTTATAAAGAACAAATCCCAGCTTCCCACCAAGAATGGAAGACATGGGTTGGGTCACAGAGTTTCTACCCTTCCATGCTGGGTATAACAGTGCTCCATGCTGTGATGGAGAGACAATGGGATTTGTGCAAGGTCAACCAGCGACTGAGTTCATATTTGCAGCCCTTCTTTATTGGCATCTGTCTTTCATTAATGAAACCTTTACAGAGAGCCTATCAAAAGTCAGGCCCCTACACTGTGGCAGTCACCCAGAGATTGCTGCTTCAGAGAGTTCACACAGATCAGCCCCAATTAACAGAGAAGAAAACCAACTCAGAGGCTAAGTGACTTGCCCAAGGTCACAGGGCTAAAAAATGACAAATTATTAGTTCAGTGACCCTTTGCTTTCCATCACATCATACAGGCTTCCTTCACCACTCCTGAAAGACAAGAGCAGCTTGCAAGCCACATGGGGCTAGCAAATCACATCCCTGCAAGGCAATGGTCTAACTTCTGTACTACGACAAACACATTGTTTCCTTGGGAGAGTCCTTTCTCTTCTGGGCCAAGTTCTCTAGCCTTTACAATGAAGGAATCAGACTCACGACAGCTGCAAAACCCCTTTTCTAGAAGATATAGCTGTCCAGAATTACCTTAAATGGCACTGTAACTTCCAGAGCTTGAGCCCCTATCAACCACTGTATGACAAGGCTTTGAGCTTCATTTTTCTCTTCTGTAAAATGAAGATAATCCCTGCCCTGCCTACTTTACAGGGCCACAGAAAAGATCAAGTGAGGCAATATGCAAAATCCAGTATGAAGTATTCAAGAGGGAGAGTCAAGAATAAAGTGAGCATCCACCATCTACAGTTGCTTTTCTCTAAATTCAAGTAGAGAAACTATCTATGTATGTTCTGTCCAATAAATCTTCCTGAATCCTCCTGAGCAGTTCAACCTGGATTCTCAAGAAAAGTACCTCAGCGGTTGCCAATGTTGAAATGAAGTTAATAAATCCCTCCACTCCCTTTGGGCTGTAACCACAAAGCAGTTTCATCATTTTGCCTTTCTTCTGAGCCCTTCCACCATGCCAGGCCTATCACAGCCTCTTTGTGGGACACCTGGCTCCCCCATGCCTCTTTCAATGCCAAAGCACCCACTGCCCAGCTCTCCTGCCAAGAGCAGGGTTCACAAAGAGGAGGAAGGCAGTGGGCGGAGGAGAGGCTGTGGGAGGTACAGCTAAAAGTAGCAGCTGCCTTTAGGCACCACACTCTGTGGGGGTGGGGGGTGGGCTCTCAGCACATCCTTCCTGCAGCCAGATGGGAATGGAGGTGCATGGTTTCCCCTCCTCTAATGAAGGCAGGCAGACAGAGAGATCAGAGCTGCCAGAACCATTCCCAGAACTGTCTTCGGAAGCTCAGTGCTGGCCTACTCTGGGCCCTGAGGGCAGATGGCCCTAGCAGCACAGGGCTGCATCCAGGCCTCCCTGCCTCAGGAGAATATAGTCTGCAAGAAATTCTGTGCTCCCCCCACTGCCATCTCAATGCCTGGCACCCAAGGGCTGCTGACAGGCCTGCTCCCCTCCAGGAGGTTACAGAATACTCTTGTTCTCCCAGCCTCTCTGTCAGCTCGCATTCTCCAACTAAGCCTGAGAGAGCACTCAGGTATCTGATCCAGCTGGGGAAGCATAGAGCCAGCACCCTATAGCAGAAATAGTGGGTTAAAAGAGGCAAGGGCTCGATTTGAGGAGTTAGATCCCAGGCCCATCACTGCAACCTTAGACAAGTCCCTTTCCCCTTCAGTGTCTTAGTTTACTCGCTTGTAAAATAGGAAGAGGAGAGGCATGCTGCAGATCTCCAAGGTACTCTAATCTCTGCCTCTATATGCTTCTCTGTGAATCCTGGCCACTTAAATGAAAGCTCCCCGTTCCCCAATCCAAGGCTGTCCTATCTTCCAAGCAGTCTGGCTGAGCTGGTCACAGCCATCACCACTCTCCTAATTCCCATTACCCTAATGACTAAGGTTTACATTAGCAAGATAGTTACCCAGAACTCCTCCACCTCTGTCCTAGGCCCATTTCAACTAGATTAGTTCTGCTTTTTTCCTGTTTTATATAGAAGCTTCTGGCTCAAATTTCATTCGAGAACATGAGTCTTCTATTGAATCCAGAGCTCATTCTAGTGACATGAACTGAGGCCTAGTGGGGAAGGGGCTTGATCAAGTTCTGGCAGCAAGGTAGTTCACAGCTTGCTCCCAGGGGTCCCAAGGCCATTACCAGTGTTTTTTACTCCTTCTGAAGGGCTGCCTTCTATATGCTCTTCTTCTGTCATGCACGCACAACTTTCCCTGTTCTCTGATATCAACTCTTGACTTTGATGCTCAAAGACCAAACGCCCAATTCCTGTCAGGGGCCTAAAACTAGCACAGAAGAGTGATGAAGGCAAAAAAGAACTTAGCTCAGACACAGCCCTCCCTTAACCTTTCCCTTTCCTCCAGGTTTCCCCTTTGCTCCTTTCCTCAAAGTTTCCTCCTGAGTTCTACCTCCGTTAGTGGAACCCCTTCACTTCCCAAAGTCACGACCACATTCTGACCACACAGTCGACTATGCAGGCTACACTGAAAGAACTGCAAGATGTGGTGTCAAAAGGCCTGGCTGGGTTTTAGGCCAAGAACTACCACTTCCTGACTGTGTGACCTTGAGTAAGTCACTTAATTTCTCTATGCCTCAGTTTCCTCAACTACTTCCAGTTTTGGGGGAGGAGACAATGAAATAACTAGGGAACTTTAATTGTTGAAATTCTTATTAACAGTAGTAGTATTAACTAAATGAACGGCTGCTTAAAATACTGCCGGAAGGGGCTCTGGGCTGTCAAAGCAGACAGCCCCTTGCCTCCTAGGCTTTCCCAGAACTATGAGGTGGGCATTTTATCTATAAGAGGCAATTCTCAGTTATCCATACAACATGTCTCTTTAACAAATGCTAAATCCCAAACTGTCATCCACTTCCACTCAGCTCACTGTAGGGCCCCCTTCCCTGCTGGCAGCTAGTGTGCGTTCAATGAATACAACCTATAGTTCAGTTGTTCTAGAAGAAACCTAAGTCAAAAATAGGAAGGCAATTCTATTACCCCCTACATCACCCTCTGCATTCCAAACTTGCTGAAAGGGATCTTTAGATTACCTGATAGCTTTGAATAATAATATTCTTAATAATTTTGATCATTAGTATTAATCACAAAGTAAGCACAGATCATTAGAGCTCGGAGAAATCTTGGAAGCTATCTAACCCACCTAACCATATTTTGCAGATTAGGAAACCAAATTTCACAGCGGAGAAGTAATTTACCCAAAGTCACCCAGCAAATAAACAGAATCTTCCCCACTAGTATAGTAAACACGTAGGAACTGACTTTTTTTCTTGAAGGATTCAAAGAATCCCACAGCTGATAACTTAATAAAATAAAATTTAAAAAAAAATCCAAATAGGTCCCCAGACTGTTCACTCTCCACGGCTGAGTCCTCCTTTTTAGAGTGGGCACAAGCCCCTAGAATTTGTCAAGGCCCCCACAATCCTAGAATAAAATTTCACCATCTGTGAAGCCTGCCTATTCACGTGTGCAGTAAGCCAGATTCAGGCTGAGCTGACATTTCCTTTGAACAGAGCAGTCATTCTCATTCCTGGCTGAATATTCCCGTCACCTCAGGGAGCTTTTAAAAAATACTGATGCCAGGGCCTCACCATGACCAACTCAATCAGATCTCCCTCAGAGATTCTGGAAACTGTTGTTAATCTTATTAAATCCCCAGGTGATTCCAATGTGCGGCCAGGACTAAGAACCACTGGGTTAATGGAAACAGCTCAGCCAACCAAGGGAAACATGCAGAGTTTCCTGAACTCTTTGTATATTGTTTTAAAGCTTTATCTATGCTGTCCTGCTTTTCCAAAGAGGGAAAAGAAACTGGTACACAAAATGTACAGTTGTAGCACTGACCCTCAGGCGAATTCTGGACCCAGTTAAGAAACATATGAGTTTGTGGGTATTGAAAGAAAACAGGGAACCCTGGAGCCTGCAACATGATTTACCAGGAGTAAGATGCCAAATGACTCATACTCCTTCTGATGATGTCACCAGCTTGGTTGGTAGATGATTGCTATGAACCTAGTATACATCTTGACGTCTACGAAGGATACAAGTCTATCAGGCCACGTTATCCTCATTAACACATTGGTAGGAGATGATGGTAGAGCCCAGTGGATTCTGCACTGATTGACCAGATATATACAAAAATTAACAGGTTCCAAGAGGCAGCTCTGGTGAGATACCAGAGGAGCTAGTATTAACCTCATCACATCGAACATTTCCTGAATGATACTTACTCAGTTTTCAAATTATGCAATGCTAGAAGAGTGTTAATGTTTCATGGCTTGAAAAAAATTAACCCCCTCCAAAAAAAATGCTACAATAGACCAACCAAAGAAAATAAAGTTTCACTGATGCAATGCTAGAACGGACTCTAATTTGTTGCACGATATGAAGAAAAAATTTTAAAACCCATGAAAAGCTGGAATGGACTAACCAAACAAAATAAAATTTAATGAGTTTGCTTCAAAAGTCCAATTTCACAAGAAAGTAGAGGACTGGACTAGACAGCAAAGAGTTTGAGTCTATAGCCCAAAAGGCTAAGACAGTGGCTTTTCACCCTGGCAGCACATTTGAAACACCTCAGGAGCCTTAAATTTAAAATTAAAAGAAAAAAATCTGCCAGGGACCAAACCCATGCTAATTAACTCCCAGAGTGAGGACCTGGAATGGGTATTTAAAAAACTCCCCAGCTGATCTGAATTTCAGTGAGGGTTAAAATCCAGTACAAGGCTGCATTATTAGATATTTCACAGACAGATCTAAGTCCCTTTGTACTTGATCCTGATCAGGTGGCACCTGAGTAGCATGATCATTTCTGGGCAGCACATTTTTAAAGAAATATAGAAAAATAAGAGTGCTTCCAAAGGAAGGACAATTATATGAAAACTGCAGTTCCTTCAAAACATTCTATAGTTTAAGCTTCATCAATTCACACTGCCTTTCTCCTTGAAGATCTGAAATAGTGAGTTTTCATAAGACTAAAGGGAATGCTGATGTATAGTCAAGATTAAAAGGCAGCCCTCAGTTTTTCCTCGCTGTCTCTGAGACTGTTTCTGATTAGTTCACTCATTTATTCTTTTCTTTAGATTTCACATATAAGTGAGATCATATGGTATTTGTCTTTCTCTGTCTGACTTATTTCACTTAGCAAGGTGAGGGGATTAGAAAGCACAATTGGTAACCACAAGATGGCCACGAGGATACGAAAATCAATTTGGGGAATGTAATCGATAATGTTGTAAAGATTTTGTAGGGTATCCGATGGACACTGGTCTCATTAAGGAGATGGCTGTGTGCGATGTCAGAGGGGTAATAGATGGGGGAGGGGGGTTATCACTTTGTGAGGGATATACATGATAAATGTCTATTACATTGTTTTGTACACCTGAAACTAACTAACTAACTAACTAAATAAATAAATAAATAAATAAAAGATTAAAAGGCAGCACTTTCTTAAAGAATTCTGTGCAAAACTGCTATACAAATGAATGGTATGAAAAAAACTAAAAATATAAGTGAGTAGCTGAGGAAGTCAGTATGACTTCAGGGGATACTCACATGCCTCTCTCCACCTGACTCAATTCAGCTTCACACTAGCTGGGAATGATCAACTCTGACTCTCCCTCCTCTGTCTGAAAAGCAGACCCACTCTCATCCCACCAATCTCTCTGACCTTCCCTCATCTGTAAAACTGGGAATAACAATCATCTCTCCCCACTTCACAAGGCTGATGTGACGCCCAAAATTAGGATGTGAATGAAATTGCTTTGTAAACACTATAGGCCCATGCACTGACAAGGGATTATTAATACTGCCATTATAGGACTGTTTCCTGAGTCTTCTCTGTCTTCTGGGTCCTTCTCCCTTCTAGTGTTTCCACTTTGTACTTCTGTGCCAGGACAAAGCACAATGAACTAAATACTCTTGAGAGGTAGACCCACCTAATGACAGGAGACACTCTGGGCAGATATCAGAAGAGCTAAGCTTTGATCAAGGATTCTTGGAAAGGAAGAGACTCAGTTGGCCTAGAACAAGTTGCAAAGCTAGAAATAAGAGCTAGAGAGTCTAAGATTCTCTATCTCCATCCCACTGGGGCTGGATCCAGATGCTTCGTGGGAGGTCTTCTGAGGAGGCAGTTATTTTGGGAGAATAGGCTCAATTCCCACTCATATCCCTGTCCAAAGCAAGCACTCCACAGGCCAAGGGGAGCAGAGGCCAAGATGGCAGACAAAGGCTAGGAGGAGGACATGATTTGGCACCATCCCTGCAACTGCCAGAGTGTACCCTCCAGTCACAGCCAAGCATTCTCAATCTGGGCTTCACCACAGGGCAGAAGAGCACCTCACCCACAGGCTCACTGGGATCCCTCAGCTCCCTAGCTACTTAATCTCTCCCTCTCTCTCTCCCTCCCTCCCTTCCTCCCTCCCTCCCTCCCACTCTCTCTCTCTCTTTCTCTCTCTCCCCCCCACCCATGACAGAATGTGAGCCAGGGCTGAAACCCTCTTCACTAGTCCCACAATTAAAATGGCATTCCCAATTTGTCCAGCCTTTCCTATCAAAAACTACTTAGAGACCAACAAAATAGAAACAAAACCACCCAAATCCTACACTGCAGCTAGGCTGGGCAGAGGCTCCCTAAGCCACAAACAATATTGGGGCACACTGCACAAGCAGAGGCTGCAGGTTCTCACAAATAGAAGCTGTCTCAATGGGGAAAAGCATTGTTCAGTTTGTTCCCACCACACTACCCCTTCAATTCCTCCTTGCCTCAGCCAAAAATCAGAGTGAAAAAAATATATTTTTCTGGGCATGCAAACCTCTTCTACTAAACTGGGTTGTGTAATGGCTCATTTAATCTTAAGGAGAAGGCAGTGACTGGAGAGGGATTTGAATCCAGGTTTCCAATAAACAGCCCCCATGGTTGGGGCAAGGCTAGGCTCTGGATGCCTTCTGTGGACATGATTTCTACGCATTTCTAGGCAATGAGGATCTTGCCCTTTCTATGTCCTCTCCCCCAAAGCATCTCTCCAAGTCCTGTTGGGCTCAAGCCCCCTTTCTCCAGAGGCCTTGGTGCCTGGACTTTTAAAGGGTGGGCGCTGGAGCTCAGCAGGAGCTGGGTGATGCAGGGGTTGCTAGGATACCAGTTGAGGTCATTTTCTTGAATACCCTGGTGGGGATCTGGAAGCCAAAATTCCCAAACTGGAATTTTGCCCCTCTTAGTAGCAAAAGATATCCTCTACCCAAAGGAGTCAGGGAGGGGGGGAAATAAATAAGGAACTTTGTTGGGAAAAGTTAGGACAAATCAGAGCGGAAAAGCCCTCTTCTTTCTTACCTACCTACTTACAGAAGGGAGAGGAGGCTGTATCAGGGGAGGGAGGAAAGGGAGAAGGAGGAAGATGAAGAAAAGAGGCAGGAGAGTGAAGGAAAAAACCCCTCAAAATACACAGGATTCTTACTCCTCTGGCTGCATTTTTCATTTTCTCCCACTCTTCTCTTTTTGCATACCCTCACAAGTCTGAAGGAGAAATACCAAACCTTTAGGATTCACACAAGTAAAAAGTCACACTGCCAACTTTGATTCTCTACTCCCCAAACTCCCTTTTAGCTGCTCTAGGATGGCCTGCCATCTGGCTAGCAACATCCCCTTATTTGCCTAGAGATAAATTAATCTAAAAAACGCTTACCCATTCCGCCAGCTAAATTACTGATGGAAGGGCTCATTCAAGCTACCCCTTTCGTGTGAGGGGTTGTGGGGTCAGCAGGATGATTGATAGGGGGAACACCCATCCATCCTAGCACCAGTCAAATCCTTACAGTCTCTAGCACAAGGAGGCCATTCAGAACTGTGGAACTCAGTGCATGCCCTTCTGTTTTTCCTCATTCCTAGCACAACCAACCCCCATACACATTCAGGAGTATAGACTCACCCCCACACACACACATACACATAGAAGGGTGTGCACACACACCCACAAACATACTGTCACACCACCTACACACATACATTTCCAAAGGCTTTCTGCCAAGGACCTGTCAGGCACCCAGTCATAAAGGCTGTGGCATTTCATGACACTACTTTTTCATAAACCTAGCTCAAAGACCAGCTTTAAAGAACGCTTCTCCCCTTAGTGGGGAAAAATTCCATTGTTGTAGTAGTCTTCTTCCCATGGTAGCTAGGTGAAAAATCTCTTAGGTAAAACGAGTTTCTCCAGATACCAGCAACCAGGTATTTCACTCCCACCTCCCATCACTCCTTGATTAACATTTCATTTTCCTTTTCACTTGTCTTTACAGTTCATCCCCCTCTGATTTCAAGTGCCTATGGGCACCCAAAATCACAGAATCCAAGAACTTAGAGGTCACCTATTCTAACCATCCCAAAATGTCAATGTCACAGGAAATCCCAAACCCACTGAGAAGGAAAAAAAATTACCCAAGGTCAAACAGCCACTGAACAGAAAGCACCCAGGTCTTTAGTGCCCAGCCTAGAGCCTTTCCTCACTCTTCAATGCGGTCTCAAAACACAGTGCCCAGTCAAAATATAAACTTATTTTAGATAATATTGCTGGAGTTAAGGGGGGGGGTCTCACGAGAGTCTCTTTGCCAAGAAACACGTTCTCAGTTCAACCCAGGCAGCCCCCACAAAAGGACAAAAGAGTAAATAAGAATCGATGCCAGCAGACTTCCCAGATCATGCTAACACCTTGGTACCAACCGAATAAAAAAATCAGCTTCTCATCCACGCCGAGCTAACAAGAGCACACCTCGAGACTCAAAACCTCTTCTGACGCCATTAAATAATACTCTGGGTCCTGAGGGTTAGGACCATTTCAAGAGCCCCCTTCACAGCCCCTCTCCTTTCATAATCAGTTCCACAGAGATTAAAAAACAGACATGGAACTTGACAGCACAATGCCAGCAAATTTGCACATCACACATTTGCAGCCACTCACATGGGTGTAGGGGGAACATGCGTGTGGATGGCTATGCGCCCTGATTCATTCCTACGTGAGCCAGAAATGGCACTATTTCAAGTCAGGTAAGCAATGGAATGAGGAAGACCTGCCTACATCAGCAGGTGGGGGAGGAGGAAAAACACGTATTAAGCACATTGGCGTCAGAGACTTTTTTTCCCTGGCTTTGCCAAGAGCTTCCTCAGGGGAAACCGAAATATGAAAATAATGACGGCAATAATAACATCAACTACCACCACTACCATCTGATACAGACATGCAAATATATGTCAAATTGGAATGTTGTTTCTAGCTCATGATTTCCGGAGCTCTCACCCCATTCCATCTAGACTTTTTGGGAGGTGATAGGGGGTGCTCAAAACTCTACTTAGCAAGACACATACTTTAATTTTTTTTATGGGAATCTTTCAATTAAAGATACCTCTGACCTTAAAGAACAAACAAGGAAGCAAACAAAAACCACCACTTTCTCATTAGCACTAGCAAGTTCTGTTTAAAATATAGTTCAAGAACATCATTGCAAATGAGATTATCCCAAAGAGGCATATCCAAATACTATTATTCTCACAGTGGGTGAAGAGCTGGCTTTTGTTTTTTGGAGGACACACACAGAAAATCCCCAAACTCAAATCCAGGAGTACAGTCTTTTGAAAAAGGAACCCAATAACAGCTCGTCAATGTCTTCTCTTGCCAATTCATAAAGATCAGAGAACGCTTTTTATGTCCCATTCCATGATTCCAAAGAAACTGACATTTAATACTTTAAGAAATATTTCAAAGGTGGCTTCCTTCCAAATTGGAAACTGTGAACCCTGGACAGCAAATTGAGATTCAAAGGACAGTCATCAACTGCCAGCTCAATGCACCCCCCCCCCCAAGATCACTTCTCAAAATCTCCCTTCTCTATAGAGATTAGAGAATCATTTCCCCTAAATTCATTCCTTCTATTAATTTTTGTCTCTCTAAACATCCAGTGCAAGACTCTTTCCTAAGATGCCAAAAAATCCATCATGCTCTTCCCACAAACCTCTTTACCCCCCAAAAAAATAAACCAAACGCACTCCTGATAGCAAGAGAGAAATTTTGATTAAAATTCCCTGATGAAATGTAAAGGTAGTTTTCAAGAAAATTAGTTGACAAGATACCACAAACAGCAAAGCCACTGTTTAAAGACACAGATTGCTCCGCGAACATGACATAAATGGAGAATGCACAAACACATGCACACTTAAATAGAAAGCATTTATCAACAATTTTACTCAAGCTATAAGCAACTACACTCACAGCATACTTAAAAGACATCACAAAAGATTTAGGGAGAGATAATATACCAACGTCATACATATCACAGCGAGGCCATGTTGAAGCTCAAAACGTTTTCCCCCCTGAGTAAGAAAGCTTGCTTTCTCTCCCTCTCTTTCCCTGTCTCTGACTGTCTCTCTTGATTTTTTTGCTTGGTGGTTCTCTGGATGAAATCAAACCGAGAGTTAGAAACAGCTCAGGTAGCTGGACTCCATTCAGCGCGTTCCCAGGAAAAACATGAGTATGACATTGACAAGCAGGAGGACTACAATCACGGCAAAAACGACTACAGTTTGCACATCCAGGGTCATGGTGCAATGCAGAACACTGTAGTGTTCCAGGTGGGGGGCCGGCAGATTGGGAGATGTCAGTCTCTGTTCTGTCAGACTGTCCATACAGCCACCATGCTAGAAAGGAGAGGAGGAAGTCGGGTGGTTAGGGAAAGGGTTGGGTTTGGCGCCCGAGTTTGGTATGGGGGGAGGGGGGATGGGGACAGGGGAGCCTGCTTCCCCCCTTTTCAGGATTGATCTGATCTTTCTTCCCTAGCTGAGAAATCTTAGCTTGCGCTGAAGTCGGCAGAGTCCAGCATTCTCTCTCGGGCGCCACGGAAAAGGCAAAATCCTGGCTTTCAAAGGGAAAGGCGGGAGGAACCAGTGCGAGGTTCTCCAGCGCCTGCCCAGTCTGTCAGTCCCGGCGTGCGTCCGTCTGCCTGCCTGGCTACCGGTCCGTCTCGGTCTCCCCTACTCCCTCTAGTTCGCTCGCTTTCCTACGCTTGCTCGCTCTCGCTCTTCGTGGGGTTTCCGGGTGCCAGCCACTCGTTCCAACCCTGCCTCGCTGGATCTCTCCCTCTCCTCTCCCCACCCCCCAGCCCGTAGACTGCGCTTTTATTCACCAAGCGACTGCGAGCGCCTGCGTGAGGCACTGCCCTCGCCGTTGACAGGCCCGCCGGCCTATAGCAGGTGCCGCAGCGGCGCGTTTAGTCGCTGGGGGGCGGGACTTGAACTGGCGTGCTAGCCGAGGCAGCCAATCGGAAGGCCCAGGGCTCCCTGGGTGGGCTCGCTCCATTCCGAACAGTCGGAGCCACCAACCACTAGTTCCGGGGGGGGGGGGGAGCTTGTTGGGAGTAGGTGGAGGGCGAGGTAGGGAAAGAGGGAGGAGGAGAGAGGAAAGGACTGGGAAAGAAGAAGGGAGCAGACAAAAGGGGGCGGAGGGAAGAGGGCGTGGCAAGGAGGAAAGGAGGAGGGAACTAGGGGAAGACCGTGGGAAGCAGGGAAAAAAGAGAAGGAAAGATGGGAAGGAGAGAGAAGAGATAGGGGATAAGATGAAGAGAAGGGTAGGGGTAAGGAAGGAAGAAGGATGAGGAGGAGGGAAAAGAAATGGGAAAAAAAAGGGATATGTACATGGGGAAAAGGCATGGCTTGGCAGCCACAGTGGAGCCTAGGCCAAGGAGGTAGCAAAGGTGCCTTTGGCCACTGCCTAAGTATTTACAGGCAACTTATAATTAGCTATACAAATTTAACAAACTGGTGCTGTGGACAGAACCACAAGGATACACTACAAATTAAACAAAATCCAATCCTATTTGGCTTTCTGTGATATCTCTGTACTTGCAGGTCAGATTTCCTTTCCTACTTATGGTTTCTTTAGACTAGGACAGCTTGCACTTTTCCAGCATACTGGGTACTATAAAGAGAAGCGATCTGTAATCACTGCCCTGCTCTGTGTTTGTGACCCTGTGTCTGGAACTAGGGGAAAAGCCCTGGACTAGAGACCAGAGGTTTCAGATTTACTCTCAGTCCTACCTCAAGCTTGTTGTATGATTTTTGGGCAACTCCTTTCCCCTCTCACCTCCATCTCCCTTCTGTACATGAGGACTTAGATCTATCTGAGAATTCAGTGAAACCTCTGAATTCTCACCTCGGAAAAATACATACAATTTCAGCAGGCCTTTGGGCCCTCAAAAACTCAGGACTCCCTTATATAAAAGATGTTTAAGGGCCTTTCTTACCCTTACATTCTAGGACTGTAAAAGTGAACAGATAGATATTGGTGGAGGGGGGT
Source organism: Rhinolophus sinicus (assembly GCF_057876585.1). NCBI lineage: Eukaryota > Metazoa > Chordata > Mammalia > Chiroptera > Rhinolophidae > Rhinolophus > Rhinolophus sinicus. The sequence goes on along the minus strand of NC_142518.1, from coordinate 44,289,494 downwards.
AAGAAACTGGATTAGCCAGGGATAAAACAAATTAAGTTCTGGAACTCCTATCACACTACAGACTCTAAGAGGAATGATAATTGCTTTCTATTCTTTAGAAATCTTTGAGGCTAGGACCCTCACCCATCTTAATTAGATGAATGGAAATTTATAACTTGAGTGAATGCAGGTCATAAACGAAATGACCCCTGGCCCTACAAGATAGACTAAAACTCAAAGAAGTCCCCGCTTTAAGTTTTGGCTCATAAACCACCTATTAATGATTTGTACCAAAACAAAAAAAACCCTGAATCCCCCCCAAAAAAAAAAACCATATCAAGCTTCTAGATCCAGCTATCAATTTATAGGAACACAGAGGATAGAAAAACATGTTAAACTGCAAAACGGGAATACAGACTAGAAAACTACAAGACCAACAACCCGGTTTCTTAGCAAATCAATAGGAAGAAAAAGAGAAATTGACTCACGTGAAACGTGTGCATGTGCATCTGCATGCACAGACACATTTGTGACATTTATGAGACAACTGGAAATTTGAACAGATCGAATATTTGATTATAGTAAAGAATTACTATTAAGTGTTCAGATGTGATAATGATATTGTGGAGAAGTTCAACAAAATGGGAGAAATCAGTGTAAATCTTTGTGACCTTGGATGAGGCAATGGTTTCTTAGATATGACATAAAAAGCACAAACAACAAAAGAAAAAATAAATAAATTGGACATCATCAACCTTAAAAATTTTGTACTTCAAAGGACACTATCAAGAGTATGAAAAGAGAACCCACAGAATGGAAGAAAATATTTGCAAATTACATATCTGATAATGAACTTGTATGTAGAATACATAAAGAGCTCCTACAACTCAACTATAAAGAGGAAAATAACCAAATTAAAAAATAGGCAAAGGAGCTGAACAATATTTTTCCAGAGAAATGGTCAATACACATAAAAATATGCTCAACGTATTAGCCATCAGGAAACTGCAAATCAAATGCAGAAAATGCAAATGCAAGAAATGCAAACTGGATATTTATGACAGCATTATTTGTAATGAGATACACTTTACACCTACTAGAATGGCTATTGTCAAAAAGCTAGATAATAACAAGTGTTGGGGAAGATGTGGAAAAATCGGAACCTTCAAAACACTGCTGGCAGGAATGTAAAATGATGAAGCCACTTTTGAAAACTGTCTGGCAGTTCCTCAGAAAGTGAAACATAGACTTACCATTTACTCTAACAATTCCTCTCCTAGGTATATACCTAAGAGAAAATGAAACCATGTCCACAGAAAAACTTATACATGAACATTCATAAAAGCATTATTCACAATAGCCAAAAGATGAAAATAACTCAAATCCCCATCAATTGATGAATGGATACACAAAATGTGGTATATCCATACAATGGAATATTATTCAGCCATAAAAAGGAATGAAGTACTGTTACATGCTACAACATAAGGGAACTTTGAAAATACTATGTCACGTGAAAGAAGCCAGACACAGGCTTTTGTATTATTCCATTTATATGAAATATTCATATAGTTAGGGTAAATACTGTTTATTTTATTTTATATTAGTTTCAGGTGTACAGCATAGTGGTTAGACATTTATATAATTTATGCAGCGATTCCCCCCACCTGATTTGTCTAGTACCTACCTGGCACTATACATAGTTGTTGTAACATTGTTATTTTTTGGTTTTTATCATCTTCTTTATTTATTTTTGGTCATCTTAAGATTAAAGATGTCCCAACAAGTTCTTTTTAACTTAGTTTTTAAAAAGGAAAAAGGAAGGAAGGAAAGAAGGGAAGGAAAAGAAAGGAGAGAGAGAGAGAGAGAGAGAGAGAGAGAGAGAGAGAGAGAGAGAGAGAGAGAAAGAAAAAACAATTTCCATGCTAAAAACCTCATGAGCCATGTTTTATCACCACAGAAAATGTTAATGGCTGAGTAAAACTGCAAATTTATGGGTTCATTTCAATATGGATTAAGGCTAAATGTAGTGGTACAAAAAGCACTACTATGACAAATAACAGAAAATTTATCTTGATATTATGCCCAATACATTTTCACTCAGATTGAGAGCTGTATAAAAACAAAACTGAGCTACAGATAGGTTTCAATAAACAGGGGAGTGGGAAACGAGATGTTGGCATTTTCCCATAATTCTCATTGTCATGCATTAGTTTCTCCTATTCCTATGTAGAAAAGAGAATATAACGCTCTCTGCAGCTTTCTTTTCTTATTGAAACCAAAATAAGATTTGAAGTGATATGACTAAGGAACTCAGGGTTTCCGGGAGGGTTTGGTTGGTTTTAGTGCATTCCTTCTATATGTGTACTGCAAAAATTTTAAACTAACTAATGTTTTGAGATATTACATACTTGTAAACTGTCTGAAATAAAAATCAATAAGTGTTTATATTCCTATAAAAACTTGATAGAAAACTTAAATGAAATAAAAACAGATCTTCGTATAGTAACTCCAAAATAATATAACACACAACAAAGGAAAAGGTGAGGTTGAAGGGATAGGTTGGGTCCAGAAAATGCAGAACTTACCTTCAGGCACTTAAAAGCCATGCAAGGGCTTCAGTGGAGTATGACACTGACAGGGTTTGTATTTTTAAAACACCCACTTTGCTGTATAAAGAATGATTTGTGGGAGCAAAAGTGGATCGGAAGTCAGCTGCAGCCAGGTAAGTAGAGAAGGGGAATTGGATGTATGTTGTAAACTGCTTAGCACAGATTCTTGTGTAGAGTAAGCACTAATTTAAATTATTAAGCAAAATAACCCCACATTTATAGGTTTTATAATTTTCCTCTGAATCATGTCTTTCTTATCCTGTCAAATCCAGATAGAGGAGAATATTTTTTAATTATTGTTTTTCAGTTACACTTGACATTCAATATTATTTCATGTTAGTTTCAGGTATACAACATAGTGGTTAGACATGTATATAATTTATCCAGTGATCCCCTTGTTTAGTTTAGTACCCACCTGGCAATATAGATAGTTGTTGCAACATTATTGACTACATTCTCTATGCTGTGCTTCACATCCCCATGATTATTTTGTAACTACCAATTTGTATTTCTTAATGCTTTCACCTTTTTCTTTTAAGTTTATTGGGGTGGCAAATGTTAGTAAAGTTACACAGGTTTCAGGTGTACAATTCTGTAATACATCATCTGTATATCACATTGTGTGTTCCCCACCCAGAGACAGTTCTCCTTCCATCACCATATAGTTGATCTCTTTTACCCTCATCTACCACCCCCTCCTCCCCTATCCTCTGGTAACCATTAAACTATTGTCTGTGTCTATGAGGTTATCTTTCTTCATTTGTTTGTCTTGTTCAATTGTTGTTTTCAGTTTTATGTGTCATGTATCAGTGAAATCATATGGTTCTCAACTTTTTCTGTCTGACTTATTTCACGTAGCATAATAACCTCAAGATCCATTCACATTGTCACAAATGGCACTATTTCATCTTTTCTTATGGCCGAATTGTATTCCATTGTGTATATATACCACAACTTCTTTATCCAATCATTTATCGAAGGACCCTTTGGTTGTCTCCATGTCTTGGCCACCACAAATAGAGCTGCAGTGAACATCGGAGCACATATATTTTTATGGATAAATGTTTTCAGATTTTTTTGGTAGATACCCAGGAGAGGGATTGCTGGGTCATATGGTAATTTTATTCTTAATTTTTTGAGGAACCTCCACACCGCCTTCCATAGCGGCTGCACCAATCTGCATTCCCACCAACAGTGTATGGGGGTTCCTTTTTCTCCACAGCCTCTCCAACACTTGTTACTATTTGTCTTGTTGATGATAGCCATTCTGACTGGGGTAAGGTGATATCTCATTGTGGTTTTTATTTGCATTTCTCTGATGATTAGCGATGTTGAGCATTTTTATATATATCTATTTGCCATTTGTATGTCCTCTTTGGAGAAATGTCTCTTCAGGTCCTCTGCCCATTTTTCAATTGGGTTGTTTGTTTTTCTGTTGTTGAGTTGCATGAGTTCCTTGTATATTTTGGATATTAGCCCCTTATTGGAGGAGTAGTTTGCAAAAATCTTCTCGCATTTGGTTGATTGCCTCTTTATTTTGTCGACGGTTTCCTGTGCTGTGCAGAAGCTTTTTAGTTTGATATAGCCCCATTCATTTATTTTAGCTTTTACTTCCCTTGCCTTTGGAGTCAAATTCATAAAATGCTCTTTGAACCCATGGTCCATAAGTTTAGTACCTATATTTTCTTCTATGCAGTTTATTATTTCAGGTATTATGTTCAGGTCTGTGATCCATTTTGAGTTAATTTTGGTACATGGTGACCGATAGCAGTCTAGTTTCATTCTTTTGCATGTGACTTTCCAATTGTTCCAGCACCATTTATTGAAGAGGTTGTCTTTTCTCTTTTTGGCTTCTTTGTCAAAAATTATCTGTCCATATTTATGTGGGTTCATTTCTGGGTTCTCAATCCTATTACATTAGTCTATGTGTCTGTTTGTCTGCCAATACCATGCTGTTTTGATTACTGTTGCCCTGTAGTACAAGCTGAAGTCAGGGAGTGTGATACCTGCAGCATTGCTCTTTTTTCTTAGGCTTGCTTTGGCTATTCACGGTCTTTTGTGGTTCCATACAAATCTGATGACTTTTTGTTCTATTTCTTTATAAAATGCCATTGGGATTTTGATGGGGATTGCATTAAATCTGTATGTTGCTTTGGATACTATGGCCATTTTAACTATGTTGATTCTTTCAATCCATGAACATGGAATGTCTTTCCATTTCTTTGTGTCTTCTTCAATTTCTTTAAAAAATGTCTTCTAGTTTTCAGTATATAACTCTGTAGGGTAGATGTTGAGGAAAATTTGCCTTCATTGGTTGATGTGAGCTTTTGTCTATTAGCTTTTATCTGTTCCTGCATGTGAGGTGATTTCTGTGCTGTGTTCAAGGATTGAGTAAATTCTCCCTTTGGTCTCATTCTCCCAAGGAGGGGCGACATGAGACGAGGTTGTTTTTCTGTTTGGTCTCATTCTCTCAAGTAGGGCAGATATGAGATGATGATTGTCATTCTGTCTGTGTTGTGAGGTGATGGTTAACTTAGGGTTAAAGAAATTTTTGATCGGGGTTGAGAGAATTCCCTGTTTGTTCTGTATGTTTTGCCCACATCAACAGATGAAGTGAAGAAGTAGCTAAGTTATATCAGGACGACGTGACAGACACATTGCCAGGCTTTGGAAGAACTTGGGCTGATGGTCCCAAGCAAGAACAGTAGATGTTGCTTATCCAGATGAATTGTCTCTTCGGCCGGATGGGCAACATTCATATCAGTAACTGCCGGACCCTCCTGGAACTGGCCATTCCCGGAGGGGGAGGCAAGAACAAGAAACTTGGCTCTAAGGTACTTTTTAAAAAATATGTAAGACAGACATCAGTTGGCATATTGTTATTATTTTCTCATTTGGCCATTTGTCATTGGTGAGTTTTCATCATTCTAACATTTTTGAAGACTTCCAGCAACATGCAGCTTACAACCCCAGGGGGTGTCCTGACTTTCAGCCACGAATCTGGTGAGGGCTGGCTGGTTCCTGGCCTCTCCAGTGTTGTTCCCCATGGTTAGCCTTCTTGAGAACTTGTTAGCATCTAGAAAACTTGTATGCAGCTTGCAGCTTACAACATCAGAAGATGTCCTAACTTCTAACAACAACAATAACAACAACAACGACAACAGCAACATTCTTCAGATTGTTAACACCTTGAAAACTTATATGCAGCTTGCAGCTTATAGCATCAGAAGACACCTTGACTTCCAACAACAACAACAACAACAACAACAACAACAGCAAAATTCTTGGGAACTAGCAAGCAGTGGTGTGGGAGACACCTGAGTTTCTCTCAGCAACAGACCTGGCAAGGTTTTGATTTATTACTTTTCCAGTGCTGTTCTCCCCAGTTTTGTGAGCATTTGGCATCTACTGTAATAGTTACTACCCTATAGAGCTTAGTACTGCTTTTGGATACTCCTTACTGATGTTATTTGTGTATTTAGCCAAGAGATTTTTGATCAATGGTAAACATATGTTGGAATCTCTTAAACTTATATGTATGTATACTCCTTTGACATGACATTGTTATCAATATAGTTTAGTCTTAACCACCTTTACTTTCTGTCATTAGCACATTCTATTAATTGCCTTTGTCTTTTGCTATTGCATATTGCTAGATAAATTGATTAGATATTGCTAAATAAATAATCAATTATCCCCTCTATAGTGTGCTCCTCCTTCTTTTCCCCGCTCATCATTACAAAGTCTTTCACATCCTTGAATAAGTTTATTCCTAGGTATTTTATTCTTTTTGTTGCAATTGCAAAAGGATATTTTTTTAATTTCTTTTTCTGAGGTTTCATTGTTAGTATATAGGAATAGAACGGACTTTTTGTACGTTGATTTTATAGCTGGCAAGTTTACTGTATTCGTTTATTGTTTCTAATAGGTTTTTGGTAGAGTCTTTAGGGTTTTCTATATATAACATGATGTCATCTGCAAAAAGTGACAATTTAACTTCTTCATTCCGTATGTGGATGCCTTTTATTATTTCTTTTGCCTGATTGCTCTGGTTAGGACTTCCAATAATATGTTGAAAAGCAGAGGTGATAGGGGACAGCCCTGTCGTGTTCCTGAACATAGAGCAAAGGGCTTCAGTTTTTCCCATTAATTATGATATTAGCTGAAGGTTTGTCATATATGGCCTTTATTATGTTAAGGTATTTTCCTTCTATATCCATTTTATTAAGTGTTTTAATCATAAATGGATGTTCTATCTTGTCAAATGCTTTTTCCGCATCTATTCATATAGTCATATGATTTTTGTCCTTTATTTTGTTTATGTGGTGTTACACAGTGATTGATTTGCATATGTTAAACCATCCTTGTGCCCCTGGGATGAACCATACTTGGTCATGATGTATAATTTTTTTAATGCATTGTTACATTCGATTTGCTAGAATTTTATTTAGGATTTTTCCATCTGTATTCATCAGAGATATTGGTCTGTAGTTTTCTTTTTTTGTGTTATCTTACCAAGTTTTAGTATCAGGGTAATGTTGGCCTCATAAAATGAGTTAGGGAGTATTGTCTCTTCTTTAACTTTTTGGAAGAGTTTGAATAGGACAGGTATTAGATCCTCTTTGAAGGTTTGGTAGAATTCACTAGTGAAGCCATCTGGTCCTGGGTTTTCCTTTTGGGAAGGTTTCAAATGATTGATTCAATTTCCTTATTGTTGATTGATTTCGATTTTCCAATTCTTCATGATTCAGCCTAGGAAGGACATATGTTTCTAAGAAAAGGTCCATTTCTTCTAGGTTATTGAATTTCGTGGCATATAAAATCCTTCATATTAATCTTGGATGATCCTTTGTATTTCTGTGGCATCCGTGATAACTTCCCCTCTTTCATTTCTGATTTTGTTTATTAGTGTCTTTTCTCTTTTTACCTTAGTGAGTCTAGCCAAGGACTTGTCAATTTTATTAATCTTTTCAAAGAACCAACTCTTTGTTGCATTAATTTTTTCAATTGTCCTTTTTTTCTCTATTTCATTTAGTTCTGCTCTGATTTTTATTATCTCCTTCTTTCTGACTTTGGGTTTCACTTTTTTTTCTTTTTCTAGTTCCTTGAAGTGTAACACGAGGTTGTTTAACTGGACGTTTTCTTCTTTTTTTATATAGGCCTGTATTGATCTAGATTTCCATCTTACAATTGCTTTCGCTGCATCCCAAAAATTTTGGTAGGATGTGTTTTCATTGTCATTTGTTTCTGTGAATCTTTTGATCTCTCCTCTTATTTCTTCTTTGACCCAGTTGTTCTTTAAAAGTATGTTGTTTAGTCTCCACATATTTGTAATTTTTCCTGCTTTGTTTTTGCAGTTGATATCCAATTTCAAAGCCTTGTGATCAGAGAATATGCTTGGTATGATTTCAGTCTTCTGAAATTTGCTGAGGCTAGTTTTATGTCCCAATATATGGTCTATCCTTGAGAATGACCTTCACCTTTTTCACCCAGCACCCCAACCCTCCTCCCCTCTGGCAGCCATCAGTTCTCTGTATCTATGAGTCTGTTTCTGTTTTATTTGTTTATTTTGTTCTTTAAATTCCACATATAAGTGAGATCATATGTTATTTGTCTTTATCTGTCTGACTTATTTCACTTAGCATAATACCCTCTCGGTCTATCCATGTTGTCACAAATGGTTTAAGATTTCATTCTTTTTTTATGGTCGAGTAATATTCATATATATATATATATAGATATATATATATGAATATTATATATATAATGGAATATTATATATATATATATATATATATATCTATATATATATATATATATGTTGGTGCGTAATCGTTTTTAGCCTTTTAAACTGCAATTAGTTTCGCACCAACTTTATATAGATAGATAGATAGATAGATAGATAGATAGATAGATAGATATTATAGATATACTTCTTTATCCAATTGTCTATTGATGGGCACTTGGATTGCTTCCATATCTTGGCTATTGAAGCTTTTGTTTCAGCTTTACATAAATATAAATGTGCTAAGCTCTGATGTAAAATGTATTTCTTATAGCAGGTAATGGTCAAAATAGTTTGAAAGCTACTCTTCTAGTAGATTACGTATGTTGAGACAGATACTGATGATCAGGACTGTACCATAATGTAAGCAACTAGAATCTTTCTCTTTGCCTTTAAAAGTACAATCTTATTCTGTCTCCCCTGACCCTTCAACCCACTGCAGCCTGGTTTTCACCTCCATCATCCCATAGGAAACTGGAACTTTTCGCTAATATAACATATGACCAACTTGTTGCTAAATCATGGCCAATGTTCCGTTTATCTTCCCTGACTTCTCTCCCAGTTGACTGCACTGATGCTGCCTTCCTCCTTCCTGAAATTCTTTTGCTTTCAGGACGCCATCTACATGACCTGTTAGGTTATATTGTCTTTATTTCCTGCCTACATTCTTCATCCAGTCGTTAAGGCCATGATTTCTCAGGGTTCTTCTAATCTCACTCATCTTTTCTTCTCATTCCACACTTGCACTGAATGATGGACCCATGCATTCCCAAGATTTGAGTTACCACCAACATTACACACTAATGTACCTCCTTTTAACAAGGTTACTGGATATCAGTGGGGAGCAAAACAGACATAGGCCCTTGCTTGCGTGGAGCTTACGACTCGGCTATTGAACCCCAGGTAGCTCTCTTCTCTTGAACTCTAGTGATGAATCTCCAACTGCCTTCTGCATATATCCTCTTGAATATCTCACACGATTCTCAAACTTAGTAAGTCCAAAATTGAATTCATCTTCTCCCACCCCTGCTAGTTTCCTCCTTTCCCTGAGTTCCCATCTCTTAGGAATGTCACACACAGAACTAGCCATAAGTTTTGCCTCTCCCTCACCTTGCTGCTAGCCAACCAGTCTAAAAGTCCTGATGATTCTCTTCCTCCTTAATTTCTCTCATGTGTCCTTCTTCTCTTTCCCTGCTGCCAGTACCTTTAATCAGTTCCTCATCATCTCTCATCTATTACCATTCATACTTGGTCTTTTGTGCTTCTCTCTCTCCCTCAGCCTTTACTGCCAAAATTATCTCTCTCAGAAGCAGTTCTGCTCTTACCAATCCTATGGTGGCTGCTACAGATTGGTTGTTCAGGATCCCTGCCACCTTCCTTCTAGCACGCCTTCTTATATTGCTGAAAAGCTAAAAACCAAAAAGAACTACAACAACAACAACCTGTCATTTCTCAGCATTCAGTGTTCTGGACATGATTTATAGCTACCAATCACATGCACATGCATAATATTTAGAAGGAGGTGATGATGCAGAAGCCATATTTCTGCTGCTTCTGTTGGCATGCACATTGGTGGAGGTTTTAGGGCTTTCTGCAGCCATGTTACCTTTTCATAGGCCCCAGTGTCTTGTCACTGGCTTTGTGCATTTGGGTCAGCAGAGAATGGAATATATGTCTTTGTCATTGAGGATATGGCAGACATGTTGATACTCTAGTCAATAGTTAAGGCACTGGCAGATTCCGATTTCTAGATCCCAGATAAGGTGCAGTGTTCCCAAAGTCCCTGATACTTCACCTTACTGCTTGTTGAAGAGAAAATAGCTCCCTTGTTGGTTCTGGAAGTCATTCCGGGAGGCCCATCCTAAGGCTTGCCCCATCAGCCCTTCTACCAATTTTGAAAACACCTGATTTTCTGTATTAAAACTATTTTTTGCTGAAAATAACTAGAGTTATTTAATTTCTGCAGCTGAACCCTGACTTATATAACTCCTCTACTCATAGGCCTTCCATGGATCTCCACTGCCTTTAAGGCAAATTCTGTAGCATGGCACACAGTACCTTGTCAATCTGGTGTCCTTTGGCTTTTTTAAGCTCAACTCTCACCAATGTCCTCTCGTTCTTCAGTCTCAAGCTAAACAGAACCTATTGTAGTTCTCATAACCCACCAGACTCTCTTGCCTCAAGACCTATGTAACTGTTGTTATCCTTCCCCAGCTCCCCACCTCAAAGCTCAGCTCAGGTGCCACCTCCTCCAGAAGGCTTTCCCTGATGTTTTTCCGTCAAAAATATACTGGACCATGTTCTTCTCCCATAGGATCCTGTGTTTACCCTCTTGGAACACTTATTAAACTGTATTGCATTGTTATTTTTGTTTTTTGTTTGTATCTTACACTGGATTGTGGAGCTAAGAGGGCAGAGACCATACCTGTCTTGTTCACTGCTTTCTCTCCCCTTACCCAACACAGTCCCTGACACTTAGTCGGTATTTCATAAGGAACTACTGAATGCATGAATGTCTCCTTTATCCACTTGTTTCCCCTTAGAGAATCATATTTTCCAAACACAGACGGCAAGACCTGATGAGACCTCAGAGAAAAATATAGTCTAAAACCTCATGTTCCAAGGTTAGGAAACTGAGGCCCAGAGAATGGAAGCAACTTGCCCAAGATTACAGCTACTTGTTGGCAGAGCAGAAACCAAAAGCCTTATCTCTTGAGTCTCAAAAGTACTTTTGAGAGATTTCAGAGTTTAGAACATTTGATACCAGCCCTGTCCATGTAAGGTTAGCCTTCAACGCAGCTCACAATTTCAAAAATATTAGATGTGTTCCCCACATTTCAAGCACCAGGACCTCAACCCCAGAGCCAGCCCTTCTGCTAACAAGGATTAAGGTATCAGAGAATGTCTTGGTATAGCAAAGGCTCAATACCATCCTTTAATCCCTTGTGCAATATCCTTGCCAAGCAATTATCCAGTCTCATGTTCCAACATGCATAATGATGGGGAGGTTCCTCTCTCCTGAGACAGCCCAATCATCTTTGGGACAATCTCAGTTGTTAGGAAATTCTTCAATCCTTTTGAGCTAGATGTTATCATCACTTCTGCCACTGCTGAAAAGCTATTTGCTCCATGAGACAGCCTGGAATATACATGCTCCCAAACTCACACTGAAATTACTGTAAGCACCCAGTATACAGAGGGTGCCAAACAAATGTATACACATTTTAAGAAAGGAAAAAACAATTAAAATTGTAATACTCAATATATACCAATAACAAAAGATGAATATAAGTCACGTTTGACTTCTGCAATTACAAGAGGTGCTCAAAAGGGTTACCATCAGCATCCAGACACTTCTGATTAGGGCAAATTACTGCTTGAGAAACGTTGACCAAAGTGTACACTTACACACAATTTTTTGGCACCACCGGTATTTCTCAGGACCCAAAGAACGCTCATTAGATAATAATAATGAGTTATAAAGTGCTTACTCTGTGCCAGGCACTGTTCTAAGCCTTTTACATATATTACCTCTTTTAATCCTCACAACAACCCTATAAGGTAGATACCATTATTGTCTTTATTTTACAGATGAGGAAACTAAGACACAGTGCTTAAATAACTTGCCCAAGGTCACATGGCTAGTCAGTGGTAGAGCCCAAATGCAAACAAACCCGAACAGTCTGGCTCTAGAGATTATGCTCTTAAACACTGTGATGTACAAATGCCACTAGATGACACATGTCCCATCTTCCAATAGCATCTGATATGATGTCACCTGATCATAGGAATAAACTGTTTCAATGTCCTGAGCTGAGTCCAGTGGCCTACCTCCCAGGTGCATGATGCATAGATCTTAACTCTTTTCCTCTTCTCAGGGAAAAGCCAATGCCTGATTATCCCTTGCCTCTCTTGGTTCAGACAGTTTCCAAAGTCCCACTTCTGCCAGGAATCACACCCAAGGAAAGTTTCATATTTTGCGCCAACCCCCACTGCTACCCACTTATTTGCCACCCGGCCCCCAGCCCAGCTATGTGATAATCCCGATGCTTGCCGCAGGCAGTCTGAAGATATTGAATCCTGTCTAGTCTTTGTTTTGTTTATTGTTATGACTAGATGATCTTGCACATTCATGCATGTCAGCTCTATTTAAGAGTCAGCTGTCTGACTTATTTCACTTAGCATTATAATCTCAAGATCTACCCATGTTGTCACAAATGTTCCTATATCATCTTTTCTTACCGCCGAATAGTATTCCATTGTGTATATATACCACAACTTCTTTATCCATTCATCCATTGAAGGACATTTTGGTTGTTTGATTTCACTGATATATGGTATATAAACCAAAAACAACAAAAGAACAAGACAAACAAATGAGAAACAAAAACTCATAGACACAGACAATAGTTTAGTGGTTACCAGAGGGTAAGGGGGAAGGGGGGTGGGAGATGAGGGTAAGGAGGATCAAATACATGGTGATGGAAGGAGAACTGACTCTGGGTGGTGAACACACAATGGGATTTATAGATGATGTAATACAGAATTGTACACTTGAAATCCATGTAAATATACTAACAATTGTCACCTCAATAAGCTTTAATTAAAAAAAAAAAAAGAGTCAGCTCCCAGAGCTCATTAACTCTTGGTTAGTTCAATTATTCAGCACAGAGATCGCCACTCCTCCAAAATCACTTAATTGAATAAGTACTTAACTCTGACAGCTAAGGTATACAGAGAGACTCTCAGGAAGCTTACAGTCTAGTGGAGGAGACAGTCACAAATATACATAATACAATGTCATACAGTCAAGTGTCCCAAACACAAGCAGATTGTGAATAAAGTTGTTGATAACTGGAAAATGAATCATAGAATTTCATGCTCCAAATGGGAAAAAAGGATAATTTCCTCCCCAACCATCCAATGTAGGAATCCCTCTCATATGTATGTAGAGTGGGCGGGGGAAGAGACAACACTTACTTTGAGCACACATGGTGCTAGGCCTTTCAACATATTATTTTATTTAATCCTCCTCAGAAGCCTGAAAAGAAGTATTAACTGTTATCACTCTTTTAAAGAGTAAGAAACTAAGGTTCAAAATGTTTACATCTATGGTGATGGAAGGAGAACTGACTCTGGGTGGTGAACACACAATGGGATTTATAGATGATGTAATACAGAATTGTACACCTGAAATCTATGTAATTTTACTAACAATTGTCACCCCAATACATTAAAAAAAAAGTTTACATCATTTGCCCATATTCATACAGGTAGCATGTAGCAGCAGCAGAATTTAAATTGAAATCTGCTTCTAAAGCCCACACTTTTCTTCTACTATCCCTAATGAGTTTTGTCCAGCAGCTGCTGTAATGTTTTCAGCAGGAAGTAACAGGAAGGAACAGTAAGCTCACTCTGAAGCTTCCAAAATGTTTATTCATTTTGAGCTAACATTCACTATTCTATGGTTTTCACCCATGTGTTAGAGCACTATCCTCTGGGCCATGCACAAAAGCTGAGTCCTTCTAAGCAATAGTTTTCTTAAGTGTTTGAAGACACCTATCATGGGTTAAAACTCTCCTCCTGAATACCCTCTACACACATGCGTGCGTATACACACACACACACACACACACACACAATTGTTTTCCAAGATAAACATGACCATTTCCTTAAGCTCTTCAGTTGTGGCAGGGTTTGCAGTCCCTTCCCTGAGGCTGGTTGCTTGTCAGTTTGTCCATATGTCTCAGAACACATATCCAGGTGGGAGTGACAATGAGAAGTATAGTGGGACTATCGTATCCCTTATTCTGAACACTGGTCCTTAGGAAGAGCTCATATTCACGAGCTCATGTTCACCTAACATGGCTGATGCTCACGTGCACTGCTGTGCCCCAACAATGCCTTGAGAAGTTCATGGCAAAGTGAAAAGAGCAGTGGATGGGAAGTTAAAACTTTCATATGTAAGTTCAGCCTCTGCTTCTTGGTAGCTATATACCTCAAACAAGTCTCTTACCTTCCTTAAAGCTGAAAAAGCTATGCCTTGTTTTCAGTTGTAGCTTAAAATAAATCATTGATTATTTTAAACCTTGACCAGCCTGCCAAAGGTGTGGCAGGAATGGAGTTGGTACTAAGTGGGGTACCCTAAGGAAAGCATAATGAGTAATTAGCTTACGTTAATGAATTAGGTTGCATGTGGGGTAAAGTTTTAGGGGAAAATCAAACATAAGGTTAAGAATGTGACTCTGCCTGAAGACTTTTCTCCTAGCTATCTACAAGTTTGGCTCCTTCATTTCCTCAAAAGGAGTCCTTCCCTGACCACCCTCTCTAAAACTGAACCAACCCATCACTCTGTATCCCGTTATCCTGCTTTTCCGTTTAGTCCTATCACTACCTGAAATATTACAAAAGCATTTATTTATTGGTTTATTGTCTCCCTTTATAAATTATAAGCTCCATGAAGGCATAGACTGTTTTTTTCATTGCTGCATCTCTAGCACCTAGAACAGTGCTTGAAATTCAATAAATATTTTTAATGGCTGATTAACGAATGAATGAATGAATGAATGAATGAATGAATGAAGACAAGGCAAGGCATAGATCCTCACAATGCAGGTCTGGAGGAAATACGTCATGGAAAACAGTCCCTGATGCAGCCTGTGAATACCAACCTTGCCCTCCTCCCCCCCACCAAGGGCCTTCATTAGTCAGAACTCCTCCAAAAGGGACTATAAATTCCAAATTATAGGCTGAGAATTTCAGGATGTCTTGGGTTTTCTGTCCCCTCTTGGCACAGACACCACTCTAAACCACCACCCAGTAGCCCTTCAGTCACGAAACACTGCCTTTACCGCCCTCCGGTGGCCAAAGAATGAATACATACCTGAATAAATAGCCAGGAACAGCAGTTTCCTCCTGTTCCTTTGCATGTATCTCTTTTAGGCCTATTTCTTTTCTTTTCTTCTTTTATTTTTTTTTTTGGGGGGGGGGGCTTATTTCAATTCTATTTCAAGTAAGGTAGTGGGTGAGACAAACTGCCTCTATACAGGGTAGAAAGTACTGGTTGGAAAAGAGCAGCAAGGATCTAAAAGCCCTTTCAGCTGAAGTACTATCCTTTCCTACTGCGCTCAGGATCTTTCTGAGGCAACCAAACCCAATCATATGTCAATTCCAGAGTGGCATGGGCAGTGAATGCTTCCCTCAGTATCAGGCCACTGTTTAGTTTTGGAGCCAAATTTCCTGGCTAGTTCCATTCTTGGCCTCATGACTCATTCAATCAGCTTCCCACTGTGACGCCCATGTTTGTTTATTTATAGGCTTATTTTAAACTGTGAACAACTGGGAAATCAGGACACTAAGCACTCATCATCAAATTAAGCAGGGGGTTTTGCTCCTAGTAGGTTCTCCACAAACATTACATAGATAAGCAGGTAGTTTGCTAGGTAGATGACAGGAATAAGATGAAATTGCAATAGAAGGAAAGGGGGTTAGCTCAGCTGGAGAGCTTGTAAAATGCTGGATTACATGTCAGAGGGAGACTAAGGAATTGATTTAGGAATGATATTTTCTATAGAAGTCCAACATAGTTGATCAATGAGGCTTGGAGTGAAGATGTAAAGAGAAGGTTGGACACCACCAAAGACTGGTAAAAAAGAGATGTGTACAGAACATGCAAGTGGATGAAGGCTTGTAGAAATTTGTGTGGGCCCAGCTGAGACTGCTGAAGCTTTCTGTGGACTCATAGGGAGATGTCTCAAAGACACATTATGTAAAAAAAAAAAGAAAGATACAGAATAGTATGTAAAATGTGTGCTTTGAGGGGGGTAAAAATAAGGGAAATAATATTTGTGTACCTGCTTATATCTGCATAAAGCAGCTCTGAAAGGATACATTAAAAGAGGTAAAGCTAGTAACCTCTAATGAGGGGACCTGGGTGGGTAAAGAACATCCACTGTATATATTTTTATACTTTGATTTTTTTAACTGTATGAATAAGTTATCCATTGAAATATTAAATTTAAAAACTGTTAAATATGCTGTGTGATCTTAGTCCATCCCTCCCTCCACAGCTCCACTCTGCTTCAATTAACAAACCTAGGAAGAGCCCTATACTTAGAAGCAGTGTAGCTTGACAGTTGAGAACACAGACAGTAGGGCCAGCCTGCTGAGGTTCAACCTTAGTTCTGCCAATTGCTGATTGTGTGACCTTGAGCGAGTTGCTTAATGTCTTTGAGCCTCATTTTTCTTATATTTAAAATGGGGTGAATGGTATAATGCCTTGGTACTACTCACTGCCCTTCACTTTGAGCAAGCCCCAGACTCAGTACCCTAGTTTCCTCATCTGCAAAACAGGAAGATTCATAAAGTTGTTGATGAAGGTTTAATGAATGAATACATGTAAAGCACTTAGAACAATGCTTGACATGTGGTAATGTTCAGTAAATGCTAACAATTACTATTATCTAAGGGTTTGAGTACTATCTCTGCCCCTAACTTTAGGCAAATCATATACTTTCTGAGCCTCCATACCCTTATGTATAATTTAAAAAAAAACACGAATAATACCTACCAAAAAGATGACAAGATAATGGATTTCATGATGTTCTATGGAATGAACATTTTGTTTAGGAAGTAAAGAATTGATACAGTAGGAAATGTGGGGGTGGATTACTAAATGAAGATTCTACCTATTCGAGGCTCCCCACTCCCACTTTCAGCATTCCAAATGAGATCATATCTAATTGGAGGTCTTTAAAGGCCATGAGTTATTTGTGTATTAAATGTCAGGAGATGAGCCCTGGTTGTCACTTCTTTAAAACAGAGTGGCCAAAAGGAGTCGCACACCAGTGGTTACCACTCCATCGTGAGATGCCAAGTGTTTCCAAGTAATTGTTCCTATTTTGAGGAGGTACTGAGTCTCAGTGATAATCCCACTATCCTTAGCAGCTTCTAAGAAAGGAAAGGAAGTAGCACCCAGTTCCCAAAGAATAAAATGATTTGCTTAAGCAGAAGTACCAATTCTCCGTATCCCAGTAACCAGCCCTTACAGTCTCATTTTATGACATATAAAGCCCTTTTATCCCCATTATATGATTTGCACCTCACAACAGCCCAAGAAGGCTGGCAAGGAGTGAGAGGTAATCATTCCCATTTTGCAGAAGGGGAACATTTTACTTCTCAGAAGGAAAGTGACTTACCCCACCTCTCACCACTTCATGGGAGAATGAGAAAGAATAAAGTATTAAGAGCCAGAAGACCCAGTTCTGGGAAAAATGCTTTAGATATATAAAGTTCTACACATTTTGGATTTTAAGAAATTGTCATGCCAGGGCCAGGTCTAGAACTTGATTTTCCTTTCTTTCCTCTAAACCACAATCTGGCTATAGTGATGATGGAGAAGGGAACAGCAAATAAGGACCAAGAGAAAATTATTGCCTCCAAAATAACTGCACCCTACATTTAAATAGAACTTCACAGCTTTCTAAATACTGTGGCCTTTTATTACATTTCAACCTCACGGCAACCTTGTGAGGGAAGTGTAGCAGGAAATAGGAATCGAAAATTTTAAACACCCACACACATACTTCTTATCCTTCTTCCCTGCTGTATTTTTTCTCCTTAGTATTTAGAACTAATATATTATATGTTTTATTTAATAATATGCTTAGCATGTATCTTCCTTACTATAAAATCTGTTACATGAGGACAGAATGTTTGTCTGCTTTATTCACCATTCAACAATGCCTAGAAGAGTTTGTGGTACATAACAGGTCTCAATAAATATTATTGAATAAATGAATAAATGAATGAATGAATATGTGGTGTGTGTGGGGGGGTGGCTGGCCCCATTTTGCATATGAGTAAACTGATATCCAGAGGTTTTAAGTACTTTTCCCTGGAAGGACTTCTGAAGTTTCCATTTCAGCCTATCTCCTCACTTCACTGCCTGGCTGGTTCAGGGATATCTTACCTGAGCCAAAGGTAACGTTTACTACAAATGTCTCTGCCCTTTCTGGGGCCAGCTCCAGGAATGATGGCTACAGGTAGCCTGTGCTTCACCTCATTTATTAGCTCACTCATCCATTCCACAAATATTCACAGAGTGCCTGCTATGTATAGAAAAGTCACTCTGCCAGGCCCCATTACCCTTTACACACCCAAATACATGTGTCTCACAAACATTCAAAGGGCTTCCCTGAGATTTCACCATCTCTGGAATGTATAGTGGTGAGGGTGGAAGGAGTGAGTCATTTGAATTCTCAGCACATGGCCTGAGGCTCCCTCTCTCTTATACAACTTACCTGGTAGTTTCCTCCACTGAAGAATTGTGCTTACCTCATAGGATTGTTGGGAAGATTAAATTATATACATATGCAAAACACTTAGAATGGTGCATGGCACAAAATAAACGCTGGCTTGGTAAATGTTAGCTATTCATTCTCAAGCCTTACTGCATTAATGATCTTATTACTGGTGCCCCTCCCCTCTGGAATGAGGGAGGACAGGCAAACATCTACTTCCGGCAAACAAGGAGAGTAATGTTTAAAGAGATACTGTGGAGTTACAAACCCATTTCTCACTCTGGCTCTGTTTGGAGATAGGTGTGTAGAAAAGATATTTCATCTCTCCCAGACTTAGTTTCCAAAACTTTGAAGTACAAAGAGTGGTGTGAGGCTTACAGTAAATTAATGTGTGTGATAGTGCTTTGAAGATGCAAAAATACTGAACAAATGTGAAGGATTATTACTGTATTAAAATAATAAAGGCTATCATTAATTGAACCCGTGCTATGTGCAAGACACTGTACCAAGTGCTTTACATAGATTAAATCATTTCGTCTTCAAAATAGTACCAATGACCATGTACTGCTATTATTTCAGTTTCACAGATAAGGTATGATGGTTAATTTTATGTTTTAACTTGTCTGAAACACAATGCCTAGATATTTGGTCAAGCATTATTCTGGATATTTACACAAAGGTATTTTTTTGGATGAGATTAGCATTTAAATCAGTGGATTTTGAGTAAAGCAGATTGTACTCCATAATGTGGGTGGGTCTCAGATAATCAGTTGAAGGTCTTAACAGAACAAAGGCAGACTTCCCCATAAACAAGAAGGAATTATGCCAGGAGACTGCCTTTGGACTCAGATTGCAACTCTTCCCAGCTTACTGGCCTACCTTGCAGATTTTGGACTTGCGTTTCTGCAATCACATGAGCCAATTCCTTAAAATAATCTCTATGTAGATAGATAGATAGATAGATAGATAGATAGATAGATAGATAGATAGATAGACAGATAGATGTATAGATATAAACATACAAGGTCTACCAATTAAGTTCGCAACCTCGCCACCCTGCACTTACATTGGCAGCACTGTACAAACAGTTCTGTAAGCTTTCATAACCTTGGTATATCAGTGTCTCACAGCTGTGTTCATGTCAACGTGTGGCGGTATCTTGCTGAGTGGCGTTCATTATTGTTGCGTGATTTTGTGTGCCATCACGAGAATGCCTGAGCTTGAATTAGAGCAATGAACAAACATTAAATTTCTTGTTAAACCTGGCAAGAATGAAAGTGAAACCAGGGACATGTTAGTACAAGTTTATGGGGATAATGCCACAAAGAAAATGGCAGTATACAAATAGATTAAACATTTTTCTGAGGGGAGAGAACACATCACTGATGAAGAGAGGTCAGGGAGGACAGTAATGAGCAGAACTGACAAAACATTGCAAAAATTCATCGAATTGTGCATCAAAATCGTCAGATGACTGTGAGAAGCATAGTTGACGATGTAAACATTGATAGAGAAACAGTTAGGAAAATCTTAACTGAAAATCTTGGCATGAGAAAGATGTGTACAAAAAATAGTCCTGAAGGAACTCACTGATGAACAAAAGCAAAGGAGAGTCGAAGTTTGTCAAGACCTTTTGAAGAGGCAACACGATGTTTTGGGCCATGTTATCACTGGTAATGAAACATGGGTGTACCAATATGACCCTGAAACAAAGCGTCAAAGTGCACAATGGAAGTCAGCTAATGCTTCACGACCAAAAAAGTTCCATCAGTGCAAATCAAGAGTAAAAACGATGTTGCTAAACTTTTCTGATATCAGAGGAGGGATTATTCATTATGAATTTATACCAAGTGGATAGTTAACCAAGTTTACTATTTGGAAGTGCTGAAAAGGCTGCGTGAGAAAGACGAAAACAATCTGAACTTTTTGCCAACAATTCATGGCTCTTGCATCACGACAATGCACCAGCTCACATGGCACTGTCTGTGAGGTAGTTTTTAGCCAGCAAACAAATAACTGTATTGGAACACCTTCCCTACTCACCGGATCTGGCTCCCAATGACTTCTTTCTTTACCCAAAGATAAAGGAAATACTGAAAGGAAGACATATTGATGACATTCAGGACGTCAAGGGTAATGTGACAACAGCTCTGATGGCCATTCCAGAAAAAGAGTTCCAAAACTGCTTTGAAAGGTGGACTAGGCACTGGCATCAGTGCACAGCTTCTCAAGGGGAGTACTTCGAAGGTGACCTTAGTGATATTCAGCAATGAGGTATGTAACACTTTTTCTAGGATGAGTTCGTGAACTTAACTGGCAGATCTTACAATAGTACATGCATTCTGTTGATACCATTTCTATGGAGAACCCTAATACATAAGGAAACTGAAGCTTAATTAAGATGGTTATATCCCTTGCCCCAAATCACACAGCTAGTCAGTTGCAGAGCCAGAAATCTAGCGATCATCTCCCTTTATTCCCTGTCCTCCACCTATCTCAATTAATCCAGCAGCAATTCCCATTGATTCTATCTCCAAAATCAATGCCCCCCTCTCTCAAACTCCACTGACTTCATTTCTGCAGCAGTCTTTCAATTGGGCTTGCCATCTCCACTTTCACCATCCTCAATCCATTCTCTATAGAGTTTGCAAAAGTCAACTTCTCCAATCACAAAGCAGATCCCATCGTTCCACTGCTTCAAATGCTTCCTCTAGTACTTAGAATAAATAGCATTTGCCAGTGCCCGACACTGTCAAACACTGTGAGCATGTTAAATCACTTAACCCTCACAATAACACTATAAATAGTACCTTTACTATCTCCATTTTTCAGAGGACATAACTGAGGCACAGAAAGGTTAGGTAACATGTCCAACATCACAAAACTAAGATGTGGCAGAACCATAATTTGTACCCAGGCAGTATGGTTCCAGAGTTTGTGCTAGGAACCACTGAACCACATTGCCTTTAAGTGTAGCTTATGCACACCCTCCCTGGGCCTACAAGGTCCTGTGTGAGCCATCCCTGCCTGACTCTCTGCCTTCCTGTCATACCACTTGCCCCCTCTCTTCCTGTGCTCCAGTCATACTGGTCTTCCTTCTATCCCTCAGGCCTTTGCACATGCTATGCCTGCCCCTCCCCGCAAATGCCCACAAGCCTCACTGTGGCTTCCTTTATTTTTATTGTAATCCAAATTCATAGGATCTTTCCCCAAATCTCTACACAACTGACTCGGCTTAACACGTGGCATATGGCGGGGTTTAAATCCCTCATACCCCTCTGTTCCAGCAGGTTTTTAAAAGAAACTACTTTAAAATGCACTCTTCTCTTTAAAGCGTAAATGCTTCTATGTCATTTATTATTTTTCTATGGAATTTTTTAGGATTTACTCACCTATGATGTTAGTAATCCCTCCTGGTGTGATACTGCAGAAAGCAGCTTCCTTTGTGCAGTGGGACACGGCAAAAATTGCATATGTACCGAGTTTCACTTCTCACTTTTTTTGATGCTCACTCTTTACACACCCATGTGTGATATTTTTTCTTTCCTCTTCCCACTATGGGCTCCAGATGATGTGTGGCCAAACCTCCCGAGAGCCTGGCCGGATTGTCTTCCTTGGGGGCCCGCTGCGTAGGCACTTTCACAGCTGGTTCCCTATCGCCACTCGTCTCACCTCCCTGTCTTGGCCTCTCACTGCTCTCTGCCCAATCTTTTGAAATTTCGAATCGTGCAATGGAGAACAATGCGGCTTTGAAAAAAGTCCATTCTAACGCAAATGGCAGCATTGTTGCATAGCAATGCATGATATGTTGAACATAGCAATGCATGGTAGCATTGTTGCGTAACTATGGCCAATAACATGAAAATAATTCCTTTCAACTTCCTATAACTTTGCATTGACGAGGTTACAATATGTAATTCATGAGGTATCACCGAAGAGTTAAATAAAATAATTCGGTGTTTTTCCAAAAATAACATAATTCAAAATCGCCTAAGGGATACTAAGGTTCCAAATGTTATAAACAAATCACTACAGTTCTGGAAAACTCTGTTTATTCGTACATCCACTGTTGTGACTGTAACACGTGAAATGACTCACGGGTGAAAAAATGTATCCAATTCAAAATCACTATTTTTTTAGAAAAAAAAATAATATGAATTCTAAAAAGTGTACATATGATGCAGACTTTATTCATTAACGACATTTGCCCATTAGATATTAACGAAACACAAATAATTCAATAAAATATGCAAAGTAAAAAGAGTCAACAGTAAAAATGAGAATTCTCATTATCCGTCCTTAACGCATGGCTCAGAAAAAAACGAAGATTCTCGTGATCCATATGCAACGTGTTAAATGTCACTGCCTGGTATGTCAGATAAGCTCTTTGATAAAATGTCTCTTCGTGGCAGTAGGACTTCTTAGAGATCGCTGAATGAATTTATTTACCCCCACTTCCTGGTTTCCACTACTGAACAACTTAAACATTTGCAGAATTAGTCATGTACACACACACACACACACACACACACACACACACACCAAAAACAGTACAATAAGCAAACTAAGAGCAATGGGATCCTAGGAAACTCCTCTCATCATGCCACAGGGCTGTTTGGAGGCCTTTTTCATTCTCTCCTCAAGCAGAGAATTAAGGAAGCTTTGGGCTGGGGCAGGAGGGATTGTTCCTTGTGGATGTGGGTGGGGGGTGGGAGAAGAGGGTAAGAGGGATCAAATATATGGTGATGGAAGGAGAACTGACTCTGGGTGGCGAACACACAATGGGATTTATAGATGATGTAATACAGAACTGTACACCTGAAATCTATGTAATTTCACTAACAATTGTCACCCCAATAAATTAAAAAAAAAAAAAAGAAATTCCTGTTGGATCTACTCAGAGAAGAGGAAAGTTAGGTCTGGTCTTCTGAGGCCTGAATTCAGGGCAGTAGAAAAGATCATATTCTGCTAGCCCAAGCGTGTATCCTCTCTGTCCCGTCAGGGATGATAAATATTCTCTATATGGGTAGAGAATAGCACAGTTCACACAACCCTCCCCTGTATACTCACAGAAGACTGGGAAGATAAGTAATATGTGATAATTAATTTTATGTGTCAGCTTGACTGGTCCATGGAGTGCCCAGACATTTGGCCAAACATTATTCTGGGTGTTTCTGTGACAGTGTTTCTGGATGATATTAACATTTGAATTGGTAGACTGAGTAAAGCAGATTGCCCTCTCCAACGTAGTTGGGTCCCACCCAATCAATTGAAGACCTAATAGAACAAAAAGTCTGAGTAAGGGAATTCCTCCTGACTGCTTGAGCTGGGTCACTTCTCTCTCTCTCTCTCTCTCTCTCTCTCTCTCTCTCTCTCTCTCTCTCTCTCTCTCTCTCTCTCTCTCTCTCTCTCTCTCTCTGTGTTTATAGCTTCTAGCTGTCACAGGTACCACTCAATCTCATCATGTCATTGCCCTCTTTCTATCAGGCAAAGCTTTTGAACCTGGCATTCAAATTCCTTCTTGATGTGGCCCTAGTCCACCTTGCCAGAATTACTGGCATCAGCCACACCAGAGCACCCATATGTTATTTCCAGAACATACTAACACTTTCATGCCTCATTTCGTCTAATGTTGTTCCTTTTGTTTGGAACATTTCTTGCTTCACCTACTGTGCCACACCAAGCTGACTCTGTCATGTGAAGGCTTGAAGGTACAGTAAATACTATCTTTTCTAGGAAGCCTTGCCCAATCCTCTGAAACCCTCCTCCATCATGTCCTTGCTCCCCTGTGCTCCCACATGTCCTTCTTGGTACCCCTATAGCATTTCACCCAGGCTGACTTTATTTATCCCCTCCTGAATCATTAGCTCTTGAAGCCATAAACCACATCTTGTCTTTGGTTTTCCCACACCTCAGCCTGGTATATAGTGCCCTGGAAATAGTAGCTGCTTAAAAACATCCATTTTCTTAAAATGACCTGTTAAAATCCCTCACAGCATTGTTTATCATAGCAAATGACTGGAGACAAACTAATTGGCCATCAATAGGGGACACAAAAGAATCCTATGTAGCCATACAAAAGAGGCATCTCTGTATGTACCAATACAGAACAGTCTTCAAGACATATTGTTCACTGAAAAAAACGCAAGTGCAGAACTATAGGATATGCTACTATCTGCATGAAGAAAAGAAAAATATGTGTGTATACCTAAGTAAATGCTTGTAAAGGCATAGAATCTCTCTATACAAACACCTAAGAAACTGATTATAGTGACTGTCTCTGGACTGTGTGACGGAGGATCAGGAGGGAGACTTAACTTTTGCCCCATTCCTTTCCCCACTCTTTGAATTTTATGCCATGTGCATGTATTACCTATTCACAACAAAGAAATATTTTTGTATGCATCTATTACATGGAGGGGGGAACATGTTGACTTTTTTTAAGTATTGACATAAATTTCTTTTTCAGATTAGCTAGAAAAAACTCTGAGAAATATAACATGATTAGTCAGTGATCCCACACAAATGAAGCGGTGGTTATGAGAGAGCTGAGATGAACTCTGACTCTGAAGGAGATATAAAAAATAATAAGTATTTATATACCTTTTACTCTGTGCCAGACACTGTTCAAGGCATTTTACAAGTATTCATTCATTTAGTCTGCACAACACTATGAAATATGTATGTACTACTATCTCCCAACTTTAAAGATGAGGATCCTAAGGGGTTAAGTGGGCTGCTCAAGACCACACAGACAATAAGTGACCAGAGCAAGTACATATTTGACTGCAGGAAATCTTGTTCCAGGGTCTGTGCTTCTAACCATTATACTATGTTGCTGATACCAAGGAAGAATGAGAAAGTTAGGTGACTCTGCCTGCTGGATAGCCAGCACCTAGCAGTTTATAAGTAAACAAAAAATACATTGGATGGATGGATGGATGGATGGATAAATGGATGGATGGATGGATGGATGGACGGATGGATGGATGGGTGGACGGACGGATGGATGAGTAGATCAGTGAGTAAATAGGGATGGGGAATGGATGGGTCATAAGTGGATGGGTGGGTTGTAAAAAGAGTAAGGCTTTTGTAGTCAGATAAATCTGGATTGGAAAGGTGATGCTGCCCTATACTTAACCCTGAGCTAGATACTTAAACTCTCTATCCCTGTTTCCAAGCTGGACTAAACTATGAACTCTGGGAAAGCAAGGCCATTTTTCTGTTTCATTCTCTGCTGTGTCCCCAATGGCTAGAAGAACACATAGTAGATGTTCAGTGAATATTTGTTGCATCAACTTATGAACCAACAAATGTTGACATTAAAAGCTGTTTTTTTAGAGAATAATGTGAGGCTTGAATGAGATAACATTTATTATGACTTGCACATAACAGGTAAGCTTCCCTTCCCTTGCCCCCTACTAAATTTATCTCATGAATATTGTACAAGACACACTTAACTGGGAATTAGGATATGTGGATTCTTTCCCACTTACTGAGTAGCTGTGTGGTCTTGGGTCAACCACACTCCCTCTCTGAGACTCAGTTTTTAGAACCTTAAAAATGAGCAATATTCAAACACTTTTGTGTGGGAGGTAGGGAGAATGCAAGTCAAAGAAAACTCTTTTCCAAAATCTTAAGCAGCAACCCAACATATAAAACAAAAACCTAGGTGCTGAGGCAGCCCAGAAGCAACATGAGCAATGTAGAGAGTAAAGCCTGAAACTACTCATATACTGTCACCATGGAAATTCCACAAATTAGATAACAGAGTGGATTGGGTCTGCACTAGTTTAAGATACCACCTCAAAGGGAGGATCAAGTCCTTTTCCTCTTCTTTTGCCCTTCCTGCTGCCTAGAATGTGGATGTTAATAGATGTTCTGGAGTTTCAACACCTGTCTTGAACCATGAAGCAACCTCAAGAGTGAAATTCAAATGCTAGGGATGGTAAAGCAGAGAAGTCCCAAAAGACTTCCTGAAGCTGCCGTACCGTCCCAGGTATGCCTATCTCCTAAATTTTTATGTGAAAGAATAAAACCTGTGTGTTTCAAGCCAGTATAGATAGACTGTTAAACATATCAGTTGGCCATCCCATCTTGCCTATGCAGAGATTTCCACCAACTCAAATGTTGTGGCTTTTACAAAGGTCACATGAAATGTGGCATGGGATTTAGTCCAAGATTCCATATTCTTCTCCAAAGCCATGGCATACAAAGTGTGGGACACTAGGAGTGGACAACCCTTAGTGGAAGCAATGAAGGTGTGCACTACCTATAGAGAATTTTTTTAAAAGACTAAAAGTCAAAGTATTTTTTATCACCATGCACCAGCAATTTTAAACAATGTCTGTAATAAAATACTCCTCCCTGAAAAAATATTTTGTTGGTCAAAGTTCTAAACAATTGTCATTACTACTGAGTTTTAGTAATCTATATGAAGTTTCAAATTAGCACCTTTTATTACTTATCCTTTAATAATATTGTATTCTGCATGGAAGTTGAATTCAGAGAACTTTCACTTATACAGTTGCTCCCCTACACAATCACACACACACACACACACACACACACACACACACACACACACAGACTTTACATGTGTTCATTTCATTTCATTTTGTGAAGGTTTAGAATGATTCAAGGTAGGTTTGGTGCATTTCTTGTCTGCAATAGCTCTGGTACTATATATGTTCCAGCATTTTAATGGTAGGTTCACAGTAAACAATGATAGCACAGTGATTGTAAAGTCAAAGAAACAGAATGTAAGTTACTTCGAATCTCTCATTTATGTGACAAATTGGAGTTTTCATTTTTGCTTAAAATCAAAAACAGTGAAAACAATACAAACTGCAAGGTGTAGCATTTTTGTTCAGTAAGTGTACATTTTAGATCATATCATATTACTAAATTTAAATATTTTTTAAATTGAAGTTTAGTCTTCCTTTTTATTGTTAATTATTTGAAAATTAAAAAAAAACAAATCAAGAAAATAATTGTTAGTGTTATTATTACTGAAAATAATTTTGTCATATAGAAGAGAGAGTACTAAAAATGACCCATTCCAGATATCACAAATGTTAAGTGTACCATATCTAGTACTAATAATATACTTAATCTTCTCCAGAATCCCAGGAAGCAAAGAACTGATTCACTGGTAATCCACATAGAACCAACCCTCAACTAGCCCCACCAGAGGCCGGGAACTTAAAGCAAATACTTTGATCATTGACTTAGATACAAAATGCTCTTGCATGCATCCACCCACTCTGTTCATTCTAGCCCCACACTCAGCCATCTGCGAACCAGATGGATGGTCAGAAAGGAGAAAGACATAGACCATCTACAAATTATGCTACAAAGGAAAAGCCACAGTCTTTTTATACAGATTATCTTCACCTTGGCCCAAGCCACAATCATCTCTGACCTGGCCAGTTTAAGAGCCTCCTCACAGCTTTTTCCTTTGCACCACTACAATCTATTCTCCTGTTAAAATTTAAGTCAGATTATCTCCCTTATTTGATCAAAACCTTCCAAAAGCTACCCATCTCATTCAGATTAATTGTCCCAGGACACTGGCTTCCTTGCTGTTCCTTAAACAAACCGGTTATGCTTTCTCTCTCTCTCTCTCTCTCTCTCTCTCTCTCTCTCTCTCTCTCTCTCTCTCTCTCTCTCTCTCTCACTGTTTCTTATGCCAAGAACCCTCTTCTCCTGAACAGTTGCATAAGAGCTTGTTCCTTTATTTCCTTCACATCTCTGCTCAAATGTCCATTAATCAGAGAGGCCCCTGCTTATCTAATATATCATCCCACCCCCTATCTCTATTCTCTTACCAGGTTTTCTTTTTCTTCTTAGCACTTAGCACCTCCTGACAAATTGTTTAGTGAGCCCCCCCTACCCCCAGGATGTAAGATCTATGAGACTCTCCCCAGCTCCTAGATCGATGCCAACTCAGAGGACTCTATATTTTTGTTGAACAAATTAATGACCTCAATAGTGCCTATGAGATTAGGTACTTTATCCACATTTTATGGATGAGAATACTGAGGATGAAAGAGGTTTGACAACTGGCAAGTATTTCAGAGCTGAGAATCGTAAAAGCCAGGCCCTCAACCTCAGACTTGTGACTCTGAGACCAGCATTCTTTCCACCTTAGGCACACTACCTAATCCAGCACAAATTGACATTGCAGGCAGAAGCTATGAATAAATATACTGAAAAATTTACCATCAAAAGTGAACTGAGTTTTTAATACTATCTACTGAGACATATTTTTATTCTATAAAATCCTGATTAATGTTATGTTCAAGGACCTTCATTTGCATGTGATACTTAAAATCAGTTACAATAGTCCAATGTTCTGAAAAGAAATATCACTGTTATGAAAAGCTCAATCTGAATTTCAAACACTTTGCAAATGAAAGAACAAGGAGCAAAGACCCTTTGACTAATCATATTATAAAATGGTGGCTAAATATACACTCCCTATTTTTGTTCATAATGAGCTACTATCGTGTTTCCCCAAAAATAAGACTGGGTCTTATATTAAGGTTTGTTCCAAAAGACACATTAGGGCTTATGTTCAGGGGATGTCATCCTGAAAAATCATGCTAGGGCTTATTTTCCGGTTAGGTCTTATTTTCGAGGAAACATGGTAGTTAAATTTTATCGGACATTTACTTCTAGGAACCTAAGAATCTCAGATCTGGAAGGAATTTTGGTGATCATTAATAGCCTTATTTAAGGCTTATTTAATAGCCTTATTTAAGTGAGAAAACTGAGGTCCAATGTATTCTTATCAAACAGTAGCAGGGTTAAGACTAGAGGCTTCCTGCCTCCCAGGCTAAAAGAGTTTACTACTCCTATCACTTGAATTATGACAAACAGCTAAAGAAAGGTTTTCATTGTAGAATATTTGCCACTCCAGTACCATAAAAATATTATAAGATTTCCCCATCAGTCAATCTTTAATTATATAGTCTCCACAAGGTGCCTGTTATTTTCTGTTCTCTCTCACAATGGTAAAACTTCAAATTTTTCCATTAATGTACTCTGTTGTCAATGTTGGCTCTGTACCCCTATATTACAATATATTTAGAAGAGGGGGGAAGTCTCACTCATCCCCAGCTGACAGAAATACCAGGACTGGCATGATTTTTTTTTCAAGCAAATTTCATGGCATTAGTTCATCCTAAAGGAAGTCCTTTCCCAAGATCATGACTCTTTGTTCCTTTCTGCCTCTCTCAGCACCATTTGAACTGATGATTCTGTGGAGCAGTGGGAAAGGACAGTGACAGAAAGTCAGGAGACTCCTGTGCTAGACTCAGCTTTGCCTTCATGGAGCTGTGTGACCCTGGGTGAGTCTCTCCCACTCTCTGGGTCTCGGCTTTCCTGTACGGATGACAAGGAATTGAAGGACTTTTCCTCCTCTGACCTTTTATGGTTCTACAAACATTTGGAATAGTCTTGATGGGACCCTGGGGAAAGAGGGATGTCTGGGAACAAGAGTCTCTTGAAGCCTTGGAATATAGGAATATAAATTGGATGCCTTCAAGAACCACTGAAACAGAGGTATAAGGGAAACCCTGAGGAAAGGAAGGGCATGGCTCCTCTGAATACAGTCCTAGCCCAGGCCAGATTCCCTCCTCCCTTCCAGAATGGGAGCAAAAAAGGAGTTAAACATCCATTTTTGCCCAACTGCTTTAGGCTACTTTCCTTCAGCTGCAGGCTGTGGGTGGCAGTGCAGAAGTGTGGGCTGGCATGGCCATCAGTGCCTGCTGACCCAACCCAACTGCCCTCCAAGACCCTCTTGCAATGCTTCCCAGTTGAGGACAAAGGCATAGGGGCCTCCCACTCCCCAGAGTCCCTGACCAGACTTGAGCTACACCTGGCTGAGTCAGAGAGGCATCAAGATGCGGTCACCATTTCATCTCTGCAAGGGAAGTCATTCCAAGGTCTCCAGGTGGAGAAGGTAGCAACATGGCATAAAACGAACTGTTGGAAGATGGTACTAAACACACACAGGCACACTCCTTGGGGGGAGGGAGAGCTCTCTTAAATGAATGGGGTCCAGACCCATTCCCAGGATAAGGATTTCTGCAGCTGTCTTCCCTTGACAAAGCCCCAACTATGGACAGAGTGACCCTTACCTAGGCAAAGAAGGGCTCCAGGGCTCCGAGAGGCAGCTTCCCTGAGAGTGGCTCTCTGGCCCTCATGCCCTGGGACTGACCAAAGCAAGGGGGTACATGCAATCTATGCAGCTCTCCCATACTGCTTTATCCACAATCCCAGGCTTTGTGACTGCCCCCTCCCTCCCAACCCCATTCCAGCTGGCCTGCAGCCTTTGAGCCTCACTGCTCCCAGAGCCCCGCTGCCAGCCCCCTTGCCTTTCTGGTATTCCGGGTGACCCCCACTACAATCCCACCCCAATCTCTGGGGTGGGGGAAGAGGCAGTAGGATTGCGGAGGAGGATGGGAGGGGGGCTTTCTTCAGCAGGCAGGCAAGCAAGAGCTCTTAAAATGGCCACAGCAAGCTCTGGTGTCTCAAGGACAGCAGGGAGGGCGGTGGGCAGAGGCTAGGGGTCTCACTGCATGGCGGCTGGTGAAGAAGCTGGGGGTGGGGCTAGGGGACTGAGGCTCAAGCAGGGGAAGCCAGCGTTATGTGCACTCACCATTCCTGTTCCGCCCCTTATCCACTGCATGGTGCCCGTGAAGTCCGGCTTCTCGGAGGCCCCAGTGGCTGGCGCGGGTTGTCTTGAGCTGGCTGGACTGGCAGGGCTGGAGCTCGCGAAAACCCCAGCGCCCCCTCTGCCTCCCCTCCTCCACAGCCCTACAGCCCAATCCCCTCCACCCTGGACCTCGCCTTCAGTCAGGTTGTTCCATCCCAGCCGGCAGGCTCTGCTTCTCTGTCCCGCAGCTCTGGGAGTGCTTGGTCGCCGTGGAAGTGGAGGGGGGTCCCAACCGACTGCCTTTGTCCCCTGCCAAGGCTTGAAAACTGGGAAGTGGGGTGCAGGGAGAAGATGGGGGTGAATAACCTCAGTCTGGAGAGGAGAGCTGCCACGTCTGCCTGCCTCCCACCGTACCGGAGTTAGACGCTGTTTATTGTGGGGCTCCCTAATTGTGTCGAATCAGCGAAAAGTCCTCTCCAAAGTTGCCAGAGATGTTGGGCCAACCTCCGGAATAATAAGATCCTGCCCCAGTGGAGCCATGCCAGCACTCTCCTGCCACCCTTCCCCCAGCCCTCCCTCTGCATACTCCCCTGGGGCCTTCTCTCCTAGTGGGTACTTTCTTGGGGCTTTCATCATCATGATCACTTTCACTTCTCAGAACAACCCTATGGAGGCAGGAATTAATATCTCAATTTTATAGATCAGTAAATAGAGGAGTATAAGTCGGAAGGGATCTGTCTAAGGTCATAAAAAAAGATGAAATATCCACTTTACCCTCTGAAGCTTTCCACGCTTATTTGTATCACTTACACACGCACACACACACACCCAGTTCCAAGATTCTCCCTCACACCTTCAGGAATATGAAAGGTAGCTTGTTGGTGGATGAAATTTCCATTTGCTTATTTTGCTGAGAATGAGTCAAATGAACATCAGCAAAACAGGCAAACGGAGAAACCGCCCACCTCTTCATGATGCCCCTAACTCTGGGCAATGCAACCCAGGCTGGCACCTTTGCATCTCTTTAGAGTTGACATTGTTGGTCACATTCACACCTATTATTATTCCACATAATCCTTGCAATAACCCTGTAAGGTAGCCATGACAGGGAATGTTAATTAGCCTCCTGTTACAAACGTGAACACTGAAGCCCAGAGACTGAAAGACATTTGCTCAAGGTAGCACAGCCAAACAAGAATCCAAGGCTCCTAACCCCCAGGGAAGGTCAAGCAAGAATAAGATTACAAAAACAGATTATAGTTTCAGCAAGAGGGAATTAAAATATGACATCAGAAAGAAGAACCTGAAGGTGACTTGTATGAAGACATCACTGGCATGCTACACACACAACCTTATGGTCCTCTACTTCCTAGTCCCCACTTCATCTAAGCCATTGTTTTGGTCCCTACCTGCTGTGGCTGTGGCTTTATGCAGAACTGAGTAAAGAACTGAATTCACTACTGGTGGATAACCTGGGGTAAGTACCCAGCTTCTCTGAGTCTCATGTTGTGAATTACACAATGAACACACTAATTGTTGTATACCTAATAGTATTAAGCAATCACTTATCCATAGATATCAGAGTTGTCAAAGATCTTAAAGATTATCTCCTCCAACCTTCTCATTTTACAGATGAGAAAATGTAGTCCCCAAGAGCGAAGAGGATGCCCAAAGTCACAAAGTAAGTAAGTTAGTGGCTGAGTTGGAATGAGAACTCAGACCCTTGATTCCTGACAGTAAGTAGAATGCAGTAGTGAAAAGGGGCAAATATTAAAAGTACACAAACAACTACTATAATGCTATAATATTTACATTATAACCTGTGTTGTCTTCACAAAATGATGTTCGGTACATATATCACTAGCTATTTTTATTCATTTATAAACTCAATAAACATGTGTGCCTACTATGTGCAAGACACAGTGTGTTAGGCACTGATTATATAGCCAGGAACAAAACAGACACCATTCATTTTCTGATTTATATTTCATAAAAGTAAATGAGGTAAATAATTACATTAATGCAGATGGTGATGAGTACTATGAAAGAAAGTGAAAGGACAGAGAGTAACTATGGGGGAGGAAAGAGAGAATTTAGATAAAGGAGGCTTCTCCAAGGACATGACATTTAGTAAGTTGAGGCCTACAGGCTTAAAGTGAGCCAGCCACGTAAAGAGGTAGGGAGAAAGTATTCCAGGCACAGAAAACAGATTGTCCAAAAGTCAAAAGGATTGAACAGGTTTAGAGTGCCCTAGGAATTGGAAACACAACGAGGGTGAAATCTAGAGAGAAAGAAGAGTTGTAGGAGACAAATTTTGCAGAAATCATAGTAAAGAATTTGTATTTTATTTTGAGAACAATAAGGAGACAGGGAAATGAGGGGTTTTAAGCAGCAGAATGAGTTAATCTGATTTATATTTGTAAAAGACCACTCAGGTTGCTTTGTGGTAAACAGATTGAAAGAGGGATAAGAGGTTGAAGATGTTAAAATCATCCAGGAGAGAGACAATGTAAGTTGAACAGAAAGGACATTGAAGATGATAGAGGTAAAAATACAATCATGCACCACTTAACGATGGGGATACTTTTCTGAGAAATATGTTGTTAGGTAATTTCCTCATTGTGCGAACATCATAGCATGCACTCACACATACCTAGATGGTATAACCTACTACACACCTAAGCAACATGTTATAGTTTAATGCTCCTAGGCTACAATCTGAACAGCATGTTACCATACAAAACAACACGAGATTAAGTCAAGCATAAGAAAATGATGCAATCAAGAGATGCAGTAAACATGAGATGCATGAGGCTTCTGCCAGCATAACATGGCATACTGTTTCACAGCAAATGTTTTTTTTCATAAGTAGAAAGAGTACACTCTAAAATAGCGATAAAAAATATAGCACAGTAAACACATAAACCACTAACATAGTCGTTTATTATCATTATCAAGTATGATATACTATACATAATTTATGTGCTATACTCTTATATGAATGGCAGCACAATATATTTGTTTACACCAGCATCACCACAAACATGTAAGGTGCTGTGCTATGATGTCAGGATGGCTAACATCACCAGGCAATAGGAATTGTTCAGCTCCATTATAATCTTATGGCACTACTGAGACAGGATAGTTAGTATGTTGCTAGGTAGACAGGGGGTCCCTGGTGGAATAAACAAAAAAGCAGCCATATCCTGAAACTCCAGGTCCTGGAATGTCTCCTTCACTCCAGGACAGAGACATGAGAATTACCCTAGAGGTTAATAGATAACCTCAAATCCTTTCTGGCCGAACAAAGGAGCAGATCTGCTAGATAGGAATGGGTTATTTCATTAATCCCTTCAGGATGAGCAAACAGAACAAATCTAATAGATGAATTCTATTAGAAGGCTCCAGCCTCCTTCCCCAAGCAGGCAAGGGAAGGTATAAACATAAGAGCTTTTGCCTCAGTCACTAGGCACCCCCATTTGGGACCCCCTCCCACTCAGGAGCTGCAACCTCTTCTCCTGTCTCTAATAAACTATCCCCTTTTTAAAACTCTTCGCCTCTCCTGGGTCCATGTTTCCATTCTTTGGTCTCACAAGACATGATCCCAGCACTCACTCACTCAAAAGTTCCCTACATCATTTGGGGAATCACAGAAAAATATTCCCACTTCACTACTCATATATATGGGTGTGTCCTTGACCAAAACATCATTATGACAGTGTTTGAGATATATTTTATTTAGAGGTAGAAACAAAAAAACTTGGTGATGAGTTGGATGTGGAGTGTGATGGAAAATAAGAAATAATTATGGATGACTAGGATTTTGGCTTGAACAACTGGGTAAATGGTGGCACCATTTGCTGATGCAGGAAGACTAGAATAAGCACTAGACTAGATGTGGGTTTGAGGAGGGGAGGAAATCAAGGCTTCACTTTTGGATGCTTAAGTGTGAGCTGTCCATTAGTCATATTGTTAGAGGAGGTATCACAAAGACAATTGGATACACAAGCCTGGAGGTCAGGAGAGAAGATTTGCCTAGAGATATAAATTTTGCAGCCATCCTCATATAGATGATATTTAAAGACACAAGATGGGATGAGATCATCTTGGAAGAGAGTGTACACAGAAAAGGAACATGGGCTGAGCCTTGAGGCTCTCCAACAATTAGACTAAAGTTGAGTAGAGAAGGAGGGGTAAAAAATGAACACTGAAAAATAGTGATCAGTAAGGTAGAAAGAAAACCAGGAGAAGTCACATTCAGGTGAAAAAAGTTTTAAGGAACGATACTGAGGAGCAGAATGGATGATGAGAGATATGTCCACTGTATTGGCAACATGGTCATCCTAATTGGCTTTGACAAGAGTAGCTTCATTTGCATAAGGGTAATAGAAGTCATATTGGGGTGAGTTGGGGAATCAATGAGGGGAAAAAAGAATAAATGAAGGTAAAGAAGTGGAGACAAGTAGATGACTCTTTGAGAAGTTTTGCTCTGAAGTGAATAAGAGAAATAGGGTAATATTTGAATGGGTATTTGAAGTTAAGTGTTTTTTTTTATTTTAATATGAGGTTAGGAGCATGCTTATATGATTATGGGAATGAGAAGGAGAGGGTGATGGTATAGGACCTTGCTACTTGAAGCATGGTCCACAGACCAACAGCATCATCAACACCTGGGTGCTTGTTATAAATCCAGAACCTCAGGCCCCATGTCAAACCTACTGAATCATAATCTGCATTTTGACTAAACCCCAGGAGACTTGTATGTACATTAAAGTCTGAGAAGCACTGGTATATCAGAGGGGTAACCTGCAGGAGCAAAGTCCTTGAGAAGGTGAGAAGGGATGGAGCCCAGAGCATAAGAGGAGATATTTGCCAATGAGAATAACAGGGCCACTTCCTGCACTCTAGCAAGAAGACAGAGAAAATGGGTGAAAGTGCAGGTGCTGGTGGGCTTGTAGATTTGGTAAATGAAACAGAAGGGAATGCCCCTAAAATGGATTATATTTTCTAAATAAAGAGATGAAGCTGAGAGAGGCATGTGGAAGGAGGAGTCACTGGAAGTTATATGAGGGAGGAGCAAGGATGAAGTAGTCTTCTCAGAGCAGTGGTACTCAACCTTGGCTACACAGGAATCACCAGGAGAACTTCAAGAAACACTGATATCTAAATCCCACCTTCAGGGATTATGATTTAATTAGAATGAGATATAGCCTGGGCATCACGATTTTATAAGACCCATTTTTATAAGATGATTCTAATGTGCAACTGAGGTTCACAGCCACTGTCTTAGAGAGTTTAAAAAAGCAAACACATTAGGGACACATAGTAGGGTTTACTGGAAGTGTTGAGTCCCCGACTGAGGCTTGTGGTAAAGCAAACTCAATCAGTCCAGCTGTAGGACTTTCCTCCAGTCCATTTTAGTGCTCAAGGATAGGTCTGGAGAAGATAGGTGGTTGGGTTGAGTCTGGGAATGGGGGCAGGCAGGGTGATGTCAGGAAAATACTGTGGGAAAAGAAATGGGCAATAGAGTTGTTGGGCTAGAAGTACCAGAGTAAGTGAGCTGGAAGAACATGACAGTGATCAGAGAGATACTTGAAATTGAGATTCTAGAGGCAATTCAGTTAGTTGCTCACTATGACATGATCCAGTGTGTTACCACAAGTTTTCTAGATGAGGTGGGGTGAAGAAATAGGTTGTTGGAAATGAGGCCAGGGTTGAATAGGCAGGCCATTTATAGGAATATTGAGATTAGACAGGAGAAAAATGAAGACAAGTGATGATCCAGGAGCTCAAGTCTTCAATGAGTGGGAAAGAATGTCCAGAAAGACAATGTTGCCAAGAATTATGTATAAAGCACCTACTATGTGCCAAATTCTATTCTAGGTACTAGGGATACAGTCGTGAACAAGACAGACCAGGTCTCTATCCTCAAGGAGCTTATATTCTAATGGAGAGATTTAGACATTGAACCCCAACCCAATAAATGAAGTAATCTTAGGTACTGAACAGTTATTATGAAAATAACAAATAGGGTGATATAATAGAAGGTAGCCAAGAAAGGAGGACAATGTTTTACCTAGGTGGCCAAGGGATGGCTCTCTGGGGAGGTGACATCTGTGTTGACATCAGAATGATAAGAAACAAGCCATGCAATGATCTGGAGGAAGACCATTCCAAATAGGAAGGAACAACAGAAGCAAAGGCCCAGAGACAGAAATGAGACTCATATGTGCAAGGAGCAGAAGAAGGCCAAGATGGCATAAGGTAGTGAAGTTTAAGACAGTGGTGGGAGGTCATATCAGAGAAGCAGGCAGGGTCATAATGTCAGGAGATGAAAGAAAAAAAAAGGGGGGGATAGTGGGTGGCAGAGGCAGATGGCATGTACTTCCAAGAAGCCAAATGTTGAGAAGGTAGGAGAGGAAGAATTGAGAACCATGATAGATGTCATCCCAAATAAGCTAACACAGGACATAATTGAAAGCAAGACGTTACTGTAATAGGAAAAGGATGTATAGGTATACAGTATATCCAAATATAATCTAGTTTAGATTTTGAGAAGAAAAATCTAGCTAGGTGAATACTCAGGGACACCTAGCCCCTTGCTATTATTCAGTGTGGGTCTCAGACCAGCAGCATCAGCATCACCTGGGATCTTATTAGACTTGATGAATACCAGGTCCACTCCAGACCTATTGACTCAGCATCAGCATTTTCACAAAACTCCCCAGTGATTCACATACACATTAAAGTGTGAGGCGCCCAGGTCTAGAGCAAACTCCTGCCACTATGTTGGAGTGTGGGGACAGAACCCAAAAAAACAGTTCCAGGCTCTCGGCCTCACATAGAAAGGAGTTGGCTCAGGTAGTAAACAGCCATCAACTCTGACTGGATGGCCATCAGCTGTGGCTAGTTGGCCGTCAGCTGTAACCAGTGAGCCATTGGCCACTAATATAACTGCTGTGGCTAGGCTAGCAGAAAGATGGGAGCTAGCAAGAAGATGGTGGCTGAGCTAACAAGAGCGGATTGCAGAGAGGCAGATGCCGCCAGAGAGAATATAATGATATGACTCCCCTACTTATGGCTCCATGGGTGTTCTTTTTTGGCCTCACCATATCCTGCGTTCTCTTGTGGGGAGCGGGAGCAGAGACCCCGCAGGCCGCCCCGCACTACACATGGCGGAGTCGGCAGGATCCCCTGCACGACATGGTGTGGGGACAGAGCCCCAGAAAGTAGTTTACAGGCTCTCGGCCTCACGTGGAAAGGTGCTGGCTCGGGTGGTGGATGGCTGTCGGCTGTGGCCAGTTAGCCGATTGGCCGCTAGTATAACTGCTGCGGCTACGGAGGAGAGCTGAGGATTGCCGAGGAGCCGAGGAGAGCCGAGGAGAGCGGAAGAGAGTAGAGGAACAGAGTTGAGGAGACTGGAGGACAGTCGTCGGTCGGTCAGTTGGCGGAAAGGCAGACGGCAGGTCACGCGTCCGGTGGGCCCAGCCTCCAGTGAGACCATAGTGGTATGACTCCCCTACCTATGGCTCCGTGGATGTTCCTTTTTGGCCTCACCATATCCTGCGTTCTTGTGTGGGGAGCGGGAGCAGAGACCCCGCAGGCCGCCCCGCCTGAAAAATGGCGCAGCGAGCAGGGTCTCCCGCACGACAAATGGCACAGCGAGCAGGGTCTCCCGCACGACACATGGAGTCATTGAGATAATAATCTTTTGCCCAAAAAAGAACAGAAAACATGTTCATATATATTTGGAAACATTATAGTTAAAGATGTTGAGGGCAGCCAGGGTTTGGAATTTGGGAAAGAAGGTTTGCTGACATGTGGGCTTCCATTTCTCTGTGGAAACACCAGCTAGGACAATCATTCACCTAGGAATGCAATTCCTCATCCTGAAATTTCCCAAGCAGCTCCCTGACCTTGCAGACCAGGGCCAGAGAAGAAACCCATGGACTCCAAAAGCACCTGAAGGAAGCTGTTGAATTAGCTTCAAGCAGCTCAGGGAAGAGCAGGGAGGAAGTGACCACACTTGTCTTTCTTTAAGCCTCAGCAGGCAGAGCCGGGAGACAAAGTAAGATGCTGCTCAATGGGCTGCTACAGAAAGCACCACACTGGGGTCCTTGGACAAACAGCCTCCCCCCAAGGACACTTTAGCTTGATCATAGAGACCAACCAAATGAAAAGCCTGCTCCTTCCTCTCTGGTAGGGACCCACTAGTTACTCTCCTCCTCTAAGCTCTCTATGGGCTCTTGACTACTCTCAAGTTTATATAAGTGAAATGACTTCAAGTTCTTCTCATCCACCCCCTTTTCCTAGCACTCACCTATTTCCTCTTTACCTCCTTCTTCTTTCTCCCATGCCACGCTTTTAGCCTCAAACAAACTTCCTGTCTATCTAAGGAATTTTCAGTCCACTTCTCATTTTCAGTACGAAGGCAGCAGCTGAAATAACTGCATGAGGAGTTTCAATTAGTTGATCAGATTTAATCCCTATTTGAGCAGAAGTGTTACTTAAACCACTTGGGTGGATTCAGGACCTGCAAAGCTCATGAACAATATGTATCTGCTCAAAGATTCTCTGGCAAGCCAAACACACATGTTAATGTCCAAACTTATGAAGCGATGAGCTTCCCATCATTCAAGGCATCCAAGCAGAGTCTGGAAGAGCACCTGCCAGTGATATTGTAGAATAAATCCTCCATCAATAAAAGGCTTCACTAGAGAACCATGCAAAAAAGTCAGCGAGCAGAGATGAGAAGAGCGCTGGACTGGGAGTCCGGTGACTGCTAAATTGCTGTGTGGTCGTGGACAAGCCACTCAGTCGCTTCATCTGTCAAATGGTGTCAGAATCTCTCAGTGCTTTCTGACCTGTACTTTTATAGAGTGTAGGGAGGATCCTTCAGAGGCCATTTCTTGTCCTAGAGGACATGGGGAGGGTGAGTGGGAGGAGCTCTGGGCCCTACTTCAACCAGAGTGGTTCTCCTTTCATCTGCTTAATACGTAAAGCTTCCAGGTAAGATTCTCATTGATCAAAGAGTTCCTGCTGCTAAAAACAAATAAACAAACCTAGACTACATCAGAGGCTGTAAACTGCAAGTCTTGACAGTAGTCCACAGAAGTGTTTTAAGTTTGTTGGATGTTAAACAATATATATATATATATATATATATATATATATATATATATATATATGTATATGTATATATATATATGATTTTTTATTAAAGTATAGTTGGCATACATATTATATTAGTTTCAAATGTTATATTCAACATTTATATACCTTACGATGTCATCACCATACTAAGTCTAGTAACCATCAATCACTGTGCAGTTATTACCATATTATTCACTATATTCCCTGTGCTGTACACTCCATCTCCATGACTTATTTATTTTATAACTGGAAGTTTGTATCTCTTATATTCCTTCACTTTTTTCACCCATCCCCCCCACCCCACCCTCTCTGGCAACCATCAGTTTGTTCTGTTTCTGAGAGTCTGTTTTTGTTTTCTTTGTTCACCGTTTTAGTTATTTTTTTTTTTTTTAGATTCCACATATAAGGGAAATCATATGGTATTTGTCTTTCTCTGTCTGACGTATTTCACTTAGCATAATACCCTCTAGGTCCACCCATGTTGTTGCAATACAACCCAACAATTACACTTCTGGTTATTTGTCCTAAGAAAATGAAAATACTAATTTGAAAGACATATGTACCTGTTTGTTCATATGTTTATTGCAGCATTATTTACAGTAGCAAAGATACTGAAGCAACATAGGTGCCCACCAATAGATAGATGAATGGATAAAGATGATGTGATATATATTACATATACATAGGGTGCCAAAAAATGTATACACATTTTAACAAAGGAAAACTGTATTAAAATTGCAATATTGTAATATTGTAATACTCAATATACGCTAATAACAAAAAATGAATACAAGTCACGTTTGACTTCTGCAATTACAAGAGGTACTCAAAGTGGTTACCATCAGCATCCAGACACTTGTGATTACGGCAAACTACTGTTTCAGTAATATATATATATATATATGTATGTATATATATACATACATATATATGTGTGTGTGTGTGTGTGTGTATATATATATATATATATATATATATATATATATATATATATGTATATAATGGACTATTACTCAGCAATAAAAAGGAATGTAATCTTGTCATTTGCACCTATGTATTTTTTTTTTTTTTTGAAATCAGGATTTTCATATATAAATCTGGAATTCCACCTTCTCTCAAACATGGGACGGTCTGGCAGTCCAGGGCTCATATTCCCACCTTGCAACAATCAGCTGGAGCTGGGAGGCAGCTGCCTCTTTTAGAGCCAGACCCCCTGCCTAGGCTTTGCAGACATCTGAGGAGTGGTAACCCCTGCCCTCCAGGGCTTCTTTACCCTTCCACAGTTTCCGGCAAACACAGAATGGGTTGCTCTAGGAATGACTGTGTCTATAGAGGGATGTAGTCTATGCAGAGCAGTGGTTTTCAAATCAATCTTTAATGTTCACGGATGTTTTTGTTAAAGTGAATATTCTGTAGGTCTGGGGTGGGACCTGATGCTCTTCATTTCTAACAGACGCCAAGGTGATATGGATACTAGTGGTCCATGAACCACACTGATAGAAATGAGAGGCCAACAGAGCAAAGAAGTGAAGAAGGAAGAGCTGTGGCCTTCAGCCCCAGCTCACACAGACCTTCACTGCACTGGGGGAAACTGCTAAACCTTCTGTTCAGTCATTCTCCAGAGAGGTGGTGAAAAAACATGAAGGGACTTCTCCAGCCAAAGGAGTGATTGACCAGGAAAAACATTACAAAGAAAAGCTGGCAAAGAATCTATTTAAAGGAAGGTGAGGCTCCTCCTAGGGGCCTTGCCCCGTCCCGTAACCCCTAAGTTGGGATGGCTTGAGTCACCTCTTAGGTTTCAAGTACTGTTTCCTGAACTTCAAGGAAAACTTTTCTTTTTGTGAAGGTGCTGAGGAAGGTCAGGGAGAGAAGGGAGAAGTGAAGGAGGGAAAGTAAGGGTAAAAAAGAGGAGGAGGAAAATGAAGAGAAGGATAAGTAGGAAAGGTAGAGAAGGGAGATGAGAGGAAAGAGGAGGAAGAGACAAAGGGAGAAAAAAAGGAGTGGAAAGAAGGAGGAGAAAGAAGCAATGGTGGATGAAGAGAAAGGAGAAAAGGGAGAGCAAGTGGATGGGGAAAA
The DNA here is from genome assembly GCF_057876585.1 of Rhinolophus sinicus. Lineage (NCBI taxonomy): Eukaryota > Metazoa > Chordata > Mammalia > Chiroptera > Rhinolophidae > Rhinolophus > Rhinolophus sinicus. The sequence continues at coordinate 44,246,924 of NC_142518.1, read as the reverse complement.
GTGGAGGAGGAAGGGGGAAGAGTTAAGCTTAAGAGATCAAGGCTGAGGCCTTTCCTAAAGGCTCCTTCCTTGCTAGACTCCTCCATACTTATCCGGCCCCTCCTCACAGTAGGACATCCTCACAGCAGGATCCTAAGGTCCCTTTCTGGCTCTAAAATTCTATAATCTTCTGAAATTCTGTGGCAACAGGACGAGCTGGCTCCATCCAGCCTGGACTCCTGGCTTGCCTATGATGAACAGTCTCCTCTTCTGCACCCGTTGCACAGCAGGAGACACCCACCCACACCCATGCTTCCTCTAACTGGTATGGCTGGATTCCTGGAGTTCATCAGACTGAGGTGAGGAGCAAAGCAGGAAGGAGAGAAGGCTTCGCCTGTACACACATACATACTACTATTGTCAAGTCCTGTTGCCCCTACCCTTATCGTATTTCTTCTGTGTGTCCCCTCCTTCCCATACCCATGACCACTCCTCCAGGTCAGGCCCTCATTTATGTCTGTCCTGGACTATCCTGTCAGCCTCCTAAGTGTCCCCCTACCTCCATTTTTGCTGCCCTCCAATCCATTCTCACACTGCTGCCAGAGTTAGAACCCTAAAGCATTGCTCGATCCTCTGATGAAACATTTTTAATGACTCCCTATTGCCCACAAAATAAAAGTTCAAACTCTTTAGCAAGATGCTAATAATTCTCCACAACCTGGCCCTAAATCTTCTTCAGTCTTTCTACATATCCATATTTTCCAGATCACATTTTTTTGTTTTGTTTTGTTTTAATATCCTCTGAGAATTTCCCCCCTACTTCCTTTTGTCTAAGTCCTAGCCATCCTTCCAGGTCAGGCTCAAAAGCCACCTCTTTTATGAAGCTTCATCCCAAGTTGAAAACCATCTCCCTTTCTACACATGCTTATGACATTTTTCTGGTACCTTTCTATACCACTTGCTAATAGTAAAGGTATTATTTCATGAAAAGTTCATTTCAGTTTTGTATATTAGTACATATGTACTATATAGCCAAAAAAGTATACACATTTTATTAATAAGAAAGGAAAAAACTGTATTAAAATTATAATACTCAGTATATACCAATAACAAAAGATGAATACAAGTCACATGTGTACATTTTTTTGGCATCCCCATATATACTGGGGTTGCCAAAAAAAATGTATACAAGTGGACACTCTGGTCAACATTGCTCACGCAGTAGTTCACCATAATCTGAAGTGTCTGGACAGTGATGGTAACCACTTTGAGCACCTCTTATAATTGCAGAAGTCAAACGTGACTTTTATTCATCTTTTGTTATTGGTATATATTGAGTATTACAATTTTAATACAGTTTTTTCCTTTCTTAAAATGTGTATACATTTCTCTGTGTGTGTGTGTGTGTGGGTGTGTGTGTGTTGGGTCCGAGTCAGAAGAGTTTGGAATATGCTATCCTAAATCCTAAACCAACATCAGCTGGCAGCAAAATAGGTACTTGAACTAATTAATTTACCCTCTGGATCTCAGTTTCCTCATCTGGAAAACAGGAATGATAATAGTACCTATATCAAAAAGTTGCTGTGAGGAATAAACAAGTAAATACACAAAAGGCCTTTAGCACAGTGCCTGGCACATGTTAGTTCTGATGATGGTGATTAACTATGGGGTGGAGGTAGGGAAAAGATTGAAGTTACTGCAGAAAGGAGCTGTAAGGATGGTGAAAGACCTTGCCAGAACTGTTGCAGACCATTCAGACTGACACCTGATGAGGCAGAAAAGCGTTAATAAAAGTGAACCTGAAGGGGGACTGCCGAGGCCTGCATCCCCTCCCAAGGAACCGCCCAGGCTCATCCCCTAGAAATAAATCTAAAATGTCTAAACCCTCATAAAAAGAGGAGATAAGACGCAACTGGTATTAACTGGTTCTTCACACATGTGCAAACTGCCAAAACCTGTCCATTAGTTGAACTCTAGCTTAATTATAATGCAACTAGAATGGAATGAACATTAAGGCTTGCCCCCCGCCCCCGTGGGTTTTTTCTATATGCATTCTAGGTAAGAGCATGGAAAAAACTAGTTATATAACCAATATGTGTCAATCAAATGACCTCAGTCTATATGTCACAATTCCTGCTGTAAGAAAATTTACCTACGCTTTCTTATATAAGAAAAAGCTAACCTAAAGTTAGGGGCAGTTATCTGCCCTGGCAGCTTCTACTCCAGCATCTTTCTTCTTGAATAAACTTACTTCCTTGATCTCCTCATTTTAGGCTGAGTCTGTGAATTTTTTTCACCTTTTGCGAATGACCAGGGGTTAATTCCAATGACACAACAATACCCACACAGAATGGGTACAGATATGATGCAGAATATATAGACACACACACACACACACACACACACACACACACACACACACAGTGACAATCTTTAGTCTCTACCAGCAACCATGTACACCTGTTACTTTACTCCTGTGAGGAATCTGAGCCTCTCATAGAGCAAGATGTTTGAGGTCTGATATCCAGGAAGGTCAGGAGGAGAAGGGGGTCTAGGCTGGGGGGCCAGCTGTGTTAGGAGCACTAAAAATATCCCAGTCCCCAAAGCCCAGAACCTAGATCGAAAGAGCCTCAAGAAACTGGCAGCCAGAGAAATGAAATACAGGCAGGCGAAAGACCACTTGCTTATTTTCCATCACTCTTTCTCTTTTTGGGGAGTGTGATTCCTCTGTGAACATGCTTCTGGATCCTCTCAGCATGATTAGGCCTATTTTATACTCTTGGAGAGAGGGAAAGCAATATAAGGAGGTAATGGGGTAGAGGAGTTCTTTTCATTTGTTTAGTCCAAGAATATTTGTTGGATAGTTTCTATGTGCTAGGCACTTCATGTCCTGGAATTTGGGATATTTTGCTGAATCAACAGTAAAAATCCTTGCTTTCATGGAATTTATATTTTAGCAGGGAAAGACAGATTAGAAAGAAGGAAATAAATAAATTTATGATGTCAGATGGTTATAGTTATAACTGCTGTTGGGTAAAGCAGAGAGGAAGATGGAGGTAGCAAGTGTGTAATATTTTTTTTTTAATTAAATTTATTGGGGTGACAATTGTTAGTAAAATTACATAGATTTCAGGTGTACAATTCTGTATTACATCATCTATAAATCCCATTGTGTGTTCATCACCCAGAGTCAGTTCTCCTCCCATCACCATATATTCGATCCCCCTTACCCTCATCTCCCACCCCCACCCCCCACCCCCCTTACACTCTGGCAACCACTAAACTATTATCTGTGTCTATAAGTTTCTGTTTCTCATTTGTTTGTCTTGTTCTTTTGTTGTTTTTGGTTTATATACCACATATCAGTGAAATCACATGGTTCTCTGCTTTTTCTGTCTGACTTATTTCTCTCAGCATTTGTGACAACATGGATGGATCTTGAGAGAGTAATGCTGAGCGAAATAGCAATCATTTTAGTTGATGTCACCCTAGAACACAACACATTAAAAAATTTTAACTTCCACAGTACTTTCAGTGACCTTAAAAATTCTAAGTGAATTCGGAGATCAAAATGGAGGCGTGAGGTGAGCCTCTGTAAAGCTCCCCTGGAATTTACAACTAATTGAACAACAATAACTCCACAAAGGACTCCCTGCACAGCAGACAGGCAAGATGAAGACGCCCACTACTCCCTTCACTGAAAGGTGGGCGAATGACGCGAGCACGGGAGCAGAGAAGGGAGAAGGGTGGAGATGGAGCCGCAAGAGTGCAGAATGCAGAGGTAGCTCAGTGCTCCGAGCTCGCTGCATCCCGGAACTACTGCAGCTGTGGGAGAGGGAAGAACTCGGACTGCTAGGGCTCTGCTTATGGCTCACAGGGCTGAGGGGGCAGCATACAACACGGCTGAACCCAACGCTCACGGCAGAGACCTCGGAGAAAAGACTGAGGGAAGAAGGCTGAAAACGGTGGTTTAAGCCCTCACTGCCGAGCAGAGAACAGAAGACTGAGGCACTGAGACTAGCCACCCCTCACCCTACCCTCCCAGAGCTGGCCCCGCCCCCACCTGCCCGGTGCTAGAAGCAGAACAGTAGCAGGGTCAGATCAAAACAACAAAATATTTGCGGTTCTGAGAACTGTGGACAGCAGACACAGATTCGCAGCCCAACTAGTTCCAACAAAGGGGAGGGAGCTGTGGAAGCAGGACCGGCTATGGTGGACGCCGCCATTGCTCTGGGCCACCTCTCACAACTCACCCAGCCCCTGGCCCCACCTATCTGGGCAGATCCCTCCAGGAGTAAACAGAACTACTGAAACATACAGGCTCTGAATCTGGTGCAGGAAGAGCTGTAGAACTTCAAAAGCTCTCCACATACCCACTGGAACACCGCGCCCTGTGACCCAGGCGAACTATTAACAGTGGAGAAGCCCATCTCCCAGGGAATCGCCCCGTTGTGTGAGAAGCTGGAATAGTGCACAGAAAACATAGCACTACCATGTGAGAGAAAAAAATGGCTGCAGTCGGAGAGAAAATAAAACACTCTACCGACAAGTACTGGAAAACAAAAGAAAGACCTCTTCCTATCAACCTGTTGCAGAAGTCACTCCTGTAGATGTCTAGGAAGAGAAATAATAAATCAGTAATTGCCATGAACAACCAAGGCAACAAGACAGCTCAGAAAGAAAGTGAAAAGTCTCCAGAAAAGGAACTTAAAGATATGGAACTATGTGAATTAAACGACTGAGAATTCAAGGTTGCAGTTCTGAAAAAACTCAACGAAATGCAAGAAAACACAGAAAAGCAGTTTAATGAACTCAGAAACACAATCAAAGAACAATATGAGCATTTTACGAAAGAGATTGAAATTTTAAAAAAGAACCAAATAGAATTTCTGGAGGTTAAGAACTCAATAGAAGAAATTAAGAATGAAACAACCAGCTTAGGTACTAGAGTTGACCAGATGGAGGAAAGAATCAGTGACATCGAAGATAGAAACCTGGAAGTTACACAGATGGAAGAAGAAAGAGACTTGAGACTTAAAAGAAATGAAAGAACTCTACAAGAAGTTTCTGACTCCACCAGAAAGAGCAATATAAGAATAATGGGCATACCAGAAAGAGAAGAAAGAGAGAGGGGAACAGAGAATATATTCAAATAAATTGTTGATGAGAACTTCCCAAACTTGTGGACAGAACTGGATCCTCAAATCCAAGAAGCAAATAGAACACCTAATTACCTCAATCCCAACAGGCCTTCTCCAAGGCACATTGTATTGAAACTGTCTAAAATCAACGACAAAGAAAGAATCCTCAAGGCAGCCAGGGAAAAGAAGTCGGTAACTTACAACGGAAAGCCTATTAGATTATCATCAGATTTTTCAGCAGAAACTCTACAAGTCAGAAGGGAGTGGAACCAAATATTCAAACAATTGAAAGAGAGAAATTATGAGACAAGACTAAGATATCCAGCAAAGATATCGTTTAGATATAAAGGAGGAATAAAGACCTTTCCAGACACACAGAAGCTGAGGGAAATTTCTAACACACGACCTGCACTATGAGAAATACTAAAGGAGGCTATTCGACCACCATCAACAGGGACAATTTCTGGCAACCAAAACATAAAAAGGGGAGAGTAAAGGCCTGAACCGGACTATGGGAATGGAGACAGTAAGCATGCTGAAGAAAACGGAATACTCTAAATATCAAACTTTCTTTTACATAAACTTAAGGGTAACCACTCAAAAAAAACCCAGAACTGAAATATATACTGTAATAAAAGACGTAACAGAGGGAAACATCATAGAATACCACCACATAGAAATAATAGACAACAACAAAAAGGCAAAGAAACAATGGAGACACAGCCTTACCAGAAAACTAAAGATAGAATGACAGGATATCCTCACATATCAATAATCACCCTAAATGTAAATGGACTGAACTCACCAATAAAAAGGCACAGAGTAGCAGATTGGATCAAAAAAGTAAGCCCAACCATACGCTGTCTCCAAGAGACACATCTCAGCTACAAGGACAAGCATAGACTCAAAGTGAAAGGGTGGAGATTGACATTCTAAGAAAATGGTACCCAGAGAAAATCAGGTGTAGCCATAATGATATCAGATGAAACAGACTTCAGGGTGAAAAAGATAACAAGAGATAAAGATGGACACTTCATATTGGTGAAGGGGACTGTACAACAAGAAGACATAACAGTCATCAATATTTATGCCCCCAATCAGGGAGCACCGAAATATACCAAGCAACTACTAACAGAACTAAAAGGAGAAATTGACCAAAACACAATTATACTAGGGGACTTAAATACATCATTGACAGCTATGGATAGATCATCCAAACAGAAAATAAAGAAAGAAATAGCAGCCCTAAATGACACATTAGATGAAATGGACATAATTGACATTTATAAAGCACTTCAAACTAAAACATCAGACTGTACATTCTTTTCTAGTGTACACGGAACATTCTCAAGGATAGACCATATATTGGGACATAAAATCAGCCTCAGCAAATTTAAGAAGATTGAAATCATACAAAGCATATTCCATAATCACAAGGCTTTGAAATTGGATATCAACTGCAAAAAGAAAGCAGAAAAAAACACACATACATGGAGATTAAACAACATACTTTTAAAGAACGACTGGGTCAAAGAAGAAGTTAGAGAAGAAATAAAAATATACATAGAAACAAATGACAATGAAAATACATCCTACCAAAATTTTTGGGATGCAGCGAAAGCAGTTTGAAGAGGGAAATTTATCTCATTACAAGCCTATCTCAAGAAACAAGAAAACTCCCAAATAAATAGCCTCATGTTACACCTTAAAGAACTAGAAAAAGAAGAACAAGTGAAACCCAAGGTCAGCAGAAGAAAGGAAATAACAAAAATTAGAGCAGAACTAAATGAAATACAGAACAAAAAGACAATAGAAAAAATTAATGTGACAAAGAGCTGGTTCTTTGAAAAGATTAACAAAATTAACAAACCCTTGGCTAGACTAACTAAGAGAAAAAGAGAGAAGACCCTAATTAACAAAATCAGAATGAAAAAGGGGAAGTTATCACAGACAACACAGAAATACACAGGATCATCCAAGAATACTATGAAGGACTATATACCAGCAAATTCAAAAACCTAGAAAAAATGGACAAGTTCTTAGAAACATATAGCCTTCTAGGCTGAACCATGAAGAACTGGAAAATCTAAACAGACCGAACACCAGTAATGAAATTGAATCAGTCACTCAAAACTTTCCCAAAAGCAAAAGTCCGGGACCAGATGGCTTCACTAGTGAATTCTACCAAACCTTCAAAGAGGATCTAATACCAATCTTGATCAAACTCTTCCAAAAAATTGAAGAGACAGTACTCCCTAACTCATTCTATGAGGCCAACATTACCCTGATACCAAAACCTGGTAAGTACAGCACAAAAAAAGAAAACTACAGACCAATATCTCTGATGAATACTGATGCAAAAATCCTAAATAAAATTCCAGCAAATCAAATACAATAATGCATGAAAAAGATTATTCATCACGACCAAGTGGGGTTCATCCCCGGGGCACAAGGATGGTTCAACATCCACAAATCCATCAATGTGATACATCACATAAACAAAATAAAGGACAAAAATCGTATGATTATATCAATTGATGCAGAAAAACCATTTGACAAGATACAACATCCATTGATGATTAAAACACTTAATAAAATAGATATAGAAGGAAAATACCTTAACATAATAAAGGCCATATATAACAAGCCCTCTGCTAATCTCATAATTAATGGTGAAAAACTCAAGCCCTTTGCTCTACGTTCAGGAACACGACAGGGCTGTCCCCTATCAGCTCTGCTTTTCAACATAGTGTTGGAAGTCCTTGCCAGAGCAATCAGGCAAGAGAAAAAATAAAAGGCATCCAAATTGGGAATGAAGAAGTTAAATTATTATTCTTTGCAGATGACATGATGCTATATATAGGAAACCCTAAAGACTCCACCAAAAAGCTATTAGAAACAATCAACGAATACAATAAAGTTTCTGGTTACAAAATCAACGTACAAAATTTCATTGCTTTCCTATATACTAACAATGAAATCTCAGAAAAAGAAATACAAAAAACAATTCCTTTTGCAATTGCAGCAAAAAGAATATAACACCTAGGAATAAAGTTAACCAAGGATTTGAAGGACCTATATGCTGAAAACTATAAGACATTTTTGAAAGAAATTGAAGAAGACACCAAGAAATGGAAAGACATTCTGTGCTCATGTATTGGAAGAATCAACATAGTTAAAATGGCCATATTACCCAAAGCAATACACAGATTCAATGCAATCCCCATCAAAATCCCAATGGCATTTTTTAAAGAAATAGAACAAAAAATCTTCGTTTTGTTTGGAACCACAAACGACCCTGAATAGCCAAAGCAATCTTAAGAAAAAAGAACAATAATGGAGGTATCACACTTCCTGACTTTGGCTTGTACTACAGTGCTACAATAATCAAAACAGCCTGGTATTGGCAGAAAAACAGACACAGAGACCAATGGAATACAATTGAGAACCCAGAAATAAAACCACATAAATTTGGACAGATGATTTTTGACAAAGAAGCTAAAAACATACAATGGAGGAAAGACAGCGTCTTCAATAAATGGTGCTGGGAGACTTGGATAACCACGTGCAAAAGAATGAAACTAGACTGCTATGTGTCACCATGTATTAAAATTAATTCAAAATGGATCAAATACTTAAGCATAAGACCTAACACAATAAACTGCATAGAAGAAAACATAGGTACTAAACTTATGGACCTTGGGTTCAAAGAGCATTTTATGAATTTGACTCCAAAGGCAATGGAAGTAAAAGCTAAAATAAACGAATGGGACTGTATGAAACTTAAAGGCTTCTGCACAGCAAAAGAAACCATCGACAAAATAAAGAGGCCGCCAACTGAATGGGAGATTTTTGCAAACAGTGCCTCTGATAAAGGGCTAATATCCAGAATATACAAGGAACTCATGCAACTCAGCAACAAAACAACAAACAACCCAATTGAAAAATGAGCAGATGACCTGAAGAGACATTTCTCCAAAGAGGACATACAAATGGCAAATAGACATATGAAAAAATGCTCAACATCACTAATCATCAGAGATATGCAAATCAAAACCACAATGAGATATCACCTCACCCCAGTCAGAATGGCTATCTTCAGCAAGACAAATAGTAACAAGGGTTGGAGAGGCTGTGGAGAAAAAGGAACCCTCATACACTGTTGGTGGGAATGCAGACTGGTGCAGCCGTTATGGAAGGCAGTGTGGAGGTTCCTCATAAAATTACGAATAGAATTACCATATGACCCAGCAATCCCTCTCCTGCGTATCTACCCAAAAAATCTGAAAACATTTATCCATAAAGACACTTGTGCTCCAATGTTCATTGCAGCTTTGTTTATGGTGGCCAAGACATGGAAACAACCAAAACGTCCTTCGATAGATGAATGGATAAATAAGTTGTGGTATATATACACAATGGAATACTATTCGGCAGTAAGAAAAATTATATAGGAATATTTGTGACAACATGGATGGATCTTGAGAGTGTAATGCTGAGCGAAATAAGTCAGATAGAAAAAGCAGAGAACCATGTGATTTCACTGATTTGTGGTATATAAACCAAATACAACAAAAGAACAAGACAAACAAATGAGAAACAAAAACTCATAGACACAGACAATAGTTTAGTGGTTACCAGAGGGTAAGGGGGGTGGCGGGTAGGAGATGAGGGTAAGGGGGATCAAATATATGGTGATGGAAGGAGAACTGAATCTGGGTGGTGAACACAGAATGGGATTTATAGATGATGTAATACAGAATTGTACACCTGAAATCTATGTAATTTTCCTAACAATTGTCACCCCAATAAATTTAAAAAATAAATTTTAAAAAAGTACAAAATTTTACACCTGAAAACTATGTAATTTTACTAACAATTGTCACCCCAATAAATTTGAAATGAAATGAAAAATTAAAAAAATTCTAAGTGAGTTGATTGAAGTAAATAGGTTTTAAGGAAGTCTTGACAACAAATGGTAAATAAGTGACGAGATTTTTTTCACAGATGACAGTAATGCTGAGCAAAATAAGTCAAACAGAAAAAGCAGAGAACCATGTGATTTCACTGATATGTGGTATATAAACCAAAAGCAACAAAAGAACAAGACAAACAAATGAGAAACAGAAACTCATAGACACAGACAATGGTTTGGTGGTTGCCAGAGGGAAAGGGGGGTGGTGGGTGGGAGGTGGGAAATGAGGGTAAGGGGGATCGAATATATGGTGATGGAAGGAGAACTGACTCTGGGTGATGAACACACAATGGGATTTATAGATGATGTAATACAGAATTTTACACCTGAAATCTATGTAATTTTACTAACAATTGTCACCCCAATAAATTTAATTTTTAAAAAAAAAGAAAGAAAATCAATATATCACAGGTTATGTCTTTTAAGGAGTAAAATTTAAACTAAACATCTAAAACGTTTTAAAGATCGTAGTCTTTCATTTGGCTATTACCTATAAGGAAAATTATCAGAGACCATCAGAGTTCAAAGACTCCATAGAAATTCTCTAGTCAGATATCTTCAATTAAACATGGGAAATTTGAAGTCCAGATATAGAAAAATGCTTACACATGGTCATATAGCACATCTGTGACTAGAATCCTGTTCTGCAAATGCAGTGCTCTTTCCTTTACACCAATGGTTGAAAACTAGTGTCCTAGGACTGGATTTGATGTTTAATTTGTCCCTCAAATTTTTTTTTAAAGTTGATCCAGCATTTAAAAGGCAGAATATTACACAAGAAAATCTAGATTGCCAAATTCCATTGAACAAAATCAGATGATCTGGCATCATAGGTCTACTTTTCCAAATGACCAAAATCCAGTGGTGCTGAGTAGTGGCTGCCTCCTTTTGAAAAGGCATGAGCTCTCCAGTTTTCCATGCTCCCCACTATTCCCAAACACATTCAACCTGTAACATCTCTTATGTAACTTACCAACCAAAATAAGCATTAGTGGTTGTCTTCCCCACTCTAATTCTTGCTGCATTCTCCCAAACAAGGGACAGAAGCTTCCTTCTCAGGGTTCCCAGAAGGAACCCACTGAGGAAGTAGAGCCATAGACTATGGCAAGAGGCTTGTTTCTCACTCTTAATACTTGTAGAGAGACTACTAGTTGCATACCAAAAACCCAATTTTCCTTCTTCTTGAGTATGAATGTGCCTTAGCCTCCTTTGCTCATAAGAGTGGCAAATAAGAGGTCAGTGAAAGCTCTTAGGTGGAGCTTCCAGGAAAGCTCCTTAAAATGGTGATAGTCAGGTAGGTGTAATTTTTGCCCTTCCTGCTGTTTGTAATGTGGATGTGACAGCTGGAGTTCCAGTAGCCATCTTGTGACCTTGAGGATGAAAACCACATGCTAAGAATAATGGAGTCACCATACCAGCCCTGAACAATCTACCTCTTGATCTTTTCCACATGATAAAAAAAATAAATGTCTACCTTATTTAAGCCACTGTTATATCTTGTTTCTGTCACTAGCAGGCAAAGCTAATTCTTAACAGATAAAACAAGTATAAAAGTTCTTGGACTTGGGATGGTAAAAATAAATGGTGGGGGGAAGCATATAGGTAGGTGTAACCCTAATAACTGCCCTGTATTTGTAAAATACCTTAAAAATATATCTTTCTCTTGGTCCCTCTCCTGACCCCAGGCATTTTATTTCTTTTTAATCATACTTTTTACCTTTCTGCCTCTAATCAAGTGTACATACCTGGTCTCCTATAAATAAATGCCTACTTACTGGAATTAGTGTGATAGACATGTGAGCCTGTCACTGTGCTAGGCACTTGGTAAATACACTTGAATGAGATTCCATTCCAATCTGGTTGGGATATCTGCATCATACTTGGCTGGGTAAGAACATAAACTCTGGAGTTAAATTTCCTGGGCTTAAATTCTAACTCCACCACTTCTTAGCTGTGGGACCTTCAGCAACCTGCTTAACCTCTGCATGCTTCAGTCTCCTTGCCTATAAAATGGAAATAGTAATGCTCACAATTTCAGAAGGGTTATTATGAGGATTAAATGAGGTCAATGCATGTAAAGTACTTAGAATAGTGCCTGAGATGTGATGTGGTAAACAGAATAAAAGTTCCCCAGAGATGTCTACATTATAATCCTTGGAACCTGTGAATATGTTAGGTTACATAAAAATGGAAAAATTAAGGAAGCAGATGGAATTAAGGTTGATAATCAGTAATTTAAAAATAGGTAGATTATCCTGGATTATCTAGTGGACTCGATGTCATCATAAAGGTGCTTAAATGTGGAAGAGAGAGGCAGAAGAATTGGTGTCAGAGTGATGTGATGTGATGTAAGAAAGACTTGACCAGCCATTGCTGGCTTTGAAGATAGCTATGAGCTGAAAAATGCTGGCAGCTTCTGGAAGCTAGAAAAATCAGGAAACAGATTCTTCCTTAAAGCCTCCATAAAGGGATGCAGTCTTGCTGTCACCTTAATTTTAGCTAGTGAGACCCATTTTGGACTTTTGTTTTCCATAACTTTTAAGATAACGTTTGTTGTGTTAAACCATCAAGTTTGTGGTAATTTGTTCAGCAGCAATAGGAAACAAATACACATGGTAAGTGCTATATAAGCAATAAATACAAAACTAAATAACTTTTAAAAATAATTTTTAGTTTCCAATTACATTTGACATACAATATTATGTTAGTTTCAGGTGTAAAGTTAAATAACTCTTAATCCAAGGTTGTATTTGCCGAAAACGTGAAGACATTTTTCATTTGATCCATTTAAATTATCCCTGTTTTACAGTTGGGGGAACTAAGGTCCAGACACAAGTAAGTGACCAGTGAATTAGTGGCAGGGTGCTTTCCCCTTACTTGCTACCTGCAAGTGGTTGCCTGGCTAGTTTGTGACTTGTCTTCCCAGCTCCAGCAGTAGCAATTTTGCAGATAGACTCCCACATCTGCTGTAATTAAAGTGTGGAAATTGGTTGCTAAGCCATGCAATTGGTTGCTAGGCTTCCTTCCCTCTTTCAGGGGCCAACACACTTCAGTAACTGGAAGTTGATAATCTGCCAGCAAATTAAATTTGGAGAAAACTCCGACAGTATGTTAATGGGGAACCAGGTGATCCAAGCTCATTTTGGAGGTCTGTGTGACCTTTTACAGAGTACACCCCCAGTGTGAGCTGCTGCTTCCTCACCAGATGCTGCTTCCTCACCAGATACATGAACTCTTGGACCTCTGTCAATGTAAAAGGAGCCTCAAGCATTTCTTTGAGCTGCTAATGAACATCTTCATGCCTTTGCCTGAGCACTTCTCTCTGCATCAAATGCCCTAAACTCGTGTTACCCAGAGTATCATGGTTAAGGAATGATTATAGGCATTGGAGGCCTTATTGCATAGGGTAGAAGGTCTCACCCCCAGCTTTTTATGAGAACTGCCCAGAGCTTTGCAAAGACCCAGGTGCTGGAGCCCCACCCCAGAAATTCTGGTTTAATTGGCATGGGTGGGGCCTAGATATGAGTATAAAAAAACCTTCCCATTGTATGTCATCTATAATTGAAAAATAAAAAATTATTTTAAGAAAACTCCCCAGGTAACCTTCATATGCAGCCAAAGGTGAGCACTAATGGGCTGTGGTTCAGAATATGGACCTGGAGCTCGAAGTCCAGCTCTGCTACTCACTGTTTGAGCAACACTGGGCAAGTTGCCTAACCTTTCTGCACTATGGCTTTCCCATCTGTAAAACAGGGAAGAAAATACCCCTATAGCATAACACTGTCACAAAGATTAAATGAGTTAGTACATGTAAAGCACTTAGAACAGGATTTATAAGTAATTAGTGTTGGAGCAAAATGAAATTATCAATTTGTAGCACTTAGAATTGCACCCAGCATATAGTAAGTACTCAGCAAATGCTAGCTATTATTAAATCAATAAAATCTTTTATAGATGCTTATTTTAAATGTGTATTTAGAAACAGAAAACTAAAGTCAATTTATAGCACCAGTATAAACCCCTTTTTTTAATTATCAAACTTTTCAAAAGTGAGTCACTTTTACAGAGAAAACAGTAAGCAAACGGTGCCTGTAAAAAGCACAACTTCTGAAATTTGAGAAGCTTTGTCCTAACCTCTACCCATGCCCTTTACTAAATCCATATACCCAATAGTACAGCATATCTGTCACCTTCCCCAGAAAGTCTCCCCTGATTGCCTCAATGGAAATGTTTTCTTTCTCCTCTGAATTCCCACAGCATCTTTCTCTTACAGGCACCTCAGTCATGGCCAGCAATCATGGCCAGCAAAAACTCTCAATTTCTCTGAGTCCCCTCCCCTGCCTCATATTTCCCATTTCTTTAAGCAGCAATGCCACCTTTCACTGTGATGAGGCCAACAACCTAGCAATAATCCTTGATTTCTCACTTTCTCTCATGCCCCTATCCTGTCCTTCAGCAAAGCAGTTTAATTTTACTTTCTAAATACATCCAGACTCTGACCACTTGGTCTAAACCAATAACCTCTCCTACCTGGATATTGCAGCGGCCTCCTCACTGGGCTCCCAGCTCCGTTGGACCCTACAGTCTGTTCTCCAAAAACCAGAGAGCCATTTAAATCATGCCACTGCCCAACTCAAACCCCTCCAGTGGCTTCTCATCACAGAACAAAATCCAAACTCTTTACCATGGCTTCCAAGGTCCTACAAGATCTGCTACCTGCCTACCTCTCCAAAGTCATTTGCCTACCACTCCTTCCTCCCCAATAGCAGTAGCCACTTTAGCCTCCTTGAGGCAGTTTATCCAAAAACCAAAGGAAGCCATTAAAGGTGTTTGCTTAGATTTACATTTCAAAAAGATCACTGTAATGCAGGGTCTCTGGTACCACTCCCTGCACAAGAACGCAGGATATGGTGAAGCCAAAAAGGAACACCAACAGAGCCATAGATAGGGGAGTCATACCACTGTATTCTCGATGGTGGCTGGTCGAGACACAAAAGCAAACATCCGACAGTACGCCAATGAGGGGTCTTCCTGCACCCCAATTTCACTGGTGGCTGGGCAAGACACAGGAAGTAGGATCCACACGATCCACAATCAACCACCCGCTCTTGCTAAGCACACTTGCTAGCCGCCATCTGCAGTCCACTTCTCTGCCAACCAACCAACAGCCTAGCATAGCCATGGCAGTTGTATTAGTGGCTAATGGCTAACTGGTTACAGCTGATGGCCAACAAGTCACAACTGATGGCCATCTACTACCCAAGCCAGTACTTTTCCACGTGAGGTTCAGAGCCTGGAAACTGCTCTCTGGGACCCTGCCTCCATACTCCACCCCTCCAGGGTCTTACCTCACAATCTACATGAGAAGTGTCTTCTGCGAGGGGCCCTGTGTCAGGAACCCAGCTCACGAGAAAAAGTTTCAATCCAGTTCAAGTAATGTCCCAGGGGGTGTCCCTCAATGTCCACCTAATTTCTGGCACAGCCAGGGTTTCTCAGGGTACCACCAGTCTTTCTGGGCACAGCCAGAATTCCTGGGCACAGCCAGGGTTCCTCAGGGTACCGTGCTGGAAAAATAGTGGCTCACAGCCAAGGTGCTTACATATTCTCCACGGTGGCCATTCGAGACACAGGAAGTAAACATCTTCCTGCACCCCAACAAGGGGTCTTCCTGCACCACAGTCTTGCTGGTGGCCGGGCGAGACACAGGAAGTAAACATCCACCAGTTCCACTACATGGCGGTACATTCCCAAGCAAACAGTCAAGCGGTCCATCAAATCAGGGATGGAAGCCAATTCCCCATAGTCCACAGTCATTTGCCAGGGCTGTGCATTGGCCTCACAATGTGTGCCCTCTCCACAGGGCGAGGGCTCCAAGTCCTCCCCAACCTGGGGGTGAGGGATGACATTGATCTCATCCATATCCTCCACTGAGGACTCAGCAAGCATTTCCTCCTTGGATTACAAGTCCTGCCCCTGGGCTGCCACAGCAAGGACTTCCCAGCCTACACAGCCACAATGACCTTCGCTTTCTCAGGCCTATGCTGGTTGGAGAACCGTCCACATCTTCCTACCCTTCCACAGGGGACCAGCTCTCCAGCAGCTGCACGGCTTTTTCTATGCTGGTTGGAGAGCCGTCCATCTCTTCCCACTGCTCCCCGGGGATCCAGCTCTCCAGCATCTGCATGGCTCTATGCTGGTCGGAGAACAATCCACAGCCTCCCACCCCTCCATGGAGGTCCAACTCCTGAGAACAGTGGCCACAGCGCACCACACACTGTGTGGGGACCACATGTCCTACCCAGAGTCAAACATCATTCTTACCTGGCCGGAATCTTGCTTGCCACGTCAGGTATCTGAGTGGGTGGTGGCCCCGGTATAAGATGTCCACAACTCTAGCAGCCTATGGCAGCAGCAGACCACCAAAAAGCAGGCGATACTTGCCTTGGCCAATAGGGCGGCATGCCATCTGGAGGCTTGAGAGGACCACCAATTCACTGAGGGGTCACGTTTCTCCCAGGCAGATCACATTTCCTGCTCCCAGCGCTGCTCCTCACGGGCTTCCTGAAACTGACTGTTCATACGCATAAACTGATCCACTACCCTTCGGAGAGCTTTGGCTGATGCCGTAGCCTGCTCTCTGTGTCACATGTCATGCAGGGTCTCTGGTCCCACTCCCCACACAAGGACGCAGGATATGGTGAGGCCAAAAAGGAACACCAACAGAGCCACAGATAGGGGAGTCATACCACTGTATTCTCGATGGTGGCTGGTCGAGACACAAAATCAAACATCTACCAGTACCCCAACAAGGGGTTTTTCTGCACCCCAGTCTTGCTGGTGGCCAGACGAAACACAGGAAGTAGGATCCACACGATCTGCAATCGCCAGCCGTGTTTGCTAAAGTGCACTTGGTAGCGCAATCCACAGTCTGCTTCTCTGCCAACCAACCAACCCCACTTGTTAGCCACAATCCGCTGTCCGCTTCTCTGCCAACCACCCAACCCCTTGCCAGTTGCAATCTGCAGTCCGCTTCTCTGCCAACCAACCAACAGCCTAGCGTAGCCACAGCAGTTATATTAGTGGCTAATGGCTAATTGGTTACAGCTGATGGCCAACTAGTCACAGCTGATGGCCATGCAAATCACAGTTGATGGCCATCTACTACCCGAATCAGCACCTTTCCATGTGAGGTCGAGAGCCTGGAAACTGCTCTCTGGGACTCTGTCCCCACAATCACTCTGTCTGAAAAATGGAGGGCAGATCCAGAAGGACTATGAAGATAAACACATTGAGAAGGTATTGTTGCCACAGGGTTGGGTGGTGGAAATACAAAAGTTCAAAAATCAGCTCTAATACTTACTAATTTTTTTATGTTGGGTCTCCCTCCTGACACTTGTTATGCACCAGGCTTAGTTTCAGGTGTTTTGTTTGCAGTAGTGTGGGGACAGAGCCCCAGAAAGTAGTTTACAGGCTCTCGGCCTCACGTGGAAGGGTGCTGGCTCGGGTGGTGAATGGCCGTCGGCTGTGGCCGGTTAGCCAATTGGCCGCCGGTATAACTGCTGCGGCTACGAAGAATTGCCGAGGATTGCCGAGGAGCCGAGCAGAGCCGAGCAGAGCCGAAGAGAGCGGAAGAGGAGGGCCGAGGAGAGCAGAAGAGGAGAGCCGAGAGAGAGGAACAGAGTAGAGAGAGTGGAGGAGAGTTGTTGGTCGTTCGGTTGGTGGAAAGGCGGACGGCAGGTCACGCGTCCGGTGGGCCTAGCTTCCAGTGAGACCATAGTGGTATGACTCCTCTACCTATGACTCCGTGGGTGTTCCTTTTCGGCCTCACCATATCCTGCGTTCTTGTGTGGGGAGCGGGAGCAGAGACCCCTCAGGCCGCCCCGCCTGAAAGATGGCGCGGCGAGAAGGCCTCCACGCACGACAAGTAGTAATTCATATAATCCGTTCTAATTCTGTTTCCTCCTGTCAAATGGGGATTTAAAGAAAATAGTCCCTGATTCTCAGGATTCAATAGTCTTGAAGATTAAATACATTATTTGTTTGTAATGGGTCTTGTCACAGTGCTTGACATGAGCTCAGCACTGATGAGACAAGTAAAGAGTTAATGGGAGTGGGCTTGTGAGCTGGCAGGATGGGACAGGTAAACAGTTAACAGGAGTGAGCTTGTGGGCTAACAGGAATGAGCTTAAACATTAACCACTTGGCTCTGACTCCCCTGGCTAGCACCTACATCTGCAAGCTGACAAGCACGTTACATCCATCATAGGTGAGAACAGAACATTTCTCAATCGTAACGGCAACCCCCTATAAACTAACGTTACCCATCATAGATGGGAACAGAGCAGTTCCCAATCTCAGCAGCAACCCCCTGCAAGCTGACATCCATCATAGATGTGGACAGGACAGTTCCCAAGAGAACACAAATGTTACAGCAGCCACCCCTCACAAGCTGACAAGCACCCTACATCCTGCTTAGAAAAATTTAAAACCCCAGCACTCCTTCTCATCCGTGCAGCTGTCCCCCATCGGACTCTGCCCCGGCACAACTCCATTTGCCATTATCTCTCTTACCCCTCTGTCTCTGCAGCTGTCCCCATCAGACTGCTCTGGAAAACTTCTGCCAGTATCTCTCTCTTACTCCTCTGTCTCCGCAGCTCTCCTTCTCGAACTGCCCTGGCAAAACTTCTGCCAGTTCCAAACAACTCTCTGTCTCCCTTTTTAACTTCAAATAAATCTTTTCTCTGGATACTCTTGTAGAGTCTCGTAAATTCTTTTACAGTCTGCTAACGACTAGGGGTTAATTCTACACCAAGATAAACACTCAATAAATGTTAATTATTATACTTATCAACTCAGGCTTTAGCCTTGGGAAATAATATAAGTGAATGTGCTTAAGCAGTATTATATGAGGGATGAGCACAATGGACTCTGGAGCCAGACTATCTGGGTTGTAAATCCTCAACCTACCATTTACTAGCCTTAGGACCTTGGACATCATATGTAACCTCCTTATGCTTCATTTATCTCATGTGTAAAATGAGGATGATAATAAATATATTTATCTCATACAGTAGTTGTGAGGATTCAATGAGCTAATATGCATACTTTATTTAGAACGGTACTTGACCCGTACTAAATAGGCTAATAAACTCAATAGGCCTTGAACTCAACAAATGTTTGCTGTTGTCACTGTTTTGGTGTCTGAGGTATATCTGCCCAATTTTACTGAGTTAGTGATTTTATTTTCTCTTTTTAATATGCTCATAGATTCCAGATTCTTATGGATTCAACTCATTTTAGTTAGTTGTCATCCTTTATGTGTGTGTATGATTTTTTGTGGTGTGTGTGTGTGTGTGTGTGTGTGTGTGTTTTTACTTGTCACTACGTAGCCAGTGGGATGGCTTTTCAGCCTGAGTTAACTACCATTAAACAACAACATTGCCCCAGACAAATCTGAAAAGACTCTTTCTGAAAACATGCAGTAAGTATAGTGGTTACAAACTTGCATTTCACAATCAAGTTACCTGGGTTCAAATCCCAGAGCTACCACTTACTGGCTATGTGGCCTAGAGCAAGTGATTTCACCTCTTTCTATGTAAAGGAGACACTATATCTTCTATTTTGAGATTTAAACCTCTAGTGTAATTCAATTTAACAGTGTAGTTTAGCTTGGGACTTTTTGAAAGTTTTTCTTTTCTTTGCTTCCCTTCCCTCTGCCAAACCTTCATCATTCTGTTTACTATACATTTACTACGTATGCCAGTTTCAATGGTTCTGTTTACTCCAGACCATATGCAACTAAGCTCAATGATTCTGTTTCCTCAAGGAAACCTCCAGGATACAGACTTGAAAGTTTTTACATCTTGCATAAGTTCCACTCCTATCCCTGAAACAAACCAGCATATGGGAAGAGCCTCTTTCCAGGAATTGCCTCACCAACTTCCCCTTCCTTTGTTCTGCCTCTCCTTACATGCTTATAAAAGCTTTTGGCCATGCTGGGAGTGGAGGATGGCCTTTGGACAGGAGTCTGCCATGCTCCCAGAGTGCTGGCATTTTAATAAACCTGCTTTTCTTTTCACTAACATTCTCTCTCAAGTTTTGGCTTTCTTGCTGGACCTTCAGCACAGTAACACTACATCAGCGTCATGTCATCTTTATACCACAGGGATGATGATGATGATGATGCTAGTACTTACCCCCTAAGGCTGTCATGAGAATTAATTCAAGTAAAGTTTGTAGGATACCATCTGGTATGGAATAACGCTACAGTTAGTGTTGGCTTTCATTATTTAAAGCATCTAGCCCAAAGTAGATACCCAATACATAATCATTATAGTTACTATTACTGTTATTATAACTCACATGTACATATTACTTTACAAATTTTTACTCACTTTGACATTCATTATCACATTTGAGTTATACAATGGTACTGCCAGACAACCAGGGAAAGGATTATCAATTCCAGCTTATAGACGGGGAAATTGTGATCAGTCTGGGCTCATTATACAGACTTCTGATGTTTTACATGGCCATTTTTTGATTTTGCATGGAAATTCCGAAGCTCCAATATAAGATTAAAGATTACTTACCACAATACTATCTTTTAAAAAAATGTCTTTAAATCAGTAAATTATCTATGATTCCTTTAAGAAGACTGACTGAATAAAATTAGCTGTGACTTTATTAATAATCAGTTATAACCTAACTACACACAACTGTTAAGTTGTAATATTCAACAGTAACATGGAACTGTGAAATACTTCACTGTCTGGGAAATTAAAGGTACATGTGTGAGAGAGACCCCCAAATGTCAACCAGAATACAGGTTGGTGCCACTCTCCACAGGAAGTCTAAGCTATCTAAGTCGCTACATAAAGGTCACTAATCATATCCACACCTTAATTTCCACAATTTGCATTATAGCTACAGCCAAAACCCTGTTAAAACATGTCCTAGAATCTAGGACCTAGATACTATAACCCCTGCTAGTACATTATATCTTGCATAACTTCTCTTAGTAAAATGCTTTCTCATCCATTTGGTCCCTCACTTCAGGAGCCATACAGGGTAAAGTAAGCATTATTGTATCATGAACATGAGGAAACAGGGACCCCCCAAAAGAGGGGTAGCAAGATCTTAATTTATAATTTATATAACACTTTCTATGAGCCAGACACAATTTTAGTAGCTTTACCTGGAGGAAGTTACTGAATCCTCACAACAATCCAGTAAGGTGGGTATTATTATCATCCCTGATTTACAGACAAGATTACTGACGTCCAGAGAGATTAACTACATTGCCCAAGATCACATTTCTTGAAAGTAACCAAGGCAGGCTTCAAACACAAGCAGTTTGTTTCCAGAGCCCACACACTCTTTACTACTAAGCTTCACAGAAAGCAAATGGTAGGGAGAAAACCAGTAATACTGCCATGGAAGGAAAAAAGGGCCGTCTTATATGGGGGCCTTATCAGTGGTACGGCAAGAAACGATATGCCCAGTCTGAGGATCCCAAGTGAACTCTCCTTTAACTACCTTCCACAAAGGGGCAAAAGGTCTGGAAACCATGTCTGATTCTCTGTCCCACTGGAATAAGGGCTGGGGGACCTGGTGCTGTCAGGGCTCTTGCTGGCTTTCAGTGGGGGAAGGAAACACATGCTGTGGAACCTGAGGGAAAGGAGTTGGGGGATAATGGACTTGAACTCAAGCTTCTGAATCACCTTGACTAGCATTTGATGTCCTTGTAGTTGTCTGGACCTCCCCTGCCTCTGAATATTGTTGGTTCCCTGCAACCTCAGCAGGCCTCTGTGAAAACTCCAGCTCCGAAAAATGATAAATACTTTCATATAATTTGCTTAGGGTTAACACTGGAATTCTCCCTCAGAGAGACTTTCTGAAATTCTGGTTAATTTGTACACAAACATATACACACACAGGACTTAGTTTGTTTTTAGATTCTACATATAGATGACATCATATGGCACTTATCTTTCTCTGTCTGGCTTATCTCACTCAGTATAATGTCTTCAAGGTCCAACCATGTTGTCACAAATGGCAGGATTTCCTTCTTTTTTGTGGCTCAGTAGTATTTCATTTTGTGGTGCACACATCTACTCAACATAGTGTTTGCATTTCCAGAAGTGGAAATATATCCCACACACACATCATGCACATCACACCACATCATATCACAAAACTAAAACGCTGTCACGCACCTCCAATCTCAAAGAACTGAAGATAAAGACCTTCTCTTACCCTCATTCAGTCAAAACTTACCCAGGCTGTGGTCCATTTTACTCCTAAACTGTCAACGTTTACACACTTTGTACCAAAGTCCGAAGACCTTGGCCTAGACTGTGATGACCTTTCCAGCTCTTTCTTCTCCCAGGGGTGGGGGGTGGGGGGTGGGAGATGAGGGTAAGGGGGATCGAATATATGGTGATGGAAGGAGAACTGACTCTGGATGATGAACACACAATGGGATTTATAGATGATATAATACAGAATTGTACACCTGAAATCTATGTAATTTTACTAACAATTGTCACCCCAATAAATTTAATAAAAAATAAATAAATAAATAAATTTAAAAAAAAAAAAAAAGGTCAAGCTCAAATGTCACTTTCTCCACCTTCCTCTGATCTTAGATATCTGTCAGGACAGTATCTATCCCATTCTGAATAGGGCTGGAGCTAAAATGGAAGGTCAGACAAGCACTGTTTTCAATGCTCTGACATGTCTAATCTCCCACTTTTGCCAAGTCATAGTTTAACCTGAAACATTCATTAGGTACTAGCTATGTGTCAAGAACTTTTTATGTATTCTTTCATTTGTCCAGCCCCACAACCCTAGGAGTTGATGACTATTGCTTATAACTATTCCACTTACCAGAATGTCAGATCTACAAGGTCAGGAATTTCTTTCTGTTGTGTTCATTGCTGTATCCCAAATACCTAGTACAGTGCCTACCTATTATATGTTCACAAAATATTTGTGAATAATGGGTACCATTTTCTAGGTGGGGAAACTAAAGCTTAAGTCTTCTGGCTTCGAGAACCTACATGATTTGCCCAAGGTTACAGGGTTACTATGTGATGGAATCAAGATTTGAACCCAAGCAGACTCATTTGGGGCCCATGCTTCTATCTACTACCTGACAAGTGAGGAACTACTGCAATCCTTATTCATTCATTCCACAAACTGCTTCCCTCTCTATGACCATAAGACTACTTAGCAATGTACATTTGGGTCGTTTGTTCACCTGCCTGTCAGATTCCAGGGCCCATGATGTTAAGCTCTGGGCAATTCTGTTCCCTTGATACTTGCTGCAGTGGTGCTATTAGATTTTCTAGGCCTCAGATTCTGCCTGAGGGCATCTCACTAACTGCCCCATCTAATCCCTTGGAGAGCCTGTTTTCAGTGTGCATGGCCCTATCCCTGGACACTTGCAAGGAAAAAGATGGCAAGGACAGCTTCTGATTTTCAGTCTGGTGTCCTCCTTGCCATGTGACCTTGCATAAGTCAGTTCTCCTTTCTGATATCTTCAGCTTCACTGCTGAGAAGCAGGCAGAAGAAATGGCTTTGTGTCCAGATTTAGCAACTTAGGATGTAAAAATGATTACTTCTGTATACTAAGTGACAGCTTAGGAGCAAAAATGAAAAAAAAAAAAAGAAAAGAAAAAAGAAAAAAAGAAAAAGAATAGCCTTCATTTCAAAGGAAAGTCAAAGGAAGATTAAAATGAAGTTTAGAATGGGGGTGGGCTGGAAACATGTCCCGCACTGAATGCCTCTGGGCTCTATGCTACTGTAGGTTTCGGATGATAAGCTTCCTTGCCATTAAGGTCACCACACATTTTTCCCCTGTATAAATCGGGTTTTGACCTGTATATTTGGCCTTGTTGCTCTCTGAGCTTCCCCCATCCTACTGCTGAGCAGCTGCTGCTAGATGGGGAGAGCTCATCCAATCACTCCTACCCCTCCCCCCACTTCCCTATCAGCTCACTGGAAGGTGCTTGCTGAGGAGGTTTGGTTAGTGCTAAGCAGCTGATATGCCTAGTCTGTAAACTGACCCAATTTAGAAGATATTTTTTAAAACCCAAGAGGGCTGTTTTTCATGCTGCAATATACAGCAGTGCACAGAGAGACCAGGGCAGCAAGCTTCAAGGTTTTTCAAATCACTCAACCAATATTTACTGGGCACCTGCTGTGAGCCAGACATGTAGAATACTATGATAAGAAAGATTCAGATCTTGCCTTAACACAATTACATTGTATGAGTGTATGTGGGGAAGGTGATGATGGAGATGACACATAACTATGCAGCTCTGAGGGTAGAATATGTTAAGTGCTGTTGGGGAAGTATAAATACATCCTAAGGAAAGGAGGTCACATGTGATGCAGCGACTTTGTGGAAGGTGTGGCTATTCAGCTAAAAGTCTAAATAGGTGAATGTAAGGGGAGGACATTATGGAGAACAGGATCAACACAGGAAAAGCTCAGAAATGTAAAAGGAGCTGTTTCTAAAGACTGGAGCTACTGGAAGAACTGTGTTTGAAAACTGACTCTTGTATGCCAGGAACAATGGAACAGAGGTAGGTGAAAAGGGAGGCAGGGAAAGCAGCGGGAAAGCTACTGCATTTGTCCGGTGAAAAGCAATGAAGTTCTTCAATTAAGACAAATGCGAAGCAGGGAAAAACATAATTAAGATATCATAAAACGAGAATCAGCAAGACCTGGTAAATGATTACATAGGGAGAAGAGGAAAGAGGGAGGTGTCAGAGAAGACAGGTTTCACAGCTACATGACTGGGGGAATGGTAAAGCTAACAACAGAGATCACTCAGGAGGAGAGCCAAATTTAAGTGAACTCCTAGTGGTCGTAGCAGGGAAAGCATCTTGATTGAGTCGGAGATGCCCAAGGGAAATGGAGATGGATACTGTGTTTCCCCAAAAGTAAGACCAGGTCTTACATTAATTTTTGCTCCAAAAGATACATTAAGGCTTATGTTCAGGGAATGTCATCCTGAAAAATCATGCTAGGGCTTATTTTCCGGTTAGGTCTTATTTTCAGGGAAACATGGTATATAGGTCTGAATATCAGCAGTCCCAGTAATACCCATGGTCTTTGTGGGGGATATCAGCAGACAATGAGTGCCATAGGTTGAATTGTGTCCCCCCAAAATTCATATATTGAAGTCCTAAATCCCAGTGCCTAAGAATATGCACTTAATCAGAAACAAGGTCATTGCACATATAATTATTTTAGCTTAGGTCATACTGGAGTAATGTGGGCTCCTAATTCAATATAATTGGTGTTCTTATAAAAAGGGGAAATTTGGACATAAACACACACACATACAGGGAGAATGCCATATGAAGATGAAGGCAGAGATTGGGGAAATGCAGCAAAAGCCAAAGAATGCCAAAAATTTCCAGCAAACCACCAAAAGCTAGGAAAGAGCATGGGACAGATTCTCCTTTATAGCCCTCAGAAGGAACCAACCCTGTTGACACCTTGATTTCTGACTTCTAGGCTCCAGAAATGTGAGACACATTTTCTTTGTTAAAGCCACACAATTACGATACTTTTTTCTTTATGGCACCCCTAGCAAACTAGGCAACTAAGAATTGAAGTCCTAGGAGTTACTGAGAGTGACTAAAGGGAGCATTTGGATTGAGAAGCCAACCCAGGATGGAAGACTTAGGAACCTCTGTAGGCAATGGCTGGAAAAGTGAGAGGAGTCAGCAAAGGAACCTGAGATAGAGCATTCTGAGAGGTAGGAGGAAAGCAAGAGAGTGGCTCTCAATGATGTTTGGTTCCAATGAAATCTCTTGAAGAATTTATTAGTTGCACAAGAAAAAAACTAGTGAGCTAGGAAATGCTGGAGAAGGAGGAGGACCTTTCCAGAAATAATCCACTCTTTTAATTTCCTTATTCTGTCCCATTTCTGCGTATAAAGCCTTCCATTTTGTATAGCTCCTCGGAGCACATTTCTATTTCCTAGATGGGGTGCTGCCTGATTCACGAATTGTTCAATGAAGCCAATTAGATCTTTTAATTTACCTGGGTGAATTTTTACTCTTTAACAGAAGGCTGCATTAGGGATCATTGGGAAAGAGGGTCATAACTGATGACTGATGTCTGCTTAGGGCATAGACTGAGTAGAGGTGGCATATTTATCATATCTGCACTATACCATACAATGGCCCTTGGGTAACAGAGATGGGAAAGGGGAGTCCTTTTCCATGCATTACATATAGATGGGCTGTGTCATTCCTGGTGTGGTCCTTTTGCTCCTGCGAGAATTAGATACAGGAAATCAGCGTATAATGTTCCCTGCTTTCAGAGCATCCCATGGGTGGACACACTCACCAATACTCATGGCATGCAACCTGAAATTGCTTTTCAAGTAGAGAGCCATCACCTCCCCTCTATTCTTACCATGTGGAAGCTTGATGGTTCTGACTCAAAGAATCACAATCCAGAAAATAGGTCAATGGTTGAGAAATTCACATACAAAAGACGAAAGGATGGCCGTGTGTGTGTGTGTGTGTGTGTGTGTGTGTGTGTGTGTGTGTGTGTGGCACAGATGTTCAAATCAGCTAGGCCTAGGGAACTAAATAGAATTAGGCTAGAACAAAAAATAGTCAAATTGAAAGTCACTATCCTGTATTCAATCAGAACTGACCATGTGCAGTGCTGGACCAGACAGTACCCTACAAAAGGTGATTGATATTTAGACAAAAAAGGGATCACATACTAAACTTGACAGGCTCAAGGGAGGCCTGCATAGCAGGCTCTACAAACTCAAAGACTGAAATTAACCACATAAGATGGTCTGAACATAAAAATTCCTAACTAAAAGTGGGTTGTGGCTGGTAGTCACATCCTTGGCTTGTAGCTTCCTTGACAAAGGTCAATCTTTACCTTAAGTGAGCCTGTCTATTATCTTTTTTACATATAAGATAACATACTCTTGGAATGTCAGAGTAGTCCCTTTTTCTGTACTCCTCAGGGCACAACCTGCCACACCAGAGCACAAGACCACAGAATCCCTCATTGTTATTCCTGTCCCAGGATTACTATCTCTATGTGCTGTAAAATGCCAACTATTAACTATCCTGTACCCACCAATGTAAAAGAAGTAGCTGTCTCTCCAATTTACTTTTTATCCAGTCTCAGAGATTTCCCTACTTTGCTTTCTCTCACCCCCTTAATCTACTACCAATGGATTTCATGCAACCCTTTTCCTTTGACTCTAATGTATAAAATAAGTTGCAAAACTGCCATTTTCCAGAGCATTTCTCAATCCATTGAGATTTTTCTTCCTGGCAATTTTCATCAGTTTGGCTCAAATACAGTCATTAAACTTCTTTACAGTTTTGGACATTTCTTACATCAACAGATATATGAGACTTATTCTCCTAAATTTCACCTACACCACCAGCAACAGCCTGGTACAATGCCTAAAATTCCACCATTAGAATCTCTCCAAAGGATGGTTACTATCTGTAAATGACCCCAAGGTGTAGAAAAGCCTAATGCCTGGGACATGGCTTCTTGGAAAAATTGTTAAAAATGTTTGTCTCTGACTCATACATATAGAGAACATTTGGATGGTTGCCAGATGGGAAGGGGATTGGGGGGCAGGGAAAAAAAGGGGAAGGAACTAAGAAGTACAATTGGTAATTACAGAATAGTCATGGGGATGTAAAGTATAGCATAAGGAATATAGTCAATAATATTTTAATAACTATGTATGGTGTCAGATGCGTACTAGATTTACAGGGGTGATCACTTTAAAAGTTATATAAATGTCTAATCACTATGTTCTACACCTGAAACTAATATAATATTGTATGTCAACTGTAACTGAAAAATTAAGAAATATTAAAATAAGTGAATAAACAAAAACAAAAAAAAACAAAAAAACAAAATGTTTGTCTCTGACTTTCTCCCCATTCTGCTGATACACTTAAGGGGTGATCCCTCTGAGGGAGCATTTACATTTTCTCAGGGTAGTAAAGACCTAAAAAGTACCTTCAAGGATACCCAGAGGAAGCTCTAATGGTTGATTCTAAGACCAACTGAAATTCAGCTGTTGCAGAAAAGCGGCGAGTACCGAGAGACTCAAGCGGCATGCAGAGATCAGGGAGAACACAGCTTTATTACGCCGGTGGGCTCAGCGGAATTATTCCAAAGATTGAGCACTTCCCGGGGCCCGGCGCTTTGTTTTATAGGGTTACGCCTCTGGGTTTGGGGAGATTCGCGCTATTGCTATTGCGACGCTAGGGATTGGTTAAATCTGGCCAGGGTGCTGGGAGGTCGGTTTCTAGCAGCTGTGATCGTTCAACATTGTTTTGACGGGGAGATCTCTAACCTTAGTGCCGGTGGGAGACAGCTCCAATAAGGGGATAGAGCGAGATGGCTCCGATAAGGGGATGGAGGGAGACAGCTCCGATAAGGGGGTGGAGCTCTTAGCGGGGGCTCTCGGGGGAAAAATCCGTCCCAACACAGTGGGTTGGAGGGCTCTTTGAGCCCAGTTGTTTAGCAAAAAAAGAACAAGACTAGCGGCAGGAAGTGGGAATTCTAGTCCAGGCTGAGCAACAAATGTATCTTGTGACTTCACAGAGGTCACTTAACTCCACAGAGCCTGTAACTGGCTAAGAATACCCAGTCTGCCCATCTCTGAGGTTTCTTGGTGAACTTGGATAAAAAGGAAATTGGAGGGGTGGAGAGGGAAGGGGCAAAGAAGATGCGCAAAAGGCAAAAACAGCCCTGGGAAGGGGATTCATACAGCAATCTTGGAATGCTTGATTCTTCTCACAGTATGAATAGAAACTTATCAACCTTCAAGCATTCCAAGATTTCCATATAAACCCTTTCTCCTTTCCTTTCCCTTCCCTTCCCTTCCCTTCCCTTCCCTTCCCTTCCCTTCCCTTCTCTTCCCTTTCCTACCCTTCCTTTACTTTCCTTTTCTTCCTTTTGTTTCTTTCTTGTAAAGGTGGTGGGATGTAGTGGGGGAAAAAACACACCAAACCACTGGATTAGGAGTCAGAAGATCATGCTAATCTCTGCTTCTCAAACTGACCTTTGATAAGACAGGGGGGGTTGTAATGGTGGCAGTAAATCTTCTATTTTGAGAATTGGACCTCTGGTATAATTCGATTAACAAGTGTAATTTAGCTTGGGCCTTTTTGAAAGCTTTTTCTTCTTTCTTTTCCTCCTTTCTGCCAAACCTTAATGATTCTGTTTACTATACATTTACTATGTATACCAGTTTCAATGTTTCTATTTACTTTGGCCTTGCATCTGTATGGGATCCACTGTGGGGCTCCAATTTAAATTTAAATAACATATGCAAAGGTTGTGATAACCAGTTTAACCACACTTTCCCCCACCCCAACAGACAAAGCCAAACATAATAGAAGATTTCATTATGGGGCTGAAGCAATTTACATCCTGGTTAGAAAATATGAAACTTCAGATGAAACAAAGACTGGGGCAGTTGTCTCCAGCAGACTCTGCCCAGTCAACCCTCCTCTTACTTTAACAAATCTTCCTTCTGTATTTCTACTTGCCTCATGAATTCTTTCACAACCCGTGAGTGAGCAGCCACAACAAACTTGAGGACATGTCTGTCCTTTAAGAAACATTCCTGTCCTTGAAGACACAGTTCCTGAAATTGAGATGCAACCAATGTGGTAGGAGAGGCTAGGGATCTGGGATTTGAAGGATACAGCACTGGACTTGGAGTTACAAACTCTGTTTGCACTTCTCTATTCTGCCATTTAAGGTCTGTGTAACCTTGGCCTGATCATTTTACCTCTTTGAGCCTCAGTTTATTCATTTATAAAACAGTATTAGAAATAGTCTACAGTATAACCTACTGATGTTGCTGTGAGGCTTACATAAGATCAATTATGTTACTAAACCTTTTAAACTAGGGATGCTCAGCCCAGGCTATGTATCAGAATCACCTGGGAAGATTTTTAAAATAAAAATGCCCAAGCCCCACCCCAGACAATGACATCAGAATCTCTAGGTGTGGGACCCAAGCATTGAGTAGTTTTTGAAGATCTTTAGGTGATTCCAACGTGCAGCCAGGACTGAACCACTAGTTTAAACAGCAAACCATATAGGAATAATACCAGAGCACTAGACTAAGTGGCAGGTGTATGTCAGACAATTTCTCTTAAGGAAGTACCATTAAGGTGTCACATGTAAACAATGATGACACATGACAATATGTGGAGATGTCACAAGAGCTATACAAACAAAAATTCTCTGGGAGAAAAAAGAGGTCACTTCCAACCGAGGAGCTCAGGAAAGTCTTCAGGGAGGAGGTAGCATTTCAGCTAGACTTAGGAGCATGGTAGAATTTCAGGAAACAGAAATGAAAGACAATAAGGAATGGTTAGTTCAGGCAGAAGAAATGTCATAAACCAAAGCCTAAACTATGTGCCAGACATTGTTCTAAGTGCCTGACATGTACCAACTCATTTAACACTCACAACAATATATCGTTTTTGTAGATGAAGAAACTGAGGCCCAGAGAAGTTAAGGTCACACAGCTAGGAACTAGCTGAACCCAGATAGTTGTTCAAGCAGGAAGTCTGGCAGCAGGAAAAGCAGCAGCACCAGAGGCTGACCTCTTCCTTCTAGGTGATTTCCCAGAATTCTCTACGCCACACTATCTCCTACCTCCTTCCTTCTCCTTCTCAACTCCATCAGCTATCAGCCCAGGATGCTCCTCCCAAAAAGTAGGGCATTCCCCTCACTTATCCAGTCCTACCAGTTTGTACACACATACCACTCTGTTATTCTCAGCCAAATAATCCCTTTCTTCCCTCATCTTGAAGGGGCCACTTTGTCCCACCCTGTTTGGGGAAAACAAAAACAAAAACATCTTTGCCTTTTTTCCAAATGGAGTCTTTCTAAACTCTGCTGTAGGAATATTTGGCTGGAGCTGGAGCTGGAACCAGAGAGCCCTAGGGAACTAAGAAGTTCCACCTGAAACAGAAAAAGTAGGCAGCTCTTCCCAGTGGTCTTCCTAACCTTCCATTAAGTATTTCCTTCAAGGGCCTGATGGGATGTGGTACAGTACAAAGAGTGCTAGATAGGGAGTCAGGACCTGGGCTTGCCAGATTTCCTAGCTCTTGTCAGCCTCACCCTTCTCTGAATCAGTTTCCCTCATCTGTAAAGAAATGAGATTATAACATGAAAAAAGAGAACCACTAACCATTACGTGCCTTTGGATGGAGTGCCACAGCACTGTCTGTAAAGTAGTCTTGCCAAAAAAATTGAACCTGAATCTGATCAAGCCTCTAGATCTCTCTAATTTACAGGAAATAGAGAGAATATAGGGGAACATTAAAGTCTACCACAGAGAAGTAGTTAGTGAAATGCAGACTGTTTGAAGTACCACCAGAGAAGTCAGCTAGGTCAGTTTCTTCAATAAATACTTTGAGAGTGAAAGCAAGAGCAAGAGAACCTAAACTCAGAGACTTAAGAGACATGTCGTCAACTTTAATGTATGGAATTTATTAGGATTCTTATGGGAATGCAATTGTTTAAAAATATTTGTGAGACAGTCAGGGTAATCTGAACACTGATTGAATACTGAATGATATTAAGAAATTATTCTTAGTGTATTTTTAGGTTTGATAATGGTATTGTAGTTATAATGTTTAGAATCCTGTAATTTAGAGATAAATACTGTTTTTGGATGAAAATGATGTGTCAGGGATTTACTTCAATATAGTCTAGAGAAGTGTGGTGAGGGAGTGGATGAAGGAATAGATAGACTAGTAATGTTGAACCTGGAAAAATGGGTGTATAGGGGTTCATTATACTGCTTTCTCTGCTTTTATATACATTTCAAAGTTCCCATAATAAACAAAAATGTTTAAAAAGAGGAAGTATACATTGATTCAGTGATTTTGGGGAGCCTCAGAATTCTGAGAGCACACATTGGAGACTACTCTGAGGTGAAAGAGTGCATGTGTGGAAGTAGGAGCATTTAAAGTCCATCTGTGTTTCAATCTCGGCACGGTCATTTTGATACGT
The DNA here is from genome assembly GCF_057876585.1 of Rhinolophus sinicus. Lineage (NCBI taxonomy): Eukaryota > Metazoa > Chordata > Mammalia > Chiroptera > Rhinolophidae > Rhinolophus > Rhinolophus sinicus. The sequence goes on along the minus strand of NC_142518.1, from coordinate 44,214,758 downwards.
TTTCTGTATAGCTTGAATATTCTCTCTTTGGCAACCCAGTCCTACTTGAATTTGGTGTGAGGATAGACCAAGCCATTTATGCTTAGACCAATGGAGATATACTTTTGAACTTTTGAACACATACAAAAGCAGAGCAAACAATATAAACAGTGGATTTCCCAGCTCCCATTCCCAGACTGCTGCATGGATGGTGGGCCTCTGAAGTTACTGTCTCCTGAATCATTGACTTCCAGGACCTCCAGGTGCAGGCTGCAAGTGTGAGAAATATCAATTCTAGTTTCCCTGAAAGAGCCCTCCCACATTGCCAGGCCTCCCTCTCTACCCTACTATATAAGGCACACCACATCTCCAACCCAGATGACTCATCCCTCAGAGGCCTACCTGGCCCCACTCCTCACCCCTAGTAATTTTCCAGACCCAATCATCATGGTGGTATTGAAAATGCCTTTCACATACAGTCTAATAAAATGTCATAATTTCCAGGAATAGGAGAACTCGAAAGACTTCAGGGAAGTTCAGGGGTCTCAATTTTATATGAGGCCTGTCCTGACTGAGGAATAAAGGACTGGGAGACTTATAGCATGCTCTGATGTGAACCCCATCAAATGAATATACCACAAGCAGGCATACTGTTAAATATGGGCCTGTTGGGCTAAAGGATACAGCTATGAAGGTTAAGCTGGGAGATCAAGGTCCCTCTAGGAGATTGGGTGGGGCAGAAAGTGGTCCTCAGTTGGAGAGAGAGACCCTGTTAGACTGCCCCTCTCATTCTCTAACTCCATAGTCCTCTCCCATCCTATGACAGCCCTAAAACAGAAATGGAAACAGTTCTGAGAGACAATTCTAGAACCTTTAAAGGGGAAGTTTCAGTAATTTTCCAGTTCCTGAGAGTCAGGCAGTCCGAAGGGAGATATGATGCTGGGTGAGGCCTGTCTGCCAGCCACTGTCTCTGAACTACTCTCCAACCTTCTAAGGGAGAAATCCTTGCCTGCCCAGTGGGATATATGGCTCTTACCCCTGCTCCCATCCCTAGTTTTTGGCTTACAGCCATCAGCCCTCTGCAAAAACTGGCAAACATAGTGTCATCTTTAGAACTAACATGAAACACCAGCTTTCACCTTCTCTCCAAATTTACTTTTGCTGAATTAACATTCAGTATACATATTTCCCTACCTATCTCCATCCTAGTCTCTCTTTATTCACGGGAATAGATGCTTTCCAAACAGCTTGGGTTGGAGGAACATGACAGGGCAATCTCTCAGTACGTCGGGATCTAATTAGATGACAGGCTCTGCTTTTCAGGACTTGGGAAACCTCTTCAAGCCTCTCCTGTCTCCTCTGGTGAAAGCAAAGGTGTGCTAATTATGAAAATCAAGCCAGAGTCAAGTGCCAGCTACTCAGGCTTCTAGAGCGAGGGAACATCTTTTTCTGGGATTGGAACCCAAACTTCCCTCCTTCCTGGGATCCATGCACCTGCTGGGCCTTTCTGCATACAGGGTCCTCTACATGGGTAAGTTAAATCCACAAATAATCCAAAATTCCACTTTAGCTACTACCATATTATCAGAACCGCCTCCACTATAGAGGGTGCCCAAAAAATGTATACACATTTTAAGAAAAGAAAAAAACTATTAAAATTGTAATACTCAATATATACCAATAACAAAAGATGAATACAAGTCACGTTTGACTTCTGAAATTACAAGAGGTGCTCAAAGTGGTTACCATCAGCATCCAGACATTTCTGATTAAGGTGAACTACTGTTTGAGCAGCGCTGACCAAAGTGTGCACTTGTATACTTTGTTGACACCCGATATATATATAAAACTTTTGAGTTCATGGAAATTTTCAAACATACACACAAATAGAGAGAGTTATATAATGAATCCCCAAGTACCTACCACCCAGCTTCAATAGTTAACAAATCACGGTCACTCTTACTTAATCCAAGTTCCTTCTCACACACAAACTTTCTTTCTGGAATACTGTAAAGCAAATTGCAAATATACCATCATATCATTTCACCCATAAACACTTCAGACTATATACCTTTTATACATTTTTTATAATCAGAGATGAATGAAAAACAAAAAGCCCTTTTAGAGGTTCAGCAGTTCTGCTCTCAGCTCTGCCACTCATGCACATTCTAATTTTGGAAACAGCCCTTTCCGTCTCCAGACCTCAATTTTCTCATCTGCATGATGGGATAGGAGAAGTATGAGAAATGGAGTGGTATATATGTTAGGGGTACTGGTGCACTAAATTAGTGCTTCTCAGGCTTTAAGTTACACAGGAGTTCCCTGTTAAAATGGAAGTGGAATCTGGCATTCTGCATTTGTAACAAGTTCCCAAGTCCACACACCATGAATGAAGTAACAAGGTGAAATTATCTCAGGGGCCTTCCCAGTTCTGCAATTCCACCAGTCCAAAATTCCTGATAATTTTGTCCATCTCTCTACCTCCAGGTGGGAGGCATGGGGGTGGGGGGTGGGAGATGAGGGTAAGGGGGATCGAATATATGGTGATGGAAGGAGAACTGACTCTGGGTGATGAACACACAATGGGATTTATAGATGATGTAATACAGAATTGTACACCTGAAATCTACGTAATTTTACTAACAATTGTCACCCCAATAAATTTAATTAAAAAAATTCATCCCAGACAAAATATCACAGTTTTGAAATCCTCAAGGGAAGGTTTGTGTGCACCCCCAATCATTGGTTCCAGGCAGTGGTATGCTGAAAAAAAAATCAGCTGGTACCAGCTCTCAAGAGCTGATAGTAAATTTTTCAGGAACTTTGTGAGTTGTTATACACAGCCAACATTAAAAATTAACAGCCATGCTCATAGCAGAAGTATTCACAGTAGCCAAGAGGTAGAAGCAACCCAAATGTTCGTCAATGCACAAAATGTGGCATATGCATGCAATGAAATTATTCAACCTTAAAAAAGGAAGGAAATTCTGACATATTTCTGACATATGCTACAACATATCCTTGAGGACATTATATGCTAGGTAAAATAAGCCAATCTCACACACACACACACACACACACACACACACACACACACAAATACTGTATGATTTCACTTATATGAAGTATCTAAAATAGTCAAATTCATAGAAACAAAAAGTTGAATGGTGGTTTGCAAGAGCTGGGGGTAGGAAATAGGGAGTTGTTTAATGGGTATAAAGTTTCAGTTTTGCAAGATGAAAAAGTTCTGAAGAGCTGTTTTACAGCAATGTCAATATACTTAACACTAATGTGGTTTTCATCATGATTAAAAATGAAAATTAAATTTTAAATAAATTACATAAACTTACAATTAGATACATGATATTAAAAACAAGGGTAATAAATAATCAAGACTTATAGCTTCCAAAATGTTTTATTAATTTTACTATTTTTCTGTAATATTATTACCATATTATATACATATTATATATGTAATATATAACTAGTATCTGTACTATAGTATGATGTCGTGCAGGGCGGCCTGCAGAGCCTCTGGTCCCGCTCCCCACATAAGAACGCAGGATATGGCTAGGCCAAAAAGGAACACCCACAGAGCCATAAATAGGGGAGTCATACCACTATATTCTCTCTGGCGGCCAGGCGAGACACACGCAGTAGTAGCCACATGATCCACAGTCCGCCATTCAATTCTCTATCTGCCAACCAACCAACCAATCAATGCAGCCCTGCAGTTACATCAGTAGCCAATTGGCTAACCGGTTACAGCTGATGGCCAACCAATCAGTTGATGGTCATTCACTACCCGAGCCAGCACCTCCCCACACAAGGCCAAGAGCCTGGAAACTGCTCTCTGGGACTCTGTCCCCACACTGAAATACTATATAATAGTGTGCTACTGTGAATCTCTTACCAACTGCATTTAGTAATATGGAGTTGGCAGTTTGAAATTGGTGAATGCTAGAAATTTGGATGCACCTCCCCCCACACCACTGGAGGGCTGGTTGTTAAACATCTACCAGCACACCACTGGTTCCAGGGCCTAGCAAGCTTGTACTGCCAATAAACCCTTCCCCTAAAACTACCCTAAATCCTTCCTATTGCATTTCAACATTTCTTTTCCAGTATTGAGGTGGTATCAAGCTTTAGTTACAGCATGGCAAAACTGGCCTCCCAGCTACTGTATAGTAAGGAAGTAGGGAAGAAGCTTAGAACAACTCATTATTCAATGAATAGTAATTGAGTACCTCTGTGTGCTAGACTCTGAAATACTTGCTAAGAATTTAGATAATCCACACATGACATAATTCATCTCTCACCAATAATTGGGAATTGGCCATCACTGGTTCTGAGACTTCTAGGAAACCATTTTCTGCATGGGTGGTTTCATCGTAAGTTAGAAGAAATAGCATTGAGTCAAGAGACCTGGGCTCAAATCTTGACTTAATATTAGCTGTGGGATCTTAAGCAAATGATTTTGCCTCTCTGTATCTCAGTTACCTCATTTGTAACATGGAGGTGAAAGGATCATCATCATCATCATCATCATCATCATCATCATCATGGCTGACACTTACATATGCTTACTGTGTGCCAGGCACTGTTCTAAGTGCTTTACACATATTTACTCATTCAATCCTCACAACAACCCCAGGAAGTAGCTTTTATTCATTTCATGTCCATTTTATTGATGAGGTAACTGAGGCAAGGCAGATGAAATAGCTTGCTCAAGGTTACAACAGTTAGTAAGTAAAGAGACTCTACTAGATGACCTCCCAGCTCAAAGAGTCATTCAATTATGTTCTGGAGAAACCATTTCCAACCTGGAGCTGAGAGCCCTGATTAGGTCTCCAGGCCGTACTCTGCTAATTAAACCTGAGTCAGAGGGCAGGGCTTCAGAAATCTGAGAAGCGGTGAGGGTAGATTTGAGTCTCCTGAGACCTGGGAAATGGAGTAAGGATTCCTCTGTCCAAATTAGAGCTGGAAATCCAGGGGGCAGAAGAATTGGTGGTAAGTCCCCTTTTATAGCCTCAGTCTTGGGACAGAACAAGCACATATTTATCGGGAACCCAGGTTCTAGTGTACTTTACCAAATGTTTTATGTGAGCTGTTCTCAAGGCCAATGTTTGAAACTGCGCAGGTTTGGAGGATGGGTTCTGTATTGTTTCTTGATGGAATTCATTTGTTCTCCGGGTTTGAGTTATTTGTGTGCATTTCCCTAGGCCCTTGGGGGCCCCAAGAGACAAAGTGATAGGTGTGACTAATTGGATCCTATAGTGGACTCACACTTTTAGTGAAGGACAAAAATGATACAAAGTTACATGCCAGGAACTTGGGTATTGTTTGGCTAAAGGCTTTCATGAGCCATCAGCTAGCCTTCTCTCTTGAGGATAGATTCTTCACTTGATCTTTTGCTCTTTGCCTCCAACTTGAAAGCTATTTCCAAGCACCAGAATACCTAGAGAGCCATTGTAATGCTCATTAAAAAGCCCTTTCTCATTAGCTCTTTTGCTAAAATGACCCAGGGAAAGGCATTAGGCCCACATTATTAATAACAAAAATGTCAAAATGCAAAACGTTGAAAAATTGGCTTGTTTGTACAGGTACCAGCGCCATTTCCCTCAAAGTGAGGCAGTCAGAGGCCAAAATACTAGCCACCAATAGTGACCCCAATATCTTAGAGTCCAGAGGAGAGGAAGCTAGCAGCAAGGACCTTGAAGGGTTATCTGGTTATTTCCAGATTAGTGAATATACTAGTAGTCAGTTAATTTATAGGGGTATTGATGGCCAATCTGTTTTGACTATAGATCGACTTATCTACCATCTTCCTAAAGCATGCCATGGGTTATGCTCATTCTACTGGGGAAACTCTTTCATGTTTCAGGTCTCCCTTGGTTCCCTGGTCTATTGTGATTATCATTTTATATCCCAAATTGCTGCTGTTGTTTGGGAAATGACTACTTTGTGGAGAACATCAAGCAGGGATTGATCCATATGGTGTCACACAGCATTGAGATCTATTATTCTCCTGTGTTTTAATTTTTCATTGACACCAGGACAAAGCTGAAAACCTGCTACTTGCCCTTAGGAGCTTATAATTCTTCCTTTAGATTTTTATAACTCAAATCCAGTTAGGGACCGTCACAACACATCAAACACGTGCCTGCACCAAGTGGGAGGCAGTGTGATAGAGTGGAATCAGCATAGGCTTTGGAATTTGACTTTTGGAGCCTCCGTTTACTCAAAATGGAAGTAGTGTGTATATAAAGGGCCTGGCATGGAATAGGTATTTGATAAATGCACCAGTTCTTCTCAGCAAATGATCCACTATAAGAGTGATCTTTGCTTTAGCAAGTTTCCTCAACTCAATCACATTCCAAGTCTGGAAGGATATTGGAGCCATTCTAGCCTGATTTCCCCAAATCTTGTTGTTTCTCATTCCGTTTTTTTTTTTTCTCTTGTTCTACACATATTCCTCCCCAACTTTTTCTTCTCCCTGTTTCTTTTCCCACCATCCTCTTCTTACTTCTCTTTCCTCCTTCTCTAACTAGCAGAGTGAGTTCTCTTTGTACACAGCAGGTGAGAAAATGCAATTGAGCCAGATAGCAATGATTTGCCAAATGGATCAGATGGGATGTAGTCCTCCTTCCTGCTGTGGTGTATGATTATTATTTTGATTAAGCCTCTGGAGAAAACAGTGACAATTAAGACAACCACCAATATATACTCATCTCATAGGTCTTTGCTGTAGGCCTAGCAGTTGGCCTGACTCTCTCTACCGTGTTTCCCTGAAAATAAGACCTAACTGTAAAATAAGCCCTAGCATGATTTTTCAGGATGACATCCCCTGACCATAAGCTTTAATGCGTCTTTTGGAACAAAACTTAATATAAGACCCAGTCTTCAGTGAAACACAGTAGCACTCAGGCTACTCCCCTGCACCCAGCTCAGAAAGCCATAAAAATTGACTCCTGATCTTAATAGACTCCCTATTTGGGGGGAAGAGAGGGAGGAAGGCAGAATAGAGACTGTAGCTAAAAGGGTTATGGAAATTGCCTATCTAGGGGATCATCTTTAGGCAGAAAAAGATGATAAAAATAGTCACTTGTAACTGAAATGAAGCTACACACTGGTGGCTTTAAGTCATCTAGTTCTTCCTTTCTCTTTCTGACACAAACATGTTTCTGCTACAGTTAGCACCACTCAGGTGACTGGACAAAGATAGGGCAGTGCCAAGCCGATCTTAGTGCATCTGCAAAGGGACTGTCAGCAGAATGCCAGAAGCAGCTGCTACTGCTGTACTTCTGGGATTGATGGCAGAAACAGAGAAAGCCGTTGAATTTCCAGGACACAGTGAGGATATCTGGGCTCAGGTGGAGTTGGTTGGATTAGGGCTACCATAACAAAGTGCCACAAACCGAGTGGCTTAAACAACAGAAATTTGTTCTCTTTACGGTTCTGTTGACCAGAATCAAGGTGTCAGCAGGGTTGGTTCCTTCTGAGGGGTGTGACAAAGAATCTGTTCCATGCCTCTCTCTTAACTACTCATGATTTGCTAGCAATCTTTGACATCCCTTGGCTTGTAGATCATTGCTTTCATCTTTACATTTCATTCTCCCTGTCGGTGTCCAAATTCTCCCTTCTTATAAACCATATTGGATTAGGAGCCCAACCTACTGCAATATAACTTCATCTGAACTAATTACATCTACAATGACCTTATTTCCAAAACGGGTTACATTTTGAGGCACTGGTGGTTGGAATTCAACATATGAATTTGAGGGGAACATACCTCAACTCAAAACAGGCTGGAAAGTTCAAGAGGCAGGACTGGCATAGGAGGTGTTCTTATTGTTAATGATAAAAACAGGCACTATCTTCTATTGAGTTATATGCTAGGCACTGAGCTAGGTTCTTTACATGCATTATTTCATTATTTGCCACCACAAATCCATGAGGTAGGTGCTTAACTCTTATTATCCTCATGTTTCAGTGGACAAAGCTGAGGCCCCAGAAAGGGGAATGACTTGCCCCATAGAGGGAAATTGACTTGGCACAGGTCATATGCCCAGTAAGTAGCAGAGTGAGATTTAAACTCAGGTCCATAGGACACCAAAGAATCTCCCAAATGCTCTTCCCACCATACACTCTTGCTATTGGGAGACCCCACTTTCCCCATTTTGGGGCATGAAACCCCGGAACCCACAGGGAAGTTCTGATTGGAAGATTGGTAGTGCCAGTTTAAGCTTCCCGGCGTGGTTGCTGCATCTTCCCTGTAGAACTTTTAGAGTAAGAGAGCTCTCTGCCAGAGCTTCCTGTGATGGAAGCTGTCTAGAGGTGGGGGTGTGGATGAGATGATCCCCAGAGTGTCCTGTCAGGAGTGGGGGTAGGAATGGGAGGAGGAGAGGTTAGAAAGAAAGGAAGTAGAGAGGAGAAATTTCTAAGGAACAAGCACAATCAGTGAAACATAATAGCTCACACTCATATGGCACTTACCGCATCAGGTAGTGTTCTAAACAATATGTATATTGATGGATATTTATCCTTGGTTTATTTAAAAAGGAAACTAAGGCACAGAAAGGTTACATAATTCGTCCAAGTTTTCACAGCTAACATATATTAAAATTGGGGTTTGAATCCAAGAAGTTTGGCTCCAGCCAGATCCAAGAAATTTGCTTTTCTCTAATTGAACAATCCTATAAATCCCACTACCATACTGTTACCCAGTGCAACTTATATTAAGATACATTAAATGATCTCCTTTAATCGTCAAAAGAGCCACATGAGGTATCACATTTGCTGTCACAGCAGTGCCATGTGATAGCAGAAGAAACCAAGTCTCAGAGAGGTAGGGTAAAATATTTCAAGTTACCCAATCATGTGGCAGAGCTGGGATTCAAACCCAGGTCGGTTTTACCTCAACATTAATCAACTCTGTGTCTCACTGCCTCAAGGTTTGCTGGCTGATTGATAAACCAATCCTGCCATGATGGTAAAGAAGATAACAGGTGTGATTGTCCCAAGATGTGTATGTATTTTAACAGGGATTCCTGAAATCACAAACCCTTCCTCAGAGTAAAGATTATCTTAGAAATGTCATCTCTTGGAGCAAGTCAGACTGCTTAATGGCACATATCTTTTATGTGCAGACACTTAAGAACCCACTGGATTCAGTGTGTAAAGGTGTGTGAGGTAGAGATTTCTATATGCATTGACGTTATTTCAAGAGATACTATAAATGAATTAAATGAATGCAAATTATACGCAAATACATTTAACAGCATTCTCTCAGGAGAGGGATGCCAGCAAGCTGACAAAGTAGATACTTGTAGTAAGCAACGACAGTGTTTTCTGTCCTATTTGTGGCTGAGCTAGAAGGCTATAGGGGTCAGAGCTAGCCAAAATACCCTGTATGAGAAAATGGAGATGGGTTTGTCATCTTGGCTCCCAGGAATCTGTACAAATTACCCTAGAATTTGAAGGCTTAATGTTTTCCCTGCATGGTCACCTGCTCTATGGGTTACTGTTACTGTTCCACACTCGATGACACTATGGGTTAGTGGAAAGACCCTTCTATATGGAAAATCAGAAGACCTAGGTTCTAATTCAGTTCCTGCTTTGGACTATATGTATGTCCTTAGGCAAGTTACTTGACTTCTGTGAGTATCACTTACCCCTGTCTATATGGGAAGGGATCAGATAAGGATACCTCTCAGTTCCCCTCCATTTAGATATTCTATGGCTTAATGATTAAAACACCTCCACATTCTCAGCCTTGAGTCCTTAATGGGTTGGGTCAGAGAGGTATCATCTCCTAAAGTCCTGTTAAAATGCACTGGAGAACATTTGTAAGCAGACAATCTAGAGTAGCCTATTTTGGCCTGGTGTACTTATAGGTACAAGAAATACCAATGCTTGCCATGTAGATTCATATCTATCTTTCTCAGCCAGCTCCCTATCTCCAAAAATGGATTTTGCTCCTCATTTCTCTAGGTTTTCCAGTGTTTCTCTGAGTAACCCAGGTCCATGGCCTAGGAAGGCCCTAGGAAAATTTCTGTGAGGAAGGCTTTGAGTAGTAGTACATTTGGACAAATGGTTAGAGGCATCAATTTCAAAGTCAGTTCTGTATCCCTGGGCTCAGATTACTCTGGCATCTGGCAATCCATCCATCTATCCATTCTGCTATTTATCAAGTAACTATTATGTACCAGATACTGCTTTAGAAGCTAGGGATTAAGCAAGGTCAATGGATAAAGGTAGCTTGGTTTAGTAAAAGATAGTTGAACTGGGAGCTAGGGTGCCTGAGCTCAAGGTCTGGCACTATAATTTACCATCTGTATAATTCTGGGCAACTCACCAAACCTGAGCATCAGGTTTATTAGCCGTAAAATGAACTAGAAGGGATGTAATATAGATGATCACTATGGAAGTTTCCTTCTAGCTCTAAATCCCTAATTAACAATATAAATAGAGAGATGGTAGAGTGAAATGAGAGAGGACACGGACTCTGGACTCCGGTTGCTGGGCCCAAATTGTTGCTATACCACTTTCTAACTATAATATGACCTGGGGCAAATTGCTTAACCTATGTATGCCTGTTCTCCTACATATGGAATAATAATAACAGTACCTACCTCAAAGGGACATTGTGAGATTAATGAGTTTATATATGTAAAGTGCTTGCAACAGTATCTGGAATGTAGTAAGTGCTCTGTTAGCTATTTTCAAGTGCCTGACCATGTTTTGTGGCTACCTGAGCTTGAACCTCTAGCCCTTATACAGTATGGGGGAACAAAAACATACAAAACCGCTAAGACTTAGTAAATGAGGGGGAAGCTCAATATAATTTACCTCTTCAAATGGTTAATGCTGCTTGACTATACAGAGCTCTGAGGCTTCCACTTCAAAGAGATCCCTCTCCCTCCTAAAGGGCATGAACAATACGCCAATTGAATTTAGGTAATTATCACATTGCCAGTCAAGTTAAAAGCCAAGTTTGGAGGTGTCTGTGGGTAGCAGTTAAGCCTCAGTCTTCTTCCAGAAGACACTGGGGAAGCTGGGCCTAGGACCTACGACCCAGGAGCTTTTATTTTCCTCAGATCCAGAAGCACTTCTTGGAGTCTCCACCTTCTGTGACTACTGTTTTTGTGACTACTTCTATCTACCCATGCAAACCTACTACTCAGAATTAACAGGGAGAAGGAAACTACACTTATTGAGGGCTAACTATAGATATAGATATAGATATAGATATAGATATAGATATAGATATAGATATAGATATAGATATAGATATAGATATAGATAGATATAGATATAGATATAGATATAGATATAGATATAGATATAGATATAGATATAGATATAGATATAGATATAGATATAGATATAGATATAGATATAGATATAGATATAGATATAGATATAGATGCTTTGTGCTTTCCCTTCATTATCTCATTTAGTTTTCACAACAACCCACAAGGTATTACCTCCATTTTTTGGTCGAAGAAAATTGAGGATCAAAGAGGTTAAGGTAACTTTCCCAGATTACACAGCTCATAAGTAGCAGAGCTGGGAATTGAACAAGGTAAATCTGGCTACTAAATTGCTGTTCCTTAGACCACACCACACTGTTTTCCATGGACTGCTTATATGCTGCTTTCAAGGAAGAGATGTCTAGTTTCCATTAAGTATCACGAGCAAATTGGGAGTTAATGTCTGGATAAGAATGCAGAGTGCCATATTATCAGAATGAGTCTCACAAGAGACAAGTCCTATTTTTCACAGAAATAGAACATACGATCCTAAAATTTATATGGAACCATAAAAGAACCTGGATAGCCTCGGCAATCTTGAGAAATCAGAACAAAGTGGGATGTATCACGATACCTGACATCAAATTATACTACATGGCTACAATAATCAAAACAGCATGGTACAGACATAAAAACAGACACATAGATCAATGGAACAGATTAGAGAGCCCAGAAATAAATCCATGCATATATGGTCGTCTAACCTACAACAATCGAAGCAAGAATTTACAGGGGAGTAAAGTCAGTCTATTCAGTAAATGGTGCTGGGAATCCTGGACAGACACATGCAAAAAAATGAAGCTGGACCACCTCCTTACACCATATACAAGAATAAATTCAAAATGTATTAAAGACTTAAATGTAAGATCTGAAACCATAAAATTCCTAGAAAAAAACATAGGAAGAAACTTTACAGATATTACCCGGAGTAAGATTTTTACTGATATATTCCCTGGGGCAAGGGAAGTAAGAGAGAAAATAAACATGTGGGATTACATCAAACTAAAAAGTTTTTTCACAGCAAAGGAAATCATCAATAAAACAAAAAGGGATCCTACTGAATGGGAGAAGATATTTGCCAATGATATATCCAATAAGTGGTTAATATCACAAATTGACATAAAACTCACTCAACTCCAAAAAAACAAACAACCCAATTGAAAAATGGGCAGAGGACATGAAAAGACATTTTTCTGAAAAGGACATATAGATAGCAAACAGACATATGAAAAAATGTTCAACCTCACTAATCATTAGAGAAATGCAAATAAAAACCACAATGAGATACCACCTCACCCCAGTCAAAATGGCTATCATCAATAAATAAACAACAAGTGCTGGTGATGATGTGGAGAAAAGGGAACCCTTGTGCACTGTTGGTTGGATTGCAGATTGGTGCAGCTACTATGGAAAACAGCATGGAGGTGTCTCAATAAACTGAAAATAGAAGTACCTTATGACCCAGCAATTCCACTCCTAGGTATCTATCTGGAGAAATCCAAAACTGTAGTTTGAAAAAAAATTATGCACCCCTGTGTTCATTGCAGCACTATACACAATAGCTGTGACATGAAAACAACTGACATGGCAATCAGTAGATGACTGTATTAAGAAACTGTGGTACATTTATTCAATGGATTATTACCCAGCTGTAAAAAAGAATGAAATCTTACCATTTGCAACAATATGGATGGACCTAGAGAACATTATGCTAAGGGAAATAAGTCAGACAGAGAAAGACAAATACCATATGATCTCACTTATATGTGGAATCTAAAGAAAAGAATAAATGAATGAACTAATCAGAAACAGTCTCAGAGACATAGAGGAAAAACTGAGGGTTGCTAGACGGGCGGGGAGGTGGGGATAAGGGGGAAGGTGAGGGGATTAGAAAACACAGTTGGTAACCACAAGATTGCTACGGGGATACAAAAGTCAATTGGGGAATGTAATCAATAAAGTTGTAAAGATTTTGTAGGGTATCCGATGGACACTTGTCTCATTAGGGAGACCACCTCAGGGATGATGTAGATGCCTGATCACTGCACTGTACACCTGAAGCTGAAGCTGAATAATAATTAATGTCAACTATAATTATATATACATATATGTATATATGCATATATATTATAAGAAGTGGATTACAACATTAGGAATAGAGGCAGTTAAAATGTAATGGCTGTATGCGATGTCAGGGGGTAGTAGATGGGGGGGAGGGGGGTTATCACTGTGTGAGGAATATAAATAATAAGTGTCTAACTAGTACATTGTTTTGGACACCTGAAACTAATAAAAATAAATAAATAAATAAAATTACCCACAAAGAATAAAAATTTTAAAAAAAGACAAATCCTAAACCCTCATTTGTTTGGAAGCCCAGGTTCAAGAAAAGCACAACAAACTCCAGCACCTCAGAGAACTCCTGTCTGTTTCCTATCCCAAGTAAATCACAGATGTTTCTTAATAGAGCATCAGGGAGAGTGTTTAGAAATGCAGGGAGGGCATTTTTCATTGTTATAAAGTCTGGTGACATCTACTGGAATTTAGTGGAAGGGGACCAGGGATGCAAAACTTCCTGAAATGCACAGGACCAACCCACATAACAACAACAACAACAAAATATCTCATTCAACATGCCAATGGTGCCTCTACTGAAAAACTGTTAATTAACAACTATTAGACATCATCTTAAAAGGCAAGAGGAAATTTTTAAGACTGACTAATTGCTTAATTCCTCCAAGTTCCACTTCATAAAATAGTACTAAGAATGACCTGAGAATGATACTGGTTAGTACTGAATTGATGCTGAAGTTTTGGATCGCTGGAGAGAATCTGGGGGAATGGAAAGGTAGAGAGGCTGCTGCAGGAGTAAACCTAAGGCTCAACAGGAACAAAATCATGGAGGAATTTTTAACATACTTGGATGCTAAGATTAGCAAGAATGTCAAGGATAAAGTCAGAAAACATGAACTCCATTGTCAGCCACCACTCTGAGTTGCTCTATAATCTTGAGAGTTACTTTCCTTCTCTGCATCTTTGATTGCCCAGCTATTCAAAAGGGAAAGTAAGCCCTGTTTCCCTCCCTCCCTGGACTAGTGAGAGGATTTATGAGATAGTAGGTGCATACATATAAACCTAAATGCTGTGGAAATGAGGGCTTGGTGATGGTCCGGGCAAGAGAGAAACAGCCAGTGCCTCTTGTTATTCAAAGTCTGTGATAATGCTCTAAGATCCAGTAAGTTTCACTAGCCTGAGCAAGCTAGTTTGAGGCTAATATCCTACACAGCACCTCACCAAAAGCCCCCCCTTCGCAAAATCCAGTCTGAAGCTACCAGATTAACCTCCCTGTACTTTCAAATTAGATGAGAATACTTCAGTTTTCTTTAATGGATGCTCGGTTCATTTTCCTGTGGATAATTATCAGGTAACAGGAAACCGGAGAGTAGAGGACAATGTTTTTCATTAAACACAAAGTTATTTTATGAACGTTAGAGCTACAGAAATCATTCCCTTCCAAGCAATATTCCAGAAAGATTGTTCCTTGGTCATATTTACTTCCACTCTTCTCTCTTTGTGGATGACTAAACTTCACTATTTCTTTTCTTTCTTGAAGTTAAACTTTCAACTCAATACACTACACACAGTAGGCTCTCAGCAAATATTCACTTACAGATTAACTCATGCTACTGGAAACTGAACTTCTAGTAGCTAAGTAAAAGTGTGGCCAGGAAACTACCAAGAAAATTGGGTCCCAAGCACTTGGCTTCATACACAAGGTAACTTGACATGACATGGAAACTGATATACTTTTATTTTAATTTAAAAATATTGTATCTTAGGTCATGTCTTCTTATTGGAGATGGGGAGTTCTCATCTCCTACTGCAAGAGAAATCACTATCAGAGAAACCTTCTTTCAGATCCCAATACTCTCTCAAAGATGGGACTAAAATTATTCTTCCAGTTTTTAGCAGAGACCGAAGGAGGCTTTCTTTCAGACTGGCAAAAAGCTACTAGCCCACAGTGACTCTCAATTCATGTGATGCTTGGAGAGAAGAATGCCTTCCTGGCCCCGACTGTTACTACTTTCAGTGTAATCCCTGAAGTGATTGAAAGCAATGGAAAATTAGAGCTGGCTGGTAGTTTTGGGGGAAATAAATGGCAAAGCTCATTTTCTCTTCTAAAATGTAAATGAAATATTCACTTCTGAAAACAGGTCCACCTTCCTAGTAGGCCAACAGGCTAGCTGCTGCCAATTTGAGGCTCTGAGCTGGCACTAGGCACCTTAGGGCTTGTGTCATTGTCACTTGCACCCATTCTCTATTGCGCAGATCATGGAGCAGGCTGTCAGGCCTTTGAATTGGCCAATCTACCTGTTGGGTTGGTTCCTTGCTGAGAACAGATCTTGAATAGCCGTCTCTGCCAAAACTTGCCCAATGGAGCATATACCTCATTCTGTTCTCTGCCCACTACTGTCCTGAAGCAAAACTTGCCTGCTGATCAACCAGTGGAGAAAAATTAAAAGAGTTGTAATTAGTTGGCTGGAGAAGACAAAGGGGAAAGGGGAGAAGGGCACTTAATACTTTACTGAATTGAAAGCTAGTTTTATTTATTATAGAAAACTTTTCTATGAAAACAGAAAATGATAAACTGAACTAGACTACAACTTCAAATATTTAAGTTATATTTAAACAATCATCTTGGAAGTTGAACTAGATGAACAAGAGAGGAACATTTCCCCATTTCTCATGGACTTGATAGGGAGAGGAGGGACCTTAAAGAAGCACTGCAACAACTGTGTAATTTCAGGTGCATCCTTACACTCCCCCAGTTAGGCAGAAATCTATCCCATGTAAAAGAGTTTCAGAGAAGAAAATTCCAAGGCCTCTCTCTCAATCATCTTAAAGTGTAACAGTACTCAATGTCAAGAAATGTTGCTTTAGAATAGCATCATAAAAATGGCAGCATGAGGTGAGCCTCTGGAAATCTCCCCTAGAATTTACAACAAATTGAACAACTATAATTCCACAAAGAACTTCCTGAAAAGCAGACAGGCAAGACTAAGAGGTGCGCTGCTCAAATCATCTAAAGGAGGGCAAATTGGGTGAGCAGGGGAGAGGGGAGGAGGAACTGCGAAGACGTGGGCCATGTGGGTGCAAGAGCAGACCTGAGCTCAGAGCTATGAGCTCCCTGCATTCCGGAACTCCACTTAGGGCCCACAATCCCGCCTGAGGGATCAGCATATAACACGGCTCAACCCAATGCTCATGGCAGAGACCTCGGAGCTAAGACTGAGGGAAGAAGGCTGAAAACAGAGGTTTAAGCCCTCACTGCCAAGCAGAGGAGGCAAGTCCTAGGCACAGAGCCTAGCTGAACCCTCCCCACCCTCCCAGAGCTCATCCCACCCCCCCTCCCAGAGCTAGAAGCAGAATGTCAGCAGTGTCAGATCAAAAAAACAGAATATTTGCAGTTCTGAGAACTGTGGCAACAACAGACTCACAGGCCAACTAGTTCAAGCGAAGGGGAGGGAGCCTTGGGTACATGACTGGCTGTGCTGGTGGTCGCTGCTATTGCTCTGGGCCACGTCTTACAACCCACCCCGCCCCTGTCTCCACCTGTCTGGGAGAATACCTGCAGGAGTAAACAGAGCTGCTGAAACACACAGACTCTGAAACTGGTGCAGAAAGAGCTTCAAAACTTCAGGAGCTCTCCACATACCCCCACGGAGGCAGTGCCCTGTGACCCAGGTGAACTGTTCACAGAGGAGAAGCCCGCCTTCCAGGGAATCACCCCATTGTGTGAGAAACCAGAAAAGTGCAGAGAAAATATAAAACTACAGCATGAGAGACAATAAAAGGCTGCAATCAGAAACAAATTAAAACATTCTACCAACACATACTGGAAAACAAAAGAAAGAATTCCTCCTATCAACCTGTTGCAGAACTCACTCCTGTAGATTCCAAGGAAGAGAAATAGTAATTAATTGATTGCCAGTAATAGCCAAGGTAACAAGACAGCTCAGAAAGAAAATGAAAATTCTCCAGAAAATGAACTGAAACACATGGAAAAATGTGACTTAAATGACAGAGAATTCAAGATTGCAGTTCGGAAAAAACTCAATGAGATGAAAGGAAACACAGAGAGGCAGTTTAATGAACTCAGAAACACAATCAAAGAATAAAGTGAATATTTTATCAAAGGGATTGAAGTTTTAAAAAAAGAACCGAATAGAATTTCTGGAGATTAAGAACTCAATAAAAGAAATGAAGAATGAAATAGTCAGCTTAGTACTAGAGATGACCAGATGGAGGAAGGAATCAGTGACATCGAATGTAGAAATCTGGAAATGACATGGATGGAAGACAAGAGAGACTTCAGAGTTAAAAGGCATGAAAGAACTCTACAAGTTCAGACTCTATCAGAAAGAGCAATATAAGAATAATGGGCATAGCAGAAGGAGAAAAAAAGGAGAAGGGAGCAGAGAGTATATTCAAACAAGTAGTCGACGAGAACTTCCCAAAATTGTGGAAAGAACTGGATCCTCGAATCCAAGAAGCAAATAAAACACCTAATTACCTCAATCCCAAGAGGCCTTCTCCAAGTCACATTGTATTGAAGCTGTCAAAAATTAATGACAAAGAAAGAATCTTCAAGGCAGTCAGGGAGAAGAAGATGGTAACCTACAAAGAAAAGCCCACTAAATTATCATCAGATTTTTCAGTAGAAACTCTACAAGCCAGGAAGGAGTGGAATCAAATATTCATACTATTCAAAGAGAGAAATTGTGAGCCAATAATAATATATCCAGCAAAGATGTCCTTTAGATATGAAGGAGGAATAAACACCTTTCCAGATATACAGAAGCTGAGGGAATTTTCCAACACACGTTGCACTACAAGAATGCTGAAGGAGGCTATTCAATCTGAAACAAAAAAGCAAAAGAATACAAAACCACAAGAAGTATTATGAACTGAGAGCAGCAGGAAATGGATACCCCTATATCAAATAGGACATTAAACACTTAAACATAACATACAGGGTAAAGAAGGGAAGAAAAAAAAACTTAGAAAAATAAGAAAAAGACAACTTGCTACTGCAGCACAGAAATCAACTCACAGCATAAAGAGGGATAATTTGTTACAACAAAAACATTAAAAGGGAGAGAGTAAAGGTCTGAACCAGCTCAAGGGAATAGAGAAAGTAAGCATACTAAAGAAAATGGAACACTGAACAATGAAACGTTCTTTTCCATTATATAATGGTAACCACTCAAAAAAATCCAAATTGAAATATACAATATGAAAAAAGAAGAAATAGAGGGGAAAATCATAGAATACCACCACACTGAAATAATAAAGAGCAACAAAAAGGAAAGAAACAATGGAGACACCATTCTACCAGAAAACCAGAGATACAATGATAGGAAATTCTCAAATATCAATAATCAACCTAACTGTAAATGGACTGAACTCACCAATAGAAACGCACAGAGTAGCAGATTGGATCAAAAAACTAAGCCCAGCCATATGCTGCCTCCAAGAGACACATCTCAGCTACGAGGACAAGCATAGACTCAAAGTGAGATGGTGGAAATTGACACTCCAAGCAAACGCTATTCAGAGGAAACCAGGTATAGTTATACTGGTATCAGATGAAACAGACTTCAGGATAAAAAAGGTAAAAAGAGACAAAGATGGACATTTCATAATGATAAAGGGACCTACACAGAAAAAGACATAACAGTAATAAATATTTGTGCCCCCGATCAGGGAGCACTAAAATATACTAAGCAACTACTAACAGAACTAACAGAAAGGGAGAAATTGACCAAAACACAATTATAACAGAGGACGTAAATACATCATTGACAGCTATGGATAGATCATCCAAACAGAAAATAAATACAGAAATATCAGCCATAAATGACACATTAGATATAATGCACGTAATTGACATTTATAGAGTGCTCCATCCTAGAACATCAGAGTAAACATTCTTTCCTAGTGTACATGGAACATTCTCAAGGATACACCATATATTGGGACATAGAACAAGCCTCAGCAAATTTAAGAAGATTGAAATCATACCAAGCATATTCTTTGATCACAAGGCTTTGAAATTGGATCTCAACTTCAAAATGAAAGCAGAAAAAACACACAAATATTTGGGGATTAAACAGCATACTTTTACAGAACAACTGGGAAAAGAAGAAATAAGAGGAGAGATAAAAAGATACATAGAAACAAATGACAATGAAAACATATCCTACCAAAATTTTTGGGATGCAGCAAGAGAAATTTTAAGAGCGAAATTCATATCATTACGGGCCTATCTCAGCAACAAAGAAAAATCCCAGATAAATAACCACACGTTACATCTTAAAGAGCTAGAAAAAGAAGAGCAAATAAAACCCAAAGTCAGCAGAAGGAAGAAAATAATAAAAATCAGAGAAGAACTAAATGAAAAGGAGAACAAAAAGACAACAGAAAAATTAATGTGACAAAGAGCGGGTTCTTTGAAAAGATTAACAAAATTGACAAACCCTTGGCTAGGCTTACTATGATAAAAATAGAGAAGAAAGGAAAAATGGCGGCGTGAGGTGAGCCTCTGTAAAGCTCCCCTGAAATTTACAATGAATCGAACAACAAAAACTCCACAAAGGACTCCCTGCACAGCAGACAGGCAAGAGGAAGAGGCCCACTACCTAAATCACCTACAGGTGGGAGAATAGCACGAGCAGGGGAGGAGGGAAGGGAGAAGTGCGGACAAGGCACAGGACACAAACCTAGCTCAGTGCTCCGAGCTCGGTGCTTCCCGGAACTACTGCAGCTGTGGGAGAGGGAAGAACTCGGACTGCTAGGGCTCAGCTTATGGCCCACAGGGCTGAGGGGACAGCATACAACCGGTTGAACCCAACACTCACGGCAGAGACCTCGGAGAAAAGACTGAGGGAAGAAGGCTGAAAACAGTGGTTTAAGCCCTCACTGCAGAACAGAGAACAGAAGCCTTAGGCACTGAGACTAGCCGCCCCCTCCCTACCCTACCAGAGCTTGCCCCACCCTCACCTCCTGGTGCTAGAGACAGAACAGTAGCAGTGTCACATCAAAAGAACAGAATATTTGCTGTTCTGAGAACTGTGGACCACACACATATTCGCAGCCCAACTAGTTCCGGCAAAGGGGAGGGAGCTGTGGAAGCAGGACCGGCTGTGGTGGTGGTCGCCGCCATTGCTATGGGCCACCTCTCACAATTCACCCTGCCCCTGGCCCCACCTATCTGGGCATATCCCTGCAGGAGTAAACAGAACTGCTGAAACATACGGGCCCTGAATCAGGAGCTGGAAGAGCTTTGGAACATCAAAAGATCTCTGCATACCCACAGGGACACTGCGCACTGTGACCTAGACGAACTATAAACAGAGAAGAAGCCAGTCTCCCAGGAAATCCCCCCATTGTGTGAGAAGCTGGAATAGTGCAGAGAAAACATAGCACTATCATGTGGTAGAAGGAAATTAAGCTGCAGTTGGAGAAAAAATAAAACATTCTACCAGCAAGTACTGGAAAACAAAAGAAAGACCGCTTCCTATCAACATGTTGAAGAAGCACTCCTGTAGATGTCTAGGAAGAGAAATAGTAAACCAGTAATTGCCATGAATAACCAAGGCAACAAGATAACTCAGAAAGAAAGTGAAAAATCTCCAGAAAAGGCACTTAAAGATATAGAAATATGTGACTTAAATGACAGAGAATTCAAGATTGCAGTTCTGAAAAAACTCAATGAGATGCAAGAAAACACAGATAGGCAGTTAAATGAACTCAGAAACACAATCAAAGAACAGCATGAGCATTTTACGAAAGAGATTGAAATTTTAAAAAAAGAAACAAATAGAATTTCTGGAGATTAACAACTCAATAGAAGAAATTAAGAATGAAATAACCAGCTTAGGTAGTAGAGTTGACCAGATGGGGGAAAGAATCAGTGACATCGAAGATAGAAACCTGGAAATTACACAGATGGAAGAAGAAAGAGCCTTGAGACTTAAAAGAAATGAAAGAACTCTACAAGTTTCTGACTCCATCAAAAGAGCAATATAAGAATAATGGGCATAGCATAAGAAAAAAACAGAGAAGGGAACAGAGAATATATTCAAACAAATTGTCGATGAGAACTTCCCAAACTTGTGGACAGAACTAAAACCTCGAATCCAAGAAGCAAATAGAACACCTAATTACCTCAATCACAACAGGCCTTCTCCAAGGCACATTGTATTGAAGCTGTCTAAAATCAAAGACAAAGAAAGAATCCTCGAGGCAGCCAGGGTAAAAAAGACGGTAACTTACAAAAGAAAGCCCATTAGATTATCATCAGATTTTTAAGCAGAAACTCTACAAGCTAGGAGGGAGTGGAACCAAATATTCAAACTATTGAAAGAGAGAAATTAGGAGCCAAGAATAATATATCCAGCAAAGATATCCTTTAGATATGAAGGAGGAATAAAGACCTTTCCAGACATACAGAAGCTGAGGGAATTTTCTAATACATGACCTGTACTACAAGAAATACTAAAGGAGGTTATTAGACCACCATCAACAGGGACAATTTGTGGCAACCAAAACTCAAAAAGGGGGAGAGTAAAGGCATGAACCAGAATACGGGAATGGAGAAAGTAAGCGTACTAAAGAAAATGGAATACTCTAGATATCAAACTTTCTTTTACATAAACTTAAGGGTAACCACTCAAAAACAATCCAGAACTGAAATACATACTGTAATAAAAGAAGAAACAGAGGGAAACATCATGGAATACCACCACACAGAAATAATAGACAGCAACAAAAAGGCAAAGAAATAATGGAGACACAGCCTTACCAGAAAACTAAAGATAGAATGACAGGAAATCCTCACATGTCAATAATCACCCTAAATGTAAATGGACTGAACTCACCAATAAAAAGGCACAGAGTAGCAAATTGGATCAAAAAGTAAACCCAACCATATGCTGTCTCCAAGAGACACATCTCAGCTACAAGGACAAGCATAGACTCAAAGTGAAAGGGTGGAAATTGACACTCCAAGCAAATGGTACTCAGAGAAAATCAGGTGTAGCCATAATGATATCAGATGAAACAGACTTCAAGGTGAAAAAGATAACAAGAGACAAAGATGGACATTTCATAATGGTGAAGGGGACTGTACAACAAGAAGACATAACAGTCATCAATATTTATGGCCCCAATCAGGGAGCACCGAAATATACCAAGCAACTACTAACAGAACTAAAGGGAGAAATTGACCAAAACACAATTATACTAGGGGACTTAAATACATCATTGACAGCTATGAATAGATCATCCAAACAGAAAATAAATAACGAAATAGCAGCCCTAAATGACACATTAGATGAAATGGACATAATTGACATTTACAGAGCACTTCATCCTGAAACATCAGACTCTACATTCTTTTCTAGTGTACACAGAACATTCTCAAGGATAGACCATATATTGAGACATAAAATCAGTCTCAGCAAATTTCAGAAGATTGAAATCACACCAAGCATATTCTCTGATCACAAGGCTTTGAAATTGGATATCAACTGCAAAAAGAAAGCTGGAAAAAACACAAATACATGGAGATTAAACAACATAATTTTAAAGAATGACTGGATCAAAGAAGAAGTTAGAGGAGAGATCAAAAGATACATAGAAACAAATGACAATGAAAATACATCCTACCAAAATTTTTGGGATGCAGCAAAAGCAGTTTTAAGAGGGAAATTTATCTCATTACAGGCCTATCTCAAGAAACGAGAAAACTCCCAAATAAATAGACTCATGTTACACCTTAAAGAACTAGAAAAAGAAGAACAAGTGAAACCCAAGGTCAGCGGAAGAAAGGAAATAACAAAAATTAGGCCAGAACTAAATGAAATAGAGAACAAAAAGACAATAGAAAAAATTAATGTGACAAAGAGCTGGTTCTTTCAAAAGATTATCAAAATTGACAAACCCTTGGATAGACTCAGTAATATAAAAAGAGAGAAGAAACTAATTAACAAAATCAGAAAAGAAAAAGGGGAAGTTATCACGGACACCACAGAAATACAAAGGATCATCCAAGAATACTATGAAGCACTATATGCCTATATATATAGTATATATATATATATATATATATATATATATATATATATATATATATATATATATATATATATATATATAGTACCACCTATAGGAGTATATAACCTAGAAGAAATGGACAAGTTCTTAGAAACATATAGCCTTCCAAGGCTGAACCATGAAGAACTGGAAAATCTAAACAGACCGATCACCAGTAATGAAATTGAATCAGTCATCCAAAAGATGGCTTCACTAGTGAATTCTATCAAACCTTCAAAGAGGATCTAATACCAATGTTCCTCAAACTCTTCCAAAAAATTGAAGAAGAGACAGTACTCCCTAACTCATTTTATGAGTCCAACATTACCCTGATACCAAAACCTGGTAAGGACAGCACAAAAAAAGAAAACTACAGACAAATATGTCTGATGAATACCAATGCGAAAATCCTAAATAAAATTCTAGCAAATCTAATACAACAATGCATTAAAAAGATTATTCATCACGACCAAGAGGGGTTCATCCCCTGGTCACAAGGATGGTTCAACATCCGCAAATCCATCAATGTGATACATCACATAAACAAAATAAAGGACAAAAATCGTATGATTATATCAATTGATGCGGAAAACGCATTTGACAAGATACACCATCCATTTATGATTAAAGCACTTAATAAAATAGGTATAGAAGGAAAATACCTTACAAGAATAAAGGCCATATATGACAAGCCCTCTGCTAATCTCATAATTAATGGTGAAAAACTGAAGCCCTTTGCTCTACATTCAGGAACATGACAGGGCTGTCCCCTATCACCTCTGCTTTTCAACATAGTGTTGGAAGTCCTTTCCAGAGCAATCAGGCAAGAGAAAGAAATAAAAGGCATCCAAACTGGGAATGAAGAAGTTAAATTGTCACTTTTTGTAGATGACATGATGCTATCAGTAGAAAACCATAAAGACCACCAAAAAGTTACTATAAGCTATAAAAGACTATAGTAAAGTTGCCAGCAACAAAATCAATGCACGAAAGTCCACTGCATTCCTATATACTAAGAACAAAATCTCAGAAAATGAAATGAAAATACCAATTCCTTTTGCACTTGCAGCAAAAAGAATAAAATACCTAGGAATAAACATAACCAAAGATGTGAAACACTTATATACTGAAAAGTATAAGACATTTAAAAAGGAAATTGAAGAAGACACAAAGAAAAGAAAAGATATTCTGTGTTCATGATTAGAAGAATCAACATAGTTAAAATGGCCATATTACCCAAAGTAATATAGGGATTTAATGCAATCCCCACCAAAATCCCAATGGCAGGTTGAAAAAAAATTAAACAAAAAATCATCAGATTTGTTTGTAACCACAAAAGACCCCGAATAGCAAAAGCAATCTTAAGAAAAAAGAACAATGCAGGAGGTATCACACTCCCTGACTTCAGCTTGTACTACAGGGCTACAATAATCAAAACCGTATGGTGTTGGCAGAAAAACAGACACACATACCAATGTAATAGAATTGAGAACCCAGAAATAAACCCACGTAAATATGGTCAGATAATTTTCAACAAAGAAGCGAAAAACATACAAGGGAGAACAGACAGCCTCTTCAATAAATGGTGCTGGGAGAATTGGAAAGCCACATGCAAAAAAAAAAAATGAAACTAGATTGCTATCTATCACCTTATACCAAAATTAATTCATAATGGATCAAAGACCTAAGCATGAGACCTGGAACAATAAAAGGCATAGAAGAAAACATAGTTACTAAAACTTATGGACCTTGGGTTCAAAGAGGATTTTATGAATTTGACTTCAAAGGCAAGGGAAGCAAAAACTGAAATAAACGAATGGGATTATATCATAATGAAAACCTTCTGCACTGCATAGCAAACCATTGACAAAATAAACAGGCAACCAACCAATGGGAGATTTTTGGAAACAACTCCTGCAATAAAGGAATAATACCCCAAATATATCAAGAATTCCTACAACTCAGCAACAATAACAAAAACAATCAAATGATAAAATGAGCAGAGGACCTGGGTAGACATTTCTCCAAAGAAGACATACAAATGGCGAATAGACATATGAAAAAATGTTCAACATCAATGATCATCAGGGAAATGCAAATAAAAACCACAATGAGATATCCGCTCACACCAGTTAGAATGGCTATCATCAACAAGACAAATAATAACAAGTGCTGGAGAGGCTGTGGAGAAAAAGGAACCCTCATACACTGATGGTGGGAATGCAGACTGTTGCAGCCGCTATGGAAGGCAGTGTGTTTGTTCCTCAAAAAATTAAGAATAGAATTGCCATATGCCATAGCAATCTCTCTCTGAGTATCTACCCCAAAAAATCTGAAAACCTTTATCCTTTAAGATGTATGTGCTCAATGTTTATTGCAGCTTTATTATGGTGGCCAAGACATGGAAATAACCAGTGTCCTTCGATACATGATTGGATAACGAAGTTGTGTTATATGTACACAATGGAATACTATTCTGCCATAAGAAAGGATGAAATACTGCCATTTGTGAAAATGTGGATGGATCTTGAGGTTATTATGCTAAGCAAAATAAGTCAGACAGAAAAGTTGAGAATCATGTGATTTCACTGATATCTGGTGTATAAAGTTGAAAACAACTAAAGAACAAGAAAAGCAAATGAAGAAACAGAAACTCACAGACACAGATAATAGTTTAGTCATTACCAGAGGGTAAGGGAGGAGGGGGGTGATAGATGAGGGTAAAAGGCGTCAAATACATGGTGATGGAAGAACTGACTCTGGGTGGTGAACACGCAATGTGATATATACATGATGTATTACAAAATTGTACATCTGAAACCTATGTAACTTTACTAACAAAAGTCGCCCCAATAAATTTAATTTAAAAAAAGGAAAGAAATGTCACTTTATAGTTATCCCAAATCCTTCATATTAAAGATAATCCATTTTCTCTTGTTCTAGCCTCTGGAGACAAAGGACAATCAGGCATGCATTTGAAGACCATTTTTCAATTGCCCCAAGATCTCCTCATCTCCAAAGTAGCAATCTCAGCTTCTTTAATCTTTCTTTGAAGTTTTTGTTTTTCAATGCCCTTTCCTCAACATTGCTTCATTCTTCTTCATCCGCCTTTAAATGTGTAGCAAAGAAGAAGATAAAGTCCTCTAGCAAGTACTGAGTATAATGGGAAGCTTCCTTTCTAGTGATCACTCTTTTGCATATTCAGATTTTGTGGTGTTTCTTTTTTCCCAGTATTTGCGGTACAGCCAAATTCTTGTTATTGGTCAGTGAGGTTGTTTTCCATTATTATTTTTTTAATTTATTGGGGTGACAATTGTTATTAAAATTACATAAATTTCAGGTGTACAATTCTGTATTACATCATCTAAAAATCCCATTGTGTGTTCACCACGCAGAGTCAATTCTCCTTCCATCACCATATATTTGATCCCCTTTACCCTCATCTCCCACCTCCACTCCCCTTACCCTCTGGTAACCACTAAACTATTGCCTGTGTCTATGAGTTTCTGTTTCTCATTTGTTTGTCTTGTTCTTTTGTTGTTTTTGGTTTATATACCACACATCAGTGAAATCATACAGTTCTCTGCTTTTTCTGTCTGACTTATTTCGCTTAGCATTATACTCTCAAAATCCATCCATGTTGTCACAAATGTTCCTATATCATCTTTTCTTACCGCCGAATAGTATTCCATTGTGTATATATACCACAACTTATTTATCCATTAATCTATTGAAGGACATTTTGGTTGTTTCCATGCCTTGGCCACCGTAAACAAAGCTGCAATGAACATTGGGGCACACGTGTCTTTATGTGTAAATGTTTTCAGATTTTTTGGGTAGATACCCAAGAGAGGGATTGCTGGGTCAAATGGTAATTCTGTTGGTAATTTTTTGAGGAACCTCCACACTGCCTTCCATAATGGCTGCACCAGTCTGCATTCCCACCAACAGTGTATGAGGGTTCCTTTTTCTCCACAGCCTCTCCAACACTTGTTACTATTTGTCTTGTTGATGATAGCCATTCTGACTGGGGTGATGTGACATCTCATTATGGTTTTTATTTGCAGTTCTCTGATGATTAGTGATGTTGAGCATTTTTTCATATGTCTATTTGCCATTTGTATGTCCTCTTTGGAGAAATGTCTCTTCAGGTCCTCTGCCCATTTTTCAATTGGGTTGTTTGGTTTTTAGTTGTTGAGTTTCATGAGTTCCTTGTATATTTTCGATATCAGCCCCTTAACGGAGGCACTGTTTGCAAAAATCTTCTCCCCTTCAGTTGGTTGTCTCTTTATTTTGTCGATGGTTTCTTTTGCTGTGCAGAAGCTTTTAAGTTTCATATAGTCCCACTCGTTTATTTCAGCTTTTACTTCCATTGCCTTTGGAGTCAAATTCACAAAATGCTCTTTGAACCCAAGGTCCATAAGTTTAGTACCTATGTTTCCTTCTATGCAGTGTATTGTGTCAGGTCTTATGCATAGGCCTTTGATCCATTATGAATTAATTTTGGTACATGGTGACACATAGCAATCCAGTTTCATTCTTTTGCACGTGGCTATCCAGTTCTCCCAGCACCATATATTGAAGAGGTCGTCTTTCCTCCATTGTATGTTTTTAGCTTCTTTGTCAAAAACTATCTGTCCATATTTATGTGGCTTTATTTCTGGGTTCTCAATTCTATTCCATTGGTCTATGTGTCTGTTTTTCTGCCAATACCATGCTGTTTTGATTATTGTAGTGCTGTAGTACAAGCTAAAGTCAGGGAGAGTGATACCTCCAGTAATGTTCTTTTTTTTTCTTAAGATTGCTTTGGCTATTCGGGGTCTTTTGTGGCTCCAAACAAATCTGATGATTTTTTGTTCTATTTCTTTTAAAAAATGCCATTGGGATTTTGATGGGGATTGCATTAAATCCCTATATTGCTTTGGATAATATGGACATTTTAACTATGTTGACTCTTCCAATCCATGAGCACGGAATGTCTTTTGATTTCTCTGTCTTCTTCAATTTCTTTCAAAAATGTCTTAAACTTTTCAACATATAGGTCCTTCACATCCTTGGTTAAGTTTATTCCTAGGCATTTTATTTTTTTTGCTGCAAGTGAAAAGGGAACTGTTTTTTGTATTATTTTTCTGAGATTTCATCGTTAGTGTATAGGAATGCAATGGAATTTTGTACGTTGATTATGTAGCCAGCAACTTTACTGCATTCGTTGATTGTTTCTAACAGCTTTCTGGTGGAGTCTTTCGGGTTTTATATATATAGCATCTTGTCATCTGCAAAGAGTGATAATTTAACTTTTCATTCCCAATTTGGATGCCTTTTATTTCTTTCTCTTGCCTGATTGCTCTGGCTAGGAGTTCCACCACTATGTTGAAAAGCAGAGGAAATAGGGGACAGCCCTGTCGTGTTCCTGAACGTAGAGCAAAGGGCTTCAGTTTTCACCATTAAGTATGAGATTAGGTGAGGGCTTGTCATATATGGCCTTTATTATGTTAAGGTATATTCCTTCTGTACCTATTTTGTTAAGTGTTTTAATCATAAATGGATGTTGTATCTTGTCAAATGCTTTTTCTGCATCAATTGATATAATCATATGATTTTTGTCCTTTATTTTGTTTATGTGACGTAGCACACTGATAGATTTGCGGATGTTGAACCATCCTTGTGCCCCGGGGATAAGCCCCACTTGGTCATGATAAATAATCTTTTTAATACATTGTTGTATTCGATTTGCTAGAATGTTGTTTAGTATTTTTGCATCTGTTTTCATCAGAGATATTGTTCTGTAGTTTTCTTTTCTTGTGTTGTCCTTACCATGTTTTGGTATCACGGTAATGTTGGCCTCATAAAATGAGTTAAGGAGTACTGTCCCTCTTTAAATTTTTTGGAAGAGTTTGAGCAGGATTGGTAATAGATTCTCTTTCAAGTTTCGGTGGAATTCACTACTGAAGCCATCTGGTCCCGTACTTTTGCTTTTGGGAAGGTTTTGGATGACTGATTCAATTTCATTACTGGTGATCGGTCTGTTTAGATTTTCCAGTTCTTCATGGTTCAGCCTTGGAAGGCTATACGTTTCTAAGAACTTGTCCATTTCTTCTAGGTTATTGAATTTGGTGGCATATAGTCCTTCATAGTATTCTTGGATGATCCTTTGTATTTCTGTGGTATCTGTGATAACTTCCCCTTTTTCGTTTCTGATTTTGTTAATCAGTGTCTTCTATCTTTTTATATTAGTGAGTCTAGCCAAGGGTTTGTCAATTTTCTTAATCTTTTCAAAGAACCAGCTCTTTGTCACATTAATTTTTTCTATTGTCTTTTTGTGCTCTATTTCATTTAGTTCTGCTCTGATTTTTGTTATTTCCTTTTCTGCTGACCTTGGGTTTCACTTGTTCTTCTTTTTCTATTTCTTTAAGGTGTAATATGAGATTATTTATTTGGGAGTTTTCTTGTTTCTTGAGATAGGCCTGTAATCAGATAAATTTCCCTCTTAAAACTGCTTTTGCTGCGTCCCAAAAATTTTGGTAGGATGTATTTTCATTGCAATTGTTTCTATGTATCTTTTGAGCTCTCCGCCAATTTCATCTTTGATCCAGTCATTCTTTAAAAGTATGTTGTTTAATCTCCATGTATTTGTGTTTTTTCCAGCTTTCTTTTTGCAGTTGATATCCAATTTCAAAGCCTTGTGATCAGAGAATATGCTTGGTATGATTTCAACCTTCTTAAATTTGTTGAGGCTGATTTTATGTCCCAATATATGGTCTATCCTTGAGAATGTTCCATATATACTAGAAAAGAATGTATAGTCTGATGTTTTAGGATGAAATGCTCTGTATATGTGAATTATGTCCATCTCATCTAATGTGTCATTTTAGGCTGCTATTTCATTATTTATTTTCTGTTTGGATGATCTATTCATAGCTGTCAATGATGTATTTAAGTCCCCTTGTATAATTGCCTTTTGGTCAATTTCTCCCTTTAGTTTTGTTAGTAGTTGCTTGGTATATTTCAGTGCTCCCTGATTGGGGCCATAAATATTGATGACTGTTATCTCTTCTTGTTGTACAGTCCCCTTCACCATTATGAAATGTCCATGTTTGTCTTTTTCACCTTTAACTCTGTTTCATCTGATATCATTATGGCTACACCTGATTTTCTCTGTGTACCATTTGCTTGGAGTGTCAATTTCCACCCTTTCACTTTGAGTCTATGCTTGTCCTTGTAGCTGAGATGTGTCTCTTGGAGACAGCATATGGTTGGGTTTACTTTTTGATCCAATCTGCTACTCTGTGCCTTTTTATTGGTGAGTTCAGTCCATTTACATTTAGGGTGATTATTGATATGTGAGGATTTCCTGTCATTCTATCTTTAGTTTTCAGGTAAGGCTGTGTCTCCATTGTTTCTTTGCCTTTTTGTTGTTGTCTATTATTTCTGTGTGGTGGTATTCTATGATGTTTCCCTCTGTTTCTTCTTTCATTACACTATGTATTTCAGTTCTGGATTTTTTTTTTTGAGTCGTTACCCTTAAGTTTATGCAAAAGATAGTTTGATATCTAGAGCATTCTATTTTCTTCAGCACACTTACTTTCTCCATTCCTATATTCCGGTTCAGGCATTTACTCTCCCCTTTTTATGTTTTGATTGCCACAAATTGTCCCTGTTGATGGTGGTCAAATAGCCTCCTTTAGTATTTCTTGTGGTGCTGTTCATGTATTAGAAAATTCCCTCAGCTTCTGTATGTCTGGAAAGGTCTTTATTCCTCCTTCATTTGTAAAGGATATCTTTGCTGGATATATTATTATTTGTTCCTAATTTCTCTCTTTCAATAGTTTGAATATTTGGTTCCACTCCCTCCTGGCTTGTACAGTTTCTGCTGAAAAATCTGATGATAATCTAATGGGCTTTCCTTTGTGGGTTACTGTCTTCTTTTCCCTGGCTGCCTCAAGGGTTCTTTCTTTGTCGTTGATTTTAGACAGCTTCAATACTATGTGCCTTGGAGAAGGCCTGTTGGGATTGAGGTAATTAGGTGTTCTATTTGCTTCTTGGATTCGAGGGTTCAGTTCTGTCCACAAGTTTGGGAAGTTCTCATCGACAATTTGTTTGAATATATTCTCTGTTCCCTTCTCTCTTTCTTCTCCTTCTGGTATGCCCATTATTCTTATATTGCTCTTTCTGATGGAGTCAGAAAGTTCTTGTAGAGTTCTTTCATTTCTTTTAAGTCTCAAGTCTCTTTCTTTTCCCATCTGTGTAATTTCCAGGTTTCTATCTTTGATGTCACTGATTCTTTCCTCCATCTGGTCAACTCTACTACCTAAGCTGGTTATTTCATTCTTAATTTCTTCTACTGAGTTCTTAATCTCCAGAAATTCTATTTGGTTCTTTCTTAAAATTTCAATCTCTTTCGGTAAATTCTCATATTGTTCTTTGATTGTGTTTCTGAGTTCATTAAACTGCCTTGCTGTGTTTTCTTGCATCTTGTTGAGTTTTTTCAGAACTGCAATCTTGAATTCTCTGTCATTTAAATGACATATTTCCACGTCTTCAATTTCCTTTTCTGGAGACTTTTCTCTTGCTTTCTGAGCTGTCTTGTTGCCTTGGTTATTCATGGCAATTCCTGATTTAGTATTTCTCTTCCTAGACATCTACCAGAGTGGCTTCTGCAACAGGTTGGTAGGAAGCGGTCTTTCTTTTGTTCTCCAGTACTTGTTGGTAGAATGTTTTATTTTCTCTCTGACTGCAGCCTTTTTTTTTCCTCTCACACAATACTGCTATGTTTTCTCTGCACTATTCCAGCTTCTCACACAATGGGGGGATTCCCTGGGAGACAGGGTTCTCCTTTGTTAATAGTTCGCCTGGGTCACAGGGTGCAGTGTCCGTGTGGGTATGCGGAGAGCTTTTGAAGTTCCAAAGCTCTTCCTGCACCAGTTTCAGAGCCGTGTGTTTCAGCAGTTTTAGTTTACTCCTGCAGGGATCCTCCCAGGTATGTGGGGCCAGGGGTGGGGTGAGTTGTGAGAGGTGGCCAAGAGCAATGGCAGCGACCACCATCACAGCCGGTCGTGCTTCCACAGCTCCCTCCCGTTTGCCAGAATTAGTTGGGCTGCGAATTTGTGTCTGTGGTCCACAGTTCTCAGAACAGCAAATATTCTGTTCTTTTTATCTGACACTGATACTCTCCTGCTTCTAGTACTGGGTAGATAGTGGCATGGCGAGCTCTGGGAGGGTAGGGAGGGGGCGGCTAGTCTCTGTGCCTAAGGCTTCTGTTCTCTGCTCGGCAGTAAGGGCTTAAACCACTGTTTTCAGCCTTCTTCCCTCAGTCTTTTCTCCGAGGTCTCTGCCGTGAGCGTTGGGTTCAGCCGGTTGTATGCTGTCCCCTCAGCCCTGTGGGACATACGCGGAGCCCTGGCAATCCGAGTTCTTCCCTCCCCGGCAGCTGTGGTAGTTTCCGGATGCAACAAGCTCGGAGCACTGAGCTAGGTGTGCGTCCTCTGTCTCCGCACTTCGCCCTTCCCTCCTCCCCTGCTCGCGTGATTCACCCACCTTCAGGTGTTTTCGGTAGTGGGCCTCTTCATCTTGCCTGTCTGCTGTGCAGGGAGTGCTTTGTGGAGTTATGGTTTTTTGACTAGTTGTAAATTCCAGGGGAGCTTTACAGAGGCTACTTCACGCCGCCATTTTGATGATGTCTCCGTTTTCCATTATTTTTGCTAAGTAAATTTTGGTAAATTTACTCAATAGAATATTAGGCAGCCACTGAAAAAGATCATAATTATCAAGAGTTTATTGCAACAGAGAGAGAAAAGGTATAGTTAAGTCATAAAAGGAAAAATGTGAAATTATGTGGCCTGTCATCTATGGCTGCAAGGTACTTTATACGCCACTGTATTATAGTACTTTTTTTTTTTTTTAATTCCTTCTATTTGTTTCTGTGCCTATCTGCTCCTCAAAGCCAGTGAAGGGCCTAGGCAGTGTTTGAGTCATCTCTGTTGTACCAGCACTGGGTGCAGGTCCTTGTAGAGAATAGGAACTGAGAAATGTTTATTGAATGAATGGATAAATTGGATCCATATAAAAATACCTAAGCATGGATGCAACAGTTTAGACATAATAGAAGGAAACAAAAATGGTTGTGCTAGATTGGTGAAATTACAAAGGTTTTATTCTTCTCAAATTTTCATGCAGCTTGTTTCATTGTTACTGGGATGTCTGTCTTGGTTTCTGAGCAGGTCTTTGGTTTGTCCTTCTTGATAATCCTCTGAAATTCTTAGCTTACTTCTACAGGCACTGCTTAGCAACATCCCCCTTGGCTCCAACCCGACCTTCCCATCTCTCAAACCACACCTGGGTGTAACCATATTAATTATGTTCCAGGGACTTCCACTCATCTGAACTTCCTAATAATCCTGGAAGGTAGTCAAGGTAGGGACAAATCTCTGCTCGAAAGGTGAGGAAAGAATGGCTTAAAGAGGCCAATGATGGCAGAGACAGCAAAAGGCAGATTAGGTCTAGAGCCCAGGTCTTCGGACTTCAAACCCCATGAATATTCCATCACATTGTCAACTGCTGGTCTACATGACCGCAGCTATAATAACTACAAGATTCCCTGTGCAATCAAGCCTATCCTCACTTGATCCTTGTTGTCTGGTG
Organism: Rhinolophus sinicus; assembly: GCF_057876585.1. NCBI lineage: Eukaryota > Metazoa > Chordata > Mammalia > Chiroptera > Rhinolophidae > Rhinolophus > Rhinolophus sinicus. The sequence goes on along the minus strand of NC_142518.1, from coordinate 44,180,667 downwards.
CAAAGGTAGCTTGGGGCAGAAATGAAAAGTTAACATTTACTGCATGCCTTACTAGGTGTCAATCAATCTACCTATGATAACTATGATTACTATCTGTACATTTTAGAGGCAACAAACTCAACGAGGTAAGGTAGTTTCCCAAGATCACATGGCTGGTAAATGGCAGTGCTGATATTCGAACCCAGGTCTGCTGGATTCCAAAACCCAGGCCCTTGGCACTACATTAGAAAGAGTGAAAGCTTTCACTCAAGTTACTAACCTGGCCCATGCTCCAAGATCAACTATTAACCACGTCTTCCTTGAGCCCCATTTAGATATATCTCCTTAAAGGGATAGAAAGCAATGATGGGCAGGTGGCAGCTGTGGTTTTACTTCCTGTTGGATGACAATGACTAAAGTCACCTGTATGCTACTCCCCAGCCTGTAGGTGTCACTCAGAAAGTGTCTGACCTCTATCCCAGGCCCAGAATTGTGCTCTCTCAGCTCTAACCCTATGTCAAACCATATCTCCCCTCTCACTGCTACCATCCTCTTTGTTTTAATCTGGGTATAATAGTGGAGGGAACATAGACCACTGCAGTCTCAAAGCACTGCCTTGGATATTAACAAATACATATGATATATAACATTTATATAGCCCTTACTCTGTGCCAGGAATATTTAAAGTGCCTATCACATTTAATCCTCACCATAACCTTATGAAGTAGATACCAGATTTTATTAATGGGCAAATTGAGGTAAAGAAAGGTTAATTACTTGCCACAGTCAAACAGCGAGTGGCAGAGCTGAGATTTGAAGTTGGGCAAATCTGCAAGTGTTGATGTTCTTAACTACAACACTGTACTGCCACTCCAGGTATGATGTGAGAACTCAATAACAAATTAGTGTGGAAAGGCCAGAATTGATGCTCAAGTTGACAATAATAACGTCTTCCATCTAGACTATACTTTAAAGTTTACATAGCACTTTCCACATTTATTGACTCAGTTGGTCTTCATGAGAATGTGAGGGAGGTAGCACTGGTTGTGTCAAAGGCTAGAAGATGGTTTATCCAAGATGACTTGGGTATGATCTGGAGGCAAGGGGAAATCCTTCATGCTCCAGTAATGACTTCGAGTGTCAAAATGGATTTAAGCTCTGCCAATTAAATGGGCCCCTCAAATTAAGGCTATAGATTAGGCTGTCCAAGCCCACTGAGCATTGGGCATGGTGAACTACTGCTCACTGGGAATTTGTAAGAAAGAATTTGGCAACTCTACTCCATGGTTACTTGGCATCACTGCAAAGCTATATGAATCCCTCAATCTACTTCAAGAAAGAAACATGAAAATAATTATTGTGATTAGTTAGCAGCAATATCTTATTCAGTCCTTCCACAGAAATCATCATACAGTACCAAAACCCAAGCAGCAGAACTGCATTTTGTGCCTCTTCTAGAGAAGCAAAGGGAGTTTTAGCATCTCTGCTTCCATCCTCAAACCCAACACAGTCTCTCTCTCTCTCTCTCTCTCTCTCTCTCTCTCTCTCTCTCTCTCTCTCTCTCTCTCTCTCTCTCAATGCTATTCTCTTTAGCTCTGGTTATCTATGCCGATTCAAGGAATATTAGCTTGTATATTAGCTATGTGCCCTTGAGCTAGTTACTAAAACACTCAGAGCTTTAGTTATTTCATCGAAAAAATGCAGATACCAATAACTATGTTCTAGAGAGTGCCTGACATAATAGTAGGTGTTCAATAACTGGAAGTTGAATCAGGGAGGGATTATATCAGTATGCAGGAATGTGTATTGGAAAGGGGCAGTTTTTCTAGGGGTTTGGGAGACTGAGATGGGCTGACTCCTTAGGCATTCTGTTTGCATCAGGCAGCACCAGCAATCTTATGCAGGCTGCTATATAAGTTACAGGACAAAACAACTCTCCTCTGGTATTAGAACTTCCTTGGACATCAAGACTGCTGCAAAAGCATAATTCCCAATCCTCATCTCCTTTCTACCTAACCTCCAACCCTCACCACTTCTGAAGATGTTTGCTCACTGCCCATGCCCACCACCCCCTGTAAAACTCTGAACCCACTTTTTAATTCACTTCCCATCCTACCTCTCCCAATTGAAACACACGTTTCCCTCAATCACCCTCCTCCTTCTGACAGATGACAAGTGTGGGCTATTGTAACAATAGATTCCCCAGGCAGTGCTTCAAAACAAACCAGGGGATTGAAGATGATGAATATAGACTATTGGAATATTTTAAATAAATAAAAATGTATAAAAATGCTCCAGACACAGTGGTGCTTCTGATGTGTCTTGTCATTACAATATTTACCTTATGACCATGTGATGAGAAGACTCGTGCTTCCTTCTAACTGACAAGTCAGTAAGTCCTTGCTGCATTCTCTCTCCCCTGGGGCCAGTGTGTGGGCAGAATTTTCACCAGGATCAGCTTTTTGAGCAAACTGCAGCAAGAACAGCCTGCCATACGATGAGCAGCAGTGATGCAAAGGCCCCTCAGAAACCCACTGCTCCACAATCTCAACTGGCTACTGCAGACAGAAGAGAGACAGAGACAGAGTAGACTCCAGGGGAGGAATTGGAGACTCGGAGAAAGACTCATAAGAAGATCCACAAGCAAGAGAAATGGAGGAAATAAATAAAGCAAGGAGGGAAAAGTCAGGTAGGAGGGAGAGATAGACACAGTAAGAAAGTGAGCATGAGAAAGGACAAAAAAAAGACTGGCTGAGAGAATGAGAAAACAAGAGAAAGAATAGAACAGGATAAAGGAAAAGGAAAAAAAGACAAAAGTTGCAAAATAGGCTTTGAATAGAGGGAAAATGAGAGCTAAAGAAAGGAGAGACAAGAAAGAGGCAATTAACAAGGATGGAGGGGGACGGATTACCAGGGCCCTAACTAATATGTTTCTTGCTTCACATCAGACAATCTTTTCTACTTTCATAATAGGATTGCACTTGACACTTCTCAAGGCTATCACCTTGACAGGCAAATATGTAAGGTATCTTTTTTGATATTCACCACACACTTGTCAACATTTAAAAGCTATGGTAACTAGGGCAAATTAGGGAGATAAAGAAAGAAAAGGTAGGAAGAGGCTTAGCAAGCCCAGAACTTTTTCCCAAAGTAGGGAGAGAGAAAGATAGAAGGTGGTGGAGAGGGAAGAAGGGTGGGAGGGGGAAAATGGAGGGAGAGAAGGAGAAAGAAGTGGGAAAATATAGAGATATTGATATAGAAAAAATACACATGAGCACACTTTGAAACAAATTTTTGTTCTGGGATTAATAGCTTTACCACACACTCTTCCAGCAAATGAAGGTGGGTACTTTTTCTGCACCTCCATCTCCCAAACCTGCATCCTCCCCATCAACCTCAGCCTCTACCCAGGCTCTCCTAAATCACCACATGTGAAATTGGAACTCCATCTTTCTTATTCTCTCTGCCTTCCACCCTGCCTCTAAATTCTTTTTTTTTCCTATTTCTCAGATTTAATCATTGTTAACATTTTATATTAGTTGCTGTATCATTTTTAAATACAATAACTAAAGCATTACAATTCAAATTGTCATCACCCTTTAACTCCCATCATCAAAGGCAATAACAGATAAATTAAATCTCTTCCTGGACCATCCTTGCACTCTGGGATGTTTATCTTGATATGCTAGAGTTAGGGATGCCAGGCTGGACACTGGAAGCTTTCAGTCTAGCTACCATGGCAACAGTGGTTGATTCTGCCCTGAGTTGAACAATGGCTGGGCTACATAGTCTGAAGAGGCTAATTTCCTCTAGGTGAAGATTCCTGTAAAAGAGAGAAAGGGGAGGGGGGCAATAGAGAGATAGAGGTATTGGTAGAGAAAATTTTGCCCATTTTCTACCCAATTTGTTTTCTAATAAGCTAATTTCTCATTATTGTTATACTAAAAATATGACTCATTATTAAATTAGTTCAGCCCAAATAGTCTCCAGTTACAAATTTCTTTTTAAAAAATCAGAAAATTAACATATTCAGTAATCTAGATATAATTATAGTCTATTAAAAGAAAGCAAAGCAGGGTCAGGCAGACCCTCCAATCTTCCCTCTCACCATACTCCTGAATGCTCTCTTCCTACCTTGCCTGTGGCATGCATAACATGCCCATAATTAGAAGCTGACTTTTCCGCCTTCTCAGTTGGACTCTTAGATTCTTTTTTCCCAATTATTTAATTATGTTTTTCAGTTACAATTGACATTCAGTATTATTTTATATTAGTTTCACATCCATACTATACTGGTTTGACATTTATGTAACTTATGCAGTGATTCCCCCCAGATTAGTCTAGTACCCTCCTGGCACTATACATAGTTGTTGCAACATTACTGACTATATTCTCTATGCTGTACTTTACATCCCTGTGACTATTTTGTAACTACCAATTTGTATTCCTTAATCCCTTCCCTGTTTCACCCAGCAACCCAACTACTCTCCCCTCTGGCAACCATCAGTTTGTTCTCTGTATCCATGAGTCTGTTTCTGTTTTGTTTATTTTGTTCTTTAGATACCACATATAAGTGAGATCATATGGTATTTGTCTTTAGCTACCTGACTTATTTCAATTAGCATAATACCTTCTAGGTTCATCCATGTTGTCACAAATGGTTTAAGATTTCATTCTTTTTTATGGTAGAGTAATATTCCATTGTATATATGTACCACCTCTTCTTTATCCAATCATCTCTTGATGGGCACTTGGGTTGCTTTCATATGTTGGCTACTGTAAATAGAGCTGCAATTAACATAGGTGTGTATATCTCTTTTCGAATTAGTGTTCTGGATTTCTTTGGATAAATACCCAGAAGTGGAATTGCTGGGTCACAAGGGAGTTCTATTTTTAATTTTTTGAGGAACCTCCAAATCATTTTCAATAGTGCCTGCACCAATTTTCAATTCCATCAAGTGTATGAAGGTTCCCTTTTCTCCACATCCCCACTAACTCTCATTATTTGTTGATTTATTGATGATAGCCATCCTGACAGGTATGAGGTGGTATCTCATTGTGATTTTAATTTGCATTTCTCTGATGATTAGTGATGCTGAGCATTTTTTCAGATGTTTATTGGCCATGTGTATGTCCTCTTTGAAGAAATGACTATTCAGGTTCTCTGCCCATTTTTCTTTTTTTTTTATTAAATTTATTGGGGTGACAATTGTTAGTAAAATTACATAGATTTCAGGTGTACAATTCTGTATTACATCATCTATAAATCCCATTGTGTGTTCATCACCCAGAGTCAGTTCTCCTTCCATCACCATATATTCGATCCCCCTTACCCTCATCTCCCACCCCCCACCCCCCACCCCTCTTACCCTCTGGCAACCACTAAACTATTGTCTGTGTCTATGAGTTTCTGTTTCTCATTTGTTTGTCTTGTTCTTTTGTTGTTTTTGGTTTATATACCACATATCAGTGAAATCACATAGTTCTCCGCTTTTTCTGTCTGACTTGTTTCGCTCAGCATTACTCTCTCAAGATCCATCCATGTTGTCACAAATGTTCCTATATCATCTTTTCTTACTGCCGAATAGTATTCCATTGTGTATATATACCACAACTTCTTTATCCATTCATCTATTGAAGGACATTTTGGTTGTTTCCATGTCTTGGCCACCGTAAACAAAGCTGCAATGAACATAGGAGCACACGTGTCTTTATCTCTAAATGTTTTCAGATTTTTTGGGTAGATACCCAGGAGAGGGATTGCTGGGTTATATGGCAATTCTATTCGTAATTCTTTGAGGAACCTCCACACTGCCTTCCATAACGTCTGCCCATTTTTCAATAGGATTGTTTGGGTTTTTTTGTGTTGTTTTTTTTTGTGTGTGTGTGTGTGTTGAGTTGTATGAGGTCTTATTTTTTCCTCATAAATTTTGGATATTAATCCGTTATCAGGTGTATCATTAGTGAATATCTTCTCCTATTCAGTAGGCTGTCTTTTTGTTTTGTTGATGGTTTCCTTTGGTGTGCAAAACTTTTTAGTTTGATGTAGTTCCATTTGTTTATTTTTTCTTGTTTCCCTTGCCCGAGGAGATATATCAGAAAAAAATGTATCACTAAGAGCAATGTGAGTGAGTTTATTGCCTATGTTTTCTTCTAAGAGTTTTATGATTTTGGGTCTTCCACTTAAGTATTTAATCAATTTTGAGTTTATTCTTGTATATGGTGTAAGAAAGTGGTCCAGTTTCAATTTTTTGTGTGTGTCTGCCCAGTTTTCCCAACACTATTTGTTGAATAGACTGTCTTTATCCCACTGTATGTACTTGTGTCCTTTGTCATTCATTAAATGACTATATAAGCGTGGGTTTATTTCTGGGGCCTCTATTCCATTCCAGTGATCCTTGTGTCTATTTTTATGCCAGTACCATGCTTTTTTGATTACTATAGCCTTGTAGTACCATTTGATATCAGGCAGCCTGATACCTCCAATTTTGTTTTCCTTTTCCAAGATTACTGTGGCTATTTGGGGTCTTTTGTGGTTTTGTATAAATGTTCAGATTATTTGTTCTAGTTCTGTGAAAAATGCCATTGATATTTTGATAGGGATTACATTGAATCTATAGATTGTTTTGGGTAGCATGGACATTTTAATGATGTTAATTTTTCCTATCCATGAACATGGTATATGCTTGCATTTATTTGTATCTTTTTTATTTTCTTTCTTCAGTGTCTTATAGTTTTCCAAGTACAGTTCTTTTACTTCCTCAGTTAAATTTATTCCTAGTTTTTGTTTGTTTGTTTGTTTTGTTTTGGTTTGGTTTGGTTTTGTTGTTGTGGTTGCAACTGTAAATGGGATTGTTTTCTTAATTTCTCTTTCTGACATTCATTATTGGTATATAAAAATGCAACCAGTTTCTAAATATTAATTTTTTATCCTGCTACTTTACTAAATTCATTGATCCGTTCTAATAGTTTCCTGGTGGAATCTTTGGGTTTCCCTATATATAGTATCATGTCATCCACAAATAATGACACAGTTTTACTTCTTCTTTGAAAATTTAGATGCCTTTTATTATTGTTTTTGCTTTGCTTTGCTTTGTTTTTTTTTTTGTCTGGTTGCTGTCTAGGACTTCCAGTACTATGTTAGTAAAAGTGGTGAAATTGGATATCCTTGTCTTGTTCCTGATCTTAAGCAGAATGCTTTTCGCTTTTAGCCACTGAGTATGAGGTTAGCTGTGGATTTGTTGTACATGGTGTTTATTATGTTGAGGTATGCTCTTTCTAGTCCCATTTTGTTGTAAGTTTTTATCACAAATGGATGCTGGGTTTTGTCAAACACCTTTTCTGCATCTATTGATATGATAATATGATTTTTAGCTTTTATTTTGTTTATGTGGTGTATTATGTTAATTGATTTGTGAATATTGAACCAGACTTGCATCCCAGGAATAAATCCCACTTGATCATGGTGTATGATCTTTTTAATATATTGTTATATTTGGTTTGCTAATATTTTGTTGGGGTTTTTTGAATCTATATTTACCAGGGATGTTGACCTATAATTTTCTTTTATTGTAGTATCTTTGTCTGTATTTGGGATCAGGGTAATGGTGGCCTCGTAAAATGAACTTGGAAGCTTTCCATCCTCTTGAATTGTTTGGAATAGTTTGAGAGGATTCTTAGATTCTTAAATGTAACCATGCTTTCTTAATCTCTGAGTTGCCTAAGAGATGTGTAAGAGTTGGCCTTAGCAAATATTTATTTGGTAATTTGAACTCTTTCCTGCCATGTTAAATCCTGTGAGTCCTATCACCATTTAGATGAAGAGTGAAACTCTTCTTCTATTAGCAGGGGGAGGGAAAGAGAACAAACAGGAAAAATAACTTTTATTGGCTACCTATATATCAGGCACTGTGCTAATCCTTTTCACATATACTGTTTCTTCCAATTCTCAAAATAATCATAGGCAGTAGATATTATTATCTTTATTTGGCTTATAGAAAAGAGAGGTCCTAAGAGGTTGAGTGACTTGCCCATTGTCACAAAGCTCATCACTATCAGGGTCTAGATTTGGATGCAGGTCTATTTAGTTATGAAGTTCATGCTCTTATCTCTAGACTACCTTAGCTCCTAAGGTTAGTAAAAACCTCTTAATGTCTAAAGCCAACTGTCTCTCCTTTTTGGATTCATCCTATTCAACTCCTCTAAACACTGATGCCAGTAAGCACCCTCTATTTTTTTAAACGTTCTCTTCCTTTGGCTTCTGTAGCATTATTCTACCCTGGTTTTGTTCCTGTGCTTCTGACCATTACTTCTCAGTCTCCTCTGCCTGATGGTCTTAGACATTTTGTTCTAAGTCTTCACACTCTCACTGGGCAATATCATCAAGTCTCAAAGTTTTTGCAAGCATCTGGATGTGGTAGACTCCCAAGACTCTATTTGTTACTCTACTCTCTTTTTCCAAAGTTTAAACTAAATCACTACTGCCTTCTGAGCCTCTCTGTATAGACATGGTGTAGCCATCTCAAACCCCAAAAAATCCAAAATTCAACTCACTGGCCTCACCTCCACACCCCCAGCTTCCTCCAACCTTGCTTCTACTTCCATCTCCAGAATGACAAGATGTCAGCTTCACTGATAATCAGGAAAATGCAAATTTAAACACCCATAAAATGCCATTTTAGCCACATTAGAGCAGCAGAAATGTAAAAATCTGATGATAACAAATGTTGGTGAGAGTACAGGAATACTTTTATACACTGGTAGGAAGCAGGGGTAGGGGGATCAAAACAGCCTTTTTGAAGGTTATTTGGTAGTATCAATTCAAGTTTTATATGTGACTAACCTAAAAATATGCAATTCTATTTCTCAGTATTCACTCTAAAAAATTTGGCACAGTATATACAAAAAAAGAATATATTAACTAAAAACCATTCAACTGTATACTTTAAATGAGAGGATTGTGTGCTATGTAAATTATATCTCAATAAATGCTTTATCTAAACAACAACAAAAAATATGTAAGGATTTTTACTGAAGCACTATCTTTTTTTATTGTGATAAAATATACATAACAAAATTTACCATTTTAACCATTTTAAGTTTACAATCAGGGTATTAAATACATTCACAATATTCTGCAAATATCACACTATCCATTTCCAGAACTTTTTCATTTCCCGAAACAGAAACTCTGTACCCATTAAACAATAATTCCCTATTCACCCCCTACTCTCCAGCCCTTGGACCTTTATTCTACTTTCTGTCTATGAATTTGCTTATTCTAGGTACCTCATATAAGTGGAATCATAAACTATTTGTCCTTTTGTGTCTGGCTCATTTCACTCAGCAAGATGTTTTCAAGGTTTATCCATGTTAGAGTATATATCAAAATTTCATACTTTTTTATATCTGAATAATACTCCATTGTATGCATATTCCACTTTTTTATGCAGTCATCTATTGATGGGCACTTGAGTTGTTTCTACCTTTTGGCTATTGTGAATAGTGCTGTAATAAATATTGATGTACAAGTATCTGTGTCACTGCTTTCAATACTTTTGGGTATATACCTAGGAGTGGAATTGTTGAATCATATGGTAATACTATATTTAACTTTTTGAGGGGTCCCCAAAATGTTTTCTACAGCAGCTGCACTATTTTACATTTCTGCAGGAATGCAAAAGGGTTCCAATTTCTGCACATCTTAACTAACACTTGTTATTTTCAGGTGTTTTTTTTTTATATATAATAGCCATCCTAATGGGTATGAAATGGTATCTCATTGTGGGTTTGATTTGCTTTTCCCTAATTACTAACAATGTTGAATATCTTTTCATGTACTTATTGACCATTTGTATATCTTCTTTAGAGAAATGTCTATTCATTTTCTTTGGTCATTTTTGAATTGGTTTTTTGTTTTTCTGTTTTTCTGTTGAATTATAGGAGCTCTTTAAATATTCCGGTTATTAATCCCTTATCAGATTTGTGATTTTCAAATATTATCTCATTCTGTGAGTAGTATTTTCACTCTCATGATAATGTCCTTTGATGCACAAAATGTTTTAAATTTGATAAAGTCTAATTTATATTTTCTTTTGTTGTTTGTGCTTTTAGTGTCTTATCCAAGGAATTATTGCCAAATTCAAAGTCCTGAAGATACTCTCCTATGTTTTCTTCTAAGAGTTTTATAATTTCAGCTAGTGTCCTCTCTTCAACAGCCCTTTTCAGTTCCTATAGATTTATGTCTGTGGCTTTTTTTTATAGAGTCAATCCATCTCATATTTGGTCTTCCTCTTTTCCTGCTGCCTTCCATTTTTCCCAGCTATTGTCTTTTCCAAAGAACTCTGCCTTCTCATGACGTGCCCAAAGTAGGAAAGCTTTAATTTTATCATTTTTTGCCTCCAGTGATATTTCAGGTGTAATTTGCTCTAGGGCCCACTTAGTCATTCTTCTGGCAATTCAGGGTATTCATAGAGATCTCCTCCAACACCACGTTTCAAATGAATCAACCTTCTTCACTGTCTAAGTTTGGCATCCTATCAGCCTTCTTCACTGTCCAACTTTCACATCTGTACATGGTGATTGGGATATGAAGGTGTGGATGATCTTAGCTTTGGTCTTTAATGACATATCTTTGCTCTTGATGATCTTTCCTAATTCTTCCATTGTTGCCATTATGAGTCCCAGCACACTTCTTAATTTCTTGGCTACAGTTTCCATTTGAAATGAAGACTGAACCAAGGTAAGCAGCATCTTTAACAATTTCAATGTCTTTATTGTCTATGTCAAAGTTGTGTGTTTCTTGTGTAGTTACAATTTTTGTCTTCGTGATGTTCAAATGCAATCCTGCTTTGTCACTTTCTTCTTTCAGTTTCATTAGAAGTTCTTTGAATCATTGCTACTTTCTGCCAGTAAGATGGTGTCATCTGCATATCTTAAGTTATTGATATTTCTTCTATCAATTTTCACTCTTCTTTTCTCTGAGTCTAGCCTGGTTTTCCATATCGGTTCTGTATACAGATTAAACAAATAGGGGGATAAAATGCACCCTGTATGACACCTTTGCCTATAGGAAACCATTCTGTCTCTCCGTATTCTGTGCCTTCCTGTCCACAACACAAGTGCTGACGCACACCCATTTCTTTCAGAGCAACCCACAATTTTTTATGATTCACACAGTTAAAAGCTTTACTGTACTCGTACTTTATAAAACAGAGTAAGCTTGTTCTGAAATTCTTTGGAGCACTCCTGTAGCCAATGAATGTTTGCAATTAGATGCTGAGTTCCTGTTCCTTTTCTGAATCCAGCTTGAACATCCAGCATTTCTTGCTGCATATAAGGTAGGGACCTTTGTTACATCACCTTGAGCATCACATTACTTGCATGGGAAATTAGAGCAATGGTCCTATAGTTACTGCACTTGCAATCTCCTTTCTTGAAGACTATATATATTGAATGTTTATATATTGTATATTGAATATTGAATAGTGAACATATATTGAAAGTTTCCAATCTGTACGCCATTGTTTTGTTTTCCACATTTGTTGACATATTCTTGTTAGGATTTTAACAGATTTAGTCTCTGTGGCTTGAAATAAGTGAAGATTTCACTTCACTTTCTAGAATTATAGGTTCTTCCTCATAGGAATCTTCTTCAAAGATATCTGTCTTCCATTTGTCTCTTCTGAAAAGACTTTCAATATACTGTTTCCAGCTTTCCTTTATTTTCTCCTGGTCAGATAATGCGCTACCTTGTTGGCTGCTGAACATTCCTAGTTGAGGTTTCAATTTCCTTTTTATTTCTTGAATCTTCTGACAGAGATTTTGTTTTTCTTTTTTGTTGGTGTTCTCTTCTATCTCCTTACATTGATTATGTTAATAGTTCTTTTTACCTCTACATGATAGTCATTGAAAAACTGGATTCAGGATTATAACCCTGCTTTTGTCAACTTTAACTTTTCCCTGTTGCCTGTCTTTAACAATTTTTAGTGTTTCTTCTGTCATCCATCTCAATTTTTCTTTCCTTTTTACTTCTGATATTGTCTTTTCACATTCTTCCCTAATAATATTTCTAGTTTCAGTTCACATTGATTCTTTGTCAATTAAGTTTAACAGTGTAAATCTGGTTTTTGACGTGGACCTTAAATCCATCAGAAATGTTGTTTATGTTATATTTTGGCACTAGGATTTTTTAGGGTTTTTATTCAGCTTTACTCTAAGGTTTGATATTAATAGTTCATGGTCAGTACTACAATCTGCTCCTGGTCTTGTTTTGGTACAAAGGAAGCAGCTTCTCCACCTGCTGCTTCCAGTTACATACCCCTCATCCAAATTTTCTGATGATATTTGATTCTACTTTATTTCCTACTTTTGCATTCCAGTCGCCTATTATTACCAGCATGTCTTGTTTTAGTGTGTGATTACTTTCTTCTTGGACACTTATGTAAAAGCTTTCAATTTCTTTTTTTCAGCCTCTGTAGTTGGAGCATAGACTTAAATAATGGTTATATTAATAGTTATAGTTATGAATAATGGTTATATTAATGGTTCTCCTAGAAGTCTGATTCATATTATTCAGTCAGATCTTGCACAGTAACCCCTAAATGCCTGTGCCACATCTTGCCTCCATAGTAAAGCCACTTTTTTTCTTAGTTTGTCATTTCCAGAGTAGAACAGTTTGTAGTTGCCTGAGGCAACATCCAACCCCAGTTCATTTTAGTGCACTAACACCAAGCACTGCAATATTCAGACATTCCATTTCTTGATTTACAATCTCCAGTTTACCTTGGTTCATGTTTCTTACGTTCCATGTTCCAATTGTATGTGTTGTACAGCATTTTACTTTCCTTTCACTTTTGTGTGCAACAGCCACTAGACATCCTTCTGCCTTGGTCTAGTTGGGTCTTTAGCAAAAGTGTTATTCATACTTGTTGTCTGCTCTCCACCAGTAACTTAGGGCTTTCTGACCTGGGAGTCTCATCTTTCAGTACTATCTCATGTTTCATTTTGGACTGTCTCGTCAAGGGGTTTTAAACGTAAAATGGAAGGTAAAAAAAGAAGACGAAGAAAAGGAAATGAAGCAGTGGTTTAACATTACCTTCTGCTGTTTAGTGTGTGAGTCCAAATCACATGTGCTCAGGTCTCTGGTGTTGCAATCACCAAATGCCTAGAAAATGTAAGGACCCCTGCTGTACCATGTGCCCTACTACTTCTCATTTCCTGGTGTGCCCTGTGGGAAGGTTGAGAATTCTTTTTGTATTCAGGCAGGGAGTGTTTTCATGAAATAAGGCTGACCAGAAAGAATATCCAATCCTGTACACTTTGGAGCCAATTCGAATAGGCTTCTTCTAAGCATCAAAAAGAAAAAATAGATGCCAACCTTATGAAACAAAACAAAACAAAACAATGAAAGAAGAGAAGTCATCAAAACAGCGGCGTGAGGTCAGCCTCTGGAAATCTCCCCTGGAATTTACAACAAATTAAACAGCTGTATCTCCACACAGGACTCCCAGCATAGCAGACAGGTAAGATGAAGAGAATCACTACCGAATTCACCTAAAGGTGGGCAAATTGCACGAACAGGGTAGGAGGGAAGGGAGAAGGGCAGAGAGGGAGGCAAGCGGGTGCAGGACGCAGACCTAGCTCAGTGCTCCAAGTTCCCTGCATTCCAGAACTACTACAGCTGTGGGAGAGGGAAGAACTCGGACTGCGAGGGCTCCGTTTATGGCCCATAAGACTGAGGGGACAGGATATAAGATGGCTGAACACAATGCGCACGGCAGAGACCTCGGAGCAAAGACTAAGGGAAGAAGGCTGAAAACGGTGCTTTAAGCCCTCACTGCTGAGCAGAGAACGGAAGCCTTAGGCACTGAGATTATCCGACCCCTTCCAACACTCCCAGAGCTCGCCCAACCCCCACCTACCCAGTGCTAGAAGCAGAACTGTAGCAGTGTCAGATCAAAATAACAGATTATTTGCTGTTTTGAGAACTACAGTCAGTAGACACAGATTTACAGACCGACTATTTCCGGAAAATACGAGGAAGCTGTGGAATTAGGATGCATTGTGGTGGTGGTAGCCGCCATTGCTCTGGGAAACCTCTCACAACTCACCCCGCCACTGTCACCACCTATCTGGGTGGAACCCTGCAGGAGGAAACAGAACTGCTGAAACACAAGGGCTCTGAATCTGGTGCAGGAAGAGCTTTGAAACTTCAAAAGCTCTCCGCATACCCACAGGGACACGATGCCCTATGACCCAGGCGAACTGTTAACAGAAGAGAAGTCTGCCTTCCAGGGAAAAACCCTATTGTGTGAGAAGCTGAAAGTGTGAAGAGAAAACATAACACTATACTGTGAGAGAGAAAAAAGGCTGCAGTTGAAGAGAAAATAAAACATTCTACCAACAAGTACTGGAAAACAAAAGAAAGACCTCTTCCTAGCAACCTAATGCAGAACCCACTCCTGTAGATGTCTAGGAAAGAGAAATAATAAATCATTAATTGTCATGAATAACCAAGGCAACAAGATAGCTGAGAAAGAAAGTGAAAAATCTCCAGAAAATGAAGCTAAAAATATGGAAATATGTGACTTAAATGACAGAGAATTCAAAACTGCAGCTCTGAAAAAACTGAAGGAAATGCAAGAAAATACAGAAAGGCAGTTTAATGAACTCAGAAACGCAATCAAAGAAAAACATGAGAATTTTACGAAAGACACTGAAATTTTAAAAAAAGAACCAAATAGAATTTCTGGAGATTAAGAACTCAATAGAAGAAATTAAGAATGAAATAACCAGCTTAGGTAGTAGAATTGACCAGATGGAGGAAAGAATCAGTGACATCGAAGATAGAAACCTGGAAATGATACGGATGTTAGAAGAAAGAGACTTGAGACTTAAGACAAATGAAACAACTCTACAAGAACTTTATGACTCCATCAGAAAGAGCAATATAAGAATAATGGGCATACCAGAAGGAGAAGAAACAGAGAAGGGAACAGAGAATATATTCAAACAAACTGTCGATGAGAACTTCCCAAACTTGTGGACAGAACTGGATCCTCGATTCCAAGAAGCAAATAGAACACCTAATTACCTCAATCCCAACAGGCCTTCTCCAAGGCACATTGTATTGAAGCTGTCTAAAATCAACGACAAAGAAAGAATCCTCAAGGCAGCCAGGGAAAAGAAGATGGTAACTTACAAAGGAAAGCCCATTAGATTATGACCAGATTTTTCAGCAGACACTCTACAAGCCAGGAGGGAGTGGAACCAAATATTCAAACTATTGAAAGAGAGAAATTATGAGCCAAGAATAATATACCCAGTAAAGATATCCTTTAGATATGAAGGAGGAATAAAGACCTTTCCAGACATACAGAAGCTGAGGGAATTTTCTAATACACGACCTGCACTACAAGAAATAATAAAGGAGGCTATGCGACCACAATCAACAGGGACAAATTGTGGCAACCAAAACATAAAAAGGGGGAGAGGAAAGGCCTGAACCAGAATATGGGAATGGAGAAAGTAAGCATGCTGAAGAAAATGGCATACTCTAAGTATCATACTTTCTTTTACATAAACTTAATGGTAACCACTCAAAAAAAATCCAGAACTGAAATATATACTGTAATGAAAGAAGAAACAGAGGGAAACATCATAGAATACCACCACACAGAAATAATAGACAACAACAAAAAGGCAAAGAAACCATGGGACACAATCTTACCAGAAAACTACAGACAGAATGATAGGAAATCCTCACATATCAATTATCATCCTAAATGTAAATGGACTGAACTCACCGATAAAAAGGCACAGAGTAGCAGATTGGATCAAAAAACTAAACCCAACCATATGCAGTCTCCAAGACACGCATCTCAGCTACAAGGACAAGCATAGATTCAAAGTGAAAGGTTGAAAATTGACACTCCAAGCAAATGGTATCCAGAGAAAAATCTGGTGTAGCCATACTGATATCAGATGAAACAGACTTAAGGGTGAAAAAGGTAACCGGAGACAAAGATGGACACTTCATAATGATAAGGAGATTATACAACAAAAAGACATAACAGTCATCAATATTTATGCTCCCAATCAGGGAGCACTGAAATATACCAAGCAACTACTAATAGAACTAAAGGGAGAAATTGACCAAAACACAATTATACTAGGGGACCTAAATACGTGTTTGACAGCTATGGATATATCATCCAAACAGAAAATAAATAATGAAGTAGCAGCCCTAAATGACACATTAGATGAAATAGACATAATTGGCATTTATAGAGCACTTCATCCTAAAACATCAGACTGTACAATTTTTTCTAATGTAAATGGAACATTCTCAATGATAGACAATACACTGGCATAAAACTAACCTCAGCAAATTTAAGAACATTGAAATCATACCAAGCATATTCTCTGATCACAAGGCTTTGAAATTGGATACCAACTGCAAAAAGAAAGCAGGAAAAAATGCAAATACATAGAGATTAAACAACAAAGAACGACTGGGTCAAAGAAGAAGTTAGAGGAGAGATCAAAAGATACATAGAAACAAATGACAATGAAAATACATCCTACCAAAATTTTTGGGATGCAGCGAAAGCAGTTTGAAGAGGGAAATTTATATCATTGCAGGCCTATCTCAAGAAACAAGAGAAATCCCAAATAAATAACCTCACATTACACCTGAAAGAATTAGAAAAAGAAGAATAAACAAAACCTAAGGTCAGCAGAAGAAAGGAAATAATAAAAGTCAGAGCAGAACTGAATGAAATAGAGAACAAAAAGACAATAGAAAAAATTAATGTGACAATGAGCTGGTTCTTTGAAAAGATTAACAAAATTGAAAAACCTTTGGCTGGGCTCACTAAGATAGAAAGAGAGAAGACAGTAATAAACAAAATCAGAAATGAAAAATGGGAAGTTATAACGGACACCACAGAAATGCCAAGGATCATCCAAGAATACTACGAAGGAATATATGCCTCCAAATTCAATAACCTAGAAAAAATGGACAGGTTCTTAGAAACATATAGCCTTCCTAGGCTGAACCATGAAGAACTGGAAAATCTAAACAGACCGATCACCAGTAACGAAATTGAATCAGTCATCCAAAACCTTCCCAAAAGCAAAAGTCCGGGACCCGATGGGTGCACTAGTCAAATCTACCAAACCTTCAAAGAGGATCTAATACCAATCCTGCTAAAGTCTTCCAAAAAATTGAAGAAGAGACAGTACTCCCTAATTCATTTGATGAGGCCAACATTTTCTTTTCTTTTTTTTCTTTTTTTCTTTTTTTTTTTTTATTAAATCAATTGGGGTGACAATTGTTAGTAAAATTTTCCTGATACCAAAACCTGGTAAGGACAACACAGAAGAGAATTACAGAGCGATATCACTGATGAATACAGATGCAATAATCCTAAACAAAATTCTAGCAAATCAAATGCAACAATGCATTAAAGAGATTATTCATTACGACCAAGTGGGGTTCTTCCCAGGGGCACAAAAATGGTTCCACATATGCAAATCCAACAATGTGATATATCATATAAATAAAATAATGGACAAAAATCATATGATTATATCAATTGATGAAGAAAAAGCATTTGACAAGACATAGCATCCTTTTATGATTAAAACACTTTTACCAGTGTGTAAGGGGGTGGGGGGTGGGAGATGAGGTTAAGGGGGATCAAATATATGGTGATGGAAGGAGAGCTGACTCTGGGTGGTGAACATACAATGGGATTTATAGATGATGTAATACAGAATTGTACACCTGAAATCTACGTAATTTTACTAACAATTTTCACCCCAATAAATTTTATAAAAAGAAAAAGAACACTTAATAAAATAGGTATAGAAGGAAAATACCTTAACATAATAAATGCCATATATGACAAGCCCTCAGTTAATCTCATACTTAATGGTGAAAAACTGAAGCCCTTTGCTCTACATTCAGGAACACGACAGGGCTGCCCCTATCACCTTTGCTTTTCAACATAGTGTTGGAAATCCTCGCCAGAGCAATCAGGCAAGAGAAAGAAATAAAAGACATACAAATTGGGAATTAAGAAGTTAAATTATCACTCTTTGCAGATGACATGATGCTATATATAGAAAACCCTAAAGACTCCACCAAAAAGCTATTACAAACAATCAACGAATACAGTAAAGTTGCCGGCTACAAAATCAATGTACAAAAGTTCATTGCATTCCTATATACTAACAATGAAATCTCAGAAAAAGAAATAAAATAATTTCTTTTGCAATTGCAGAAAAAAGAATAAAACACCTAGGAATAAATTTAACCAAGGATGTGAAAGATCTGTATGCTGAAAACTACAATACATTTTTTTGGGGGGGTGGGGAGGGGAACAGGACTTTATTGGGGAACAGTGTGTACTTCCAGGCCTTTTTTCCAAGTCGAGTTGTTGTCCTTTGAATCTTAGTTGTGGAGGGTGCCATTCAGCCCCAAGTTGTCCTTTCAGTCTTAGTTGTGGAGGGCGCGGCTCATCTCCAGGTCCAGTTCCCGTTTCTAGTTGCAGGGGGCACAGCCTACCATCCCTTGCGGGACTCCAACCGGCAACCTTGTGGTTGAGAGGA
Source organism: Rhinolophus sinicus (assembly GCF_057876585.1). Taxonomy (NCBI): domain Eukaryota; kingdom Metazoa; phylum Chordata; class Mammalia; order Chiroptera; family Rhinolophidae; genus Rhinolophus; species Rhinolophus sinicus. The sequence goes on along the minus strand of NC_142518.1, from coordinate 44,162,070 downwards.
CACACTCCAACCAACTGAGCCATCCGGGAGCTCAGTGGCAGCTCAGCTCAAGTTGCCGTGTTCAATCTTAGTTGCAGGGGGTGGAGCCCACCATCCCTTGAGGTACTTGAGGAGTTAAACCGGCAACCTTGTGGTTGAGAGCCCACTGGCCCATGTGGGAATCGAACCAGCAGCCTTCGGAGTTAGGAACATGGAGCTCTAACCACCTGAGCCACCGGGCCGGCCCTACAAGACATTTTTAAAAGAAGTTGAAGAAGACACAAAGAAATGGAAAAACATTCCGTGCTCATGGATTGGAAGAATCAACATAGTTAAAATGGTCATATTCCCCAAAGCAATATACAGATTTAATGCAATCCCCATCAAAATCCCAATGGAATTTTTTAAAAGAAATAGAACGAAAAAGCATCAGATTTGTTTGGAACCACAAAAGACCCCGAATAGCCAAAGCAATCCTAAGAAAAAACAACAATGCTGGAAGTATCACACTCCCCGACTTTAGTTTGTACTACAGGGCAACAGTAATCAAAACAGCATGGTATTGGCAGAAAAACAGACACATAGACCAATGGAATAAAATTGAGAAATCAGATAAAAAACCACATAAATATGGACAGATCATTTTTGACAATGAAGCAAAAAACATACAATGAAGAGAAGACAGCCTCTTCAATAAATGTTGCTGGCAGAATCGGAAAGCCACGTGCAAAAGAATGAAACTGGACTGCTGTCTGTCACCATGTACCAAAATTAATTCAAAATGGATCAAAGACTTATGCTTAAATTAATGGGACTATATCAAACTTAAAAGCTTTTGCACAGTGAAAGAAACCATCAACAAAATAAAGAGGCCACCAACTGAATGGGAGAAGATTTTTGCAAACAGTGCCTCTGATAAGGGGCTAATAACCAAAATATACAAGGAAATCATGAAACTCAACAACAACAAAAAGACAACCCAATTGAAAAATGGGCAGAGGACCTGACGAGAAATTTCACCAAAGAGGACATACAAATGCCAAATAGACATATGAAAAAATGCTCAACATCACTAATCATCAGAGAAATGCAAATGAAAACCACAATGAGATATCACCTCACCCCAGTTAAAATGGCTATCATCAACAAGACAAATAGTAACAAGTTTTGGAGAGGCTGTGGAAAAAAAGGAACCCTCATACACTGTTGGTGGGAATGCACAGTAGTGCAGCCGATATGGAAGGCAGTGCGGAGGTTCCTCAAAAAATTAAAAATAGAATTACTGTATGATCCAGTAATCCTTCTCCTGGGTATCCACCCAAAAATCTGAAAACATTTATCCATAAAGACACATGTGCTCCAATGTTCACTGCAGATTTATTTACGGTGGCCTCGACATAGAAACAACCAAAATGTCCTTCAATGGATGAATGGATAAAGAAGTTGTGGTATATGTACACAGTGGAATACTATTCGGTGGTAAGAAAAGATGAAATAGGACCATTTGTGACAACATGGATGGATCTTTTTTATTATTATTAAATTTATTGAGGTGACAATTGTTAGTAAAATTACATAGATTTCAGGTGTACAATTCTGTATTACATCATCTATAAGTCCCATTGTGTGTTCATCACCCAGTGCTAAGCGAAGTAAGTCAGACAGAAAAAGCAGAGAACCATATGATTTCACTGATATGTGGTATATAAACCAAAAACAACAAAAGAACAAGACAAACAAATGAGAAACAAAAAGTCATATGCACAGACAATAGTTTGGTGGTTTTCACAGGGTAACGGGAGATGGGGATGGTAGATGAGGATAAAGGGGATGAAATATCTGGTGATGGAAGGAGAACTGACTCTGGGTGGTGAACATACAATGGGATTTATAGATGATGTAATAGAGAATTATACACCTGAAATCTATGTAATTTTACTAACAATTGTCACCCCAATAAATTTAATAAAATAAAATTTAAAAAATAATAATAAAATAATAATATACAGTATCTCCCATCGAAGATGCTTCTATAAAATTAAAAAGGAGAGAACTAAAGAGATCAAGAAACAATAGAACATTAGAGAGAGGTAAGAAGATTGGAGTTAATTAGAAACATCAACATTAGCTCCTGATTTTGAAAGGTTTCTGCCATTTATTCCAGACGCTGGTAATACTGGTTAGGAATGAGCTAGAGAATTGGACTACAAGTTTGTCAGGGAACTGGGGAGGGGGAACTTATACTTCCCTATACACACATCAGTACCTTTTTCCACTTTGTACCACGTGCATCTTTTACCTATTAAAAATGAATCAACAACATTAATGTTAAATGTCCCAGCTATGTCATAGTAATGGCTTGAGTAGCCTCTAAGTGACCTCATAAGTGCTACCAACTCTCATGCAAAGTAATCTAATGTGCATCCCTAACCAGCACCAAGACCTGGACCATCACTTTAGTCTCAACTAAATGATACCAAGAATTCTCCGAGGGTAGCATGGACCAAATTTGGAAGAAAAAGAAATCAAGGTATGTCTGGGACACCTTGCTTTTTCAAAAAGCAAGAGTAATAATATTAAGTCCCCTGTCATTAAATACTTACTATGATCTAAGATACTGTTCTAAGTGTTTTACGTAAATTAGTTGATTTTGTTCTCATAGCAACCCTATAAGGTAGGCATTGTTATGAACAACCCTGTTTTACAGAAAAGGAAAGTGAAGCACAGAGAGGGTAAAGCAACTCGCCCAAGATCAGAATCCTGTCTGGGATAGTTTTTGTTGTTGTTGTTGTTGTTTTAAGGATAATTAAGTCAAACAGTGACAAGTAAAAATTTTAACAGCTAAATAAGACAAAATAAGTCTAGGAAAAGAGTTTTCTATCCACAAAAATATTCAAAAGTGGTAAGTAATATAAAGTGTTTGGTAATATTGGGCAAGTTTTATTGGCAGAAATAATTATTGATGTAGTAGAATTAGGTAGATAGCCTCAGACAATAACATTGATAATAATTATAATAAAAATAGCTAAATATTACTAAATGTTTACATGTCCTAAGGATTGTTCTAAGCACTTTATATCATCTCATTTAATCCTCAAATGACCCTATGGAAGGGATAGTATTATTATCTCCATTTTATAGTGAAAAAAAACTGAGGCATATCCAAGTTTAATAGCTAGTCAAAGATCAAGCTATTGACATTTAGGAAGTTTTAGGTTAAGTGGTGAAGGAACCCAAGAAGTCTAGCTTCAGAGTACACACTCTAAAACATTACCCTATATTGTCTCACATGTAGGTCAGCAAACTACTTAGAGAAACAGGCATGATGAAGTAGAAAAGACTATATGGTTTTTGCTTTCTTGCAATTACAAGAAAGAGTGCAAAACTAAGACGAGACTGTGCAGAGGATACTGACTGAAATCACGTGGGTAAAGTTTTGAGTTGGTGATAAAAGGAGATCCATTGAGTTCGCATGGGCATGGAATTTCTCCCACTGACCAGGACACAATAAATCAAGTGTTCATTAATACATACACCTGTCCTAGGTAACCCATGGACACCACAGGATGGTCCAGGGCTCAGGACTGCAAATTTCACTAACCCATAATGACATTGGGAAGGTAACATAGGTTACTAAGTGATTGTGGCCACCTGCTAGCATGATTTTTCTGCCCACTCTTTAACACTCCCATGTGCCTTACTTACTGCTCCCTGAACAAAACAAGGATTTCTATTCCTCTGTACCTCTACTTATGCTTTTACCTCTGCCTAGATGGCTTCTCACTAGTTCTCCCCAACTAACCCCTTTTCTATAGGTGAAAAACTTCCACCTATCCCTCAAAATCTCATTCAAATACCATTGCCCATACCAGCTTACACAAATAAATTAACAGGTTCCTCTAATGCTCTCTAAGTCGTGTTATTTTTTTATGTGTCTGTACACCATCCCTATCCCTAATTAGATTGTGAGCACTTGGAGGGAACACTGTGCTGTGTGTGATTCGTCTCTGTACCCCTGGTGACTAGTGAGTGCCAAAATGGGAAAGGCAAGAGCAAATATTAAATTTTTATTATCATTGTCATTGTATCATCATTCTGAAGGCCCACACTTTGTCTGCCTAGTCATGAGGCTGAAGCAAAGTATCTACAGGTTAACAGCTCAAAAAAGCATGGCCTTTGGAAACAGGTAGACAGATGTGGGTTTAAATCCCAACTTTACCATTTACTAGCTGAGACCGTGGGTAAGTCACTTAACTTCTCTGAGCCTCAGTGACCTCATCTATAAAATAAAGGCAAATGATTGGGCTTTCCTCATAGAGTTGTTGTAAGGATGAAGAGTAATCATGCATGTAGATTTTACAGTATACAATAGGCACATAAATATCAGTCCTTATTACTAGGGCAATGTACCTGTGGGTGCCAATGGAAACCTGTGTCTGCATGGACCTATTTGTCCATACCACTCATTCTCCCAATAACTCCACAGAAGAAGTGTTACTGCAAGCTGTCTGTCCTTGGGATCTTGAACAGGCCCACAGACTGATAAAGGAGCCAGAGTAATAATCTGCTGCCAGGGAGAAAGCAGCCCATTTGTTCAGAAAGAGAAGCACTTGGTCCCCAATTCCTGAGAGGCCTTCAATATAACTGTTATATTTGTCATGGAATCAACAAAAGCCCCGTCTGGAAATGTGAGTTTGAGAGACCGAAGTGGGTCTCAGATGGACAAGGATGATGCTCTTCTTTGGCACTAACCTGGCTCCAGCCTTAGCTCTATCACTGACTGGGAAAGTTTCCTCCCCTCTCTGAACTTCAGCTTCCCCAGCTGTGCAAAAAAGCTGTTGGATCAGGTGGTCTGCTTGGGCCCTGTCAGCTCTGATATTCAAGGGTTCTCTTTTCCCTCCCTTCCTTCATGCCCCTCTGCCCTTGGCTAATTTTAAAGTCTCAAGAACCAATGTGGGATCCACTGACCAAAAGACAGACAGAATGTACTCTCTACAACAAGAAGTGGCTGCCTCTAAAAGTGGAGCAGTAAGTCCCTGGCCTTTGAACTTCTGAGACATGGTATGTGTGCCTGCACATGCATGTACACAGTGATTGGTGTGTGTGGAGTATCAACTCCTAAGTGGGGAGGGCAGACAAAGAGAAACAAAGGGAAGAAGCTCTCCGAAGGGTGCTGATAGCTCTATCAGTCACCATGCCACCAAAAAGTAGCCAGGTTGGCCCAGGACTTTGGTCTATCCAACTCATTCCATATTGTCCTATGAAAGAAAAAGAGAAGCCAAGAGATACATGCATCCTGGCCTCTACAACTGCAGCTGGCCTCTGCTTCTATCTGACATACAGAGGTCAATTGATGAGAAGGACTGTCCCATCCATTCCTAAAGGTTCAGGCAAAATCCTCAGGTACCATGGGCTGGAGAAAAAACTTGTCAAAAGAGGGGTTGGAACTAGCATTTGTTGAATACTTTGCTGTCTCCATATAAGTGCATGGTAATCCTGGGACAACCCAAGAAAAGCAGGAAAATCCCTGCTTGGCTATCCAAATGCAGAGGGGATTTGTGTTTCAGAAACTATGGATATCTTCCTTCCTCAAGAGAGCATTGTTAAGAAAGTAGACATCTAAATGTGACTCCTCTGCTAGCAAATACAGGGACTAAGCATCTAGAAGGAAGTGGCAGGGATGGGCTAAGTGGTTCTAGCTAAGTGGAAGGAGTGGGAGATAAGTGGCCATGATGCAGGCCAGTGAAAAGAAAAAGAGAGAAGCCAGTCTTCAGAAGCAAAGTGGCAGAGAGAGAGAGAGAGACAGAGACAGAGAGACAGACAGAGAGACAGAGAGAGACAGAGACAGAGAGAAACAGAGAGAGAGACAGAGAGAAATAGAGACAGAGAGAGAGATTAAGTGGTAGAGAGAGGTATTAAGGGAGAAGATGGGGGCAGAGGAAGTATATGAGGGTATATAGAGAGGATGGGAGCTTGAAGATGGAAGAGGGGCACAGCTAAAAGATAGGGAACTGGCAGAGGAGTCAGGGCTAAATGAGGAAAGGAAAACACTGGGGGTTAGAGAAGAGGGCAAGAAAGAGGTAACTGGGGCCAGAGGAAAAGAAGAGTTTTGCACACAACATTGATATTTCAACAATGAGGAAAAATGCAAATGTAGTGAAGAGGGGACCGTGGCTTAGAAGGGAGTTAAAAACAAGTGAGGAGTTGGAGATTAAAGGAATAGACACTGGCTGAGAAAGAGCAGTTTGCTACATGAGGTAACTAGGGGATACGACAGGTAAGAAGCACTGTGATGGTCCAGTTATGAGATGCTGTTAATTGAGGGATAAGGTTAAGTCTGGAAGGCATGGGAGTGGATGGGATGAAAGGGAAGGGAAAGGGGAGATTTTAGTGAGCAAATGTGGGAATCCAGGGGTTTAGAGTAAATGATGGAATGATGGATCAATGTACAAACAGCAGCTAAGAGAACAGACAGGACCTCAGGGAAAGGATGAAATTAACAGTAGAGAAAGGGGCTCATTGAGGTAAAGGGAGTTCATTGATGAGAGGGACTCATGGAATTGAAGCTCTATGAGTGATTAGAGTTCAGTGAGAAGGAGCCTCAAGAAATGGAGAGGCTTCAGCAATGATCAGAGAGGAAAAGGGTGAGAGGCTCAGTGACAGAGGTATGAACTATTTGCAGGTTTGGAAATATATGTGAGGCAGACTTCCAATCTGGACTGGATTATGTTGACATATTTCTCCATGATCCTCCCCTACTAAAGACAACTATAAACCCTGGAAATGATAAAGGAGGCAACCAAAGAACTTCGAAAGGTGATAAGAGGAAGATAATCTGGTTAGGGACTCCAAGACTAAAAGAACAACACAGCAGCAGGGCATCTTACGATGCCCACACCTAGCATAAGAAGAAGGTGGCCCAAACCCAGCATTTCATGATCTACCTTCAATATAGCAACAGACAGCAGCCCAGGTAGATTCATTCTTTCCCTAAATTGAAGCAGAGTCCTACCAAAATCACCAGATGAGCCCCACAGAACCAGTAAGAAAGATATAGATTGGGAGCCCCACTGACAATAAGCAGCCAGGTGAAGCATTCTTATCCACTGAGCCTGATGTTACTACCACCCCAATAGATACCAGGGCATCTCCATACTGTTTTCATGTCAACTGTAATTGAAAAAAATAATAAAATTTTAAAAATAATAAAAAATGAGTGGATAACAAGGGGCAGAAGAAAAAAAAAGAGAGAGAAACTGGGACAGAGAGGCAGGCAGAACCACAGAACCAACAAGAGAGACTGAGCTATATAGCAAGCATCCTTTTCAGGAAACCTCTGTGTTTCCACAAACCTGAAGAGTACCCTTCCCCTCCCAGAGAAAACAGAGTGGCTAGGGATCATCAGTAAGGAGATCCAGTTAAGACCACTGGGCTGAAAAAGCTTCCTTGTCACCATGGGCCTCAGAATCCAATTCTCTACCAGACATACTGGGCTACCAGGAGGCAGCAGCAAGGGGGATACACCAGAACAAGCAGCCTAGCACAGGAAGCCTCTTTGTCCCCAAAACACTAGATAGGCCAAACAGACCAATATAGCACCACAAAGGCTCTAAAAATTAAGATATCATTTGAATCAAAGCCCACAAAACTAGGCCAAAACCTGTGTGCTAAACCTTAACATGGTGACTCCTTGTTAAAAGAAAATAGTCAAATAATACCCAGAATTGTCAAACATAATAGGCTATATGTCCAGGATACACTGAAAATGACTCATCATACCAAAAATCAGGAAAATTCAACCTAAATGTTCATTGCAGCTTTGTTTACAGTGGCCAAGACATGGAAACAACCAAAATGTCCTTCGATAAATGAATGGATAAAGAAGTTGTGGTATATATACACAATGGAATACTATTCGGCAGTGAGAAAAGATGATATAGGAACATTTGTGACAACATGGATGGATCTTGAGAGAGTAATGCTGAGCGAAATAAGTCAGACAGAAAAAGCAGAGAACCATGTGATTTCACTGATATGTGGTATATAAACCAAATACAACAAAAGAACAAGACAAACAAATGAGAAACAGAAAATCATAGACACAGACAATAGTTTAGTGGTTACCAGAGGGTAAGGGGGGTGGGGGGTGGGGGGTGGGAGATGAGGGTAAGGGGGATCGAATATATGGTGATGGAAGGAGAACTGACTCTGGGTGATGAACACACAATGGGATTTATAGATGATGTAATACAGAATTGTACACCTGAAATCTATGTAATTTTACTAACAATTGTCACCCCAATAAATTTAATAAAATAAAATTTAAAAAAAAAAGAAAAGAAAGAAAGGAGTTACTGTGCTGGCTGGGGTGACTGATCCTGACTACGAAGGACAAATTGGACTATTACTTCACAATGGAGGTAAGGAAGATTATGTCTGGAATACAGATGATCTCTTAGGCATCTCTTACTATTACCATGCCCTGTGATTAAAGTCAATAGAAAACTGTAACAACCCAATCCAGGTTGGACTAATGGTCCAGACTCTTCAGAAATGAATGTTTGGGTCACCCCATCAGGTAAGGAACCACAACCAGCCGAAGTGCTTGCTGAGGACAAAGGGAATACTGAATGGATAGTGGAAGAAGGTGGTTATGAATACCAGCCGTGATGACGTGACCAGTTACAGAAATGAGAACTATAACTGTCATGAGTATTTCCTTCTTATTTTATTATAAATATGCTTGTGTGACTGTTTCTTGGAGAATGTTTTTGATGAAATTGACACTTTAATCAGTAGAGTAAAACAGACTGCCCTCCATACTGCATGTGACCCTCATGAAATAAGTTAACAGCCTAAATAAAACAAAAAGTCCAACCCTCCTCCAAGTAAAAGAGAATCGTCCAGCAGACTGACTTCAGACTTTATTTGTAACTTTGGGTCTTCTGATGGCTTTCTAACTGGAACATTGCCTCTCCCTGGGTCTCCAGCCCACCGACACATTCTGCAGATTGGACTTGCCAGCCCCCTCCATCTCTTGAACCAATTCTTTATAATAAATCTCTTTACATGTGTATATAAATACAAATATGTATTGGTTCTGTTTCTTTGGAGAAACCTAATACAGACTGGGAAGGGGGAGACTGATTTCAAGTTAGAGGAGATCATGTCTCTCCCCGCTATTAGAGTAGGAGCTGAGAGCAGGGACTGGGTATGACCCTTCCCGTATTCCACACAGGACCTAGAACAAAGTAGGCAACAAAGTAATGCTTATCAAGTAGATAAGAATAAATTAATTAACTAATCAATCAATCCTAGGCATACTCTTTAGCTTCAGAGAGTTTTGCATCTGGGCAATGCCCCCATATACCTCTATAACTTCTTTAAGGAGATAGTAGAGCGTGGGACTATTCCAGAACCTCAAGGAAATTCTATTGACTATGCTGCCTACAGTGACCCTGAATCCACAGTGTAGGAAACAGTTCATCACTTTGTGGATAGTTTGGATAGATCAATACAAAATAGTGTTTCTCAACCCAAATTTAAAAGCTATTTTGTCACAGGCATCATAATAAATGGAAACAACTTTAAGAAGTCAGGTACTTCATCTCTCTGCCTCAAGCAACAGTATACTCAAGTCCTTTTAGAAGCTTTTATAGAGCAGCAGGAAGGATGACCCAACAATTTGTCTCAGTTATCTATTTGCAGCATCACTACTAATCTTCAAGATGTCCTAAACTAAATTCTTCCTAAGTATAACAAGAGCAAATGTTGGGCACATACTATGTGCCAGATTCCTCGCTTAGATATTCACATAAATTAATTTAACCCTCAGAACAGCCCTAAGCAGTAGGTACTATCATTATTCCTATTTTGTAGAGGAGGAAACTGAGACACAGAAAAGTTAAGTAATTTGTCCAAAGTCACACAGGAAATAAGTAGTAGCCCTAACATTCATATGTAGGCTGTCTAGCTCCAGAGGTCATACTCTTAAACATCATGCATGTATTATATACTAGTCACTTTTGAAAAGAGTAGGCCCCAAACCCAACAGCCATAATGTGGAAATCCAGCTCTATCTTGGATCCCTAAGTGAGATATATTTGTCTATTAGGGAGAAATAAAAGGGGGTTGAGCAGTACTGTGTCAAGCCATATTGGAACCCAAAGAAAAAGGAAAAAAATCAGTAATACTGATCCTGTTTTTATTTACATTTTTGATATATATTTTTTACAAATGTGACAGAAGTTGTTTAACTTCTTTTTTCTATTAGTTTCAGGTGCACAAAACAATGTAATAGTTACACATTTATCATTTATATCCCTCACACTGTGTCAACCCCCCTCCCCCATCCACTATCCCTCTGACATCGCTCACAGACATTACATTTCCACTGCCTTTATTCCTAATGCTGTACTCTGCTTTTTGTAACTATATACCTAATATATATATGTGTGTGTGTGTATATATATATATATATATGTGTGTGTGTGTGTGTATATATGTATATATATACATGCATATATATATACATATATATATATACATATATACACATATATATGTATATATATAGCAAATGTCAAACTTGTCAAACTTGTAGTTGACATTCATTATTGTTCAGCTTCAGCTTCAGGTGTACAGTGCAGTGATCAGGTATCTACATCTTCCCTGAGGTGGTCTCCCTAATGAGACAAGTGTCCATCAGATACCCTACAAAATCTTTACAACATTGGTGATTATATTCCCCAAATTAACTTTCATAACCCCGTGGCAATCTTGTGGTTACTGACTGTGCTTTCTAATCCCCTCACCTTCCCCCTTATCCCCACCCAACCTCCCATCTAGCAACCCTCAGTTTTTCCTCTATGTTTCTGAAACTGTTTCTGATTAGTTCGTTTATTTATTCTTTCCTTTGGATTCCACATATAAGCGAGATCATATGGTATTTGTCTTTCTCTGTCTGACTTATTTCACTTAACATAATGTTCTCTAGGTCCATCCATGTTGTTGCAAATGGTAAGATTTATTTCTTCTTTATGGCTGCGTAATACTCCATTGTATAAATGTACCACAGTTTCTTAATCCAGTCATCTACCGATGGGCATTTTGGTTGTTTCCATGTCTTGGCTATTGTGTATAGTGCTGCAATAAACATAGGGGTGCATAAAGATTTTTTAATTAGAGTTTTGGATTTCTCCAGATAGATACCTAGGAGTGGAATTGCTGGGTCATAAGGTAGTTCCATTTTCAGATTTTTGGGATACCTCCATACTGTTTTCCATAGTGGCTGCACCAATCTGCAATCCCACCAGCAGTGCACAAGGGTTCCCTTTTCTCCACATCTTCGCCAGCACTTGTTGTTTATTGATTTATTGATGATAGCCATTTTGACTGGGGTGAGGTGGTATCTCATTGTGGTTTTTATTTGCATTCCTCTGATGGTTAGTGAGGTTGAGCACTTTTTCATATATCTGTTTGCCATCTGTATGTCCTTTTTAGAAAAATGTCTCTTCATGTCCTCTGCCCATTTTTTAACTGGGTTGTTTGTTTTTTTGGAGTTGAGTTGAGTAAGTTTTTTATAAATTTTGGATATTAACCCCTTATCAGATATATCATTGGCAAATATCTTTTCCCATTCAGTAGGATCCCTGTTTGTTTTATTAATGGTTTCCTTTGCTGTGAAAAAACTTTTTAGTTTGATGTAATACCACATGTTTCTTTTTTCTCTTCCCTTGCCCAAGGGATATATCAGTAAAAATCTCACTCCGGGTAATGTCTCTAAAGTTTTTTCCTGTATTTTCTACTAGGAATTTTATGGTTTCAGATCTCACATTTAAGTCTTTAAGCCATTTTGATTTTGTTTTTGTATATGGTGTAAGGAGGTGGACCAGCTTCACTTTTTTGCATGTGTCTGTCCAGGTTTCCCAGCACCATTTATTGAATAAACTGTCTTTACCCCACCATAAACCTTGCTTCCATTGTGATAGATTAAATGACCACATAGGCATGAATTTATTTCTGGGCTCTCTATTCTGTTCCATTGACCTATGTGTCTGTTTTTATGCCAGTGCCATGCTGTTTTGATTACTGTAGCCTTGCAGTATAATTTTGATGTCAGGTATCGTTATACCTGCCACTTTGTTCTTATTTCTCAAGATTGCTGAGGCTATCTGGGGTCTTTTATGGTTCCATATAAATTTTAGGATTATATGTTCTATTTCTGTGAAAAACATTTTTGATATTTTGTTAAATGTGGATTTTGGCATTAATTTCATTTTTTTAAAAAACATTGTATTACAATATTATTTATCCTGATTACTGTGTATTGTTGGCACCCCCTTAAATTTTGTGTTGAAGGCAAGTGCCTCACTCACCTCACCCTAGTTCCAACCCTGAGGCTAAGTGGAACAGAAGGAAAATAATATCACTGAATACTTTGCTTTGTCTAGTGTTGCTCGTGCTATGTGTCTGGAGTACCCATTCCTGAGCAAACCAGACAAGGTAGGGCCTGGCTCTATGAGGAGAGATATGGGGACCTCTTTGGGCACTAAAGCATGCCTTTGTTAAGGAAGGACCTCTGAGGGCATCCAGTTAAACTTTTTATTGTCCAGACGAAGAAACAAAGGCCTGGGGATGAGAGAGAAGAGATGGTCCCCCAAGTTACCCAAGGCCAGGGCTACAGCCCAGGGTTCCTGACTACTCATTTGGTACTCTTTCTATGGTTTACCATCAGAAGGGGTCTTTGAGTCCTTCAAAGTATAATTTTAAAAAAGTAAGTATTTGATCTTTGTCCCTGGTTCCTGGCAGGAGAGCTCCTAAAGTCCTTGGGAATCTCCAGAATAAGAAGAGTATCTTTTATATGCTAATGAGATAACTGGTAGATTGGGGGCCCTAGGTAGCTTCAGGATGGAGACTGGTCACCAGAAAGACCAAGCCAGGTGAATAGAGAGTTAGAACTTTCAGCCCCGCGCCCAGTTCAGGGAGAGGAAAAGGGTCCGAAATTGAGTTCAGTCACCCCAAACCAATGATTTAATCGATCATGCCAACACAATGAAACTTCCATAAAACCCCCTATGTAACAGGATTCAGACAGCTTCCAGGTTAGTGAACACATCAAGGTGCCGGGATGGTAGTGTGCCCAGAGAGGGCATGGAAGCTCCACATCCCTCCCCCAATATTTTGCCCTTTACATCTTTTCCATTTGGCTGTTCCTGAGTTGTATCCTTCATAATAAACCAGTAATAGTAAGTAAAGTGCTTTCTTGAGTTCTGTGAGGTGTTAGTGAATTATCAAATCTTCTGTGGGTAGTGAGAATCTACAAGTTTGTAACCAGAATTGTGAGTAACCCAGATACCTGATACTTAGGACTACTGTCTAAAGTGAGGGCAGTCTTGTGGGACTGATCTCTTAAACCTGTGTAGTCTGAAGCTAATTCTGTGTAGTTAGTGTCAGAATTGAATAGAATTGTAGGACACCCATTTGGTGTTAAAGAACCATAGAATTGGTTGGTATCAGGAGGGGGCAAAAAATCTCTCAAGTCCTTACCCCAGCAAGGTTGGAGATAGAAATCCCTATCATACTCCAGAACCCAATTTCTGAGTCTCAAGACAAGTGTTTGGGTGAGGAAAGTTTCTCCTTCAGTAAAGGCTTTGGCTTCTGGGAGAGTGAGGTTCGTCTATTTCTCAAGTTCATAGTGAGCTTTGGAAATGCTGGCAGCATAACAATTTCATGACATATACATCACTCCTAACTCTGAGGCCTGCACAATGTGAAGCCACGGTTAGGGCTTAGAAGAGCAGCCTCCTGATTCTGACCTCCTGGGAAAATGCAAATGGTGCAAGATACTCCAGGTCCCTGGGATAATATATCTTTGCCATCTGAGCAAGGAAATGCAAGCTGCTCTCAATGCTGAACTTTTCTCCAACTCCCAACACTCTTGAAAGTCCCAAGATCTCAGACCTTAAGAAGATAATTATCACTTTGACACTTCTTGAAACTTTCCAATTTGGTGTCAGGGTTATTATCAAGCTCATTAGGATCCCTGCCCAACGAGGCTCTTTTGAAGTTTTGCCAGTATGCCCACCATCTAATCCATCCCTCCTGCAGTTCCCCAAGCCTGGTGTGTTGATTCTTGTCTTCACACATTTAGCCTCATTTGGCTTGGAAACAGGCCTCTCTTCGCCTGGAAAGAGGTCTCTAACCCTATCCCTCTCAGCACCCCTTACTTGTTTCAGAACTCCTCATCATTTTTTTAGAACACATCCTCCGGGATTCAGGATCCAGTCTGTTACCTTGATTTCTTCAAACAGAATTAAGCACTTCTATAGATCTGGGTTCAAGCCTTTTTCTTAGGACCTGTCACATTGCTCTGATTCCTCTTTGGCTTATGGTTCTCCCCTAATTAGACTCTGAAGTCTCTGAGGGCACAGATATCTTTTTAAATTCTGTATCCCAACATCCAGCTCAGTTCCTGGAACACAGTTTCTGTTTTCTGAATGAATAAATAAATGAATACACAAACTTACTGAATGACTTAGAGAAAAATCACTTCCCTGCAAATTTACAAGATTCAAAACAGGGATCATTACTGTTTTCACAACTTTTTGAAGACTAATTATTACCAGTTTAAAAATTCTGACAAAATTATAGAGATAGAAAGCAGATCAGTGGTTGCCAGGGGAGTTGGGGGACAGAATTGACTACAAAGTGACATGGGGATCTTTTGGGGGTGATGAAAATGTTCTGTATCACAATTGTGTTGGTTGATACATGACTATAAATATTTGTGACAACACATCAAATTATATTCTTAAACTTGGTGAGTTTTATTATGTGTGAATTACACATTAGTAAAGCTCACCAAAAATAGTCTGGGTGTTCAGGAAGAAAGGAGTTTGTTTGATTTTTTAAAAATTAAAGTTTATTGGGGTGACTGTCGTTAGTAAAGTTACATAGATTTCAGGTGTACAATTCTGTAACAACATACATACACACACACACACACACACACACATATATATATATATATATATATATATATATATATATATATATATATATATATATATATATATATAGTGATAGAAAGAGAACTGACTCCGGGTGGTGAAGAAAGGAGTTTTAAAATCCAAATCCATAAAGGTAATCCTGGTAGATGTAGTAAAAAAAAAAACCCAAAAGAACAAAAAGACAAACAAACAAAAAACGGACCTGATTATCAAGACACATAGTTTCCAATTCTGGTTCTGTTAGTAGTTAACGAGATGATCTTAAACAAATTGTTTAACTTCTCTGAGACTCATTTTCTGCCTCTGTTAAATAGGGACAATACCTGCCTTGCCTTTCCAGGGTATGAGGCACCAATGAAATAACGGATGTGGCTGCACTTTTAAAAGGTTCAACAGTTATATTACTGTGATCAGAATCTCCACTCGGTACAATTTTTTTTTTAATTAAAGTTTATTGGGGTGACAATTGTTAGTAAAGTTACATAGATTTCAGGTGTATAAACATTTTAACCAGATCCAAGGAAGACTTTGCCTTGAACCTAGAGTTAAGGGAAACAGACTAGATTATGAAACTCAAGACACACTCTCCCCAACTCCTCTAAAGCAATTTGTCTTGATTATTTTGCAAAATGTTTCCTAAGCCTAGCTTTGAAGAGAAGTAAAAAATGGCTAATTTTAACTTCTGGGAGAAAGTTTGGTTGGCTTTTTGAACAGGTGATTACATAAGGGTTGTACAAGAGAAAAACCACTGACGGGAAGCCAGATTCCACTGTCTTTAAGAAGTCTTGATATCACAACCTACCACTAAATGCTTCTTTTTAACTTATTTGGATTAGTCCCTTGAAAAAGCGTTTTACTCCCAACTCTGGATTCTCCACGGTTGTAAAAGACAGACAGATCAGAGATCTAAGTCCTGCATCCTGATGTGGAGTCATACAGAAGGTTCAGGTCTTTAGGTATTATAAGTCATGTCTGCTCTTTGAGCCTCAGAGTTTTCATGCACAAAAGAGGGGGTGATATTTATTGACAGAGCCTCCATGAGGTGAAATGAAATGTTGGATCTGAAATCATTTTGTAAAATGTCAAAGAGATCTAAGCTATTATTATTACTATTATTATGCTATCATCGGAGAACAAAGGGTTGAACAGGACTGCAAAAACTGTTGCTTAAGCATTTCAAATCCTGTGGATGCCACAGAGCCTTCCAAGGTTTTACTGGTGACCCCCATCACCCCCCTAAGCCATTGGATAATTTATCTTACCGGATTTCACCTCTTGGGGTCTCCCTGGGTTTCACCTCTTGAGTCCTTACAAATGCTGGTTTCCTCAGGGAGAAGCCTTATCACAATTGACTAATTGCCATTTTTGAGCAGACCCAAATTACTGATTAAGAAGATGCTGATAATTTGTTCTATGAAGAAAAAGAGGTTCAGCATGGAAACCTGGCTGAAATGAAAACAGATGTTCAAGAACTGTCTGTTGGTACCCTTTGTGTAAAGAGGAATGGACCAACCTGAGTGTGGACCAAGGAATTCAAGTGAGGAAACGCTGGCAAGAGGGCAACTGAGCAGCGGCAGGGAGCAGAAGAAAGAAAGCCCAGTGCCATAGACCTTTTCTTCTGGCCCTCACTTTGCAACTTCCAAACTAAAACAAAACAAAACAAAACAAAACAAAAATGCTCAACTTTATGACACATCTCCCTGGCCAAGAGTCTCTAGGTGGTGGCTGTCATGAAAGAGGCCTAACTGCTTGCTGTGACTAGAAGCCTACTTCTAAGTTGGAATGTTCTAATGGGAGAGTGGTAGTAGTGAAAGCTAAGCCACTATGCCAGATATCTCTGTGGGTTGCATTCTCAGCTGTCATTGCTCACCAGGGCTTAGCCACAGAGCAATAGCCTTATATGTCCAAACACACTTGCTTCCAGATAGATTGACTCATTCAGACACACAGACACATCTGTACAAACCCTCAAGCAAAAAGATGCAAATGGACAGGCCCATAGATCCAAACACATACAGAAAAAGCACCAGATGTCAAAACACCCAAAGATACATTCAGACAAATAGATGGAGAACACACATACACACACGCATACGCACGCACACACACGAGCAGAGAGTTACATTAAAAAAACAACATTGCAGTCATATTCAGAGACACCCATACATACATCCAAAAAAGTACTTTAACAGGCATGTAGATGGGCCAAGATGCATATATAGGCATATATGGAAGGCATGCACATGCACAGATATACAGCAAGAAAGCTACACTTACAATAGTTCACATAAATACTCAACAGACATGGTTATAAATATATGGAGGTAAAGAAGCCTGCTAACACTGAATTCCTAAGTACCAGCTATTATACCTGCATTTATGAAACATCTTCAAGGGAATGCCCATAAACATGGCACCAGTTAGCACTGAAGATTATATGAACCTAAAGGATGTAATAAAAGCAAACAAAAGTACCCTGGGTTTAAAATCTTACATCTCTCCCATCTGCCATGAGAAAGGCAGCCAAAGACAATGGTAGCAGCACACTGCATGGAAGCCATAAAAAGTCCTTGATCTATCTTATAGAAAAATTAACCTCAAAGGAAAAAAGATTAATGTTCCCAACTTTGATGTAGCCATAAAATAGGTCAGGAACCCACTTTAAAAATTGTTTCCATTCCACATGATGGAAGCTCCAGTTTTTGTAATATGTCTAGGAAAAGGAAAGCTTAGAGGAACTAAGTGGCCTTAGAGGCCTGGCAAGTTCTAAAAGTAGTAGAAAAGAAGTCTTAGCTCATTAACTTGCTTATTTCCTGGTCCCTGAGACTTCTAGTATCCACCAATGTTCTTGCAGGTTTCTAGCACTGATCCAAGTTACCTGTGGTGAGAGAATATACTCCTGGCTTAGTCCAGACCTCAGCTACTTTTAGAGAGGCCTGGCTAATGGTCAACCTGGTCTACCTTTCAGAACCCCCAGGATTGAGGTGGATGGGGAATAGAAAGGAAGGTTATGCTTGCGTGAGGCCAGTGATGGGGAGAAAGGGGGCAGAAATTAGTCAGGAATAAATCCAAAGCCAGTATCTGAAGTACCCTGGAGCCTCTTACATTGCTCAGGGAATATCTTGGGAAAGAACCCCAGAATATTTTGCCAGAGCAATGTAAAGAGTTCTAAATTCTCATCCCTTTCTGTAACCTGCCTGTTCAGAGGAAATGTGAGCAGTGGATGTGTCCAATAAACAGGGAGTAGGAGGAGAAACCAAGGACATATTTAATCAGACCCAATTAAATTAGTAAGTGAAATCTGTGTTCTCAGAACAAACAGCACTGCTTTCATTTCCCAGATGAGGGTACTGAGGCTTACAGAAGAGGAATGATTGGAAATGACCACACACGAGCACACATAGAAATCCAGCAACAGAATTCAGGTCTTCTGACACCTGGCTCAGTTGTCAAATGTGGCTAAGTGATACTATTACCCCATAAATACTCAAATAATGTGTGAATATGCATCAGTTTATTCTTACCTGCTCAGAAGCCATTGCCTTGCTTAAGATTCCTTCCACCTTCTCCAGAGACATTCAATCGAGTGATGGTAAGTTCTTCTAGCTTCACCCTACAACCCTCTAGATGAACACCAACCCAGAGCTACCTTCTACTGGAGGGTCAG
Organism: Rhinolophus sinicus; assembly: GCF_057876585.1. Classification (NCBI taxonomy): domain Eukaryota; kingdom Metazoa; phylum Chordata; class Mammalia; order Chiroptera; family Rhinolophidae; genus Rhinolophus; species Rhinolophus sinicus. The sequence goes on along the minus strand of NC_142518.1, from coordinate 44,143,413 downwards.
GGTCTACCTTCTACTGGAGAGTCAGTGGAAAATGATCTGAATGTCACCATCAAAACAGGCCTCTTAGTTAGCCAAGCTTCAAGTAGTTTGAGCAGAGCTCAACCAATATGCAGGGTGATATGTATGTGTGTATACCTGTAGCAAGGCTGCTTCTGAGATTCTGGTCCCTACAAATAGAACACCGCCCTTACTTCATTTGGAAAGTAAATCTTGAATTCTAATATTGGCACTAACAGATATTTATTGACTATCAACTATAGGCATACCTCAAAGATATTGCGAGTTTGGTTCCAGATCACCACAAAAAAAGGGAGTATCACAATAAAGTGAGTCATAATCTTTTTACTGGTGGAGGGTCTTGCCTTCAATTTGTAAAAAAAAAATGCAGTATCTGTGAAGTGGAATAAAATGAAGCACAATAAAATGAGGTACGCCTGTATGAAAAGGGCCTGGATAAGTATAAGACACAACTCCTATCTCTAACTGGTTTACTGTTATTGCCATTTCTCTCCTTCCCACCTAGTTGTATAGCACCTCAGAGCTTATAAAGCACGTTTATATGTTAGTCCTTTTGAACCTTACAGTATTACCTGTGAGGTTCAAATTATTACCCTAATATTACAGGTAAGAAAACTGAGTCTCAAAGTGGTAAACTGACTTATTCCAGGTCATACATCTAGTAAGTGACAGAGCCAAGATTCACATCTGGGTATGTCTGACTTCAAAACTTTTGCCCTTTCCAGCACACCAGGCTATCAGAAGGCAAACTCCACTGACCTTCTAATTTTGCTTAATAAATGTCTGTTGAGTGAGTAAGTAAATGAATGAATAGTGAGAGGAAGTTGTTCATGCACTGGGCAGACTGAAGTTGAGCCCATTGCATCTCGGCCTTTTGGCTCAGATCTAGTGTAGATTGAGGTTAAGCTTGACAGTGGTGTGTGTGTGTATATATGTGGAGGAAGTACTTGGGCATATGGAATTGGTAAAAGGTAGAGGGGAGAAGGAAAATACCATCACTGCACACCCCTGCATGTCAGGAACTGTGGCAGGGATATTCATCAATTCTATTTTACTCAATCCTCACAATGATCCTGTCAGATGTTATACAGCATCTCATTCCTCAGATGGAGAAACTGAGGTCCAGAGAGGTTATGAAACTTGCCCAAGGTGGCAGAACAGAAATTTGAACCACGGCCTGTCCAACTCCAAAGCTGATCTTCTTTACACTCTACTGGTCTGCCCTAGGATCCTCAAGATTAGAAGCTGAGAGAAAGGGGCTGATAGCAGTGTATGTGGAGGATTATAGAAAGGCAGAGACTGAGCACTAGAACACAAACTGAAGACCTTCAGGCCCTGAGCAAGATGGAGGTAGTGCAAGTATTAATTATAATGGGAATGGGATCCTTGGATCTCAGTGCCAGCAGGGTCAGGGATATAAGAGGACCTGTATGACAACTGGCTTCCCAAATGGGATCCTGATGTCATCTGCCTTCCTTGGGATAATTTTAGCACAAGTAACTGTTTGGAACCTTGAGAAAGAGAGTCACAACATCAGAGCCACTTATATCCCAGATGTGAGAGTGGCTGCTGAGGTGATGGCAGGACCTGTGCCAATCTCAGAGGAACATTTTCCCACCCATGGCCTATAAATAAGCCCAGAGAAGTCCCCAAAGTAGGTATTAACCTTGGCTTTGTTGCACCCTCCCAGAGGCTATCATCTACGCCAGACAATCAGGAGGCTGTGGCGGGGACACTCTGATGCACTTGGCAATGGAGGGGTAGCAGCTACTAAAAAGTCTCTGAGTTACCAGGGGTTGGGCTCATTTCCTAAGAGAGAGGGAGGAGGGAAACATCTATGACAAGATAACCTGCATTAGACACCCTGGCCTGACCTGCCAGGGGACTGTGGGAGTGCCTTATTTCCAGGCAGAGGGCTTAGAAAACATGGCAGGCATCTGCTGCTGCCTTGATGACTTGGTTTGTGCCCACCACCTTCAGTCTCCTTAGGGGGGAAGGATAAGGCTGGTAATCTCAGTACAGGTGAACTTGAATAGAACCAAGGCGTGGCATCCCACATTTAAGATTTTGCTCTAGAACTGGAGTTAAAATCACACTCTGACATGGTGGAATGTCAGGAGGTTGAAACCCTCAGGTATAATTAATTATGTTATGAACTGACTTGTGGCCTTGGGAAAGTCCTTTCCCCTGTCTGAGCCTCTTTCCCCATTCATAAAATGAGAAGACTGAGCAAACTCTAAGGATCCCCCTAGTTCTGACAATGAAGGACTGTCTCCATGTTTTCAGAATTCTGTACTCTCCTTTTACCACCTCCCTGGCTTCTGGACATTTCTTAGGGAGATGATGCTACAAAAGTCCTAACCCTGTGATTTCTTCGGCGCCTAAATTCCTAGAATGCTGGCAAGGAATTGCAGGATTGGAAATGAGCTCCAAGTCAAAGCATCCATCAAATGGGAGTAAGAAGAATAAAAGAGAAAAGAAGAAGTAGCAAATCCAGAGCAGTCTTTGGGGTTGAGGGAAACTTTGGGCTTGATGAAGTGGGACCAGAGCTCCCAGAGCTTACAGAGACTATAGAAAACTGTGGAAAGGAATGTTGTGAGGTCATGTATGTCCTCAGCATTCATGAAAATTATGTTTCTATAAAAAATGACTGGGGGTGGGGCCTGGGGCTGTTAGGGTATGGTATTAGGCCCATAGGTAAGAAAGCATGGGTTCTTCCAGTTGTGGCAGAAGATAGAGCTTTACATTGGAGTAACAAGTGTCTGGCAGTCAGGACCAGTGAACTGAGTCTAACAGGGTGGACCTTGCAGCTCTGGGAGGTAACTTAGGTGTTGCTGGGGAGAAGCCTCTGAGTTTTGATTGGTTTAAATGAAGCTGCCTTGACTCTTCAGGGGCTTTCTATGGTCAGTGGTCAGTGAAGGAGAGAAAGGACCTGAAATCCACAGAGAGTGAATCTAGGCAAGAAGCAAGAGAGGCAGGACTAAGACGACCCCATGGAAGTGGGGACTACAGGAGTGGTCCCTTTGAAGCAAGGAGGGTATATAGAGGAGTACTGTGAAGAAGATGGATAGCAGGAACTGGAGCTTATGAAGATTAAGTACAGAGGGCCTGGGGGGGAAATGAGCTTGGGAAGATAAGATATTTGAGTGCTTAGAATTAAATGGTCCCCCAATTAAAGATATTTGTATTTTAAAATAAGAGCATGGAGAAGGAAAAGTCTATACCAAGGCATCACTAACAGTGGATTTTCAAGTATCAGTGAGGAAGAGTATTAGGGGACTAGAGGGAGATGTGGGAGAAGGAGAGTAAATGTCAACTCAGTCTGTCTATGCATGAAGCCTGCTTGGCATGTCCTGCCACAGAAACCAAGGCATAAAAGGCACACCTGTGCAAAGCTTCCTGGGACTCCTCCAGCCCACTTAATCCAACTCCACTGAAATGCTCTGTGAGATAGGCAGAGAGTGGCATTTTGCCAGGAGGATTTTGAGGGGTGGAGTCCTTGGTGATGGGTCAGCTGGGGAAAAGAAAGCCTGCAAAGAAAACTAATCAGGATTAGTTACTCAATGTGGGTGTGGAGTGGTCCAACACTTGGTTAAACAACAGAGCTTTCCAATTTGAAATATCATCAGGTCCAGCCTCCAAATCCGGGCAAGGTTACTATGTATCATCAATAAATGCAAGCAAATATCCAACTACCAAGAGCCTAAAAGAGATCAGGCAGTAGAGAAAATGAAAATCAGGCTACTGATTTAAGGAAAGTAGCATCCATGTATGTGTGTGCATGTGTGCATGTGTGTGTGTGTGTGTGTGTGTGTGTGTGTGTGTGAGAGAGAGAGAGAGAGAGAGAGAGAGAGAGAGAGAAACCCTCTCCAGCCAGAGCACATCCAAGTTGTCTCCTTTGATATCAACATAGCCAGCTGTTTTCATCCCAAATCCTTCTTTCTTTTTCAAAATCTTGACATCCAAGTGGAAAAAAAGAAAAGAAAGTAACATCTATGAAATATCTGTGGAGAAGCTGGTGTGTATCAGATATCCTGCTAAGTATATTTATGCATGCTATATCATTCAGTCTTTACAACTACTCCATAAGGTAGATAGTAGCCTATTTTACAGTAAGAAAACCAAAGATTAGAAAGGATAAATGAGTTTCCCAAGGTCTCACAACTAGTAAATTGTAGGTCCAACTGACTACAGACTCTCTAGACAAGATAGATTTCCAATCAAGATGGCGTAGTAAGTAAATGTTGTGCTCATCTCCTCCCACAACCTCATCAAAATTTCAACTAAACTATAGAACCATCATTGAGAATTGCCTGAAGTATAGCTGAACAGAAGTGCTATAACTAAGGATATACAGAAGAAGCCACCTCAAGACTGGTAGGAAAGTCAGAGATGTAGAATGAGCTGATCCCACACCCACATGTAGCGGTTAAAAATTGGGAGGGACATCTTGGCTGTGGAGGTCCCCCCTGAGGAGCAAGGGGTCCCAGCCACACACCAGACTCCCCAGCCCAGGATTGCAGTACTGGAAGAGGAGTCCCCATAACTTCTGGCTGTGAAAACCAGTGGAGATTGTGGCTGAGTGAAACAGAGAGCAGCTGGAGTCCCAGGTGTTATTCTTAAAGGGCCCATGAACAGAGTTACTCATGACAGACTTACTTGCTCTGAGTTCTAGAGCTGGAGCAGCAGCTCGAAAGGCACCAGGAACATACTGGGAGGAACTCAATTGTCTTGCTTCAGAGGAAGGGCTGGAGAGGCAGCTTTCTCCCAGACAGAAGTGCTGGCAGAAGCCATTGTTCCTTTGTTGAGCTTTCCCTCCACCCAGCCTATATGTGCAGGCAGATGCCATATCTGAATCTCCATCAACCTAGCTAACATTATTTGCCTTACCCTGGTGATTCCCTGAGACCCTGCCCCACCCAAATTGCGAGCCCACCTAAGCCACTTCCAGTAGCTTTTCCCTAACAATATACTGTCTTGGTTCATGATGTGGATATTCCTAAAATCTTTCAAAGGTTCAAGAACTCCAAACAATCAGTATCTGGCCTCAGTGTGCCCCCATCCCTCTTGCTAAGCATCACCAAGCCTGACACTAGAAGGAGCTGGCCTCAGTTCACAGCTTAGCCTCTCCTAGGCACCTCTAAGCCCAGCACAAGTGGAAATCATACGTAGATAACTTTGTAGCTCATACCAAGTGGCCCCAGGCAGGGCACAGGCAGCAGTTGACCTTGGCCTGCATGAGAGCCTCTCCCAATAGACACCAGTGCCAACACACTCGGTAGCCAGTTTCAGGTCACACCAGAGCGCCACACAACTACCTCCACAAATGGCACAACCAAAGGGCAGATTCAGCAGTTACCAGAGGCCAATTCCTTAGGGTAAGCACCTGCACAACAGCTCCTCCACTGTAGTAATGGTCAGTCTTCACAACCAATCAGCCTGAGGGGCAATTCCTCCCATTGACATGCCAACAGCAATCAAGGCTCAACTACAACAGGAGGGCACCTACAAACCACACAAGGGACACACCTGGAGCACCCAGCTCTGGTAACCAGGGAGACTGAACCACTGAACCTCACAGGACACCTACTACATAAGGCCACTCTGTTGAGACCAGGAGACATAGCAGCTCTACTTAATACATAGAAACAAACACAAGGAAGCAGACAAAATGAGGAGACAAAGAAACATGTCCCACCCCCCACCCACCCCCCCAAAAAAAGACAGAACAAAGCTCTTGATAAAATACTAAACAAAATGGAGAAAAGCAATTTACCAGATGCAGAGTTCAAAACACTGGTTACAAGGATGCTCAATGTTCTCAATTAGAACTTCAACAAAAAGATAGGAAACGTAAAAAAAACCAGTCAGAAATGAATACAATAACCAAATTAAGAATACATTAGAGGGAATCAACAGTAGATTAGATGAAGCAGAGGATCTAATCAGTGATTTAGAAGTTAAGGTAGCAGAAAACACTCAATCAGAACAGCAAAAGAAAAAAAATCCAAAAATAAGATTAGTTTAAGAGGCTTCTGGGACAATATAAAGCGTACCAACATTCTCATTATAGGGGTACCAGAAGGAGAAGAGAGAAAGTAAGGAATTTAAAACCCATTTGAAGACATTAGGATGGAAAACTTCCTTAACCTGGCAAAGGAAATAGACATACAAGCCAAGGAAGTACAGACGGACTCAAAAAAGATGAACCCAAAGAGGCCCACACCAAAATACATCACAATTAAATGCCAAAGGTTAAAGACAAGGAAAGAATCTTAAAAGCTGCAAGAGAAAAGCAGTTAGTTCCACACATGGGAGCTTCCATAAGACTGTCAGCTGATTTCTCATCAGAAACTTTGAGGCCAGAAGGGCCTGCAAAATAGTCAAAGTGATGAAAAGCAAAGACCTACAACCAAGATTACTCTACCCAGAAAAGCTATCATTTAGAATCGAAGGACAGATACAGAGCTTCCCAGACAAGAAAAAGCTAAAGGAGTTCATCACCACCAAACCAGTATTACAAGGAATCTTAGAGGGACTTCTTTAAGGAGAAGGAAAAAAAGATAAAAAATATGAATAATAGAATGGCAATAACTACATATCTTACTTTAAATGCATTAAATGTTCCAATCAAAAGATAGGGTGGCTGAATGAAGAAGAAAACAGACTCTTCTTACATATGCTGCCTAAAAGAGATTCACTTCAGGCTGCAAGTAAATTGATGGGAAAAATGTTTCATGAAAATGGAAACAAACAGAAAAGCTGGGGTATCCAGAATTTATAGATGATGTAATACACAATTGTACACCTGAAATCTATGTAATTTTGCTAACAATTGTCACCCCAATAAACTTTTTTAAAAAGCTGGGGTATCAATACTTATACCAGACAAAATAGTCTTTAAAACAAAGTCTATAACAAGAGACAAAGAAGGACTCAGTCATTGCATTTCGGGGTATTTATTCAAAGAAACACAAAACACTAACTCAAAAAAACACATGCATCTATATGTTCATTGTAGCATTATTTACAACAGCCAAAATAGCAACCTGTGTCCATCAATAAATGAATGGATAAAGAAGAAGTGGCATACATATACAATGGAATATGACTCAGCCATAAAAAAGAATAAAATCTTGCTATCTATAACAACATGGATGGACCTAGAAGGTATTGTGCTAAGTGAGATAAGTCAAACAGACAAAGACAAATACTATATGATTTCACTCATACGTGGAATCTAAAAAACAAAATAAATGAACAAAGTATAAATAACCTCATAGATACAGAGATCATTTTGATGGTTGCCAGATGAGAGGGAGTTTGGGGGAATTGGTGAAAAAGGGGAAGGATTAAGAAGTACAAATTGGTAGTTTCAAAATAGTTATGGTGATGTAAAGTACAGCATAGGAAATATAGTCAATAATATTGTAATAACTATGCATGGTGTCAGATAGCTACTAGATTTATTGGGGTGATCACTTCATAAGTTATATAAATGTCTAATCACTATGTTTTACATCTGAAACTAATATAGCATTGCATGTCAAGTGTAATTAAATTTTTTTTTTAATTATTTAAAAAGTACTTCCTGGGCCCCTACAGCCTTCACGTTCTTCTTCAACGCTCTTAAGCCACCATGAACACAGTACAGGTTTCTTACACCTGTATCATTCATTCCTAAGTGGATTGGATGTGGGGAGCAGTTAATAGTTTGGGTGACCTAGGAAAGGGTCTCTGCCCAATTGCTAACTCAATTTCTCAGGGCAGAGACCAGCTACCAAAGTCGATTCATCCTTATACACAGCAAAAGTTACTAGGTAGTACTGAAAATAGAGCTGCAGATGGTACAAAGAGACTGCACTGAATCTATGAATCCTAAAACATGGTCTCAAGATTGCTTTTTACCATGTTCCCTAATCCTGACTTATTTACTTTGTCTCATACACCTATAATCTGTTACGGCTAGAAGCCCTCTTGTAGTTCATACAATCTTTGAACAGATGGGAAGGAAACTGAGGCTCAGTAACAGAAAGGACGGGATCATCGGATTATTTTGATTCTAGGTAAAAGGAGGGGGAGCTACCTACACAGCGTGAAGTCAAGCTCTGTGACAAGATATATGGGATACATGCCCCTAAATCCTCTTTTCTCTCTATAACCTGAACATGTTCACCTCACTGCTCACAATGGCTATAGTTCTACCAATTTCAACATCACTGTTGAAGGAAAGGTTCACCCTTCTTTATGAAGATGAAAACAGACCTCTATATGAATTATCCTAATCAGATTGCTTTAAGACTGTATTTGGGGTCAAAGCTCTGGTCTGAGGGACAGATGCATATTAGTTTCCTAGGGCTGCCATAACAAATACCACAAACTGGGTGGCTTAAAACAACCAGAATTTATTCTCTCACAGTTCTAGAGGCCAGAAGTCTGAAATCAAGGTGCCAGCAGGGCCTGGCTCTCTCTGAAGTCTCGAGGGGAGGATATTAGAATATTTCCTTGCCTCCTAGCTCCTAGTGGCTCCCAGCAATCATTGGCGTTCTTTGGCTTGCAGTTGCATCACTCCAACCTCTGTCTCCATCATCACATGGCCTTCTTCCCTGTGTCTTGGTGTCTGTGTCCAAATTTCCTTTTTCTTTTATTTTTTTCTTAAAGTTGATTGGGTGACAATTGTTAGTAAAGTTACATAGGTTTCAGGTGTACAAATTTCCCTTTTCTGATAAGGATATCAGTCATTGAATTAGGGCCAATCCTAATGCGGTATGACTGCATCTTAAATTCATTACATCTGTAGAGACCCTATTTCCAAATAAGGTTACATTCACAGGTACTGAGGGTTAGGACTTAAAGATATATTTGGGGGGACACAATTCTACCCAATACAGAAGAACACAACATTTTGGAAACTTCAGCTTGGGGAGGGACCAGAACTAAGCAGCCCGAAGCTTAGAGGACAGGGGTAAGAGTCCCCAGAGCTGGAAGAGATTAAAAAAAAAATTACAAATGGAAGGCAGCCATTTGTACTTCAGCCCATCCTGAAATAAGGTTACAAACTCCATAGCCCATAATATCTTTAAAGAAAATCTACTGGGCTGCACAAATTGGAGCTCCTGTAGCATGGACTTCATAATTTGGTGTGTCCAGAAACACGTTGATGTAGTACTCATTTTAGACTTTCCTCTTTTTCGCTGAGTATCTTTGAGGGTCTGGACAGAGGAACCCACAGCAAGGGGAAGCCTTGCTCACTCAGGGAGTGCCCTATCCACCCCTCCTTTGCACTCTGCCAGAGGGCTACTAGGAAGGATAAGCTGAACCCATGGAGTGTGTAGGTGTTAACAGAGAGTTGGGGGAGACAGAGGAGAGAGGTCAGAATAGCTGACAATTTGGTTGGCAAAACCTGACTGGAGTTTCCTTCATAGTCCACAGGTGGTCCACTAGCTTTGCAATGTACAGCAGCTAAGAGACTGAGGAGATTGGGCTCAGTAATTTTCAAGAGATTCCAGAATGGAGTGAGAGGCAGTATAGAGGCCCACTGAAATAAGGGCCAGGATCCTTGTGTCCTGATCCCACATTGACCACTGACTCACTTTGTATCCTGAGACAAGGCTCAGTCTCTCCAGCTGTGAAGTGTAGATAATAGCCACTGCCCTAGCTATTTCTGAGTATGATTATGAGTATCATTTGTAGGGAGAAACATAATAAAATAGGATAGTGGTTATGAAATCAATAGGGCAGGGACACTGGGGGGGGGGATCAAATGAGATAGAAGTTAAAAGCACATAGTATGTGTTCAATATATCTGTTTTCTGTCTTCTCTAGGAAGGAAGCAGGGGAGACTTTATTTTCAGTTGACAAATGAAGGAAACCGAGAAGCTAAGTGGTCAAATGACTTATCAAAAATCAATATCCAATAAAGTAAAAGAGCCAGGACTTTGAAACTAGGTATTTTGACTCCAACTTCAATGTTTTGTTCCTCATATATACTGCCTCAAATTCCTCATCTGTCGTGTGAGAATATGATAATAATAATAATAATGACAATTACAATTAGAATAGTTTTACAAATCTATTTATATATGGGAAAACACTCTATAAAGTATAATGTCCTGTAGAAATCTAAAGAATGCTAATCATTATCCACCTTCCTCCCTCAACTTGTATTCTACTAATTCTCACTAAAGTGTTAACTAATGACAGTTTTGAGGAACAGTTCCTTCCTGTGACATTTGCTTTTAATAACTAATGCAAATAGTTAACATTTATTGTGCACTGAATCTTACCACAAACTGCTATAAGCACTTATGTGTATTTACTCATTTCATCTTCACAACAACCCTATGAGGTAGGTATTATTATCATCCTCATTTTAAAGGTAGTCCCTGAACTTATAGGACAGTTGTGTGATAAAATAAGTTCATACGTGTAAAATGCTGAGAACAGTGCCTGGGCACATAAGCACTATGTAAATGTTAGCTACAATAACTATTACTGTTTTTTTCTTGGTTTTCACTTCTTCCTCTTTTTTTCCTAACCTGCCATCTTGAAAGTCTCTTAGCTATAATTAATATTACTAATTTTCTCAATGCAAGGAATGAAGCATGGAGAAGTTTCGGTCCCCACTGACCCTTGACAAATTCCCCAAGTGAAGGGCTCTGAAGAAACCACATTCCTGCCTTCTGACATCATGCCCTTGAAGCTGTACCCCCTTCTCAGCTACAAGAGCAGCCCCACGCTTGACCATAGCCAATTCTGGCCAAAGCGACTGCAGTTTCAGGAGCCACTTGACTCTGGAGGGTTGGGTGAATAGACTTCCAAAATAAAACACCCTGGAAGAAGCCAAAGCCCAGTTTCCTTTGGAAACACAAAAGGACCAAGATTTTCACTTCCATTTGCATGTAATGATCAATTGCAATCTTGTGACCTTTGTTACTTACATAATGCATTGCTCTCATATCCATTATTTCAGTTTAGCCTTATAATAAATACAGACCTGAAAGGTGCCTGGGGGAAGGATGAGGATTTCTAGTTAGCAGAGAAGGATGCTAAAACCCAGAGGGGGAAGCGGGTTTGTCACTAGGATTTGTGGCAGAACTAAGACTGGAACTCTGAACTCTTGGGTCCTACTTGACTTCTTGTTTGTCAGGGGAAATCCTCTCCCTCCTGTGGGACTCAGTGTCCTCATCATCTGTAAAATAAAGTGATTGGGCAAGTGGGTCGACAGGACCCCTGACCTATATCAATGTACGCTGACATTCAGCTTTTCCATTCCACTTTGCTTTTACTTTGGACCCCAGTTCCTGTCTGGGCTGGTGTTTAACACCCCAAGGAAAGATAGCCAGAATCTCTGAGCAACCAGCAGAGGGCACAAGAAGCCTGCCAAGTAAAGCCATTCCGAAACAAGCCACTGGGAGGCAAAGAGTCTCCCACTGGACTCAGGGAAACATTTATAGGCTTAGCTGGGAGGAAAGAACTAGAGAAGGGCAAGGAGGAAATCCTCAGGAATTATCTAGTGCAAAGTTCAGATGGAGAAACTGAGGCTCAGAGAGAGGATGGATCTGTCTCAAGGTCACAAAATAAGTCAGAGGTAGAAATAAGACTAGAAGTAAGTTACCTGACCTCAGACACTGGTTCAACTGCATTAACAGCTGTTGCTACAGTACTGTCTTGAATTGTTTCTCTGGCTGTGTGTTGTTCACTTTTATTAATGATTTACCAAATTTAAATTATAATGACAACAGCTACCACTTTGCGGATGCCCACAACATGTCACGACCGGTGATAGGCTGGGCACCTTACATATCTGGCTCCTTTAATTCCCTACCATAGCCCTCTTAAGTAGGCAGTGTTTTATCCCATTTCACAGAGAAGAGCGCAAGTCACATACAAACCCTTGTGACCCTGAAGACCATGCTTTTAAAGAACTCAAAAGGCATCTCCATGCCCAGTCCACACAGCCCCTTAGCAAGGTGATGTACTAAATGTGAATCTCTTCCTAGCGACTGGTAACCTTGGACATGCAGTTCCCAACTGTAATTATCAGCTAATGGAGTCTTTAGGTACATTTGTTTGCTTGCTTTCTTGATTGTCGCTCTTAAAGCCACTGAAATAAAATGTACTCCCAATAACACTGTGCCAATTTTTATGTGCTTAAAGCTTACCAAAAGTGACATATAGAAAGAGAATGCTTATAAACATATTAATGTCCTTCTCAGAAAAAGCAGGTTTATTGCTTTTGTCCTGGTGGGGCCCAAGTTCTCTGAAAGTGGAATGTGAGGGATTACAGGACAGTTTGAAAACTATCAAGCTAGATAACCAACAACAACAAGAAGAGGAATCTTAATTAATTACCCCTAAAAATACTCTGCCCTAAAATTATCTGGGGAAACTATAACATACCTCCTTATGAAGACATTCTTAAGTCTCAGAGCCAGATAATCCCTTCTAGTGTTTATTCAACATTCCTCTTACTGCAATTCTAGCATATTTCTTTTTGTCCATGAATGGGGGTGTGGTGAGCACCTGCTTGTCACCACTATAATCAACCCCCTTGAAAACTACAGATAGCTAGACAAAAGCACTAGACTTGAAGTCAAAAGTGAGATTTGAATTCAGATTCTATCCCAATCTGTGTGACTTTGGATAAGTCACTCAATTCTCTGAGCTTCTTTTTTCACTGGTAAAATGAGGATAATGACTCTCACCTCACAAGGTTACTTTAAGAATTAAATTAAAATAATATATGTCACAGCAGCTTGCAAGATGCTGGATATAAAGCTACCACTCAATGAATGCTGAAAGAAGAATGTTATTGGGCCATCCTCTGCCTATGTTCTTCAGGTCAAATGCATTCTTCAGTGCTTTTAACAGAGGGCGCTAGAGATCTGTGAGACATCAAGATAGCCTCCTCCCTCCATAGAGAAACTGAGGTCCAGCAAGATGAAAGGACTTATTTCAAAGTCATACAGACAATCGGGCACAAAGCTGGAACATAAATCCAGGTCATCTGACACTCAGCCAAGAGGCTTTCAGTGACACCAGTTTCTGGATTTAGCTCCTGTTGGTGAGAGAGGGGACAGTGGCAAAGAGGAGAAATGTCCCACGGGAGACCATGGCTGTCTTAGGCATCATTAAATGACCTTGGTCACTCTGCCTGCACTCCAAGGGCTTCAGTTCAAGGCATAATTGAGGTGCAGCTATAGGAATTGAGCCCAAGAAAGGGGCAAAAGTTGCTCCGGGGATTTAGGATCAGTCAAGCGCCAGCTACCTGACTGTTGGAAGCATTCCTTCCAGGACATTCCTGGTGGAAAGTAGGGTTGTGGGGAGGGCATGGAAGTTTGGCTTCTGGGGTCTTGAATGTTTGAAATGGTGATTTGAAAAAGACAGCTTCCCCTTTACCTGAGTACTGGAAACTCCAGTGCAGGACTTGCTGGCTTCAATCTCTGTGTCTGCTGCACCCATACCCAAGTCGGACTCCTGGGGCTGCCCTGCCTGGCTGGACCCGGTGGACCCCCTGCCGGCCTCCTGCTTCTCCATCTTGCTGGGCTTCTCCTCTAGTTTCTCCATGACAGCTTCGGTGATGACCATCCTGGCACAGGTGCCCAGCTCAGGGGATGACTCTCCAGTACTGTTATCTTCCTTGAGGAAGGTGACCAGAGTCTCAGTATCTTCCTCGAGATCCTCAGAGGAAGAGTGCTCCCCAGTAAAGGCAGTGCTGTAGTGGTAGCTGTAGCAGTTCTGTGGCATCGGGTCATCCTGGAACTCGAAGACAGCTGAGGTTGAGGCCAAGGCCAAGGTAGCAGTAGTGCAGGGAACTGCAAGGGCTTGGCCCGAGGTCTCCTGTCCCTCAATGCTCATTTCAAAGGTGCATGAGCTCTGTAAGGCCTTGAGGTGGTGGCGCTGGTGCCGCCCAATGGCATTGCCCCACAGCTCGGGCTCTGGGGGACTACAGGACAGGCTGAGCGGGAAGGAGGCCTGGGAGGCAGCACCCTCCAGGATGAGGTCTTTGTTGCCACGGACCAAGTAGGCCTCATGGTGGCGGCGGCGGCGGCCCATCTGTGGCTCTTCCCGAGAAAATGCCCGCCACTTGCGGGCCACCTCAGCCACACTGCTAAAGAACTTGACAACACCACCAAAAGGCGTGCCCTTGTCTCGGCACATGTGGCTTTCCTCGTAGCCCCCTTCCACGTTCCCTTCCAAGTTGGAGTCCACGATGGAGACCTCGAGTTCCTGGATTGAGTCTCCAGTTGATATGTGTGGGGCCTCATGGTCCACAGGGAACATGCTTTTCAGAGACCTCCTAGCCCTCCTGCCACTGCCTGGCTGCTCAGGGGCTTCTTCCTCCCAGGGATCTTCCTCTACTTGGATGCCTAAGTCATTGAAGTCCAGTACTTTCTGGCTCACCCTGTTGGGGGTGTGCACCACCCTGTGCTCATCTGCAACGAAGGGCTCTAGGTTCTCAGTGTGGCCCGCATAGGAATGGCGGAAGGACTTTGAGACCTCCTCAGCCTTCCTAATCCGGTAGATGCTTGGGGGCTCTTGGGGTTCCTGGGTCTTGCTGCTCCTATGGGCAGTATTTTTGGAGGCCCCAGTCAAAGGCTTCAATCGCTTAAACGACTTCATTCGATCCATTAATGTGACTTTGGGTTTCAACTCTGATGGCCTGGAGGTATCTCCCAGTAAAATCATGGACTGGGGTCGCTTCCCCTGACTAGATGTCCCTTTTCTGCGGCTCATAAAATTCCAGATCTTGTTGACTTTGGTTTTCTTCTTGTTTTGACAACGCTCATCCCTGGGACTCAGGTCACCCTTGTCACACTTAGACTCCTTCATCCCCACCTCCCCAGCCAGGCCTACCTCAGGGCAGCTTGGGAAGACCCGAGCCAGATAACCATTGGGCATGAGCTCAGAGAGGGACGCAGTCCGGCAGCTTCTGACAGTCTCCATGGTCACAGCAAGGGATGGGGCCACCAAGCCACAGAAAGAGGACTGACCAGTGATTTCCAGCTGAAGGGGGGAGAGAGAGAGAGAGAGAGAGAGAGAGAGAGAGAGAGAGAGAGAGAGAGAGAGGAGCTAGATTAGGCAAAACCACAAACAGGGTTATTTACAGATTTGTCACAATCAAATACATAGAATATAGTTTGTCACCACTGAGCGAACAAATATTTAGGTTCTGGATTGGAGATCACAGTTTATCTTGTTTACCAAGGAAAGCTTTGGTTCCTATTTGAATGCAAATATACTTGAGAGAGACATAACTTAAAGCTATTATTACCAGATCTTGACAACTGAACAAATACATTTTTTTAAAAGCTAAAAAAAGAAAAAGCTGAAAGGTACCTCAGAAGTCCATCACTTTGATCCTCTCATTTTACAGGGGGGGCCCTGGAGATCCAGAGAAGACAACCTGTCTTGCCTAAGCCACAAAGCCAAGGGAGCAGCAGGTAGGGATCCAGTCCATGCTTCACTCTCTCATTTGTTTCTCCATTTACTCAGGAAACCAGCAGGTTGTGAGTTCACCTTCCAGGTCACCTGCTTAGCACTGACCCCTCAGCTAGGTGCTGGACACCACTGAGATGAAACAGACTCACACAGCTAGTCACACGAGCTCACAGACTAGTGGGAGAGACTGGGTGGATAAAAACAGTTACAGTACAGCTTGATAAGTGCTCTAATAGAGGTATGCACAAGGGCAGTGTAAGCTTCGAGGGAAAGAGGGAGGAGACAGTAGATTGAGGGGGTGTGGTGGCTGGGGAGAGGCGAACAGAGAGAAGATTAGGGGTCCACAAAAATGTTTCCCATAGCAGTGGAGACTAGATCCAGGAGCTCACACTATCCAGTGCTCTTTGTCCCTCTGCCCTGCACAGACGAATAGCAGGGTTTGCCAAGAGGGAGATAGGCAAGAAGGCAGGTTGATATTCAGAGGCTGAAGGGACAGGAAGGGAAGAGAGGAGGAAGTGGGCAGAACACAGAGTCCTAAAGACATTTTCTGCCTTCTTGGTGGTTTTGCCAGAGGTCAGCTCACTCATCAGGGTCTGTTTGTTTCTCTTTTTCTCTTTCTCTGCTCTCATTTTCAATGTTAACTTCACCTGACCTGGATCACACCTTTACTCTGTGTCTTTAAGTGTGTAGCCTGTACAGAATATGTTTGACTCAGAAAATGTTCAAGTTGAAAGAGACCAGAAATACTATCTAGTTTGGGAAAATGGGACCAAAATGGGGTAGAGACTTGACCTAGGTCACACATCAATTCAGTGGCAGGCCATGAATAGAAGCCTAATCTTCCTGTCTCCCAGGCCAGGAAGGGCCCTTACCTCTGTCCCACACTGCCACCCTCATCCTCGAGTTCTGTTTTTTCCAAGTAGGCTGTCTGTACAACTCAGGATGATACTAATAACAGCTAACATTTATAAGTGTGAGACACTGCACTAAATTCTTCTTTATCTATTTAGTTTTCACAACCCTTTGAGGTGGGTACTACTGTCATCCCCATTTTAAAGATGGTTCAACCAAGGTATAGAAAGGTTAGATGATTTGCTTAGGTACTCCACAGCCATGACTAATAGAGTTGGGATTTCAATCCAGGCAGTGACACTAGAGGCCTTGCCCTTAATCATTATACTATACTCCCTTTCTGGAACAGGGCTTTGCACACAGAGGATGGTCCACACACAAGTAACCCAGCCTGCCTGTCTGTCTCTTGACTTCCTTTGGCAGCACCGGAGCAGAATTAGCCTCCTTAAAAAAAGGCATCTGGACACATTCTCGGTGTCAGTGCCCAGAGTAGGGGAGGGGAATTGATGAGAGATAATCACTGTACCTGATAATCCTCCTACAGAAAACCTTCCCAAACTAAGCAGGTAAGCTCAGGACTCTCACTTTCCCCAGTTTTCAATCTGGCCATTGCCTTTCCCCCTGGGTTTTGCTCCAAGTGTATCCCCAAACAAACAAATAAAACAAAAACAATAAAAAATATATCCTGAAAAGATCCAGTCTTAACCTCTAAGTACAGGTAAAATAAAAAAGAACTCTGAGATCCCCTAGTCCACTCCACCCACCATTTCACAAGATGAAACTGAGGCGCAGAAAATTCAAGTGAAAAGCAAATCTGGTGCACATGTCATATTTATGTACAAACCACAGCTGCAGAGCTGGAAGGGACATTGGAAACCATCTAGCTGGGTCCCTTATGCTGCAGCACGGTAACTGAAGATGACAAAGGCCAAGGAGCCTTCCTCCAGCACACAACTAGTGAATGAAAGAGTCAGGCCAGGCTTCCCAATATGCAGGGTAGGCCACTGTGTTCCTCTGGCTCTCTCATCACTCAAGTGTTTATAGGAAATCCATCAACAAAAGGGAAGGCTACAAAGCTGAATTTCCCTATGGGGGTACTTAAGAATGGATGCAAGAAAAATGTATTTTTAAGAAAGTCATTTGTTCTAAACATTAGTTCAGGAGTCTTACAATATAATTAAGATTCACAAAAGGGACATATGAGGTGAAACCTTTATCAATAAATTTGATAAGATCCATTGGACCAAAAAGACTTCCTAAGACAGAAGTAGAGCCATCATCACAGCATACAACAACCGGGGCCTCCTTTGTCACAAAGCAAACACACTCCATTCATGCCACCATGGAACATTGATCACTCTGCATTTTTGTTCGTTTGTTTATAATTATTTGTTTTTTTTATTTTTTTTTATTTTTTTATTTTTATTAGTTTCATGTGTACAAAATAATGTAATAGACATTTATCATTTATATCCCTCACACAGTAATAACCCCCATCCCCCCATCTACTACCCCTCTGACATTGCATACAGCCATTACATTTCCACTGTCTCTATTCCTAATGCTGAACTCAACTTCTTGTAGCAATATATATATATATATATATATATATATATATATATATATATACCTATGTACATATATATATATATATATATATATATATATATATATATATATATATATAATTGTAGTTGACATTCATTATTGTTCAGCTTCAGCTTCAGGTGTACAGTGCAGTGATCAGGCATCTACATCATCCCTGAGGTGGTCTCCCTAATGAGACAAGAGTCCATCGGATACCCTACAAAATCTTTACAATATTGATTACATTCCCCAAATTGACTTTTGTATCCCTGTGGCCATCTTGTGGTTACCGACTGTGCTTTCTAATCCCCTCACCTTCCCCCTTACATTATGCTAAGTGAAATAAATCAGACAAAGACGTATCACTCTGCATTTTGATTACTTGTTTATGTGTCCAACTCACACACAAGACCAGAAGCTGAAATACTGGTTCTTGTTTACCTTGCTATCCTTAGTGCTTACTAGGTGTCTGGCATATAGCTGGTGCTCAACAATGAGGATCTAAATCAGGGGTTGGCAAATAAAGGCCTGCCACCTGTTTTTGTAAATAAAGTTTTATTTGAATTCAGCCAAACTCACTTATTTACATATTTTCTATGGCTGCTTTTGTGCTACAAATGCAGAATGAGTGGTTTCAATTGAACCTGCATGGCCCTCGAAACTCTAAAGTATTTATTATCTGGCCCTTTACAAAGAAAATTTGCTGACCCTTGCTGTAAGTAATTTGTGTGTATAGTTTTTTGTTTTTTGTTTTTTTTTTATTTTATTAAATTTATTGGGGTGACAATTGTTAGTAAAATTACATAGATTTCAGGTGTACAATTCTGTATTACATCATCTATAAATCCCATTGTGTGTTCATCACCCAGAGTCAGTTCTCCTTCCATCACCATATATTTGACCCTGTTTACCCTCATCTCCCATCCCCCACTCCCCTTACCCTCTGGCAACCACTAAACTATTGTCTGTGTCTATGAGTGTCTGTATATTCCTCTACAATGGGTGTTTACGGCTCCATTTTACACAGTCACAATGGGACTCAGAGGAGTGAACTCACTTTATCACTCAAAGTATCCCACACAGATAGGTAAGATTTAGCAATGAAAACATTTTTCATTTGCCTAGTTAAATGTTCTTGGTCCCATAGGCAATGAGTGGCAGAGCTAGGACAAGGACAATGAGCATCTGGTGCCAAGTTCAATGCCTACTCTCCTGCACCTCACTCTTTCCTTAGGATCCTTAAGTAGGATAATGAAAGACAATTCACTGCTAATGCCTACCAAGGTGCCACTGCATGGTACAAGAATTGCTTAGATCAACAGACATTCATTCCTAAGCTCACTTAGAACCTGAACACAGTTTTAAATATCAAGCAATCTTGCAATCAGCTTTCAATGTCATATAAGTGCTACACGTGTTAAATGAGACAATGCCTAACACAATAAGGGTGATAATGACTAATATGTTTTCAGCACTTACCCTGAACCAAGAACTCGGCTAAGCACTTTCTTTATATGTATCATTTCACTAATCCTCATCACACAATTAGAAAGTATTATGATCTCCATTTTAAATGCAAAAAAAAGAAGGCTCAGGGCAGCCGGATTTCTCAGCGGTTAGAGCGCAGTGCGTATAACACCAAGGTCGCCAGTTCGATTCCCATATGGGCCAGTGAACTGTGCCTTCCACAACTAGATTGAAAACAACGACTTGACATGAAGCTGATGGGTCCTGGAAAAACACACTGTTCCCCAATGTTCCCCAATAAAAGCTTAAAAAAAAAAAAAAAGAAGCCTTGCCCAAGGTCACAACTAGAGCCAGGATTTGAACTAGTCCTGTTTGATGCCAGAGCCTGTGTTCTTTAATCACCACCCACAATGCTCATCAAAGTCTAACACAGTATCTGGCACATCATACCACTCAATTAATAATTTCTGAGATTATGTTTTACTTATTTTTTTGTCAGCAGCTACCACTTATTGAGTGCTTGCTATGTAGGAGGCATTGTACTATGCAGTTTCTTAGTATTAACCAGCTGAACCTTCACAACCACACAACGAGACTGGTACTATTATTACCTCAAGTTTGCAATTGAGAAAGCTGAGGTGCAGAAAGACTAAGAAACTTGACAAAAATCGTACTAGCATATGGTCAGCACTAAAAATGTAATTGGTACTCTAGGGGAGGAAGGCATGAGATTCAGGATTGGAAGAAACCTGGAAAACCACCTACTGTGTTTCCTGAAAGTAAGACGTAGTCGGACAATCACCTCTAATGCATCTTTTGGAGTAAAAATTAATATAAGACCAGGTATTATTTTACTATAATATAAGACCGCATCTCATATAGTATAGTATAATATAATATGCTATAATATAATATAATAGTCCAGGTCTTATATTAATTTTTGCTCCAAAAGATGCATTAGAGCTGATTGTCCAGCTAGGTCTTAATTTTGGGGAATCACGGTAGTAGTACATGATCCCCCCACCCCCATACACACACTCGAGACAGACTGGTATAAGGGAAAGAGAATGGGCTTTATGGTCAGTGAGACCTGGAGGAATAATGCCCACTTTCTCCCAAATGGTTCTGGGAGAGGATGAGCTGCCTTCTAGATTTTTCACTTTCTGTAGGACAAATAGAGCAATCCACTGCATGGAGATAAGCGACAGGCAACCAGTGCTTCAAAGGCTTCTTAAAAAGATAATAATGGTGGTAATGGATTTCTTCCTTGGGGCTCATCCCTAATCATCCCACCTGACTCAGACCACTCACCTTTGCTCTCACTCAGTAGAAAGGAGCAACAGGAGCATCAGACTACCCTTCCCCTACTTCTTAGATTTCATTTCAGGCACAATACTTCTAACCCAATCCTGTGACTTCCTCACTGTGACTTTGGGCACACCACTTCTTCTCCCAGCCTCAGTTTCTATATCTGTAAAATGGAAAGAAAGACAGCCCTTTCATTGGGTTTGTATGAGGATTCAATGTGATAACATGCCAGAAATCCCCAGCATACTGCCTTACATTCAACAGATATGAAGATGGAAACTTCACCTCTCACAAAGTCACCCATGTGATTGGTGAACCTGGACTATTTTCAGAAATCCCAGCAAAGCTCTGATACACATTCTCTGAGATGCTTCCCTGATAAGTGGCATCCTCAGCACTGCCTGTCTGGTCTTAAGAAGAGACAACTGGAATCTGAAGCCCTGGAAGCACAGAGATTGACCTCAGCCTTAAGGATGGCTGAAAACATAGACCAACTGGAGTAACCAGTTGTGGCCAAAGGTCTCTGCCAGACCCATCCCCAGAAGGAAGGCAAGACTGAAAGGATTTAGTTGAAGGAGGCCGGCTTGCCCTTCTTAATTGTTTTGCCTGTCTTGCAGTCAAGCTAAATTCAGAATGTTTTCATTTTCCTTTCTTATAGTCCCCCTTCCATGCAGAACACAAGTAACTGTATACTTAGTTCTTTCCTACTTAAAATCCAGTAGAACTCTGGAAATTAAAAATAGAATGGCAGAGTTAGAGGTCAGCTAGTCTAATTCCTCATATAGTAGATGAGGAAACTAGGCCCAAAGAGATTAAGTGGCTTAACCACATGATCCACAAAAGTCATCAGGGAAGTCTAATTTAAGCCAAATGTATTTTATTAAAGAAGGCAGGGAAATGTGTAATACATAATTAAATAGTCTTTTATATGAAAAAAATATTTAGATCTTTTACAAGCTTCAGTATTGAATTGGGTTTACTTCAGCTATCTAGACAGCTCACTCTATGGAATGTACCAGTCCACTGAAATGAGGAATAACTGTATTTTTTATACATCAAAAAATATTTAACCTCAAATATCTGTATTATTAAACATCTGGTTACCTTTTAAAACTGCTATGCTAAATTAGGTGCCCGAAACTTCAGGACTGAGTCTGGTTTAGCCCTGGTGACTTCACAAGTACATGCTTTGAATTACTTTGGCAATGAAATAACTGATTAATACTCTGATTTCCTAAATTAGTTTAAAAATAAATCACTGCTTTTAGATGTCTTGTGTGTACCACTAACAACTAAAACTAATATCTAGGACCAGGTTGTGAATAATCCCTATGTAGTATGTGAATATCAAGAAACAAGTAGGTACACTTTTCAGGGAAAAATATTAAGTAAAGCTGTCTAACTTAGTTATTAAAATTGTGACTGAAGTCCATTTCATTTCAATCAAATCTAGACCTCAGCACCCAGCTCCTAGTGCTCCACTAGGCCCTGCAGAGGCTGAACAGTGTGACTAAAACGAGTACACTCCTCATGTTACATTTCTAGTCCTTTTTTGTCTGATTTCCATAAAAACATGCAGGAGTAGGAGAGCATTTAAGGTGTGTCTACTATTAGCAGATGATAACAGATGGGGCCCTAAGAAGAGGAATGAAAGGTGAAAAGAGGGGCAGAACTCTGGGAATAGGGCAAAAGGAAGAGAGAGTCAGCACTTGATAGAACAAAAACAACTTTTACAGTAAATGTTAATCAAGGATGAATGGTCTTAAACTGCATATGGAGTTACTAAGGGTAGACAGGAAGAAGACTTAGAGAGGTAATGAAGTGGCTCAAAGAACTGGAATCGGAGCCTCTCCTCTAAAGGAAGAGGCTTATTCTTCTTAGAGTCTCAGTTTTCCCATCTAGAACCTGGTAAGAAATTTTGCCTTTTTACCTTACCTCAGGGGCCTGGTATGTCGCTAAGAGAGTCCTTCAAAAGGCTTTTAAAAAAAATAAAGGTGTCCTAGAAATATAAGTGTGATGATATAATAGCTATTACTACTGTACTTGAACAAATAACATTATTTCAAATACTCATCATCAGAACTTTGATATTATTACTAAGACAACTGAAAAGTTGCTTCACTTTCCATCACATAGTATCAAGGCAAAGCAGCAGCTCTAGTTTATACTGGATTTTATACTTGACCAAGTACCTTGCATCTATACCATTGTATTTAATCATCATAACAACCCTCACAATAATCCCCACTTACCAGAGGAGGAAACTGAAGGTGGATAGGTTTTGATTTACTCCAGTTCTCAAGAAAAATAGTCAATAGCACAGCTTTGTCTAAAACACACATTTGTTAAACCCTAGATCCAATGTTCTTTCTCTTAACACTTTTCAGATCCCCATTTCAGGGATATAGAGACAAGTAAAGAAATTCCAGAAGGAATCCCTACTACATCTAGCCATTCGGGGGTTATATAGATTACTTATTTTTTCTTGAGTGAACTTTGGAAGTTTCTGCTATTTTTTCAAGAAGTTTATTGTTTTCATCTGTTGTCAAATTATTGACATAAAGTTGTTCCTAATATTTCCTTATTATTCTTTTAATATGTGCAGCTTTTGTAGTAATGTTAACTCTTATTTCTGATACTGGTAATTTGTGTCTTGCTTTTTTTCCCCTGGCCATTATGACTAAAGGTTAACAAATGTTATAGATCATGGTACTGTGATTTATAATAAAATATGTATATTTGGTCTTCATCGAATTCCTGTCACAGAGCTCCTAAAACTCTTAGGGTTTCCTAAGTGATGAGAGCAATAAAGCTGTCTTTTGTTATGTTAACTAGGTGACTTTTGGAACCCACCTAAGGATGGAGGCTGGTAACCAGGAAAACCAACCACGTAATTAGAGACTTGGAACTTGCAGTCCCATCCACTTGACCTCTGGGGAGGGAAGAACAATAAGAAGTTGAATCAATCAACAATTGTCAATGATTCAATTAGTCATGTCTATGTAATTTAGCCTCCACAAAAATCCAAAAGTATCACACTTCCTGACTTCTACTTGTATTACTGGGCAACAACAATCAAAACAGTATGGTATTGGCAGAAAAACAGACACAGATACCAATGGAACAGAATTGAGAACCCAGAAATAAACCCACATAAATACGGACAGATAATTTTCGACAAAGAAGCCAAAAACATACAATGGTGAAAACAGAGCCTCTTCAATAAATGGTGTTGGGAGAATCGGAAAGCCACATCAAAAGAATGAAACTAGACTGCTGTCACTATGTACCAAAATTAACTCAAAATAGATCAAAGACCTAAACAAAAGACCTGAAACAATAAACTGCATAAAAGAAAACATACGTACTAAACTTATGGACCTTGGGCTCAAAGAGGATTTTATGAATTTGACTTCAAAGACAAGGGAAGTAAAAGCTAAAATAAATGAATGGGACTATGTCAAATTAAAAAGCTTCTGCACAGCAAAAGAAACCATCGACAAAATAAAGAGGCAACCAACTAAATGGAAGAAGATTTTTGCAAGCTACGCCTCCGATAAGGGGCTAATATCCCAAATATATAAGGAACTCATACAACTCAACAACAACAACAAAAAACCCAAATGATCCAATTAAAAAATGGGCAGAGTCCCTGAATAGACATTTCTCCAAAGAGGACATACAAATGTATTTCAGTTCTGGATTTTTTTTTTGAGCGGTTACCCTTAAGTTTATGAAAAAGAAAGTTTGATATTTAGAGTATTCCATTTTCTTCAGCACACTTACTTTCTCCATTCCCATATTCTAGTTCAGGCCTTTCCTCTCCCCCTATTTATGTTTTGGTTGCCATAAATTGTCCATGTTCATGGTGGTCGAATAGCCTCCTTTATTATTTATTGTAGTGCAGGTCGTGTATTAGAAAATTCCCTCAGCTTCTCTATGTCTGGAAAGGTCTTTATTCCTCCTTCATATCTAAAGGAGATCTTTGCTGGATATATTATTATTGGCTCATAATTTCTCTCTTTCAATAGTTTGAATATTTGGTTCCACTCCCTCCTGGCTTGTAGACTTTCTGCTGAAAAATCTGATGATAATCTAATGGACTTTCCTTTGTAGGTTACCGTCTTCTTTTCCCTGCTGCCTTGAGGATTCTTTCTTTGTCGTTGATTTTAGACAGCTTCAATACAATGTGCCTTGGAGAAGGCCTGTTGGGATTGAGGTAATTAGGTGTTTTATTTGCTTCTTGGATTCGAGGATCCAGTTCTGTCCACAAGTTTGGGAAGTTATCATCGAATATTTGTTTGAATATATTCTCTGTTCCCTTCTCTCTTCTCCTTTTGGTATGCCCATTATTCTTATATAGTTCTTTCTGATGGAGTCAGAAAGTTCTTGTAGAGTTCTTTCATTTCTTTTAAGTCTCAAGTCTCTTTCTTGTTCCATCCGTGTCATTTCCAGGTTTCTATGTTCAATGTCACTGATTCTTTCCTCCATCTGGTCAACTCTACTACCTAAGCTGGCTATTTGAGTCTTCATTTCTTCTATTGAGCTCTTAATCTCCAGAATTTCTACTTGGTTCTGTTTTAAGATTTCAATCTCTTGGTAAAATGTTCATGTTGTTCTTTGATTGTGTTTCTGAATTCATTAAACTGCCTTTCTGTGTTTTCTTGCATCTTGTTTAGTTTTTTCAGAACTGCCATCCTGAATTCTCTGTCATTTAAGTCACATATTTCCAGATCTTTAAGGTCATTTTCTGGAGACTTTTCACTCTCTTTCTGAGCTGTCTTGTTGCCCTGGTTATTCATGGCAATTAATGATTTATGATTTCTCTTCCTAGTCATCTACAAGAGTTGGTTCTGCAACAGGTTGATAGGAAGAGGTCTTTCTTTTGTTTTCCAGTACATGTTGGTAGAATGTTTTATTTTCTCTCCAACTGCAGCCTTTGTTCCTCTCTCACAGTGTAGTGTTGTGTTTTCTCTGCACTATTCCAGCTTCTCACACAATGGGGGTATTCCCTGGAAGGCGGGCTTCTCCTCTGTTGACTGTTCTCCTGGGTCACACGGTGCAGTGTCTGTGTGGGTATGTGGAGAGCTTTTGAAGTTCCAAAGCTCTTCCTGTACCAGATTCAGAGCCTGTGTGTTTCAGCAGTTCTGTTTACTCCTGCAGGGATCTGCCCAGATAGGTGGGGCCAGAGGCGGGGTGGGTTGTGAGAGGTGTCCCAGAGCAATGGCGGTGACCACCACCACAGCCAGTCCTGCTTCCACAGCTCCCTCCCTTTTGCTGGAACTAGTTGGGCTGTGAATCTGTGTCTGCTGACCACAGTTCTAGGGGGGTGGGGGGTGGGGGGTGGGAGATGAGGGTAAGGGGGATCGAATATATGGTGATGGAAGGAGAACTGACTCTGGGTGATGAACACACAATGGGATTTATAGATGATGTAATACAGAATTGTACACCTGAAATCTATGTAATTTTACTAACAATTGTCACCCCAATAAATTTAATAAAATAAAATTTTTAAAAAAATGCAAATATTCAGATTTTTTGATCTGACACTGATACTGTTCCACTTCTATCACTGGGCAGGTGTGGATGGGGCAATTGATGCGAGTATAGGGAGGGGGCGGCTAGTCTCAGTGCCTAAGGCTTCCGTTCTCTGCTCAGCAGTGAGGGCTTAAACCACCATTTTCAGCCTTCTTCCCTCAGTCTTTGTTCCATGGTCTCTGCCGTGAGCGTTGGGTTCAGCCATGTTATATGCTGTCCCCTCAAGCCTGTGGGCCATAAATGGAGCCCTAGTAGTCCGAGTTCTTCCCTCTCCCACAGCTGTGGTAGTTCCAGGATGCAGTGAGCTCAGAGTACTGAGCTAGGTCTGCGTCCTGCGCCTGCGCAGCCCCGTGTCCGCACTTCTCCCTTCCCTCCTCCGCTGCTCGCGCTATTCCCCCACCTTTAGGTCATTTCTGTAGTGTGCCTCTTAGTCTTACCTGTCTGTTGCCCAGGGAGTCCTTTGTGGAGTTATCCTTGTTCAAAGTGTTTTAAATTCCAGGGGAGATTTCACGAGGCTCACTTCAAGCCACCATTTTTATGACGTCATCTTTTTATTTTTGAATGGTGAGAATTGTCTATACATTCTGAATGCAAGTTCTTTATCAGGTATATCATTTGAAAGTAATTCTTCCCATTCTGAGTTGTTTTCACTTTCTTGACAGTGTCCTTTTAAGTGTGAAAGTTTTTAATTTTAATGAAATTTAATTCAATTCTTTTTATTATTGCTTATGATTTTGGTGTCATCTCTAAGAATAGTACTCCAAATCTAAGGTCATAAGGTTTATTCCTATGTTTTTTTCTAAGAGTTATATAGTTTTAGCTCTTACTTTTAGTTATTTGATTTATTTTAAATTTATTTTGGTAAATAATTGAAGTAAGTTTCCAACTTCATTCTTTTGCATATGGCTGTCCAGTTGTACCAGCACCATTTGTTGAAAAGACTATTCTTTTCCCACTGGATAGGGTTGACACCCTTATTGAAAATCAGTTGGGAGACTTCCGGAAAAATGGCGGCGTGAGGTGAGCCTCTGTAAAGCTCCCCTGGAATTTACAAAGAATCGAACAACAAAAATTCCACAAAGGACTCCCTGCACAGCAGACAGGCAAGACGAAGAGGCCCACTACCGACTGAAATCACCTACAGGTGGGAGATTCACGTGAGTGGAGGGAGGAGGGAAGGGAGAAGTGCGCAGAGACAGAGCCGCGTGGGCACAGGACGCAGACCTAGCTCAGTGCGCCGAACTCGCTGCCTCCCGGAACTACCGCAGCTGCGGGAGAGGGGAGAACTCGGACTGCTAGAGCTCAGCCAGGGCTCCACAGGGCTGAGGGGACAGCATATAACACGGCTGAACCCAACGCTCACGACAGAGACCTCGGAGAAAAGACTGAGGGAAAAAGGCTGAAAACGGTGGTTTAAGCCCGCAATGCCGAGCAGAGAACGGAGCCTTAGGCACTGAGACTAGCCGCCCCTCCCTCCCCTCCCATGGTTCGCCCCGCCCCCACCGGCCCGGTGCTAGAAGCGAAACAGTAGCAGTGTCAGATCAAAACAACAGAAAATTTGCTGTTTTGAGAACTGTGGACCGCAAACACAAATTCACAGACCAACTAGTTCAAGCAAAGGGGAGACAGCTGTGGAAGCAGGACCGGCTGTGGTGGTGGTCGCCGCCATTGCTCTGGGCCACCTCTCACAACTCACCCCGCCCCTGACCCCACCTATCTGGGCGGATCCCTGCAGGAGTAAACAGAACTGCTGAAATATACGGGCTCTGAATCAGGAGCTGGAAGAGCTTTGGAACATCAAAAGCTCTCCGCATACCCACCGGGGCACTGCGCCCTGTGACCTAGATGAACTATTAACAGAGGAGAAGCCCGTCTCCCAGGGAATCCCCCCATTGTGTGAGAAGTTGGAATAGTGCAGAGAAAACATAGCACTACCGTGTGGGAGAAGAAAAATAAGATGCAGTTGGAGAAATAATAAAACATTCTACCAACAAGTACTGGCAAACAAAAGAAAGACCGCTTTCTAGCCACCTGTTGCAGAAGTCACTCCTGTAGATGTCTAGGAAGAGAAATAGTAAACCAGTAATCGCCATGAATAACCAAGGCAACAAGATAGCTCAGAAAGAAAGTGAAAAATCTCCAGAGAAGGCACTTAAAGACACAGAAATATGTGACCTAAATGACAGAGAATTCAACATTGCAGTTCTGAAAAAACTCAACGAGATACAAGAAAACACAGATAGGCAGGTAAATGAACTCAGAAACTCAATCAAAGAACAGCATGAGCATTTTACGAAAGAGATTGAAATCTTAAAAAAGAACCAAATAGAATTTCTGGAGATTAAGAACTCAATAGAAGAAATTAAGAATGAAATAACCAGCATAGGTAGTACAGGTGACCAGATGGAGGAAAGAATCAGTGACATCGAAGATAGAAACCTGGAAATGACACAAATAGAAGAAGAAAGAGACTTGAGACTTAAAAGAAATGAAAGAACTCTAAGAGAACTTTATGACTCCATCAGAAAGAGCAATATAAGAATAATGGGCATACCAGAAGGAGAAGAAAGAGAGAAGGGAACAGAGAATATATTCAAACAAATATTCGATGAGAACTTCCCAAATTTGTGGACAGAACTGGACCCTCGAATCCAAGAAGCAAATAGAACACCTAGTTACCTCAATCCCAACAGACCTTCTCCAAGGCACATTGTATTGAAGCTGTCTAAAATCAACGACAAAGAAAGAATCCTCAAGGCAGCCAGGGAAAAGAAGACGGTAACTTACAAAGGAAAGCCCATTAGATTATCATCAGATTTTTCAGCAGAAACTCTACAAGCCAGGAGGGAGTGGAACCAAATATTCAAACTATTGAAAGAGAGAAACCATGAGCCAAGAATAATATATCCAGCAAAGATATCCTTTAGATATGAAGGAGGAATAAAGACCTTTCCAGACATACAGAAGCTGAGGGAATTTTCTAATACACGACCTGCACTACAAGAAATACTAAAGGAGGCTATTCGACCACCATCAACAGGGACAATTTGTGGCAACCAAAACTCAAAAAGGAGGAGAATAAAGGCCTGAACCGGAATATGGGAATGGAGAAAGTAAGCGTGCTGAAGAAAATGGAATACTCTAAATATCAAACTTCCTTTTACATAAACTTAAGGGTAACCACTCAAAAAAAATCCAGAATTGAAATATATACTGAAATAAAAGAAGAAACAGAGGGAAACATCATAGAATACCACCACACAGAAATAATAGACAACAACGAAAAGGCAAAGAAACAATGGAGACACAGCCTTACCAGAAAATTAAAGATAGAATGACAGGAAATCCTCACATATCAATAATCACCCTAAATGTAAATGGACTGAACTCACCAATAAAAAGGCACAGAGTAGCAGATTGGATCAAAAAACTAAACCCAACCATATGCTGTCTCCAAGAGACACATCTCAGCTACAAGGACAAGCATAGACTCAAAGTGAAAGGGTGGAAATTGACACTCCAAGTAAATGGTACCCAGAGAAAATCAGGTGTAGCCATAATGATATCAGATGAAACAGACTTCAAGGTGAAATAGATAACAAGAGACAAAGATGGACATTTCATAATGGTGAAGGGGACTGTACAACAAGAAGACATAACAGTCATCAATATTTATGCCCCCAATCAGGGAGCACCGAAATACACCAAGCAACTACTAACAGAACTAAAGGGAGAAATTGACCAAAACACAATTATACTAGGGGACTTAAATACATCATTGACAGCTATGGATAGATCATCCAAACAGAAAATAAATAACGAAATAGTACCCCTAAATGACACATTAGATGAAATGGACATAATTGACATTTATAAAGCACTTCATCCTAAAACATCAGACTATACATTCTTTTCTAGTATACATGGAACATTCTCAAGGATAGACCATATACTGGGACATAAAATCAGTCTCAACAAATTTAAGAAGATTGAAATCATACCATGCATATTCTCTGATCACAAGGCTTTGAAATTGGATATCAACTGTAAAAAGAAAGCGGGAAAAAAACACAAATACATGGAGATTAAATAACATACTTTTAAAGAAGGACTGGGTCAAAGAAGAAATTAGAGGAGAGATCAAAAGATACATAGAAACAAATGACAATGAAAATACATCCTACCAAAATTTTTGGGATGCAGCGAAAGCAGTTTTAAGAGGGAAATTTACCTCATTACAGGCCTATCTCAAGAAACAAGAAAACTCCCAAATAAATAACCTCATGTTACACCTTAAAGAATTAGAAAAAGAAGAACAAGTAAAACCCAAGGTCAGCAGAAGAAAGGAAATAACAAAAATTAGAGCAGAACTAAATGAAATAGAGAACAAAAAGACAATAGAAAAAATTAATATGACAAAGAGCTGGTTCTTTGAAAAGATTAACAAAATTGGCAAACCCTTGGCTAGACTTACTAAGATAAAAAGAGAGAAGACACTGATTAACAAAATCAGAAACGTAAAAGGGGAAGTTATCACGGACACCACAGAAATACAAAGGATCATCCAAGAATACTATGAAGGACTATATGCCACCAAATCCACAACCTAGAAGAAATGGACAAGTTCTTAGAAAAATATAGCCTTCCAAGGCTGAACCATGAAGAACTGGAAAATCTAAACAGACCGATCACCAGTAAGGAAATTGAATCAGTCATTCAAAACCTTCCCAAAAGCAAAAGTCCGGGACCAGATGGCTTCACTAGTGAATTCTACCAAACCTTCAAAGAGGATCTAATACCAATTATGCACAAACTCTTCCAAAAAATTGAAGAAGAGACAGTACTCCCTAACTCATTTTATGAGGCCAACATTACCCTGACACCAAAACCTGGTAAGGACAGCACAAAAAAGAAAACTACAGACCAATATCTCTAATGAATACCGATGTAAAAATCCTAAATAAAATTCTAGAAAATAGAATACAACAATGCATTAAAAAGATTATTCATCACGACCAAGTGGGGTTCATCCCCGGGGCACAAGGATGGTTCAACATACGAAAATCCATCAATGTGATACATCACATAAACAAAATAAAGGACAAAAGTCATATGATTATATCAATTGATGCAGAAAAAGCATTTGACAAGATACAACATCCATTTATGATTAAAACACTTAATAAAATGGGAATAGAAGGAAAATACCTTAACATAATAAAGGCCATATATGACAAGCCCTCTGCTAATCTCATAATTAATGGTGAAAAACTGAGGCCCTTTGCTCTACGTTCAGGAACACGACAGGGCTGTCCCCTATCACCTCTGCTTTTCAACATCGTGTTGGAAGTCCTTGCCAGAGCAATCAGGCAAGAGAAAGAAATAAAAGGCATCCAAATTGGGAATGAAGAAGTTAAATTATCACTCTTTGCAGATGACATGATGCTATATATAGAAAACCCTAAAGACTCCACCAAAAAGCTATTAGAAACAATCAACGAATACAGTAAAGTTGCCGGCTACAAAATCAACGCACAAAAGTCCATTGCCTTCCTATATACTAACAATGAAATCTCAGAAAAAGAAATACAAAAAACAATTCCTTTTGCAATTGCAGCAAAAAGAATAAAATACCTAGGAATAAACTTAACCAAGGATATGAAAGACCAATATGCTGAAAACTATAAGACATTTTTGAAAGAAATTGAAGAAGACACAAAGAAATGGAAAGACATTCCGTGCTCGTGGATTGGAAGAATCAACATAGTTAAAATGGCCATATTACCCAAAGCAATATACAGATTCAATGCAATCCCCATCAAAATCCCAATGGCATATTTTAAAGAAATAGAACAAAAAATCATCAGATTTGTTTGGAACCACAAAAGACCCCGAATAGCCAAAGCAATCTTAAGAAAAAAGAACAGTAATGGAGGTATCACACTTCCTGACTTTGGCTTGTACTACAGGGCTACAATAATCAAAACAGCATGGTATTGGCAGAAAAACAGACACATAGACCAATGAAATAGAATTGAGAACCCAGAAATAAAACCACATAAATATGGACAGATAATTTTTGACAAAGAAGCTAAAAACATACAATGGAGCAAAGACAGCCTCTTCAATAAATGGTGCTGGGAGAATTGGATAGCCACGTGCAAAAGAATGAAACTGGACTGCTATTTGTCACCATGTACCAAAGTTAATTCAAAATGGATCAAAGACTTAAGCATAAGACCTGACACAATAAACTGCATAGAAGAAAACATAGGTACTAAACTTATGGACCTTGGGTTCAAAGAGCATTTTATGAACTTGACTCCAAAGGCAATGGAAGTAATAGCTAAAGTAAACAATTGGGACTATATGAAACTTAAAAGCTTCTGCATAGCAAAAGAAACCATTGACAAAATAAAGAGGCCACCATCTGAATGGGAGAAGATTTTTGCAAACAGTGCCTCCGATAAGGGGCTAGTATCCAGAATATACAAGGAACTCATGCAACTGAACAACAAAAAAACAAACAACCCAATTGAAAAATGGGCAGAGGACTTGAAGAGACATTTCTCCAAAGAGGACATACAAATGGCAAATAGACATATGAAAAAATGCTCAACATCACTAATCATCAGAGAAATGCAAATCAAAACCACAATGAGATATCTCCTCACACCAGTCAGAATGGCTATCATCAACAAGACAAATAACAACAAATGTTGGAGAGGCTGTGGAGAAAATGGAACCCTCATACACTGTTGGTGGGAATGCAGACTGGTGCAGCCGTTATGGAAGGCAGTGTGGAGGTTCCTCAAAGAATTACGAATAGAATTGCCATATGACCCAGCAGTCCCTCTCCTGGGTATCTACCCAAAAAATCTGAAAACATTTAGAGATAAAGACACGTGTGCTCCAATGTTCATTGCAGCCTTGTTTACGGTGGCCAAGACATGGAAACAACCAAAATGTCCTTCGATAGATGAATGGATAAAGAAGTTGTGGTATATATACACAATGGAATACTATTCGGCAGTAAGAAAAGATGATATAGGAACATTTGTGACAACATGGATGGATCTTGAGAGAGTAATGCTGAGCGAAACAAGTCAGACAGAAAAAGCAGAGAACCATGTGATTTCACCGATATGTGGTATATAAACCAAAAACAACAAAAGAACAAGACAAACAACTGAGAAACAAACTCATAGACACAGACAATAGTTTAGTGGTTGCCAGAGGGTAAGGGGGGCGGGGGGTGGGGGGTGGGAGATGAGGGTAAGGGGAATCGAATATATGGTGATGGAAGGAGAACTGACTCTGGGTGATGAACACACAATGGGATTTATAGATGATGTAATACAGAATTGTACACCTGAAATCTATGTAATTTTACTAACAATTGTCACCCCAATAAATTTAATAAAATAAAATTTAAAAAAAAAAAAGAAAAGAAAATCAGTTGAATATAGATGTATGGATTTATTTCTGGACTCCTAATTCTATTCCATTGATCTATATATCTATCCTTGTGCCAGGGCCACACTCTCTTAATTACTGTTGCTGTGTAGTAAATTTTAAATTCAGGAATTGTGAGTCCTCCTGCTTTGTTCTTTTTTGTTAAAAGATTGTTTTGGCTATTCTGGGTCCCTTGCAATTCCATATGATTTTTAGAATCAGCTTGTCTTTTTCTTACTACAAAAAAGTCAGTTGGTATTCTTATAGCGATTGCATCAAAATTGTAAGTCAGCTAGGGGAGTATTGTCACCTTAACCATGTTAAGTCTTCCTGCCCATGAACGTAGGATGTTTTTTCCAATTATTTGGATCTTCTTTAAATTTTTTCAACAGTGTTTTGTAGTTTTCAGAATATAAATTTTGTACTTATTTTATTAAATTTAATTCTAAGTATCTTTTTTGATGTTATTATAAATGGAATAGTTTTCTTAATTTCATTTCCAATTAGTTTTTTCAAGTGTGTAGAAATATCATTGATTTCTGTATATTGATATTATATCCTACAGCTTTACTGAACACTTTTATTAGTTTGTTAATGCTTTTCTTAGGATTTTCTATATACTAAAGCATATCATCAGTGAATAGAGAGAATTTTATTTCTTCATTTCCAATCTGAATGACATTTATTTCATTCTCTTGCCTAATTATCCTGGCTAGAACTTCCAGTACAATGTTAAATAAAAGTGGCGAAAACAAACATCCTTTTCTTGTCACTGCTCTTAAGGTGAAAACATCTAGTTTTTCTTTATTGAGTATGATGGTAGCTTTGGGTTTTTCATAGATGCCATATCCTCTATCAGGTTAAGGAATTTCCATTCCTAGTTTGTTTAACGTGTTTATCATGAAAAGATACTGGAATTTGTCAGATGCTTTTTCTGCATCTATTGAGATGATCATGAGAATTTATTTTTTATTCTACTGATATGATGTTTTTCATTAATTGATTTTCAAATGTTAAACCAACTTGCATTCCTGAGATAAATTCCACTCGGTCAGTGTGTATAATTATTTTTATATGTTGCCGGATTTTGTTTGTTAGTACTTTGTTGAGGATTTTTATAATCATATTCATAAGTGATACCAGTCTATAGCTTTTATTTTCCTGTGATATGTTTGTCTGGTTTTGGTTATCAGAGTATGCTAGCCTCATAAAATGTTCCCTCCTCATATATTTTGAAATATTTTATAAATAAATATTATTAATTCTTCTTTAAATGTTGGATAGAATTCAGTGTTGAAGCCATTTGGGTCTCAGCTTTTCTTTGTGGATAGGTTTTGTATTATTAATTCAATCTCTTCACTTATCATAGGTCTAGTCAAATTGGCTACTTCTACTTGAGACAGTTCCAGTAGTTTGTCTCTCTTTAGGAATTTTCCACTTCATCTAAGTTGTCTAATTTGTTGGCTTACAATTGTTCATAGTAGTCCTTTATAACCCTTTTTATTTCTATAAGGCTGGTGGTGATGTCCCATCTTTTATTTCTGATTCTAGTAATTTGAGTCTTCTCTATTTTTATCTTGGTAATTCTAGCTAAAGGCTTGTCAAATTTTTGATCTTTTCAAATAACCAGCTTTTGATTTCATTGATTTTCTTTATTGTTTTTCTATTGTTTCATTAATTTCTACTCTAATCTTTATTATTTCCTTCCTACTGCTTGCTTTAGGTTCAGTTTGTTCTTTTTACAGCGTCTTACAGTGGAGGTTAGGTTACTGATTTTATATCTTCCTTATTTCTTAATACAGTAGTGCCTCCCTTATCTGCAATGGGTACATTCCAAGACCCCCAGTGGATGCCTGAAACTGCAGATAGTACCAAACCCTTATATACTATGTTCTTCCCTATACATACATACTTATGAAAAAGTTTAATTCATAAATTAGGTACAGTGAGAGATTAACAATAACTAATAATAAATTAGAACAATTAATATACTGTAATAAAATTATGTGAATGTGGCATTATGTAAAATAAGGGTTACTTGAACACAAGCACTGCGATACTATGACAGTCAATCTGATAACCAGGACTGGTACTAAGTAACTAATGGGCAGATACCTTATACATCATGGATATGTTGGACAAAGGGATGATTTGTGCCCTGGGTGGGACAGAATGGGATGGCATGAGATTTCATCATGCTAGTCAGAATGGCATGTAATTTAAAACTTATGAATTGTTTATTTCTGGAATTTTCCATGTAATGTTTTCAGACCATGACTGACCGATAGTAAGTGAAACCATGTATCCATGGTTTCAAAATGCTTATACAAAATTATTGTATAGGCATTTTGCAACTACAAATTTCCATCTAAGGATTGCAGCCCTTAAGTTTTGATATGTTATGTCTTCATTTTCATTCATCTCAAAATAGATTCTGATTTCCCTTTTGATATCATCTTTGGCCCATTGTTTAGTTAGGTATATAGTTTAATTGTCACATATTTGTGAATTGCCAGCATGTTTAACAGCTGGCTGATTGCTGAATTGTTTTCAATAATGCCCTGGAGCATAAATTGCTCTACAAACTAATTCAGTCAAACTGTGGCTCCTCTGAAGGAATGATTTCTGAAGTCAGTGTTTGATGTTTCTTCTGACTCCAGAGGGCCCTTCTCAGCTGTTTTATTCACTGGTTGTCTTCTATAAACTAGCTAGCTGGCTCACAGTTTAGCCTATATTTTGAATCTCCTGCAAAGGCCTTTCACCACAACTTCCATTTTTCTTGACAGTGCCCTCAATTTTGAACTTCTCCATGCTTCCTTGCAAATGGCATTGGTTTCTTTGGGCAGAGATTAAGAGCTCTTTATTTATGGCCTTTTCTCTCCCTGTCACAATCTCTAATCTCTGCAACAGGGCTCTGGAGCTGGGGGTGGGGACAATGGCAAGGTTCTGTTTGAATGACATCTCCACTCTAGGAGATAAGTCCTTGGTGCAGGAAGAGCAGCAGCAGTCTGTGGTTCTCTTGACATGCCTCTCCTGTTGTGGAACGATAGTCTCAAGAGCTGGGGCAAGGTCACCAGTGCCCCAGTCTTCTCAGCATGCTGTGCCCAAGGCACACCTTTCATTACATAAGTGGAGGCAAGGTGGCAAGAGGAAGCTCCGCCTCTCAAACATATTTGCCGTGGGACTTAGCCTTAGCAACAGGTACTAGCTGGGGGCAAGATGAGAAATGATGACATCCTGCCCCTCTTGAGAAGAAAGCCTTCCAACTGGGAGCTGAAGGGAGAGGGAGCCCTCTTCTTGGCTTCAGGAGTATGCAGTGGAGTCTATGCCTGAGCTGAAAGGGAGAAGGAAGAGAATGGTCTTGGTTCACATACCACAGAATCCCACCTTTCTTACTGAATTTTCATATATTTTTTAAAAAATTTATTGGGTAACTGTGTTTTTTTTGTTTTGTTTTTTCCCCAGGACGCATCAGCTCCAAGCCAAGTCATTGTCCTTCAGTCCAGTTTTAGAGGGCGCAGTTCAGCTCCAAGTCCAGTCACCATTTTGAATCTAGTTGTGGGGGGCACAGCCCACCATCCCATGCAGGCATTGAACTGGCAACCTTGTTGTTAAGAGCTCCCGCTCTAACCAAATGAGTCATCTGGCTTCCCCTCATATGTTTTTCTTAAAGATGTATCATTACTTGTTGTTTTCTCTTAGGACCGTTTGCATCCTAGACCCTTTAATAACTAGTATCATTTTTGTTTTTTTGTTTTGCTACATTTATTAACTCCTGTTCCTCATTGTAGCCAAGAGAGTTTTAAGTGCAGTAGTGTCCAAAGGGTGGCACACATCCCCCTGGGATATGAACAGCACCCATTAGATAACTTTCAAAGGTACATAAGTAGACGGATAAGGCAAAATTTTGAAGATGTTCAAAAATCACTGAAGTTTGGGAAACACCATAGGGAAAAGGGTGTGGACTTTTAAAACAAATATACCTTTTCATTCATTCCTTCAACAAATATGTATTAAGTCCCTACTATAGGTCAAGAACTAGTCAAGGTTATGAAGCTATAACCGTGAAGAAAACAGAAAATCTTTCCTAGCCTGGTGAAGTTTACATTCTATTATGGTGAATCATATGAAATTGACAATAATAGACCATTTTGGGCCAATAAAAACAGCAACTTTTTATGGTTCAACCTAATAGTAAGAAACAATCCCAGCTCTATCACTTGCTAGCTATGAGACCCCAGGCAAATCACTCTACCTCTCTCTCTGTCTTTCTATAATTTATGTCCTATAGTCCTAATTATTTGGAATAGCACCAAGTTTGTCAACTCCTTCACTTATAGTAGGAGGGATGGGTGATATGTGTAAGGAAAAGCATGCTAGATTTGGAGTCAGAAACCCTGGTTTGGAATCCTGGCTCATGGGCAATATCCAATCCTGCTGAACCTCATTAACCTCATCTGGTAAATAGTCAAAATGATACCTTCCCTAGGGACCTCCAAGGTTCATTTGTGCAGATCAAGTAATTATAATTAGAATGTAAGTATAATAATGATCTTGAGACAACAATTTGTAAACACGCAAGAAGTAAACCACTGTGAAGTATTTTGACCATTGCTACTCCATGAACATGGACAAAGCATGGACATTGGAATTGGAGACTCTCAGACTCAAAATTTGTTCCCAGGGATGGCCTCAAACTGTTGAACACAGATGGCTGCTTCCCTTATGCCCTGACAGGGAACTGAGGTGACCTTAGGGAGTTGGAGTAACAGAATTCATGAGGTCAGAGGAAGGAAAAGAAGGGAATTAAGTTTACAGAAAACCAAAGTTGAAAAGACTTTACAGTTCTCCACTAACCCCCACCCTGAAAGTATCACTACTATGGCATCC
This sequence comes from Rhinolophus sinicus, assembly GCF_057876585.1. Taxonomy (NCBI): domain Eukaryota; kingdom Metazoa; phylum Chordata; class Mammalia; order Chiroptera; family Rhinolophidae; genus Rhinolophus; species Rhinolophus sinicus. Next base: position 44,104,851 of record NC_142518.1, on the reverse strand, counting down.
CACTCATGTTCTACTTGAGCCCTCTTAGAAACAGGGAACTAATGTCTTTCAAAGGATTCCTTTGGTGATCACTTCTAATCCTTCCACAAGTTCCTTATTCTTTTGGGTGATCATTAGCCTCCCTGTAACGTCTACCCTTTGGCTCTGGGTCTGTTCTCAGAGCAAATTCAACAGATTTGATTCATATTTGTGAAGAGCTCCATACAAGAATAATAAGCACACAGCCCCATTCCTTAAAAGTGTACTGCCCGTTGTGGACACTAAGACAAGGACATGAATTATAATACAAGGTAGGTAGACAAGAGGAAGAACTTTCCAACCGTAAGTTATTAAGCAGTGAAACATGTAGCTAGAGGAGACTTTACTATTTCTCTCTACAGACCTTTAAAAGCAGGAGATTTTCATTTGTTTGGGAAGGGTTAATTGTAGGCCTGCCTGGAGTTACGGGGATGGACTAAATAACCTGAAAGAAATCCTCCAAGCCCTGGGATTCTGGAATTTGAGAAGATTCCTCACTAACACTGCATGCTCACACATATCTAAGCCAAAAGGGAAAATCCTGGCCTGGTCTTGTTTTTCTTGGTCCCAAGGAGAATGACACTGGAGAGGTCGAATTTGTTTCTCCTCACTACAACCCCCAAAGCACACCCCCAATCTAGGCTCGTGCTCACCTTGGAGTCTTGGCTCAAGCTTGTTTTTGCCCTTTACTGGAACATACCCTTGCCTCTCCTCCACCATTAGTCAGACTTTGCCATTCACAAAGACCATCCCAAGTTCGCTTTCTTCTAGCAAACCCTCCCTGAGTCGCCTGCTCCCTACTACGTTCCCATTCCTTGAAGCTACCATTGCCCTTCCAATTGGAAGAACATCACTGAGTGTCCAGGCATCTTCAACCTCTCCTGTTTCCAAATTCTAGGTGCCATAAAGGCAATCTAGTTCTATCCCCTAGTCCAGTGACTTTCCATCATTTTACTGAAAATTATAAAGAAATACATTGTATATGCCAACCGATTAGGTGAATCATATGAAATTGCTAATGTTTTTGTAAGTCAAAAATAGTCAGGTGCTAGTGATTTCATTAATGTACAACCTAATAGAACCTAATAGAACAAAATCCAAATAAAAGTTTCAGGGACAAGTACTTGGCCTTACCACATATGAGGCACTCTGATATTTTCTATTTTATTTAATCACTTGCATTTTTTTGAAATGCTAGTTACAACCCACTAACATAATGTTATGAGCCATTAATGGGGTAAATCTACAATTTGAAAACCACTGCCTTGATACTTAAATGCATCCCTTATGTGATGTTGCCATGGAGGCCATCTGTCATTTTTGGCCACCCAAAATCTGAACTTTTTTCTTATGTTTGTATAATTTTCCTCCTGATTAGGCTTGGCAGGAGGCAGAGCCCATTTCCCACCAGAGAAACAGAAAATAGCAGATACTTGCTTTCTTAACCTCCCTTTGGGCCAGAATGACCTAGACTCAGTCAATCAGGTGCACCCAACAGGACTTTTGACTCTGGAGCTCTGGAGGCAAGGAAGAAGTAACCATGTGTAGGGTAGATGTTGAGGAAAATTTGCCTTCATTGGTTGGTGTGAGCTTTTGTCTATTAGCTTTTATCTGTTCCTGCATGTGAGGTGATTTCTGTGCTGTGATCAAGGGTTGAGTAAATTCCCCCTTTGGTGTCATTCTCCTGAGCAGAGGAGATATGAGTTGAGGGTTGCTTTCTGGGTCTCATTCTCCCAAGCAGGGGAGATATGGGATGAGGTTGATTTTCTGTCCTCCTTTGGTCTCATTCTCCCGAGCAGGGGAAACATGAGATGAGGTTGTTTTTCTGTTTGGTCTCATTCTCTCGAGTAGGGGAGATATGAGACAATGTTTGTTGTTCTCTCTGTGTTGTGAGGTGACGGTTAGCTTAGAGTTAAAGAAATTCTTGATCAGGGGTTGAGACAATTCCCTCTTTGTTCTGTTTCACTCACATCAGCAGATGAATGAAAAAGTAGCTAAGTTATATCAGGATGACATGACAGGCACGTTGCTAGGCTTTGGAAGACCTTGGGCTGATGGTCCCAAGCAAGAACAGTAGAAATTTAATGTCCGGATGAATTGGCCCTTTGGCCGGATGGGCAACATTCTTATCAGTAACTGCTGGACCCTCCCGGAACTGGCTATTCCTGGAGGGGGAGGCAGGAACAAAGAACTTGGCTGTAAGGTACATCTGAGAAAACATATAAGACAGACCTCAGTTGGCAGTGTAATTATTATTATTTCGTCATTTGGTCATTTGTCATTGGTGAGTTTTCATCATTCTAACATTTTGAAGACTTCCAGCAACATGCAGCTTACAACATCAGGGGATATCCTGATTTTCAGGAGTGAACCTGTTTAGGGCTGGCTGGTTCCTGGCCTCTCCAGTATTTTTCCCCACGGTTACCCTTCTTGAGAACTTGTTAGCATCTAGAAAACTTGTATGCAGCTTGCAGATTACAGCATCAGAAGATGTCCTAATTTCTAACAACAACGACAACAACAGCAGCATTCTTGGGAACTAGCAAGCAGCAGTGTGGGAGATGCCTGAGTTTCTCTCAGCTACAGACTTGGCAAGGTTTTGATTTATGACTTTTCTAGTGCTGTTCTCCCCCAGTTTGGTGAGCTTTTGATATCAACTGTAATAGTTACTATCCTATAGAGTTTATAACTGCTTTTGGATGCTCCTTACTGAAGTTATTTGTGTATTTAGCCAAGTGATTTTTGATCAATAGTAAACGTATGTTGGGATCTCTAAAAAGTATAAGTATGCGTTCTCCTTTGACATGACATTGGTATCAATGTATATAGTTTAGTCTTAACCACCTTTACTTTCTGACATTAGCACATTCTATTAATTGCCTTTGTCTTTTGCTAAATTAATTGATTAGAGATTGATAAATAAATTCATTAGCTCCACTCTAGCGTGTGTCCCTCCTCCTTCTTCCCTCCCCCCTGCTCATCATTACACCATGAATAACAGTGGAGGTAGAGTACCAAGAACGAATTCATGAGTCAAAATAGCAGATAGTAGAGTGTCAGTGACTAGTGCTAGTAGTGTTGGTGGTGCAGATCATAGCATCTAGTGCCTAGTTGTGGCAGTTGTATTAACGTCCTTAACAAACAAATCTTGTGGCATGATTTTAGGACACTGTTTTTGGTTATGTAAATCTAAATCATGTTCTCCAACCTTCCTAGGAATTCTGGGAGTTCCCCAATATTCTTTGATGTATTCCTTGAATACCTAAATCAAAGTTGATTTCTGTTGCTTGCAGCTCAAAACCTTACCTGCTAGGCTTTGCTGTCCCTCTTGAGCCAGACTCTCATTGAAGGAGTCTCCTGGAGACCCTGAGTGAGATTTTTTACTTATTAATCTATCATACCCAGAAAAGGACTGGGTACATGCTAGCTGATCCATGACATTAAGTGTCTGAAACTATTCTCATGCTACATACTTCCTCCTGCCCCCAGACCTAAGATGCATCAGCATCATGACCAAGTATTCCAAGGCTCAATTAATACTGCTGCCAGGACTTCCGGTGGAAAAATGGTGGCGTGAGGTGAGCCTCTGTAAAGCTCCCCTGGAATTTACAACGAATCGACCAACAAAAACTCCACAAAGGACTCCATGCACAGGAGACAGGCAAGACCAAGAGGCCCACTACCGAAATCACCTACAGGTGGGAGAACCGCACAAGCAGGGGAGGAAGGAAGGGAGAAGTGCGGAGACGGAGCCGCACGGGCGAAGGACGCAGACCTAACTCAGTGCTCCGAGCTCGCTGCTTCCCGGAACTACCGCAGCTGTGGGAGAGGGAAGAACTCGGACTGCTAGGGCTAATGGGGCAGCATATAACACAGCTGAACCCAATGCTCACGGCAGAGACCTTCAAGAAAAGACTGAGGCAAGAAGGATGAAAAAGGTGGTTTAAGCCCTCACTGCCAAGCAGAGAACAGAAGCCTTAGGCACTGAGACTAGCCGCCCCCTCCCTACCCTCCCAGAGCTCGCCCCGCCCCGACCTGCCCGGTGCTAGAAGCGGAACAGTAGCAGTGTCAGAGCAAAAGAATAGAATATTTGCTGTTCTGAGAACTGTGGACTGCAGACACAAATTCGCAGCCCAAATAGTTCCGGCAAAGGGGAGGGAGCTGTGGAAGCAGCACTGGATGTGGTGGTGGTCGCCGCCATTGCTCTGGGCCACCTCTCACAACTCACCCCGCCCCTGACCCCACCGATCTGGGCGGATCCCTGCAGGAGTAAACAGAACTGCTGAAATATACGGGCTCTGAATCTGGAGCAGGAAGAGCTTTGAAACATCAAAAGCTCTCTGCATACCCACCGGGACACTGCACCCTGTGACCTAGACGAACTATTAATAGAGGAGAAGCCCGTCTCCCAGGGAATCCCCCCATTGTGTGAGAAGCTGGAATAGTGCAGAGAAAACAGAGCACTACCGTGTGGGAGAAGAAAAATAAGCTGAAGTCGGAGAAAAAATAAAACATTCTACCAACAAGTACTGGAAAACAAAAGAAAGACCGCTTCCTATCAACATGTTGCAGAAGCCGCTCCTGTAGATGTCTAGGAAGAGACAGTAATAGCCATGAATAATAAACTCAGTAATTGCCATGAATAACCAAGGCAACAAGATAGCTCAGAAAGAAAGTGAAAAATCTCCAGAAAAGGCACTTAAAGATACAGAAATATGTGACTTAAATGACAGAGAATTCAAGATTGCAGTTCTGAAAAAACTCAGAGAGATGCAAGAAAACACAGATAGGCAGTTAAATGAACTCAGAAACACAATCAAAGAACAGCATGAACATTTTACGAAAGAGATTGAAATTTTATAAAAGAACCAAATAGTATTACTGGAGATTAAGAACTCAATAGAAGAAATTAAGAATGAAATAACCAGCATAGGTAGTACAGGTGACCAGATGGAGGAAAGAATCAGTGACATCGAAGATAGAAACCTGGAAATTACACAGATGGAAGAAGAAAGAGACTTGAGACTTAAAAGAAATGAAAGAACTCTACAAGAACTTTCTGACTCCATCAGAAAGAGCAATATAAGAATAATGGGCATACCAGAAGGAGAAGAAAGAGAGAAGGGAACAGAGAATATATTCAAACAGATTGTCGAAGAGAACTTCCCAAACTTGTGGACAGAACTGGACCCTCGAATCCAAGAAGCAAATAGAACACCTAATTACCTCAATCCCAACAGGCCTTCTCCAAGGCACATTGTATTGAAGCTGTCTAAAATCAACGACAAAGAAAGAACCCTCAAGGCAGCCAGGGAAAAGAAGACGGTAACTTACAAAGGAAAGCCCATAAGATTGTCGCGAGATTTTTCAGCAGAAACTCTACAAGCCAGGAGGGAATGGAACCAAATATTCAAACTATTGAAAGAGAGGAAATATGAGCCAAGAATAATATATCCAGCAAAGATATCCTTTAGATATGAAGGAGGAATAAAGACCTTTCCAGACATACAGAAGCTAAGGGAATTTTCTAACACACGACCTGCACTACGAGAAATACTAAAGGAGGCTATTCGACCACCATCAACAGGGACAATTTCTGGCAACCAAAACATAAAAGGCGGAGAGTAAAGGCCTGAACCGGAACACAGGATGGAGAAAGTAAGCATGTGGAAGAAAATGGAATACTCTAAATATCAAACTTCCTTTTACATAAACTTAAGGGTAACCACTCAAAAAAAATCCAGAACTGAAATATATACTATAATAAAAGAAGAAACAGAGGGAAACATCATAGAATACCACCACACAGAAATAATAGACAACAACAAAAAGGCAAAGAAACAATGGAGACACAGCCTTACCAGAAAACTAAAGATAGAATGACAGGAAATCCTCACATATCAATAATCACCCTAAATGTAAATGGACTGAACTCACCAATAAAAAAGCACAGAGTAGCAGACTGGATCAAAAAACTAAACCCAACCATATGCTGTCTTCAGAGACACATCTCAGCTACAAGGACAAGCATACATTCAAAGTGAAAGGGTGGAAATTGACACTCCAAGCAAATGGTACCAAGAGAAAATCAGGTGTAGCCATAATGATATCAGATGAAACAGACTTCAAGGTGAAAAAGATAACAAGAGACAAAGATCGACATTTCATAATGGTGAAGGGGACTGTACAACAAGAAGACATAACAGTCATCAATATTTATGCCCCCAATCAGGGAGCACCGAAATACACCAAGCAACTACTAACAGAACTAAAGGGAGAAATTGACCAAAACACAATTATACTAGGGGACTTAAATACATCATTGACAGCTATGGATAGATCATCCAAACAGAAAATAAATAATGAAATAGCAGCCTGAATGACACATTAGATGAAATGGACATAATTAACATTTACAGAGAACTTCATCCTAAAACATCAGACTACACATTCTTTTCTAGTGTACACGGAACATTCTCAAGCATAGACCATATTTTGGGACATAAAATCAGCCTAGCAAATTTAAGAATACTGACATCATACCAAGCATATTCTCTGATCACAAGGCTTTGAAATTGGATATCAACTGCAAAAAGAAAGCTGCAAAATACACAAATACATGCAGATTAAACAACATACTTTTAAAGAACGACCAGGTCAAAGAAGAAATTAGAGGAGAGATCAAAAGATACATAGAAACAAATGACAATGAAAATACATCCTACCAAAATTTTTGGGATGCAGCGAAAGCAGTTTTTTTTTTTAATTTTATTTTATTAAATTTATTGGGGTGACAATTGTTAGTAAAATTACATAGATTTCAGGTGTACAATTCTGTATTACATCATCTATAAATCCCATTGTGTGTTCATCACCCAGAGTCAGTTCTCCTTCCATCACCATATATTCGATCCCCCTTACCTCGTGCTCCAATATTCATTGCAGCTTTGTTTACGGTGGCCAAGACATGGAAACAACCATAATGTCCTTCGATAGATGAATGGATAAAGAAGTTGTGGTATATATACACAATGGAAAGCAGTTTTAAGAGGGAAATTTATCTCATTACAGGCCTATCTCAAAAAACAAGAAAACTCCCAAATAAATAACCTCATGTTACACCTTAAAGAACTAGAAAAAGAAGAACAAGCGAAACCCAAGGTGGGCAGAAGACAGGAAATAACAAAAATCAGAGCAGAACTAAATGAAATAGAGCACAAAAAGACAATAGAAAAAATTAATGTGACAAAGAGCTGGTTCTTTAAAACGATTAACAAAATTGACAAATCCTTGGCTAGACTCACTAAGATAAAAAGAGAGAAGACACAAATTAACAAATTCAGAAATGAAAAAGGGAAAGTTATCACGGACACCACAGAAATACAAAGGATCATCCAAGAATACTATGAAGGACTATATGCCACCAAATCCACAACCTAGAAGAAATGGACAAGTTCTTAGAAAAATATAGCCTTCCAAGGCTGAACCATGAAGAACTGGGAAATCTAAATAGACCAATCACCACTAATGAAATTGAATCAGTCATCCAAATCCTTCCCAAAAGCAAAAGTCCGGGACCAGTTGGCTTCACTAATGAATTCTACCAAACCTTCAAAGAGAATCTAATACCAATCCTGCTCAAACTCTTCCAAAAAATTGAATAAGACACAGTACTCCGTAACTCATTTTATGAAGCCAACATTACCCTGATACCAAAACCTGGTAAGGACAACACAAAAAAGGAAAACTAAAGACCCATATATCTGATGAATACAGATGCAAAAATCATGAAAAAAATTCTAGCAAATCAAATACAACAATGCATTAAAAAGATTATCCATCACGACCAAGTGGGGTTCTTCCCTGGGGCCCACAAGGATGGTTCAACATCCACAAATCCATCAATGTGATACATCTCATAAACAAAATAAAGGACAAAAATCATATGATTATATCAATTGATGCAGAAAAAGCATTTGACAAGATACAACATCCATTTATGATTAAAACACTTAATAAAACAAGTTTAGAAGGAAAATACCTTAACATAATAAAGGCCATATATGACAGGCCCTCAGCTAATCTCATAAGTAATGGTGAAAACTGAAGCCCTTTGCTCGACATTCAGGAACACGACAGGGCTGTCCCCTATCACCTCTGCTTTTCAACATAGTGTTGGAAGTCCTTGCCAGAGCAATCAGGCAAGAGAAAGAAGTAAGAGGCATCCAAATTGGGAATGAAGAAGTTAAATTATCACTCTTTGCAGATGACATGATGCTATACATAGAAAACCCTAAAGACTCCACCAAAAAGATATTAGAAACAATCAACGAATACAGTCAAGTTGCTGGCTACAACATCAACATACAAAGTCCACTGCATTCCTATATACTAACAATGAAATCTCAGAAAAAGAAATACAAAAAACAACTCCTTTTGCAATTGCAGCGAAAAGAATAAAATACCTAGAGATAAACTTAACGAAGGATGTGAAGGACCTATATGCTGAAAACTATAAGACATTTTTGAAAGAAATTGAAGAAGACACAAAGAAATGGAAAGACATTCCATGCTCATGGATTGGAAGAATCAACATAGTTAAAATGGCCATATTACCCAAAGCAATATACAGATTCAATGCAATCCCCATCAAAACCCCAATGGCATATTTTAAAGAAATAGAACAAAAAATCATCAGATTTGTTTGGAACCACAAAAGACCCCGAATAGCCAAAGCAATCTTAAGAAAAAATAACAATAATGGAGGTATCACTCTTCCTGACTTTGGCTTGTACTACAGGGCTACAATAATCAAAACAGCATGGTATTGGCAGAAAAACAGACACACAGACCAATGGAATTGAATTGAGAACCCAGAAATAAAACCACATAAATATGGACAGATAATTTTTGACAAAGAAACTAAAAACATACAATGGAGGAAAGACAGCCTGTTCAATAAATGGTGCTGGGAGAATTGGATAGCCACGTGCAAAAGAATGAAACTGGACTGCTATTTGTCACCATGTACCAAAGTTAATTCAAAATGGATCAAAGACTTAAGCATAAGACCTGACACAATAAACTGCATAGAAGAAAACATAGGTACTAAACTTATGGACCTTGGGTTCAAAGAGCATTTTATGAATTTGTCTCCAAAGGCAATGCAAGTAAAAGCTAAAATAAACGAATGGGACTATATGAAAATTAAAAGCTTTTGCACAGCAAAAGAAACCATCAACAGAATAAACAGGCCACCAACTGAATGGGAGAAGATTTTTGCAAACTACGCCTCCGATAAGGGGCTAATATCCAGAATATACAAGGAACTCATGCAACTCAACAACAAAAAAACAAACAACCCAATTGAAAAATGGGCAGAGGACTTGAAGAGACATTTCTCCAAAGAGGACATACAAATGGCAAATAGACATATGAAAAAATGCTCAACATCACTAATCATCAGAGAAATGCAAATCAAAACCACAATGAGATATCACCTCACCCCAGTCAGAATGGCTATCATCAACAAGACAAATAGTAACAAGTGTTGGAGAGGCTGTGGAGAAAAAGGAACCCTCATACACTGTTGGTGGAAATGCAGACTGGTGCAGCCGTTATGGAAGGCAGTGTGGAGGTTCCTCAAAAAATTACGAATAGAATTGCCATATGACCCAGCAATCCCTCTCCTGGGTATCTACCCAAAAAATCTGAAAATATTTAGAGATAAAGACACGTGTGTTCCAATGTTCATTGCAGCTTTGTTTACGGTGGCTAAGACATGGAAACAGCCAAAATGTCCTTCAATAGATGAACGGATAAAGAAGTTGTGGTATATATACACAATGGAATACTATTCGGCAGTAAGAAAATATGATATAGGAACATTTGTGACAACATGGATGGATCTTGAGAGTGTAATGCTGAGCGAAATAAGTCAGTCAGAAAAAGCAGAGAACCATGTGATTTCACCGATATGTGGTATATAAACCAAAAACAACAAAAGAACGAGACAAAGAAATGAGAAACAGAAACTCATAGACACAGACAATAGTTCAGTGGTTACCAGAGGGTAAGGGGGGTGGGGGGTGGGAGATGAGGGTAAGGGGGATCAAATATATGGTGTAGGAAGGAGAACTAACTCTGGGTGGTGAACACACAGTGGGATTTATAGATGATGTAATACAGAATTGTACACCTGAAATCTATGTAATTTTACTAACAATTGTCACCCCAATAAATTAAAGAAAAAATACTGCTGCCACTGCCCCCATTGCTTCTGATACCCTGGGGATACCAAATGACACCAGGAGTCATCCAGTTAATACCCAAAGGTAGTGATGGAAGTCCATATTTGTTAGATAGGCTTAGAAGGTGGTAAGAAGAGCTCCAGATCATATCTTCTAAGTACAGGCCCTTTGGGGTGAGCCTTAGAGATGTGTAACCTTCAGAGCTGCTTCCCAACTCATTCCTGCCTCCTCTCTCCTACCCTGTTAACATAGATGGAGGAGGAAACAGCACAACCAGGTAACCCTTAATAGCTGACAAACTGAGCCTACACTATGATTGCCATAGACATATGGTGACTCAATGTGGCGGCATGCTTCTGGGCCTAGGCAGGACTCCACGTGTGAGTGAAGAATTTGGCAATCTTTGGGGGGATGCCAGACCTGGTACATGAGCCTACTGTTTGTGTACTCTAGACAAATTTGAGCTGCCACATCTCCCCTTGCCACAGCCTGAAATTCAGCAAAGGTGCATCTCTGTTGGAGTTGAAAGCTGACAGCACAGCTTCACTCTTCCTAACCCTGTCCCTAGTGCTCTGAGCTTGGGAGAATCCACTTCACCCCAAGGAGAATGCAGGCTCCGCCTTCTGCTCCTCATCCCAGCTTGAGTCATTGGTTCACAGCCACCTGTCCCCTGCACATATGCACTATAAGAATGAGAGCAGAACCTTCTGCCACTTTTCAAAATCTGCCAATCACACATATACCCTGAAATGACTTTCTCTGACCCTACTGAACAGCCTGCTGAAATCTGAGGGTGCTTAGCAAATTCACATTCTTTTTTTTAATGTTTACAGAAAGCCTCTGATGACCATATTATATATCATCATTAACAGATGAGAAACTAAGGCATGAAGTATTCAAGTAATGTATCATTGCTTGCCTGGACAGGGAGTGACCTTCTTGTTTTGAAGAAATACAAGCAGAGTCCTTGTCTGGCAGGCAGTAAGAAAGTTTATGTATTATAAGGCAAGAAGAGGACAGTGTTGGATCAGATGACTTTCATTTCAACCCAGTACTCTATAGTTCTAAGGTAGTAGAGCAAGTTGTCAAACCTGGGTCTTCTGTCTCATCATTCATAGCTCTTTGGAGTATGCCATCAGAGATGAAGTCTTTGAGAGCAGGTGACACATCTTATATATTACTTTTATGTCCTGTACCCAGCATGGCAGAGTAAGCATTGATTGTTGACTTAATTCTTGATTTAACTGCTTCTTGATTTAATGGCAATAATGAACACTTACTATTGTGGTTACTGTATGTCAGGCACTATTCTTGCACTTTTCATGTATTAACTCACTCAATGCTTACAACAAGCCTACAAGGTAAGTACTATTGTCTGCATTTTACATATGAAGAAACTGAGCCAAAAAGAATTAAAATAACACAACTGGTAAGTTTTGAAGCAAGGGTTCAAATCCAGGCAGTTTGGCTGCAGAGTCCTGCCCCTAACCATTCTACTAAATTGTCTCTCAGTATGTAATGAATGCATGCCTGCATGTTCTCTATAACCACAGTTCACTGACCTGCCAGGAAGTACCATTTTCAAAAACATACAGGAGACGATGAGAGGAGTTAGTACAGAAGCCACTTGGCTAACATTAGACTGTGGCCCAAATAGGGCAGGTGTGGCCCTGAGGCTTTGTGGAGCTCCCATCTGTCTGTCTGACTGTCTGTCTGTCTTCTTTCCCACTCAGGCTTTCCAGCTGAAGCCCTCTCCTCCTATTGTTCAAGTTCACCAGCTGAAAAGCCTGGCCCCCTCCCAGCCTGGATTTCCTCTGTTCCCTGGCCAAATTCCCAGCCCGGGGAAAACAGCCCACTACACACTGGCTCACATCCTCCAACCCAGCGGGAGCACTGCACCACCGAAGGCATGATTAGTGAGAGGCCGAGCCATGCGGATGTGTCCATCCCAACCGAAAACAGTAGACCTAACTCAGAGCACACAGAAACAGAAGGCACCACCCCCAAGTGTCCCAAACTCCAGGGAAGACACAGGGGGAGGCAGCCTCTCCTTGCTGTGACAGTCATGATTTGCAAACTTGTCCTTGATTAAGCAACATAGCTCCTGTCCACAGTGTGATGTGGAGGAAATCCCAGGGCTCCAGGAACAGGGATGGGATAATGATAATAATAAAAGCTACTGTTCAGTCAGCCCTTACTCTGGCACAGACTACTGAGTACTACTACTAATCATTGTTTCACTCGCTCTTCCCAACAATCCTGTGAGGCATGTGCTATGAAGTTCTCATTTTAAAGGTGGAAAAAAAAAAACCTGAGAAGTTAAGTGATTTGCCCAAGGCCACATAACTCCTAGACAGAAGAGTCAAGTTTGCTATCCCTGGGCCGCTGAAATTTGAGCTCTGCTCTTAGTCATTACCCTCTGCTGCCTTCCTAATAGTCTCTCAAGGCCCAGCTAGCCTTGTCATGTGAGCATTTGCAAACTGGAGGGATAACTAATGGAGGTGTTTCCATCTTATATGATCACGAGGCATCAGGTGCTGGCCCAACTCCACTTGCCATGTCTCAATGAGCCAAACCCTTCGCGTTACAGACAGTGGTACCGAGGACCTGAGAAAGAAGCCAATTTGCCTTAGGTCCTTAGTAGTAAGGCTGCTCCCAGGCCAGCATGACTTCTAGTACTCCAAAAGGCTGCCTTCCATCACAGCAACCCCTTTCAGCAATCCACACAAAATCAAATGGTCAGACAGTCCCCAGTTGAAAGTATCAGTGTTTCAGACCGTTTGATTAAAATTCAAGCCAATTTTAGAGACTTAACATCTGTAGTATTGTTTTGTTATTTATTCTCTCTTTCTCTCTCTCTCTCTCTCTCTCTCTCTCTCTCTCTCTCTCTCTCACGCACACGCGCGCGCGCGCACACACACACACACACACACACACAGAACAATGATGTTCTAAAATTGTGTATCCTTTTACGTGCCAGAAAACACAGAGTTGGGAAAACATAGAGCTGCGATTCCTCAGACAGGATGCTGGTAATTGTTTAGGATTTCCTAATTTTTTTTTTTAAATAAATTTTTATAAAGTCAGAAGGGTACAAAATAATACCAATAGGTAGATAAGACCACACATTCCTGAGCTCTATATAGGGGCTCTTGCCCTCAGGAACAACCTTACCTGTAGAAATAGTATAATAAGGCGTAAGGCCACTTACTCTCAAGTGGCTTATGCCTGACCTGCTACCATTAGGTTCAGCATTACCACTTACGTTGACTGCTTTCAAAATGCCAATACCTCTGCTGGGGGAAGGGGTTGCTCAGGTCCCTGAAGCCTCACTGTATGCCCCTAACAGGCTAGGCAGGTAGCTCAAGAGGTCTGGAGCTGAGAAGACATGGGAAAGTGAAGCTGGTTTGCCAAAGCCTAACTTCACTGGTTCTAAATGTTTTGCCAAATGACCTTAAAGAGCATCTGATTCAACCCTCTCCTCCCCCAGCTCTTCCACTGTTACAGGCATCACTATCTAATGTTTAAATCTTCCCTATGGTATTCCCATAAAGCAAAGATAATGTTGGCTTGCACCCCTCTAGTGATGGGGAGCTCAGTAACTCTATGGATGACCATTTCATCATTAGAAATTTTGTCCTTTTGGGGAGTTGAAAACCATCACCCTTTAACTTTCAGGTAAGTATGTAAAGTGTTCAATAAGTATTGATTTCCTCCCACTTTCCTTTCGATGCATGGGAGGAGCCACACAGACCCTGTCTATTTCTTCTTCTCCCTATTATCTCTCCTGAATCCAAAGACCACATCTCCCTGAGTTTTACCTTTTGAAGCTATAAAGTCCTAGCTCCAAAAACCCCTCACCAGTCTGCTCATCCAACCACACTCATGGTTGTTTTTGGCCACTTTCACATGTTGGCCCAGACATTTTTCTTAGCTTTCATGCCCCCTGCTTTCTCCTTCATAGGACTTCATAGGACACACACTGACTATTTTGTATATACATATCTATAGGCTCATGGAATTGGAAAAGACCATGGTGAACATTTGGTCCAGTCAACCCAAAACGGTAACTACTGGTAGAAACACTGAGGCCCACAGAAGGAAAAAAAAAAACATTGTTCATTTAAAACCTTTCCCCTAAGACAATGTTTCTCAAAGTATGGGAGGGAACACCTGAGTCAGCGCCACCTGAAACAGAATATCTGGGAGTTGGGAACAAGGAACCTGCATGTGTAACAAGCACCCTCAGTGAGTATGAGGCACACTGGAACTTGGGAACTAGGGCCTAAGAATGAGGTAGCATTTCACTGGTGTTGCCTTTCGTTCTGTGAACATTCGTTCTTAATTAGGAGCTAAGGCTTCCTCTCCAAACCTCACTAATCAACACCTTCGGCAGCCTGATGTACCTGTCTGGCCCGAGCCCAGACAGCCCTGATGTACAAGATGACCTCGCAGCAGTTCAAGATTTTTCAGTTAAAGAGATAAAGTTCTAGGGGCACAGTGTCCGTATATCCAGACGTATTTTGAGAAGCCATTCTTTCACACATATAACCAGATCTAAGAGCTGCTATTATCTCTCTGCATTATCAGTCTGAACGCATTCCCACTTGAATCAGAGATCTTCCTTTCTCAGAATCAAATTTCAAAACTACAGCACAAAAGCATGAGTATCAACGTAAATGTTCCTGCCTTGCCTCTTCAGCTTTTCTGGCCCTGTTTTTCTGCCCACTTCTCCATTTTCTTGCTTTACTTAATAGGCTTAATTTTGTACTTCAACCTTTCTTACAATTCTTTTCTGCTGTTACTTTCCTGACTAAAGCAGCTACCTCACAATGCTTTAACCCTTGAAGCAAAGGCCCATGGTTTTCCTTGGTGTGTGAGCGAGACTCCAGTTAGCACATGAGTGTACCTGTCATTGTTCAGGTTATGTGGATTGTATGCTTAAAGTATTGTTATCTTACCCACTTATAAAAGGGACACCATCAGACCACATAAACATTGGGGGACTGGGAGGAAGAAAAGTGGGACTCTACCCTCTATGAATCATCCCAGAAAGCTCCAAAGGTGGGGATTCTGAGAACTTTAGCCTCTCACATTGAGATGAACAGGAGGTAACCAGGCCCTGCACAATGCACTATTCACAGCTTTTGTTGTTTAAATCTCCCAACTACCTGGTCCTCTTGGGGTTCAACAAATGGCCATTTCTCTACCTATAAGTCTATTTTGAACCAGAATTGAGGGATAAAGACTCTGGGTCACTTGGGAAGTTTGAAAAGTGAAGTTGAGGTCCTTGGTGCCTGTTCTTGCTCATGGTAGGCCACTGTCAAATAGTAGGAGTTAAGACAACTGCCCCATGTTGCTTGGAGGGACCTGGGCTGGGGGTTGGGGAGGAAACCCAAGCAAAGTCACCGAAGAGCAAAGCAAGTCCATCTGGGGCAAGAGGGTAATTAGCGTGAAAGAAGGGCAACTGAGGCTTAGGGAAACCTTTCCTTTGCTGTACTTATACATTTATAGAGTCAGAAACCTGCACTACATATTTTCCCAGGGGACTATTGTGTTGGTGGCTCCTCAGATAGGAAATAAAAGCAACAACAAAACAAACATTGTTATATAAAGGTGCACTTTGAAAACCTAACTGTTTCTTCATTTTTTTAAGCTTTTTTTTTTTTGCCTTTACTTAACTCTCCTATTGATGAATGTCAACGGAGAACCCCAGGATCTGTGTAGGCTTGGGCTGTATTCTAGGGGAGACAGTGGAAGCAACACTAGGGCACAAGTGAGAGCATTCTGAAAAGGCAGTGAGGCTGGGAGGAACCAAATTGGGAGCACCACACTACCCACCCACAGGCATCTTTGTTGCTCTAGAAGTTTCTAGCTTCCAGAGATATAAATTATGGTACATTCAGACAATGGAATATTATATAGCAATGGAAATAAAATAACTATAACTACAAACAACTCTAGCTTCTCATATTTGAATGTATACATGAATAATATGAAGATCTCATTAAAATGCAGATTATGATTCAGTAGTATGGGGAGGGGCGTGAGAATCTGCATTTCTAACAAGTTACCAGATGATACTAATGCTGCTGATGTAGAAAACACACTTTAAACAGAGAGGGGCTTGAGCATTTCTCAGCAAAAGGTAGGGAGGGGGTGCAGGATTCTCATCCCTTTCCTTCCATCAATGTGCTCTGTAGCCCTCCCAAGTCCCCTATGTCTCAGATGTTTTTCCCAAGTTTCTCCTCAGGTCCTCACAAAGAGTTACCACAAGATTCAGAGAACTCCCCTTCAGGCCAGGAAGCTACAGTTTGCTCTGCAACATCCATTGGTAAGTCCTGAAAATAAATGAATTACTGAGAATAGAATTTCAGGTATGTGGGAAAGAAATTTGGGAGCAGAGAACCTTCCTGCACCTATTAAACCACACTACAGGGACAGCAACCAAACTTCCCTCAACTACACTTCTCTGCCTCTTTTATGTCTTCTGCCTTCTCTTCTTATCTGGGGAGAAGGATAAGCCTTTCTCTGCTACACAGGTTCCCTAAGCCATCAGTTTTGCCTCTTTTCTACTGGGCCCTGGGCCCTCCTCCCTGTCTCACTCTCATCCAAGGCCACATCCCTTCCAAGTCTAGTTTAAAACCTGTTCTTGAGATTTTGAAGAAAGGAGAAGGGCTTCTGTGTAATCGAAGAACGAATACCAGATGTGAGTTCCATAGACTTAGGGTAGAATGCTGACTTCACCAGTCACTAGCCATGTGACCTTGGGAAAGTGACTCTGACTTTTGAGTTCAACATACGTTTAGTGAGCATCCACTAAGTTCCATGGCTGTTTAGAGGCTGAGGTACAGGGGCAAACAAGTTACACAAGGACCCCACTCTCATGTAGCCCTCACAGAACTCACATTCTAGCAAGAGAAGACACAATAAATATGCAGCATGTTGGGTGGTGGCAATTGCTCTGAAAATGAAGTGGAATAAGGGGACAGGATAATAGGCGTTGTTATTTGAGATATTAGGGAAAACACTTCTGCCATGTGACATTGGAGAAAACACCTGAATGAGATAAGGAAGTGAGCCATTAAGCTAAGAGAAGAGTGCTCTAGGCTGAAGAAATCACAAGGGCTAAGGCTTGAGTAGAAGCAAGCATGGTATGTTTGAGAGATGAGCGTCGTTTGGATCAGACAAATTGGTAGTAGAGGTGATAAGAACAAGGCACACACTGGATATATTTTTATTTTACCTCTTTGAGCCTCCTCTGTTCTGAAATGAAAATTATATCTATTTCTCAGGGTCATTGTGAGGCTTAAACAAGATCTTGCAATACAGTGTTGAGCCTAGTCTGGCAATCAGGATTTAAATATCCTTGCCTTTACCTCCCAACCCCACTTCCTTCAGTGAGTCCAGGTAGTGATCAAAGATCAGAGAGGGTATTTATTCTAATTTGCCTGTGACCCAGGCTGACCATTCAGAAACTTCCCCTGTCTGCTAGCCAATCTTCCTCAGGCCCAACTGAGGGAGTTGGGTGAGGGAAGGACATTCCTGCCCTAAAGAAGTTTATAATCTGGATGAACATAAGGATGTGCATCATCACAGAAAATATAACAAGAGAATATATGATCACATCAAGGGCTCCTATAAATAAATAAGAAAAAAGTCAAACAATTCAATAGAAAAAATGACTGAAATACATGAATAGGCATTTCACAAAGGAGAAAATATTAATGGGTCATAAATACATGAAAAATATGCTCAGTCTATTAGTAATCAGGGAAATGCAAATTAAACCCACAAAGAGACACCTTTTTATACCTAACAAGTTGACAAAAATTATAAAGGCTGACAATATCAAATGTGGATAAAGATATGCAGTAAAAGAAAATTTCATTGTGATACTATAAATGGGAACAACCATGCTGGGAAGCTATTTGGCCTTATCTAGTAAATCTGAACATTTGCTTATCTTAGAACCCAACAATTCCACTCTTGGGGATATATACCAAAGAAGCTTACGCACGTTTGCCCCAGACGATAGGCACAAAAATGTTCATAGCAGCACTGTTTGCCATGGCTCCAAATTAGAAACAACCCAATTGTCTCTCAACAGGAGAATGGATAAAGCGATGTATATTCAAACAGTGGAATACTACGCAGCAAAGTAAAAGAACAAACTATAGCAACATATGTGAACATAACTCCCCAAAACAAAAAGTATGATTTATATAAAGTTTAAGATGTGCAGAACTAAACAATATAGTGTTTAAGACTATATGCCTAGCTGGTAAAAAAAGAAAGAAACAAAGAAACAGAGAGAGAGAGAGAGAGAGAGAGAGAGAGAGAGAGAGAGAGAGAGACAGAGACAGAGACAGAGACAGAGACACAGAGAGAGAAAGAAAGAAAAACACAAAATTCAGGGTAATGTTTATCCTCTGAGGGCAAAGAGAGGATGTGATCAGGAAGAGGCACACAGAGTACCTCTACGGTCCTCTCCAGTAATGCTCTATTTTTTAAGCAGGATGGTGGACATATGACTATTCATTTAACTATCATTCTTTAAGCTACACACAGATGTTTTATACACTTTTTTGTATGCGTAATACTTCATAATATTTTAAGAGGGTATAATCAAGTGGAAAAGTCTGTGCTTCAAGCCAAGTGTTCTGATAATTTGGAGATTGGAGAGATCAAAGAGGACCAAAATCTTCAGAAAAGGCATGGGTCACAGGATCTCAAGTTTGGAAGATAGCTGAACAGTCATCTTGTCCAAACCACCATCTAATAGTTGAATCCCCTCCACAATTTATTAGGTGATGCATAAGAGTGTTTATCCCAGTTAAATCTCCCAACAATCCTTCAAGGAAGATGTTATTACCCATTCCCAGATGACAAAACTGAGGTTCAGAGAGGTTAACTAAATGTCCCAAGGTCACACAGTTAGCGAGTGGGAGAACCAGGATTTGACCTCACAGCTGTGAGGTTCCAAAGCCATCTGGCTGATAAAGAAAAAAAAATGAAATAACATTGCTAAGAGAGTCATTTAAAATAGAGTCAGAAGGTTATTAAGGAATTGGGGCCTATGTACATCTTGTGCCTCAGTTTTCAGAGCTGCTGTTAAGTTGCTACACATGTTGCTAAACTCAGCCCAAGGCCAAGCCAGAAACATAGAAGTCACAAACATCCTGGAATAACAAGTGCTACATGGACACATACCGACTTTACTTTCTCCCTTATTGTTTCTGCCTCCCTCATTTGCATATTGGAACTAACCAATCCCTGTTAACCTAGACAGCAATACTTTATTTGCATGAAAGAATTACATTTTATTCTTTTGCCTTTATAAATCCTGCCTTTGTTCTCTCTAGAGCTCAGTTTGAGTTGCTACCTGAATCTGTGTCTCTCAGATGCAAATCCTTTAAGTCCCCACATAAACTTTTAATTTATTTTATAGCATCAAATCTTTATGGGTTAGCATTACATAGTGTGAGAAGCAGGGTCCATAGTGACTTGCTTCTTCCTCTGGTGCCACGGTGGATTCCAATAAGTTACCTACAAGATTCCATTGTTCTCTGTCATCTCCTCAGTGGTCCTCGATTGGCTGGGTATGTCCTCCTGGACCCAAACCTCCCACATTGGTCGAGGTTCAGATTTATTTGGGTGTCCTCTGTTGCTGGTTTTTGTCTATGGGTTTTAATGTACTTCTGGTTTTGTCTACAGGATTTAACATGCCTGTCTGGTGAGTAATTACTCTTCTTTCCCTCTGTCAGAGTACTCTTTCTGTAAAATCAGGAGTCAAGAATCAGGAGTTCATGTTATAAGGGAATGGTTGCTGAGCAGCCACCTTCTGGAACTCCTGATGTTCAGAAATCATGGGCCCCCATCCTGCAAATTATTACCTGCGATAATTTACAACTAAATTGGCCACTATGGAGAACTTGTGACCTCCACAAAATTGCTTTTCTCAAAACTAAATTAGAAAACTGTAGCTCTAAAACAAACAAACAGAATGGTATACCTATTCTAATTGCTACCTTGAGGCTTCCAAACATATTCAGAACTCTAAATTAACCTAGGTGAACAAATGAAAAATAAAAAAACAAACAGTAAAAATGGCTTCTACTTCCGGAAAAATGGCGGCGTGAGGTGAGCCTCTGTAAAGCTCCCCTGGAATTTACAAATAATCGAACAACAAAAACTCCACAAAGGACTCCCTGCACAGCAGACAGGCAACACGAAGAGGCCCACTACTGACTGAAATCACCTACAGGTGGGAGATTCCCGCGAGTGGAGGGAGGAGGAAAGGGAGAAGCACGCGGAGACGGAGCCGCGCGGGCGCAGGACGCAGACCTCGCTCAGTGCGCCGAGCTCGCTGTTTCCCGGAACTACCGCAGCTGTGGGAGAGGGAAGAGCTCGGACTGCTAGGGCTCCGCCAGGGCTCCACAGGGCTGAGGGGACAGCATATAACACGGCTGAACCCAACGCTCACGGCAGAGACCTCGGAGAAAAGACTGAGGGAAAAAGGCTGAAAACGGTGGTTTAAGCCCGCACTGCCGAGCAGAGAACGGAGCCTTAGGCACTGAGACTAGCCGCCCCCTCCCTCCCCTCCCAGAGCTCGCCCCGCCCCCACCTGCCCGGTGCTAGAAGCGAAACAGTAGCAGTGTCAGATCAAAACAACAGAAAATTTGCTGTTTTGAGAACTGTGGACTGTAAACACAAATTCACAGCCCAACTAGTTCCAGCAAAGGGGAGAGAGCTGTGGAAGCAGGACCGGCTGTGGTGGTGGTCGCCACCATTGCTCTGGGCCACCTCTCACAACTCACCCCGCCCCTGACCCCACCTATCTGGGCGGATCCCTGCAGGAGTAAACAGAACTGCTGAAATATACGGGCTCTGACTCAGGAGCTGGAAGAGCTTTGGAACATCAAAAGCTCTCCGCATACCCACCGGGACACTGCGCCCTGTGACCTAGACGAACTATTAACAGAGGAGAAGCCCGTCTCCCAGGGAATCCCCCCATTGTGTGAGAAGTTGGAATAGTGCAGAGAAAACATAGCACTACTGTGTGGGAGAAGGAAAATAAGTTGCAGTTGGAGAAATAATAAAACATTCTACCAACAAGTACTGGCAAACAAAAGAAAGACCGCTTTCTAGCAACCTGTTGCAGAAGCCACTCCTGTAGATGTCTAGGAAGAGAAACAGTAAACCAGTAATCGCCATGAATAACCAAGGCAACAAGATAGCTCAGAAAGAAAGTGAAAAATCTCCAGAGAAGGCACTTAAAGATACAGAAATATGTGACTTAAATGACAGAGAATTCAAGATTGCAGTTCTGAAAAAACTCAACGAGATACAAGAAAACACAGATAGGCAGTTAAAGGAACTCAGAAACTCAATCAAAGAACAGCATGAGCATTTTACGAAAGAGATTGAAATCTTAAAAAAGAACCAAAGAGAATTTCTGGAGATTAAGAACTCAATAGAAGAAATTAAGAATGAAATAACCAGCTTAGGTAGTAGAGTTGACCAGATGGAGCAACGAATCAGTGACATCGAAGATAGAAACCTGGAAATGACACAAATAGAAGAAGAAAGAGACTTGAGACTTAAAAGAAATGAAAGAACTCTACAAGAACTTTCTGACTCCATCAGAAAGAGCAATATAAGAATAATGGGCATACCAGAAGGAGAAGAAAGAGAGAAGGGAACAGAGAATATATTCAAACAAATTGTCGATGAGAACTTCCCAAATTTGTGGACAGAACTGGACCCTCGAATCCAAGAAGCAAATAGAACACCTAGTTACCTCAATCCCAACAGACCTTCTCCAAGGCACATTGTATTGAAGCTGTCTAAAATCAACGACAAAGAAAGAATCCTCAAGGCAGCCAGGGAAAAGAAGACGGTAACTTACAAAGGAAAGCCCATTAGATTATCATCAGATTTTTCAGCAGAAACTCTACAAGCCAGGAGGGAGTGGAACCAAATATTCAAACTATTGAAAGAGAGAAACCATGAGCCAAGAATAATATATCCAGCAAAGATATCCTTTAGATATGAAGGAGGAATAAAGACCTTTCCAGACAAACAGAAGCTGAGGGAATTTTCTAATACACGACCTGCACTACAAGAAATACTAAAGGAGGCTATTCGACCACCATCAACAGGGACAATTTGTGGCAACCACAACTCAAAAAGGGGGAGAGTAAAGGCCTGAACCGGAATATGGGAATGGAGAAAGTAAGCGTGCTGAAGAAAATGGAATACTCTAAATATCAAACTTTCTTTTACATAAACTTAACGGGTAACGACTCAAAATAAATCCAGAATTGAAATATATACTGAAATAAAAGAAGAAACAGAGGGAAACATCATAGAATACCACCACACAGAAATAATAGACAAAAACAAAAAGGCAAAGAAACAATGGAGACACAACCTTACCAGAAAACTAAGGATAGAATGACAGGAAATCCTCACATATCAATAATCACCCTAAATGTAAATGGACTGAACTCACCAATAAAAAGGCACAGAGTAGCAGATTGGATCAAAAAACTAAACCCAACCATATGCTGTCTCCAAGAGACACATCTCAGGTACAAGGACAAGCATAGACTCAAAGTGAAAGGGTGGAAATTGACACTCCAAGCAAATGGTACCAAGAGAAAATCAGGTGTAGCCATAATGATATCAGATGAAACAGACTTCAAGGTGAAAAAGATAACAAGAGACAAAGATGGACATTTCATAATGGTGAAGGGGACTGTACAACAAGAAGACATAACAGTCATCAATATTTATGCCCCGAATCAGGGAGCACCGAAATACACCAAGCAACTACTAACAGAACTAAAGGGAGAAATTGACCAAAACACAATTATACTAGGGGACTTAAATACATCATTGACAGCTATGGATAGATCATCCAAACAGAAAATAAATAACGAAATAGTAGCCCTAAATGACACATTAGATGAAATGGACATAATTGACATTTATAGAGCACTTCATCCTAAAACATCAGACTATACATTCTTTTCTGGTGTACACGGAACATTCTCAAGGATAGACCATATATTGGGACATAAAATCAGTCTCAACAAATTTAAGAAGATTGAAATCATACCATGCATATTCTCTGATCACAAGGCTTTGAAATTGGATATCAACTGTAAAAAGAAAGCGGGAAAAAACACAAATACATGGAGACTAAACAACATACTTTTAAAGAAGGACTGGGTCAAAGAAGAAATTAGAGGAGAGATCAAAAGATACATAGAAACAAATGACAATGAAAATACATCCTACCAAAATTTTTGGGATGCAGCGAAAGCAGTTTTAAGAGGGAAATTTATCTCATTACAGGCCTATCTCAAGAAACAAGAAAACTCCCAAATAAATAACCACATGTTACACCTTAAAGAACTAGAAAAAGAAGAACAAGTAAAACCCAAGGTCAGCAGAAGAAAGGAAATAACAAAAATTAGAGGAGAACTAAATGAAATAGAGAACAAAAAGACAATAGAAAAAATTAATATGACAAAGAGCTGGTTCTTTGAAAAGATCAACAAAATTGACAAACCCTTGGCTAGACTTACTAAGATCAAAAGAGAGAAAACACTAATTAACAAAATCAGAAATGAAAAAAAAGAAAGTCATCACGGACACCACAGAAATACAAAGGATCATCCAAGAATACTATGAAGGACTATATGCCACCAAATTCAACAACCTAGAAGAAATGGACAAGTTCTTAGAAACATATAGCCTTCCAAAGCTGAACCATGAAGAACTGGAAAATCTAAACAGACTGATCACCAGTAACGAAATTGAATCAGTCATCCAAAACCTTCCCAAAAGCAAAAGTCCGGGACCAGATGGCTTCACTAGTGAATTCTAACAAACCTTCAAAGAGGATCTAATACCAATCCTGCTCAAACTCTTCCAAAAAATTGAAGAAGAGACAGTACTCCCTAACTCATTTTATGAGGCCAACATTACCCTGATACCAAAACCTGGTAAGGACAGCACAAAAAAAGAAAACTACAGACCAATATCTCTCATGAATACCGATGCAAATATCCTAAATAAAATTCTGCAACTCGAATACAACAATGCATTAAAAAGATTATTCATCACGACCAAGTGGGGTTCATCCCCGGGGCACTAGGATGGTTCAACCTCCGCAAATCCATCAATGTGATACATCACATAAACAAAATAAAGGACAAAAATCATATGATTATATCAATTGATGCAGAAAAAGCATTTGACAAGATACAAAAAACATTTATGATTAAAACACTTAATAAAATAGGTATAGAAGGAAAATACCTTAACATAATAAAGGCCATATATGACAAGCCCTCGGCTAATCTCATAATTAACGGTGGAAAACTGAAGCCCTTTGCTCTACTTTCAGGAACACGACAGGGCTGTCCCCTATCACCTCTGCTTTTCAACATAGTGTTGGAAGTCCTTGCCAGAGCAATCAGGCAGGAGAAAGAAATAAAAGGCATCTAAATTGGGAATGAAGAAGTTAAATTATCTCTCTTTGCAGATGATATGATGCTATATATAGAAAACCCTAAAGACTCCACCAAAAAGCTATTAGGAATAATCAACGAATACAGTAAAGTTGCTGGCTACAAAATCAACGTACAAAAGTCCATTGCCTTCCTATATGCTAACAATGAAATCTCACATAAAGAAATACAAAAAACAAGTCCTTTTGCAATTGCAGCAAAAAGAATAAAATACCTAGGAATAAACTTAACCAAGAATGTGAAAGACCTATATGCTGAAAACTATAAGTCATTTTTGAAAGAAATTGAAGAAGACACAAAGAAATGGAAAGACATTCCATGCTCATGGATGGGAAGAATCAACATAGTTAAAATGGCCATATTACCCAAAGCAATATACAGATTTAAAGCAATCCGCATCAGAATCCCAATGGCATTTTTTAAAGAAACAGAACAAAAAAGCATCGGAATTGTTTGGAACCAAAAAAGACCCCGAATAGCCAAAGCAATCTTAAGAGAAAAGAACAATAATGGAGGTATCACACTCTTTGACTTTAGCTTGTACTACAGGGGTGCAACAATCAAAACAGCATGGTATTGGCAGAAAAACAGACACATAGACCAATGGAATTGAATTGAGAACACAGAAATAAAACCACATAAATATGGACAGATAATTTTTGACAAAGAAGTTAAAAACATACAGCGGAAGAAAGACAGCCTCTTCAATAAATGGTGCTGGCAGAATTGGATGGCCACGTGCAAAAGAATGAAACTGGACTGCTATCTGTCACCAAGTACCAAAATTAATTCAAAATGGATCAAAGACTTAAGCATAACACCCGAAACAATAAACAGCATAGAAGAAAACATAGGTACTGAACTTACGGACATTGGGTTCAAAGAGCATTTTATGAATTTGACTCCAAAGGCAATGGAAATAAAAGTTAAAGAAAACAAATGGGACTATATGAAAATTAAAAGCTTCTACATAGCAAAAGAAACCATCAACAAAATAAAGAGGCAACCAACTGAATGGGAGAAGATTTTTGCAAACAGTGCCTCCGATAAGAGACTAATATTCAAAATATACAAGGAACTCACGCAACTCAACTAGAAAAAAGCAAATGACCTGAAGAGACATTTCTCCAAAGAGGACGTACAAATGTCAAATAGACATATGAAAAAATGCTCAACGTCGCTAATCATCAGAGAAATGCAAATCAAAACCACAATGAGATATCACCTTACCCCAGTCAGAATGGCTATCATCAACAAGACAAATAGTAACAAGTGTTGGAGAGGCTGTGGAGAAAAAGGAACCCTCATACACTGTTGATGGGAATGCAGACTGGTGCAGCCGTTATGGAAGGCAGTGTCAAGGTTCCTCAAAAAATTAAGAATAGAATTACCATCTGATCCAGCAATCCCTCTTGCGGGTATCTACGCAAAAATTCTGAAAACATTTATCTGTAAATATATATGTGCTCCGATATTCATTGCAGCTTTATTTACAGTGGCCAAGAAATGGAAACAACCAAAATGGCCTTTAATAGATGATTGGATAAAGAAGATGTGGTATATATACACAAAGAAATACTATTCGGCCTTAAGAAAAGATGAAATAGTGCCATTTGCACCCACATGGATGGATTTTGAGATTATTATGCTAAACGAAATAAGTCAGACATAAAAATTTGACAACCATATGATTTCACTGATATGTGGGATATAAAACTGAAGGCAACAAAGGAACAATGCAAATATATAAAGAAACAAAAACTCATAGACAGACAATAGTTTAGTGGTTACCAGAGGGTAAGGGGGGAGGGGGTCGTAGATGAAGGTAGATGGGATCAAATACATGGTGACTGAAATAGTACTGACTCTGGGTGATGAACACACAATGTGATATATTGGTGATGTATTACAGAATCATACACTTGAAACCTATGTAACTTTACTAACCATTGTCACCCCAATAAACTTTAATAAAAAAAGAGTTTAATAATAATAAATAAATAAATAAAATTAAAAGAAAGTGTTAATATGGATAGATAATATTTACAATTAAAGGTAAGTACTTTTAAATTTAAATTGTAATGATATATCTTATTTAACTCAGTATATTCGAAATATTATCATTTCAATATGTATGGAATATAAAAATTGTTAAGATATTTTACATTTTTCCATATGCAAAATCAGTGTGTATATGCTCCTTACATCATATTTCAATTTGGACTAGTGACATTTCCTTTTCTTTTTTTAAGTTTAATTTTAATTATAGTTGAAATGCAATATATTAGTTTCAGGTGTATAATATAGTGATTCAAAATTTATATACCTTATGAAGTGATAACCATAATAAGTCTAGTAATCATCTGTCATTTTACATATTTATTTCAATAATATTAACAATATTCCCTATGTTGTACATTACATCCCCATTACTTACTTTGTAATTGGAAGTTTGCTCTTCTTAATCCCCTACCCATCCCTCTTCCCCTCCTCTCATGCAATCATGAATTTGTTCTCAGTATCTATGAGTTTGTTTCTGATTCATTTTGTTTTATTTTTTAGGTTCCACATGTAAGCGAAATCATATATTTCTCTTTCTCTACCTGACATAATGTTCTCTAGATCCATCCATGTTATTGCAAATAGCAAAATCTTATTCTTTTTTATATCTGAGTATGCATGAATATGTATCACATCTTCTTTATCCACTCATCTGTCAATGGACACTGAGATTGCTTCCATATATTGGCTACCATAAACAATGCTGCAATGAACATAGGGGTGCATATATCTTTTCAAATTTTCTTTCTTTTTCTTTCTTTCTTCCTTTTTTTTTTTTTTTTTTGGGGGGGGGGGCGATAAATACCCAGAAGTGGAATTTCTGGGTTGTACGGGAGTTCTGTTTTTTCTTTCTTTCTTTTTTTTTTTTTTTTTTTTTGAGGAACCTCCATACTGTTTTCCATACTGGCTGCACCTGTTTACAACCCCACCAACAGTGTACAAGGGTTTCCTTTTCTCCACATACCAACACTTGTTATTTCTTTTCTTTTTTATAATAACCATTCTGAAAGGTGTGAGGTGATCTCATCGTAGTTTTCATTTGCATTTCCCTGATGATTGCTGATGTTCATTCAGCATCTTTTCACGTGTCTCTTGGCCATCTGTATATCTTCTTTGGAGAAATGTCTATTCAGGTCCTCTGCCCATTATTAAGTTTAATTTTTTTTCTGGTTTTGAGTTGTATCTCTTTATATACTTTGGATATTAATCCCTAAACAGACATGCCATCTGCAAATATCTTATACCATTCTCATCTTGTTGATAGTTTCACTCACTGTTCAAAAGCCTTTTAACAGACATAGACCTATTTCTTTAATTTGCTGTGTTGCCTTTGCCCGAGACACATCCGAAAAAATATTAAGACTGATGTCAAAAAGTTTACTGTCTATGTTTTCTTCCAGGAATTTTGTGGTTTCAGGTCTTTCACTTAAGTCTTCCATCCACTTTGAGTTTATTTTTGTATAGGTGTAAGAAACTGGTCTAGTTTCATTTTCTTGCATGTGTTTGTCTAGTTTTCCCAACATCATTTATTAAAAAGACAGTCTATTCCCCATTCTATATTCCATTTTTTTTTTTTTTTTTTTTTTTTTTTTTTTTTTACTTTTTTTAGACTCATGAACTATTGGAAACATTTTTGTCACCTTTCTTTTTTTTTCTTTTTTTTTTTATTAAATTTATTGGGGTGACAATTGTTAGTAAAATTACATAGATTTCAGGTGTACAATTCTGTATTACATCATCTATAAATCCCATTGTGTGTTCATCACCCAGAGTCAGTTCTCCTTCCATCACCATATATTCGATCCCCCTTACCCTCATCTCCCACCCCCCACCCCCCGCCCCCCGTACCCTCTGGCAACCACTAAACTATTGTCTGTGTCTATGAGTTTCTGTTTCTCATGTGTTTGTCTTGTTCTTTTGTTGTTTTTGGTTTATATACACATATCAGTGAAATCACATGGTTCTCTGCTTTTTCTGTCTGACTTGTTTCGCTCAGCATTACTCTCTCAAAATCCATCCATGTTGTCACAAATGTTCCTATATCATCTTTTCTTACTGCCAAATAGTATTCCATTGTGTATATATACCACAACTTCTTTATCCATTCATCTATCGAAGGACATTTTGGTTGTTTCCATGTCTTGGCCACCGTAAACAAAGCTGCAATGAACATTGGAGCACACGTGTCTTTATCTCTAAATGTATTCAGATTTTTTGGGTAGATACCCAGGAGAGGGATTGCTGGGTCATATGGCAATTCTATTCGTAATTCTTTGAGGAACCTCCACACCGCCTTCCATAACGGCTGCAACAGTCTGCATTCCACCAACAATGTATGAGGGTTCCTTTTTCTCCACAGCCTCTCCAACATTTGTTATTATTTGTCTTGTTGATGATAGCCATTCTGACTGGGGTGAGGTGATATCTCATTGTGGTTTTGATTTGCATTTCTCTGATGATTAGTGATGTTGAGCATTTTTTCATATGTCTATTTGCCATTTGTATGTCTTCTTTGGAGAAATGTCTCTTCAAGTCCTCTGCCCATTTTTCAATTGGGTTGTTTGTTTTTTTGTTGTTGAGTTGCATGAGTTCCTTGTATATTCTGGATACTAGCCCCTTATCAGAGGCACTGATTGCAAAAATCTTCTCCCATTCAGTTGGTGGCCTCTTTATTTTGTCAATGGTTTCTTTTGCTCTGCAGAAGCTTTTAAGTTTCATATAGTCCCATTCGTTTGTTTTAGCTTTTACTTCCATTCCCTTTAGAGTCAAGTTCATAAAATGCTCTTTGAACCCAAAGTCCATAAGTTTAGTACCTATGTTTTCTTCTATGCAGTTTATTGTGTCAGGTCTTATGCTTAAGTCTTTGATCCATTTTGAATTAACTTTGGTATATGGTGACAAATAGCAGCCCAGTTTCATTCTTTTGCACGTGGCTATCCAATTCTCCCAGCACCATTTATTGAAGAGGCTGTCTTTGCTCCATTGTGTGTCTTTAGCTACTTTGTCAAAAATTATCTGTCCATATTTATGTGGTTTTATTTCTGGGTTCTCAATTCTATTTCATTGGTCTATGTGTCTGTTTTTGTGCCAATACCATGCTGTTTTGATTATTGTAGCCCTGTTGTAGGGCTACAATTCCAAAGTCAGGAAGTGTGATACCTCCATTACTGTTCTTTTTTCTTAAGATTGCTTTGGCTATTCGGGGTCTTTTGTGGTTCAAACAAATCTGATGATTTTTTGTTCTATTTCTTTAAAATATTCCATTGGGATTTTGATGGGGATTGCATTGAATCTGTATATTGCTTTGGGTAATATGGCCATTTTAACTATGTTGATTCTTCCAATCCATGAGCACGGAATGTCTTTCCATTTCTTTGTGTCTTCTTCAATTTCTTTCAAAAATGTCTTATAGTTTTCAGCATATAGGTCTTTCATATCCTTGGTTAAGTTTATTCCTAGGTATTTTATTCTTTTTGCTGCAATTGCAAAAGGAATTGTTTATTGTATTTCTTTATGTGAGATTTCATTGTTAGTATATAGGAAGGCAATGGACATTTGTGCGTTGATTTTGTAGTCG
Source organism: Rhinolophus sinicus (assembly GCF_057876585.1). Taxonomy (NCBI): domain Eukaryota; kingdom Metazoa; phylum Chordata; class Mammalia; order Chiroptera; family Rhinolophidae; genus Rhinolophus; species Rhinolophus sinicus. The sequence continues at coordinate 44,074,399 of NC_142518.1, read as the reverse complement.
GCAACTTTACTATATTCGTTGATTGTTTCTAATAGCTTTTTGGTGGAGTCTTTAGGGTTTTCTATATATGGCATCATGTCATCTGCAAAAAGTGATAATTGAACTTCTTCATTCCCAATTTGGATGCCTTTTATTTCTTTCTCTTGCCTGATTGCTCTGGCAAGGACTTCCAACACTATGTTGAAAAGCAGAGGTGAAAGGGGACATCCCTATCGTGTTCCTGAACGTAGGACAAAGGGCTTCAGTTTTTCTCCATTAATTATGGGATTAGCCGAGGGCTTCTCATATATGGCCTTTATTATGTTAAGGTATTTTCCTTCTATACCCATTTTATTAAGTGTTTTAATCATAAATGGATGTTGTATCTTGTCAAATGCTTTTTCTGCATCAATTGATATAATCATCTGATTTTTGTGCTTTATTTTGTTTATGTGATGTATCACATTGATGGATTTGCGTATGTTGAACCATTCTTGTGCCCCGGGGATGAACCCCCCTTGGTCGTGATGAATAATCTTTTTAATGCATTGTTGTATTCGATTTGCTAGAATTTTATTTAGGATTATTGCATCGGTATTCATCAGAGATATTGGTCTGTAGTTTTCATTTTTTGTGCTGTCCTTACCAGGTTTTGGTATCAGGGTAATGTTGGCCTCATAAAATGAGTTAGGGAGTACTGTCTCTTCTTCAATTTTTTGGCAGAGTTTGTGCAAGATTGGTATTAGATCCTCTTTGAAGGTTTGGTAGAATTCACTAGTGAAGCCATCTGGTCCCGGACTTTTGCTTTTGGGAAGGTTTTGGATGACTGATTCAATTTCGTTACTGGTGATCGGTCTGTTTAGATTTTCCAGTTCTTCATGGTTCAGCCTTGGAAGGCTATATGTTTCTAAGAACTTGTCCATTTCTTCTAGGTTGTTGAATTTGGTGGCATATAGTCCTTCATAGTATTCTTGGATGATCCTTTGTATTTCTGTGGTGTCCGTGATAACTTCCCCTTTTACGTTTCTGATTTTGTTAATCAGTGTCTTCTCTCTTTTTATCTTAGTAAGTCTAGCCAAGGGTTTGTCAATTTTGTTAATCTTTTCAAAGAACCAGCTCTTTGTCACATTAATTTTTTCTATTGTCTTTTTGTTCTCTATTTCATTTAGTTCTGCTCTAATTTTTGTTATTTCCTTTCTTCTGCTGACCATCGGTTTCACTTTTTCTTCTTTTTCTAGTTCTTTAAGGTGTAACGAGGTTATTTATTTGGGAGTTTTCTTATTTCTTGAGATAGGCCTGTAATGAGATAAATTTCCCTCTTAAAACTGCTTTCGCTGCATCCCAAAAATTTTGGTAGGATGTATTTTCATTGTCATTTGTTTCTATGTATCTTTTGACCTCTCCTCTAACTTTTTCTTTGACCCAGTCCTTCTTTAAAAGTATGTTGTTTAATCTTCATGTATTTGTGTTTTTTCCCGCTTTCTTTTTACAGTTGATATCCAATTTCAAAGCCTTGTGATCAGAGAATATGCATGGTATGATTTCAATCTTCTTAAATTTGCTGAGGCTGATTTTATGTCCCAAAATATGGTCTATCCTTGAGAATGTTCCGTGTACACTAGAAAAGAATGTGTAGTCTGATTTTTTAGGATGAAGTTCTCTGTAAATGTTAATTATGTCCATTTCATCTAATGTGTCATTCAGGCTGCTATTTCGTTATTTATTTTCTGTTTGGATGATCTATCCATAGCTGTCAATGATGTATTTAAGTCCCCTAGTATAATTGTGTTTTGGTCAATTTCTCCCTTTAGTTCTGTTAGTAGTTGCTTGGTGTATTTCGGTGCTCCCTGATTGGGGGCATAAATATTGATGACTGTTATGTCTTCTTGTTGTACAGTCCCCTTCACCATTATGAAATGTCCATCTTTGTCTCTTGTTATCTTTTTCACCTTGAAGTCTGTTTCATCTGATATCATTATGGCTACACCTGATTTTCTCTTGGTACCATTTGCTTGGAGTGTCAATTTCCACCCTTTCACTTTGAATCTATGCTTGTCCTTGTAGCTGAGATGTGTCTCTGAAGACAGCATATGGTTGGGTTTAGTTTTTTGATCCAGTCTGCTACTCTGTGCTTTTTTATTGGTGAGTTCAGTCCATTTACATTTAGGGTGATTATTGATATGTGAGGATTTCCTGTCATTCTATCTTTAGTTTTCTGGTAAGGCTGTGTCTCCATTGTTTCTATGCCTTTTTGTTGTTGTCTATTATTTCTGTGTGGTGGTATTCTATGATGTTTCCCTCTGTTTCTTCTTTTATTTCAGTATATATTTCAGTTCTGGATTTTTTTTGAGTGGTTACCCTTAAGTTTATGTAAAAAAAAGTTTGATAATTAGAGTATTCCATTTTCTTCAGCACGCTTACTTTCTCCATTCCCATATTCCGGTTCAGGCCTTTACTCTCCCCCTTTTTGAGTTTTTGTTGCCACAAATGGTCCCTGTTGATGGTGGTCGAATAGCCTCCTTTAGTATTTCTTGCAGTGCAGGTCGTGTATTGGAAAATTCCCTCAGCTTCTGTATGTCTGGAAAGGTCTTTATTCCTCCTCCATATCTAAAGGACATCTTTACTGGATATATTAGTCTTGGCTCATGATTTCTCTCTTTCAATAGTTTGAATATTTGGTTCCACTCCCTCCTGGCTTGTAGAGTTTCTGCTGAAAAATCTGATGATAATCTAATGGGCTTTCTTTTGTAAGTTACCGTCTTCTTTTCCCTGGCTGCCTTGAGGATTCTTTCTTTGTCGTTGATTTTAGACAGCTTCAATACAATGTGCCTTGGAGAAGGCCAGTTGGGATTGAGGTAATTAGGTGTTCTATTTGCCTCTTGGATTCGAGGGTCCAGTTCTGTCCACAAATTTGGGAAGTTGTCATCGACAATTTGTTTGAATATATTCTCTGTTCCCTTCTCTCTTTCTTCTCCTTCTGGTATGCCCATTATTCTTATATTGCTCTTTCTGATGGAGTCAGAAAGTTCTTGTAGAGTTCTTTCATTTCTTTTAAGTCTCAAGTCTCTTTCTTCTTCTATTTGTGTCATTTCCAGGTTTCTATCTTCGGTGTCACTGATTCTTTCCTCCATCTGATCAACTCTACTACCTAAGCTGGTTATTTCATTCTTAATTTCTTCTATTGAGTTCTTAATCTCCAGAAATTCTATTTGGTTCTTTTTTAAGATTTCAATCTCTTTCATAACATGCTCATGCTGTTCTTTGATTGAGTTTCTGAGTTCATTTAACTGCCTATCTGTGTTTTCTTGTATCTCGTTGAGTTTTTTCAGAACTGCAATCTTGAATTCTCTGTCATTTAAGTCACATATTTCTGTATCTTTAAGTGCCTTCTCTGGAGATTTTTCACTTTCTTTCTGAGCTGTCTTGTTGCCTTGGTTATTCATGGCGATTACTGGTTTACTATTTCTCTTCCTAGACCTCTACAGGAGTGACTTCTGCAACAGGTTGCTAGAAAGCTGTCTTTCTTTTGTTTGCCAGTACTTGTTGGTAGAATGTCTTATTATTTCTCCAACTGCAACTTATTTTTCTTCTCCCACACGGTAGTGCTATGTTTTCTCTGCACTATTCCAACTTCTCACACAATGGGGGGATTCCCTGGGAGACGGGCGTCTCCTCTGTTAGTAGTTCGTCTAGGTCACAGGGCACAGTGTCCCGGTGGGTATGCAGAGAGCTTTTGATGTTCCAAAGCTCTTCCAGCTCCTGAGTCAGAGCCCGTATTTTTCAGCAGTTCTGTTTACTCCTGCAGGGATCCGCCCAGATCGGTGGGGTCAGGGGCGAGTTGAGTTGTTAGAGGTGGCCCAGAGCAATGGCGGCGACCACCACCACAGCCGGTCCTGCTTCCACAGATCTCTCCCCTTTGCCGGAACTAGTTGGGCTGTGAATTTGCGTTTGCGGTCCACAGTTCTCAAAACAGCAAATTTTCTGTTGTTTTGATCTGACACTGCTACTGTTCCACTTGTAGCACCGGGCAGGTGGGGGCGGGGCGAGCTCTGGGAGGGGTGGGAGGGGGCGGCTAGTCTCAGTGCCTAAGGCTCCGTTCTCTGCTCGGCAGTGCGGGCTTAAACCACCGTTTTCAGCCTTTTTACCTCAGTCTTTTCTCCGAGGTCTCTGCCGTGAGCGTTGGGTTCAGCCGTGTTATATGCTGTCCCCTCAGCCCTGTGGGCCATAAGCGGAGCCCTAGTAGTCCGAATTCTTCCCTCTCCCGCAGCTGCGGTAGTTTCGGGAAGCAGCGAGCTCGGCGCACTGAGCTAGGTCTGCGTCCTGCGCCCGCGCGGCTCCGTCTCTGGGTACTTCTCCCTTTCCTCCTCCCCCCACTCGCGCGAATCTCCCACCTGTAAGTGATTTCAGTCGGTCGTGGGCCTCTTCGTCTTGCCTGTCTGCTGTGCAGGGAGTCCTTTGTGGAGTTTTTTTGTTCGATTCTTTGTAAATTCCAGGGGAGCTTTACAGAGGCTCACCTCACGCTGCCATTTTTCTAAATTTTTAAAATAACCTGAGTCTGGAGGAAATCTGGCTGTGGGTCTGATTAGAGGATTGCTGGTGTCATTTTATTCCAACTCTTTTAGTTTGGTTTTTGTAAGAATTCACATATAAAGAGGGATTCTGGACCCATTTCTTCAGATAACTCTGGCCTATAGATAAAGTTCCTCAGGCTGAGCCTAGTGGGACCTTACAACCTGCCTCTTCTCCTGTGCCAGCAACAGTCACCAAGAAAGCATGGAATGCCACACTCACTGGGAACCAAGCAATGCACTCTGAGGATAGAGAATTTCATGTATTTTGTTACTGCTATGCCTAGTCCCTAAAGTAGTGTTGTGTAGTAAGCAATCAATCAATATGTGGTGACTGAATGAAAGAAGGGAAAGGGACCCACCTCCAATATACATACAGACAGCACTCCAGGGAGAACAGTATTTGGTCAAAGAAGGACAGATCCATCGCAGGTGGACTGAAGTCAGGCAGTCCATTTTAACCAATCACCCCTGATATCCAACGCATTTAAGGGGTTAATTTCAAAAAAGTTTTCAATGTGTTGTTTCTCATCTAGGAAACTAGTGCTGTCTGCCCATTATTCTCGGCCAATGTTTGGCAACATCAGCCACAGAATTTGTCATTAATCTAGAGATGCTTCTACCTCAGCTTGTTGATTTCTTGAGTCCCAGGGAGGTACAGAAATGAACTACAGAGTCATTTTGGCATCCAGAAGCATTCAAAGTGCTAAGCCTTATAGATGATGTAATACAAAATTGTACACCTGAAATCTATGTAATTTTATTAACAGTTGTCACCCCAATAAATTAAAAAAAAGTTCTAAGCTTACCAGAAGTTGAGAGAGTTGAGGCTTAATCTCAAACACCCCCACCCACCCAGTTTTCTACTGGACTCGTTAGCCAAATACTCAACTACTCTGGGTTTCTGTTTCCTCAGAAGCTGAAGAGAAAAAAAAAAATCAACAATCGGCCCTTCGTACCTCACAAGGGAATTACAAAGACAAAAGCCAATAAATATCTGTGGTGTTTTAGGAGAATAGCCCTAAAATTATTATTTTATCCTCATTACGAAATGATTTGCTCAAGTTTCCCCCGGTGGGAGTTGAGAGCTTTCCTTCTCTTCCTTCAAGTCATCAGGGTTACTTTGATAAAAACAAAGATGGGATCACATCACTTCCTTCTTCAAAAGCCTGTAATAGCTGCCCATTGTCTTTCTAACTAGTGATACCAGGGTGGAGTTCTCAGCCTATGTGAGATAAAAGGGCAAGGCCTAGAAATCACCCTCCTCACTCCCCCACACCAAAAATCCTTTCCTTACCTGTTTGGTGAGACCTGAAATGCCTTTTGTTATGTGAGATTTGACTTGTCTCAACAATGAAATGGCAACCTTAGAATAGCTCAGATAAAGATTCGCCTGCCTGGTTTTCACCTTGAGAACAAAATAGTGAATTCTGATCCCTTCTTCAGATAGGCTAAAGAAAGAAAGAAAGGAGATGACAGATTAAATAGCTAGCTAGCTAGAGATAGACAGAGATAGAGCTATAGGTATAAAAATTTCCTGGGGGAGTGAGGGAGTCAAGGAGTACCAGGGTAGGGGCACTGTCGCAGATTCCACAATAAGGAACCAATGAATGAACTCTGATACTTGTTTAGTAAGTATCAGAAAGTGACTGACAGTTCTTAAAGGGTGGGGGGGGACACCAAGTAGGCAGAGGAACATGAAACAAGGAGCCAAGAGGGTGTCATTGCCACCTCTACAGAACAACACAGGAACCATCATACTTGGCTATGATTTTTCCAACATACAAATTACTTTCATATAGTAAAGAAGAGGACAGATAACAGCAGGGTCAGGAGACCTGGGTTTTAGGCACTGCTCTGCTCCTAATTCAACATGTACCCTTTTTAGCAAGTCTTAAAATAAGTTTCATTTCCCCTCTTGTATGTAGAGGGGAGGAAAGAGACTGAACTCACTTTTATCCATGCCATTAACACTGTCCCTAAAGTTAGGAACGCCATTGGTTCTACTGATTCTTTTTCTCACCCCCCACATCACCAAATCTTGCATATTCTATATGATAAATACGTCTTGAAGTTATCCTTTTCTCATCATCCCGACGGCCATTTTCCTAATTGAGACCGTTATTATCTCTCATTTACACTACTGTTATTATTACAAAATGTTCTAATTGTTCTCCCTGTTGCATGTCTGAGCCCAAGCCACCACCCCCAAATAAATATTCATAACACCATCAAGATTGCTTTTATAAAACTGGGATCTTCCAAAACCTTCAATACCTCCCTAGATATAAAAATCTAAATCCCCTAAATTTGCAATCAAAGTCCTGCATAATGTGGCCAAAATTATAATAACAATAAGAATTAACATATTTTGAGCTTTTACTATGAACCAAACACTGTTCCAAGTCCTTTACACACATTAATTCATTTAACCATCAAAAAAAAAACCTATAATGTAGGTGATATAGGTCCCCAATCCATTAATGTAAATCCTAGAAACCAGATATATTTTAGAATTCAAAGTTTTTCAGATTTTTGGAAGGGGAAAATGCCAAATATTATAAGATACCTCCAGTAAGATCTAGGGCACTACTACACAATCAAATACATTAATATTTCTGTAGCAATATGTATAAATATTAAAATTAAATGGTATATGACTCAATAATCTCATGCCAGTTAAGATATTGACACCAAATTAATTTGGAGGCTTAAAATCAAACTAATCTATGCTTCTCAGAGCTTTCTAGAATTTTGGAACTGTGCATAAGAAATTGTAGAGTTTTCTCCATTTTACAAATTAGGCACAGAAAAGCTGAGGAAATAGCCCAAAGTGTAACAGCCAGCAGGTGCCAGAGCTAGGATGGAACCTAGGCAGTCTGGTAACCAATTTTGCCAGAGACTCCACTCTGTTCTTTGACCCCCCCACTCTCTTCGTTGATGCCCCCCACTCCCAAACCCAGACCTGATATCCTTGTTCCCCTCACTGCTTAGGTTTACAATTTCCTCTCCAACACTTGTTCAAATTTACTCTTTCTTCAATGTGCATTTCCAATTCTGGTCCCCCCAATCAATGTTAATTAACCTTTGGGCTCCCCGCAAGTGCTTTACTCATCTAGGTCTCCTAGCTTTCCTCCTATTTTATGGGACTTGTATATGTGTCTCCCCAATATTCTATTATACCTCAAAGTCCTTATGAAAGCAGTAACCATTTTATACTTATGTCCTTGCCCCCAAGTAAGCACTCAGGCAGGGAAAGATTCCAGAATGAATGGATGTGGACATCTTCTGCATAGAGGTGACAGTTGACTCCATTAATGAGAACACATAGCCTGAGCATTGTGAGAGGAAAGAAAGATCTAAGTAATGAGAAAGAAGGTGATAGATGAGTATTGGTAGTGGGATTGGTATGAGAAAGGAGCAGGGTCACAAATACCTGGAGACAAAATGTTAAAAGAATAGGAGTGCAGGGCCATACAGAGAAGAAATAAAGCAGATCAGAAAAGCCTGAAAGAGCCCACTTGAGGGCTAAGTCAGGATGAGAGTGGCCCGCTGCACCCCACTGACCCTCTTTTCCAAGCCCCTTAAATGCCAGCATTTCAAAATAACACGGCAGTGCCATCTAATGGACATGTCTAGAACAGCAGGCCACTGGCTTAGAGCCACAGGCTCCAGACACTCTAGCAGCTGGAATGTCAAGTGACTAATCTCCCATGCCAGCCCTCAGGCTAACCCTTGGAAAGCCATTCACCCTTCTTTCCTGATGGACTTTCAAGAACAAAAGGGTTGGCACAGTCTGATCCTGTTCCTCAATACAGACCTTTCATTCCAGCCAGCTCCTCCAACGTTCAAGCCCTCCTTAGTTCTCTGGCCCCTCAACCTTTGTTCAGGTCATGAAGGCTCCTCAACCTAGCACTCTCCCATTCCCTTCTTACCTCTACCCAAATCCTGCCTGTCCTTCAAGACTCTTTGTTGCTTCTAAGTGGCAAAGGCACTAGGCTAAGAAACAGGAAACCTAGAATCTACTTTAGGCTTGATGATTTATTAGCTACGTAACCTGGAGCTACTCTTTTTTCTTCTGGGCTGCCAAGCTATTGCTCTTTCCAGCACATTACAGTGCTCCCTTTGGAGGGGCAGCCTGGGCCGTGATGTGCTGGAAAGAGCAACATTCTAGCTGACAAGACAGTCTGACTCCCACTGGGACATGAAGAATATCCTTCTCGGGGAAGTTATCACAGACACCACAGAAATACAAAGGATCATCCAAGAATACTATGAAGGACTATATGCCACCAAATTCAACAACCTAGAAGAAATGGACAAGTTCTTAGAAACATATAGCCTTCCAAGGCTGAACCACGAAGAACTGGAAAATCTAAACAGACCGATCACCAGAAACGAAATTGAATCAGTCATCCAAAACCTTCCCAAAAGCAAAAGTCCGGGACCAGATGGCTTCACTAGTGAATTCTACCAAACCTTCAAAGAGGATCTAATACCAATTCTGCACAAACTCTTCCAAAAAACTGAAGAAGAGACAGTACTCCCTAACTCATTTTATGAGGCCAACATTACCCTGATACCAAAACCTGGTAAGGACAGCACAAATAAAGAAAACTACAGACCAATATTTCTGATGAATACCGATGCAAAAATCCTAAATAAAATTCTAGCAAATCAAATACAACAATGCATTAAAAAGATTATTCATCACGACCAAGTGGGGTTCATCCCCGGGGCACAAGGATGGTTCAACATACACAAAACCATCAATGTGATACATCACATAAACAAAATAAAGGACAAAAATCATATGATTATATCAATTGATGCAGAAAAAGCATTTGACAAGATACAACATCCATTTATGATTAAAACACTTAATAAAATGGGTATAGAAGGAAAATACCTTAACATAATAAAGGCCATATATGACAAGCCCTCTGCTAATCTCATAATTAATGGAGAAAAACTGAAGCCCTTTGCTCTACGTTCAGGAACACGACAGGGATGTCCCCTATCACCTCTGCTTTTCAACATAGTGTTGGAAGTCCTTGCCAGAGCAATCAGGCAAGAGAAAGAAATAAAAGGCACCCAAATTGGGAATGAAGAAGTTCAATTATCACTCTTTGCAGATGACATGATGCTATATATAGAAAACCCTAAAGACTCCACCAAAAAGCTATTAGAAACAATCAAAGAATACAGTAAAGTTGCCAGCTACAACGTGCAAAAGAATGAAACTGGACTGCTATTTGTCACCATGTACCAAAGTTAATTCAAAATGAATCAAAGACTTAAGCATAAGACCTGACACAATAAACTGCATAGAAGAAAACATAGGTACTAAACTTATGGACCTTGGGTTCAAAGAGCATTTTATGAACTTGACTCCAAAGGCAATGGAAGTAAAAGCTAAAATAAATGAATGGGACTATATGAAACTTAAAAGCTTCTGCAGAGCAAAAGAAACCATTGACAAAATAAAGAGGCCACCAACTGAATGGGAGAAGATTTTTGCAAACAGTGCCTCCGATAAGGGGCTACTATCCAGAATATACAAGGAACTCATGCAACTCAACAACAAAAAAACAAACAACCCAATTGAAAAATGGGCAGAGGACTTGAAGAGACATTTCTCCAAAGAGGACATACAAATGGCAAATAGACATATGAAAAACTGCTCAACATCACTAATCATCAGAGAAATGCAAATCAAAACCACAATGAGACATCACCTCACCCCAGTCAGAATGGCTATCATCAACAAGACAAATAATAACAAATGTTGGAGAGGCTGTGGAGAAAAAGAAACCCTCATACACTGTTGGTGGGAATGCAGACTGGTGCAGCTGTTATGGAAGGCAGTGTGGAGGTTCCTCAAAGAATTACTAATAGAATTGCCATATGACCCAGCAATCCCTCTCCTGGGTATCTACCCAAAAAATCTGAAAACATTTAGAGATAAAGACATGTGTGCTCCAATGTTCATTGCAGCTTTGTTTACGGTGGCCAAGACATGGAAACAACCAAAATGTCCTTCGATAGATGAATGGATAAAGAAGTTGTGGTATATATACACAATGGAGTACTATTCGGCAGTAAGAAAAGATGATATAGGAACATTTGTGACAACATGGATGGATTTTGAGAGAGTAATGCTGAGCGAAAAAAGTCAGACAGAAAAAGCAGAGAACCACGTGATTTCACTGATATGTGGTATATAAACCAAAAACAACAAAAGAACAAGACAAACAAATGAAAAACAGAAACTCATAAACACAGACAATAGTTTAGTGGTTGCCAGAGTGTAAGGGGGGAGGGGGATGAGGGGTGGGAGATGAGGGTAATGGGGATCAAAAATATGGTGATGGAAGGAGAACTGACTCTGGGTGATGAACACACAATGGGATTTATAGATGATGTAATACAGAATTGTACACCTGAAATCTACGTAATTTTACTAACAATTGTCACCCCAATAAATTTAATACAATAAAATTTAAAAAAAGAAAAAAGAAAAAAAAAAAGAATATCCTTCTCTTCTCTAGGCCTCATACTCACCATGTGCACAATGCAGACTAGAATTCTCAGTATGTAAGAGTTCTTCCAGAGCTCACCGACATTGCTCTGGGCTACCTCTCACAACTCACCCCGCCTCTGGCCCCACCTACCTGGGCGGATCCCTGCAGGAATAAACCCAACTGCTGAAACACAGGGGCTCTGAATCTGGTGCAGGAAGAGCTTTGGAACTTCGAAAGCTCTCCGCATACCCACACAGACACTGCGCCCTGCGACCCAGGCAAACTATTAACAGAGGAGAAGCCAGTCTCCCAGGGAATCACCCCATTGTGCGAGAAGCAGGAATAGTGCAGAGAAAACACAGCACTACCATGTGAGAGACAAAAAAAAGGCTGCAGTCGGAGAGAAAATAAAACATTCTGCCAACAAGTACTGGAAAACAAAAGAAAGACCTCTTCCTATTAACCTGTCGCAGAAGCTATTCCCATAGATGTCTAGGAAGAGAAATAATAAATCAGTAATTGCCATGAATAACCAAGGAAACAAGACAGCTCAGAAAGAAAGTGAAAAGTTTCCAGAAAAGGAACTTAAAGATATGGAAATACGAGACTTAAATGACAGAGAATTCAAGATTGCAGTTCTGAAGAAACTCAGCGAGATGCAAGAAAATACAGAAAGGAAGTTTAATGAACTCAGAAACACAATCAAAGAACAACATGAGCGTCTTACAAAAGAGATTCAAATTTTTAAAAAAGGACCACAAAGAATTTCTGGACATTAAGAACTCAATAGAAGAAATTAAGAATGAAATAGCCAGCTTAGGTAGTAGAGTTGACTAGATGGAGGAAAGAATCAGTGACATCGAACATAGAAACGTGGAAATGACATGGATAGAAAAACAAAGAGACTGGAGATTTAAAAGAAATGAAAGTACTCTACAAGAACTTTCTGACTCCATCAGAAAGAGCAATATAAGAATAATGTGCATACCAGAAGAAGAAAAAGAGAAGGGAACAGAGAAAATATTCAAACAAATTCTCGATGAGAACTTCCCAAACTTCTGGACAGAACTAGATCCTCGAATCCAAGAAGCAAATAAACACCTAAGTACCTCAATCAGAATAGGCCTTCTCCAAGTCACATAGTATTGAAGCTGTCTAAAATCAATGACAAAGAAAGAATCCTCAAGGCATCAGGGAAAAGAAGACGGTAACCTACAAAGGAAAGCCCATTAGATTATCATCAGATTTTTCAGCAGAAACTCTACAAGCCAGGAGGGAGTGGAACCAAATATTCAAACTATTGAAAGAGAGAAATCATGAGCCAAGAATAATATATCCAGCAAAGATATCCTTCAGATATGAAGGAGGAATAAAGACCTTTCCAGACATACAGAAGCTGAGGTAATTCTCTAATCCACGACCTGCACTAGAAGAAATACTAAAGGAAGCTATTCGACCACCATCAACCAGGACAATTTGTGGCAACAAAAACATAAAAAGGGGGAGAGTAAAGGTCTGAACCGGAATATGGGAATGGAGAAAGTAAGCGTGCTGAAGAAAATGGAATACTCTAAATATCAAACTTTCTTTTACATAAACTTAAGAATAACCACTCAAAAAAACTCCAGAACTGAAATACATACTGTAATAAAAGAAGAAATAGAGGGAAACATCATAGAATACCACCAAACAGAAATAATAGACAACAACAAAAAGCCAAAGAAACAATGGAGACACAGCCTTACCAGAAAACTAAAGTTAGAATGACAGGAAATGCTCACATAGCAATAATAAGCTAAATATAAATGGACTGAAATCTCCAGTAAAAAGGAACAGAGTACCAGATTGCATCGAACCATATGCTGTCTCCAAGAGACACATCTCAGGTACAAGAACAAGCATAGACTCAAAAAGAAAGGGTGGAAATTGAAACTCAAAGCAAACGGTATCCAAAGAAAATCAGGTGTAGCCATAGTGACATCAGATGAAACAGACTTCAGGGTGAAAAAGGTAACAAGAGACAACGATGGACATTTCATAATGGTAAAGGGGACTATACAACAAGAAGACATAACAGTCATCAATATTTATGCCCCCAACAAGGGAGCAACAAAATATACCAAGCAACAACTAACAGAACTAAAGGGAGAAATTGACCAAAACACAATTATGCTAGGGGACTTAAATACATCATTGACAGCTATGGATAGATCATCCAAACAGAAAATAGATAACTAAATAGCAACCCTAAATTACACTTTAGATGAAATGGACATAATCGACATTTATAGAGCGCTTCATCCTAAAACATCAAATTATACATTCTTTTCTAGTGTTCACGGAACATTCTCAAGGATAGACCATATATTGGGACATAAAATCAGTATCAACAAATTTAAGAAGATTGAAAGCATATTCCTAATCACAAGGCTTTGAAATTGGATATCAACTGCAAAAAGAAAGCAGGAAAAAACACAAATACATGGAGATTAAACAACATACTTTTAAAGAATGACTGGGTCAAAGAAGAACTTAGAGGAGAGATCAAAAGACACATAGAAACAAATGACAATGAAAATACATCCTACCAAAATTTTTGGGATGCAGTGAAAGCAGTCTTAAGAGGGAAATTTATCTCATTACAGGCCTATCTCAAGAAACAAGAAAACTCCCAAATAAATCACCTCATGTTACACCTTAAAGAACTAGAAAAAAAAAGAAAAAGTGAAACCCATGGTCAGCAGAAGAAAGGAAATAACAAAAATTAGAGCACAACTAAATGAAATAGAGAACAAAAAGACAATAGAAAAAATTAATGTGATAAAGAGCTGGTCTTTGAAAAAATTAACAAAATTGACAAACCCTTGGCTAGACTCACTAAGATAAAAAGGGAGAAGACACTGATTAACAAAATCAAAAACGAAAAAGGGGAAGTTATCACGGACACCACAAAAATACAAAGGATCATCCAAGAATACTATGAAGGACTATATGCCACCAAATTCAACAACCTAGAAGAAATGGACAAGTTCTTAGAAACATATAGCCTTCCAAGACTGAACCATGAAGAACGGGAAAATCTAAACAGACCGATCACCAGTAACGAAATTGAATCAGTCATCCAAAACCTTCCCAAAAGCAAAAGTCCGGGACCAGATGGCTTCATTAGTGAATTCTAACAAACCTTCCAAGAGGATGTAATACCAATCCTGCTCAAACTCTTCCAAAAAATTGAAGAAGAGACAGTACTCCCTAACTCATTTTATGAGGCCAACATTACCCTGATACCAAAACCTGGTAAGGACAGCACAAAAAAAGAAAACAACAGACCAATATCTCTCATGAATACCGATGCAAAAATCCTAAATAAAATTCTAGCAAATTGAATACAACAATGCATTAAAAAGATTATTCATCACGACCAAGTGGGGTTCATCCCCGGGGCACAAGGATGGTTCAACATACGCAAATCCATCAATGTGATACATCACATAAACAAAATAAAGGACAAAAATCATATGATTATATCAATTGATGCAGAAAAATCATTTGACAAGATACAACATCCATTTATGATTAAAACACTTAATAAAATGGGTATAGAAGGAAAATACCTTAACATAATAAAGGCCATATATGACAAGCCCTCTGCTAATCTCATAATTAATGGAGAAAAACTGAAGCCCTTTGCTCTACGTTCAGGAACACGACAGGGCTGTCCCCTATCACCTCTGCTTTACAACGTAGTGTTGGAAGTCCTTGCCAGAGCAATCAGGCAAGAGAAAGAAATAAAAGGCATCCAAATTGGGAATGAAGAAGTTAAATTATCACTCTTTGCAGATGACATGATGCTATATATAGAAAACCCTAAAGACTCCACCAAAAAGCTATTAGAAACAATCAACGAATACAGTAAAGTTGCTGGCTACAAAATCAACGCACAAAAGTCCATTGCCTTCCTATATACTAACAATGAAATCTCAGAAAAAGAAATACAAAAAACAATTCCTTTTGCAATTGCAGCAAAAAGAATAAAATACCTAGGAATAAACTTAACCAAGGATGTGAAAGACCTATATGCTGAAAACTATAAGACATTTTTGAAAGAAACTAAAGAAGACACAAAGAAATGGAAAGACATTCCATGCTCATGGATTGGAAGAATCAACATAGTTAAAATGGCCATATTACCCAAAGCAATATACAGATTCAATGCAATCCCCATCAAAATCCCAATGGCATATTTTAAAGAAATAGAACAAAAAATCATCAGATTTGTTTGGAACCACAAAAGACCCCGAATAGCCAAAGCAATCTTAAGAAAAAAGAACAATAATGGAGGTATCACACTTCCTGACTTTGGCTTGTACTACAGGGCTACAATAATCAAAACAGCATGGTATTGGCAGAAAAACAGACACATAAAACAATGAAATAGAATGGAGAATCCAGAAATAAAACCACATAAATATGGACAGATATTTTTGACAAAGAAGCTAAAAACATACAATGGAGGAAAGACAGCCTCTTCAATAAATGGTGCTGGGAGAATTGGATAGCCACATGCAAAAGAATGAAACTGGACTGCTATTTGTCACCAGGTACCAAAGTTAATTCAAAATGGATCAAAGACTTAAGCATAAGACCTGACACAATAAACTGCATAGAAGAAAACATAGGTATTGAACTTACGGACATTGGGTTCAAAGAGCAGTTTATGAATTTGACTCCAAAGCCAAGGGACATAAAGCTAAAATAAATGAATGGGACTATATGAAACTTAAAAGCTTCTGCACAGCAAAAGAAACCATCTACAAAATAAAGAGGCCACCAACTGAATGGGAGAATATTTTTGCAAACAGTGCCTCCGATAAGGGGCTAATATCCAAAATATACAAGGAACACATGCAACTCAACAACAAAAAAACAAACAACCCAATTGAAAAATGGGCAGAGGACATGAAGAGACGTTTCTCCAAAGAGGACATACAAATGGCAAATAGACATATGAAAAAATGCTCCACATCACTAATCATCAGAGAAATGCAAATCAAAACCACAATGAAATATCACCTCACCCCAGTCAGAATGGCCATCATCAACAAGACAAATAGTAACAAGTGTTGGAGAGGCTGTGGAGAAAAAGGAACCCTCATACACTGTTGGTGGGATGCAGACTGGTGCAGCCTCTATGGAAGGCAGTGTGGAGGTTCCTCAAAAAATTAAAAATAGAATTGCCATATGACCCAGCAATCCCTCTCCTGGGTATCTACCCAAAAAATCTGAAAACATTTAGAGATAAAGACACATGTGCTCCAATGTTCATTACAGTTTTGTTTACGGTGGCCAAGACATGGAAACAAACAAAATGTCCTTCGATAGATGAATGGATAAAGAAGTTGTGGTATATATACACAATGGAATACTATTCGATGGTAAGAAAAGATGAAATAGGACCATTTGTGACAACATGGATGGATCTTGAGAATATAATTCTAAGCGAAATAAGTCATACAGAAAAAGCAGAAAACCATATGATTTCACTGATATGTGGTGTATAAATGAAAAACAACAAAACAACAAGACAAACAAATGAGAAACTAAAACTCATAGACACAGACAATAGTTTAGTGGTTACCAGAGGGCAAGTGGGGTGGAGGGTGGGAGATCAGAGTAAGGGGGACCAAATATATGGTGATGGAAGGGGAACTGACTCTGGGTGGTGAACGCACAATGGGATATATAGATGATGTAATACAGAATTGTACACCTGAAATCTATGTAATTTTTCTAACAATTGTCACCCCAATAAAATTAAAAAAAAAAGAAACACAAAAAAACCCACAAATGAAATACAGGCTAATGGACTTGTGAAACAGCATCAGCCAAGCCAACATATGTATTATGGGAATCCCAGAAGGATAAGAGAGAGGGAAATTGGGGCAAAAATAATATTTGTAAAAGTAATGAATGAAAATATCTCAAATTTCGTGAAAGACATGAATGTATAAATCCAGGAAACCCAACAATCTCCACATGGGGTAAACCTACAGACCCACAAAGAGAAACAAAGAGACTATTGAAAGCCAAGGCAATGAAAGAATCCTGAAAGCAGCAATGGAGAAGCAACTTTTCATGAAGAAGGGATCCTCAATATGATGATTAACTGATTTCTCAACAGAAACCTTTGAAGTCAGAGGCAATGGGTTGATATATAGAAAGCACTGAAAGGGAAAAAAAAAGGTCCATTGAGATCTCTATTTCTGGCAAAACTGTCCTTCAAAAACGAGGAAAAAATTATGACATTCTCAGATAAACAAAAGCTGAGATAGTTTATTACCACTAGACCTGCGCTACAGGAAATGCTAAAGGTAATCCTTTAGGTTGAGGAAAGAACACTAAATAGTAGTAGCTCAAAGCCATATGAAAATATAAAGATCCCTGGTAAAGGTAAACACATGAGCAAATATATAAGCCAATATTAGTGTAATTTTGAATTGTAACTGCATTTTGTATTTTCTGCAGGATTTAAAACAGAGGCATAAAACAATTTTAAATCTATGTTATTGAACAAATACTTATAAAGATACAATTTGTGACATTCATAACCTAATTACAGAGGAGTAGAGTTTTTGTATGTGATTGAAGATAAGTTGGTGTCAATTCATTTAGACTGTTATAACTTTAGGGTGTTATATATAATTCCCATGGTAACCACAAAGAAAATATCTCTACAGTACACACAAAAGGAAACGATAAGGAAATTAAAATCTACCACTATAAAAATGAATTAAACACAAAAGAAGTTAGTAGTGGAGAAAATGAGCAAAAAAGCTACAGGAAAAAAAATAGCAAATGGCAGAAGACCTTCCTTTTCAGTAATCACATTAAATGTAAATGGATTAAACGCTCCAATCAAAGGCAGAGATTGGCAGAATGGATTTTAAAACAGGGCACACCGATTTGCTGTCTAAAAGAAAATCACTTTACGTCTAAAAACACAAATAAAACTAAAAGAATGGTAAAAGATATTCCATACAAATAATAACAAAACCAGAGATGGGGTAGCTATACTGATATCAGACAAAATATAATTTGTTATGGACTGGATTGTGCCCCCACCCAAATTAATGCGTTGAAACCCTAATCCTCAATGTGACTGTATTTGGAGATAAGGCCTTTAAGAATACAATAATGGTTAAGTGAGGTCATAGGATGAGGCTTTATTCTGACAGGACAAGTGTCCTTATAAGAACAGGAAGAAACACCAGACACCTCTCTCTCTCCACATGCATACAGAGGACAGGCCAAGAATGACACAGTGTGAAGGTAGCCATTTACAAGCCAAAAATTGAGTTTTCACCAGAAACCAACTCTTATGGCATATTGATTGATCTTGGACATCTAGCCTCCAGAAAAATGAGAAAGTTATTTTTTCTTCTTTAAGCTACCAGTTGAGGGTATTTTGTTATGGTATCCTGAGCTGTTTAATAGAGAGTTTAATAAAAAAAAATTACAAGAGACAAAAAGAACATTATATATTAACAAAGGGGTCAATTCTCTGACAAGATATAACAATTATAAACACTTATGCACCTCATATGCACCAAATAGCACATCCTTAAAATATATGAAGCAATCACTAACAGAATTGAAGGGAGAAATAATAGTTTTACATGAATAATTTGAGACTTCAATACTTCACTTTTAATAATGGATAAAACAACCAGAAAAAGAAATAAATAAGGAAATAGCGTATTTGGACACTATAAGCCAATGAAACATAATAGACATAGAAAATGCTTCATCCAACAACAGCAGAATACATATTTTTCTCATGTGTATATGGAACATTCTCCAGGATACACAATATATTAGGAAGCAAAACAAATCTTAAAAGGGTTTAAAAAGTTTAAAAAAGATGGAAACCATAAAAATTATCTTTTTCTGGTCACAATAGAATGAAACAAGAAAACAATAACAGATGAAAAACTGGAAAATTCACAAATGTGTGGAAATTAAACAACACACTCTTAATTAAACAACCAATGGGTCAAAGAGGAAATCACAAGGAAAATTAGATAATACTTTGAGACAAATGAAAATGAAATACAACATACCAAAATTTATGAGGTGCAATGAAAATACTGAGGGAAATTAATAGCTGTATATGCATGTATTTAAAAAAAGAAAAAAGTTCTCAAAACAACAATCTAATTTTATATTTAAAGGAACCAGAAAGAGGAGAGCAAAATAAATCCAAAGCTATCAGGAGAAAGGAAATAATAAAGACTAGAGCAGACATTTAAAATTGAGAGAATATCTTGTTATTTTGCTGTTTTTGGTTTATATACCACATATCAGTGAAATCACATGGTTCTCTGCTTTTTCTGTCTGACTTGTTTCGCTCAGCATTATTCTCTCAAGATCCATCCATGTTGTCACAAATGTTCCTATATCATCTTTTCTTACTGCCGAATAGTATTCCATTGTGTATATATACCACAACTTCAAAACAAATGAGAAACAGAAACTCATAGACACAGACAATAGTTTAGTGGTTGCCAGAGGGTAAGGGGGGCGGGGGGTGGGGGGTGGGAGATGAGAGTAAGGGGGATCGAATATATGGTGATGGAAGGAGAACTGACTCTGGGTGATGAACACACAATGGGATTTATAGATGATGTAATACAGAATTGTACACCTGAAATCTATGTAATTTTACTAACAATTGTCACCCCAATAAATTTAATTTTAAAAAAACTGAGAGAATAGAAAAACAAAGAAAATCAATTAAATCATTGTTGGTTCTTTGAAAAGATCAACAAAATTGACTAATCTTTAGCTAGATTGGCTAAGAGAAATAAAAGACAATTTAAGTTACAAAAATCAGAAATGAAAGTGGGGACATTAGTATTAATTCTTTTAAAAAAAATAAAAAAGGATTATCAGAGAATACTATGAACATTGGTACACCCGCAAATTGGATAACCTAGGTAAAATGGACAAATTCCTAAAAATGTGTAAATTACCTAAGCTAACTCAAGAAGAAACAGAAATCTCAAGAGACCTATAATTAGTAAAGATATTATATCAATAATCAAAAACCTCCTCTGCCCCCAAAACCCTAGATCAAATGGCTTCACTGGTGATTTCTACCAAACATTTAAAGAAGAATTAACACCAATCCTTCTCAAACTCTTTCAAAAAAAATTGAAGAAGGAACACTTCTTAAGTTGTTTCATAGCAAGCATTATTCTGATATGAAAGCCAGACAAAGGCACTTAAAGAAAAGAAAACGACAGTCAAATAAACCCTTTTGAATATTGATGCAAAAACCCTCAACAACAACAACAAAAAAACCAGCTAACCAAATTCATCAGCATAATAAAAAGATTATACTCCATGACCAAGTGTAATTTATTCCTGGAATGCAATGATGTTACAACATATGAAAATGACTCAATGTAATAGCACATTAATAGAATGAAAAGGGGGAAAGCACGGAATCTACATTTAACATCTAAATTGGTGTTAAAAAAAAAAAAAAAACATCTGGCAAAATTCAGCACCCCTTCATGATAAAAGCACTCAATACACAGGGAATACAAACTTTCTATACATGATAATGGTGGTATATGAACAACCCAGAGTTAACAACATACACAATGGTGAAAGACTGCAAACTTTTCTTCTAAGATGAGGAACAAAACAAGGATGATTGTTTTCACCATTTCTACTTAGCATAGTATTAGGAGTTCTAGCCAAAGAAATTAAGAATAAAAGAATTCAGCAAAGTTGAAGGGCAAAAAATCAACACACAAAAATCAATTGCATTTCTATACATTAAGAATGAGCCATTCAACAAGGAAATTAAGAAAACAATTCCCTTTACAATAGTATTAAAAAGAATAAAATGTTGACAGATCCAAGATGGCAGAGTAGATAATCACTGTGCTTGTGTCCTTCTGTGAACACATTAAAATTACAACTAAATTATGGAACAATCAACCTGGAGAACGATCTGAAGTCTAGCCAAATAAAAGTCCTAAGACTGAAAATATAAAGAAGCCACGTTGAGACTGGTAGGAGGGGCAGAGAAGTGGAATGGGCCCCAAACCTCTGTGTGGTGGTTGAGAATCAAGAGGGATATCTTGCCCGAGAAGGATCACCCTGAAGGAGCAAGGGACCCCAGCCCCCCACACCAGGTTCCCCAGCCCAGAGTCCTGATGCCAGGAAGAGGAGCCCCCACAACATCCGGCTGTGAAAAACAGTGAGGATTCTAGCCGTCTGGGTGGGACAGAAGGCTGCAGGAAACCCAGATGTTGTCTTAAACAGTCTGGGCACAGACTCACTCTCAGGCACTCACCTTCAGCTTCAGCAGAGGAATGGTGACTCAGGAGGCATTGGAGACATACAAAGGAAGGAAGGCTGAGGTGGGTGGCTTTGAGGGGAGGACTGGAGGACAGTCAGCATTTTCCCTGTGTGAGGTACTTCTCCCATGCAGCTGGCAGGCAGGCACCATCTTTTCCTGTGTTGAGCCAGCCCCCACCATGGCCAAAGCTGAATCTGATTGGCCTGGTGAATTCTGCTGCTCCACCCTGCTGACTCAGTGGGACCCCATACCCAACTTCCCCAATGCCTGAGGCATTTTTTCACAAGCAGCCAGCCCCACCCACATTGCACTCTTTCTTAGAAAATTATCAGAGTCCGGCAGGCGCCTGGCAGGGAGCACTTGGCCTTGGTGTGCGCTGAGACTTTTGCTGAGTAGCTCTAGGCTCAGCACTGGCACCAAACCAGAAATTATATTACCCTGGTGACCAAAACTCTTCCCACTCTAGTGACTCCCTGAGATTCTGCCTCACCCAACTTGCATACCACACGAAGCTCTATCAATGTCTGAACCTTAAGTGAGCTAGCAGGTGGCAGCAGGCCTCAGGGTGTCCAGGCTTCTTACAGAACTACCCCGGTCCTGGTACTGGTGGCAGATGTACTCGGTTCATAGGCCTCTCCCACATGCCTCCAGGTTTAGCACAGGCAGAGAAAAACCACAGATTGCTTAGTAGCTCCTACCAGGAAGTCCCTGAAGAGTCACAGGCTGTGGGTGACCTGGATCTGCACCAGAGCCCATCCCAAGAAGCCAAAGAACAAATATACTTGGAGGTTGGCTTCAGACCATAGCAGAACACTGCACAAATAACCCCACAAGTGGCACATACAAAGGGTGGACTCAACAGGCACCAGAGCCCATTGGGGCAAATCCCATTCAGTGGGGTAAGCCCCTCGAAAGCAGCCCACAAGCTGTGGAGGTTGCCAAACTCCACAGCCAGTCAGCTTAAGGGTCACTCCCACTCACCTGATGTGCCAATAGTAATCAAGGCTAACTATAACAGGAGAGCACACACAACCCACACAAGGACACTCCTGGAGCACCCGAAGTAGGTGACCAGGGAGACTGTGCCACTGGGCCCCACAATACACCTACTACATAAGGCCACCAAACCAAGATTGAGAGACATAGCAGGTCTACCTAATACATACAAACAAACACAGAGAGGCAGCCGAAATGAAGAAACAAAGAAATGTGTCCCAAATGAAAGAAGAGGGAAAAAGTCCAGAAAAAGAACTAAACGAAATAGAGGTAAGCTACCTGACAGAGTTCAAAACAATGGTTATAAGGATGCTCAAGGAACTCAGTAAGAACTTCAACAAAGAGATAGCAAGTATAAAAAGGACATAGAAACCATGAAAAGAACCAGTAAGACATGAAGAGCATAGTAACTGAAATAAAGAATGCACTAGAAGGAATCACCAGAAAACTAAATGAAACAGAGGATCGAATCAATGATTTGGAAAACAAGGTAGCAGAAAACACTCAATTAGAACAACAAAAAGAAAAGAGAATCCAAAAAATAAGGAGAGTTTATGAGGCTTCTGGGACAATATCAAACATAAAAACATTTGCATCATAGGGGTACCAGAAGGAGAAGAGAGAAAGCAAGGGATTGAGAACCAGGTTGGGAAATGACTAAAAACTTTCCTAACTTGGTGAAGGAAATAGATATACAAGTCCAGGAAGCACAGAGAGTTCTAAACAGGATAAGCCAAACGGGCCCACACCTAGACACATTGTAATTAAAATAGCAAAGGTTAAAGACAAAGAAAGAATCCTAAAAGCAGCAAGAGAAAGGCAAGTAGTAACTTATAAGGGAGCTACCATAATATTGTCAGCTGATTTCTCAACAGAAACTTTGCAGGCCAGAAGGGACTGGCACAAAATATTCAACGTGATGAAAAACATGGGCTTACAACCAAGATTACTCTACCCAGCAAAGCTATCATTTAAAATAGAAGGACTGGGTGCCCGGTTAGCCCAGGTGTTAAGAGCACGGTGCTCTTAACAACAAGGTTGCCGGTTTGATCCCCACATGGGCCACTCTGAGCTGTGCCCTTCACAACTAGATTGAAACAACTACTTGACTGGAAAAACACACTTAAAATAAATGAAAGTTTAAAAAATAATAATAATAAAATAAAATCACACGTTTAACTTTAAAAAATAAATAAATAAAATAAAATAGAAGGACAGATAAAGAGCTTCCCAGATAAGAAAAAGCTAAAGGAGTTTATCACCACCAAACCAATATTATAAGAAACATTAGAGGGAGTTCGTTAAGATGGAAAAAAGATCAAAATTATGAATAATAAAATGGCAATAGCTATATATCTATCAACAATTACTTTCAATGTAAATTGATTAAATGTTCCAATCAAAAGACACAGGGTGGCTGAATGGATATGAAAAGAAAACCCTTATATATGCTGCCTGCAAGAGACTCACTTAGATCAAAAGATACACACAGACTGAAAGTAAAGGAATGGAAAAAGGTATTTCATGAAAATGGAAACAAGCACATAAAAAAAAAACTGGAGTAGCAATACTTATACCAGACAAAACAGACTTTAAAACAAAGGCTATGAGAAGAGAAAATGAAGGAACCCAGTAATCCCACTTCAGGGTATTTATCCATAGAAACCCAAAATGCTACTTCAAGGGGACATGTGCATCCACATATTCATTGCAGCACTATTTACAATGGACAAGATGTAGAGGCAGCCTGGGTGTTCATAAGTGGATAAAGAGGTGGTAAATATATACAATGGAATATTGCTCAGCAATGGATGAGAATGGGTTCTTGCCATCTGCAGTAGCATGGATGGACCTGGAGGGTATTGTGCTGAGTGGACTACATAAGACAGAGAAAGACATGTGATTTCACTTATATGTGGAATCTAAGAACAAAATTGAGAAAAACAAAACAGAAACAAACTCATAGATACAGAGAACATTTTGATGGTTGCCAGATGGGAAGGAGGTTGGGGGTGTGGGTGAAAAAAAGGGGAAGGGATTAAGAAGTACAAATTAGTTGTTACAAAGTAGTTATGGGGATGTAGGGTATAGCATAAAGAATGTTGTCAATAATATTGTAATAACTATGTATGGCGTCAGTTGTGTACTAGATTTGTTGGAGTGATAGATGGAAGGGGGTTGGGGGCAGGGTGAAAAAGATGAAGGGATTAAGAAGTACAAATTGGTAATTACAAAATAGTCATGAGGATCTAAAGTAAAGCATAAGGAATATAGTCAATGATATGGTAATAACTATGTGTAGTGCTAGGTAGGTACTAGACTAGTCAGGGGGATCATGTCTTAAATCATATGAATGACCACTATGCTGTACACCTGAAATTAATATAAAATAATATTGAACTCCAACTCTAATTGAAAAAACTTAAAAAGGGAGGGAGAGGTGAAGGGGAATAAGAGGTCCAAATTTCCAGGTAGAAAACAAATAAGTCATGGGAATGCAATGTACAGCATAGGAAATATAGTCAATAATATTGTGATAGCATAGTATGGGGTCAGATGGTTGCTGGACTTATCATGATGATTACTTCTTTAGGTATATAAATGTTGAATTACAACTGTGTACCCCTGAAAGTAATACAATATTGATGTTAGCTATATTTTTAATAAAAATCTTTTAAAAAGAAATAAAATGTTTAGAAACAAAATTAATCAAAGTGGTAAATGTCTTGTTCACTGAAAACTAAAAAGCATTGTTGAAAGAAATTTAAAAAGACATAAATAAATGGAAAATCATGTGTCCATAGATTGGAAGACTTTCTATTGTTAAGATGACAATACTACCCGAGTTATAGATTCAATGCAATCATTATTAAAATCTCAATGGCATTTTTTTTCAGAAATAGAAATAGCTATCCTAAAATTCATGTAGAATTTCAAGGGATTCTGAATAGCCAAAAGAATACTGAAAAAGACCAAAGTTAGAGGACTCACACTTCCTGATTTCAAAACGTATTACAATGCTATCACAATCAGAATAGTGTGGTATTGGTATAAGCATAGACACACAGACCAATGGAATAGAACACAGAGCCCAGAAACAAACCCTTGCATGTATGGTCAGTTGATTTTCAACACAGGTGCTAAGACCATTCAATGGTGGAAAGTACACTTACTTTCAATCAACGGTTCTGAGAAAACTGTCCACATGCAAAAGAATTTAGGTGGGCCCTTACCTTATACCATATTCAAAAAGTTTGTTGCAATGGGTCAAAAATATACATGTAAAAGCTAAAATTATAAAACTCTTAGAAGACATTGGGGAAATTCTTCAAAACTTTGGAGTTTGCAAGTATTTCTTGGATATGACACCAAAAGCACAGGTACCAAAAGAAAAAAAAATTTGGATTTCATCAAAATGAAAAACTTTTTAAAAAGAAAAAAATATTTTGTCTTATTCCCCTACTTGCCAGAGTGAGGCACTGGGGCCCTGCCTCATTGATTTTGCACCTCCCACTTGGGGGACCTAGTACAGCACTGTGCTCCCAGAAGCTACCTCCAAAATTGCCCCATGAATGGTCTGAAGCAGTGGAGTATCATGATTAAGGGTCAAATGAACCATTTCAGAAAGGTGCAGTGCTACCTGACTCCTAGAGAGGCATCTCCAAGTTCTGGCTGCATCTTTGTTCAAAGGATAAGAAGGAGGGAGGGTAGGAAGTGCGAGGAGAGAAATGAAGTAACTGTTCCAGGTGGGTAGTGGGAAGAGGAGGATCATCATTTGTTCAGCTGTAACCCCCTAGAACCTCCCTGGTATATCATCTCTACTCCTTCTCACATACCATATAAAGGTCAGCCCTGGCCCACCTCACTGGGAAGTAACTTCTCCTTTCTATGAGATTCCAGGTATTTGGACCACACAGGTTAGAACTTAATTGTTGTTTGCTGCTCCAGGAGTGCAGTGAAGAGGTCTTGAATGAAAAGACCTCAGGGCCTGGGATCTTGCCCCTCTGACCTCCTCTACAACCTCTCTCCACCCATACACAGCCTCTCTTCCCTTTTACAGCATGGCCCCACATAGTTGGCCCTGAATAAATTCTAACTGACTGAAAATCACTCCTACTATTTCCCAGCTTGTTCTCCTCACCCAACACCCTCTCCCAAATTAACCCCAACCTCTAGCTCCGTAGGCCCGTCTCTGGGTAAAGGAATGGGAAAGGGTAGCTCATTCCCAATGTTGCAGGATCATTTGGATTTGCAGTCGTCTGTCATGGGAGCAGCATGGGCTCAGGCTGAGCAATGCGTTTTCCACCACAGAGCCTTCGGACTGGCCAAACCTGCCTGCCAGCTTCCACATAAGGAAGTTGAACTAGGTTGTTGTGAGAATTAAATGATATGATATATCTCAATAAGAACAGTGTCTGGCACAAATTGGATACTATATAAGTATTTTTAGTTTCAAATATACTACTTTGATGCACCAAATTTTAGGAATTTTTTTTTTAAAGACAGAGGGGAATTTTCTTTTCTATGATTCCAAGCTAATACATATCACGAGCCCAGGCTGTAACTATTCATCCAGCCATTCTTGGCTCAGCCAAGAGGCAGTTGGCAACCCAAGTTCGAGCCACAGACAAGGGAATATTAGTACAGAAAACTCTGGTCCATTCATTCCCAAGGGGCAAGACCAAGGTTCAGCAAAGCTCTCCACTTTCTCTTAGATTCATTAGTAGTTCACGGATATCTCTCACCTCACAAATCTAAGAAGGCAAAGATCCCAAGTCTTGTGTGTGGGGTATAATGAAAGGTGAGGAGAAGATCTAAATTCAGAGAAAAATCACTCTATGTTTCACATACATAACCCTAATGTGTCTCTTTGGGGAACAGTGAATGGCCAGGCCAACTTTGTCTGGAACTAGGAGAGGCGTGATTATACTGCAGCTTGAGGGTGGAATGAAGATGTAAGGAAGAGGTTAGTGTTATACTCTGGACGTTAGCTCCCATACACCCCTAGTGTAGGAGAAGGGAAGGAGTATTGTGAATTTGCCTATATATGAGAATTTTAAAGCCTTTAATGTAACTAAACACAGAGGGGCTTCCAGAGCCCATGCAGCCCCTGGGCTTCCACCCCAACTGATAATAGTTTAGGGCATGCTCTAATACTAACACCCAGCACAAAAACTTGCGTTGGGGAATTCTTGCCATCCAGACATCTTCTTTTATATATTCTGCTCTTACCCCACCCTTTTGACCAAGTGTCTGCTGTCCTTGGGGACTTAGAATTCTATAACCAGAAATGACAGAGCTATGAGGGCCCTTAGAAATCACTTGACCCCATCCTTATGGCACAGATAGGGAAACTAAAGCCCAGAGAGGACAGGGACTTGTCCATGGAGACAGAGCAAAACAGTGAAATAGCCAGCACTAGAACCCAATACTCTTTTTTTTTTTTTAATTTATTGGGCTGACAATTGTTAGTAAAATTACATAGATTTCAGGTGTACAATTCTGTATTACATCATCTATAAATCCCATTGTGTGTTCACCACCCAGAGTCAGTTCTCCTTCCATCACCATATATTTGATCCCCCTTACCCTCATCTCCCACCCTCCACCCCCCTTACCCTCTGGTAACCTCTCAAGATCCATCCATGTTGTCACAAAAGTTCCTATATCATCTTTTCTTACCGTTGAATAGTATTCCATTGTGTAGATATACCACAACTTCTTTATCCATTCACCTATCGAAGGACATTTTGGTTATTTCCATGTCTTGGCCACCGTAAACAAAGCTGCAATGAATATTGGAGTGCACGTGTCTTTATGTATAAATGTTTTCAGATTTTTTAGGTAGATACCCAGGAGAGGGATTGCCTGGTCATACGGTAATTCTATTCATAATTTTTTTAGGAACCTCCACACTGCCTTCCATAACGGCTGCACCAGTCTGCATTCCCACCAACATTTTATGAGAGAACCCAGTACTCTTGACTCCTGGTCCAGTATTCCTTTCACACTATGACACTGCTTCTTCCCTGATAGAATTAATAGTAGTTAACGTTTATTGTGGGCTTACTATGTGTGAGACCCTGTTCCAAATGCTTTACTGCATTAACTCATTTAATCCTCATAATAAAGTGATGAAGTAGTTACTATTATCCTGGTTTGCAGATGAATAACCTGAGGACAGAGAAAGACCTGCTCTATTTATTCCCTATCATTGAAGTGAGAACAAGGACCAGAAGCCACAAAGGTCCACCAATGAGACCTAAAAATTGTTATTGGAGGGGCAGAACTGTATTGCCATGGAACACTGGGAAGGCATGTAAATCAGTCAGGCCATCTTAGTGTGAATCAATCACAAGATTTCCCCTAAAATCTAACTGAGATCAGAAACATGAAAGAAAAGGAGCTTTAATTGAAGGGAGGGTCAGAAGGTAAGAGAAGAGGTTGAAACAGGAAACAGGAGCTAGGGCTCTTAGAAGTTGAGTGCAGAGAGATGGAACAAATAAAGTGGGCAGTTAGAAGACCCTGGAGCTGGACACTATGTTCCATACTCATCCATCTCCACCCATTATTTCCTGGAGTCAGACTCTCAGGACTCTGGTGAGGCCTATTGTCTTCCAAACCAGAAAAAAAAGAGAAGAGAAGAAGACTAGGCCATCAGGGCTAAGGGGTGGGAGGAGCAGAGACCCCAGGCCACAGGTCTCAGTGCTTTCCCATCAACCCTTGGCCTTCTCTCAGGGTGAAGAGGCTGCCTGACATCTGTCTTGCAAGCATGGAGAACAATATGAATACAGCCTCACTTCCTGCTTAGGATTGTGCCAGAAGCTAGACCAGACAGGCAGGCAGTCTCCACCCACTAGCCCCTGCGCTGCTCCAGAAACTGTTACATTCTCTCTGTTCTAATTCTCTAAAGTCCCACCTGACTCTTTCTTCACCCCATCCCACTCCCAAGCCTTGTCCCCCTGGCTCTTCCTCAATCTACTACGGAATAAAAATGAGAATAGCAGGAAAGGCAAATGTGCCTTTACCACTAGTTAGGGGCTGGGGGTGAAATGACAGGGCTCTTGGCTAAAACCAGCCTTCAGGATTATCTGATTTTGACAACGATCATGCCCCAGGCTCTGTATCTTACATTTTCTTGACCTCTAGCCTTACTCCCAGCTCCTAACAACCTTCCATCATGAGGTTCATGAGAAAAAGAGGGTTGACTGTATAGACTCTCCTACCTCTGGTTTCAAGGTCCTCAACCTGAAGGACCAACCTTCCTTATCAATCTTCTTCCAACAGCCCAGTACCTGACCACCCGAACCCCAGTCTAGCTTGCAGAACGGTAGTTATGAAAGCACCAAGATAGCAACAAGCATGTTAGGGGTATGCGGAAATGAGTAGGAAGGGAACAAATGGCTTGTTGGAGGGGGCCTACTCCTCGGAGACCAGAGACATTCTGGGGTAATGGTGCTCTGATCACTGCTTCTGATGAGCTGTTATGAATAATTTCCCTCTCATTCAGAAGGGAGCTCTGAAGGCTCAAGGATAAAGAGCAATTTAAGAACTTCCTAATTTTTCCTTTTGTGTCTGTGTCATTCACTGATTTTCATCCCATCTTCCCTCATCCAATCTCTCTCTTTTTCTATTTCCTCCCCTCAGTTTCTCTCCTCAGCCCTTAACTGGACATTATGTGAATTGAAGTATAGTTGGGAAGAATTTAAATTTGTTGAATACAGTTCCCCCCGTCCCATTCATTTTTAAACCAGGAAAATTTCTTTCTGAAATGGACTTAACTGTGTTGTTTTATTTACATGTGGTCCTTAATATGGGTTTTTGGAGCTCAGTTACATTTTGAGTGTAGTCTTCAATTAGGTTTTCTAGGAGTCAGTTGCCCAAATAAAGGAATGCAGAAATGGGAGACATAGGCTAATTTAGAAGGATGACTTAAAGGCAAGACTGAGAGTTTGGCTTCAGGTACCAGTCAAAGACTGGCTCCATCTGCTCATGGGTCTGGAAAACCAGGAGTAACTTCAGATAGAAACTGTAAGCTAGTTGTAAGTTCTGAGAATGAAATATGTAGCAAGCCTCTATGGGCCACTTGTGCTACAGATGCTGATCTTCCTGCTCATAACCCATGGTCCAAGGGGGTTTCCATTATGGACTGTGGGAACTCAGGCTGTGTCTTCCTTCCTTCACCCATTGGCCCCTGGCCCCACAGTCCTCAACTGGGACTATATATTGAGAGAGAGAGGTTAGGCTGTGGGTATTAACAAAGGTCTTGGTGTCTGAGAACAAGCTGCAAAAACAGCCAGCCCCAGGAGGCAGGCCACAGACCCTGGCTAAAAAGTGGAGAGAGCACAGGTGCTGGGAGAGAAGTGTGACAGAGGTCCCAAAACTAAGTGGGAACGAAGGAAGAGCCATGTTTTGTGCACATATCTTGCCTGTCACCTGGAAAACAGTGGTAGTAATAGAGCTACCTGGAGGAACAGACTCACAGGAATGTCAGAACTGGAAGGACCCTTGGAGATTATTTAGCTTCGCCTAGATCATCTCTTGGGCACCAGCCCAGAAGATGATCTCAGAGCCCAAGGAGTTCCACTGGAAGCATATTGGACTTCCATGGAAGGTGTCATTGAAAATCACAAATCTAGTCCAATCTAGTGTTACAGACAGCAAATCAAAACCCAGAAAGAGCAAGGTACTTGTCCAAAGTCATGTCTGGAACTCAGATCTCTGTGTGTTCCCACAGATCATCTAATTTGCTCCTTCCTATGGCAAGATTGGTATTATTCTCCTATTGTTTGACCAATGAGAACCTGAAGTTCTGAGTTTGGAAGCAGCTTGTCCAAGATGACTTAACAAGGTGCTTCACCCACATCACACTCGGAATGACTTTGGCAAATCAGCAGCACCCAAAGCACCAATAGCACAGCAAAAGCTCTGTGGGTCCCACCCATAGCCACCTCCTAGCCTCCTTCACTAAGCCATGCTCATTTATCACCTGTCTCAGAGAAAGCATGTCTGTCAACACTAAACGCATCCCAGGTTGTTCCACTCTTTCCTCTGCCTCTATTGCACTCCAGCCCAAAATCTTCAGATAAACCAGGGATCCCAAAACAGATATGGAAATTCCATTATTTAGGTGTGTGTATCAATGCTTATTTTCAGGTTAAATTCTTCTATTTCTTCATTTTCTGAGCACCTAATGCTTAAGGCCCTTAGAATAATAGAAAACAGAAAATCATAATACATGTATGCACGTAGCTAAGTAGACAGTGATAAATAGCTCGTGTGTGTGTGTGTGTGAGGGAGAGAGAGAGAGAGAGAGAGAGAGAGAGAGAGAGAGAGAGAGAGAGAGAGAGAGAGAGAGAGAGAGAGAGGATGAGGGAGAAATTTCAGAGGGGAGTGCACATTTCCTCTGAAGTATACTCCATTTGAAGAAATGGATTTGGGGAAGGCCATGTGGAGGAGGTGGCATTTGTTCTAGGCCTTAAAGGATGAACAAAACTTGGCCATGTGGAGACAGGGAGAGAGAAGAGCATTTTAGATGGATGAACTGGGGAAAATCAAAGAGGAGGAGAAAATTGATGTGCATATGAAGAAAAGCAAGTTGCCAAATTTGGCTGGTGTTCAGGAGTTTTAAACTAGAGTAGAAAGAATACCAATAGAAAAACAGTTTGGTGTCTAATAGAGTTAGACTTAAGGCTAAAGAGTTTAGAGGCTATTCTGTAAGCAATGTGGGACTGTTGACACCATTACATCTGTTTTAAACAAGTGAGTAACACCATTAGATTTGTTTTTAAAAATCACTCCGGTCATTGTCCAGGTGAGAAATAACGAGAGCTTGGTGTAGGTGAGGGGAGAAGGTTGAAAAGAAGCCTTTTCAATCAACAATAATGATGTTTTGGATAAAAAAAAACTCACGATCCCTGCAATATCACTACTGCATACAGATATATTACAAAATAAAGAGCTCTCACATATCTATAGCAAAATGCAAATAAGCCACAGACAAATGGACAAAGAATATGAAGAGACAATTTGTAGAAAAAGAAATACAAATGGCCAATAAGCATATTTTCATATGCGCAACCTCTGCATTAGTAAGGAAAATTCAAATGACTCAAAATGCCATATTTCGTTCATAAGATATACACAAATTAAAAAGATGGCTTGAAAAATGTACAGAGAGAGGAACAGATGGATATTTGATAAAGCATATACAGTTAAATGTTACTGGTAGAATCTAGGTAGTAGATTTATGAGTGTTCACTATACAATTCTTTCAACTTTTCAGTGTGTTTGAAATGTCCATAATAAAATGTTGGTGGGAGAGAATTTTAAAGCATAACTCTTTTGACACAATAATTCAATTTCCAGGAATCTACCTTACAGAAATAGTTACTCAGATGCACATAGATAATAAATAGCCAAGCAGGTACCATGCAGCCCTGTGTGTTATAGGGAAGAATTGGAAACCACTTAGCTGTCCATACAAATTGGTAGTTGCAAAACAGTTTTGGGGATGCAAAGTATAGCATAGAGAATATAGTCAATAATGTTGCAACAACTATGTAGTGTCAGATGGGTACCAGACTGAACGAGGGGATCACTACATAACTTATATAAATGTCTAACCACTATGCTGTACACCTGAAACTAATATAAAATAATATTGAATGTCAAGTAACTGAAAAAATAATTTAAAAAAGGAGATCCTTATATGTTTTATTCCTGATGTAGAAAAGTGCCCAACATCTGGTGGATGATCAGTAAATATTTGTAGAATGAATGGATGAACAAATAAATAAATGTTTTATTCAAAAACTGAAAAGAAGAAAGAAAGTTTAAATACATTATGGTGTACTCATACTATGAAATATTATGCAGCTATTTTAAAAAATGAGATACTTCTATAAAGTGATATGAAGAGATTTTCAAAATATATTGTGAAGTGAAAATGCAAATTGCAGAATAAAATGTAAAGTGTGATCCATTTAAATTTAAAAACAAAATTATTAGGTGTACATGTATGTATATATTTTTGGACATACACAGAAAAAGAACTAGAAGAGTACACAGAAAACTGTGAACTGTATTTACCTCTGGGGAAGGGAATTTAGAATGGTGAGAAGGAGGACGAGAACTTTCCCTTTTTATTCTGTGTTTTTCTATATAGCTTGAATTGCTTACAATATTATTGATATTACTTACCTCATTTTCCTCATATTTTATCTATCTGTTTTACATTCATTCAATTATTCATCTATTCATTTATCATCCGCTTATTTATTATTATTCATTTATTTAATCATAAAGCCATCTATCCATCTTATTTTTTTATGCATTTCAAAATAAGTTGCAGTATTAGTCTTATTTTTTAAAGTACAATAAATGGCAATAAAAGACATTATCACCACTGATTATAAAGACTTACCAACTAAGTAAATTGAGGATGTGGTGGTGTACATTGGATGCTAGGAAAGGGAAGATGAAGATGGCTCTGGGTCCCAGTGAAGGTAGAAAGAGAAAAAAACTGCCCCAATATTCTATGTGTTAAGGGTAGAGGAATTGTCCTGGAAATCAGAGAAAGAAGTGTTGGTAGAGGATGGAAAGAAAGGAAAGAAACAGGAGTTGGAGAAAGGAAATATCCAAAGAATTCAGCTCAATGACCTTCCTACTGATCTTCCTCTACCAAGATCAGAGGCACTGAGATGGAGGGAGGGAAATCATTTTCCAAAGGTAACAACATGTAGCAACACAAGGGCACTGTTTCAGAAACCACTAAGTGGGGAGAGCTCTACACACTATCTTTGGTCTCTTTCCCTATCCACCTAGTCTCACTCACCAATACAAAGGTGTTTTGTTTTGTTTTGTTTTAAGCCCTCAGTTCAAAATAGATCCTAGTCTTATTACAGGTCCCACCCCCCAAAACACAGTTGTTAGGTTCCTAAAATGCCGTTATGCAAATCCATGTTATACGAAACAAAGAACTAGTACCAAAAAAGTAGGGTAGGTTCCAAAATTTTAAAAAATACTATTGATGATAGCCATCTTGACTGGGGTGAGTTGGTATCTCATTGTGGTTTTTATTTGCATTTCTCTGATGGTTAGTGAGGTTGAACATTTCTTCATATGTCTGTTTGCCATCTGTATGTCCTTTTTAGAAAAATGTCTCTTCATGTCCTCTGCCCATTTTTTAATTGGGTTGTTTGTTTTTTTGGAGTTGAGATGAGTGAGTTTTTTATAAATTTGTGATATTAACCCCTTATCAGATATATCATTGGCAAATATCTTTTCCCATTCAGTAGGAGGGATATAAATGATAAACATCTAAGTTTTGCTTTGTCTTGTGCACCTGAAACTAATAAAATAAAATAAAATAAAATAAAAAAAATAAAAATACTATTACATTTTTATAATTAAGAGAAATATCTTTATTAAATTAATATGTATTAAATAATGTTTTCTTCATCATCACTACTAAGCACCATTAACCGAGGGCATTTTCTTTTTGACAAAATACCAGTATCTTCATCCTCTGAACTGAATACTCCACGAACAAAATGGATTTAAAATTCTAATAAACTTAAAAATTCTGCAGTCAAATCTGATACGACATCCACGCTCAAATGAAAAATTTCAAATGAGATATCTTTGGCCCTTAAAAGCTCTTATTACATTCTGTGTTGTTCAGGGATTTCCCTAATATCGAATGAGATATTTTTTGTTCTTAAAAGCTCTTATTATGCTCCATGTTGTTCGGAGATTTCTCTAATTCTCAAACCCTGTTCAAGTGAAACCGTGTTCTAGCATGCCGTGTTGTGTGAGGGTTTCCCCAATTCTAGAACCGTGTTAGAATGAAACTGTGTTATAGAAGTGCTGTGTTACACGTGGTTTACCTGTACTTCAACTCTGGACAAACTCTCTTGGTCTAAAATTGATGTATTCATCCACAGAGGATCCAAGTCATTATCTTTCACAGATCTTTAGAGCTGGAAAGGACTTGAAGAATCACTGAGGCCAACCTCCCCCATGCCCATACTACAGGTATAAAAACTAACGTTCAGAGAGAGGGACTTGATAGAACCAAAGTCTCCTGACTCCCAGGACAAGATTCTTTCTATCTCTGCAGCAGGATTGGCTAGGCTTCTGCATTATCACCAGCTCACCTCAGAAACTTGGGTCTACTCTTAATCCTACTAGTAGTCTCCAAACACTTTTTTCTGAATGGAGTTCATCATTAAGTCAAGTCACATGATCTGGAAGACTTTGCCTCCCCCTGCCCTTTCCCAATCCCTCACTATGCTCTCCGTTCATGAACCTCTGACAGTCAGTGAGGATTACTCTCAACCAACTGGCCACCTCCTCTACTATCCCTCAGCAGCCAACAAGGCCAGCCACCCATGCATAGTACATCAGCAGCTGTCTCAAGGATGAGCCACCCTGGCTCCTAGCAAGGGCAATTGCCTTGGCAGTGACCAGAAAGCAACATCAAAGGGTGCTCTGAGGTTTTTACCTTCAGAAACCTTGCACCCGTTGAAACACTGCACCCATTGAAAGCTTATCTTAGTTGAATGGACATTAGAGTCATACCTTAGCCATTGAAAGAAAGGAGCAGCATTTTATCTCCCCATGCAGGGGTCCATTTTCAAGATGTTATGGAGCTCTGACTCTACAACTCTCATAAATAGGAGTATGCAAGAAACCGAAGCCTAGTTTGTTTTAATTTTTATTTTTGCTGGTCAAAGGGATCTTTTGAGATAACACAACCTAGTAAAGTCCAACTCCTTGACTTTAAAGATGGGGACTTGACAGCCAGAGAGATGCTGGGATTTCCCTAAAGTCACAAGTGAGTGACAGAATCTCTCAGTTTCTTGTGCAAGCCTGTTTCAACTCCACCAAATCAGCAGGTGAGGTTGTCACCAACCTCACCTGCCTAGATGAGCAGTGTCTCCTTTCACAAGAGGTTGGGGAGCTATTTTTCTCTATTTCAAACACCCTGTCCTTCACTACCAGACCAAAACACACACACACACACACACACACACACACACACACACATCCCCTTGTTGTCAAAGGAAGGTGTCTATAGCTGCCCATGTTAAACAAAATCTAGACTTTCAAAAGCTCAGTCTTCCCTCCAGGTATCCAGCTGGAATAATTATCCTGGAGGTAAATGTACATTTCTGCCAACCTTGTAGTTACCCAGAGAGGCTGCTTTTACAAGCTGCCTAGGTGTAACCATTTCTTGCTAATCCTGAACCTTCAACCTAGGGAATCACATCATGGGTACAGTGAGGAATCTGGACCTGAAATCCCCCAGTGTCTGAGATTCTTTCTGATCTTAAAAAAAATCCCTGATTCCTTAATTTAGGGTTCTGAAAGTTCAGGGTCTGAAAAAGGCCTATTAGTCACATAGTACGAATCCCCACGAGTCCTGAGTTTCCCCCACAATATAGCAATCAGGTGGTTCTTCAACCTCTTTTCTGCTTAAGATATTTTTGTGATGCAGAGGTGTCCTGGCCATTCTGTTTCATCATTGAACAGATCCAAACGTTGCTAAGTGTTAAGTGGGATAATTTATGTAAAGTAAAATGTAGTAGTAAAATACCTGATGCACAGTAAAAGCACTCCTATTAGAAAGTGCTTCCTTATAGTAAGCTTAATTCTGGCCCCTGTTGAATTCCCACCTATCTTGGGTTCTCCTTTCTGGGGCCACACAGGAAAAACATAATCCTTTTCCAAATGACCGCGGCAGACATTTGAAGAGAGCACCCCGGCTCTGTTTCCCTTCCCTAACCATAAATCACTGCAAGACTACCCTGCACCCAACCAGATTTCATCTTCCTGCAGGTAGGAGGCTTAAGGTTGGCCTCACTTTCCACAAAATCGGGACCAGAGGATGTTGCTTGCTCTCTGCCTGGAGAGTTGGGCCTACAGAAGTGCACTTACTCTGTGCCCTCCAGTCCCTTACACCATAAACAAAGAGTGAGCAGAGCTCAACATCTCAGGGCAGCCAAGTGTTGAACAGTCCTTTGGAGGTTGGGGCCCTCAGGGGAGCCAACAGCTTTCTGCTGCCATTATAGCTTCCCCCTCCCACTGCCCTTGGCTCCTCACCTCCCCCCCTTTTCTTCCCCATTTTCCCATCCTATTCCCACGGGAGAACTATTCAGAAGTGGGTAACGTTTTATCTCACATCCTTAAATCCATAAACTAGCTTGGTGACTCATGCAAACTGACTGTTGGTCCATGAGTTGTGCTGGGCGGGTGCCGCGGCTCAACTCCCTACCTTGGCATGCCCCAATAGCCCCTGTAAGGCTCTCTGAGTAGCTCCTGTCTCTGCCACTTTCCCCAACTGGTGACAAAATTGGGCTGTTCCACGGGCAGCGCAGGCACTGGTTCCATAGTGAGTGGGCAACGGGAATTACCTTTCCAGAGGCGAGGGGCAGCGCTCCGTTGGACGACTAAACCGGCGAGCGGGTGGGTCCGCACTTAGGCTGCGCTCACTCAGCCACGCTGTGCCACGCGGCGGTTAGAGCCACGGGTGGCAGGATGTCTGGAGGTCCCGCGTTCTGCACAGCCTGGAGCTGGACAGACCCACTGACCGGCGGCTGGTGGCTGGCGCACCCAAGTGCCGCTGGCCGCCACCTTTCCAAACCAAGCGAGAGAACCGCCGTGTTGCTCCGATCGTCCCTGGAGCCCAGCTGCGCCTTGCGGGGCCGTGGTAGTCCTCAACAGATTACCGGCGCGCCCCGAAACTCTGGCAGAAGTGCACGCGGCACCAGCTAGGGTCCGAGGAGGCCTTCATTCAACCGAGCTGCTCTTGGCCGCTGCACCTCGCCAGCGACTGGCCGTCGGGGCAGCGGGTTTTTCGGGTCACAATTGGCGGAAGATGGAGCCGAAGAGTCCAGCGAAGGTGGTGGGGGTTGGGGGGAGGGGCCCTAACTCTGAAGTTCAGATCGGAACTCTGCCGCCTGCCTGGAGCAGGCTGGCCAAAGGCCAGTGCGCTCTCCCTGCGCCGCTCCCCAGAGGCGGATTTGGGCGACTTCGCTATGCTTTCTCCGGAGGTTGGAGGCGGGAGCGCCCGAGCTAGGGTGCGCGCCTGGGCGAGGGCGGGTCGAAACCGCTGCACGCTAATCTCCCCGCCTCCCTCCCCCCAGGTCCGGTTCCCCGCTGCCTGCTTAGGTCGCGCAGCCTGGTTTGGTCCACCAAGCTTTCACTGGTGACCCAAACATTTCATCAGCCTAATTGCTGACTTCCAGGAGCAAATAGCCAGGATAGCGGGGTAAGCGGTCCTCCCCTTTATAGGCCTTGTTGAAGGGCCACCTGCACCTGCTATCTGGGCGCCTAGCAGAGTGCCACATCCTCGCCTCTGGACCCCGCCTCGCGCCCAGGGGAGGCCTGAAAGACTTGTGGGGGAATGGGAGGGTGGAGTGGACATGTGAGACCAACCGTAGACAACCTTTTTCCTGGATCCATTCAATCCACGCCTCGCAGTTTCCTGGTGATTGCGACACCCCCAGGAGGGCAGATTTCCCGCATGTTAATCAGTGTGCGTTTTTAAAAGCCCCCCCCCCCATTAGCTCTGTAATCACATGCTTCCCACCAACAAGCCTGGGGCGGTTGAGTAAAGACAGGGCTAAAGAGCAGTGGGCCTGGGAACTTGAATGGTGATTTCTCTCAACTCTGGCCAGTTGTGTGTTAGGACATAGAAGCTGTGCCTCCTGCAGATCATACCTCTTGGCTGGGAAACCCTGCACTTGAGCCCTTGCTTGCTAGGTGGGAGAGACTGATTTTAGAATTTTCCATGAGGGCTTAATGGACACACCTTTGTTTTTAAATAGAGAAATTAGGCTAATCACCTTGGCAATTACACTAATAAATCTGTATAACATACCAGGGGAAAAAACACTCAAATCACTTCAGCACTCTAAACATATCCGTGATCCGTAGAGGCAGTTGCGTGAGGCAGCACTCACCTGGTAAAACTTCCTCGAAATTCTGCCAGAAGACAGAAAAGCAATCATCCATGACAAATGGACAGAACAAGTTTATCCTGTAAAGTTGCCACAGAGATGCCAAGTGGGTCTTGGTTTCCCGGTCTGTCAGCTCCATACAAAAGCCACATCCAGGGCTTCCCTCACATCTCACTCCACCTACTCCTTTCCTACCTCTCACTGCCTCCTTCTGCTCCTAGTCTTACCACCAAGGTATGCACTAGCTGATGGGAGTCTGAAAAGACCCTTCCACCTCCACACTGAGAGGGAAACCTTGAGCAGGGCACTTCACCATCATGGAGCCTCAGTGTTCTCCGTCTGTCAAATGACCATGATAAGAAGACCTTCTTCACAGTGTTTCAGACAGGATTCAACGGATTGATTTATGCTTGGCCCATAACCATAGCTCTGTAAGTATCTATTTCCTTTCACTTTCCAAACTAAAAGAAAGACAGTAAGTCCCAGATGCCCCATTGTCATACATGGTCCATTACCTTCCATCAAGACAGAGCCAGATCACCAATGATTAACCATACTCTGAGGGAAAGAGACTGGCCTCCTGCTTTAGAAACAGACCCCTTTAGGGCCTGCTTTGATGAGCTCAGATAGGAGGCTTTCAAAACAAAGCACACTTTTGACAATATAGACAAGAATATATATTTTGATTGCTGTAATTGCTCCTCTTCATCATACTCATAATAGTAATAACAATAGTGATGATGATATTTGTGCTAGGTAACAGCCTCTGCAGTGGAGAAGGAGATAGAGACAGATGCAGGAGGATGAAATTTTTCTGAGATAGGCTTTTCTAGATTCTGCACATGTGGAAGCATAACCCCAGAAACTTTGATCACAAGGGACAGCTCAAAAGGATCTCATCTAGCTGCTTTTCTCCCAATAGGCCCTCACCATAAGAATTACTTTTGTTAAGAAAGAAAGAAAAAATTACTCCTGTATTTCAAGCTTCCCAGGGAAAGACAGGCATTCAAGAAGTAAACAAATTTTCACTGGAGACCAATGCTAGGAAGCAACCTGGCTAGGTCCCATAGGTGACACAGTGATGGACAAGGCCCAGATCCTGCTCTCAAAGAACACTAGTCCATCCAGTAGGTAAGGTAAAGAAGCAAACAACAGTTCCCCCACTTAGCATCTTCTGCCTCTCGTTGTCCCAGAGACTATAGAAAATTGGACCAATGTTTTGTAAGCAAATTGCCACTAAACACTTGTCTTATTGAAAGTCAGACAGTGCATACATCATATATCCCCAAGCCTTTCAACTATAGCCTGGTTAATACTTGACAGAGATCCACTGTATATGGACTTCTCTGGCTATATGCAGTAGAATGGCCTACTGTTTCTAATGAGCTGTTGAACAGGCCTTGTTTCTGAACTCCATACGGGCCAGTTGCTGTTATCAAGAGAAAAACCCTAGCCCTAGGCCTTACTTCTCATAATGCTAGCTTCCTCTCAGTTCCATATCTGCATGTTATACCTTCCATCAGCCTTAACATTTTTACCTTTTGTGGTAGGCTGAATAATAGCTTCCCAAAGATGTCCACAACCTAATCCCAGGGACTTGAATATGTTACCTTGAATGACAAAAGGGACTTTGCAGCTATAACTAAATTAAGGATCTTGAGATAGGATGTTATACTGGGTTATCCAGATGGGCCCTTAATGTAATCACATGTATCATAAGAGGAAGCTAGAGGAAGATTTGACACACAGAGAGAAGAAAGTGATGTTAAGATGGAACAGAGAGAGATTTGAAGATGCTGACTCTGAAGACAGGGCTGATGAGGCCACAAGCCAAGGAATGCCAACTGCCACCAGAAGCTAGAAGAGGCAAGGAACAGATTCTCCCCAAAGGCTTCAGAAAGAACAGCCTGGCCAACACCTTGATTTTAACCCTGTAAAACTAATTTTGGAATTCTGATCTCCAGGACTGTAAGAGAATAAATTTGTTTTAGGTCACAAACTTTGTAATAATTTGTTACAGCACCCATATAAAATGAATACACTTTTTATCATAGTCTATTTAATTCTACTTCCTCCAGTTTGTTGTCTGTGTCTTTGGAACAACTCCCTCCCATATTGTGAACCACAATGCTCAGCAAAGGGAATTCAACAAATGCCTATTTACTGGACAACTAACTAAAGACCAACTAACTCAATGATGACTTGATGCCACTCATCAGCAAAGTGGTCAGAAGGATGGTTTGGGAAGAGAGTGCCTAGATCATTGTAACTCATATCTATTGCTGCCATAGCTTAAGGGGTGTGTTGGGTTCAACTGGTATATTTCTTCCTACACAAAGAACAATACATTATGCAGTTTCTAAACATCCTAAGGTACATTAATTAGGCTGTATGGTATGCTGAAGTAGTTACCTCAAGATTTGAGTTTTAAATCCCATCTCTGCTATCAGTTCACTGGTAACCTTGGGTAGGTTATACTCCAACTCGGAGCCTGTAACGTGAGGGGATTTCTAGACCCTCTGGAAGATACCTTTCAACACTGTTCCTCAATTGTTCCTAGAATTATACCACCTGCTCTGCGACTATCCATATCTCCTTTAATTTTACACTTTGGTGAGGGGGCCCCAAATCAGTGATGGTAAAGGTATAAGCAAGAAGAGAAAAACAAAAATCAAGAAAAGATGGCACTGGGTGCAAACCATCAAAACTTATAAATTTTCTTGAAAGGCAATGACACATTGTCGTATGCATGCAGACATATGTATTTCTGCACCTCCTCCTCTGGCCGTTGTTATTTAAATCATCTTACTCAGAGCACCTCACAGGATATGTTCTCACATCACTAATGTCCTCTGGTTTCATTTTCTAGCCAATGTCACAGTAACCCTAAGGAAAGAAAAACAGTGCGCCAGTGCTGAGTTTACTAAAACACCCACCTCAAAAATGTCACTTATATCAGCAAAAATCTACAATGGCTTCCTATTGCTTTAGGAATAAATAAAGTCTCAAATCTTTTACATGACATTTGAGGCTTTCTCTAATCTAGCCCTGCCTTCCTTTATTAGTCCATCATCCTCTGAAGTTGTGCTTCAGTTGACATTGTCATATCTTGTCCAAATGTGCTGCTTTGCTATACAGTTTCTGCTACTGGGAAAACCCTCTCTACCCCCATTCCACTCCCTTTCACCTGCTAAGTAAATCTTATCATTCAAGGTTTAACTGAAATATGATTTCCTCCATGAAGACTTACTTCCTTGACCCTATAAATAAGAATGAAGCACCCTTCCCTTCCACCTTAATTGTAACCTATTTACTTGATATATTTTCATCCCCATACACACAGAACAGAGTCTTGGTAAACAGTCATTAAATAAAGGCACAAAATGAACCCCCAAGTTCCTATACTTAAAAGTTTCTCATATGCAGTTCCTTATAATGTTTAACATAGAGTCTGACAGTGCTGGTAGTTCCTCACAACATTAAACTAGAGTTACCATATGACCTGCAATGCCTCTAATAGGTTCATAGAAACATTATTAATAATAGCTGAAAAGTGACCACAAACCAAACATCTATCAATTGGTGAATGGATAAACAAGCTGAAGCATATCTATACAATTGGAATATTATTCAGCCATTAAAAAGAATGAAGTACTAATATGTGCTATAACATGGATGAACCTTAAAAATATTATGCTAAGTGAAAGAAGACAGACACAAAAGCGCACATATTCTATGATTACATTTATATGAAATATCCAGAAATGTAAAATCCATAGAGACAAAGCTCATTAGTGGTTGCCAAGGCCTGGGGGGAGAAGGGACTAGAGCAGGAGTGTCCAAACTTTTCTCAACATTTTTCACCAACGGCCATATGCGGTAAAATACACAAACAGCTGGGCCACTCACTTGAGGTGAAGTACGTATTGCCTCACTTGGTTTATTTAAGTAAACTAAACATGTTTTTGGACTTTGCTGCAGGCCAGTAAAAAATGGTATGCAGATTGGTGCAGCCACTATGGAAAACAGTATGGAGGTATCTCAAAAATCTGAAAATGGAACTACCTTATGATCCAGCAATCCCACTCCTAGGTATCTATCCGGAGAAATCCAAAACTCCAATTCAAAAATCTTTATGCACTCCTGTTTGTTGCAGCACTATACACAATAGCCAAGACATGGAAACAACCGAAATGCCCATCGGTAGATGACTGGATTAAGAAACTGCAGTACATTTATACAATGGAGTATTATGCAGCCATAAACAAGAAAGAAATCTTACCATTTGCAA
Source organism: Rhinolophus sinicus (assembly GCF_057876585.1). NCBI lineage: Eukaryota > Metazoa > Chordata > Mammalia > Chiroptera > Rhinolophidae > Rhinolophus > Rhinolophus sinicus. The sequence continues at coordinate 44,030,699 of NC_142518.1, read as the reverse complement.
CAACATGGATGGACCTAGAGAACACTATGTTAAGTGAAATAAGTCAGAAAGAGAAAGACAAATACCATATGATCTCACTTATATGCGGAATCTAAAGAAAAGAATAAGTGAATGAACTAATCAGAGACAGTTTTGGAAACATGGAGGAAAAACTGAGGGTTGCTGGTTTAGAAAATAGTCGGTAACCACAAGATGGCCACGGGGTTTTGAAAATTAATTTGGTGAATGTACAGAGGGATAGTGGATGGGGGGAGGGGGGTTCACACAGTGTGAGGTATATAAATGATAAACGTCTAAGTTTTGCTTTGTCTTGTGCACCTGAAACTAATAAAAAAGAAAAGAAAATCTTAAAACCAGACCAAAGGAAAAAAAAAGAATTGATTGTTTTATATAAAATATAATTTTTTATATCAGGGGGAAAAAATGGATTGCGGGCTGCAGTTGGCCCGTGGGCCGCAGTTTGGACACCCCTGGACTAGAGAGTGACTGCTAATGGGTTTCTTTTTGGAGTGCTGAAAATGTTTTGGAAATAGATAATGGTGATCATTGTACAATTCAATATACTAAATCCCACTAAATCTTATACACCTTAAGAGGGCAAATTTTATAGTATGTGAATTATACTCAATAAAGGTATTTTTTTTTTTTTTTTGCTTTTTTTAAAATATATTTTTTATCTTCTATTTTTTAAGAATATCTATGTCAACATATGTCATAAGATGAGACCAGCATTCCAGGATGGGTCTCCATTTTACTAATAATTCTTACTCATAGTCTTACTTCCTTTTAACCTAGCCGTATTTCTTCCTGGCATGGGCCTAAATTGCTTGTGACCACCTGTACGACAGAATCTCTGTAACTCAGCCAAATGTTTCTCCACAAGGTCTCAGCTCCAGGTTTTCTTGAAAGCATACTAAAAGGTGTTAATGGTGTAAAGGGAACGCAGGGCCTCTTCTGGTCTTTTCTCTCCACAAAAACTATGACTCAGTTCTGTACTAGACAGAATCCTGTGTCTAATAGTCAGACTCTCATCCAGGAACCTCTGGATGCCCCCCAAACAACTGTCTGCTCCACCTGGCAGAAGCCCAAACTATTTGTCTTCATTCATTCATCACTTCATGCAGGGCCATGCTAGAGAGACATGTGGCCCTCTGCCAACACAATGCAGAGAAGAGCCTTACTGTACACTGTCTATAGTGGGTGGGTAGGGGTGGAGGGCCAACAGGAGGGCGAGTTCCACAGAAGAGGTGGGGAGAAATCCTTGTCACTTTGAGCCCATTAGTCTAAGAAGGAGGGACAGACAAAGTGAAGGAGTGGGAAAATATGCCATATTTCCTTTTGCTGGCGGGAGGGGAGCCTTGGTGACTAGAGATCCTTTGGCTGGGCCCAATAACTCAGCCAAACTCACGACCCAAATATAGTTACTCACCAAATGTCTTTGATAATATTAGAATGACTCCAGGAGTTACTGCCCTCTCCTTGGACCCATGAAGACTATGGAATTGGCACCTGGAGAATGGGTCATGTACTAGTTACCTAACGGATAAACTTGTACTTCTACCTTTCATCCCAGACTGACCTTCATTGAAACAGACACGTGGTATTTTGGGCTCCTTGGTTAACCACCGTTGGATAATAGCCCCCACTCCATGTCACTCCCATTCCTAACTTCTGTAATTAGACACATGTACCTGTGCAGTCAGACCAAGCATTGCTCCAGAATTTATGTGTAGGGGGATTGGGTCAAACTCTAAAAGGACATTTCTACATGATAAGAACCTTGGCCTGGGAGTCTGGGGAATTGAGTTAATGTCTTGTCTGTGCTACTGTATGGTAATATGACTTTGGTAACATGATTTTTTTTGTCTGGGCCTCAATTTCCCTCTCACTATAAAATAAAGCACAGCAAGGCAATCTCAAAGGTTTCTTCCAAGTATAAAGTTCTTTGCATCTGAGAAAAAAAATGTAGTAGGAAACATGAATATGAAATATTAAGAACCACTTTCCCAAAGCCAGTTGTGATTCTCCATTATGGAAGGTGTTTTGGAAATGGGGAGACGATCATTTTTTTCTGGGTCTATTTCCATTGGAATGGAATCAGTGACTGCTCAGATTAATTTACAAATTTGTCACAAAACAAATTTCTGGATTGTATAAGTAACACCCTTGATTATCATAATTGGGGACAGTAGTGCTTGTTTTTTTTTAATTAAAGTTTTTTGAGGTGACAAGTGTTAGTAAAGTTACACAGCTTTTGAGGGTTGGTAGTGCTTGTGTGAAGATCATTGAGTAGGTGAGGGGTCAAGGAGGAAGGGATGACTCTATACTCCAACCCCCAAGAAAGAGCCCATTTATGGCCTATCAGCTCCTTTCCCCAAGACTTATTTCAAAAAGGAGGATGACAATGAAGGGTTCAGGGCCTTCCAGATGGCAACAGGGTCACATAGCACAGAATTGGGGTCAATGACACATTTCATCAATTTCATATTTGGGCCCCAAGCTGGCCTTGAGAGAGACCTTGGTAGTTTCAATGTCCTTGCAGTTTCTCTCTCTCTCTCTCTCTCTCTCTCTCTCTCTCTCTCTCTCTCTCTCTTTCTCTTTCTCTTTCTTTCTTTCCTCTCTTTCTCTCTCTCTCTCTAATGGCAAGTAGAAGTTAACCTCAACTTCTCTGCTCCCTAATCCAATTGTCCAGCATTGGAGAGAAAACACTAAGAAAACCAAGCTTCATGCCCTGCTCTATCCCATGAAGAGCAGGACTGTGGTAGTCCGTGGAAAACTGCTTCCTGGTCAGAGCAGACCCACTTGCTTTCATGTCCTTCTGTGCTGCTTTCCCACCTCTGGTCTGACTGGCATTTGTTCATAGGGATCAAATCACCTATTCCTAGCAGGCTCTTGGCCTGTGACCTGGAGGAGAGGAGCAAGGGTAGAACTTCCCGTACTGATCTTGAGAAGGAGGTCCCTGACACCTGTTTTCCAAGCAGCCTGGTTGCCTGAAATTATTTGGAGCTACTAGGATGGAATCCTCAGGCCCTATTGTCATGCGGGAGACCCTGCTCGCTGCGCCATTTGTCATGCGGGAGACCCTGCTCGCTGCGCCATTTGTCATGCGGGGTCTCTGCTCCTGCTCCCCATACAAGAACGCAGAATATGGTGAGGCCAAAAAGGAACACCCACAGAGCCATAGGTAGGGGAGTCATACCACTATATTCTCTCTGGCGGCACTATACTCTCACTGGAGGCTGGATCCACACCGTCCGCAAACCACCATCCACGCTTGCCAGCCCAGCCGCCATCTTCTTGCTAGCCCCCATTTTTCTCTCCTTCTCTCTCCTTCTCTCTAGCGTAGCCACAGCAGTTATATTAGTGGCCAATGGCTCACTGGTTACAGCTGACGGCCAACTAGCCACAGCTGATGGCCATGCAATCACAGTTGGCCATTTACTACCTGAGACAGCACCTGTCTATGTGAGGCCGAGAGCCTGGAAACTGCTTTCTGGGGCTCTGCCCCCACACTCCACCCCTACAGGCTCTCGCCTCACAATCTACGTGACAAGCGTCTTCCGCAAGGGGCCCTGTGCGAGGAGCCTGGGGGTGAATGCAATATCCTGGACATAGCCAGGCTCTCTGGGCACAGCCAGGGTTTCTCAGGGCACCACCAGTGCTTCTGGGCACGGCCAGACTTCCTGGACTTCTTAGGGTGCCACCTGTCTTCCCAGACACAGCCAGGGTTTCTCAGGGCACCACCAGTGCTTCTGGGCACGGCCAGACTTCCTGGACTTCTTAGGGTACCACTAGTTTCCCCGGGCACAGCTAGGATTTCTCAGGGCACTGCCACTCTCTCTGGGAACAGCCCGACTTCCTGGGCACAGCCAGGGCTCTCAGGGCACTGCCACTCTCTGTGGGCACAGCCACACTTCCTGGACACAGCCAGGGCTTCTCAGGGCACTGCCACTCTCTCTGGGCCTCTCGGGGTACCCTGCTGGAACAACAGCGACTCACAATCAAGGTGCTTACATATTCTCAATGGCAGCCAGTCAAGAGACAAAAGCAAATATCCCCCAGTTCCACTAACAACAGTTCCCAAACAAACAGTCAAGTGGTCCATTAAATTAGGGATGGAAGGCAATTCCCCATAGTCCATAGTCATTCACCAGGGCTGTCCTGGGAGTGAGGGACGACCATGACCTCACCCTATCTCCCACAGAGGACTCAGCAAGCGTTACCTCCTGGGACTATAAGTCCTGCATCCGGGCTGCCTGAGCAGGAACTTCCCAGCCCACAGGGCCACAACGACCTTCGCTTTCTCCGGCCTGTGCTGGTTGGGGAACCGTCCACATCTTTCCACTTCTCCACGGGGCTCCATCTCTGCAGCAGCTGCATAGCTTTTCCTGTGTTGGTGGGAGAACCGTCCACGTCCTCCCACCCCTCTACAGCGGTCCAGCTCTCCGGCAACTGCTCCTCCTGGTCTTCCTCAAACTGAGTGTTCATACACACAAACTGCTCCACCGTCCTTTGGAGAGCTTTGGCCGGCACCATACCCTGCTCGCTGCGCCATTTGTCATGCGGGAGACCCTGCTCGCTGCGCCATTTGTCATGCGGGGTCTCTGCTCCCGCTCCCCACACAAGAACGCAGAATATGGTGAGGCCAAAAAGGAACACCCACGGAGCCATAGGTAGGGGAGTCATACCACTATACTCCCTCTGGCGGCACTATACTCTCACTGGAGGCTGGATCCACACCGTCCGCAAACCGCCATCCACGCTTGCCAGCCCAGCCGCCATCTTCTTGCTAGCCCCCATTTTTCTCTCCTTCTCTCTCCTTCTCTCTAGCGTAGCCACAGCAGTTATATTAGTGGCCAATGGCTCACTGGTTACAGCTGACGGCCAACTAGCCACAGCTGATGGCCATGCAATCACAGTTGGCCATTTACTACCTGAGCCAGCACCTGTCTATGTGAGGCCAAAAGCATGGAAACTGCTTTCTGGGGCTCTGCCCCCACACCTATGTACTGAGAAAAGGCTGCAAAAAGGGTTTTCACCTGCCTAGTTCTGTGGGAACCATAGCTTCCTGAGGCCTTGGCCTTAGGTTTCTGTCCCTAAACTCACCAGACCTCATTTCTTCAGAAACTTGGAGATAGGTTCAAAGCCTGTCACTTTACTCTTCTCATACTCTCAGTCACATCCCAGATGCTCTAGCTTTAACAGTCATTCAGCTGCCACATAGGTCTCAGACACCCTCCTGCCTACACTATCACACTATTTTCCTGTTTCCCTGCCTCTTTCCACCCTGCCCTCTATTTCAGTCTAATATCCACACTGCAGCCAGAGGGATCCTTTCAAAACACAAGACACATCTTATTACTCCTATGTGCAAATCCTTCAATGGCTTCCTCTGTCACTCAGAGTAAAGCCTTACAAAGGCCTGCGAGGCCTTTCAAGCTCAGTGCTTCTCAACCCAGCTGCACATTAAATCACCTGGGAAGTTTAAAAAAAGTTCAGATTCTCCTCCCTCTCCACACCCTAAGCAGAATCACTCTCTACCCATGGGATCTGAACCTTGGAATTATTGTTAAAGCTCCCCAGGTAATTTTAATGCGCACCCAAAATGGAAAACCTCTGCGCGGATTTGGTCTCAAATACTTCTCTGACCTCCTCATTTATCACCTGGCCCCTTGTTCACTCTGCTCTAGCCACACTGGCCTCCTTTCTGTTCCTCAAGAAACCAAGTATATTCTCAACTCAGGGTGTCATGCAGGGCGGCCTGCGGTGTCTCTGCTCCCGCTCCCCATACAAGAATGCAGGATATGGTGAGGCCAAAAAGGAACACCCACGGAGCCATAGGTAGGGGAGTCATACCACTACGGTCTCACTGGAGGCTGGGTTCACTGGACGTGCGACCTGCTGTCCATTTTGTCTGCAACCCACCGACGACTCTTTCACTCTCTTTCACTCTCCTCCACTCTCCTCTCTTCTCTCTCTTTTCTAGCGTAGCCACAGCAGTTATATTAGTGGCCAATGGCTCACTGGTTACAGCTGACGGCCAACTAGCCACAGCTGATGGCCATGCAATCACAGTTGATGGCCATGCAATCACAGTTGATGGCCATTTACTACCTGAGCCAGCACCTGTCTATGCGAGGCTGAGAGCCTGGAAACTACTTTCTGGGGCTCTGCCCCCACACAGGGCTTGTGCGGTGACTATTCCTTTTCTGTTTGGAGCGCTTATCCGTCTCTCCACTTGGCTTATATTGCCCTTCCTTCGAGTCTTTGCTAAAATGTCACCAAGTCACAGCAGCTGCATCTGACTGCCTTACAGTCCCTACAGATGTTGAAGATGCCTAGCATAAAGTTTGAAAATTAGAGAATTGTGCTAATATCTCTCCTAGTTCTATTATCTTAGGAACTGCCACAAACTGTTTCCTGCTCTCAAGTTTTTCTCCTTTGATCTTCTTCTAATCACTATTGCTTCTGCTCCTGTCTCCAAATAGCACCTTTTTCTTCTCTGTGCCTGAAGTCACCACCTGGTAATTACAGTAGCATATCAAAGGTCCATGATACACTTAAACACCTCTCATTCAAACAGAAGTCAGGGGGAGGACTCAATCTGAGTCTTACTGAGTGTCAGGCACCCATGCTAAACACTTCACATACATTATCTCATTTTCTGATCACATAACGTGGGGTATAAACTAGAAAGGGAAGAGAGGTTATTTCTTCACACTCATTCCCTTAATCCCACCTCCAAAGATCCTAGGGGATGGTTAGAGCTTCTAACGGGAAAGGACACCCTAGAAGAGGTGGTGCTTCAGACCTCGAGCTTGGTTTATTGCCTTTTGAGGAAGAGATAGTCTGAGGTTACTCATTAACTATTAACTAACAGACTATGTCCAGGTGCCTCCATAGCTTAATCTAAATAATTGAACCTTAGTCCTCAATTGTAGGAACATCTAAGCTTGTGAATTTGCCTATTGCCAACTGCATAAAGGCTGGGCCCTCATCTTAATAGGATTTTGCACAAGGCCTGATACCCAGCCACTGTTTAATGAAACGATTACCATAACTATAACAATCTTAGTACTGATACTGTACTAACAGCTTGAGGAGCTGCCCAGGAAGAATGCTGTGGCTGTCTTTCATATCCCAGTGAGTAAATGCATGTAAGTCTTGGATTTCCTATTTGTATGCTTAACTGTGTCTCTGGAGCCTCTCAGGGAAGACTGAAGACAGAGCATAAGGAATTGAAGCTTTGTTGCTATATGCTAATGTGCAGTTTTGGAGTTAGCAGAAACACCATTTCCATCTCTCTCCTGTCATAGTTCCCCAGAACACTGTGGATAAGACTTCTTCAGATTCCCCAAGTTCAGGCAGATACTAATTGGGGTTTATTTGGTGATAGGTGGATGGCTAGAGCAGCTGCTGAGACAGGAAATTTCCTTATCCATGACTTCTCTGCCACTGAAGTGTTTGGTAGAGAGAGGACTGTAGAAGACATTTGAAAATTTTAGAAAAACTTATTAGGTAAAGGAAGGAGGCAAAAGTGAAGCCATATAAAAGACACAAATAGACATTTCATTGAAGGGAATATATAGATGGCCAATAAGCACTTGAAAAGATGATCAACATCATTAGGCATACAGAAATGCAAATTAAAACCACCATGAGATATCACCACACATTTATCAGAATGTGTATCAAAATATAAGAAATCAAACATTGAAACAGAAATAAAAAAATTGCAATAACACCAAATGCTAGTAAGGATGCGAAGAAACTGGATCACTTGTACGGTACTGGTGGGAGTAAAAATGGTACAAACACTCTGAAAAACAATTTGACAGTTTCTTAAAAAAGAAACCATGTAATTACTGTGTTTCCCCAAAAATAAGACCTAACTGTAAAATAAGCCCTAACATGATTTTTCAGGATGACATCCCCTGAACATAAGCCCTAATGCGTCTTTTGGAACAAAAATTAATATAAGACCCAGTCTTATTTGGGGGGAAACACGGTACCATGATCTAGCTATTGCACTCCTGGGAATTTATTCTAGAGAAAAGAACTTACGTTCACACAAACATTTGTACATGAATGTTGACAGCAGCTTTATTTGTAATAGCTAAAACCCAGAAATAGCTCAGATAATCTTTAACAAGTGAGTACTTAAACTAGCAGTGGTACATCCCTATGATGGAATACAACTCAGCAACAAAAATAAACAAACTATTGATATACAAAGCAACATGGTTGAATCTAAAGGGAATTATTACTGAGTGAATAAAAAGCAAGCCCAAAGGTACAATAGTGTATGATTCTTGCCACTTACAATAGTGTAATGTTCTTGAAATGACAAAATTATAGAGATTAGCCATTTCCAGTGGTTAGGGAGGGGAATGGTCTGGTGGTTACTGTGGCTGTAAAGGGTTGTAAGAGGGGTACTTTCTATGGAACATTTCTATAGCTTACTTGTGGTGGTGATTACAGAAATCTACACATGTGATAAAATTGAATAGAACTTAACACACACACACACACACACACACACACACACTTGAGTGTATATAAAACTAACAAAATCTGAATAAGGTCGATGAATTGTGACAGTATAATTATCCTGGTTGTGATACTGTACTATAGTTATACAAGATGTTACCATTGGGGAAACTAGGTAAAGGACACACAGGATCTCTCTGCATTATTTCTTACAACTGCATGTGAATCTACAATTACCACATATGTGGGGGGTTTTTTAATAAGAAGGTTGTCACAGCCAGTGTAACATATATCCTTTGTCAAGAACTTAGAGAGAATCAAATTAGTTACAAAATAAGTAGATAGTCAAGGAATAAGTTTTTCAAAAGAGCACTTACTCTGTAACACACTGTACATCAAGTTAAAAAAAGAAGATAAGTTTGATATAGACTGTCAACCAAAATACAGATTTGTACAAGATCTTAGAGAAGTAAATAAATTAGCAATTCCTTTTAAAAATACAAAGCCATGGTTTTATTCCCTTTTGACCACTTGAGAAGGTAGCTGCTGTCACCATTGACTGTCCAAGGTCTTTTATCCTTTATTATAAGTGCCCCTTTAAAAGCATACTTTGTCCTGAATGCTGTGAGCTCCACCCAAGACTGCTTAAAAGCAAACCAATTTAAATTAACCCAGAGGCCAATCTGTAGAAAAGACCTAGTCATCTAGTTGTGAGTCCACAGTCAAGCCAGCATAGTACTGAATGATGATGTTGACTCTTGCCATCCACTAGCTAATCCCCATTCCCCATGTCTAGTTTCCTGTGCTGAACTTTAACCTGTGCGCACACACAGGTGTGTGTGTGTGTGTGTGTGTGTGTGTGTGTGTGTGTGTGTGTTTTGGGGGGAGAGTGGACTAGGAACAGCTGCTATATTTTGCTGCCTCCTGGTTTTCCTGCTTACAAATCTGTTGATTAGCAGCATACTGACAAGTTCATCTATTACAATGAAACCTAGGACTACAAAGAAGCAAACTTCTCTGCCTAGTACCCCAACTGGGGGAATCACTGAATCTACAATAGGGGAAAAATAAATAAAATATTGCTTTCTTAATCACCCAGTAAATAGATAGGGGAGGGTAAGAATAGGAGGGGGTAGTTTACTGGCTCTTGGGCAGAAAAAAATGACCTAATTTCCTGTTTGGATTCTTCTGATGCACCCAACAGTAGCTGAGCACCATGTCTTGGCATGAGGCCCAGGCTCTGTGACTCTGGGTTGTGCCCACACCCTGGCTGAGGCGGTTCCTTTTCTCACAACTCTGGGGGTGAGTCACACACCAAAACAAATAAACATTTCCTCATATGAAGTAAGCCTGTAATCCAGTGTTGGGATCCCAGTAAACTGGCTCTCACTTGTAGGGTTTTCTGCAAGGTGGTCACTCCCTTCTGAACTAATCACAGAGGCCTAATATTAGCCAATCAATTAGCCTAGATATTTGATTACCCATACCAAGGGATTTATCCATGGTTCCCTTCTCCCCTCATTCTAGAATCCTGATTGGCTAAGAAGAACACAAACAGTTCTCCTGAAGCAGGACCTCTTCTGATTGGCTAACGTTCCTTTGCTGCATTTCACAATCATAACCTTCAGTTCTGGAAGAAGTATATCCCAAGTCAGCATAACTATCCGTCTCAGTGTGCAAGCCTCTTGGAAGTGTGGAAAGCAGAGATTGCTATTAACCATGAAATGGTAAAAGGTATACCTTGAAGGAAATAAAATGTTACTGGATAGAGCTAGGATGTTACATTATTATACCCGTTTGTTTGATCCACAACCAAAATATCACCCAGGAAAACCATTATCTCTCCTGCTTCCAGAAGGGCCATGCCTTGTGCAAAGAAATACTAAAGATGTTTGGTAGGGGGCATTACTTCAATTATGAAATGAAAATATATAGGTTCAACAGAGTTAATGAAAAAGAAGAAAGAAGTCTTCCCTCTCTTGGGCTCTCTTTAGTCTTGTGTGGGGACTGTTAGTGAAGGTTGAGGCTGTAAGAGGAAAGGGAAGTTGAGGTATATCCATTACTACTGTTGCTCCTGGACGAAGGGGATGTGGGGGTTGTCTCACTTCCTCCCCATCTGCTTCCAGCAGAGTGGAAGTACATTAGAAGTATGCAGAGGCTTCACCTGCTATGGAAACCAGCTGGGCTCTCTTGGGGCGTTTCTGGCTCATAGGGCTCTCAGAGGTCCAATATGTTGTTCAACTCCGAGGGGTACCATTTGTATTGAAGTCTAGGTGACTGGAACTCCCTGGAGCTGCACAGTCTGTACAACCCTATACAGTGCTCAAACTCTGTTAGGGGACTCTTAACTACAACTGAGAGAGGGGGGAAGATAGGGGTGATCACTAGCTACTGATTATATGTATCCCAAGAGCCAGATAATACAAAAATAATGTCAAGAACAACAGTTGGGCTTCTAGCTAGACATCATTAAACACTTCCTGACTCTGAGGCACAAGGAGATGTGGTCAAGAAATGCTGTAGAATAGTCTTTTGAAGAGAGTTAAGGAGAGAATGAAAGATTCTCCAGCTGAATTAAATACAGTCCTGCCTATAGGCAAGGGACAGACATGAGACCCTGAGGGGCCTGGCTAGTTTCCAGGAATTGCTCATTTCATTTTTCCTTTCTCTCTTTCTCTCTTTCTCCCTTTCTTCCTCTCTCTCTCTCTCTCTCTCTCTCTCTCTCTCTCTCTCTCTCTCTCTCTCTCTCTCTCTCTCTCTCTCCCCCCTTCTTTCTGTCTTCCTTTCTTTCCTTCATTTCAAACTATACTACAAAGCTATAGAAACCATAACAGTATGGTTTGGCAGAAAAAAAAAGAAAAAAAAATGGAACAGAATTGAGAGCCCAGAAATAAACCCACACATATATGGATAACTAATTTATGATGAAGGAGAAAATTTCTTAAGGAGAAAAACACCTATATAATAAACCAAGATCCAAGGGGGGAAAAAAGAAAGTCTAAATGCTAACACGCAGATCAAAACATCTAAGGCTGGCAAAAAAAAATAAAAAAAAATCAAAGTAATAAACAGGCCAGACTGGGGACAAATGTACGGAAACAGTGAAGAAATTATCTTTCTGATGCTCTAGCCCCGTCACTTATAAGACTGCTTTATAGAAATGTATTGCCATTAGAGAAACTTAGCTACCTAACAGTAAGCACACACACACACACACACACACACACACACACACACACACACACACTTCAAAAAAGCATTAACCCCCCAAAACATCTTATTTAGTGAGACACTGATTTCTATTCATTTTCCCCACAGTACAAAAAGACCTGTTTTATATTGACTGTCGACACATTTTCTTACAATTAAGATAATTAGGAATCCTGAGGTTTGATTCTTCTGAGTAATAGCATAAAAGAGACACCGGGCATGAGTGGAAAAGAGAATAATATAAGGATAACAAAATATTACTCTAATTGAAGAGAGCGTATATGTTATATATGATACACACACACACACACACACGAGGTCAGACAATTAAGTTTGAGAACTCATCCTAGAAAAAGTGTTACATACCTCATTGCTGAATATCACTATGGTCACCTATGAAGTACGCCCCTTGGGAAGCTATGCATTGATGCCATCGCCTAGTCTACCCTTCAAAGCAGTTTTGGAACTCTTTTTCTGGAATGGCCATCAGAGCTGTCGTCATATTAACCTTGATGTCCTGAATGTCATCAACATGTCTTCCTTTCAATATTTCCTTTATCTTCGGGTAAAGAAAGAAGTCATTGGGGGCCAGATCAGGTGAGTAGGGAGGGTGTTCCAATACGATTATTTGTTTACTGGCTAAAGACTCCCTCACAGCCAGTGCTGTGTGAGATGGTGCATTGTCGTGATGCAAGAGCCATGAATTGTTGGCAAAAAGTTCAGGTCATCTAACTTTTTCATGCAGCCTTTTCAGCATTTCCAAAGAGTAAACTTGGTTAACTGTTTGTCCAGTTGGTACAAATTCATAATGAATAATCCTTCTGATATCAAAAAAAAAGGTTAGCAACTTCATTGCAACAAGTTTGTGAACTTAATTGTTTGACCTTTGTATATGCATATATAGTGATCTAATCAAGTATAAAAGTTATAATTAGGAAGAGAATACAGAAACATTCTGATTTTTCAGTTTGACCTTGAATAAGTCCCTTTTCTTCTCTATGCCTTGGCTTCTTCACCTCTAAAATGAAGGAGTTGGATTCTACAGTTTCAGAGAACCTTGCCAATCCTGCTTCCTTCTGGCATTGTGATTGAGGGTGTTTTGCATTGTGCTAATAATATTGCTATTGACCCCTGAGGTCTTGCTCAGAGCATGCACAGTCAGCTCAGGGCTCTCTGATAAAAGTAAATAGGAGAAAAAGAACCACAAAACAAGAACAGGTCTGTATAATTCAAAATTAGTGATTACAGGGACTCAATGCTCTGGGCCCCTGGGTTGCCTCTCCTCCCCTCTCCGGCACTCCCTGTCCCTCTTCTATTCCCATACTCACTCAGTGTCCATGTACACACACACACACACACACACACACACACACACACACGCAGAGAGAGAGAGAGAGTGAGAGAGGTTTTCCTACCATTGGACTGCTGAGCTATTTAGACTAGTATCTCTCAGAGCCAATCAGGGAAATTAAAAAGCAGCACCCACTCTGCACCATCCCTGTTGTCTCAGTGGATTTATTTGCCTAAGGAGGTTGCAGGCGATGGTAGCAAAGGAAAATTGACTTTTTGTATTTCAATGATCCATATGTTTGGAGAAATTGATGTGTGAGGATTTCAATGATCCAATTTTAAATGAAAATGATAAGTGGGGATTTCTACGATCTGGTTTTTATCTGAAATTGATAGGCAGAATTTCAATGACCTGGGTTTCAAGTCGAATTGATGAATGGGGATTTTAATGTTCCAGATAGCAGATAAAATTAGTGTGCAAAGATTTCTATAACAGAGGAGTTGCCTATGTCCCATGGGCACAAATAAATAAAAGTATGTTGAATGGGATTGAGTGTGTGCTCTATGTGGTAGTCAGACGTGGGCTCAGGCTGATATCAAGGTTGAGTCATTGCTTCATGATAATTTTTGTTTTCAGTCAAGTCAACAAGCATTCAGCAGGGCCCTACAATGTTTAGTATGGGGTAGTAGAAACCACAACAAACTGAGTGTCAGGAGAAATCGGTTTGAATCTCTGCTCTGCTGAGTGACCTTGGGAAAGTCACTTTTACTCTCTGAGACTTAATATCCTTTTCCACAAAATTAATATGACATTTTTGTTCTGTCACATTCACAGGATTTTCTTGAGGTATAAATAAAACGATAGAGGACAAAATGCTCTATAGAGTATAAAATATTATATTGTTATGTAGCACCCAGCCATGTAAGCAATATAAACTACCTGACCTTGAAAAGTTTACAGTCTAGTAGAGGATATAAGACATATAAGTGAAACTGAATAATATACCAAGATAGTGAATAATCAAGTCCAAATTTATATTCTACAGACTAAGTGTTATAGAAATTCAGAAATGTGGAAGATGGATCTTAGGGCAGAAGAGATCAGAGAAGGTTCACTGGAGGAAAACATATAGAAAAATCCCTTTTTACTTATTTTGTATATTTGGTTTCTGGGTCAGAATTTTTTTGAACATAGGATGGCACTGCTGTAAAAAATGCAAACCACTGATCTGGTCCAATATTTATTTCATTTCACAGATGGAAAAGCTAAGACCTAATGCTTGAGCCATGGAAGGGAAATGATATTTCTTTTTTTTTTATTATTAAATTTATTGGGGTGACAATTGTTAGTAAAATTACATAGATTTCAGGTGTACAATTCTGTATTACATCATCTATAAATCCCATTGTGTGTTCATCACCCAGAATCAGTTCTCCTTCCATCAGAATATATTCGATCCCCCTTACCCTCATCTCCCACCCCCCACCCCCCACCCCCCTTACCCTCTGGCAACCACCAAACCATGGATGGATCTTGAGAGTGTAATGCTGAGCGAAATGATATTTCTTGAATTCTTATGCCTTAGTGGAGTGGTCCAGTCCAAGGTTCAGTGACTTTCCTATTCCTGCCAGTGTCCACTTCTAAGAGTCAGTACTAGAACCCAGGCCATCTTTTTGACAGCTCCCTGTGCTTTTGATGGCAGGCTGCTTCTCACAGGAAAACAGCTCAGCTATGGGTTCTGGAAAGCAGAAATTTTCATTATTAGGAAGATTTAATCTCACAGTATGGGCTAGAGGGACTGGAGACAGAAAAAAAATATGGAATGTTGTTTCAGTAACCCAGGTTAGAGAGTATAAGAGCCTGGATCAGGGAACCAGAAATGAAAAAAATAAAGGACTCTGAGACACCAAATGACTTGATAGGATACATCAACGTATTCTAGAAGATAGAGAAATGGAAAGGTATGGAACAAGAATAGGATGGGGAATAAACAAGGATACCCTTAACAAAGGCATAGTGGAACTGGCTTCTGTAAAATGAGGCAAGGAAAGGTAGAGGTACACCATTTTACTTATTTATTTTTTATTTTTTTGAGGGACACAATTTTAAATAGGTGTGTTTACAATGATGGTAGGGTGTACAAGTACACATGGCCTCCAGGCAATCGTGGACAGGAGTTTGAAATGTAGATTGGGGAGGGAGACAAATATATACTAGACAACAAATTTCCTGAACTAGTCGAAAGGTCAAAGACTTGAACATCCACATGGATAGAGGAATATATCTATCTATCTATCTATCTATCTATCTATCTATCTATCTATCTATATACACACACATACAC
Organism: Rhinolophus sinicus; assembly: GCF_057876585.1. Classification (NCBI taxonomy): domain Eukaryota; kingdom Metazoa; phylum Chordata; class Mammalia; order Chiroptera; family Rhinolophidae; genus Rhinolophus; species Rhinolophus sinicus. The sequence goes on along the minus strand of NC_142518.1, from coordinate 44,015,364 downwards.
ACACACACACAACATATATGTAAAGAGGGTCCAATGAAGGAAGGAAAAAAAAGCAGGTATCCATATATTACTGTTTGCAAACTATAATCACGTATATTATCTCACTGAAATCTCATAATAGCTCTTGAAATTTCCATTCATTCCTTCATTCACATGTTTAATCAATACATATTTATTGAGTACCTATTATGTGCCAGTTACTGTGGATGCAACAAGAAAAAATATACTCTACTGGGGAGAGACAGACAATAAACAAGTGAGAAAATATTTGTCAGGTGAGGATAAGTACTATGAAGCAAAATAAACCAGAGTAAGGGGATTGAGAGCAATAAGGTGTGCTATATGAGGTCACAGAGGGCCTTTCTGAAAAAGTGACATTTAAGTAGCAGCCTGAAGGAAGTGAAGGAATATGTCATTCAATATCTGAGAACAGAGAATTCCATGGAAAGGGATCAATAGGTTCAAAGGCCACAAAGCAGAAGGGTATCTGTGTATTCAAAGAAGCAAGGAAGCAAGTTTGCATAGAGTGGAGTGAGCAAGAGGTAAAGAGTAGGAGATGAAGTCAGATCATGTAGAGTCTCCATAGCTCATTTTCAAGCTTCTGAAATTATTCTGTGTTGGCTGGAAAACCCTTTGGAGGTCAGAGGGTTTGAAATGGATTAAAAGTAAAGGCACTTATTGTTCCGGAAAAATGGCGGCGTGACATGAGCCTCTGTAAAGCGCCCCTGGAATTTACAACGAATCGAACAACAATAACTCCACAAAGGACTCCCTGCACAGCAGACAGGCAAGACGAAGAGGCCCACTACAGACTGAAATCACCTACAGGTGGGAGATTCGCGCGAGTGGAGGGAGGAGGAAAGGGAGAAGTGCGCGGAGACGGAGCCTCGCGGGCTCAGGACGCAGACCTAGCTCAGTGCTCCGAGCTCGCTGCTTCCCGAAACTACCGCAGCTGCGAGTGAGGGAACAACTCGGACTGCTAGGGCTCCGCTTGTGGCCCACAGGGCTGAGGGGACAGCATATACCATGGCTGAACCCAACGCTCACGGCAGAGACCTCGGAGTAAATACTGAGGGAAAAAGGCTGAAAACGGTGGTTTAAGCCCTCACTGCCGAGCAGAGAATGGAGCCTTAGGCACTGAGACTAGCCGCCCCCTCCCACCCCTCCCAGAGCTTGCCCCGCCCCACCTGCCCGGCGCTACAAGTGAAACAGTAGCAGTGTCAGATCAAAACAACACAAAATTTGCTGTTTTGAGAACTGTGGGCCGCAGACACAAATTCACAGTCCAAATAGTTCCGGCAAAGGGGAGGGAGCCCTGGAAGCAGGACTGGCTGTGGTGATGGTTGCCGCCATTGCTCTGGGCCACCTCTTACAACTTACCCCGCCCTTGACCCCACCTATCTGGGCGGATCCCTGCAGGAGTAAACAGTACTGCTGAAATATACGGGCTCTAAATCAGGAGCTGGAAGAGCTTTGGAACATCAAAAGCTCTCCGCATACCCACCGGGACACTGCGCCCTGTGACCTAGACGAACTATTAACAGAGGAGAAGCCCGTCTCCCAAGGAATCCCCCCATTGTATGAAAGGCAGGAATAGTGCAGAGAAAACATAGCACTACCGTGTGGGAGAAGAAAAATAAATTGCAGTTGGAGAAATAATAAGACATTCTACCAACAAGTACTGGAAAACAAAAGAAAGACCTCTTCCTATCAACCTGTTGCAGAAGTTACTCCTGTAGATGTCTAGGAAGAGAAATAGTAAACCAGTAATCGCCATGAATAACCAAGGCAACAAGATAGCTCAAAAAGAAAGTGAAAAATCTCCAGAAAAGGCACTTAAAGATACAGAAATATGTGACTTAAATGACAGAGAATTCAAGATTGCAGTTCTGAAAAAACTCAATGAGATACAAGAAAACACAGATAGGCAGTTAAATGAACTCAGAAACTCAATCAAAGAACAGCATGAGCATTTTACGAAAGAGATTGAAATTTTAAAAAAGAACCAAATAGAATTTCTGGAGATTAAGAACTCAATAGAAGAAATTAAGAATGAAATAACCAGCTTAGGTAGTAGAGTTGACCAGATGGAGGAAAGAATCAGTGACATCGAAGATAGAAACCTGGAAATGACACAGAGAGAAGAAGAAAGAGACTTGAGACTTAAAAGAAATCAAAGAACTCTACAAGAACTTTCTGACTCCATCAGAAAGAGCAATATAAGAATAATGGGCATACCAGAAGGAGAAGAAAGAGAGAAGGGAACAGAGAATATATTCAAACAAATTGTCGATGAGAACTTCCCAAATTTGTGGACAGAACTGGACCCTCGAATCCAAGAAGCAAATAGAACACCTAGTTACCTCAATCACAACAGGCCTTCTCCAAGGCACATTGTATTGAAGCTGTCTAAAATCAACGACAAAGAAAGAATCCTCCAGGCAGCCAGGGAAAAGAACGGTAACTTACAAAGGAAAGCCCATTAGATTATCATCAGATTTTTCAGCAGAAACTCTAAAACCCAGGAGGGAGTGGAACCAAATGTTCAAACTATTGAAAGAGAGAAATCATGAGCCAAGAATAATATATCCAGCAAAGATATCCTTTAAATATGAAGGAGGAATAAAGACCTTTCCAGACATACAGAAGCTGAGGGAATTTTCTAATACACGACCTGCACTACAAGAAATACTAAAGGAGGCTATTCGACCACCATCAACAGGGACCATTTGTGGCAACAAAAACTCAAAAAGGGGGAGAGTAAAGGCCTGAAACGGAATATGGGAATGGAGAAAGTAAGCGTGCTGAAGAAAATGGAATACTCTAAATATCAAACTTTCTTTCACATAAACTTAAGGGTAACCACTCAAAATAAATCCAGAATTGAAATATATACTGAAATAAAAGAAGAAACAGAGGGAAACATCATAGAATACCACCACACAGAAATAATAGACAACAAAAAAAAGACAAAGAAACAATGGAGACAAACCCTTACCAGAAAACTAAAGATAGAATGACAGGAAATCCTCACATATCAATAATCATCCTAAATGTAAATAGACTGAACTCACCAATAAAAAGGCACAGAGTAGCAGATTAGATAAAAAAACTAAACCCAACCATATGCTGTCTCCAAGAGACACATTTCAGCTACAAGGACAAGCATAGACTCAAAGTGAAAGGGTGGAAATTGACACTCCAAGCAAATGGTACCAAGAGAAAATCAGGTGTAGCCATAATGATATCAGATGAAACAGACTACAAGGTGAAAAAGATAACAAGAGATAAAGATGGACATTTCATAATGGTGAAGGGGACTGTACAACAAGAAGACATAACAGTCATCAATATTTATGCCCCGAATCAGGGAGCACCGAAATACACCAAGCAACTACTAACAGAACTAAAGGGAGAAATTGACCAAAACACAATTATACTAGGGGACTTAAATACATCATTGACAGCTATGGATAGATCATCCAAACAGAAAATAAATAACGAAATACTAGCCCTAAATGACACATTAGATGAAATGGACATAATTGACATTTAAAGAGCACTTCATCCTAAAACATCAGACTATACATTCTTTTCTAGTGTACACGGAACATTCTCAAGGATAGACCATATATTGGGACATAAAATCAGTCTCAACAAATTTAAGAAGATTGAAATCATACCATACATATTCTCTGATCACAAGGCTTTGAAATTGGATATCAACTGTAAAAAGAAAGCGGGAAAAAACACAAATATATGGAGATTAAACAACATACTTTTAAAAAAGGACTGGGTCAAAGAAGAAATTAGAGGAGAGATCAAAAGATACATAGAAACAAATGACAATGAAAATACATCCTACCAAAATTTTTGGGATGCAGCGAAAGCAGTTTTAAGAGGGAAATTTATCTCATTACAGGCCTATCTCAAGAAACAAGAAAACTCCCAAATAAATAGCCTCATGTTACACCTTAAAGAACTAGAAAAAGAAGAACAAGTGAAACCGACGGTCAGCAGAAGAAAGGAAATAACAAAAATTAGAGCAGAACTAAATGAAATAGAGAACAAAAAGACAATAGAAAAAATTAATGTGACAAAGAGCTGGTTCTTTGAAAAGATTAACAAAATTGACAAACCCTTGGCTAGACTTACTAAGATAAAAAGAGAGAAGACACTGATTAACAAAATCAGAAACGTAAAAGGGGAAGTTATGACGAACACCACAGAAGTACAAAGGATCATCCAAGAATACTATGAAGGACTCTATGCCACCAAATTCAACAACCTAGGAGAAATGGACAAGTTCTTAGAAACATATAGCCTTCCAAGGCTGAACCATGAAGAACTGGAAAATCTAAACAGACCGATCACCAGTAACGAAATTGAATCAGTCATCCAAAACCTTCCCAAAAGCAAGAGTCCGGGACCAGATGGCTTCACTAGTGAATTCTAACAAACCTTCAAAGAGGATCTAATACCAATTCTGCACAAACTCTTCGAAAAAATTGAAAGAGACAGTACTCCCTAACTCATTTTATGAGGCCAACATTACCCTGATACCAAAACCTGGTAAGGACAGCACAAAAAAAGAAAACTACAGACCAATATCTCTAATGAATACCGATGCAAAAATCCTAAATAAAATTCTAGCAAATCGAATACAACAATGCATTAAAAAGATTATTCATCACGACCAAGTGGGGTTCATCCCCGGGGCACAAGGATGGTTCAACATACGCAAATCCATCAATGTGATACATCACATAAACAAAATAAAGGACAAAAGTCATATGATTATATCAATTGATGCAGAAAAAGCATTTGACAAGATACAACATCCATTTATGATTAAAACACTTAATAAAATGGGAATAGAAGGAAAATACCTTAACATAATAAAGGCCATATATGAGAAGCCCTCTGCTAATCTCATAATTAATGGAGATAAACTGAAGCCCTTTGCTGTACGTTCAGGAACACGACAGGGATGTCCCCTATCACCTCTGCTTTTCAACATAGTGTTGGAAGTCCTTGCCAGAGCAATCAGGCAAGAGAAAGAAATAAAACCATCCAAATTGGGAATGAAGAAGTTAAATTATTACTCTTTGCAGATGACATGATGTTATATATAGAAAACCCTAAAGACTCCACCAAAAAGCTATTAGAAACAATCAACGAATACAGTAAAATTGCTGGCTACAAAACCAACGCACAAAAGTCCATTGCCTTCCTATATACTAACACTGAAATCTCAGAAAAAGAAATACAAAAAACAATTCCTTTTGCAATTGCAGCAAAAAGAATAAAATACCTAGGAATATACTTAACCAAGGATGTGAATGACCTATATGCTGAAAACAATAAGACATTTTTGAAAGAAATTGAAGAAGACACAAAGAAATGGAAAGGTATTCCGTGCTCATGGATTGGAAGAATCAACATAGTTAAAATGGCCATATTACCCAAAGCAATATACAGATTCAATGCCATCCCCATCAAAATCCCAATGGCATATTTTAAAGAAATAGAACAAAAAATCATCAGATTTGTTTGGAACCACAAAAGACCCTGAATAACCAAAGCAATCTTAAGGAAAAAGAACAATAATGGAGGTATCACACTTCCTGACTTTGGCTTGTACTACAGGGCTACAACAATCAAAACAGCATGGTATTGGCACAAAAACAGACACATAGACCAATGGAATAGAATTGAGAACCCAGAAATAAAACCACATAAATATGGACATAAAATTTTTGACAAAGAAGTTAAAAACATACAATGGAGCAAAGACAGCCTCTTCAATAAATGGTGCTGGGAGAATTGGATAGCCACATGCAAAAGAATGAAACTAGACTGCTGTTTGTCACCATGTACCAAAGTTAATTCAAAATGGATCAAAGACTTAAGCATAAGACCTGACACAATAAACTGCATAGAAGAAAACATAGGTACCTAACTTATGGATCTTGGGTTCAAAGAGCATTTTATGAATTTGACTCCAAAGGCAATGGAAGTAAAAGCTAAAATAAACGAATTGGACTATATGAATCTTAAAAGCAAAAGACACCATCGACAAAATAAAGTGGCCACCAACTGAATGGGAGAAGATTTTTGCAAACAGTGCCTCCGATAAGGGCCTAATATCCAGAATATTCAAGGAACTCATGCAACTCAACAACAACAACAAAAACAACCCAATTGAAAAATGGGCAGAGGACTTGAAGAGATATTTCTCCAAAGAGGACATACAAATGGCAAATAGACATATGAAAAAATGCTCAACATCACTAATCATCAGAGAAATGCAAATCAAAACCACAATGAGATATCACCTCACCCCAGTCAGAATGGCTATCATCAAAAAGACAAATAGTAACAAGTGTTGGAGAGGCTGTGGAGAAAAAGGAACCCTCATACACTGTTGGTGGGAATGCAGACTGGTGCTGCCGTTATTGAAGGCAGTGTGGAGGTTCCTCAAAAAATTACGAATAGAATTGCTATATGACCCAGCAATCCTTCTCCTGGGTATCTACCCAAAAAATCTGAAAACATTTAGAGATAAAGACATGTGTGCTCCAATGTTCATTGCAGCTTTGTTTACGGTGGCCAAGACATGGAAACAACCAAAATGTCCTTCAATAGGTGAATGGATAAAGAAGTTGTGGTATATATACACAATGGAATACTATTTGGTGGTAAGAAAAGATGATACAGGATCATTTGTGACAACATGGATGGATCTTGAGAATGTAATGCTGAGCGAAATAAGTCAGACAGAAAAAGCAGAGAACCATGTGATTTCACTGATATGTGGTATATAAACCAAAAACAACAAAAGAACAAGACAAACAAATGAGAAACAGAAACTCATGGACACAGACAATAATTTAGTGGTTACCAGAGGGTAAGGGGTGTGGGGGTTGGGGGGTGGGAGATCAAGGTAAGGGGGATCAAATATATGGTGATGGCAGTAGAACTGACTCTGGGTGATGAACACGCGATGGGATTTATAGATGATGTAATACAGAATTGTACACCTTAATTCTATGTAATTTTACTAACAATTGTCACCCCAATAAATTTAATTTAAGAAAAAAAGTGAAGGCACTTATTAAAGTTACTAAACTAATGAGCAACAGTACAAGGATCCCAAACTAGGGTATCCTATCTCTAGGTCCAAGGAACAGGATGAAGGAGAATCAAAAGAAGATAAAATTAGTGACTGCTTTTGTAACCAAAGACTTGTCTTCAACCCACTGAAGGAAAGTGGCTTTTCCCTCATAATCCTGGCAGACAGCAAGCCACACAAACTTGCTCAATGAACCTCCATTCCCCGATATTTGCCTCTCTCCTCTTATAGGTCAGAGAGGGGAACATGTGTCAGAATATTCAAGAAGAAGGGTACCAAGACACCAAAATAGAAACTGCCCTTTCAGTCCAGTAATTGTATGTATTCTTAATGTTTCCCTGCAGGACTGAAGGGTCCAAAGAAAACTGGGCATCCATGTACCTGCTGGCCTGAAAAAGAGTTGACACTTGGTATGATTTTCTGAGAGAGAGAGAGAGAGAGAGAGAGAGAGAGAGAGAGAGAGAGAGAGAGAGAGAGAGAGAGAGAGAGAGAGAGAGAGACTAGCAGTGACTAAATCCATGGGGTTATCCCCTCACAATGCCCTGACATCTGGTTCACTTAGGGAGGTTTTCTTGTTGACTTGGGTGCCTTCTTCCATTCACCCACCCAGGGAATGAACCTCAAGTAACTGCAGAGTGTTTTATTCTTCAAATAACATTATATAAGTTTGGCATCATCTTCCACTGGCAGACTCCCCCTGCCCCCACCTGGCGCATATGCACACTCCACATTAAAACCACAGGCAGATTTCTTGTCAAGATGGCAGTGTAGGTAAATCCTGTGCTCACCTCTTCTCAGGAATACACCAATTAAAACTAAACCACAAAACAACAATTATTGAGAATTGCTTAAAGTCTAGCTGAACTGAAGCCCTAAAACTACAAACACACAGAAGAAGCTACCTTGAGAATGGTTGACTCGTTGGGGGTGGGGGGCAGAGACACAGAATGGGCTGGTCCCACACCTACATGTTGCCATTAAGAATTGGGAGGGATAGCTTGGCTGCACTGTTTCTCCTTCCCTCCCCCCCAAAGAACAAGTGGTCCCAGCCCCTCCCCAACCCAGGATTTCGAGCCTGAGAGAGAAGTCCCCAAAACATCTAGTTGTGAAAACCATCAGAGATTGTGGCTCACTGAGACAGAGGGCAGCTGCACTCCCAAGCACTCCTCTTAAAAGGACTGCACATGGGCTTGCTCACTGACGAACTCACTGTCTCTGAGCTCCTGAGCTGGGGCAGCAGCTCGAAAGCTGCCAGGGACACACAGGGAGGAAACAAATTGTCTAGATTTAGGTCAAGGGCTGGATGGGAAGCTTTCTCCCAGATGGGGGAGATGGCGGAAGCCATTGTTTCTTTGTTGAGCCCTTCCCCTCCCTGCATGCAAATTTAGGCAGATGCTATGTAGGAGTCTCCATTAAACTGGCTATCACTATTTGTCAGTGCCACCCTAGTGATTCCCTGAGACCCTGCCAAACTCAACTTAATGGACACACCCAAGCTACTTCCAGTGGCTTTTCTGTATAAATAGCCTGCCTTTGATCATGCTGTGGACTTTCCTAAAATCTCTCAAAGGTTCACAAAACACGAAGAAACAGCATCTGGCATGGCATATCGTGTACCTCTGGCTGAGCAGCTGGAAGCCCTGCACCAGTGACAGTTGGCCTTGTTTTGTGGCTTGGCCTCTCAAGGTATCACCAAGCACAGTTTGGGTGGCAGCCATCACTGGATTGCTCTGTGGCTCATGCCAGGAGGGCCTGGGCAGGGCACAGATATGCCTGAATTTGGCCTGCAGTGGGTCCCCTCCCAGGAAGCCCTGGAGCTGGGATGACCAGTGGCCAGCTTCAGACAGGGCTGGAACATCATCTGGCTACCTCCAAGAATGACACACCTAAAGGACATAGTGGGCAGGCACCAGAGCCCCATTAAACCACACCCTGCTCTGTAGGGTCAGCCCCTGCAAAACAGCTCCTACACTGTAGTCACAGCTAGTTGTCAACAGCCAATGAAACCGAGGGTCAATCCCACTCAATGATGTGAAAACAGCAATCAAGTCTCAACTACAACAGGAGGGGACACACAAACCACTCAAAGGACACACCTGGAGAACCTGGCTCTGGTGACCAGGGAGGCTGCAACACTAGGCCCCAAAGAACACCTACTATATAAGGCCACTGTACTAAAACTGGGAGGCATAGCACCCCAACATGGAATCAAACACAGCGAGGTTTCCAAAATGGGGAGACAAAGAAATATTTACCAAATAAAAGAACAGAATAAACCTGCAGAAAAAGAACTGAACCACATGAAGACAAGCAATCTACCAGATGCACAGTTTCAACCACCGGTTATAAGGATGCTCGGTGATCTCCTGAAGAACTTCAACAAAGAGATAGGAAACACAACAATGGAGATAGAAAATCTAAGAACCACTCAGAAATAAAGAACTAGTCAGAAATAAAGACTATATATATAAGGAACCCATACAACTCAACAACAAAAAAGCAAAAAATCTAATTTAAAAATGGGCAGAGGACTTGAAGAGACATTTCTCCAAAGAGGACATACAAATGGCAAATAGACATATGAAAAAATGCTCAACATCACTAATCATCAGAGAAATGCAAATAAAAACCACAGTGAGATATCACCTCACCCCAGTCAGAATGGCTATCATCAACAAGACAAATAGTAACAAGTGTTGGAGAGGCTGTGGAGAAAAAGGAACCCTCATACACTGTTGGTGGGAATGCAGATTGGTGCAGCCACTAAGGAAGGCAGTGTGGAGATCCCTCAAAAAATTAAGAGTCGCATTACCATATGACCTAGGAATCTCTCTCCTGGGTATCTACCCAAAAAATCTGAAAACATTTATCCATAAAGATGTATGTGCTCCCTTCAAGCAAAGGGTATCCAGAGAAAATCAGGTGTAGCCATAATGATATCAGATGAAACAGACTTCAGGGTGAAAAAGGTGACAAGAGACAAAGATGGACATTTCATAATGGTAAAGGGGACTATACAACAAGAAGACATAACAGACATCAGTATTTATGCCCCCAATTAGGAAGCACCGAAATATACCAAGCAACTATTAACAAAACTAAAGTCAGAAACTGACCAAAACACTAAAACACTAGGGGACCTAATACATCATTGACAGCTATGGATAGATCATCCAAACAGAAAATAAATAATGAAATAGCAGACCTAAATGACACATTAGATGAAATGGACACAACTGATATTTATAGTGCACTTCATCCTAAAACATCAGACTATATTTTTTTTTTTCGAGTGTACATGGAACATTCTCAAGGATAGACCATATATTGGGACAAAAAACTAGCCTCAGCAAATTTAAGAATATTGAAATCATACCAAGAAGATAGAAACCATACCAAGTCTGATCACAAGAGTTTGAAATTGGATGTCAATTGCAAAAAGAAATCCAAGAAAAACCACAAATACATGGAGATTTAACAACATACTCATAAAGAATGACCCAGTCAAAGAAGAAATTAGAGTAGAGATCAAAAGACACATTAAAACAAACGACAATGAAAATACATCCTACCAAAATTACTGAGATGAAGCAAAAGCATTTTTTGGAGGGAAATTTATATCATTACAGGCCTATCTCAAGAAACAAGAAAAATCCCAAATAAATGACCTCACGTTACACCTTACAGAACTAGAAAAAGAAGAACAAATGAAACCCAAGGTCAGCAGAAGAAAAGAAATAATAAAAATCAGAGCACAACTAAATGAAATAGAGAACAAAAATGCAATAGAAAAAAGTAATGTGAAAAAGAGCTGGTTCTTTGGAAAGATTAACAAAATTGAAAAATCCTTGGATAGACTCACTAAGATAAAAATAGAAAAGACACTAACAAAATAAGAAATGAAAAAGGGAAGTTATCACGGATGCCACAGAAATACAAAGGATCGTCCAAGAATACTATGAAGGACTATATGCCACCAAATTCAATAACCTAGAAGAAATGGACAAATTCTTAGAAACATATAGCCTTCCAAGGCTGAACCATGAAGAACTGGAAAATCTAAACAGACTGATCACCAGTAACGAAATTGAATCAGTCATCCAAAACATTCCCAAAAGCAAAAGTACGGGACCGGATGACTTCACTAGTGAATTCTACCAAACCTTCAAAGAGAATCTAATATCATCCTGCTCAAACTGTTCCAAAAAATTGAAGAAGAGACAGTACTCCCTAACTCATTTTATGAGGCCAACATTACCCTGATACCAAAACCTGGTAAGGACAACACAAAGAAAGAAACCTACAGACCAATATCTCTGATGAATACAGATGCAAAAATCATGAAAAAAATTCTAGCAAGTCGAATACAACAATGCATTAAAAAGATTATTCATCACACCAAGTGGGGTTCATCCCAGGGGCAAAAGGATGGTTCAGCATATGCAAATCCATAAATGCGATACATCACATAAACAAAACAGAGGACAAAAATCATATGATTATATCAATTGATACAGAAAAAGCATTTGATAAGATACATCCATTTATGATTAAAACACTTAATAAAATAGGTATAGAAGGAAAATACCTTAACATAATAAAGGCTATATATGTAAAACCCTCAGCTAATCTCATAATTAATGGTGAAAAACTGAAGCCCTTTGCTCTATGAACAGGAACACGACAGGGCTGTCCCCTATCACCTCTGCTTTTCAACATAGTGTTGGAAGTGCTAGCCAGAGCAATCAGGCAAGAGAAAGAAATAAAAGGCATCCAAACTGAGAATGAAGAAGTTAAATTGTCATCTTTGCAGATGACATGATGCTATATATAGAAAACCCTAAAGACTCTACCAAAAAGCTCTTAGAAACAATCAATGAATACCGTAAAGATGACGGCTACAAAATCAACGTGCAAAAGTCCATTGCATTCCTATACACTAACAATGAAATCTCAGAAAAAGAAATTTAAAAAAATTCCTTTTGCAATTGCAGCAAAAATAATAAAATACCTAGGAATAAACTTAACCAAGGATGTGAAAGACCTATATGCTGAAAACTATAAGACAATTTTAAACGACATTGAAGGAGACACAAAGAAATGGAAAGACATTCCATGCTCATAGATTGGAAGAATCAACCTAGTTTAAATGGACATATTATTACCCAAAGCAACATACAGATTTAATGCAATCTCTATCAAAATCCCAATGGCATTTTTTTAAGAAACAGAACAAAATCATCAGATTCGTTGGGAACCACAAAAGACCCTGAATAGCCAAACAATTTCTAGAAAAAAGAACAATGCTTGAGGTATCACATTCCCTGACTTTAGCTTGTGCTACAGGGCAACAATAATGAAAACAGCATGGTATTGGAAGAAAAACAGACACATAGACCAATGGAATAGAATTGAGAACGCTGAAATAAAACCACATAAATATGGACAGATAATTTTTGACAAAGAAGCTAAAAACACAGAATGGAGAAAAGACAGCCTCTTCAATACATGGTGCTTGCAGAATTGGAAAGCCACCTGCAAAAGAATGAAACTGGACTGCTATCTGTCACCATGTACCAAAATTAATTCAAAATGGATCAAAGACTTAAGCATAAGACCTGAAACAATAAACTACATAGAAGAAAACATAGGCACTAAACTTATGGACCTTGGGTTCACAGAGCATTTTATGAATTTGACACCAAAGGCAAGGAAAGTAAAAGCTAAAATAAATGAATGGGACTTCATCAAACTTAAAAGTTTCTGCACAGCAAAGAAACCATCGACAAAATAAAGAGGCAACCACTGAAAGGGAGAAGATTTTCTCAAACAGTGCCTCTGATAAGGGGCTAATATCCAAAATACACAAGGAACTCATGCAACTCAACAACAAAACAAACAATCCAATTTAAAAATGGGCAGAGGACCTGAAGAGACATTTCTCCAAAGAGGACTTACAAATGGCAAATAGACATATAAAAAATGCTCAACATCACTAATCAGCAGAGAAATGCAAATCAAAACCACAATGAGATTTCACCTCACCCCAGTCAGAATGGCTATCATCAACAAGACAAATAATAACAAATGTTGGAGAGGGTGTGGAGAAAAAGGAACCCTCTTACACTGTTGGTGGGAATGCAGACTGGTGCAGCCGTTATGGAAGGCAGTGTGGAGGTTCCTCAAAAAATTATGAATAGAATTGCCATATGACCCAGCAATCCCTCTCCTGGGTATCTACCCAAAAATCTGGACGCATTTATCCATAAAGACACATGTGCTCCAGTGTTCATTGCAGCTTTATTTACGGTGGCCAAAAACATGGAAACAACCAAAATGTCCTTTGATAGATGAATGGATAAAGAAGTTGTGGTATATATACACAATGGAATACTGTTCCGTGGTAAGAAAAGATGAAATAGGACTATTTGTGACAACATGGATGTATCTTGAGATTATAATGTTAAGCGAGATAAGTCAGACAGAAAAAGCAGAGAACCATATGATTTCACTGATAACCAAAAACAACAAAAGAACAAGACAAACAAATGAGAAGCAAAAACTCATAGACACAGACAATAGTTTAGTGGTTACCAGAGGGTAAGGGGGGCGGGGGGTGGGAGATGAGGGTAAAGGGGATCAAATATACGGTGATGGAAGGAGAACTGACTCTGGGTGGTGAACACACAATGTGATTTATAGATGATGTAATACAGTATTGTACACCTGAAATCTGTGTAACTTTACTAACCATTGTCACCCCAATAAACTTTAATTTATAAAAAAGATATATGTGCTCCAATGTTCATTGCAGGTTTATTTACGGTGGACAAGACGTGGAAACAACCAAAGTGTCCTCCGATAGATGAATGAATATAGAAGTTGTGGTATATATACACAATGTAATACTTTGTGCCATAAGAAAAGATGGAATTCTACCATTTGTGACAACATGGCTGGATCTTGAGATTAGAATGCTAAGCAAAATAAGTCAGACAGAAAAAGCAGAGAACCATGTGATTTCACTGATATGTGGTAAGTAAACCAAAAACAACAAAAGAACAAGATAAACAAATGAGAAACAGAAACTCATAGACACAGACAATAGTTTTTTGGTTACCAGAGGGTAACAGGGGTGGGGGGTGGGAGATGAGGGTAAGGGGGATCAAATATATGGTGATGGAAGGAGAACTGACTCTGGGTGGTGAACACACAATGGGATTTATAGATGATGTAATACAGAATTGTACACCTGAAATCTATGTAATTTTACTAACAATTGTCACCCCAATAAATTTAAAATAAATAAATAAATAAGTAAGTCAGACAGAAAAAGTAGAGAACCATATAATTTCTTCGATATGTAGTATATGAAACTGAAAATAACAAAAGAACAAGAAAAACAAATGAAGAAAAAAAACTCATAGACCTAGATGATAGTTTAGTGGTTACCAGAGGGTAAGGGTGGAGGGGAGTTTTAGAAGAAGGTAAAGGGGGTCAAATATATGGTGGTGGAAAGAGAACTGACTCTGGGTGGTGATCACGTAATGTGAGATGTAGATGATATATTACAGAATTGTACCCGTGAAATCTATGTAACTTTACTAACAATTGTCACCCCAATAAATTTTAATTTAAAAAATAAGGAATGATGATAATAACTGAAATGAAGAATACATTAGGGGGAATCAACAGTAGATTAGATGAAGCAGAGGATTGAGTCAGCAACATAGAAGATACGGTAGGAGTAAACACCCAATCAGCACAGCAAAAAGGAAGAAGAATCAAAAAAAAATTTAGGAAAGTTTAAGGGGCTTCTGGGACAACATCAAGAGTGCTAATATTCACATCAAACAGGTATCAGAAGGAGGAGAGAGAGGGCATGGAATTGAAAACCTATTGGAAGTTGTTTCTGATTAGTTCGTTCATTTATTCTTTTCTTTAGATTCCACTGATAAGTGAGATCATATGGTATTTGTCTTTCTCTGTCTGACTTATTTCACCTAGCATAATGATCACTGCACTGTACACATGAAGCTGAAGGTGAATAATAATTAATATCAACTATAATTTTATATATATATATATATATATATATATATATATATATATATATATATATTTACAAGAAGTGGAGTACAGCATTAGGAATAGACAGTGGAAATGTAATGGCTGTATGCGATGTCAAAGGAGTAGCAGATGGGGGAGGGAGTTATCACTTTGTGAGGGATATAAATCATAAATGTCTAACTATTACATTGTTTTGTACACCTGAAATTAATATTTAAAAAAAAAACCTATTTGAAGAAATAATGATGAAAACTTCCCTAACCTGGCAAAGGAGATGGATATACAAGACCCAGAAGTGCAGAGAGTCCCATACAAGATGAACCCAAACAGGCTCGCACCAAAACACATCATAATTAAACTGCCAAAGGTTAAAGACAAAGAGACTCTTAAAAGCAGCAAGAGAAAAGCAATTAGTTGTCTACAATGGAGCTCCCATAAGACTATAAGCTGATTTCTTGACAGAAACTTTACAGGACAGAAGGGATTGGCAGGAAATATTTAAAGTAATAAAAGCAAAGGACATACAACCAAGAGTACTGTACCCACCAAAGCTATCATTTAGAATTGAAGGACAGAAAAAAGACCTTCCCAGGCAAGAAAAACCTAAAGAAGTTCCTCACCACCATACCAGTGTTACAAGGAATGTTAGAGGGACTAATTTAAGACCAAAAAAAAAATATGAATAATGAAATGGCAACAACTACATATCTATCAAAAATTAGATTAAATTCTCCAATCAAAAATTAGGGCAGCTGAATGGATAAGTAAACAAGACCCTTATATATGCTGCTTACAAGAGACTCACTTCAGATCAAAAGACACACATGGACAAAATGTAAAGAGATGGGGAAAGATATTTCATGAAAATGGAAATGAAAAAGAAAAAGTTGCCAGAGCAAAATTTATACTAGGCAAAATAGACTGTAAATCAAAGGCTACAACAAGTGACAAAGAAGGACCCAGTAATCCCACTTCTGGGTAATTATCCGAAGAAACCCAAAACACTGTTTCTTGTGGATGTGTTCATTTATGTGTTTGTTGCAGCATTGCACACAATGGCTGAGAAGTGGAAGCAGCAAGTCTGTCCATGGATAAACGGATAAAAGTGGAGGTGGTACATGTATACAATGGAGTACTGCTCAGCCATGGAAGGAAATGGGTTCTTTACATCTGCAGTAGCATGGATGGACCTGAAGGATATTGTGTTAAGTGAAATATGTCAGACAGTGAAAGACAGATGTAATGTGATTTTGCTTATACCGTGTTTCCCGAAAATAAGACCTAACCAGAAAATAAGCCTTAGCATGATTTTCAGGAGGACATCCCTTGAACGTAAGCCCTAATGCATCTTTTGGAGTAAAATTTAATATAAGACTCGGTCTCATTTTTTGGGAAACATGGTATGTGGAATCTAAAGAAGAAAATAAATAAACAAAACAGAAATGAACTCATAGACACAGAGAACATTTTGATGGTTGCCAGATGGGAGCGGGTTTGGGGGTGGGTGAAAAGGGGAAGGGTTAAGAAGTACAAATTGCTTGTTACACAGTAGTCATGGGGATGTAGGGTATAGCATAAGAAATATAGTCAATAATATAGTAATAACTATGGTGTCAGATGGGTACTAGATTTATTGGGGTGATATATGGGAGGGGGTTGAGGGACAGGGTGAAAAAGATGAAGGCATTAAGAAGTACATATTGGTAGTTACCAAATGGTAGTTACTTCCACAGTTGTAAAGTAAAGCTTAGGAAATATAGTCAATAATATGGTAATAACTATGTATAGTGCCAGGTGGGTACTAGACTAATCAGAAGGATCTCTTTTTAAATGATATAAATGCCTAACCACTAGTCTGTACAGCTGAAATTAATATAAAATATATATTGAATGTCAACTGCAATTTAAAATTTAAAAAATGTTGGAAATAGGTGATGGGAAATAAGAGGTTCAGATTTCCAAGTATAAAATAAATAAGTCATGGGGATGTAATGTACAGAATGAGGAATATAGTCAATAATATTGTGATGGCATGGTACAGTGTCAGATGGTTGCTGGAATTATGGTGATCACTTCTTTAGGTATGAATGTTGGATAGCTATTGTGTACACCTGACACTCATATAATATTGTATTATGTTACCTATTATTTTAATAAAAATATTTTTTAAATGCTGGTATAATGGCAATAAATAAATAAATGCACATATAGTCCTCAGACTTTTGGCAAAACAATTTTCTAGAAAAAGCACATCTAGGCAAACCAAATGTAAGTTGAATCTGATATTCACAAAAGATAATGTCATAACTGAGACCTGCAGGTTTATCCAGAAGCTTGCTATCTAATTTTTTATAGTAATGGCCCTAAGCACCAACTATGAGCAAGATGTGATGAAAAATAACACCACATGGGAATCATGCTTCTTGATTTTAGTTTTGGTATTGCCATGAATCTCCTGTAGAACCTTAGACAAGTCATTTACTTTTTCTGGATCACAGTTTTTTTTCATTTGTATTTCTAAGAGGGTTGAAATAGATAATCTTTAAGGGGTCTTTCAAGCAATAAAATTCTATTAATTTCACAAATCAATATTTCTATCCCATGTCCAGTATAAAAACTTCTAAATCTTTGCTATTTGAATCAATTAAGTAGTGTAATAGTTTTTCTATTTTTTATTAGTTTCAAGTGTACAAAACAACATAATGATTAGACATTTACATCCCTCACAAAGCAATAACCCCACCAAGTCTACTACCCATCTGACATCATACATAACTATTACAATACCATTGACTATATTCCCTATGCTGGACTTTACATCTTGTGAATATATATATATATATTACATTCAATATTATTTTATATTACTTTCAGGCGTACAGAACAGTGGTTAGGCATTTATATTTATGAAGTGATCCTAAGATAAGTCTAGCACCCATCTGACACCCTACATAATTTTTACAACATTACTGACTATATTCCCCATACCATATTTCACATCCCCATGACAATTTTGTGCTACCAATTTGTGCTCCCTAATCCCTTCACCTTTCTCACCCATCTCCCAACACCCCTTCTATCTAGCAACCATCAGTTTGTTCTCTATGTCTATGAGTCTGTTTCTGTTTTGTTCACTCATTTATTCTGTTCTTTAGAATCCACATATAAGTGAAATCATATGGTATTTGTCTTTCTCAGTGACATATTTGACTTAGCATAATATCCTCTAGGTCCATCCATGTTGTTTCAAATGGTAAGATTTCATTCTTTATTTTTTTTATCTAAGATTTCAGTTTAATCAAATCAGATAAAAAGGTACTCATAAAAGTGGGGAAGAATGGGGCATTTTTTGAAATATGTTTTGTTATTTATTTCAGTCATTTACTAATCTATAATTGTGAATCTGGATGGTGGGATTATGGGTCTGACTTTTTATGAGCGTTTAAAAAAGACCACTGCACTGTACAGCTGAAGCTGAAGCTGAACAATAATGAATGTCAACTACAAGTTTATATATATATATATATATATATATATATATATATATATATATATATATATATATATATATTAAAACAAAGACTTTTTATTAAACTACAGCTAACATACAATATTATATTAGTTTCAGGTGTACATCACAGTTATTCAGCAGTACCCATCTAGCTCTATACAGTGTTATTACCACATTATCGATTTTATTCCCTATGCTAAAGAAGTGATCACCATAATAAGTCCAGCAACCATCTGACACTGTACCATGCTATCACAATATTATTGATCTTTTCCCCTCTTTTTGAATTTTTCAGTTAGAGTTGATGGTCAATATTATTTTACATTAGTTTCAAGTGTACAGCATAGTGGCTAGATATTTATATAATTTAGGAAGTGATCCTCCTAACTAGTACCACCTGGCCCTATACATAGTTTTTACCATATTATTGATTATATTCCCTATACTTTACATCCCCATGACTATTTTGTAACTACCAATTTGTGTTTCTTAATACCTTCACGTTTTTCACCCTGCCCCCAGCCCCATTCCCATCTATCACCCTTATAGATCTAATTCCTATCTGGCTCCAAACATAGCTATTGACTATATTCCTTATGCTATACCCTACATCCCCTCGCCTACTGTGTAACAACCAATTTATACTTCTTAATCCTTTCCCCCTTTTCACCCATCGCTAACCCTCGCCCATCTTAAAGAAGTCCCTCTAAGATTCCTTGTAATACGGCTTGGTAACTGGCTTGGTGATGTGGAACTCCTTTAGCTTTTTCTTGTCTGGGAAGCCCTTTATCTGTCCTTCAATTCTAAATGATAGCTTTGCTGGATAGAGTAATTTTGGTTGTAGGTCCTTGCTTTTCATCACTTTGGATATTTACTGCCAATCCCTTCTGGCCTTCAAAGTTTCTGTTGAGAAATCAGCTGACACTCCTATGAGGGCTTCCTTGTAGGTAACTAACTGCTTTTCTCTTGCTGCTTTTTTTTTTTAAGTTTCCTGGAGTGACAATGGTTAGTAAAGTCACATGGGATTCAAGTGTACAATTCTGTAATACATCATCTATATATCACATTGCATGTTCACCACCCAGAGTCAGTTCTCCTTCCATCACCATATATTTGATCCCATTTACCCTCACTTACCACTCCCCTCCCCGCTTACCCTCTGATTACCACTACACCATTGTCTATGTCTGTGAGTTTTTGTTTCTTTGTCTCTTGCTATATTTAAAATTCTCTCTTTGTCCTTAACCTTTGGAATTTTAATTATGATGTGTCTTGGTGTTGGCCTCTTTGGGTTCATCTTGCACTTCCTCAGCTTTTATATCTATTTCCTTCACCAGGTTAAGGAAGTTTTCTGTCATTATTTCTTCAAATAGGTCTCCAATTCCTTGCTGTCTCTCTTCATCTTCTGGTACCCTTACAATGCAAATGTTGGTATGTTTGATGTTGTCCCAGAGGCCCCTTAAACTCTCCACAGTTTTTTGGATTCTTTTTTCTTTTTGCTGTTCTACCTGGGTGTTTTCTTCTACCTTATTTTCTATCTCACTGGTTCAATCCTCTGCTTCATCTAGACTACTGTTAATTCCCTGTAATATATTCTTCATTTCTGTTATTGTATTCTTTATTTCTGACAGGTTCTTTTTCATGTTTTCTATCTCCATTTTTATGTTTCCTATCTGTTTGTTAAAGTTCTACCTGAGATCAGTGAGACTCCTCATAACCAGTGTTTGGAACTCTGCATATGGTAGATTGCTTGTCTCCATTTTGTTTAGATCTTTTTCTGGAGCTTTGTTTTGTTCTTTTATTTGAGACATGTTTCTTTGTCTTCCTATTTTGGCTGTCTCCATGTGATTTTTTCTATGTATTAGGTAGGGCTGCTATGTCTTCTGGTCTTAGTAGAGTGGCCTTATATAGTAGGTGTGCTGTGGGGTTCAGTGGTGGAATCTTTCTGGTCACCTGAGCCACACACTCCAGGTGTGTCCCTTGTGTGGGTTGTGTGCCCTCCTCTTGTAGTTGAGGCTTGATTGATAACTGCACATCAATGGGAGGGACTTACCCTTGGATTTACTTGCTGTGAGGACAGGTCTTGACTGCACTGAAGAGTTGTTGTGCAGGGGCTGACCCTACAGAGCAGGATCTGCCTCTGCATGGTGCCTTCCCAATCCACCCCTTGGGTGTGTCATACTTAGAGACAGCTGGGTGATGCTCCAGCTCATTTTGAACCTGGCCACTGGGGGCTCCAGCCCCAGTACCACCTTGGAGGGGATCCACTAGAGGTCAAGTTCAGCCACAGCCCGTGCCCCACCTGGGGCCACCTGGCAGGTGCCAAAAAGAAATCCACAGGTAGTTGCTGCCCATGTCGTGCTTGGATATACCTTGAGAGGCCAAGCGATGAACCAAGGCTGGCTGCTGCTAATGCCAAGCTTAGGGCTGCTCAGCCAGAGGTACAGGCCATACTCAAGCCATATGCTGCTTGTCTGGGTTCCATGAACATTTGAGAGATCTTAAGAAAGTCTGCAGCTTGAGCTAAGGCAGGTGGTTTGTACAAAAAAGCCACTGGAAGTGGCTTCGGTGTGCCCAAAAGTTGGGCGGGACAGGGTCCTCAAATCGCCAGGGCATGGCGAATGAACAGGGGAGACTCAGATATGGCAGCCACCTGTGTCCACACACTAGGAAGGAAGAGAGCTCAACAAAGAAACAATGGCTTCTGCCAATTCATCTGTCCAGGAGAAAGCCCCCTCTCCAGCCCCCATCCCAAGCCAGACAACTCAGTTCCCCACCGTATGCCCCTGCCACCTTTCTAGCTGCTGCCCCAGTGCTGGAGCTCAGAGCGAATGGTTCCGTTGGTGGGTAAGTCCATGTGCAGTCCATTTAAGAAGAGTGCTTGGAAGTGCAGCTAACTTCCTTCTCACTCAGTCACAATCTGCTGCTTTACACAACCAGAAATTATGGGGACTACTCTCCCTGGAACTAGAACCCTGGGCTGAGGTGGGGCTGGGACCTCCCACTCTTGTGTGGGGTAAAGAGGGACCTCTACAGCTGAAACTTCCCTCCCAATTTTTAATAGTCACACACGGGTGTGGGACCAGCCCATTCTGTGTCTCTGCCCCCCCACCAGTCTTGAGGTGGCTTCTTCTGCACGTCTTTAGCCATAGAGCTTAGGTTCAGCAAGACTTTAGGTGATTATCAATGATGGTTGTTTTGTAGTTTAGTTGTAATTTTGATGTGGTCAAGAGAGAAGGTAAGCACAACGTTTACCTACTGCATCATCTTGTTATTCTCAGACTTCATTCTTTTTTATGGCAGAGTAATATTCCATTATATAAATGTACCGGGATTTCTTTATCCAATCATCTATTGATGGGCATTTTGGTTGTTTCCATATCTTGTCTATTGTGAATAGTACTGCAGTAAACATAGGGGTGAATATATTGTTTTCAAATTAATGTTTTGGATTTCCTTGGGTAATTACCCAGAAGTGGAAGTGCTGGTTCATAAGATAGTTCTATTTTTAATTTTTTGAGGAACCTCCATACTGTTTTCAATAGTGACTGCACCAATTTGCAATCCCACCAACAGGGCACGAGGGTTCCCTTTTCTCTACATCTTTGCCAGCACTTGTTGTTTGTCAATTTATTGACAATAGCTATTCTGACAGGTGAGAGGTGGTATCTCATTGTGTTTTTTATTTGCATTTGCATGATTAGTGACATTGAGCATATTATCATATGTCTATTGGCAATCTGTATGTCCTCTTTGGAGAAATATAAAGTCCTCTGCCCATTTTTAAATTGGATTCTTTGCTTTTTGTGTTGAGTTGTATGAGTTCATTATATATTTTGTATATTAGCCCATTATTAGATATATCATTGGCAAATATCTTCTCCCATTTAGTAGGATGTCATTTTGTTTTGTTGATGGTGTGCTGTGAAAAAACTTTTTAGTTTGATGTAGTCCCATTTTTTTGTGTGTGTGTTTTTTTTGTTGTTTTTTTAATTAAATTGTTTTTTGTTGTTTTTTTTCTTGCTTCCCTTGCCTGAAGAGCTAGATCAGTAAAAATATTATTACGGGTAATGTCTGAGAGTTTACTTCTTATACTTTCTTCTAGGAGTTTTATGGGTTTTGGTCTTACATTTAAGACTTTAATCCATTTTGAGTTTATTCTTGTATATGGTGAGAAAGTGGTCCAGTTTCATTTCTTTGTATACATCTGCCCAGTTTCCCCAGCACCATTTATTAAATAGACTGTCTTTAACCCAATGTAAATTTTTGCTCACTTTGTCATAGATTAAATGACCATATAGGCATGGATTTCGGGTTTCCTATTCTGTTCCATTGATCTATGTGACTATTTTTATGCCAATACCATGCTGTTGCGATTACTATATACTTGTAATGTAATTTGATATCAGATAGCATGATACCTCCAACTTTGTTCTTTTTCACGATTGCCATGGCTTTTGAGGTCTTTTATGGTTCCATATAAATTTTGGTTTTATTTGTTCTAGTTTTGTGAAAAACGCCATTGGTATTTTGATTGGGATTGCATTGAATCTATATACTGCTCTTTGGGTAGTATGGATATTTTAACTATATTAATTCTTCCAGGGCAATATTGTAGTTAATTTTATTTATTTAAGAATTGTTACCCTCTTCCCCCAACCCAAGGGAGGAGGCCAACTATAATCTGGAACCAGAATAAATGTGTGTGTGTGTGTGTGTGTGTGTGTGTGTGTGTGTGTGTGTTTTAATTAGAGAGCAAATTGACTGAGTGACACAGGGCAAAATCTCCTTGGTCTAAGTTCCATGTCTAGGATCACGAGTGCAGTTGAGGATTAAAACAAGAAATGATTTATGTGGTGGAGTGCCAGTGAGTTGACAGTAGCTTATAAATCTGCTTCTTGGGGTTACACCAAGAAAATCTTCATGTCAGAATCTCTTAAGTTATTCCAGGTGCCAGTGTATCTGAAACAAGCCAAAGTCCACCCACCATTGATATTGGGAATGAATTCCACGCTTAGGTGTGCATCTTGAACTAGAATAACTGAGAGGAGGGAACAAAAAAGCCAACTGACCTTCTATTTTTAATTTATTTTTTATTTACAGGGGTGACAATTGTTAGTAAAATTACATAGAATTAAGGTGTAAAATTCTGTATTACATCATCTATAAATGCCATCGTGTGTTCACCACCCAGAGTCAGTTCTCCTTCCATCACCATATATTCGATCCCCCTTACCCTCATCTCCCACCCCCCACCCCCCACCCCCCTTACCCTCTGGTAACCACTAAACTATTGTCTGTGTCTATGAGTTTCTCTTTCTCATTTGTTTGTCTTGTTCTTTTGTTGTTTTTGGTTTATATACCACATATAAGTGAAATCACATGGTTCTCTGCTTTTTCTGTCTGACTTATTTCGCTCAGCATGACACTCTCAAGATCCATCCATGTTGTCACAAGTGTTCCTATATCATCTTTTCATACCGCCGAATAGTATTCCATTGTGTATATATACCACGACTTCTTTATCCATTAATCTATCGAAGGACATTTTGGTTGTTTCCATGTCTTGGCCACCGTAAACAAAGCTGCAATTAACATTGGAGCACACATGTCTTTATCTATAGATGTTCTCAGATTTTTTGGGTAGACACCCAGGAGAGGGATTGCTGGGTCATATGGTAATTCTATTCATCACCTTTTGAGGAACCTCCACACTGCCTTCCATAATGGCTGCACCAGTCTGCATTCCCACCAATAGGGTATGAGGGTTCCTTCTTCCCACAGCCTCTCCAACACTTGTTAATATTTGTCTTGTTGATGATAGCCATTCTGACTGGGATGAGGTGATGTCTCATTGTGGTTTTCATTTGCATTTCTCTGCTGATTAGTGATGTTGAGCACTTTTTCATGTCTATTTGCCATTTGTATGTCCTCTTTGGAGAAATGTCTCTTCAGGTCCTCTGCCCATTTTTCAATTGGGTTGTTTGTTTTCTTGTTGTTGATTTCATGAGTTCCTTGTATATTTTGGACACTAGCCCCTTATAGGAGGCACTGTTAGCAAAAATCTTCTCCCATTCAGTTGGTTGCTTCTTCATTTTGTTGATGGTTTCTTTTGCTGTACAGAAGCTTTTAAGTTTCACATAGTCCCATTCATTTATTTAAGCTTTTCCTTCCATTGCCTTTGGAGTCAAATTCATAAAATGCTCTTTGAAACCAAGGTCCATAAGTTTAGTACCTATATTTTCTTCTATGCAGTTTATTATGTCAGGTCTTATGCTTAAGTCTTTGATACATTTTGAATTAATTTTGGTACATGGTGACAGGTAGTAGTTCAGTTTCAGTCTTTTGCAGGTGGCTATCCAATTCTCCCAGCACCATTTATTGAAGAGGCTGTCTTTCTTCCATTGTATGTTTTTAGCTTCTTTGTCAAAAATTATCTGTCTATAAGTATGTGGCTTTATTTCTGGGTTCTCAATTCTATTCCATTGGTCTATGTTTCTGTTTTTCTGCCAATACCATGCTGTTTTGATTATTGTAGCCCTGTAGTACAAGCCAAAGTCAGGAAGTGTGATACCTCCATTATTGTTCTTTTTTCTTAAGATTGCTTTGGCTATTCGGGGTCTTTTGTGGTTCCAAACAAATCTGATGATTTTTTGTTCTATTTCTTTAAAATATGCCATTGGGATTTTGATGGGGATTGCATTGATCTGTAAATTGCTTTGGGTAATATGGCCATTTTAACTATGTTGATTCTTCCAATCCATGAGCACGGAATATCTTTCCATTTCTTTGTGTCTTCTTCAATTTCTTTCAAAAATGTCTTATAGTTTTCAGCATATAGGTCTTTCAAATCCTTGGTTAAGTTTATTCCTAGGTATTTCATTCTTTTTGCTACAATTGCAAAAGGAATTGTTTTTTGCATTTCTTTTTCTGAGATTTCATTGTTAGCAAATAGGAAAGCAATGGACTTTTGTACGTTGATTTTGTAGCCAGCAACTTTACTGTATTCGTTCATTGTTTCTAATAGCTTTTTGGTGGAATCTTTAGGGTTTTCTATATATAGCATCATGTCATCTGCAAAGAGTAATAATTTAACTTCCTCATTCCCAATTTGGATGCCTTTTATTTCTTTCTCTTGCCTGATTGCTCTGGCAAGGACTTCCAACACTATGTTGAAGGTGATAGGGGACAGCCTGTCATGTTCCTGAACATAGAGCAAAGGGCTTCAGTTTTTCACCATTAATTATGAGATTAGCAGAGGGCTTGTCATATATGGCCTTTATTATGTTAAGGTATTTTCCTTCTATACCTATTTTATTAAGTGTTTTAATCATAAATGGATGTTGTATCTTGTCAAATGCTTTTTCTGCATCAATTGATATAATCATATGATTTTTGTCCTTTATTTTGTTTATGAGATGTATCACATTGACGGATTTGCAGATGTTGAACCATCCTTGTGCCCCGGGGATGAACCCCACTTGGTCATGATGAATAATCTTTTTAATGCATTGTTGTATTCGATTTGCTAGAATTTTATTTAGGATTTTTGCATCGGTATTCATCAGAGATATTGGTCTGTAGTTTTCTTTTTTTCTGCTGTGCTTACCAGGTTTTGGTATCAGGGTAATGTTGGCCTCATAAAATGAGTTAGGGAGTACTGTCTCTTCTTCAATTTTTTGGAATAGTTTGAGCAGGATTGGTATTAGATCCTCTTGGAAGGTTTGGTAGCATTCCCTAGTGAAGCCATCTGATCCCAGACTTTTGCTTTTGGGAAGGTTTTGGATGACTGATTCAATTTCATTAGTGGTGATCGGTCTTTTTACATTTTCCAGTTCTTCATGGTTCAGCCTTGGAAGGCTATATGTTTCTAAGAACTTGTCCATTTCTTCTAGTTTATCGAATTTGGTGGCATATAGTCCTCATAGTATCCTTGGATGATCCTTTGTATTACTGTGGTGTCCGTGATATCTTCCCCTTTTTCATTTCTGAGTTTGTTAATTAGTGTCTTCCCTCTTTATATCTTAGTGAGTCTATCCAAGGGTTTTTCAATTTTGTTAATATTTTCAAAGAACCAGCTCTTTGTCACATTAATTTTTTCTATTATCTTTTGTTCTCTATTTCATTTTTCTTCTCTGATTTTTGTTATTTCCTTTCTTCTGTTGACCTTGGGTTTCACTTGTTCTTCTTTTTCTAGGTCTTTAAGGTGTAACATGAGGTTATTTATTTGGGATTTTTCTTGTTTCTTGTGATAGGCCTATAATGAAATAAATTTCCCTCTTAAAACTGCTTTTGCTGCATCCCCAAAATTTTGGTAAGATACATTTTCATTGTCATTTGTTTCTATGTATATTTTCATCTCTCCTCTAATTTCTTCTTTGACCCAGTCGTTCTTTAAAAGTGTGTTGTTTAATCTCCATGTCTTTGTGTTTTTTCTTGCTTTCTTCTTGCAGTTGATACCCAATTTCAAAGCCTTGTGGTCAGACATTATGCTTGGTACGATTTCAATCTTCTTAAATTTCCTGAGGCTGATTTTATGTCCCAATATATGGTCTATCCTTGAGAATGTTCAATGTACACTAGAAAAAAATGTATAGTCTGATGTTTTAGGATGAAGTGCTCTATAAATGTCAATTTTGTCCATTTCATCTGATGTGTCATTTAGGGAAGCTATTTCATTATTTATGTTCTGGTTGGATGGTCTATCCATAGCTGTCAATGATGTATTTAAATCCCCTAGTATAATTGTGTTTTGGTCAATTTCTCCCTTTAGTTCTGTTAGTAGTAGCTTGGTATATTTTGGTGCTCCCTGATTGGGGCATAAATATTGATGACTTTTCTTTCTTCTTGTTGTATAATCCCCTTTACCATTATGAAATGTCCATCTTTGTCTCTTGTTATTTTTTTCACCCTGAATTCTGTTTCATCTGATATTGTTATGCCTACACCTGATTTTCTCTCGGTACCATTTGCTTGGAGTGTCAATTTCCACCCTTTCACTTTCAGTCTAAGCTTGTCCTTGTAGCTGAGATGTGTCTCTTGGAGACAGCATATGGTTGGGTTTAGTTTTTTTATCCAATCTGCTACACTGTGCTTTTTTTATTGGTGAATTCAGTCCATGTACATTTAGGGTGATTATTGATATGTGAGGATTTCCTGTCAGTCTATGTTTAGTTTTCTGGTAAGTCTGTGTCTCCATTGTTTCTTTGCCTTTTTGTTGTTGTCTATTATTTCTGTGTGTTGGTATTCTATGATGTTTCCCTCTGTTTCTTCTTTTATTACAGTGTATGCTTCAGTTCTGGATGTTTTTTGAGTGGTTACGCTTAAGTTTATGTAAAAGAAAGTTTGATATTTAGAGTATTCCATTTTCTTCAGCATGCCTACTTTCTCCATTCCCATATTCCACTTCATGCATTTACTCTCCCCCTTTTGATGTTTTGGTTGCCACAAATTGTCCCTGTTGATGGTGGTCGAATAGCCTCCTTTAGTATTTCTTGTAGTGCAGGTCATGTATCAGAAATTCCCTCAGCTTCTGTATGTCTGGAAAAGTCTTTATTCCTCCTTCATATCTAAAGGATATCTTTCCTGGATATATTATTCTTGGCTCATAATTTCTCTCTTTCAATAGTTTGAATATTTGGTACCACTCCCTCCTGGCTTGTAGAGTTTCTGCTGAAAAATCTGATGATACTCTAATGGGCTTTCCTTTGTAGGTTACCGTCTTCTTTTCCCTGGCTGCCTTGAGGATTCTTTCTTTGTCGTTGATTTTTTTTTTAATTTTATTTTACTAAATTTATTGGGATGACAATTGTTAGTAAAATTACATAGATTTCAGGTGCACAATTCTGTATTACATCATCTATAAATCCCATTGTGTGTTCATCACCCAGAGTCAGTTCTCCTTCCATCACCATATATTTGATCCCCCTTACCCTCATCTCCCACCCCCCACCCCCCACCCCCCTTACCCTCTGGCAACCACTAAACTATTATCTGTGTCTATGAGTTTCTGTTTCATTTCTTTGTCTCGTTCTTTTGTTGTTTTTGGTTTATATACCACATATGAGTGAAATCACATGGTTCTCTGCTTTTTCTGTCTGACTTATTTTGCTCAGCATTACACTCTCAAGATCCATCTATGTTGTCACAAATGTTCCTATATCATCTTTTCTTACCGCTGAATAGTATTCCATTGTGTATCTATACCACAACTTCTTCATCCACTCATCTATAGAAGGACATTTTGGTTGTTTCCATGTCTTGGCCATCGTAAACAAAGCTGCAATGAACATTGGAGCACACGTGTCTTTATCTCTAAATGTTTTCAGATTTTTTGGGTAGGTACCCAGGAGAGGGATTGCTGGGTCATATGGCAATTCTCTTCGTAATTTTTTGAGGAACCTCCACACTGCCTTCCATAACGGCTGCACCAGTCTGCATTCCCACCATGGATGGATCTTGAGAGAGTAATGCTGAGCGAAATAAGTGAGACAGAAAAAGCAGAGAACCATGTGATTTCACTGATATGTCATTGATTTTTTACAGCTTCAATACAATGTGCCTTGGAGAAGGCCTGTTGGGATTGAGGTAATTAGGTGTTTTATTTTCTTCTGGATTCGAGGATCCAGTTCTGTCCACAAGTTTGGGAAGTTCTCATCAACAATTTGTTTGAATATATTCTCTGTTCCTCTCTCTCTTTGTTCTCCTCCTGGTATGCCCATTATTCTTATATTGCTCTCTGATGGAGTCAGAAAGTTCTTCTAGAGTTCTTTCATTTCTTTTAAGTCTCAAGTCTCTCTCTTCTTCCATCTGTGTAATTTCCAGGTTTCTATATTCGATGCCACTGATTCTTTCCTCCATCTGGTCAACTCTACTACCTAAGTGGTTATTTCATTCTTAATTTCTTCTATTAAGTTCTTAATCTCTCGAAATTCTATTTGGTTCTTTTTTAAAATTTCAATCTCTTTTGTAAAATGCTCATGTTGTTCTTTGATTGTGTTTCTGAGTTCATTAAACTGCCTTTCTGTGTTTTCTTGCATGTTGTTGAGTTTTTTCAGAACTGCAATCTTGAATTCTCTGTCATTTAAATCACATATTCCCATATCTTTAGGTTCCTTTTCTGGAGACTTTTCACTTTCTTTCTGAGCTGTCTTGTTGCCTTGGTAATTCACGGCAATTACCGATTTAGTATTTCTTTTCCTAGACATCGACAGGAGTGGCTTCTGCAACAGGTTGAAAAGAAGAGTTCTTTCTTTTGTTTTCCAGTACTTGGTTGTAGATTGTTTTATTTTTTCTGCAACTGCAGCCTTTTGGTTTTCTCTCACACACGGTAGTGTTATGTTTTCTCTGCACTATTCCAGCTTCTCACACAATGGGGGGATTCCCTGGGAGACAGGCTTCTCCTCTGTTAATAGTTCTCCTAGGTCACAGGGTGCAGTGTCCGTGTTGGTATGCGGAGAGCTTTTGATGTTCCAAAGCTCTTCCTGCACCATATTCATAGCCCATATGTTTCAGCAGTTCTGTTTACTCCTGTAGGGATCCACTCAGATATTTGGGGCCGGGGGCGGGGTGAGTTGTGAGAGGTAGCCCAGAGCAATGGCGGCAACCACCACCACAGCCAGTCCTGCTTCCACAGCTCCCTCCTCTTTGCCGGAACTAGCTGGGCTGTGAAGCTGTGTGCGGTCCACAGTTCTCAGAACAGCAACTATTCTGTGCTTTTGATCTGACACTGCTACTCTTCCGTTTCTAGTACCAGGCAGGTGGGGGCGGGGCGAGCTCTGGGAGGGTAGGGAGGGGGCGGCTAGTCTCAGTGCCTAAGGCTTCCATTCTCTGCTGGCAGTGAGTGCTTAAACCACTGTTTTCAGCCTTCTTCTCTGTCTGTTCCGAGGTCTCTGCCGTGAACGTTGGGTTCAGCTGAGTTATATGCTGCCCCCTCAGCCCTGTGGGCCATAAGTGCAGCCCTAGCAGTTCGAGTTTTTCCCTGTCCCTCAGCTGTGGTAGTTCAGGGATGCAGCAAGCTCCGAGCACTGAGCTAGTCTGCATCCTGTGCCCACGTGGCTCCGTCTCTGCACTTCTCCCTTCCCACCTCCCCCACTCGCGTGTTTCGCCCACCTGTAGGTGAATTCAGTAGTGGGCCTCTTCGTCTTGCCTGTCTGCTGTGCAGGGAGTCCTTTGTGGAGTTATTGTTGTTCGATTAGTTGTAAATTCCAGGGGAGCTTTACAGAGGCTCACCTCAGGCCACCATTTTGATGACCAGTATCCCAACTGACCTTGATAAGTATCTTAAGGCATCCTCTCTCTTTGTCATAGAATCCTTCATTTGAATGATGATAGAGTTGTCAGATCAAGAGGGCAGGTGTCAGCAATGAGGCAGGGGGATATGAATAGGCCTTTGCAAAGAGAAGCAGTCCTTCCTGGTTTGCACCAAGTTCCCCCCTACCAGCTTCATATCTCCCTAAATTCTAGCCTTCTCAGCCCTGATATATATTTATCTTCTGACTAGAGACCTGACATTCAGCTTTTAGAGATCTGTAAGGATATAAGTGCAAAAATGGCAAGGGATAGCTTGAGTAGATATAAGAAGGAAAAACTAGAGAAAAGAACTAGGGCACTAACATCCTGATTACCACTTGTCCTCCAGGTGCTCTTTAGGAAAGGCATGCTGCAACAGAGGAAATGCCCCTCACTCTTAATCAAAAAATAATAATAATAAGCATGAAGAACCTGTTCATATATGTGTTTACCAAATAATAATAATTGGAAAATAGAACACAAAGTTCTCCATGCACACAGAGCACAGATAAGTATACAAAGATTGGGAAGGAGTTTAAGGAAAAGTGTGTCTTTCACTAGTGTGCTGGAACTGGCCTGCACCAGCTGTTGAGAGAAATGAGCATAGGCATCTCTTCCCACCTACATATTCAGACACATGACAGTTTGAAATTAGCCATGGTTGGAGTATTTACACCATGGAAATTGAAAAAGAATACAAATCAGGTTGTGTTTTTCCTAGAGTCAGTTGTTAAACATTTATTAGCATGCTACCTAACAGATACTGCCTCAATTTCCAAAATATTTAAGGGGCAGCAGAAAATAGGTTGATGTTTTATGTCCAAGAGTCTTGTGTTTCCTCCACTAGACTATTAGCTACTTGGGTGCAAAACTAGATAGACCTTACTCTCATGTGTTTTCCAAACACCTAATGCAATATCTGCCACATTATAAGTGTTCAATAAATGTTTTGATATCTATATGTATATCTATATCTATATCTTTCTATACATATACATACATATATATTTAATTCAACAATTGATTTTTGAAGTTCATAAGTAGTTTTCCCACTCAAGTGAAGAGCATAATCAATTTTCTCAAAGTTTTCATCTCTGTGGTTTAGACCACCTCCTTTATTAATGGTGTGTGTATATGACAGTGTAAAAAATAGCACAGCCATGTATTGGGAGAGACATGTTCTAGGACAGTGCTGCCATGCTTTACACGTCTCAATAAATTATTGGGAAATGTACCCTCCAGATTTTTGTAGCAGGGGATCCCTGACTCTCCCATTGGCAGGCTGTGACGTCACTGTAGCCACTTTTCTTCTGTTTCTATCTCAAGCGCTATAAAATGGCAAGGTTTTATGTAAGCAGCTATTTTCCAAATATTTTATTGTCTATTTTTATTATTATTATTATTATTATTATTATTATTATTATTATTAGTTGAAACCTTTCTTCTAATGAAATCTAATGCAAAAGTGCAGCTGAAGCTAGGATAGGGGCTCAGAATCACTTTACTTGTAGCTATAATCTCCAGCCAACCTACCACCAAACAGCTTTGAGGAATTCCTGAAGCTCTAACGACCATGGACTGAAAACCACTGGCCTTACCAACTTCTCCTTAAGGTATCTTTCAACTCAGTGGTGGGCTCCATGAACAGGGGTTGAATTATTATAGTTCTGGAAAGTTGGTTTACTTAGTAAAAGGGATACTTGGAACTTTACATCATCTTCCTCACCAAAGTGGTTCTCAAATCTTGTAAATATCACATAACCCAGTAGGGTAGCTAGTGTACAACATGTCCACATTCTTTCTCCCCATTCTTCCTGGGGAATAGGACAGTAAGACATCTCATTCTCCTCTCTTCACACACTATAACTGCAATGTCAGTCTGCAAAGAGGTTTTGCTCCATGGCTAAGCTTTAAGACTTGGGTCAAGGAATTGCCTAGTGATTTGGGTTTCCTGTCTTTAACATTTTTTATTATAAATGAAGGTGATGAGATGCTTATCTCCCAATCCCCAAGTAAGCCTACTTGCAGCCATACCCGATTTCTTACCTCTTTCTCAATTTACATGTACTTTTTCACTTGCCTGTCTTTATGCATGCTTTACATATTCATATCCACTCAATCACTAAGTATGTATCCAGCGCATTACTGTGTGTAATGACGAGCGGGGCAAGGAAGGAAGAGGGACACAGGCTAGAATGGGGCTAATGAATTTATTTAGTAATATCTAATCAACTTATTTAGTAATATGCAATAGTAAAAGACAAAAGCAATTAGTAGAATGTGCTAATGACAGAAAGTAAAGGTGGTTAAGACTAAACTATATACATTGATAACAATGTCATGTCAAAGGAGTACACATACTTATAAATTTAAGAGATCCCAACATATGTTTACTATTGTTCAAAAATCACTTGGCTAGGGGCCGGCCCGGTGGCTCAGGCAGTTAGAGCTCCATGCTCCTAACTCCGAAGGCTGCCGGTTTGATTCCCACATGGGCCAGTGGGCTCTCAACCACAAGGTTGCCAGTTCAATTCCTCGAGTCCCACAAGGGATGGTGGGCTCTGCCCCCTGCAACTAAGATTGAACAGGGCACCTTGAGCTGAGCTGCCTCCCGAATGGCTCAGTTGGTTAGAGCGCATCCTCTCAAGCACAAGGTTGCCATTTCAATTCCTCGACTCCCGCAAGGGATGGTGGGTAGCGCACCCTGCAACTAAGATTGAACACGGCACCTTGAGCTGAGCTGCCGCTGAGCTCCTGGATGGCTCAGTTGGTTGGAGTACGTCCTCTCAACCATAAGGTTGCCGGTTTGACTCCCGCAAGGGATGGTGGGCTGTGCCCCCTGCAACTAGCAACGGCAACTGGACCTGGAGCTGAGCTGCGCCCTCCACAACTAAGACTGAAAGAACAACAACTTGAAGATGAACAGCACCCTCCACAACTAAGATTGCAAGGACAACAACTTGACTTGGAAAAAAGAAGTCCTGGAAGTACACACTGTTCCCCAATAAAGTCCTGTTCCTCTTCCCCAATAAAATCTTTTAAAAAAAAAATCACTTGGCTAAATACACAAATAACATCAGTAAGGAGTATCCAAAGACATTAATAAGCTCTATGGGATAGTAACTATTACAGTAGATGTCAAAAGCTCACCAAACCAGGGTGGGGAACAGCACTGGAAAAGTCATAATTCAAAACCTTGTCAGGTCTGTAGCTGAGAGAAACTCAGGTGTCTCCCACACCCCTGCTTGTTAGTTTCCAAGACTGTTGTTGTTGTTGTTGTTGTTGTTGTTAGAAGTCAAGGCGTCTCCTAATGCTATAAACTGCAAGTTGCATATAAGTTTTCAAGGTGTTAACAATCTGAAGAATGTTGCTGTTGTTGTCATTGTTGTTGGAAGTTAGGACGTCTTCTGATGTTATAAGCTGCAAGCTACGTACAAGTTTTCTAGAGGCTAACAAGTTCTCAAGAAGGCTAACCATGGGGAACAACACTGGAGAGGCCAGAAGCCAGCCAGCCCTCACCAGGTTAGTGGCTGGAAGTCAGGAAATCCCCTGGTGTTGTAAGCTGCATGTTGTTGGAAGTCTTCAAAATGTTAGAATGATGAGAAATCACCAATGACAAATGACCAAATGATGAAATAATTATTATTAATTAACACTGCCAACTGATGTCTGTCTTATATGTTTTCTCAGATGTACCTTAGAGCCAAGTTTCTTGTTCCTGCCTCCCCCTCTGGGAATGGCCAGTTCCGGGAGGGTCCGGCAGTTACTGATATGAATGTTGCCCATCCAGCCAAAGGGCCAATTCATCCAGATACACAATATCTACTGTTCTTGCTTGGGACCATCAGCCCAAGGTCTTCCAAAGCCTGGCAACATGCCTGTCTTGCTTGGGACCATCAGCCCAAGGTCTTCCAAAGCCTGGCAACATGCCTGTCACGTCGTCCTGATATAACTTAGCTACTTCTTCACTTCATCTGCTGATGTGGGCGAACCAGACAGAACAAAGAGCGAATTCTCTCAACCCCTGACCAAGAATTTCTTTAACCCTAAGCTAACCATTACCTCACAACACGGACAGAACAACAAACATCATCTCATATCTCCCCTACTCGAGAGAATGAGACCAAACAGAAAACCTCATCTCATGTCTCCCCTGCTCGGGAGAATGAGACCAAAGGGGGAATTTACTCAACCCCTGATCACAGCACAGAAATCACCTCACATACTGGAACAGATGAAAGCTAATAGACAAAAGCTCACATCAACCAATGAAGACAAATTTTCCTCAACATCCACCCTACACTGTGTGCCTGGCACTTGGCATGAAGAATAAACAAGATAAACATGATCTCTAACTCATGGAACTTCAATCCTAATGGAGCTGTTCCCTCTTTCTTGAATTATATCCCTATCCTCATCACAATTCCTTCCATTTCACTCAGAAAACTTCTATTCATCCTTCAAATACCACCTCAAATACTTCCTTCTCTATTGAATAGACTGCCCTATAGCATTAAGCACATATGCTTACCTTTTCCACTAGAATAGAGATTTCTCAAAAGCCACAGCTTTGCTTCATCTACCTTTTTATGTCCTTCTCACCCTATATTTGGCATGGAATCGGTATTCAATAGGTGTTGTATTGAACAATATTTTTATAGGTGTTAATTTTTTCCAGCTTTAGTGAAGTATAATTGACAATTAAAAACTGTATGTTTAAGTTGTATTACTTGATGATTTGATATACTTACACATTTTGAAATGTTTACCACAATCAAGCTAACATAGTTACCATTTTCTTTGTGTTTGTGTGATGGTGACAATTAAGATTTACCCTCTAAGCAAATTACAAGAACAATATTGTTTACTATACTCAGATTGTTGTGCATTAGAGCTCCAGAACTTATTCATCTTGCATAACTGAAACTTTGTGCCCCCTGATCAACATCTCCCCATTTTCCCTATTCCCCAGCCCCTTGTAACTAACCACCATTTTTGTCTCTGTTTCAATGAGTTTGACTATTTTATATTCCACTAACCATCATTTTACTCTCTGTTTCTATGAATTTGACTGTTTGGATTCTACATATAAATGAAATCGTGCAACATTTATCTTTCTGTGTCTGGATTGTTTCACTTAGCATAAAGTCCTCCAGGTTCACCCATGTTGTCACAAATGGCAAGATTTCCTTCTTATTTTAAGGCAGAATAACATTCTAGTGTATATTATCTTTATCTGTTTATCTTTCAATGAATATTTAGGTTGTTTCCATGTCTTGGCTGTTGTGAATAATGCTGAAAGGAACATAGAAATGCAGATACAAGGTGTGATCAAAAGATACAGTGAATGTTTAAATAAAAAAATATTACAGTAAAAGACACATTGCCATTAACCCCCTCAAAATACTCCCCCTTGCTTCGAACACACTTATCCCATCATTCTTGTCACTTTCTGAAGCAGTTCTGGAAGTCCTCTTTCGTGAGTGCCTTTACTTCATCCTAAATCATGACAATGCTCTGTGTCACCTATCGCTTCTGGTATGGCAATTTCTGTCAAATAAAAACATTATGGTGTGTCCTCATCCATTTTATTCACTGGATCTGGCACCGTCCAACTTCTGGCTTTTCCCCAAAGTCAAAACGCCCATGAAAGGAAAACGTTTTGAATTGATTCAGGACATTAAGGCAGCCATGACAGCACAACTAAAGACACTCACGAAAGAGGACCTCAGAACTGCTTCAGAAAGTGGTAACAATGATGGGGTGTTTTCGAGGCAAGGGGGAGTATTTTGAGGGAGATTAATGATAATGAGTTTTTTACTGTAATAATTTTTTAAATGTAAACATTCATCGTTTTTTGTGATCACACCTCGTATCTCTTTAAGATCCTGATTTCATTTCCTTTGCGTATATCCAAGAAGTGGGATTTCTGGATCAAATGGTAGTCTTATTTTAAATTTTTTGAGGAACTTCCACTCTGTGTTCCATAATGGCTGTACCAATTTACATTTCCACCAAACAGATGTTCCCTTTTTTCCACGTCCTCACCAATACATGTTATCTATTGTCTTTCTGTAATAGCCATTCTCACAGTTATGGTGTAATATCTCACTGTGGTTTTGATTTACATTTTCCTAATGACTAGAGAAGTTGAGCACTTTTTCACATGGCTATTGACCATATGCCTGTCTTCTTTTGAGAAATGTCTATTCAGGTCCTTGGCTCATTTTTTAATTGGGTTATTTGAATTTTTCTTTTTGCAATTGATTGGTATGAGTTCCTTATTTATTTTGGGTATCAGCCACATGCCAGATATACAGTTGACAGATATTTTTCCCATTACATAGGTTGCCTTTTCATTCCCAAGACACTCACTGGCAGGGTTAGGAAGACTTCAACATTCATGAACCCAATACATTGAAGAAGATCTCCCTCTCCATTGAGACCTGGCTTCTCTGTGAATGATTTCTATGTGTCCATACATCTTTCACCATTGGCATTTCCTGGGCTACCAATCCTGCTTGAAGTTGCTAATACAGCCTGTGTATTGGCTCAGGCTTTAGCAGCTCTTTCTCTTTGGGCATCAGGGCATCATTTTCTTGCCCTTGTTTATATCCAGATTGCAAACACCAGGTATATACAACCACCATCCACTTTAGCATCATTCGTAGGGGAGGAGCATGTACACACACACACACACACACACACACACACACACACACACACACACATTGTGTGGGGCCCAGTGCTAGGTATGTTTCACATAAGAGAGGTTAGGGGGAGTTAGACAAATAGTGAATTTTAGCCCTGCCAGAAATGAAATGAAGGCATGCTGGAGTGGTTGTATCCTGATGCTAATTGTGTAAAATAGTCTAGGTATAGCTTTAGTCTCAGGTCTGTCCAGATAATTTTAACACCTGGTCTCTTTACTGGAGTTTAGGAATGAGTCTGTTCACCTTGCACTTTAGAGTAGGATCTGGAAATGCTTCAGACTCACTCTGGAAGTCAATTGGAAATATTCGTTGCTCTTTCCTCTGTCCTTTCTTCAGCACCATCTATCTGATTTCATCTTCATTCTCTCCAGGTCAAGTGCCTCCTGCTAGAGTCAGGAATGTTCTTTCTGTCAAGGTCACCATATCCTCTTAGAAAATACTGTTACAAAATTGCTGTTGTTATCTTTAAAGCATGTTTAAATGTCCAGAACAGGAAAGTAATTTTGCCTTTTAAGATAGAAAAAAGTTACAAGAAAAGGTGCTTTAAAATTTCTCCTGGAAACAGGTAGAAATAATAATATTCAGAATTTTGTCAACTAACCTCAAGAAGAGGACCAGAGGAACTAATTTATATGGTTTAATGTGGTAGATAGGGAGACTGAAGATTTCTGGAATTTTACATACATCCTGCCTGAACTACAGAGACCAAGCTTCTAGAAATTAAGAAAAAGAAACTGAACTGTAATGGAATGATTTCTGCATGAGCTCAGTCACAGTGGCATGAAGTCCTAAAACAAAGAGACAGGCATTTTGATACATGTTAAGAGAAGGAAAGTAGGGATTTATAGATGATGTAATACAGAATTGTACACCTGAAATCTATGTAACTTTATTAACAATTGTCACCCCAGTAAACTTTAATTAAAAAAAAGAGAGAAGGAAAGTAAACCAATATTCATAAAACATATACCATAAGTCAGACTCTGTGCTAAATAAATACTTTACATATGCTATCTCATCCAGTTCTCATAACATTCCAGCATAGTGGGCATGTTTTTTTCAATCCTACAGACATGATCAATAAACACATTGATTCTTAGCCACAGTGATTGGTTCAGGGAATTGCACATGACCCAAGGTGGTGTATTCAGGGTGAATCTTGGACTTGTATGAGAATTCCTGGAAAGTAACCCTTGTCCAACACACACACACTCAAGCCTGGAATGATGTACAATGAAACCGCTGGCAGCCATCTTGCCATCCAGGGGTTCCAAGCGAGAACCTGCCCAGGTGTGGAGCCAACTGGAGAAGACAGGGTGCGTGCATGTGCGTGCACACACACGAGGAGGGAGAGAGAGAGAGAGAGAGAGAGAGAGAGAGAGAGAGAGAGAGAGAGAGAGAGAGAGAGAGAGATCCCAGTGATAGCCATGGTGCCCCTGGATCAAGCGGCATCTACCCCTGAACTTTTCAGTTATGTAAGCCCATACATTTCACATTTTGCTTAAGCCAATTTAAGTTAGGGTTTCTTCCATTTTCAGTGAAAATAATTCTGACTAATTCAGTGAGTGACTTGTTAAAATTCACCAATCTAATAAGTAGAACTGACATCGAAACCTATGTAACTAAGTCTTTTCTAAACTATAGTGACTCCTAAAGGATGTGTAAGTCCTCTAGACCAATTCCCTTCTTGAATCTACCTTGAGGCCTTTTACACCCCAGACACTCTCCTCTAGCCATGTTTCTGGTAATTAATTGCTTTCTTAAAAGATGAGGCTAGCATTAAACACAGTCCTCCAGGTGTGGCCTGGCCAGTGCAGGAAACAACAGGATGACTGCTACCTTTCTTATAGACCACATACTGTTAGTGCAGCCTCAGATCACAGTAAGTTTTTCTAAAGACACACCACACTGTTGACTCACCATGAACTTATCAACTACAACCCCTAAATTCTACCATATATACTGTGATTCTCTGAAAATAAGACCAGGTCTTATGTTAATTTTTGCTCCAACAGATGCATTAGGGCTTATTTTCAGGGGATGTCATCCTGAAAAATCATGCTAGGGCTTATTTTTCGGAGAGGTTTTATTTTCGGGGAAACACAGTACTGTTGCTAAACCACGACGAACTTGGACTGAACTTGTCCTGTTAAGTATTTTTAAATAATTATTACAATTTGGAAACTTTTCGTAAAGTCACAAAGTTGTACAACCATCACCACTATAATTCCAGAATATTCTCATCACTTACAAAAGAAATATTATACCCATTAACAGCTGCTCCATATTTTCCACTCCCAGCAGCTCCTGGAAACTACTAATCTACTTTTTACATCTATGCATTTTTCTATTCTGGACATTTCTTATAAGTGGAATCAGGAATCAGCCTGAAGGAGAAGAAACACGAATGCGGGGGATGAAACAGTGACAGGCTGCCTCTTTATCTGAACCTCTGTGATCAGAAGTAACAATAAGTGATCCGAACACAAATCTCCAATATTTGGAGGATAAGGTCCTTATTATTAACCCTGGCGCTCACAAGCCTTTTCCAAAATGTAGGTTTGGCTGCCTGTTATGGGGTAGGGCTGGGGGTCACACTGATGGTTGAAATTGACTGAAATTAATCATAATTTACCAGCCAGCTTTCCCCTGGAAACTTCAATTATTTGAATAGAATTTGCAGTTCCAAAATAGATACTTCAGGAATTTCTGACAATACAGTTCTTGTCTACTGTGGAGAGACATATTCCTAATGCTTTGTACTCTGCGATCTTCCCTGGTATCACCTGCACTTCACTGCTTTCTATGACAGTAATATTTTATTGTATAAATATACCACACTTTGTTTATCTGTTCATCAGTTGATATATATTTGGGTTGTTTTCACTTGTTTGGCTATTATGAATAATACTGTTATATTTGTGTACAAGATTTTGTATGAACATAAGTTTCATTTCTCTTGGGTATATACCTACGAGTGGAATTGCAGAGTCATATGGTAACTGTTTAACTTTTTGAGAAACTGTCAGAGAGTTTTCTACAGTTGATGCACCTTTTTATATCTTCATCAGCAATATATGAAGGTTCCAATTTCTTCAAATTCTCACCAACAATTGTTATTATTTTTATTACTATAGTCACTACAGAAAATGTGAAGTGACATGTTACTGTGGTTTTAATTGCATTTTCCTAGTGACTAATGATGTTGAACAACTCATGTTCCTATTGGTCATTTATATATCTTCTTTGGAGAAATGTCTATGTACTTTTTTTTTTTTGTCCATCATGTCCTTTATTGAGTAAAAATCTTTATTTTTATGTACTTCATTCACTGATTATTCAATTTACATTTTGTAGTTCAAGTTATTGTTTAAGAAATCTTTCCCCAGCCTTAGATCCCAAAGGTATTTGTTTAATTGTACTATTTGTCTTTATTTTTTGTAATATATTGTTATTTATATATTTTGAATACTAGATTCTTAATAAGTATATAATGTGTAAAACTCTTCTCCCATCATGTTGGTTGTCATTTTACTTTATTAATAGTATCCTTTGAAATGCAGTTTTTAATTTTGATGAATTCTGACCTCTTTTTCTTTTATTGCTTATGTTTTTAGTATTATATCTTTAAAAATTACCAAATCCAAGGTTATGAAAATGTGTACCTTTATTTTCTTCTAAGCGTCTTATTGTTTAAGCTTTTCCATTTAGGTCTTTGATACACTTTTAGTTATTTTTTGTGTATGATCTGAGATAAGAGTCCAAATTTATTGCTTTACATGTGGATACCTAGTTGTTTCAGTGAAATTTGTTGAAAAGACTATTCTTTGTCCATAAAATGATCTTGGCACCATCAGACAGAAAAAGCAGAGAACCATGTGATTTCACTGATATGTGGTATATAAACCAAAAACAACAAAAGAACAAGACAAACAAATGAGAAACAGAAACTCATAGACACAGACAATAGTTTAGTGGTTACCAGAGGGTAAGGGGGGTGGGGGGTGGGAGATGAGGGTAAGGGGGATCGAACATATGGTGACGGAGGGAGAACTGACTCTGGGTGATGAACACACAATGGGATTTATAGATGATGTAATACAGAATTGTACACCTGAAATCTATGTAATTTTACTAACAATTGTCACCCCAATAAATTTAATTAAAAAAAAATGTTCAACATAAAAAAAAAAAAAAAAAAACCAGTTTACCATAGACATATGTCTTATTCATTTATGGAAACCAAAATATTTCTGTATTTAATTCTATGGACCTTTATGATATTAATGTTAATAATATAGTGACAGTAGCCATAATGATAGTAGTAATAGTAGCAGTAACCATATATTGGGTAAGTCTATTTAGCCAATTACAAATACACCAAACTGCCCTGTCGGTCGATCTATATTAATCTATTTTGACCAAGATACAATCATAAAAGTACCCTACCATTGGCCAGATAATCATATTTATCCTTTTCCACAGTTCATAACACTATTTGTATTGCATAAAGGCAATGAAGTTGATTCATCTGACATTTTGCCAGATGAGCCTATGATGGTTGTCCTGATTACCACTTTATTTTCTAAGTTCCCAAACAACATTCTTTCTATGGTCTGTTCCAGAATTTTGCCTAATGTCAAAGTCAAGATGTTTTGTTCCTGGTTTTCAATATCTGTTCATTTCATCTTTTGGACAAATAAAGCATTTTCTATTTTCTACTCTTCAGAATTTCTCCCACTCTCCAGGATTATTTGGTTAATAGTTGTACTTGGAATCAAACTGACCATAGCAACAAGGATTTTGAACACATCAGCAAGGTGCTCTGAGACATGCTTAGTTTGGTTTGCCTGGGGACAGAAAAATTCATTTATTTTAGGATCCTTTGCTTTTCTGGGTTAACCTGAGTCTAGACCATGACAAATTTGGGGCCCCAGAGAATGGAATAGCTACTCAGGAAAGCTGAGCCATCTGATTCTCTAGGGAAGCCTAAAGACTCACAAAAGAGTTAGGTAAATATTTTCTGCCTCTCTGGACTTTGATTTTCCTACCTGCAAAATGAGGGATGGGCTAAGTAGACTGTGAATATCCCATTTAGCTCTGAGACTGGATATGCCTATAAAATGTAGCTATAGGACTTCAGAAGAGCCCAAGGATAGAGAGATACTTATAAAAAAAGGTAAGTAAAAGGTATGATCCTTGCCCCAGAAAAAAATCTGGCCTCTTCCTCCACACCCTCCCTATCACCAATGTATTCTTGACCCCTCAAAAAACTTGTGCAAACAAGGCTTAGAGGAAGGTAGGCAGGAGCCTGCAAGGCTATAACCTCTGGGCTGTTTCCATTGCCTGGCTCCCAGGGGCCTAGAATAGGAAGT
The DNA here is from genome assembly GCF_057876585.1 of Rhinolophus sinicus. Classification (NCBI taxonomy): domain Eukaryota; kingdom Metazoa; phylum Chordata; class Mammalia; order Chiroptera; family Rhinolophidae; genus Rhinolophus; species Rhinolophus sinicus. The sequence continues at coordinate 43,972,269 of NC_142518.1, read as the reverse complement.
CTCTCAGGAGAGGAGACAGACAGGGCTGAATAGCCCAGCACCACTTTCTCCTCCCCTTCAAGGAGAGGGGATGAGAGCCCCCCACTGTCAGGGTGGAGGTTGGGAGCAGGGGTGGGGCAGAAAGCACAAATCCTCTATAAAATATTAAAACAAGTCCAGGAAAAGCAATTATAAAGCAACAGCCATTGGCTCCAGATTGGTTAAGCACTAACAAGAAAAGGGCCCTGGGTCAGTCTGATGACCCATGATAACAAGACTTCCGCAGGGAGTGGAACAGCAAATCCAAGCCAGGGTCTGTCCTATAGAGAGGACTCAGACTCCCAGGAGCTGGGAGAGTGGGGGCTAAGGCATTTTGGGAATTGGTAGAAAACAGGATAAAAACTGGAGTTGGTGGAGATGAGGGAAGAAGAAGGTGCTTGGGAACAAAGCAGGGTGACAAGTCGACTACAGTGGGAAGAGGAAGAAAACTCGTGTGAATTATCTTCCATGTATCTGATTCTAATATAGTAGGCATTTTGTGAATATTGTTTAACTTATTACTAACAACACGTCTAGAAGTCATTATTAAACCCATGTTACTGATTCAGAGACTGAAGCAGGAGCTGTGAAATGATTTGGCCAAGGTCACATAAATATTAATGGTGAAACTAGGATTCAAAGCCAAATTTAACTGCCTCCAAAGGGCTCCTTCCATCACATCAACCTGCTCCTTATCTTATTAAAACCACAGCCACTTGCTTCTGTCCTGACTCTCCATCTTTCTTCAGCTCATTAATTAAAAAAAAATTCATCCATCTATTCAGCAAGCATTCCTTAAGCCCCTATTACATAGTGCGTATATTCCAGGTGCTGGGAACATACAGATAACTTACATCTAGTCATGGCCCATGAGAAATTCATAACTAGTGGAGAATTCCATAGGCAAGCAAACTAAATCCAATGTGATATAGTCCGTGATACATTAAGAGGTTGTAGGAGAAAGTGTATTGGTATGGGCTTCCCCAGAGAAGTTGATAAGTGTGCAGAGCTTTCTGGGGTTGAGAGGAGTTTGCCAGCTGACTCTAAAAGCCTGGAATCAAGCCAACAAGGCCCTTAGAGACTATCTAATCCAGTGTGCCTTAAACTTGAGTCATTCATGAACCATCTTCAAAATTTTGCTATTCTAACACTCATTCACTTTTTTTCAATTAACACACTTTATTTTTTTAGAACAGTTTCATGTCTACACAAAAATTGAGTGGAAAACACAAACAGTTCCTACACAGTCCCTCATATATCCCATCCAAGTATCTTCTATTATTAAAATCTTAACATTTGTGTGGTTCTTTTGCTATAATTAATGAGATAATATTGATACATTTTTATAATTAAAGTGCACAGTTTATATTCGGGTGTTGTATACTTTTGGTGTTGTTCATTCCATGGGTTTTGAAAGATTTATGAAATGCATTCATTATAGTAACACACAGAATAGTTTCACTGCCCTATGTATCCCCTGTGCTCCTCTATTTCTTCTTGCCTCACTCCCTTAAAAGAATCCCTGGCAACCACTGATCATTTTACTGTCTTCATAGTTTTGCCTTTTCCAGAATGTCATATACATTTGACCTTTGAACAATACGTGTTTGAACAGCACAGATACACTTATATATGAAATTTTTTCAATAAATACTATAAATGATTTTTCTCTTATGATTTTGTTAATAAAATTTATTTTCTCTAGCCTACTTTATTGTAAGAATACAGGGTACAATACGTATAACATACAAATTATGTGTTAATTGACAGTTTTTGTTATCTGTAAGGCTTGTAGTCAACAGCAGGCTAAGTTGAGTTTTAGAGGAATCAAAAGTTATGCATGGGTTTTCAACTGTGCAGGGGTCAGCCCCCCTGACCCCTGCATTGTTCAACGGTCAAATGTAATTGAAATCATACAGTATGTTGCCTTTTCATATTGTCTTATTTTTTTTAACTTGATCATTTTCATTTTTTTTTATATTTTTGGTTCCTTTATTAAAAACTTAAATTTAGATGTATTGTTCCAATTTCTTTGGTGTAGATACATGGTTTGTTTTCTTGCCCTCAATCATGCTATGAAAGTCATCCTACTTAGTTCCCTGACAACTGCACAAACATGCTTTCCCATATCCTTACATTTCACATATGTTCTTATCATACTCTACTGTACACAGCAACTCTACTTAGTAATTTTGAGAAACACAGGCATTGTGTTCTTCCTGCTCAAGGATTACTCTTAATCTTTAATGACAGATGTGTTCTCAACTTAATGAAACATCTGACATCTAGAAAACACAACTACACTTCCGAAGCCAAGATTACACACTAGATATGCTACTCCCATCACTGCTCTGCATCTCTGGATCCTCAGAACTCAAGTCTGCAAATTCTCCTCCCTCTTCCAGGCAACACAAAAGCCAAATTAGTTTAGAGTAAGCAATAAACAACTTAGGTTTTCAGGAACAAATCACTTACATTTATTTTTTTTTAAAAACCAACAACTTACTATTATAAGAGCATGAGTAAAAGTTAGGTGATTTTTGAAATAATATATTCTCCAGTATTATGTGGACCAGTTGCTGGACTTCTGAAACAGCAGTTCTGCTTCAGCATACATACAGTATTTCCTGTATATTTCTGTTTCCAATGCTTGTTCCTCTGATTTACCTGGAATCAATGAATCTAAGCTGGGAAAGACAGCCCACGCCTGCTGCAGTATGGCTACCGCCCCTAACACAGGAACCTGGCGCCCCAAAATGGCATATCCATGGCAACTCAATTACCGCCTACCAATCATTTTCATTTTTTGACATTCAATATTACTTTATATTAGTTTCAGGTGTGCAGTGCAGTAGTAAGGCATTTATATAATCTATGAAGTGATTGCCCCGTTAACTCCAATACCCAATAAGTCCAATACCCACCTGCATAGTCTTTACAACATTATTGATTATATTCCCCATATTGTATTTCACATTCCCGTGACTATTTTGTGACTACCAATTTGTGCTTCCTAATCCCTTCACTTTTCTCACCTATCCCCCAATCCCCCACCTGATCTAGCAACCATCAGTTTGTTCTCTGTGTCTATGACTCTATTTCTGTTTTGTTTGCTCATTTATTCTGGTCTTTAGATTCCACACATAAGTGAGATCATACGGTATTTGTCTTTATCAGTCTGACTCATTTGACTTAATATAATATCCTCTAGATCCATCCATGTCATTGCAAATGGTAAGATTTCATTCTTTTTTATGGCTGATTAATACTTCATTGTATAAATGTACCAGGATTTCTTTATCCAATCATCTATTGATGAGCATTTTGGATGTTTCCATATCTTCTCTTCTGTGAACAGTGCAGCAGTAAACATAGGGGTGCATGTATTTTTTTGAATTAGAGTTTTGGATTTCTTTGGACAAATACCCAGGAGTGGAATTGCTGTGTCATAAGGAAGTTATATTTTTAATTTTTGAGGAACCTCCATACATTTTTCCATAGTGGCTGCACCAATTTGCAATCCTACCAACAGGGCGCAAGGGTGCCCCTTTCTCCACATTCTTGCCAACACTTCTTGTTTGTTGATTTAGTGATGATGGGTGTGAGGTGACATCTCATTGTGGTTTTAATTTGCATTTCTCTGATGATTAGGGATGTTGAGCATCTTTTCATATGTCTATTGTCCATCTGTATGTCCTCTTTGGAGAAATATCTATTCAGGTCCTCTGCCCATTTTTTAATTGGATTGTTTGGGTGTTTTTTGGTGTTGACTTGTATGAGTTTTTTTTACAAATTTTGGATGTTAACCTCTTATCAGACATATCATTGGCAAATATCTTCTCTCATTTGGTAAGATGTCTTTTTGTTCTGTTGATGGTTTCTTTTGCTGTGAAAAAAGCTTTTTAGATTGATGTATTCCTGTTTGTTTATTTTTTCTTTTGTTTCCCTTGCCTGAAGAGATAGATCAGTAAAAATATTACTAAGGGTAATGTCTGAGAGTTTACTTCCTATATTTTCTTGCAGGAGTTTTATGGTTTCAGATCTTACATTTAAGTCTTTAACCCTTTTTGAGTTTATTCTTTTCTTTTTTTATTAGTTTCAGGTGTACAAAGCAACGTAATAGTTAGACATTTACACCCTTCACAAAGTGGTACCCCCAATGTACTACCTTTCTGACGTTGTATATAGCTATTACCCTCCCATTGACTATATTCCCTATGCTGTACTTAACATCCCATGAATACACACACACACACACACGCACACACACACACACACACACACACCCCGGGGGTGCCTAAAAACGTATACAAGTGGACACTTTGTTCGACGTTGCTAAAGCAGTAGTTCACTGTAATCGGAAGTGTTTGGATGCTGATGGTAACCACTTTGAGTATCTCTTGAAATTCCAGAAGTCAAACGTGACTTATATTCATCTTTTGTTATCAGTGTATATTGAGTATTACAATTTCAATACAGTTTTCCTTTCTTAAAATATATATACATTGTTTGGCACCTCTGTATATATATAAAATTATAGATGACATTCAATATTATTCTACTTCAGCTTCAGGTGTATAGTGTAGTGGTCAGGCATCTACACAGCCTAAGAAGTGATCCCCCTGATAAGTCCAGTACCCATCTGTCACCCTGCATAAACTTTAGAACATTATTGATTATATTCTCCATACTGTATTTCATATTCCTGTGAGTATATTATGACTACCAATTTGTACTTTCTAATCTCTTCACTTATTTCCCTATCCCCACCCCCTCCCATCCAGCAACCATCAGTTTTTTCTATCTCTGAGTCTATTTCTGTTTTGTTTGCTCATTTATTCTGTTCTTTAGATTCCACATATAAGTGAAATCATATGGTATTTGTCTTTCTCAGTGACTTACTTCACTTAGCATGATACCATCTAGGTCCATCCAGGTTTTTGCAAATGGTAAGATTTTATTCTTATTTATGGCCGAGTAATACTCCATTGTATAAATGTACCATAGTTTTCTTATCCAATCGTTTATTCTTGAATATGGCATAAGAAGGGGATCCAGTTTCATTTTTTGCATGTATCTGTCCAGTTTTCACAGCACCATTTATTAAATAGACTGTCTTTACCCCAGTGTAAATTCTTGCTTCCTTTGTCATAGATTAAATGACCATACAGTCATGGATTTATTTTGGGCTCTCTATTCTGTTACATTGATCTATGTATTTGTTTTTATGCCAATACCATGCTGTTGTGATTACTATAGACTTGTAGTATAATTAGGTATCAGGTAGCGGGGAACCTACAGCTTTGTTCTTCTTTCTCAGGATTACCATGGCTATTTGGGGTCTTTTACGGTTCCATTTAAATTTTAGGTTTATTTGTTCTAGTTCTGTGAAAAATGTCATTGGTATTTTGATAGGGATTGAATTTAGTCTGTATGTTGCTTTGAGTAGTATGAACATTTTAACTATATTAATTCTTCCTATTCATGAGCATGCTATATACTTCCATTTATTTGTATCTTCTTTAATGTCTCTCTTCAATGTCTTATAATTGCTTGAGTTCAGGTCTTTTACTTCTTTGGTAAATTTATTCCTAAGTATTTTATAGTTTTTGATGCAATTGTAAATGGGATTTTTTTCTTAACTATTCTTTCTGATAGTCAATTAGTGGTGTATAAAAATGTAACTGATTTCTGAATAATAATTTTGTATGCTGTTACTTTACTAAATCAGTTCTAAAAGTTTGTTTTAATGGAATCTTTTGGGTTCTCTCTATGTAGTATCATGTCATCTGCAAAGAATGACAGTTTTACCTTCTCCTTTTCCATTTGGATGCCTTTTCTTTCTTTTCCTTGTCTGATTGCTGTGGCTAAAACTTCTAGTACTATGGTGAATAAAACTGGTAAAAGTGGACATCTTTGTCTTCTTCCTCATCTTAAGGAGAATACTTTAAGCTTTTCCCCATTGAGTATGATATTACCAGTGGCTTTGTAATATATAACCTTTATTATGTTAAAATATTCCCATTGTGCTGAGAGTTTTAACTCAAATGGATGTTGATTTATTCAAATGCTTTTTCTGCATCTATTAATATAACCATATGATTTTTATTTTTCATTTTGTTTATGTGGTGTATCACATTAATTGATTTGTGGATATTGAATCAACTTTGCATACCAGGAATGAATGTCACTTGATTGTGGTGTATGATCTTTCTAATGTGTTGCTGAATTCAGTTTGCTAATATTTTGTTGAGGATTTTTGTTTTTTTGTTCATTAGAGATATCAATCTATAGTTTTTCTTTGTTTGTCTCTTTCTTTCTTTCTTTCTTTCTTTCTTTCTTTCTTTCTTTCTTTCTTTCTTTCTTTCTTTCTTTCTTTCTTTCTTTCTTTTTTGAAATGACTTTGGCTTTGGAATCAGGATAATGGTGGCCTCATAAAATGAGCTGGGAAGCTTTTCCCCCCTCTTGGGTTTTTTGAAATAGTTTGAGAACATACAAATACTTTTTTAAATGTTTGGTAAAATTCACCTGTGAAGCCCTCTGGTCCAGGATTTTTGTTTGTCTGGAGGTGGTTGATTACAAATTCAACATCATTGGTAGTAATAACTGTATTCAGATTTTCTGTTTCTTCTTAATTCAGCCTTAGAAGATTGTATCCTTCTGGGAATTTATCCATTTCTTCAAAATTGTCAAATTTATTGGCATATAGATGCTCATAACATTTCCGTAAAATGTTTTGTATTTCTGTGGTGTCAGTTATCACTTCTCTTTCATTTCTGATTTCAATTATTTCGGTACTCTATCTCATTTCTTAATGAGGTTTGTCATTTGCCTTATCTTTTCAAAAAACTGGCACTTGGATTCATTGAACTTTTGTATTGCTTTTTTAGTCTATTTTCTTTCCATTATGATCTTTTTTTTAAGTTTATTAGGGTGACAATTGTTAGTAAAATTACATAGATTTCAGGTGTACAATTCTGTATTACATCACCTATAAATCCCATTGTGTGTTCATCACCCAGAGTCAGTTCTCCTTCCATCACCATATATTCGATCCCCCTTACCCTCATCTCCCACCCCCCACTCCCCACCCCCCTTACCCTCTGGCAACCACTAAACTATTGTCTGTGTCTATGAGTTTCTGTTTCAAATTTGTTTGTCTTGTTCTTTTGTTGTTTTTGGTTTATATACCACATATCAGTGAAATCACATGGTTCTCTGCTTTTTCTGTCTGACTTATTTCGCTCAGCATTACTCTCTCAAGATCCATCCATGTTGTCTCAAATGTTCCTATATCATCTTTTCTTACCATCGAATAGTATTCCATTGTGTATATATACCACAACTTCTTTATCCATTCATCTATCGAAGGACATTTTGGTTGTTTCCATGTCTTGGCCACTGTAAACAAAGCTGCAATGAACATTGGAGCACACGTGTCTTTATCTCTAAATGTTTTCAGATTTTTTTGGGTAGATACCCAGGAGAGGGATTGCTGGGTCATATGGCAATTCTATTCGTAATTGTTTGAGGAACCTCCGCACTGCCTTCCATAATGGCTGCACCAGTCTGCATTCCCACCAACAGTGTATGAGGGTTCCTTTTTCTCCACAGCCTCTCCAACATTTGTTACTATTTGTCTTGTTGATGATAGCCATTCTGACTGGGGTGAGGTGATATCTCATTCTGGTTTTGATTTGCATTTCTCTGATGATTAGTGATGTTGAGCATTTTTCATATGTCTATTTGCCATTTGTATGTCCTCTTTTGAGAAATGTCTCTTCAAGTCCTCTGCCCATTTTTCAATTGGGTTGTTTGTTTTTTTGTTGTTGAGTTGCATGAGTTCCTTGTATATTCTGGATACTAGTCCCTTATCGGAGGCACTGTTTGCAAAAATCTTCTCCCATTCAGTTGGTGGCCTCTTTATTTTGTCAATGGTTTCTTTTGCTGTGCAGAAGCTTTTAAGTTTCATATAGTCCCATTCGTTTATTTTAGCTTTTACTTCCATTGCCTTTGGAGTCAAGTTCATAAAATGCTCTTTGAACCCAAGGTCCATAAGTTTAGTACCTATGTTTTCTTCTATGCAGTTTATTGTGTCAGGTCTTATGCTTAAGTCTTTGATCCATTTTGAATTAACTTTGGTACATGGTGACAGATAGCACTCCAGTTTCATTATTTTGCACGTGGCTCTCCAATTCTCCCAGCACCATTTATTGAAGAGGCTGTCTTTGCTCCATTGTATGTTTTTCGCTTCTTTGTCAAAAATTATCTGTCCATATTTATGTGGTTTTATTTCTGGGTTCTCAATTCTATTCCATTGGTCTATGTGTCTGTTTTCTGCCAATAACATGCTGTTTTGATTATTGTAGCCCTGTAGTACAAGCTAAAGTCAGGGAGTGTGATACCTCCATTATTGTTCTTTTTTCTTAAGATTGCTTTGGCTATTCGGGGTCTTTTGTGGTTCCAAACAAATCTGATGATTTTTTGTTCTATTTCTTTAAAATATGCCATTGGGATTTTGATGGGGATTGCATTGATCTGTATATTGCTTTGGGTAATATGGCCATTTTAACTATGTTGATTCTTCCAATCCATGAGCACGGAATATCTTTCCATTTCTTTGTGTCCTCTTCAATTTCTTTCAAAAATGTCTTATACTTTTCAGCATATAGGTCTTTCACATCCTTGGTTAAGTTTATTCCTAGGTATTTCATTCTTTTTGCTACAATTGCAAAAGGAATTGTTTTTTGCATTTCTTTTTCTGAGATTTCATTGTTAGCAAATAGGAAAGCAATGGACTTTTGTACGTTGATTTTGTAGCCAGCAACTTTACTGTATTCGTTCATTGTTTCTAATAGCTTTTTGGTGGAATCTTTAGGGTTTTCTATATATAGCATCATGTCATCTGCAAAGAGTAATAATTTAACTTCCTCATTCCCAATTTGGATGCCTTTTATTTCTTTCTCTTGCCTGATTGCTCTGGCAAGGACTTCCAACACTATGTTGAAAAGCAGAGGTGATAGGGGACATCCCTGTCGTGTTCCTGAACGTAGAGCAAAGGGCTTCAGTTTTTCTCCATTAATTATGAGATTAGCAGAGGGCTTGTCATATATGGCCTTTATTATGTTAAGGTATTTTCCTTCTATACCTATTTTATTAAGTGTTTTAATCATAAATGGATGTTGTATCTTGTGAAATGCTTTTTCTGCATCAATTGATATAATCATATGATTTTTGTCCTTTATTTTGTTTATGTGATGTATCACATTGATGGATTTGCGGATGTTCAACCATCCTTGTGTCCCGGGGATGAACCCCACTTGGTCGTGATGAATAATGTTTTTAATGCATTGTTGTATTCGATTTGCTAGAATTTTATTTAGGATTTTTGCATCGGTATTCATCAGAGATATTGGTCTGTAGTTTTCTTTTTTTGTGCTGTCCTTACCAGGTTTTGGTATCAGGGTAATGTTGGCCTCATAAAATGAGTTAGGGAGTACTGTCTCTTCTTCAATTTTTTGGAATAGTTTGTGCAGGATTGGTATTAGATCCTCTTTGAAGGTTTGGTAGAATTAACTAGTGAAGCCATCTGGTCCCGGACTTTTGCTTTTGGGAAGGTTTTGGATGACTGATTCAATTTTGTTACTGGTGATCTGTCTGTTTACAATTTCCAGTTCTTGATGGTTCAGCCTTGGAAGGCTATATGTTTCTAAGAATTAGTCTGTTTCTTCTAGGTTGTTGAATTTGGTGGCCTATAGTCTTTCATAGTATTCTTGGATGATCCTTTGTATTTCTGTGGTGTCCGTGATAACTTCCCCTTTTTCGTTTCTGATTTTGTTAGTGTCTTCTCTCTTTTTATCTTAATAAATCTAGCCAAGGGTTTGTCAATTTTGTTAATCTTTTCAAAGAACCAGCTCTTTGTCACATTAATTTTTTCTATTGTCTTTTTGTTCTCTATTTCATTTAGTTCTGCTCTAATTTTTGTTATTTCCTTTCTTCTGCTGACCATCGGTTTCACTTGTTCTTCTTTTTCTAGTTCTTTAAGGTGTAACATCAGGATATTTATTTGGGAGTTTTCTTGTTTCTTGAGATAGGCCTGTAATGATATAAACTTCCCTCTTCAAACTGCTTTCGCTGCATCCCAAAAATTTTGGTAGGATGTATTTTCATTGTCATTTGTTTCTATGCTTCTTTTGATCTCACCTCTAACTTCTTCTTTGACCCAGTCATTCTTTAAAAGTATGTTGTTTAATCTCCATGTACTTGTGTTTTTTCCTGCTCTCTTTTTGCATTTGATATCACAATTCAAAGCCTTGTGATCAGAGAATATGCTTGGTATGATTTCAATCTTCTTAAATTTGGTAAGGCTGATTTTATGTCCCAATATATGATCTATCCCTGAGAATGTTCCGTGTACACTACAAAAGAATGTATAGTCTGATGCTTTAGGATGAATTGCTCTATAAATGTCAATTATGTCCATTTCATCTAATGTGTCATTTAGGGCTGCTATTTCATTATTTATTTTCTGTTTGATGATCTATCCATAGCTGTCAATGATGTATTTAAGTCACCTAGTATAATTGTGTTTTGGTCAATTTTTCCCTTTAGTTCTGTTAGTAGTTGCTTTGTATATTCCGGTGCTGCCTCATTGGGGGCATAAATATTGATGACTGTTATGTATACTTGTTGTATAGTCCCCTTCCCCATTATGAAATGTCCATCTTTGTCTCTTGTTATCTTTTTCACCTTGTAGTCTGTTTCATCTGATATCATTATGGCAACACCTGATTTTCTCTGGGTACCATTTGCTTGGAATGTCAATTTCCACCCTTTCACTTTGAGTCTATGCTTGTCCTTGTAGCTGAGATGTGTCTCTTGGAGACAACATATGGTTGCGTTTAATTTTTTGATCCAATCTGCTACTCTGTGCCTTTTTATTGGTGAGATCACTGCATTTACATTTAGGGTCATTATTGATATGTGAGGATATCCTGTCATTCTATCTTTAGTTTTCCGGTAAGGCTGTGTCTCTATTGTTTCTTTGCCTTTTTGTTGTTTATTATTTCTGTGTTTTGGTATTCTATGATTTTTCCCACTGTTTCTTCTTTTATTACAGTATATATTTCAGTTCTCGATATTTTTGAGCGGTTACTATTAAGTTTATGTAAAAGAAAGTTTGATATTTAGAGTATTCCATTTTCTTCAGCACGCTTACTTTCTCCATTCCCCTATTCCGATTCAGGTCTTTACTCTCCCCTTTTTTATGTTTTGGTTGCCACAAATTGTCCCTGTTGCTGGTCGTCGAATAGCCTCCTTTAGCATTTCTTGTAGTGCAGGTCGTGTATTAGAAAATTCCCTCAGCTTCTGTATATCTGGAAATGTCTTCATTCCTCCTTCATATGTAAAGGATATCTTTGCTGGATATATTATTCTTGGCTCATAATTTCTCTCTTTCAATAGTTTGAATATTTGGTTCCACTCCCTCCTGGCTGGTGGAGTTTCTGCTGCAAAATCTGATGATCATCTAATGGACTTTCCTTTGTAGGTTACCGTCTTCTTTTCCCTGGCTGCCTTGAGGAGTCTTTTTTTGTTGTTGATTTTAGACAGCTTCAATACAATATGCCTTGGAGAAGGCCTGTTGGGATTGAGGTAATTAGGTGTTTTATTTTCTTCTCGGATTCGAGGGTCCAGTTCTGTCCACAGGTTTGGGAAGTTCTCATCGATGATTTGTTTGAATATATTCTCTGTTCCCTTCTCTCTTTCTTCTCCTTCTGGTATGCCCATTATTCGTATATTGCTGTTTCTGATGGAGTCAGAAAGTTCTTGTAGAGTTCTTTCATTTCTTTTAAGTCTCAAGTCTCTTTCTTCTTCCACCAGTGTCATTTTCAGGTTTTGATCTTCGATGTCACTGATTCTTTCCTCCATCTGGTCAACTCTACTACCTAAGCTGGTTATTTCATTCTTGATTTCTTCTATTGAGTTCTTAATCTCCAGAAATTATATTTGGTTCTTTCTTAAAATTTCAATCTCTTTCGTAAAATGCTCATGGTGCTCTTTGATTGCGTTTCTGAGTTCATTTAACTGCCTATCTGTGTTTTCTTGCATCTCACTGAGTTTTTTCAGAACTGCAATCTTGAATTCTCTGTCTTTTAAGTCACATATTTCCGTATCTTTAAGTTCCTTTTCTGGAGACTTTTCACTTTCTTTCTGAGCTGTCTGGTTGCCTTAGTTATTCATGGCATTTACTGATTTACTATTTCTCTTCCTAGACATCTACAGGAGTGGCTTCTGCAACAGGTTGATAGGAAGAGGTCTGTCTTTTGTTTTCCAGTACTTTTTGGTAGAATGTTTTATTTTCTCTCTGACTGCAGCCTTTATTTTCTCTCTCACACACGGTAGTGCTATGTTTTATCTGCACTATTCCAGCTTCTCACACAATGGGGGGTGGATTCCCTGGGAGATGGGCTTCTCCTCTGTTAACAGTTCACCTAGGTCACAGGGCGCAGTGTCCCAGTGGGTACGCGGAGAGTTTTTGAAGTTCCAAAGCTCTTCCTGCACCATATTCAGAGCCATATTCAGAGTATGTGTTAGCAGTTCTGTTTACTCCTGCAGGGATCCGCCCAGATAGGTGGGGCCAGGGACAGGGTGGGTTGTGAGAGGTGGCCCAGAGCAATGCTGGCGACCACCACCACAGCCAGTCCTGCTTCCGCAGCTCCCTCCCCTTTGCCGGAACTAGTTGGGCTGCGACTCTCTGTCTGTGGTCCACAGTTTTCAGAACAGCAAATGTTCTATTCTTTTGATCTGACACTGCTACTGTTCTGTTTCTAGCACCGGCTGGTGGGGGCGGGGTGAGCTCTGGGAGGGTAGGGAGGGGGCTGCCAGTCTCAGTGCCTAAGTCTTCCGTTCTCTGCTTGGCAGTGAGGGCTTAAACCACCGTTTTCAGCCTTCTTCCCTCAGTCTTTGCTCCAAGGTCTCTGCCGTGAGTGTTGGGTTCAGCCTTGTTATATGCTGCCCCCTGAGCCCTGTGGGTCATAAGCGGAGGCCTAGCAGTCCGAGTTCTTCCCTCTCCCGCAGCTGTGGTAGTTTCGGGATGCAGTGAGCTTGGAGCACTGAGCTATGTCTGCGTCCTGCTTCCGCAGGGCTCCTTCTCCGCACTTCTCCCTTCCCTCCTCCCCCGCTCGCACGATTTGCCCACCTGTAGGTGAATTCAGCAGTGGGCCTCTTCGTCTTGCCCGTCTGCTGTGCAAGGAGTCCTTTGTGGAGTTATTGTTGTTCGATTAGATGTAAATTCCAGGGGAGCTTTACAGAGGCTCACCTCACGCCACCATTTTGATGACATCTCTCTGAACCTCTTTTCTCAAATTAAAATTTACTGGGGTGACAATTGTCAACAAGACTACATAGGTTTCAAGGGTACAATTCCATAATACATCATCTTTATATTGCATTATGTGTTCACCACCGAAGGAAGGTAAGGGGGGGGGGGTCAAATATATGCTGATGGAAGGAGAACTATCTCTTAATTTACTATAATATTTACTATATATTCTACTATAATATAAGACCCGGTCTTATTTTGCTATAAGACTGGGTCTTATATAATATAATATAAGACCGGGTGTTATGTTAATTTTTGCTCCAAAAGACGCATTAGAGCTGATTGTCTGGCTAGGTCTTATTTTCGGGGAAACACATTAGTTATTATCATACCATTGAGTATATTCCATATGCTTTATTTTACATCTCCATGACTATTTTTTAACCACAAATTTGTACTTCTTAATCACTTTACCTTTTTCACCTTGCTTCCTAAACCCCTCCCATCTATCACCCGAACAAATTTAGTACCCATCTGATACCATACATAGTTATGGCAATATTATTGACTATATTCCTTATGCTATACCTATCCCTACATCCCCATAACTACTTTGTAACAACCAATTTGTACTTCTTAATTCCTTCCTCCTTCCCTCCCCCACAGCCCCAAATCCCTTCCTTCCTGGCAACCATCAAAATATTTTCTGTATCTATGAGTTTGCTCATTTTGTTCTTATGGTTCCACATATAAAAGGAATCACATTGCATCTGTTTTTCTTTGTCTGAAATACAAAGAAACACTCAGCACACTACCTTACAGGTTCATTCATGCAGCCGCAGATGGCAAGATCCATTCCCTTCCATGGCCAAGCAATATTCCACTGTATATACAAGATCAGACAATTAAGTTCACAATCTCATCCTAAAAAAAGTGCTACATACCTCGTTGCTGAGTATCACTATGGTCACCTTCGAAGTACTCCCTTTGGGAAGCTGTGCACCAATGCCAGTTCCTAGTCCACCCTTCAAAGCAATTTTGGAACTTTTTCTGGAGTGGCCATCAGAGCTCTTATCGTAGTAACCTTGATGTCCTGAATGTCATCAAAATGCGTTCCTTTCAATATTTTCTTTTTTTTCCTGTTTTATTTTCTAGCTTTCTTTCTTTTTCTTTTTTTTTTTATTAAATTTATTGGGGTGACAATTGTTAGTAAAATTACATAGATTTCAGGTGTACAATTCTGTATTACATCATCTATAAATCCCATTGTGTGTTCATCACCCAGAGTCAGTTCTCCTTCCATCACCATATATTCGATCCCCCTTACCCTCATCTCCCACCCCCCATACCCCTTACCCTCTGGTAACCACTAAACTATTGTCTGTGTCTATGAGTTTCTGTTGTGGTATATAAACCAAAAACAACAAAAGAACAAGACAAACAAATGAGAAACAGAAACAATATTTTCTTTATCTTCGAGTAAAGAAAGAAGTCATTGGGGGCAAGATCAGATGAGTAGGGAGGGTGTCCATTACTGTTATTTGTTAACTGGCTAAAATCTCCCTCACAGACAGTGCTGTGTGAGCTGGAGCATTCTCATGATGCAAGAGCCATGAATTGTTGATGAAAAGTTCAGGTCATCTAACTTTTTCATGCAGCCTTTTCAGCACTTCCAAATAGTAAACTTGGTTAACTGCCCAGTTGGTACAAATTTATAATGAACAACCCCTATGATATTAAAAGAAAAAGTGGTTAGGAACATCGTTGCAACATATTCGTGAACTTAATTGTCCTACCTTTTATATACTACCTCCTCTTTATTCATTCTTCCATCTGTGGACATGCATGCTGCCTCTACATCTTGGCCTTTGTAAACAGTGCTGCAATGAACCTATGAATGCACATGTCCCCTCGAAGTAGCGTTTTGGATTTCTTCTGATAAATACCCAGAAGTGGGATTACTGAGTCCTTCATTATCTCTTATTATAGCCTTTTGTTTTAAAGCCTATTTTTCTAGTATAAATATTGCTACCCAGGCTTGTTTTTGTTTTTGTTTCCATTTTCACGAAGTATCTGTTTCCATCCCTTTACTTTCTGTCTGTGTGTGTCTTTCAATC
Source organism: Rhinolophus sinicus (assembly GCF_057876585.1). Taxonomy (NCBI): domain Eukaryota; kingdom Metazoa; phylum Chordata; class Mammalia; order Chiroptera; family Rhinolophidae; genus Rhinolophus; species Rhinolophus sinicus. The sequence goes on along the minus strand of NC_142518.1, from coordinate 43,956,813 downwards.
TGAAGTGAGTCTCTTGTAGGTAGCATATGTAAGAGTTTTGTTTTCTTATCCATTCAGCCACACTATGTCTTTTGATTGGAACATTTGATGCATTTATATTGAAAGTTATTGTTGATAGGTATGCTTATTGCCATTTTATTATTCATAATTTGAGTTTTACTTTTTCCATCTTAAAGAAGTCCCTCTAACACTCCTTATACTACTGGTTTAGTGGTGATGAACTCCTTTAGCTTTTTCTTGTCTGGAAAGCTTTTTATCTGCCCTTCGATTTTAAATGACAGCTTTGCTGGGTAGAGTAATTTTGGCTGTAGGTCCTTACTTTTCATCACATTGAATATTTCATGCCAATCCCTTCTGGCCTGCAAAGTTTCTGTTGAGAAATCAGCTGACAATCTTTTTTTTTCCTTTTCTTTTTTTTAAAATTAAATTTATTGGGGTGACAATTGTTAGTAAAATTACATAGATTTTAGGTGTACAATTCTGATTGAACTTTATTTGTGGGAGAATTGTTAGTAAACTTACATAGGTGGAGGTTCCTCAAGAAATTAAGAATAGAATTACCATATGACCCAGCGAGAATCTTATGGGAGCTCCCTTATAAGTTACTACTTGCCTTTCTCTTGCTGCTTTTAGGACTCTCTTTCTTTAACCTTTGCCATTTTTAATTATAATGTGTCTAGGTGTGGGACTCTGGGTTTATCCTGTTTGGGACTCTCTGCACTTCCTGGACTAGTATGTCTATTTCCTTTGCCAGGTTAGGAAAGTTTTCAGTCATTATTTTTTCAAATAGGTTCTCGACCCCTTACTTTCTCCTCCTTTGGTACCCCTATGATGCAAATATTGTTATGTTTGATGTTGTCCCAGAGGTCTCTTCAATTGTCCTCATTTTTTTTTTTTATTCTGTTCTTTCTTTTTGCTGTTCCAAATTGCTGATTCGAGTTTCTGCTTGATGTAGTCTGCTGGTGATTCCTCCTAGTGCATTCTTCATTTCAGTTATTGTATTCTTCACTTCTGACTTGTTCTTTTTTATGGTTTCTATGTCTTTTTTTATGCTTGCTATCTCTCTGTTGAAGTTCTCACTGAGTACCTTGAGCATCCTTATAACCATTGTTTTGAACTCTGTATCTTGTAGGTTGCTTGCCATTATTTCATTTAGTTCTTTTCCTGGAGTTTTCTCCTTTTCTTTCATTTGGGACATATTTCTTTGTTTCCTCATTTTTGTTTGTTTCTGTGTATTAGGTAGATCTGCTATGTCTCCTAGTCTTGGCTGGATGTTATTATGTAGGGCCCTGTGGGGCCCTGGCACAGTCTCCCTGCTGAACTGCTCCAAATACTCCAGGAGTGTCTTTTGTATGGGTTGTGTGTGCCCTTCTTTTATAGTTGAGCTTGATTGTTCTTGCTTCGTCAGTGGGTGAGATTGACCTTCCTGATGATTGGCTGTGGGGTTTGACCATGTCCACAGCTCATGGGCAGCTCTGTGGGGGTTTAACCCACTGAGTGGGAATTGCCCTAGGGGGCTTTGGTGCCTGTTGAGACCACCCTTTGTGTATGACACTTTGGGGCTAATTGAGCCATGCTCTGCTGTGGTCCGAAGCCAACCTCTAAGTATGTTGGTTCTGGGGCCTTATGGGAGGGTCTCTGTTGCAGGCCCAGATCACCCACTGCCTATGACTGGACGTCTGGGTTTCCCACATCCTTCTGCCCCACCAGGATGATAAGAATACCCACTGTTTTTCACAGTCACCTGTTGTGGGAGCTCCTCTTCCTGGCTCTAGTACTCCGGTCTATGGAGCCTGGTGTTGGGCTGGGGTCCTCGCTCCTCTGAGGGGAAACTCTACAGCTGAAATATCCCACTTTATTCTCAATTGCCACATGGAGGTTTAGGGCCATTTCTATCTTCTCTCTTCCTACCAGTCTCAATGTGGCTTCTTTGTTGTTTTTAGTTATAGGACTTCTGATCAACTAGACTTCAGATTGATCCTCAGGTTGATTGTCCCATAATTTAGTTGTAATTTTAATGTTCATGAAAGGACTCAGGCACAGTGTTTATCTACTCTACCATCTTGGATCTCTCTGCAGAGTCCACCTTTAAACCACGGGGCATTTGCATTTGCTCTTTTTACTACCTAGGGTATAATTTCCCTTCTCTGCACAGCTGAAATGTTACCTACCTCTTCACAGAAGCCCTTCCTGATCACTCTAGTAATAGGCACCCTTTGCCCAGTCACTCTATATCACATCACCCTAGTTTGATTTCTTTATGGTTCTCATCGCTATATAAAATCATCATTTCTTTGTTTATTGGTTCTCACTACTAGAATGTTATTCACCACTATACTTCCGAACAGTGTATGGCACATAGTAGGTGCTCAGTAAACACTTCTTGAAAGAATGCATACCCACTCCTTTAGATCAAAAGTGAGGAGGTTAAGGCCTGTAGAGTAAAGGATATATTCCCAAATGAGTGGCAGAAATGAGACAACAGAGCATGCTTTCTGACCCTCAGGGGAGTCATCCATGACAGCCAAGTGCTGGCACTCAGGCCTGGGGCAAGCATGGAGGCTTCAACTGTGCCCGATCCCCACACGATCTTGACCTTCTCAGGCTCTTTCTCATTTGAACCCAGAGATGAAAACCAAAGGAAGATGAGTTGAAGTCTTGTGAGTTTGCTGGTGCTGGCGTCAGGCCACTCTTATAGGTATAAAGGAGGCTCCAAAATTGAACAGTTTGGCTTACACAGTTACCTAAATGCTCTGTGCTTCAACTCTTCCTAATCTGAAAAATGGAACTAGTATTTCATTCCATCCACCTCATATGATAGTTATAGGGATTAAATGGGATAGTACCGAATATACATAAAGCACTTAGCAAAAGTCCTGGCATATAGTAACTCTCAATAAATTCTAATTATTATATTATCCATTCATTCTCTTGCTTAAAACTTTTCCTCAGCTTCAAGTACCCCAAACTAGATTTAAAAAAATGTCTTGAAACTAAAAAATCCTCATCCAAAGACCTTTGTAATCTGTCCCTTTTCTACCTTCCCCATGCTTTCATTGTATATTCTAACTACTCTGCATAACTCTAGTCTCAAAATATACTGCCTTTACACTTCTAGGGCTTGGTTCATGTTGTCTTTCTACCAATACCTTCCTTGTCGTCCCCCATCTCTATTCTTTTTCTGTCAAAATACTGATCATTTTTTAGGATTTCTCTCAAATGACCTCTCCTACGAGAAGCCATCTATTATTACAGGGACTTTCAGGATTAATCTTTATTTCTTCTGGGCTGCCAGAGCACTTTGCTTTCCTTTTGTTAAACTACTCATCACAGTGTCTTATTTTACTGTTGTGATGTAAACTGAGTTCCTGTAGGGTAAGGACTGTGCCATCTACATCCCTAAAATCCAAAGCTTATTATGGGGCAGATGCCCAGAAGTCATCTATTTTTTTAATGAATAGAATCAAACCCTGTTTGTTTTCCCCAAAATTCATATGTTGAAACTTAATCTGCAATGTGATGGCATTTGGAGATGGGGCCATTGGGAGGTGATTAGGCCTTGAGAGTGAAGTCCTCATGAATGGGATTAGTGTCCTTATAAAAGACACTAAAGAATGGACCCTTTCCCCTTCCACCACGTGAGACTACTGAGAGAAGATGGCCATCTATGGACCAGGAAGTAGGCTCTCACCAGACACCAAATCTGCTGGTGCCTTGATCTTGGACTTTCCAAGCTCCAGGAGTGAGAAATAAATGGTATTATTTATAAGCCATACTATGGTATTCTGTTATAACAGCCCAAACAGACTGAACAGGCCCCATCTATACAGGTTAACACATATATGCCCTACAACAACCTCAGTAAGCACTGTTCCCAGAAGTTCTCCATCCTGGGACAGAGAAAAGGGTGGAGGGATTGCCTTCTTTAGACCTCACGTCTTACTTAATCCATTACTTGGGGCAGTACTCTTCCCTAAACACTTTCCTCCTCTGCTGAGTTTAATGCCACCCTGGAGAGTAAAGGAAACAAAACTGAGGTTCAGGTCAGTATATAGGAAATGGCCCCTAGGGGATCTGGCCATGTGCTCTTCAAAGATATCTAATTACACTAAAAGCCGTCATTCTCTTTATGGGGTGAGGGGTAAATGCCAGAACACCAGCACATGCATGTCCCTCTTTCCCTGGCCTTATGTTCCCAGACTGCCATGATTCTAATCCCTAGCTCCTCTGTTCTAGTGGAAGACCATCAGGTACTGTGATAGATAGGAATAACTACCTCCTGTTACACAATCCCCTTCTCTCTAAGTCTTTTGTGGTCTAGTGGACTCTAAAAGGTACAGAAGAAATTTGACTGCTCTGCTCTTGGGCTGTCAGGGCCTGAGGTAGATCAAAGCATAGTGAGTATATATACTAAACCAGGTGAATAAAGAATGGAGGCAGTCTCTTCCTGCACTTTTTCTTTCTGGGCCTTCAATACAATTTTTATGCTAGGATTTCCTCTTTCACAAGCTGTATCACCTTAACTATTCACTTCTTTGTGCCTCAGTTTTTATATCTGTAAAATGGTGATGATAATACTTACCTCATAGATTAGAATCTGTACTACTAATCTTTCTAATACTAAGTAAGGGTACAATGAATGAATACATATATATCTAAAGTATTTGGAACAATACCTATCAATAGTAAGTACACAGTTAATGTTCTTTATTTTTATTGTTGCTGTTATTTTTCTCAGTGAGTTACCTCTTCCCAGAATGCAAAGCATGATCAATCTCTTAGACCCCGTTTAGCCCCATCTTCTCAGGTTTCAGATGGGGAAACTGAGGCCCAGAGAGGCAAAGGGATGCACCTAAACTCACTCAACTAAGTAGTGGGCAAACCAGGAACAATTCCTATGCCTTCTGCCTCCCACTGCTATGGCTCTCCCAGAGAAGCTCCAGTAACTTGTTTCTTGGTAGGAATAGAAGTAAATGGCCATCTTCATGTTCTCTTACCCAGAGGGTTCAGCATTATAGGTCTGATTCTTTTCTGTGGAACGAAAACTGAGCTCCCTGCTGAAAAATTTGTAGGCCTCAGTGAACAAGGGAATAAACAAAAAGAGTTGGGAGGAGTGGCATGAATCCAACCCAGTGGGGAGGCTGATGCAGATGAGGGAGATTAACTTTTAAGAATTGAGGTAGGCAAGAAGTCAAGAATTCTGCCAGGTCTAGGGTAAGGAGATGTGGAGGATGGAGGTTCTGGGTTCTCAAGTCTGGGGGACACTGGATATAAGGAACCTCCAGGGTATCTCAGGGTATCCCAAGATGAAAGGCCTGCTTAAAGGCTCATGGAGTGCCTCTGGGCTTTAGTCCTCACCACAGGATGTCAGTTCACTTTCCTAGCCAGGCTAGGAAAACATTGGGGCTCTGACTCACTTCCCCCAAACAACAATGTGTCTTCACAAAAGCCCAGATGGTACTTTACTCCCTCTACAACTCCATACCCTCCCAGGAGCTCCAAGAGACAGAGGACCTAGAAAAACTGGAAAGAATTAAGTTCTCCATTGACCCCAATCCACTGCTTTTTTCCAGACCACTAACCCCATCCCTGTATGCGGGGCTGGGCCCGAGATCTTCAGGGCATTGGCCCTCATTCTTAGAAAGCACTGGTCTCTCTAAGCAGCCTGACCCATCCAGCTGAGAGAAAAAGCTGTTTCTTCTCCCAGGAGGAGGATCACTCTGAATAAGGGAACTTGCGTGACTGAAAAGCTGCATATTTCTGGTACCTTGACAAATAGATAAGGGAATTCTCTGGAATAAATTGATGCATGTTGCTTTAGAGTAAGACAACTATGGATTTGATTCCTGTGGCAACTTTGCTCACCATTTTATATTGGGTGAATTACTTAAGCTTTCTGTGCCTAATTTATAAAATGGGAGCAGTACTACCTAGTTCATAGTGATTGAGAGCCTATGTAGAAAACCCTTAACACAATGCCAGGCAAATGGTAGGTGATTAATTGAGAGATTGTGTAAAGATACAGTTAGGAGCAATAACCATCAGACCACTTGGGTTAGAATTCTGGCTGTTCCATTCACTAGCTTTGTGTCCTTGGGCAAGCCACTGCTTATTTTCCGACAAAAGGACTCACCTTACTGTGCCTCATTTTCCTCCTGTAGAAAATGGGAGTGATAAAAATAGACATAACTCACAAGGTTGTACTCAGGATTAAATGAGTTAGTTTTTAACAAATTTTGAAGAAGTTCTGACATGTGGTTAACTATTGTTAACTGTTAGCTGCTATTATGATCATTATTGTTGTTATTGTTATTCTATGCCCCAAACTGGGCAGAGCTGGAGAAATTCTGAAGCAAGTTATAGACTCTTCCTACTCAAAGTGTGATTCAAGGACCAGAGATAGACATCACTTAGGAGTTTGGTAGAAATGTAGCATCTAACACCCCTCCAGAAACCTGATAAAACCAAAAATTTATTTTAACAAGATTCCTCAGGGATTCTTTTGAAAATAACAGTTTAAGAAACACTGGACTCCGGATCAGAAGCACTGGACTCAAACTTCACTGGGGGAAAGGTGAACAATAGGGAGGTTGGGAGAGAAGAAAAACAGCAGAGCTATGCATCTGAGGTAAGAGCTGTGGGGTTAAGATGGGATGTGGTCCAGCTAGACAGGTCAAAGCAAGGCCTTTGAAAAATGAAAGAATGAAGCAAGCAAATATGAATGATATTGGGTCCTAATATCTCAGATGATACCCTAACGAAAGGCACATCCTTTGGGAGGATGCAACCATGCAAGTGCAAGACTTGGTAAGTGAGGCTCAGGCTTTATTTCAGTATTTTCTTTTTGACTTGGTCAGGAGCCCCAATTCAGTCCCCAACCAGCACATCTATGTATTATAACTCGGGATAAAAGAGCAGAAGGACAAACACGAGGAAGACATAAATTTTCATGAACCAGCATCTAAGACAGCCCCCAATAATTCTTACCTCCTGGTATTTACACCCTTCTGTAGTCCGCATCCTGTGCAGGACAAACTTATTTAACAAACAGATATTGTGAAAGTGTGGCTTCTGAGGCTAGGTCATAAAACACATTGCAGTTTCTATCATAGCTATCTTTTGGATCACTTGCCCTGTGAAAATTCAGGTGCTGTGTCATGAGGAGACTCAAGTAGCTCTATAGAGAGGCCTACATGGTGAAAAACTGAGACCTCCAACCAACAACTAACATTAATTTACTAGTCATATGAGAGAATCATCTTGGAATCAGATCTTCCAGGTCTCATCAAGATTCAGATGACTGCAGCCCGGGCCAACATCTTGACTGAAAGATCATGATAGACTCCCAAACAGAGGCACCCAGCTAAGTCACTCCTAAATTTCTGACCCACAGAAATTGTGTGAGATAATAAATGTTTACATCACTTTTGAAGTATTTTGTAACATAGCAACTTTTGAGTTATTTTGTAACACAGCAGTAAATGAAAAATACTGCAGGTTTCCAAAAGCTCAAAGTTGCCAAGGAAACCTCATGAGCTAAAGGGGCAAGGGAAATAACCACAACAGTGATAGCTGATTCAATTCATAGGCCAAATCCTCAGCCTGAATGAGTCTTAAGATAGTATGTATTCCAAGCTCCTTGGGGTACAGATAAGGAAACAGAGGCCCAAGAGCACACAGACAGATGGTGGCCCAGTGAGTCTGTCTTTTCACTTTTTTTGTTATCCCACATTACAATGGACATCCGTATACATCATAGCCTAAGAGGTAGTCAAGGCAGAAATCCCTTGAAGCATTCTACTACAGTATCTGGTAGAAGGGAAAACACTAGATGAGGGCTATACATCTTCCCTCCCTCCCTCCCTCCCTCCCTCCCTCCCTCCCTCCCTCCCTTCCTTCCTTCTTTTTTTCCTTCCTCACTTCCTTCCTTTCTTTCTTTCTTCTCCTTCTCCTTCTCCTTCTCCTTCTCCTTCTCCTTCTCCTTCTCCTTCTCCTTCTCCTTCTCCTTCTCCTTCTCCTTCTCCTTCTCCTTCTCCTTCTCCTTCTCCTTCTCCTTCTCCTTCTCCTTCTCCTTCTCCTTCTCCTTCTTCTCTCTCTCTCTCTCTCTCTCTCTCTCTCTCTCTCTCTCTCTCTCTCTCTCTCTCTCTCTCTCTCCCTCTCCCCTAATCTTGCCTTTAATCTTGTAAGTCACCACATGAAATGTTGATTCTCCCAGTAGCTACAAGTCCCTCATCTGATTATCTAAGTGGGTATCTCCCTTTGCTACCAAAGTTACTTTCCTTGGCCTAGAAAGAAATGTCACATCCAGGGACAAATGTAAAATTCTGGGAGTATATTTGATAAGCTCCTAGCTGATCATAGGTTTGTGTTCTCTAAGAGGAAAACTGGAAATTTCACAAATACAAGGAAATTAAATATCACTCTCCTGAACAACCAATGGATCAAAGAAAAAAAATAAAGGGAAAAACAAAGTGTTTTGAGACAAACTAAAACGGAAAGACAACTACCAGAACTTATGGGATATAGCAAAAGCAATTCTAAGAGGGAAGTTCATAGCAATAAATGCCTGCAATAAGAAGCAAGAAAGATCCCAAGTAAACAATTTAACTCTACACCTTCACAAAATAGAAAAAGAAGAACAAAATGAACTTAAAGATATCATAGAACTAAAAAACTAAAGATTAGAGCAGAAATAAATGAAATAGAGAACAGAAAAACAACAGAAAAGATTAATGAAACTAAGACTTGGTTCTTTGAAAAAAATAAAACTGAAAAGACTTCAGGTAGGCAAAGCAAGGAAAAAAGAGATTTAACCCCAAATCAACAAAATTATAAATGAATAAGGAGACATTACACCTGTGCCACATAAATAAAAAAGATCATAAGGGGTTACTATGAAAAATATGCCAACAAGCTGGACAACCTAGAAGAAATGAAAAAGTTCTTAGGAACATATAAACTACCAAGCCTGAATCAGGAAGAAACTCTGAATAAACTACTAGGAAGGGGATTAAAGCAGTAATCAAAAAAATAAGGAAAAGCCCAGGACCAGAGGGCTTCACTGTTGGATTTACCAATCATTTAAAGAAGAACTAATGCAATCCTTCTCAAATTCTTCCAAAAAGTAGAAGAGGAGGGAACACCTTTAAACTCATTTTACAAAGCCAGAAATCACCCTGGTACCAAAACTAGACAAGGATATTAACAGAAAAGAAAACTACAGGTCAATATACCTGTTGGACATAAATGCAAAAAATATGATTAAAACACTAGCAAACCAAATTCAACAGCCCATTAAAAGGATCATTCACTATGATCAAATGGAATTTATAACTGAATGCAAGGATGGTTCAACGTACACAAATTAATCAATGGGACACCTCACATTAATAGAATGAAAGAAAAAAATCATATGACCATCTCAATACATGCAGAAAAAGCATTTGACAATATCCAACACCTATTCATGGTAAAAATGCTTAACAAATTAGTTATAGAAGGAACATAACATTACAAAGACCATATATGAAAAGCTCACACCTAATATCATACTCAATGAAAGGTTGAAAGTTTTCCCTTTAACATCAGGAACATGACAATAGTGCCTACTCTCACCACTACTATTCAGCATAGTACTCAAAATCCTTGTCAGAGCAATCAGGCAAGAAAAAGCAATAAAAGGCATCAGAATTGAAAATGAAGAACTAAAATTGTCTATTTGCTGATGACATGAATTTATATATAGAAAATTCTAAAAACTCCACCCTAAAACTGTGAGATCTAATCAATGAATTCGGTCAAGTTACAGGATACAAAATAAGCATACAGAATTAGTAGCATTTCTATACAATAACAATGAGTTATCAAAAAGAAATACAGAAAACAATCAGCACTGGCACCAAACCAGAGTACATTAACCTGTGACCACAAATATTCCCAGTCTAGTGAATCCCTGAGACCTTGCCTCACCCAACTTGCATACCACATGAGGCTTTATCAGTGGCTGAACCTTAAGGGAGCTGCAGGTGGTAGCAAGCCTCAGGGTGTCCTGGCTTTTTGCAAAGCTAACCCAGGACCGGTATTGGTGGCATCTGTCCTCAGTTCGCAGCATGGCCTCGCCCATGTTCCTCAAATGTCAGCACAGGCAGCAAACAACCATGGATCATTTTGTAGCTCCTACCATGTAGTTCCCAGCCAGTCACAGGCAGTGGCTGACTGGGGGCCTCTCCCATGAGGCCCCAGAACCAACATACTTGGAGAATGGCTTCAGAGCAAAGAAGAGCATCACATATTTAGTCCCACAAGCAACATACACAAAAGGCAGTCTTAATAGGCACTGGTAACCACTGGGGTGAATCCTACTCAGTGGAGTAAGCCCCCAACACAGGAGCCTGTAAGCTGTGGACAGGGCCAAACTACACAGCCAATTAGCATGGGGGACAATGCCACACACAGACATGCCAAGAGCAATCATGGTCCAACTGTAACAGGAGGGCACACACAACCTGCACAAGGGACACTCTTGGAGCACCAGGAGCAGGTGACCCATAAGAATTTCGGCTCTATAGTTGACTTGGGGGGAACTTCTATAATTAAATTTATTGAAGTGACATTTGTTAATGACATTACATAAGTTTCAAGTATACAATTCTATAATACATCATCCATGTATTCCATTGTGTGCTCACCACCCAATCTAGTCTCCCTCAGTCACCATATATTTGACCTCCTTTACCCTCTTCATCCTCCCCCTCCCAACATTTCCCCTCTGGTAACCTTCATACTGTTGTCTGTGTCTATGAATTTGTTTCTTTGTTTTGTTTGTTAGTTTGTTGCTTTCTGTTTTATGTTCTAATGTGAGTGAAATCATATGGTTCATGCCCTTTTCCATCAGACTTATTTTGCTCAGGATGATACTCACAATATCCATCCATGTTGTTGCAAATGGCAGGATTTCATCAGTTCTTATGGCTGAGTAGTATTCCAATGTATATATGTACCACATCTTCTTAATTCCAATAATCCACAAAGGACACTTTGGTTGTTTCCATGTCTTGGCCACCATGAATAATATTGCAACAAACATAGGGGTACATATATCTTTATGAGTAAATGTTTTCAATTTTGGGGGCTCATATCCAGAAGAGGGATTGCTGAGTCATATAGTAGCTCTATTCTTAATGTTTTGAGGAACCGCCATACCATTTTCCATAGTAGTTATGTCATTTTACATTCCCACCAGCAGTGTATGAGGGTTTGGTTTTTTTATTTTGAAGGGAATTTTAAGAAACATAATAGCATGATCTAGATACCCATCAAAAAATGATATGATTGGAGTTCCACTTCAAGATGGCAAGATAGGAGGATCCTGAACTTACCTCCTTCCAGAGACACACCAAATCTACAGCTTCATATGGAACAATTTTCTCTGGGGAAAAAAACAACTAGTTAAGTTACTCCTACATACTGGGAAAATGGAAAGAAAAAACCCACATCAAATTGGATGGGAAAGGCTGAGATACAATCTTGTTATAAACCCCACCGTTGGCATCTCTACCCACAATGGGAGGGAACTCACAGCACTGAACTTCTCCTTTAAGAGCAAAGGTTTTGAGCTTCACATCTGGCACCCCAGCTTTAAAGACCTGCACCTCAAAGATGAGCACCCAAAACATCTAACTTTTAAAGCCAATAGGGCTTGCATCCACAAGATCCACAACACTATAGCAAAGTGACAAATGGTTTTTAAATGTGTCACATTGACTCACCCACCCCCATGGCCCAGCACAGAGATAGACAACTGAAAAGTACCCAGATTTTTTGTGAAAGATCCTTATTTGCTTACCTAAAGTCTTCAGCCTGAGGTGCAGATATCTAATTAAACTTGTATCTAGGGATCCACTGAACTACTCCAAAAATAGAGGCTAGTGAGTGCCATTTTTGCACTCGCCCATTTCCCCAATCCAGCTCACCAGTATCTCCTGGAAAGGAGCTTGTACACTCCTCAACCCTGATTTTTATGGCAGTCCAAGAGACACTTCTAAATTTCCTAGCTCTAGTGGCCAGTAGGGATTATGCCTGCAAATCCCAGAGGACTGTAACAAATGGAAAAAGGGTCTTTAACTACCAGGGCAAAACAGAGATAACAGACTGAGGCAACCAGTCTTTCTGTGAAAGTGGGAAAGGCTTCTGGTTTGGCACACACATAGGGGCCTACTGAAGTGCTCTATGGGGACAGAGACTGGCGGACACTAGCTTTGAACTCTCCCTCTGCCTTGTTCTGGGTTGCTGTTATCTCCCAGGGATCTTGTGCACTCATCTGGTGCTGCAATATTTGTGGCTGACAGCCAGGGGATAGCTTTTAATCTTCTGGTTCTGGTGACCAGAAAGGCTTGTGCTCCTGGGCCCTGAAGGACTTTCACAAACAGAGAAATTGTTTTTAACCAGCTACATTACCCACTGGGCATATCACAGAGATAGCCGACTAAAAGAAAATTCACGCGCACGCGCACACACACACACACACACACACACACAGAGGCACATCCAATATTCTCAAGAAGCTCACAGCCTATGAGGAAAATAAGACATAGGCACAAATAATGAGAATACAAGACAGGAAGCTATGAAATGGAAATTCAGTAGAGGGAGAGAGACGTCCTCAGGTAGGATCAGGTAGCTCTCAAATGGAGGTAGCATTTGAGTCCTGAGTTCCTGTGCAGAAGACTGTAATAATTAAGCTCCCAGGCCTTGGGTTAAGCCATACTTGTGTTGCAAAGCCAGCACATCCACTCCTTAGCTATGTGCCCTTAGACAAGTCAATCAAGCTTGTTAAACTTCGGTCCCCTCATCTATAAAATGGGAATATGCTAACCTACCCTGTAGGATGAATGTGAGAATGAAATGAGACATCATGTCCTTACAGGGTAAACAGAAATAGACTCAGAGATATGGGGGAAAAAACTGAGGGTTGTGATGTGGGAGGTGGTGGGGATGGGGGAGAAGATAAAGGGATTAGAAAGTACAAATTAGGAATCACAATATAGCCATGGGGATATGAAATACAATTTGGCGAATATAATCAATAATGTTGTAAAGATTTTGCAGGGAGTCAGATGGGCACTTATCTTATTAGGTAGACCACTTTATGGACTGTGTAGATGTTTGACCACTGCGCTGTACACCTGAAGCTGAAACTGAATAATATTGAATGTCAACTGTAATTATATATGTACCATGGAAGGGACATGGAATGTAGCATAGGGAATAGAGTCAATGGAATTGTAACAGCTGTATACAACGTCAGAGGGGTAGTAGATTGGGGGAGGGTGTTATCATTTTGTGAGTGGTGTAAATGTCTAATTATTACATTGTTTTGTACACCTGAAACTAATAAAGAAAGACTTGAGGTACTAAATCAGTATTACCTGTTGTAGTTTGAACTATTACTGTTTCCCCGAAAATAAGACCAGGTCTTATATTAGTTTTTGCTCCAAAAGACGCATTAGGGTTTATGTTCAGGGAATGTCATCCTGAAAAATCATGCTAGGGCTTATTTTCTGGTGAGGTCTTATTTTCGGGGAAACATGGTATCATTGCTTTAATTTTTATCTCTCCACCATCTGCCTTTAATTCAGGGCCTCTTATATCAGGCTAGGTTGTTCCCCATGAGCCTGGCAGATTTATTTCTGAATAGTTTAAGTGGGGTAAATGTGTGAGAATTTGTCCTTCCAGCCATCCTCTTCTTCTTTCTAGATTTTTGGGGAAGGGACTGGATATGGGAATGGTCCAAATTTTATCAAAAGCTGCCTTTTGTTGTCAGACCTGGGTCTCAGTCACTGAACTTAGACTTGATTTATTTTCTAATTTCATGTGTCTGCTCTCTATGCCTCAGTTTCTCTATCCATAAAATGAGGAAGTTTCTAAAGGATTTCTTAGAGTTGTTTCAGTGACAAAATCCTACTATCTCCATCCAGTTTAATCTGGGAACTGTTAAAAATACCTCCAGCTAACTTGTAGAGAACAGTGTTTTCTCCAAAGAGTTTCCTAATGTCAGAGGGGAAAAACAACAACAAGGGTTAACTAGTGCAGTTATTTGACTTGAAACAGAATTATATTCAGGACTGAATTTATGTTCAAAAAGCAGAACCCAATCAGTGCAGTATGAAAATTGCTGTTCCTGACATTTATACAGCACTTTAAACCTTTCAGGCAGTTGGATAAGTGAATGTTCCCCCTCTCTCACTTGCTCTCTAATTCCAGCAAGAAGAAGCTGTCGTTTAGGTGACTATAGCCCTGACTGATGAAGGAGGCACCCTCGGCTGACCAAAATATGGGCATTTTAGATAAAGAGTGGAAGCATTTTCAGTCTGATAATCTCTGAATCCCCTATCCCATTATATCCAACTAGGTACCATCAGAAAAATCTCTCCTAGGTGGAAAGTCCTTGCCTCCTTCCCTCCTGGTTCCTTGCTCCTTGTTCCACTGCCTGAATGTATGTATCCATGTGCAAGAGTTCTGACAATTAAGTTCGTGAACTTGTTGCAATGATGTTGCTAACCTTTTTTTATATCAGAGGGATTATTCATTATGAATTTGTACCAACTGGACAAACAGTTAACCAAGTTTACTATTTGGAAGTGCTGAAAAGGCTGCATGAAAAAGTTAGATGACCTGAACTTTTCACCAAAAATTCATGGCTCTTGCATCACGACAATGCACCAGCTCACAGTGTCTGTGAGGGAGTTTTTAGCCAGTAAATAAATAACTGTATTGAAACACCGTCCCTACTCATCTGATCTTGCCCCCAGTGACTTCTTTCTTTGCCCGAAGATAAAGGAAATATTGAAAGAAGACATTTTGATGACATTCAGGGTACCAAGGCTAATACGACGACAGCTCTGATGGCCATTCCAGAAAAAGAGTTCCAAACTTGTTTTGAGGGGTGGACTAGGCACTGGCATCAGTGCATAGCTTCCCAAGGGGAATACTTCGAAGGTCACTGTAGTGCTTTTTCTAGGATGAGTTCGCAAACTTAATCGTCCATCTTCGTATATGCATGTGCATTTGAGTTGGGGGAGGGTCAAAATGAGGCCACAGTGGCCAGTATGGACTCCATCAGTAAGACATTATGTTTGCCTCCCTTTCCGTACTTCTTTATTTCTATGACATTGGAATGGTCCTGAGCTCAGTGCTAGCACTGGAGTCCCCTTCTACATTGGCAGGGGCAGGAAGTGGCAAAGCTTTCCTGCCATGTATGCCCAACCTGTGATTTAGGTTTGTAATTGTTAAGTCACTCAGAGTGAACGATTCATTCCCCTCTCCCTGTTAGGGCCTAGGGCTGAGCCCAAAGCTCTACTGCTCTTCCAAACCTAACTTTGTGGAACAAACCAAACTCAGGAGCTGACTGGGATGAAATCCAAATTGGTTTTCAAACCAGCTGGTAAAATCATCAGGTGTTTGGTTTCTCCAACTACAGGTTTTTCCTGTATTTGCTTAGGACGTAATAATGCCTCTGGTAATCCATGAATTCATCCCACTTAGGCCCACATCTCCTCTGAGGGACAGTCTCTTCTTCACCCCACCCCAATTCTGCAGATGTAGAAAAGTTGGCTCAGAAAGATTACAGAATGTTTCTCAGGATCCATTCTGTGACTCCTGAGGAAAGAAACCTTCACTTTTCTGAGTACACATGTAAATCGAACACTGCAATTGGGTACATTATAGTTGATATTCAACAAGAATCAGAGTATGATTACCCTTAGTTTACAGATATGAAAGTGGGGCTTAGAGAAATCAGGTAAGTTGTTCAGGGTCACTCAGCAGAATTGGCTAAGCTAGGATTCTAACCAAGAGCTGTTTGATGCCGAAGCCCACAACTCACCTTGCAAAAAGAAAAGAAAGAAAAGCCTAGATTCCCATAATAGGATCCAGTATATTGTAGGTATAGTATATTGTAGACTACTGTACCTGGGAGGATTCTATTCAGAACCAGGAACAGTGTAGGGAGAAAATCTTGGAGGGGTCTTTCTTTTCTGCCCTGGGACATCTCTAATCATCACCTCCAGGTAGTGGAAGACTGTAGGAAGTAAGCGCTGCCCCCAGAATGCTGAGTCCCTTTGTGATAATACTTCTAAAAGTCTCTATGCCCTTCTCAAGTTCTCTTCCTTCCTTTGTGTTCCTCAAATGGCTCTCAGGAAAAGCTCAGCTAACAGTCTTTAGCATTCAAGAAGAAGTTACCCACCATAGACCCACAGAGACTCTCCACTTTTTAACATGGGGGAACAAGCCCAGGGAGATAACAATTTTCTTTCTTGAGCAGAATTGTGTTCAGCTGAAATCAGGTCTAGAAAAAAAAATAAAACAAAACAGGACACCTAGACCTGGAGAAGAATCTCCAGGAGACAGCTCCTTTTCCCTGTGCCTTTTAGAGCTTTTAACTTGGTGGGGAGAGGACGGTACTGAGAATGGAAGGGTGCCAGCCAATGAATGCAGCTGAGCATCTAACTAAACCCAGAAGTGCTAAGATTTTATGTTTTACAGAAATTGGAAAGAGGGGTATAGCGACAGGGCCAGAAGAGCAGTTTTCAGTCTCTTGGCCTCATGTGGAAAGGTGCTGGCTCAGTTATTAGATGGCCATCAGCTGTAACCAGATAGTCATCAGCTGTATGTAACCAGTTAGCCATTAGCCACTGTAGTTTTGTATATAAATGCTGTGGCTACGTTAGGAAGTGTGATGACACGGTTAGCAAGTGTGGTTAGCAAGTGTGGATTGCGGGTGATGCGGATCCTACTTCCTGTGTCTCGCCTGGTCATCAGCGAGAATATAATGGTACGAACCCCCTATCCATGGCTCCATTGTTGTTCCTTCTCTGCCCCCATGTCTCCTGTGTTCACCTGCCAGGAGCGGGAGCACGAGACCCGGCATTACAAGAGAGAAGACATTTATAAATAATTGGCTCATTTGAGTGCCAGAGATGTCTTTGGTAGGAAAAGGGCCTGCTGTGTTTTGGAGTGGGAAAGGAAGCCAGGGCCCTCTATCCAGAAGCCAGACTCTTGCAAACTCTCATGGTGCAGGTCACTGAAAAGTGTTTAAGACCTCTTTGTCACATGGCCTCATTTTTCCTTATTAGTTCAGATCTCATTCCAGACGGTTCCATGGTCACTTAACTCAGTCTAGGAACTAGTGATCTTTTGAGTATCTGTATGTCCTCTCTCTTACGCTATTTACATTCCCTTCCCTGCCCCTACCTCCAAGTCTCATTAAGGAGTGAACGACTTTGTCTGTACTCCCTCCAGGATCACCCCTTCCCAGGGTCTCTGTAATCCTACCATGTGACCCTGGGTCCCAACAGGGAAGATATGGGGAAAAGTGATCTCAGAACCTCACTACCAGCTCATGTCCATATTGGGAATATGATCACAGCTAGCTACGGAGCACGGGCTGACAAATGAGGACTCTCTCTACCTCCTACTGTACTCTTGGAGAGATCCAGCCTACCTAGACCAGCAGTCCCCAATAAGACCTTCTCTTTAACAACAGCTGCCCCTCTGTTTATTCTTACTCTCACAGCTATAAAAACCTTTAACGGTGTACTTAATGTATTTTGAGCACCCTCTAGAGACCACATTTCAGCAATGCAGCCCCAGCCAGGTTAGAGCTTTATAGGAAATTGGTAGTTGTTCCATGCTGTCATGGCTTTCCCCCAGCCTCAAAGTAGCGGGTGCAAAATCTCAGGAACATACAAAGATGGAGCTTGACAGGACTTTGTAGACCACCTAATGTTTCTCTATTTTATAGATATGCTCAGACAGGTAATTACTGATTCAGTTCCCACTAATCCTAGGCAGGTCGGCTTTTTACACACAACATAACAATATGACATTTGTATATATTGCAAAATGATCACCATAGTAAGTCTAGTTAGCATGCATTACCACACATAGTTATACTTTGTTTCTTGTGGTGAGAATTTTTTCAAATTAAAGTTTATTGGGGTGACAATTGTTAGTAAAGTTACATAGATTTCAGGTATACAATTCCGTATTACATCATCTATAAATCCCATTGTGTGTTCACCACCCAGAGTCAGTTCTCCTTCCATCACCATATATTTGATCCCCTTTACCCTCATCTCCCACCCCGTACCCCCTTTACTCTCTGGTAACCACTAAACTATTGTCTGTGTCTATGAGTTTTTGTTTCTCATTTGTTTGTCTTGTTCTTTTGTTGTTTTTGGTTCCTATACCACGTATCAGTGAAATCACATGGTTCTCTGCTTTTTCTGTCTGACTTAGTTCGCTCAGCATTACACTCTCAAGATCCATCCATGTTGTCACAAATGTTCCTATTTCATCTTTTCTTACTGGTGAATAGTATTCCAATCCATCATCTATTGAAGGACATTTTGGTTGTTTCCATCTCTTGGCCACCGTAAATAAAGCTGCAATGAACATTGGAGCACACGTGTCTTCATGTATAAATGTTTTCAGATTTTTTGGGTAGATATCCAGGAGAGGGATTGCTGGGTCATATGGTAATTCTATTCGAAATTTTCTGAGAAACCTACACACGGCCTTCCACAGAGGCTGCACCAGTCTGCATTCCCACCAACAGTGTATGAGGGTTCCTTTTTCTCCACAGCCCCTCCAACACTTGTTACTATTTGTCTTGTTGATGATAGCCATTCTGACTGGGGTGAGGTGATAGCTCACTGTGGTTTTTATTTGCATTTCTCTAATGATTAGTGATGTTGAGCATTTTTTCATATGTCTATTTGCCATTTGTCTGTCCTCTTTGGAGAAATGTCTCTTCAGGTCGTCTGCCCTTTTTCCAATGGGGTTGTTTGTTTTCTTATAGTTGAGTTGCATGAGTTCCTTGTATATTTTGGGTATTAACCCCTTATCAGAGGCACTGTTTGCCAAAATCTTCCCCCATTCAGTTGGTTGCCTCTTTATTTTCTCGACGGTTTCTTTTGCTGTGCAGTAGCTTTTAAGTTTCATATAGTCACATTCGTTTATTTTAGCTTTTACTTCCATTGCCTTTGGAGGCAAATTCATAAAATGCTCTTTGAACCCAAGGTCCATAAGTTTAGTACCTATGTTTTCTTCTATGCAGTTAATTGTGTCAGGTCTTATGCTTAAGTCTTTGATCCATTTTGAAATAACTTTGGAACATGGTGACAAAGAGCAGTCCAGTTTCATTCTTTTGCACGTGGCTGTCCAATTCTCCCAGCACCATTTATTGAAGAGGCTGTCTTTCCTCCATTGTATGTTTTTAGCTTCTTTGTCAAAAATTTTATGTCCATATTTATGTGGTTTTATTTCTGGGTTCTCAATTCTACTCCATTGGTCTATGTGTCTGTTTTTCTGCCAATACCATGCTGTTTTCATTATTGTAGCCCTGTAGTACAAGCCAAAGTCAGGAAGTGTGATAACTCCAGTATTGTGATTTTTTTCTTAAGATTGCTTTGCCTATTCGGGGTCTTTTGTGGTTCCAAACAAATCTGATGATTTTTTGTTCTATTTCTCTAAAATATGCCATTGGGATTTTGATGGGGATTGCATTGAATCTGTGTATTGCTTTGGGTAATATGGCCATTTTAACTATGTTGACTCTTCCAATCCATGAGCATGGAATGTCTTTCCATTTCTTGGTGTCTTCTTCAATTTCTTTCAAAAATATTTTATAGTTTTCAGCATACAGGTCTTTCACATCCTTGGTTAAGTTTATTCCTAGGTATTTTATTCTTTTTGCTGCAATTGCAAAATGAATTGTTTTTTGTATTTCTTTTTCTGAGATTTCATTGTTAGTATATAGGAAAGCAATGGACTTTTGTATGTTGATTTTGTAGCCAGCAACTTTACTGTATTCGTTAATTGTTTCTAATAGCTTTTTGGTGGAGTCCTTAGGGTTTTCTATATATAGTATCATGTCATCTGCAAAGAGTGATAATTGAACTTCTTCATTCCCAATTTGGATGGCTTTTATTTCTTTCTCTTGCCTGATTGCTCTGGCAAGGACTTCCAACACTACGTTGAAAAGCAGAGGTGATAGGGGAGAGTCCTGTCGTGTTCCTGAACGTAGAGCAAAGGGCTTCAGATTTTCACCATTAATTATGAGATTAGCAGAGGGCTTGTCATATATGGCCTTTATTATGTTAAGGTATTTTCCTTCTATACCTATTTTATTAAATGTTTTAATCACAAATGGATGTTGTATCTTGTCAAATGCTTTTTCTGCATCAATTGATATAATCATATGATTTTTGTCCTTTACTTTGTTTGTGTGATGTATCACATTGATTGATTTGCGGATGTTGAACCATCCTTGTGCCCCGGGGATGAACCCCACTTGATCGTGATAAATAATGTTTTTAATGCATTGTTGTATTCAATTTGCTAGAATTTTATTTAGGATTTTTGCATCGGTATTCATCAGAGATATTTGTCTGTAGTTTTTTTGTTGTTTTTTTCTGCTGTCTTTACCAGGTTTTGGTATCAGGGTAATGTTGACCTCATAAAATTTTGGTAGGATGTATTTTCATGTCATTTGTTTCTATGTATCTTTAGATCTCTCCTCTAACTTCTTCTTTGACCCATTCATTCTTTAAAAGTATGTTGTTTAATCTCAATGTGTTTGTATTTTTTCCCGCTTTCTTTTTGCAACTGATATCCAATTTCAAAGCCTTGTGATCAGAGAATATGCTTGGTGTGATTTCAATCTTCTTAAATTTGCTGAGGCTAGTTTTATGTCCCAATATATGGTCTATCCTTGAGAATGTTCCATGTACACTAGAAAAGAATGTATAGTCTGATGTTTTAGGATGAAGTGCTCTATAAATGTCAATTATATCCATTTCATCTACTGTGTCATTTTGGGCTGCTATTTCATTATTTATTTTCTGTTTGGATAATATATCCATAGCTGTCAATGATGTATTTAAGTCCCCTAGTATAATTGTGTTTTGGTCAATTTATCCCTTTAGTTCTGTTAGTAGTTGCTTGGTATATTTCGGTGCTCCCTGATTGGGGGCATAAATGTTGATGACTATTATGTCTTCTTGTTGTAAAGTCCACTTCACCATTATGAAATGTCCATCTCTGTCTCTTGTTATCTTTTTCACCTTGAAGTCTGTTTCATCTGATATCATTATGGCTACACCTGGTTTTCTCTGGGTACCATTTGCTTGGAGTGTCAATTTCCACCCTTTCACTTTGAGTCTATGCCTGTCCTTGAAGCTGAGATGTGTCTCTTGGAGACAGCATCTGGTTGAGTTTAGCTTTTTGATACAATCTGCTACTCTGTGCCTTTTTATTGGTGAGTTTAGTCAATTTACACTTAGGTAGATTACTGATATGTGAGGATTTCCTATCATTCTATCTTTAGTTTTCTGGTAACATTGTATCTCCATTGTTTCTTTGTCTTTTTGTTGTTATCTATTATTTCTGCGTGGTGGTATTCTATGATATTTCCCTCTGTTTCTTCTTTAATTGCAGTATAAATTTCAGTTCTGGATTTTTTTTTTGAGTGGTTACCCTTAAGCTTATGTAAAAGAAAGTTTGATATTTGGGGTATTCCATTTCTTCAGCACGCTTACTTTCTCCATTTCCATATTCCGGTTCAGGCCTTTACTCTCCCCCTTTTTGAGTTTTGGTTGCCACAAATTGTCCCTGTTGATGGTGGTCGAATAGCCTCCTTTAGTATTTCTTGTAGTGCAGGTCGTGTATTAGAAAATTCCCTCAGCTTTTGTATGTCTGGAAAGGTCTTTATTTCTCCTTCATATCTAAAGGATATCTTTGCTGGATATATTATTCTTGGCTCATGATTTCTCTCTTTCAACAGTTTGAATATTTGGTTCCACTCCCTCCTGGCTTGTAGAGTTTCTGCTGAAAAATCTGATGATACTCTAATGGGCTTTCCTTTGTAAGTTACCGTCTTCTTTTCCCTGGCTGCCTTGAGGATTCTTTCTTTGTCGTTGATTTTAGACAGCTTCAATACAATGTGCTTTGGAGAAGGCCTATTGGGATTGAGGTAATTAGGTGTTCTATTTGCTTCTTGGATTCGAGGGTCCAGTTCTGTCCACAACTTTGGGAAGTTCTCATCAACAATTTGTTTGAATATATTCTCTGTTCCCTTCTCTCTTTCTTCTCCTTCTGGTATGACCATTATTCTTATATTGCTCTTTCTGGTGGAGTCAGAAAGTTCTTGTAGAGTTCTTTCATTTCTTTTAAGTCTCAAGTCTCTTTCTTCTTCCATCTGTGTCATTTCCAGGTTTCTATCTTCAATGTCACTGATTCTTTCCTCCATCTGGTCAACTCTACTACCTAAGCTGGTTATTTCATTCTTAATTTCTTCTATTGAGTTCTTAATCTCCAGAAATTCTATTTGGTTCTTTTTTAAAATTTCAATCTCTTTCGAAAAATGCTCATGCTGTTCTTTGAATGAGTTTCTGAGTTCATTTAACTGCCTCTCTGTGTTTTCTTTCATCTCTTTGAGTTTTTTCAGAACTGCAATCTTGAATTCTCTGTCAGTTAAGTCACATATTTCTGTATCTTTAAGTGCCTTTTCTGGAGATTTTTCACTTTCTTTCTGAGCTATCTTGTTGCCTTGGTTATTCATGGCAATTACTGGTTTACTATTTCTCTTCCTAGACATCTACAGGAGTGACTTCTGCAACAGGTTGATAGAAAGCGGTCTTTCTTTTGTTTGCCAGTACTTGTCGGTAGAATGTTTTATTATTTCTCCAACTGCAACTTATTTTTCTTCTCCCACACGGTAGTGCTATTTTCTGCACTATTCCAACTTCTCACACAATGGGGGGATTCCCTGGGAGACGGGCTTCTCCTCTGTTAATAGTTCATCGAGGTCACAGGGCACAGTAGTTCATCGAGGTCACAGGGCACAGTGTCCCGGTGGGTATGTTTCAAAGAGCTTTTGATGTTCCAAAGCTCTTCCAGCTCCTGATTCAGAGCCCGTATATTTCAGCGGTTCTGTTTACTCCTGCAGGGATCCGCCCAGATAGGTGGGGTCAGGGGCGGGGTGAGTTGTGAGAGGTGGCCCAGAGCAATGGCGGCGACCACCACCACAGCCGGTCCTACTTCCACAGCTCACTCCCCTTTGCCGGAATTATTTGTGCTGCGAATTTGTATCTGTGGTCCACAGTTCTCAGAACAGCAAATATTCTGTTCTTTTGATCTGACACTACTACTACTCTCCTGCTTCTAGCACTGGGCAGGTGGGGGCGGGGCGAGCTCTAGGAGGGCATGGAGGGGGCGGCTAGTCTCAGTGCCTATGGCTTCCGTTCTCTGCTCGGCAGTGAGGGCTTAAACCACCGTTTTCAGCCTTCTTCCCTCCGTCTTTTCTCCGAGGTCTCTGCCGTGAGCATTGGGTTCAGCCGTGTTATATGCTGCCGTCTCAGCCCTGTGGGCCATCAGCAGAGCCCTAGCAGTCCAAGTTTTTCCCTCTCCTGCCGCTGCGGTAGTTCCGGGAAGCAGCGAGCTCAGAGCACTAAGCTAGGTCTGTGTCCTGTGCCCGCACGGCTCTGTCTCCGCACTTCTCCCTTCCCTCCGCCCCTGCTCGCAGGATTCTCCCACCTGTAGGTGATTTAGGTAGTGGGCCTCTTCATCTTGCCTGTCTGCTGTGCAGGGAGTCCTTTGTGGAGTTTTTGTTGTTCGATTTGTTGTAAATTCCAGGGGATCTTTACAGAGGCTCACCTCACACCACCATTTTTCCTCTTCCCTTAATCTCATAATTAATGGTGAAAAACTGAAGCCCTTTGCTCTATGTTCAAGAACATGACAGGGCTGTCCCCTATCACCTCTGCTTTCCCAGACAGTGTTGAAAGGCCTTGCCAGAGCAATCAGGCAAGAGAAAGAAACAATAGGCATCCAAATTGGGAATGAAGAATTGAAACTGTCACTCTTTGCAGATGACATGATGCTATATATAGAAAACCCTAAAGACTCCACCAAAAAGCTATTAGAAACAATCAACGAATACAGTAAAGTTGCCGGCTACAACATCAACGTACAAAATTCCATTGCATTCCTATACACTAACAATGAAATCTCAGAAACAGAAGTACAAAAAACAATTCCTTTTGCAATTGCAACAAAAAGAATAAAACACCTAGGAATAAACTTAACCAAGGATGTGAAAGACCTGTATTCTGAAAACTATAAGACATTTTTTAAAGAAATTGAAGAAGATACAAAGAAATGGAAAGACATTCCATGCTCATGGAATAGAAGAATCAACATAGTTAAAATGGCCATATTCCGCAAAGCAATATACAGATTTAACGCAATCCCCATCAAAATCCCAATGGCATTTTTTAAAGAAATAGAACAAAAAATCATCCGATTTGTTTGGAACCACAAAAGACCCCGAACAGCCAAAGCAATTTTAAGAAAAAATAACAATACTGGAGTTATCATACAACCTGACTTTAGCTTGTAGTCCAAGTCTACAATAATCTAAACAGCATGGTATTGGCAGAAAAATAGACACATAGACCAATAGAATAGAATTGAGAACTCAGAAATAAACCCCAATTAATATGGACATATAATTTTTGACAAAGAAGCGAAAAACACACAATTGAACAGGAGAAAAGACAGCCTGTTCAATAAATGGTGCTGGGAGAATTGGATAGCCACCTGCAAAAGAATGAAACTGGAGTGCTATCTGTCACCATGTATCAAAATTAATTCAAAATGCATCAAAGACTTAAGCATAAGGCCTGACACAATAAACTGCATAGAAGAAAGCAAACTACTAAACTTATGGACCTTGGGTTCAAAGAGCATTTTATGAGTTTGACTCCAAAGCAAGGAAATTAAAAGGTAAAATAAATGAATGGGACTATATTAAACTTAAAAGCTTCTACACAGCGAAAGAAACCATCGACAAAATAAAACAGCAACCAACTGAATGGGAGAGGATTTTGGCAAACAGTGCCTCTGATAAGGGGCTAATATCCAAAATATACAAGGAACTCACGCAACTCAACAACCAAAAAACAAACAACCCAATTGAAAAATGGGCAGACGACATGAAGAGACATTGCTCCAAAGAGGACATACAAATGGCAAATAGACATATGAAAAAATGCTCAACATCACTAATCATCAGAGAAATACAAATAAAAACCACAATGAGGCATCACCTCACCCCAATCAGAATGGCTATCATCAACAAGACAAATAGTAACAAGTGTTGTAGAGGCTGTGGAGAAAACGGAACCCTCACACATTGTTGGTGGGAATGCAGACTGGTGCAATCATTATGGAAGGTAGTGTGGAGGTTCCTGAAAAAATTACGAATAAAATTACCATATGACCCAGCAATCCCTCTCCTGGATATCTACCCAAAAATTTGAAAACACATATGCATAAAGACATGTGTGCTCCAATGTTCAGTGCAGCTTTGTTTAGGGTGGCCAAGACATGGAAACAACCAAAATGTCTTTCGATAGATGAATGGTTAGAGAAGTGTGGTATATATACACAATGGAATACTGTTCGGCGGTAAGAAAAAATGATACAGGAACATTTGTGACAACATGGATGGATCTTGAGAGTATAATGCTAAGCGAAATAAGTCAGACAGAAATAGCAGAGAACCATATGATTTCAGTGATATGTGATATATTAACCAAAAACAACAGAAGAACAAGACAAATGAGAAACAAAAACTCTAAGACATAGACAATAGTTTAGTGGTTAGCAGAGGATAAGGGGGGTGGGAGTGGGAGATGAGGGTAAGGGGGATCAAATGTATGGTGATGGAAGGAGAAGTGACTCTGGGTGGTGAAAACACAATGGGATTTATAGATGATGTAATACACAATTGTACACCTGAAATCTGTATAATTTTACTAACAATCGTCACCCCAATAAATTTGAAAAAAAGAGTATTGGCGTGACAATTGTTAGTAAAGTTACATAGATTTCATTTGTTCAATTCTGTATTACATCATCTATGAATCACGTTTTGTGTTCACCACCCAGAGTCTCTTCTCCTTCCATCACCATATATTTGATCCCCTTTACCCTCATCTACCACCACTCCCCTTACCCTCTGGTAACCACTAAACTATTGTCTGTGTCTATGAGTTTCTCTTTCTCATTTGTTTGTCTTGTTCTTTTGTTGCTTTTGGTTTATATACCACATATCAGTGAAATCACATGGTTCTCTGCTTTTTCTGTCTGACTTATTTCGCTCAGCATTACACTCTCAAGATCCATCCATGTTGTCACAAATGTTCCTATATCATCTTTTCTTACCACCAAATAGTATTCCATTGTGTATATATACCACGACTTCTTTATCCATTCATCTATCGAAGGACATTTTGGTTGTTTCCATGTCTTGGCCACCGTAAACAAAGCTGCAATGAACATTGGAGCACACATGTCTTTATGTATAAATGTTTTCAGATTTTTTTGGTAGACACCCAGGAGAGGGATTGCTGGGTCATATCGCAATTCTATTCGTAATTTTTTGAGGAACCTCCACACTGCCTTCCATAACGACTGCACCAGTCTGTCAGCAGGGTTCTCAATCAATCCTCTTTGCTGGTAGTGCTAGGATCACATGATATTGTCAGAAGATCATCTGTTCTATCTGGGGAGGGTTGAGCCTTCTTTGGCTGCCTTGCATTGTTAGGTTGGGGGTTGGGAATTGCCAGGTCTGGGTCACCTTCTTTTCATGGGTTGGGGGATGAATGATGCCCTGTGGTTGTGCTATTCTTCCAATCTTATGATCCCTAACCAGCTCACAATCTTCCTACCACTTTTCAAGCTCTCCTTTGTTTGTGTTTTGTGTTGTTTCCAGTGTTTATAGTTGTACTTTGGGGGAATATCTGGACCAGAAGACCCTGTAAAGCATTTTTTAGAAAACATTATTAACTGTCATAATGATGAGTAATACTTTGCTTCTGCATTCAAGAAACTATCATGTAGTCAGAGAGATAAGACAAGAATATAAATATAATAGCAGCATTTATTATTTACTATGTTTCATTTTATAGTTAATAAACATTCATTTTAAGTTAATGCATGTTTCACATTTTGTAAAACCTGAGGGAAGTACTACAGTGTTTCCCTGAAAATAAGATCTAACTGGAAAATAAGCTCTAGCATGATTTTTCAGGATGACATCCCCTGAACATAAGCCTTAATGCATCTTTTAAAGCAAACCTTAATATAAGACTCACTCTTATTTTCAGGGAAACACGGTAATATGTTGCCCATTTTAAATATGTAACAGAGAACTTAAGCAACTTGCTCAATATTACACAGCTAATAGATAGAAAAGTCATAACTGGTACTTAAGCTGTCTGCCCTAACTTGTCTTATTAGGGAGAACATTTCATGGACTATATAGATGTCTGACCACTGTGCTGTACACCTGAAGCTGAAGCTAAATAATAATGAGTGTCAACTATAATTATATACATAAAATCAGGGGATGTGGAGTACAGCATCGGGAATAGAGTCAATGGAATTGTAACAGCTATATACAAGGTCTGACAATTAAGTTCATGAACTCATCCTAGAAAAAGTGCTACATACCTCATTGCTGAATATCACTATGGTCACCTTCTAAATACTCCCCTTAGGAAGCTATGCACCAATTCCAGCACCTAGTCTACCCTTCAAAGCCATTTTGGAACTATTTTTCTGGAATGGCCATCAGAGCTAGCCATTGTATTACCCTTGATGTCCTGAATGTCATCAAAATGTCTTCCTTTCAATATTTCCTTTATCTTCGGGTAAAGAAAGAAGACATTGGGGGCCAGATCAGGTGAGTAGGCAGGGTGTTCCAATACAGTTATTTGTTTACTGGCTAAAAACTCCCTCCCAGACAGTGCCGTGTAAGCTGGTGCATTGTCATGATGCAAGAGCCATGAATTGGTGGTGAAAAGTTCACACAGCCTTTACAGCACTTCAAAATAGTAAACTTGGTTAACTGTTTGTCCAGTTGGTACAAATTCATAATGAATAATATGTCTGATATCAAAAAGGTTAGCAACATCATTGCAACAGGTTCACAAACTTAATTGTCATATCTTGTATGATGTCAGAGGGGAAGCAGATAGGGGAAGGGGATGGTCACTTTGTGAAGGGTGTCTAACAATTACATTGTTTTGTACGCCTGAAACTAATAAATAAATAAATAAATAAATAAATAAATAAATAAATAAGCAGTCTGGCTTAAAAGTTGCAACATTTAACACTAAGCTAAGGTGCCAGTGCAGAGAGGCAAGTAAATGGCTGTAGGATTTGGAAGAGCAGGTGAGCCCTCCATGAGGTGGAAGTCAAGAGGAAGTGGCTTTTAGGAGGTATCATGTAGGATAAGTAGGATTTCAATGGGTGAAGGTGGCGGAAGTCTAGTTAGAGGGGAAAGCATGTATAAAGGCCCTGCAGTGGTAACACGGGTCGGGGGGAGAGGGGGTACCTACTAAGAAAACAGCTAAAGATTCTACTCTATAGAGTGGTGAGAGTTGGCACTACAAAGGAGGTTGGAGACATAATATAGAAGGCTTTGAGTGCCAAGTTGAGGAAATCAGTCGTGATTTCACAGGAAATAGTGATTTCACAAGAGGCATGGCCTAAATCAATGGGTGATTTCTAAAGAACAAGCTGGTGGCAACAGCTGAGAGTGGATACGTGGTGCTCAGTGGAGGCTAGGAATAAAGGCATGACCTAAGACCAAGACACCTGAGATGAAGAGGATGGGATGGATTCAAGAGATGTTTAAGAAGTAGAATCAGGGAGACTTCATCAAAATGGTGGCATGAGGTGAGCCTCTGTAAACCTCCCCTGGAATTTACAACTAATTGAACTAAGTGAACAACAATAACTCCAAAGAAGACTCCCTGAACAGTGGACATGCAAGACGAAGAGGCCCACTACTGAATTCACCTACAGGTGGGTGAATCGCGCGAGCAGGGGAGGAGAGAAGGGAGAAGTGTGGAGATGGAGCCGGGTGGGCGAAGGACATAGACCTAGATCAGTGCTCTGAGCTTACTGCATCCCGGAACTACTGCAGCTGCGGGAGAGGGAAGAACTCAGACTGCTAGGGCTCCGCTTATGACCCACAGGGATGAGGGGGCAGCATATAACACGGCTGAACCGAACGGTCACGGCAGGGACCTCTGAGAAAAAACTGAGGGAAAAAGGTTCAAAATGGTGGTTTAAGAATTCAATGCCGAGCAGAGAACGGAAGCCTTAGGCACTGAGATTGGCCGCCCCCTACATACCCTACCAGAGCTCGCCCCGCCCCCACCTGCCCAGTGCTAGAGGTGGAACAGTAGCAGTGTCAGATCAAAAGAACATAATATATGCTGTTCTGAGACCGTGGACCGCAGACACAGATTTGCAGCCCAACTATTTCCGGCAAAGGGGAGTGAGCTGTGGAAGCAGGACCAGCTATGGTGGTGGTCGCCGCCATTGCTCTGGGACACCTCTCAAAACTCACCCCGCCCCTAGCCCCATCTATCTGGGTGGATCCCTGCAGGAGTAAACAGAACTGCTGAAACATACGGGGTTTGAATCTGGAGCTGGAAGAACTTTGGAACTTCAAAAGCTCTCCGCATACCCACACGGACTGCGCCCTGTGACCCAGGCTAACTATTAACAGAGGAGAAGCCTGTCTCCCAGGGAATCCCCCCATTGTGTGAGAAGCTGGAATACTGCAGAGAAAACATAGCACTACCATGTGAGAGAAAAAAAAAGCTGCAGTCGGAGAGAAAATAAAACATTCTACCAACAAGTACTGGAAAACAAAAGAAAGACCTCTTCCTAGCAACCTGTTGCAGAAGCCACTCCTGTAGATGTCTAGGAAGAGAAATAATAAATCAGTAATTGCCATGAATAACCAAGGCAACAAGACAACTCAGAAAGAAAGTGAAAAGTCTCCGGAAAAGGCAATTAAAGATATGGAAATATGTGACTTAAATGACAGAGAATTCAAGATTGCGGTTCTGAAAAAACTCCACGAGATGCAAGAAAAGAGAGGCAGTTCAATGAACTCAGAAACACAATCAAAGAACAACATGAGCATTTTTCGAAAGAGATTGCAATTCTAAAAAAGAACCAAACAGAATTTCTGGAGATTAAGAACTCCATAGAAGAAATCAAGAATGAAATAACCAGCTTAGGTAGTAGAGTTGACCAGATGGAGGAAAGAATCAGTGACATCGAAGATAGAAACCTGGAAATTACACAATGGAAGAAGAAAGAGACTTGAGAATTAAAAGGAATGAAAGAACTCTACAAGAACTTTCTGACTCCATCAGAAAGAACAATATAAGAATAATGGGCATACCAGAAGGAGAAGAAAGAGAGAAGGGAACAGAGAATATATTCAAACAAATTGTTGATGAGAACTTCCCAAACTTGTGGACAGAACCGGATCCTTGAATCCAAGAAGCAAATAGAACACCTAATTACCTCAATCGCAACAAGCCTTCTCCAAGGCACATTGTATTCAAGCTGTCTAAAATCAACGACAAAGAAAGACTCCTCAAGGCAGCCAGGGAAAAGAAGACGGTAACCTACAAAGGAAAGCCCATTATGTTAACATCAGATTTTTCAGCAGAAACTCTACAATCCAGGGTGGAGTGGAACTAAATATTCAAACTATTGAAAGAGAGAAATCATGAGCCAAGAATAATACATCCAGCAAAGATATCCTTTAGATATGAAGGAGGAATAAAGACCTTTCCAGACATACAGAAGCTGAGGGAATTTTCTAATACACAACCTGCACTAGAAGAAATACTAAAGGAAGCTATTCGACCACCATCAACTGGGACAATTTGTGGCAACCAAAACTAAAAAAGGGGGAGAGTAAAAGCCTGAACCGGAATATGGGAATGGAGAAAGTAAGCGAGCTGAAGAAAATGGAATACTCTAAATATCAAACTTCCTTTTACATAAACTTAATGGGTACCGCTCAAACAATATCCAGAACTGAAATATATACTATAATAAAAGAAGAAACAGAGGGAAAAATCACAGAATACTACCATACGGAAATAATAGACAACAGAATGGCAAAGAAACAATGGACACACAGTCTTACCAGAAACTAAAGATAGAATGATAGGATATCCTCACATATCAATAATCACCCTAAATGTAAATGGACTGAACTCACCAATAAAAAGGCACAGAGTAGCAGATTGGATCAAAAAACTAAACCCAACCATATGCTGTCTCCAAGAGACACATCTCAGCTACAAGGACAAGCATACACTCAAAGTGAAAGGGTGGAAATTGACACTCCAAGCAAATGGTATCCAGAGAAAATCAGGTGTAGCTATACTGATATCAGATGAAACAGGCTTCAGGGTGAAACAGGTAACAAGCGACAAAGATGGGCATTTCATAATGATAAGGAGAGTATACAACAAGAAGATATAACAGTAATCAATATTTATGGTCCCAATCAGGGAGCACTGACATACACCAAGCAACTACTAACAGAACTAAAGGGGGAAATTGACCAAAATACAATCATACTAGGGGACCTAAATAAATAATTGACAGCTATAGACAGATCATTCAAACAGAAAATAAATAACAAAAGAGCAGCCCTACCTGACACATAATTGACATTTATAGAGCACGTCATCATGAAACATCAGACTATACAATTTTTTCCAGTGTACATGGAACATTCTCAAGGATAGACCATATATTGGGACATAAAACTAGCCTCAGCAAATTCAAGAAAATTGAAATCATACCAAGCATATTCTCTGATCACAAAGCTTTGAAATTGGATATCAACTGCAAAAAGAAGGGAGGAAAAACAGAAATACTTGGAGATTAAACAACATACTCTTAAAGAACGACTGGGTTAAAGAAGATGTTAGAGGAGAGATCAAAAGATACATATAAACAAATGACAATGAAAATACATCCTACCAAAATTTCTGGGATGTAGCGAAGCAATTTTAAGAAGGAAATTTATGTCATAACAGGCCTACCTCAAGAAACAAGAAAACTCCCAAATAAATAACCTCATGTTACACCTTAAAGAACTAGAAAAAGAAGAACAAATGAAACCCAAGGTCAGCAGAAGAAAGGATATAAGAAAAATCAGAGCAAAACTAAATGAAATAGAGAACAAAAAGACAAGAGAAAAAATTAATGTGACAAAGAGCTGGTTCTTTCAAAAGATTAGCAAAATTGACAAACCCTTGGGTAGACTCACTAAGATAAAAAGAGAGAAGACACTAATTAACAAAATCAGAAATGAAAAAGGGGAAGTTATCATGGACACAACAGAAATACAAAGGATCATCCAAGAATACTATGAAGGACTATATGCCACCAAATTCAACAACCTAGAAGAAATGGACAAGTTCTTAGAAACATATAGCCTTCCAAGGCTGAACCCTGAAGAACTGGAAACCTAACAGACTGATCACTAGTAACGAAATTGAATCAGTCATCCAAAACCTTCCCTAATGCAAAAGTCCCGCACCAGATGGCTTCACTAGTGAATTCTACCAACCTTCAAAGAGGATCTAATACCAATTCTGCTCAAACTCTGCCAAAAAAGTGAAGAAGAGAAAGTACTCCCTGACTCATTTTATGAGGCCAACATTACCCTGATACCAAAACCTGGTAAGGACGGCACAAAAAAAGAAAACTACAGACCAATATCTCTGATGAATACAGATGCAAAAATCCTAAACAGAATTCTAGCAAATCAAATACAACAATGCATTAAAAACATTATTCATCACGACCAAGTGGGGTTCATCCCCGGGACACAAGGATGGTTGAACATCCGCAAATCCATCAATGTGATACATCACATAAACAAAATAAAGGACAAAAATCATATGATTATATCAATTGATGCAGAAAAAGCATTTGACAAGATACAACATCCATTTATGATTAAAACACTTAATAAAATAGGTATAGAAGGAAAATACCTTAACATAATAAAGGCCATATATGACAAACCCTCAGCTAATCTCATAATTAATGGTGAAAAACTGAAGCCCTATGCTCTACGTTCATAATAAAGGCCATATATGAACATAATAAAGGCCATATATGAGAAACCCTCAGCTAATCTCATAATTAATGGTGAAAAACTGAAGCCCTGTGCTCTACGTTCAGGAACACGACAGGGCTGCCCCCTATCACCTCTGCTTTTCAACAGAGTACTCGCGAGAGCTATCAGGAAAGACAACGAAATAGAAGGCATCCAAATTGGGAATGAAGAAGTTAAATTGTCACTCTTTGCAGATGACATGATGCTATATTTACAAAACCCTTAAGGCTCCACCAAAAAGCTATTAGAAACAATCAACTAATACCATAAAGTTGCCAGCTACAAAATCAATGTACAAAAGTCCATTGCATTCCTATATACTAACAATGAAATTACAGAAAAAGAAATAAAAAAGCAATTCCTTTTGCAATTTCAGTAAAATAATAAAATACTTAGGAATAAACTTAACCAAGGATGTGAAAGACCTATATGCTGAAAAGTGTAAGACAATTTTAAAAGAAATTGAAGAAGACACAAAGAAATGGAAAGACATTCAGTGCTCATGGATTGGAAGAATCAACATAGTTAAAATGGCCATATTACCCAAAGTAATATACAGATTTAATGCAATCTCCATCAAAATTCCAATGGTATTTTTTAAACAAATAGAACAAAAAATCATCAGATTTATTTCGAACCACAAAAGACCCCAAATAACCAAAGCAATCTTAACAAAAAAGAACAATGCTGGAGGTATCACACTCCCTGACTTTAGCTTGTACTACAGGGCAAGAATAATAAAAACACCATGGTATTGGCAGAAAAACAGACACGTAGACCAATGGAACAGAATTTCAAACCCAGAAATAAAAACACATAAATATGGACAGATAATTTTTGACAAAGATGCAAAAGCACACAATGGAGAAAAGACAGTCTCTTCAATAAATGGTGCTAGAAGAATTGGAAAACAATGTGCAGAAGAATGAAACTGGACTGATATCTGTCACCATGTACCAAAATTAATTCAAAATGGATCAAAGACTTAAGCATAAGACCTGACACAATAAACTGCATAGAAGAAAACATAGGTACTAAACTTATGGACCTTGGGTTCAAAGAGCATTTCATGAAGTTGAATCCAACAGCAAGGGAAGTAAATGCTAAATTAAATGAATGAGACTATATGAAACTTAAAAGCTTCTGCACAGGAAAAGAAACCATCGACAAAATAAAGAGGCAGCCAACTGAATGGGAAAAGATTTTAGAAACAGTGCCTCTGATAAAGGGCTAATACCCAAAATATACTCGGAACACATGCAACTCAACAACAAAAAAACAAACAACCAAATTTAAAAATGGGAGTACCTGAAGAGACATTTCTCCAAAGAGGACAAATGGAAATAGACATATGAAAAAATGCTCAACATCACTAATCATCAGAGAAATACAAATAAAAACCACAATGAGATATCACCTCACCCCAGTCTGAATGGCTATCATCAACAAGACAAATAGTAACAAGTGTTGGAGAGGCTGTGGAGTAAAAGCAACCCTCATACACGGTTGGGGGGAATGCAGATGGTGTAGCCACTATGGAAGGCAGTGTGGAGCTTCCTCAAAAAATTACGAATAGAATTACCATATGACCCAGCAATCCCTCTCCTGGATATCTACCAAAAAAATCTGAAAGCATTTAGCCATAAAGACAAATGTGCTCCAATGTTCATTGCAGCTTTATTTGTGGTGACTAAGACATGGAAAGAACGAAAATGTCCTTCGATAAAGAAGTTATGGTATATATACACGATGGAATACTAGTTGGCGGTAAGAAAAGATGATATAGGAACATTTGTGACAACATGGATGGATCTTGAGAGTGTAATGCTGAGCGAAATAAGTCAGACAGAAAAAGCAGAGAACCATGTGATTTCACTGATATGTGGTATATAAACCAAAAGCAACAAAAGAACAAGACAAACAAATGAGAAACAGAAACTCATAGACACAGACAATGGTTTGGTGGTTGCCAGAGGGTAAGGGGGGTGGGGGGTGGAGGGTGGGAGATGAGGGCAAGGGGGATCGAATATATGGTGATGGAAGGAGAACTGACTCTGGGTGATGAACACACAATGGGATTTATAGATGATGTAATACAGAATTGTACACCTGAAATCTATGTAACTTTACTAACAATTGTCACCCCAATAAACTTTAATTACAAAAAAGAAAAAGAAAAATACTGCTCTAATAATCTATGCCAGTGGAGGTGAGCAGGAATGGAACAGATAGCGTAGGAGTAATTTAAACATCAAGAGGGGGAAGGGTCTGGAAAGTACTTAAGCTTGAGATTCTATGTTCTCCAACCCCCTCATTTACAGGTGAATAAATTGAGGGTCTGAGAAATCACCTAAGTTTTCATCAGTTGCAGGCAGAGCAGGAAGTATAATCTTGGTGTCATGAATTCTAGGATATTGAAATCATTTTTTTAATAGAGTTTTTTTGTGGCAGGGCAATTTCTGGAAATATTCATATTTGTTCTTGTCTGTTGTCCCTCTACGTCACCACCCCCGATTTCCCTGCTCCATGGAAATAACCAGGCCCTTGACAGACCTCTTGCAAGAGGTTTTCCAAAGTGTAGAAAGCAGAAACAGCCTGAAGCTACCGAATCTGCCATTCATTTATGAAATCCTGAAACCTCCACTGAGGACATATCATAAAAGAGAAGAAAGAGCCTTTGGAAATCCCAGAGAGAAAAAGAGAAATTCCTAGCATTCCCAGACCAATGTGGAAAGGAAGAGCTCCTGAGTGGGGCAGAAGGAACTCAAGTATTGTTTATGGCAGTGCTTCAAGGACAGTGAGGAGATGGTTCTAAGGTACCCAGAGGGAGGCAGAACCTAAGTCCCCAGGGATCTCAACTTCCCCTCCCACACTGGTGGTATGGAAAATGAAGGTGTCAGTGGTGACTGGAATAGACTAGAGATTAGTTGTTCTTGCCCTAATTTATGGGTACTACAAGCACCCCTTGGAGTCCAATGCAACTCTTAGGAGGCCCTCAGTCATGACTGACATGGAACATTTTGCTTTCTTGTTAGAATGGGGAGCTTAGAGTGAGAACTCAGTTACTTTAAAGAAAACAAATGAGGACTATTTCTTGGCCACCACATCTGAGTTGTGGACAGAGATTGGATTCCCATTCCATTTTCGGTCTCTTGAAGAACATAGCATAACTTTTAATCACAGAATTGTGGCAAGGCAGAACATCCACTTCCTGTTGGTAATGGGTGCTCACAGGAGGCCTTGGGAAGCCTCATGAGGTGCTCCATGGGCTGGGAGAACCACACAGAAAATGTGCTCTGGCATCCAAAGGGAGGAAGTGGAAAAACAAGAGAGAAATTGAAGGAGCATAGGAGAGCAGATGTCAAGAGCCCATCAGACAGCAATTATTCTCTCAGAGAATGAGACTTTTTCCCACTGTGGCTATTAAGTGATTTACAATTAAATAACTCTTCATGAGGCAGTGCTCCAACTGATGGTGAAGGTCTGAGTGGCGGGAGGCCCATTTTCCAGGCATCTAAAGTGCTCACATCTACTGACTCACTATGCTATTCATCATCTTTCCCAGGCCACTTATTAGCAGGTTTAAGTGGGAGGGGGGTAGGGCCCACCTGGCTGGGAACAATTCTCAGAGAGCCAAGGCTGGAGATGGAAGTGGGGGAAGTCCCTCCCTAGGCTCACAAGGACCTCTGACACAGGCTCAGGCTCAGAGCTGGGAGGATGGGCTGGGCCCAGCGGGATAATGAGGCAGAGCTTTAGGATGCTCTGACTTTGTGCCTGCTGCTGAGGGCAGTACTGGGATTTACCTCTAGCACCCCTAATAATACAGCTAACCAGCAGCTTCTCTCAAGTGCAATGGTAAAAGCAGGAGATTTAGAGTCCAGTGATCTGGCTGTGAACTTTGGCAAGGCTCTTAACCTAACTGAGGCTCAGTTTGCTCATATAAAAATGCAGGAAACAATGTCAACCTCCTAGAGTTAAGATAAGGATTACACAAGATAATGTAGTTAAAGTGTCTAGTGCCTGCCACATATCAGTGATATTCACTCTGCACTTAGAAAACTATTAACAGTAATCTTTCTCTTCCACATTTTCCACCACAGCCTGCCCATCCTCTTTCCCACTCTGACATGCAGTCAATGTGCTAAATTACCATGAGCAAGTCATTTCTCTTCTTCACACCTCCATTTCCTCATCTTTAAAGTGGAGATAAAATCATCTGCTTTGCCTACCTGCTTCAGGGGCCTTTTAGATGATAATGATCATGCAAAGTTTGCAGACTAGAATTGATACCCTCAGTTCACTTGCTCTTATTGGCTAGGTCTTGTTCTCAGAAGCCATGCAGCCCAGCCTAAGTCTGGGAATTATCCAGAAAGAGAATAACACAGTCAGTAGGGCCAAGAGCCTAGTCAGAATGGGGGGAGTGGGGAGTTAGCAGCTTGCCACAGCATTCTTCAAAAGGCTTGCACAAAGGTCTCTTATTGGTTGGGATTACATCTGCTATAACAGAAACTGGGGACAAAGGCAGCTCACTTGCTAGGCACAACCCCAATCCTCAAGTGGACAAGCAATGCAACTGACCAAGGTGCTTTTCTTGAACATCTAAGGAAGGTCTTAGGAGGGTCTCTCCAACAATGGCCCCCCTCCAGTATTGTAAAGGATTCCCCGTGAAGCCACAGCAAAGGCAGCCATCATTCATAGCACAACCACTCTTACCACTCGTCTTGTCCAGCAGGTCCAATACATCAGTCATGTGGGGTACCACAAAAAAGAACTCCACCCCAGGCCAAATGAGTCAGAATCAGCATGGTGAGTGCTGCACTTATGTAGGTGAAAAAGTCCCATGGGCCACTCTGAGGTAGCCCAATCTTCTGACTTGCATATGGAAACTAGTCAAGTCTACGAGGTATGACAATAAAGTTTGTGAACTTGTTGCAACAATGTTGTTAACTTTGACACCAGAGGGATTATTCAGTATGAATTTGTACCAACTGGACAAAGAGTTAATCAAGTTCACTATTTGGAAGGGCTGAAAAGGCTGCATGAAAAAGTTAGACAAAAATGACCTGAACTTTTCACCAACAATTAATGGCTCTTACATCACAATAATGCACCAGCTCACATGGCACTGTCTGTGAGGGAGTTTTTAGCCAGTAAACAAATAACTGTATTGGAACACCCTCCCTACTCACCTGGTCTGGCCCCCAATGATTTCTTTCTTTACCCAAAGATAAAGGAAATATTGAAAGGAAGAAGATATTTTGATGACATTCAGGACATCAAGGGTAATATGACAGCTCTGACGGCCATTCCAGAAAAAGTTCCAAAATTGCTTTGAAGGGTGGACTAGGTGCTGGTATCAGTGCATAGCTTCCCAAGGGGAGTACTTCAAAGGTGACCATAGTGATATTCAGCAATGAGGTATGTAGCACTTTTTCTAGGATAAGTTCATGAACATAATTGTCAGACCTCATATATCCGTGTCACCTACATGTTATTGATGAGGAAACAGACTCAGAAGGAGAAAAGATTTGTCCAAGTCCCAATTGATTAATGAGGGACAAAAATTAAGGCATAAACCCAGGCCTCCCTAATTCTACAACCCTCATGAATTTCCAATGGATATAATAAGATCTCCCCAGAAGGTCTTGCTCCAAAAGCACCCTGAACAAACATGACCCTCTTCTTTGTTCCATGAGCTGCCCAGGGCAGAGAATTCAATTTCTATGAATTACCAACTCCCTTCCCAGGATGTTCTCTCTTTTCTTTCCTGCTAACTTGCTTTATTTTGGCTTTCCTTGGCACATGAGGTCCTGGGTGCCACCAAGTTTTTTTGCGAGTCTCGGATGGAGCCCCAGGGAGCCCTCCAATTGTGTTTGTGGCAGCACTGTCCACAGAACTTTTCAAACGGCTGCTATTTCAGGCCTTCTGGTTTGGATATGGCAATTGAGTGGAACTCAAAGAAGCTCACCAACAGATGTCTCCCTTGCTTGTCAGGGGCCAAGAGTAAGAGTCTGGATTAGGAAAACCAAAGCCATAATCACCTTCTTCTAGTTGATGGTACAGGTAGGCCTTTCTGTGGGTAATAGAGGGGCAAGTGATTTCTGCCTAGGCTAGGACAAGTCGGGAAATCAGGACATGACTACAAGGTAACTGGGATATTGTTGTGATACACCTCTGGTGCCTACTGTGTTTCCTGGAAAATAAGACCGGGTCTTATGTTAATTTTTGCTCCAAAAGATGCATTAGGGCTTATGTTCAGGGGATGTCACCCTGAAAAAGCATGCTAGGGCTTATTTTCCGGTTAGGTCTTATTTTCAGGGAAACACGGTACCAGATGAGATACCCTACAGTAAGGGGCAGAAGCTACATGCTCCTCATTCAGTCCCATGGCTGAATAGGTGGAGCAGGCAGCTAGCTGCCTGGTCAGCATCTCATCTCTGCCCATAGGCCTGGGTGAAGGATGCCATTTCTGCAGCTTGGCCTGAGAATCCCACCATTAGACATATCTTTTTGATGGAGACATCAATAGGAGGGCCACAACTGGCTGGTGGGGAGGCCAGCACATTCACATGAACAGAGGCTAATTTCAGAAGTGATAGCCAGCTCCTGTCTGGTTTTAGGGTGTGGAAGGTGTGATGGGGAGTTTACCAACACAGTATCATACTGAGATGCAGGGCATGGCTTGGATAAAGAACTGAAGTTTCCTTTACTTTTCATTTCAGCTCTGGCTTGTTTCCCCTTCTGGGTGTCCCTTCTACCTCCTTGCTTTTGCCATTTCCTTCTAAGGACAAACCCAGAAACTATGGGTCACAGGCATGCTGCTGTGGAACAAACCACAAGAATGCACTTTAGTGACTGGGGGGGTCCATTTTGAACCCAGTTTATTAGCATTCAGCAAAGAAATATATGTTATTACAAACAGGCAGTGCATCAAGATATCCAGATGTGAGAACAAGGATTGGAGAGGTCACAATCCAGGAAATTCGTGATGTCTCAGAGATAGGGAAGAGGAAGCTAGGGTACATCCAGGGGCCTTGCTCCCCTTTCTGCACTGGGAGAGAAAAAACTCTTACACTTGGGGTGGGGATGTACTGCAGTTTGTAATTTCTTCCTTCTATCCCCCAGCCATTTTATTTAACATGACCTAAATACACATTCCTGGTTTCTTTCCCCCATCCCACCCCCGTACACAGCAGGGAAAATAAGCACCAATAATAACAAGAATAATAATTAAAGCCCCACCTCTCAGTAAGTCCAACCCTTATACATATACATGCCATGTGGATTTTCTTCTTTGGAGTGACTATAGGATGAAATATGAGGATTAGGCCAGTAAGCCATCACCCTGACAGTCACTATTCCCCAAAGTACCATCCATGTGTGAGCTGGAGCAGGGCAGGGAGGGGGAACAGTGGTAGGGGGAGAGATTTCTCCCAACACAGCAAAAGGGGTCAAGGAGTTCCCCAATGTCTCTTCTGGGTGAATTTCCAAATCAACTGAGTTCCTGGAGAGTCCCATGTAAGGGTTTCCTCAACGAGATGGCTAATTCCTGATGGTTCAAGCATGACTGCCATCTGTCTCTCTCAACTTCTTGGGGAGACAGGGCATGGTTGAAACCCTCTACCCTTCCCACTGGGTGGAGAATGTCCCTGTCCCCAAAATGCTCCTTTGGAGAAACTCAACATGACAAATAGCACAACATGGGCACTCTGGTTTCAAAATGAAAGCACAAAACATAAAGAGTTAAACAAGAGACAGTGACAGAAACATGAGTACTTCCAGAAAGTCTACAAACAGGGAAGGGACAGGGTCCAAAAGGAAAAATAAAAAATAAAGCCATAAAACGACACGCTGTCTACCAGGTTCCACATGCCTGAGTCACCTGGTATTTGATTTAGTACCTGGGCATCTTCTGCTGTCCCTATCATGGAAGGAGGGGATGGACAGTGTGATACATCATGGGTGGGGAGAGGGGAAAGAGTGAGGGCCCTGGGAAGTTGAGATGCCAGTCCTCTGCACAAGCAGCAGCAATTTTTGTGTCATCTTTGTTTTGTTTAAAACTGTAAACAGCACCGCTTAAAAATAAAATATATCAGAAAAGAACAATTGATAAACATCGTTTTCCATGAATATAAAATGCAAACAATACAAAAATAGATAATTGACTTTTGATATATATATATTAAAAACAACTTGGATGCAACATACACATGGGTAAACTTGAAGTCTCCCTGCTAAAACCCCCATGCCTCCCCTCTAGTAATAGGGCCTGGGGGCCAAGGGCAGGTAGGGTGGTGGCACTGGCATGGGTGGGAAAGTTGCTGGCAGCAGGATAAAGGGAATGCACCCTGGGTGTGAGAAGCTACTTCCCTCCTTGGTACAGTACAGAGGAGGGAGGGAGACTAGTGTTGACTGAAGCCTTTGGCCCAGGAGGCTCATGAACTGGTACTCAAGCTGAGTCCAGCCGGATAGGGAGGGCCTTAATGGGCCCCAAGGCAGGGCTTCCTTGAAGGCGCTAAAGCACCGAGAAACTGGCGGCCCTGGGAGAAGCCTCCTAGGTGGCCTTTTCTATCCACAATCACTGGTCCCCCAAGAACCAGTCTCATCTAGGAATTCTCAGGATCACAGCTGTCTGGCACTAGATAAGCCTATGGGGTAGATAGATGAAGGCAGCCACCTCCTTTCAAGTCATATCTCCCCGTGAGGTAACATCCAAAAGCATTATCCCAAGACCTTGCAATGCAGACATGGTGTTCATCTAGTCATAGCCTAGGTGTGGACTTGACATTGACACCTTTAGTATTCTGGGCATATTTGGTGCCAGCCAAGCAAGTACTGGTCTACATTTGGGGAGAGGTCTGGAGCTTGGCTGGCTCTCCCAGTATCACCCTGCACTGCTATCACATGTCCCTAGGCAGGTCTTCCTTTCTCTTCTAGGCTGAAGCTGGGATTTAGCCATGAACTGCTTAGATCTGGAGACTCTAGAGGAGTCTGCTTCTGTAGCCATGCATCCTGACTGCCCCACTTGTGGTCGTGAGGATCCTGTCCCTGGGCTGGCCAGGACAGTGAAGTGAAAGGACTTGCAGGCAGTAATGTTGTCCAAACCATAAGCTGCTGCTCAGTCCTAGGCCCTACTCTGTGGTATGCAACCTTCCAAAGCCCAGCGAAGTATGTCAGAGCTATGACTGCTCCCTTCAGAGACAGCACCTCGTGCTGCCCTCTTGTCACTGAGGGCAGCTCTCAGCCCTTGGCCAAATGCTAACCACCTACTTTTTCTCTTCCCAGATAGGCTGGTGGCCCAGTGGGCTCTGGAGGCTGGTGATGGCTTTACTACCTGCTGTGGCTGCCACAGTCCACATCAAGACAGGAGCTTGAGCTGCCCTAAAGGACAAGCGGAGACAAGAGAGGCAAGTGGTAGGTTTTCCTCTGTTGTAAAGGCATTTGGTGAGTGCTTATTTCCTGCCAAACAGCCAGGCCAATTTTAGCCCTACCTTCCCAGGGCAGCTTTGGTGAGAGGACAGAAGATTGGAATGTGGGCACTTCTCTCCTGGAATAATGTGCTTGGTGTGAGGAGGGCCTTTCACCCTATTTCGTTCTCCAGCTCCATAACTGATGCATTTCTTCATTACGTAGACAAAGTCAGCCTGGAAAGCTGGTCTGGGTCCCTTGAGCAGTGGTATTTGTGCCATGCAAACTTGTGTGGTGCTTCCACGGGTGCCGCTTCTACCAGCTAAGCCTGATTTTGGGTGGAGGGGTACTGGGCCAACCCCAATCTGAGAAATGGTGACAAAGACCAGTGCAAACATATCCCCTGGCCAAGGGGCAGTTTGCCCACATAGTCACCTTTGTGAGTTAGGGGGTGGGCAACAGCAGCTATTCCCAAGCCAAACTGCTATTATCTCAGGAGTGGCGAGAGCCATGTTGACCTCTTCCCTTAACAGGCAAGGAGATGGGTGGGGGTGGGGGCAAGAACAGGGACAGTGTGGGCAAGGATCATAATTTGGATCAACACATTCAGGCAAAATATGTTCCATATGCTATTTCCAATAAAGAACTTTAAAAGGAACCCTCTAGTATTGGCGATTAATGAGGTTGAGATTGGTAAGATTAGCCTGTTGCAACGTCTTCCTCACAGCAACTTTTTCCCACCAGTATTTATTTCCAAGCTAGTTTAACATGAAAACTGTGTGGATGCAAGAGAAGGGAAGGTGCCCATTCCATAAAGGGCTGTAACTGCCATGCAAATCAGTCCTGAAGCTTGGCAGAGTGAGGGCAGGTCACAGTATTTCCTCTCAAGAAGCCCAGTCCTTTGATTATGCTAAGGACTTAGCTAATTAGAAAATGAAAGTTGTTTAGAGTCCAGAAGAGCAGCCTAAATGTCTTTGGTATCCTGTCTCTTGGGAGTGTTAGTCTGAAGCCTCTTTACAGCATCCAAATTAAAGGGTGGGCAAAGCATACGGAACTTTTTGTTTTTTGGGAGGAAGCAATTTTCCCCTCTAAGAAGCTGGGTTGCCTTGAGTTCTGCAAAGTCTGAAATCTTGTCCTGCTGGCTGGGGCAAATGGATCTCCCTTTTCTATCCTTTCTCTGCAACCTACAAAAACCCCAGCCCCTATAGCCAAGCCTAATTTAGGCCACTTCTCTTCTTGTATCTCAATTAAAAGAATGTATTCTTTGTGATGAGATTATGAAAATTTCCTTTGGAGGAAAAAAGAACTAAAATGTAAAAGCATCTGCAACTCAGGAAGTCACAAGCTTGAGAGGAAGAAGGAAAAAATCCTATTATTCCAGAGTTCAAGACTTACAGCAGTATCTATGATAGAATCCTATTTTGTCTTCTGTTTGCAACTGGATGAATTTGATCACTCCATTAAGGGGATTAGCATTTTTGTCTTCAACCCAAGCTATGGCAGGCCAGATTAAAAGGCCCTCATGTTGTTGTGATGCCAAAGTCCACAGCAATAGTCAGTGAGACACATGCTACTTGATCCTCTCTAAGGACAGCTAGCTGGGGCAAATAGATTATAGTAATCTGATTTAATGGTGGCAGCCATGCCAAGACAGAAGGGAGTAGGGGTGGGGAGGATCTGTACCATAATTTCACATTGCTAACGGC
Organism: Rhinolophus sinicus; assembly: GCF_057876585.1. Taxonomy (NCBI): domain Eukaryota; kingdom Metazoa; phylum Chordata; class Mammalia; order Chiroptera; family Rhinolophidae; genus Rhinolophus; species Rhinolophus sinicus. The sequence continues at coordinate 43,912,608 of NC_142518.1, read as the reverse complement.
AAACAAGCCCCCTGTCCGCACATGGGAGGCAGTGCAGACCTGGCTGTTGATCAGTGGTTCATCATTCACTGGGTGGGGGGAGGTGGCAGGGGGTGCTAAGTGTTCAGCCTGTGTCAAGGATGCATGCTATACTTATATATATAATCACTAACTCGGCAACTGGAATAGGCACAAAATTACAGCATCCCAAACCCTGCATGGGTCACAAGAAGAAACCCCCAAAGCAACAACCGGAGCACAGCAGCAGCAACAGCAGCAGCAGCAGCCTCCTGGGGTAGATGTACTTGAGCTGAATGTGGCTACAGATGGCAGAAGAGGGAAGTGGGAAAACAAAGGCGAAAACTCACAGGAGCTTTCCTTGGCCAAAAGGATTTTCAAGTTAAACAGCAACCCCCACCCCCAACCCCTCTGCCCAACCCCTGATCCCCATTCACATGCTCAGGCCCCATGCCCCCACTCCAGAATTAATGATGATTACTCAGCTAGGTTTCCATTCATGGCAGTGGAGGAGTAGCTGGTGGGGAGAGAGGCACCTTGCTCAGCCCTCTCCTTTGACAGGTCAAGGCTGGAAGCCCCATAGTGAACGGGCTGAGGCCGGACCCTGGGCAGCTGAGGGATGCCATGGGTGATGCCCACAGGCTTGGCCTGGGGCAGAGGGCTGGGGCTGAAACCTCCAGAACTGGAGGAGCAACTGGGCTCATCAACAGGCAGCAGCACATCTCGAGGCCTGGCCCTCACACTCTGGGAGGCATGTGGTTGGAGGTTATAACAAGGGCCCATGGGCAGGGGTAGATGCGAAGGCCGAGCTAGTTGAGGCCCAGATTCCCCAGGTGCCCTTGACTCTGGCCCTGGTACTGACAGCAATACTGACATAGCCACAGGAGGTATACAACAGGCTGCCTGCCCATATGGAGACTGGCTGGAAGGCCCATCCAACTGGCCGGTGTTTATCCAAGCAGGGCCTGGCCCCACTGGGAGAGGACAGGGAGCCCAGGCAGGCCAGTCGTAGGCCCCTGGAGGTTCAGTATAGAGGGACAAGGGACTGTCTCGGTCCCATTCTTCCTCCTCTTCTTCTTCATCTGAATCTTCTTGCTGAGCCTGAAGCTCATCAGACTCCATGTAGCCCTGGGCCAGGTGGGAATTCGAGAGCTCCAGCTCCAGGGTCTCTGCAGTGTCAAGGGAGCGGCTCCTCCTGTTGAGGGCCATGGCGGCAGGTGGAGGTCGAGGGTACATGCCAGGCAGTCCTAAATATCGAGGGAGACTGCTCACACCCCAGGGCAGACCTTGGTAGAATTGGCTGCGATAGTTGTTGAAGGTGTGTTTCTGGTAGTAGCCCAGCTCAAAAGCTTCCAAGGAGGCTGCAAGGTCCTCATCATTGTGGAATTCAGGATTCTCTTCACATTTGCCTTCTCCATCCCTTTCCACATCAGCGATGTCAAAGGTCACCATGGGAGGCAGCTGTGGGAGGTTTTGAGTGAAGGATGAGTCAGAGTCAGAGCTGCAGGACATGCTGGAGAAGAGGTTCCCATTGCTGGTGAACTCCACAAGGGCTTGCGAGAAACTCACAGTGGCATTCCCTTCCTTCTCAACCTCCTCTTCCTCTGGCTCCTCAGGGGGTGAATAAGTAGGGTAGGCCCTCCTGGGAGATCCTCCAAAATTTGCCTCTTGCATGTCTGGTTCAAACATAGCATCACTCTGGAAGAGCTGCATCAGGCAGGTACTTTGATCCTTCTTGGAGCAGGTTCCCTCAAAACGTTTCTCCAGAGGACGGAAGTCCCTCCAGTCTGGCTCGCTGCTCGAAGTGGCAGGGAAAGCTGACGTGGTTCCCCGGTGGGAAGTCTGAGAAGCCCCTGATGCCCCTACCACCAGGCCCATTACTGATGGGCCTAAGGGCCTCATCTGATACTCCATGATGGGCTTCTCTTGCCGTGCCTGGACCTCTCGGACTTGGGCCTCTCGAGCACAAGCCTCTCGGGCCTGAGCCTCCCTAGCACAGGCCTCTCTGGTACAGGACTCTTGCACTCGGGCCTCTCTGACATGAGTTTCCTGGGTATGGCCCTCTCGGGCATGGGCCTCTCTGGTGTGAGCCTCTCGGGCACGTGCCTCCCGGGCCTCTTGGGCCTCAAGCTGTTCCCGCCGAAGCTCCCAATACAACAGTTGCTTCTGGATGGTCACTAGCCGTTCTTCTTCTGTCTCCATTGCCCCAGGTGGCCGAGAGGAAGAAAAGGGCTCAAAGTTCAAGAAGGGGTCAAATATCTCAGAGCTGTGACCATGGAGGTCATAAAGGCAGTCATCCCCAGGTGGGGAGTTCTCAAGACTGTCATCTGGCTCATAGAATTCATAGAGGGCATCTCCACTATAGCTGTCTCGGGGCAGGCAATCCCTGCGGACAAGCCCCAGGGTCTCACCTGAATCATCCTCAAATCCAGGTGTGGTGGAGTCATAATAACCCTCGTCACTATTGGGAGCAGAATCTTGCTGGTCACTCTGAGGAGTCAAAAGGTCCCCAGGAGCTAGGCCAGGATAAGGCTGAACTGGGTCAAAGAGCATGTAGCTGTGGTGGCCTGGGGAGGTGGTGGGATGGTAACCCAGATTCACATTGGGTCTTGGGTACATCTGAGCACTTGCCCATAGATATTCTAAGTCATCATCTTCTTCTGCCTTGACTTCCTTTCCTACCTCTTCTAATTCCACCTCCTCTTCCTCCTCTTCTTCCTCGTCATCCTCATCTGGCAAGGCCATTTCCTCCCCACCTCCTTGGTAGGTAACCAAGCAGGAACTCCTCTTGGTCCCATCTCGATTGGCCCTTTGGCCTCCAGAGGCCATGCTGTCTGTCATACTGTCCATGTCCTGCTCTGCTATGATGTCACCACAACCTGTCAGTGAGTCAAAACTTTTCAGAGATGTGACATCTCCAAACAGGAGGCTCAGCTGGTCCCCCACAGGGACACTGGGTGGAATTATCTCTCCTACCACCACCTTCTCCCCTGTTTCTGGGCTGTGGGGTTCCTCTAGGCCATTGGCTTCAGGGACAGGCTTAGGTTGCAGGAGTGCTGAGGCACACACCTCTGTGGGTTTTTCTGGATCTTTACAAGCTGTCTTCTCCATGGCTGCTGGAGAAATCTCTGGTGCTGAAGAAACGATTGACCCAGGGGCATCTTGGGGATTGGCATTTTCCTTTCTTGGGGCTTGGAGGGTTTTCTCAGCATGGGACAGAAGAGCTGAGCTCATATGCTCATGAGGCCTTGCTCGGGCCCCTTCAGGCCCCTTGGCCCCTGGTTCACTTTGCTCAGCCCCAGAGATCTTACTCTTCCGGTGACGGCGGATACTGCTGAAAAAACCTTTCAGGCCTTTCTTTGGCTTCGTCACAGAGGGAGCCTTCTCAATCCCAGCTTTCTCTGTGGCTCCAGCCACAGACATCTTGTGTCTGGAGCCTGTCTCCAAAGCCCCATGGGCACTCTGGGAACTGGGAAGTTGGCAGGGTGACTCAGACAAAGGTAGGGAGAGGCCAGTTCCTTCACTAACAATGTCTTCATGGCTACAGGCTGTTTCACTCAGGCCATCATGGGTCTTGCTCTTGCTAAGACCCTTCTTGGCACTGCCTTTCCCAGAACCTTTGCTCCGTCCCCCTCCAAAGAAACTAGGCAGAGTACAGATGCCCTTCTTGCCACCAAAGAGTTTCATGGCAGTTTTCTTCAGCCTACCTGGGCCAGATGAGGGTGGCTCTGATGCTGGTCCTTCTGTTGTCTCAGCTGCCTTGTGTTTGCCTCCTTTCTCTGCCCCTTGGTCCTGGGTGTCTAGAGAGGCTGCTGCTCCCTTGGCCTGAACAACTTCATCCTTTCGGGTCTCCATGGTGATGGGAACAACTCAGGTATGTTCAGCTGAAAATGTAGCCTTCTGGCTTCCTGGCACTGTTACATCATCAGTCAGGAAGCATCACAGTTGGGTCTGGAAGAGATGAGAGAGATAAAGACAGAAAGATAGTACTGGTGAGCAAGCATCCAGGCAGTATTTGTTTACACAGGTGTCTGTGGTTTCAGGCTTGAGTGGAACCAGAAAGAAAAAGAAAATGTAGGGAAAACCTTAATGCACTCCATATGTTTGGCTTGCTGGGCCAGCCTCCTCTAGGCCCCAAAGCAGCGAAACTCTACACTGAGCAACAGGCAGCCACCACCCCTACCCCCTTGCTGGGTCCACTCCCTTCAGGCTACCTTAATCTCAGGGGAGCCCTGGGCAGGGGGAACTGCAGATGTTAGAAAGGTCCAGTGGTCCTATTGGCGGCTAGAGGGATTATCAAAGAGAGGAGCGGAGGGAGAGGCAGGAAAGACAGGAATGGAGGTTGGCTCTGAGGACACAGAATTTTTGAAAAGCATCTGGCAAAAGAGCCCATTAAGTCCTCACTGAGCTCTGTGGGATCCAGGCCTCGATTTCACATTAGCCTGAGCTCTCACTAACATTTTGCCTGGGGCTGGGAAGAGAAATAGACCTGAAGTTTCACTTCCTTCCCACAGGCTCCCTAAACTGCCTGCAGGACCATGCTGAGGATCTGCCTGCAGACCCACATTCCAGAGCTGCATTCCAGGCCTCGGAGCAAGTCCAAGAGGCCTAGCAATACCTAGGGGTAAGTCTAGGTCAGATTCTCTATTGATTGTCCTGCAGGAAAGAGATTTTAATGTGGTCCTTGACAACTGGAACCCCCAAGTTCCACTTTAGAACCATGCGGCAGACTGTTTCTTCTCCACTTCCCTCATTCCTTTGGCTCCCATTTAGCAAGGGAAGTCCTTGAATGCATAACTCCACATGCTTCATGTTTCTGGCCTGGGAGTTAGGCTCTCAGCATCTATTTAAATAAATACCTGGTGCAAGGCACACCCTTCTGGTCTAGGCTCACAATCCTCCAAATACCCAAACACCACAGAGATGGAATAAAAAGAAGGGCTAGCTACCACCCACCCATCCCTACCTACAACACATGCTACCCCTCCCCCGCCCCAGGTCCAATGTATTCATTCCAGTGACTACAGCTGGTCGACAGCTGGATCGGTGACCAGCCTGCTAAAACTGAATGACTCCTCCCTGGAAAGTCCCTCACCACTGTGTCCCTTCTCTGTAGAGTAGCCATCAGCAGACAGGCAGCTAGGATATGGAAGGGAGGCAGAACAGCTGCAGGGAGCCAGAGAGAAAGGTAAGCACCGCTGTTGTTCCGGGAGCAGCTGACCAGCACATTAGCCCTATGATTGGTTGCCAAGGTAATAAGACTTACACATTCACCTCCAGTCAGAGACTATCGGCCAGCACTGGGGCTGGTGAGAGGCTGCCAGCTACACTCTAGCCTCTGACCTCATTAGAGGAACCCTCCTGGAGACCCTGATCCTGTCTTGCAAACATTAATTTTGTGCCTTGAGCCTTGCTTGGCTTGATATTTGAATCATCAGTGTGATCCAGCTTTCCATCAGGAGCACTCTGCAGAAATGAATATTAAACTTGGAGCAAGATAATGGCTAGTTATCCAGAAAATAAAAGAGACAAAAACTCATCTAATCCCCTCTCTGAAGAGGTCGGTACCGCCATTTGCTCAGGTTAGGTTTTGTTCCTCCCCCATGTGACACAGTTTTACATGACATTGTTTCAGCTCAGCCCTGTAACTAATAGCCCCACAATAGACAGGGCCATCCCCTTCCCCGCAAATATACATACAATCATACAACCACTCAGAGTCCTTTGCCCCAGGGTCTCATGGGAAGGGGGGGCCCTATCATATATTTGAATCCCCCACTTTCCAAAGCACAGATGTTTTTAACTTCAGCCCTGAAATTACTGACAGTGATGTCATTATGGCATTAGGCATGGGGGAGGTAGCAGTAGTGGAGTTGTTTGTGAAACTGTATTCCCTTCTGTGGAATTCATGAAACAAACTTCTATAACATTTGGTAAGTGATAGACACTGAGCTCAGTGCTGCAAGGCAGGCCAAAAAGGGGAATCCCTAACCCTTGCTTTTGAGGAGCTTGTAGGCTAACAGAGAGAGTGCCATGTGTAACAATCTGAAAGCACAACATGATGCAGGCCTTAAAGAAGAGCCCCATTATTGCTTAAGCTGGCTGAAGGGTTATTATTCTTCATACCTTGTTATCATATCCCTGGATAAATTTGAAAGGCAGAAAGACACCCCCTGGGCTCAGAAAAGCTACCTTGAGGAGGATGCATTCAATCTGAGTCTTGTCAGACAGGAGTGAGTAGAAACGGCAGTGATTTAGGGGAAGGGATGGGCGAAACTACTAGGTATGGATTGGAATCAAGGAAAATAAAGGCACAAGTGAAAAATCTTATGAGCCTAGATATCCTCGTGAATCGAAGGCTTCATTGTCCTGCTGGGTTTAGGGCTTGGGGGCAGTCCCTTTGGGCCTTCTGTTGCCCTTACTCCTATGTTTCATTGGGGTAGAGGCCAGCCCACTGCTCTCTATGTTGTCCTCTTCCCTGCCACAGGCATTTGCAGTGTGTCGTGGAAGGAGCCACGGGCCACAGGACTAGGGTCCAGGCCATGCCAGGGGACCCTGAACAGGCCAAGGCACCCCTCTGAAAGGCACTTGTGAAATGGAGATCAAAAGAGCTCTTCTATCTCTATCTATCCTCCCATTTCCCCAGTCCACTGCAGTAGAGTGAGGATGAGATGGGATAATGGACACCAAAAACACTCTGTAAACCATAAAGTGCAGTGCAAATGAGAAAGATTGGCATTATTATTACTGTTATCATTACTACCTTCCAGGTCACATCCCAGTTAGGAAGTAGCAGACCACGTGTAAAAGACCACTCATTTAGGAGAGCCATTTATTGTGGGGACAAGCTGCCTTGGCCCACATTGAGGAGGAGACAGGTTTGAGGGGATTTTAAAGACCTGTGTGGATGTATACAAAGTCCTCTCTTAAGGGCAGTTTTTAAAGCCCTCTGCAGGTGTGGTGGGAGTGAATGAAGTAGGCAGGATTGTGTCCTGGGACTGAGATTCTCTCCCCCACACTTCAGGCCTTCCTCCTAACTAGGCCCAGGGTCATCTTTGCTGGCAGGAACCAGGCTAGAAACTGTGCTATCTCCCACCTCCCTGCTAGTCCCTCCCAAGGCCAAGTACCCCATCCCCCCATAGCCACTCACAGTGTCTCTGTCTACTTTCCCCCAAGACAGTAGGCCAGTAGGTGGCAATGATGACCCATAGCTGGTAGCCCCCTAATACAGTTCCACCTAGTCACCTCTGGCCCAGGCCCCTTCTCCACATTCCTCACTACTCCACTGGGTCCCATTGCTATCCTTCCTCCATGCTCTGTGCTGCCTTTACTTCGTGACACAGAGTTTACCAGCCAGGAGAGTGAGGTAGGGCAGAAGGGAAAGGGGACAGCAAGGGATAGACTTTGCAGCTCCCTCAGGCTGGGAATGGCTCCTACCATGGTTCCTGCCAAAAAAGTGGTCCTGCCAAACACAGGCCCTGCAACTCTTAGGTTTCTCAACCTGTGTGGCTAATTTTCAGGTGGACTGGTGGGTAAGGGAACCCTCTAAGACTACTCTGTGGTCCCTGGCAGGGGCTGCTTACTGCAGCTGCTGCTATGATGGCATGGTGTGGGCTGGGGCCATCCCTGCTCCCAGTGCCAGCCTCAGTCCGTTCTGGGACCAGTGGAAAGCTGGCTATTAGGGCAGAGCTTCTTCCTTTCCACTTCCTCTCAAAACACTGGCAGGAGACCAGCCACAAATCTTCCTCAGGAACCCTTCTTGGTGAAGAGAAAGCAGCTACAGCCTGAGCCTTGCCTGTTCTGGCCACCTTCCTGGGGTCAGATCAGCCAACTTAGAGAAGGCTGAGTTCAGGAAAGAAGTGTGTGGAATTATGCAGTAGCTTCATAGGCATGGCCTCAACCAGTCACAGTTTCTCAGAACTCCTCCAAGTTTTCCTGGAGGTAAGCCCACTCTGGGCCCATCCTGCCATTGTGTATGGTGGGGGGCATCTAAGGAAAGAAAGGTGAGGATAGGGAACCACCCCCCACCCCAACCCAGGGAGTCAGCCAGTTCTGCACTGTAATCAGCTCTGCCCACCTGGGAGGAAATCAGGAAGTTCTCTCAGTTTCCTCAACTGGAAAATGAGGCTATAAAGATGCCTACCTCTTGAAGCTATTGTAAGGAACAAAACCAATGTACATAAAGTACCAACTACAATGTGTTACATAGCAGAGGTTCAAAAACATAACAACCAATTTTTTAAATAGTTTATTCAAACTATAGTTGGACAATTTCTAGCAGCAAAACTACCTCAGTCAGGGTTGAATAGGGTGCTTCCAAGAGCTCTATGGATAAGTCACCAAACCTCCTTGGACCTCAGTTTTCCCAAATGGTAAATGAGGGTGACTATGTAGTTATCTCACAGGAGGGCTTAGTTGCTTTTTAGCCAAACTTTGATATTCAGGGACCCAAAATGTTGCCTCCAGTCAACTACTGGCTCTGGATTACCTGGGAACTTCAACTAGCCGGATTCTCTAGCCCAGGCCAGAAAGATTAACAATTCAAACTCAGCTAAAAGCACCAATACAAAAGGAAACACAAATCAACAGACATTCTTCACCCAACTCAGAGTACTTATCAGTTTATAAAGCGCTCCCCACTCCCTCCTGGTACGGGATGGTAACACCTTGTCACAGAGAAGGAAACTGCCTAGGCTTAGGGAAAAGATTTGCCTAAAGTCACACAGTGGGATAGTGACAGAGCCACACCAGTCTACAGGCCTCTTGAGTCCCAGTTGTATGCCATTCTGCTGCACTGTGCTGGCCCCCAATCAAAGGAGGAAGCCTGAGCGCAAGGACTGTGCAGGTTCCGCTCACACCAGAGCCATCATCTCCCCCTCCCATCTCACCTCTGTCTCAGCCCAGCTGAGCCTTCTCAATAGCATTTCTAGTCCTCACTGGCTGCCACTGTTTTGGACCCACAATGTCCTAGCACATTCCAGAAGGCCTGCTGACTTCAAAATCCAAGGGCTGCTGACCCACCCTGTGGCTGCTGTCATAAGCAACAGCCCCCGTCAACCTTCCCGAACTGTGGAACATGTTGCTCTACTGTCCATTTCCTTGGGAGATAAGTTTGAGGGGCCAAAAAAATGGTTCAAACAGAAACCTGCCAACAGAGACAAAGATGCAAAATATGAGCTACTATTTAAAGAAAATGACCTATGAGATGATCTGGAACTTGAATCACTCATTTCTGAACCCCACAGCCAAGATCCATTCTTAAAACCATTTTGTTCAAGGCCTGAAGGAAGGGCTGCCTCGCTTGGTACCCTTTGGTGGAGTTGTAGAGGCCGCTGGCAGAGCCCCAACCAAAACTACACCTGCAACCACCCCTCCCCTAATTTTCAGCCTTTCTGTTGAGGGGCACCTCCTCTCAAAAGGGCATCCCACCAACTCTAGATGCAACACAGACCCCCACTGGGCCCTCTCACCCCTGCTCTTACTCCCCAACCATTAGCCTCTCAACTGAATTGTTAACACACTCAGCCTTGGGTAATTCATTCTGGCAAGCCTCAGTCTGCCCTTCATCCCTTTGGAATGGACCCTCCTTCATCTTAGTTACTGCATCTAGCACAGAACGGGAGCTCAAACAACATTGGTTCACCTGAATTCTAATTCAGCTGGAGTTTGTCAGCTTCGAACTAAAATGCTGACTTTAACCCTTACAGGCTGTGGGGCTTGAGAAAGTGGCCTAACCTCTCTGAGACTCAAATGCCTTATCTAGAAGATGAAGAAAATGTTACCTACCATGCACGATCACGGTAAGGATTAGAGATGATAAATGTAAAGGGTAATTTGCTCACTAGGTACCGAGCAGATGTTCAATAAAGAACCCTTGTGACAAGGCCTCTTGCAGCCACCTTCTCCACTCCAGCTCCTCAGCTGCCATCCCATGTCCTCTAAGGATGACACAAGCCTCTTAGCTGAGCTCCCTCTGGTCCCTCTCTGCTGCAAGGCTGAAATCCCTCCCCCGCCTCCCATCTTCCGTCTCATCCATCTTGCACACCCTTGCCAGATTCATTTTCTTACAACCCTAATTTCAGTGCATCACTCCTACACTTACTAAATTATTCTGCATTGCCTATAGGATCAAGGCCAAACCCCTTTGCCTACTCTTCAAGACGAGCTCTCCTTTCATGTGCCCTCTAGATTTCCTAGCCTCACTTCTCTGCCCCTTAGCCCCCAGCCCCCAATACACAGGGGCTTCTCCAGTCTGGGAGATGTAGTCACCCAGACACCACCTCCCCCAAGATATGGGCTTTCCTGGTGAGTCTTCTTGGTGCCCCAGCTTTCTCCTCAGGCTGCTGAGGTTCCCTGCCCAGCTTGCCGGGAACAGGGGCTCTTAGGGCCACCTACTTGCCACTTCCCTCTCATGCTCCCAAACCTCCTTAGAGAGGAATGTATCTGAGGTGGATGCCCATGCCTGCATAGTAAGCCTTCCACTGTATCAATACTAACACAGCAGGGTGAGATCAGAGACAGGTGCCACCCCTACTCCCCCACCCCCACCCCCAGTTCAGATGAAGAACAAGAGAGGAGTCAACCCCAGGGAAACAGATGTAATGAGGCAGCAGAGGGAAACCTGCAGAGGACAAGCTAGGCCAAGTGAGCAATAAAGACCCTTGACTTTCCTATGTATCCACTCCTATATATATAAACCATAACCTATGCGAGAGGCCAGCTAAGGAAACTGAGGCTTGGAAGGGGATCAGGATCAGTGTGCTTAGAGGAAGAAGCCTTGAATTGGGGTCCAGGAGCTTCATGCTCTTGTGTAAACTTGGGCAAATCCCACTCCCCAACTTCCACAAGGCTAAAGGTAGGACATAGTACAACTCCCCTCTAGAGATAGCCTACCCCCACCAGTTCTACTTCCAGATCCAAAAGTGGCCTCTTAGCCGCCTAACTTATTATGCACACTGCTAATCCTCTTCTAACATCCCACTCTAAAACCCTTTCTAAAACTCCATTTTATTGTGCCATATTGCACATACACACACAAAAAATCAAAACCTCCAGGTTCTCTATCCTTTGATGGCCTGTTCCCCCATGATCAGATCCCCATTCCACAGCCTGGCATTTGGAAACCTCACCACTGGGCACCAATCTCCTCTCTACCTTAGAGTCATACAATCTCAACCATAAAAGACTCAATCACTTCACTCATCCTGCCTGCCAGCCACCCCCCTCTCATTTCTAATTTTATGCATACCACTACCCTTTGCCTAGCCAAATGCTTCTACTTTCTGGAAGCTTCCCAAGATGATCCCCTTGTATATATAGATCTCCCATCTCTCTCCACAAATTGTCTCTAGGCTCAGCCAAAGGTATGTGTAGTCTGGGGTCTGGGCAGTCCAGATCCTGAGCTTGCTATTGAAGGGAGACATCATTATTTATTTTTTTCTTATGGTTACAACTCATCCCCCTCCTCCATCCTTATTAGGCATAGTCAGTAAATACCTGAGCCTTGAGTATCATTTCTCTAATCACTTTCATATGAATCAGAACAAGTGCAAGTTGGAGAGCTAAAGGTCTTCTTAAAAGTTCTAGAAAGACAGCAAGTCCTTCTGGAGCATTCATTAACTGCTACGCATTGCTAGGCTTTGAAGGGGTTGCAGCAAGTTCCAGGTTTCATTTACCCCTCTGAGGGGTTCCAAGAGAACACAGACATCCATGATGTCAGGGAGACAAAGTAGAGGCAGGAAAACTTAATTATAGTTTGCCTCCTATGATAATTTAAGCCCAAAAATGCCCACTGGACTCAGGCAGCCCAGAGGAGTTCTGAGGAAGGAGAGGTCATCATGGGTTGCAACAGACAGGCAGGAAAGGCACTGAGAAGGTGGGCCCAGAGCTGGGGCCAGAGAGGAAAGAGAATTTGGACAGTGTAGTGTGAGTGGGTTTGGATGTAGGGAGGGAAGTTATATAGGACAGATATGTTAGGTGGTTGTTTGTCAGTTTAAGGCAGGGCAGAGGGCAGGTCCAGCCCTGGGGACCAGGCTGCAAGTAGGGGGTTTATGTTGGTACTGGTCGTGGTGGAAGGAGGTGAGTGTAGTATGGTATCTGCAGTACTTGCTGGTGTCACAAAGGTCCCCAGCTAGTCTTTCTTCCAAGTGAGGGATTTACTGGGTCTCATTGTCTCCTCTCAATGGGTTCTCCACCCTCAGAGGTTGATCAAAGGTCCAAAAGGGCCTGCCAAGCTCCCTCTCTCCTGTTCCTCAGAAAGGCCTAGAGTCCACTGCCAGAGGCACACGGCTTTGCAGTGACTGAGCGGTGGGTGAAGCCGAATGAGGGGAGACGCACTGGGGGTGGGGGCTCTGCTGGAATCCCCATCGATGGGGCGGGTATTCCAACAGCCAGTGCAGTGCCCTCCACCCTGCCCATACCCACGCGGATGCAGCAGGCGTGCAGAGCCGCAGAGGGAAGTTTTTGTGTGTGGGACAAGGCTCGCCTTGACCCCGCGGCCCACGCCAAGAGCCTGGCCAAAAGGAGGCCGGCTCTGCAGGGCCACTCCAGCTGCTGCCTGGGCGCCTGGTCTGTGGCGTGCCTGGTGGGCACAGCCCCTCTAGGCTGGGGAGCCTAGGCAAAGGCGGGCGGTCACCAGTGTCAGAGGTGTCTGCAGCAGACAATGACAGCGGCTCGGCGGGCTGGATATTTTAAGTAACAGAGAAGTTAGAGGGTTTGGCTTCTTCTCTAGCTCTCTCACACATACTCAGACAGTGCTTTCCCTACTACAATAATTGTTCGCTCGGCCTCTTTCACTGAAACCCCTCCCAACACCGTGCTTATCGCTATTTTTAAACGGGAGGCTGGAGAGAAAAGCGCGGCCAGTGCCCTCTGAGGAGAGGAGGGGGAGAGAGGGGGCAGACAAAGCGGCCTTACAGCTCTAACCCAAAGACTAGCTTGAGCCGCAGCTCTAATCCAAGGTCCAGGGAAAGTCCCCTTGCCAGTCCGCCTGTCCGCGGGGGCAGGCGCCAGATGTGCCTGGAGGCCCAGGAGCAGGGGGCGCGGCTGGTTGGGGACACATGGCTGAGGTTCTGAAGGGAAGTGGGCAGCCCACAGGCCCCACTGAGCTCCCTCAAGGAGGAGGCAGACAGTATAGATACCCCAATCCACGCCAGTCAGTGTCCGTCGAACCTAGGCCAGCGCGCAGGCTTCCTCTGCAGAGGAGAGAGACAGGAGATCTGCAGGGGAGGGGAGGGGCGGCCGCCGGGACGCCAGGGTGAGCAACACCCGCGTAACACAGCTGTTCCAGCTAATGTGCTACAACAAAGCTGCAGAGATCCCGGCCTACAAATGTACCGCTGGGGGTGCTGGCTGGCTGCTCCCCTCCTGGGACCGCGCGGCAGCACGTGTGGGCCCCTTCCCCGCCTCCCCAAGAACCCGGAGGCATGGCCCAGGCTAGCCCGCCCGCCTGCCCGCCCTCTTCTCCCACCCCACAGCCCGGTGGCCCGCGCCCAAGGGACTCTGCTCTGGCCCTCACCGGACAGTCCTCAAAGCGGGTTCCAAAGGGGAGCGGAGAGCGGCCCGGACGCCGACTGGCCCAGCCCTAGAGGCCCTCTCCAGGCGGCCAGAGCGGAGCACGAGGGACTGCACCGGACGGCGGGCAGGCGGAGCCTCCTGGCTGCCCCCAACGCTTACCCGACCGGGTCCGGTCTCCAGCCCAGTTATTGTCTGTCCCGCAGCCCTGGCGGATGCTGGAGCTTTGGCTGCCGCGGCTGAGAGTGCCGCCACCAATGCTCCTGCCGCCGCCGCCGCGGCTCCAGTCACCTACTGCACTGGCTCCCCTTCCCCAGGCTCTGGGCAGCTCCCCCATACCCCCTCCCCGCGAACTCTACAGCCACAGGGTGGGGTGTCCGCGGCTCGATTGGCAGGTGTGTGGCCCAATCGCCACGGTGGGAAGGCGTGCCCCGCCCCGCCCACTGCTTTCCTCTGTGCGTTCCCTTTAAATGCAAATAAGCCTGAGCGTGGTGTTGGCAGGGGGCGGGGAGGGTGCAGATCCCCTCGCAGGGACTCCCCACTCCAGCCCCCAAGCCGGTGGGTCACTGCATTGAGACACCGTGAGCTCGCGGGGCCGGTCCCGCCCAGATAGGGCTCGCTGGAGTCCTGGAGCTCGGTTTCGGTTTTGCATACGCTCGCATTTCCGTGGTCGCGGTGTAATCGCGCTGCAGTGCCGTGGCCTCCACCAGGCAGTTTATTCCAGAGTGAGAGACAGGCGGGGAGAGGCGGGGCGGAGATGTTGGGGAGCCTGGGAGACTGCAGAGCCCCTTGGAACCGAGCCCAGCCCAACCTTAGGGGTAGAGAAGGCCTCGCAGAGCGTGCCACCAGGCCGCTCAGAGAAGGGACTCACCTGCCAGGAAAGCCGATTGCAGCGCCAGCGCCTCAGTTTCGTCCGCCTCTTCGGCACAACAGGGCCCTTAGGGACGATCTCGGCCAACTTCCACCCATTACCAAAGGGCCTGCAGCTGCCCAGAGAAAGGGAGGCGCATCCCCAAGGTCATCCAGCCCGCCACCAGCGACGTAGGCAGATTTGGAATTCAAACCTGGGGCTCCCTGTCCAGGGCTGCTTTCACTTTTCTTCTCTTGAGAGACCTGTTTCTATAGTTTGACCCTCACCCAAATTCCCCACCTTTCACAGAACTCGAGGGGATTCGCAAGGTCTGCAGAGACACCCCCCCTTACACACACACACACACACACACACACACACACACACCTTTTAATAGTGAGCCAGGCTTTTTGCAGTTCCCTGTCCCTGAAAAGTCTAGCTATTGAGAGAAAAAGCTTGTCTGAGCCCAGACTGGAGGTAAAGGCTGCGGGCGGACAGAGGCCTGTAACAACCCTGCCAGCTGCTGTGTCTGGGTTGTGGCAGGGGAGCCAGCCTGAACTTGGGTCTCTAACTAGCCCGAGGGCATTAAGTGGCATTAGTGGCTGCCAGGGTCAGGTGAGCTGAGGCAACAAAGAATCCAGTTCTACCACTAGCTCAAGAACATCCAGAAGGCCCAGCCCTAAAACTCTGTGAATGTATAAAAACAGGGGAGGGAGGGACTGGGGTGGGGGGGGGAGGAAGCACGGCTGGGGGTGGGATTAAAGAACAATGTCTGCCATTTTTGCACTGTAGAAGGAGTGTTCTCTGCTGCTGTACTGGGTACTGTCTGCCTTGAAAAGATCCAGCTGCTAAACTGGTAAGAGAAGGACTGCTTTCTCTGCATGTGTGGAGCACAGGAACTGACATGGCTGCTAGGGATGGGATCTGGCTTCGGTTCTGCCTCAGACATGAAGTATGACCTTGGCCAATCCCTTTTCCTCTCTGGGCCAGTCTATCACCCCATCTACACAAGGAGGGGCTAAGACTAGTCAAGTTCCTTGATCTCTTCCAGCTCTGACGGTTCAACTCAATTCTTTCTATAATATTTTGAGATGTTCTATGATCTTCCATGACATTCTATATATCTCCAACAAAACCCAGCAATTTGAACATGAGACCTCCTATCCTAGTCCCAGGTCTAAATAAATGGCAGGAAGGAGGGAGCTGCCACTGGCTGGCTCATTGTGCAACTTTGCTGAGCAAGTACCTTCTCTTCTCTAGCCTCAGTTTCCCCACCTGGATGGCTGGACTATTCTATTTCCCTGGAGCTGTGATTTCCTGTTTCACAAAGTCCTGATTCTCAACTGTTGGACCTGATTTGAAGGTGTCTTTTTTTTAATGCCTCCTTCATAGGCTTCCCCACTGCCTCATGCCTCTGGTTGCCTGCCAGCTGTTCACATTTCACCCAGAATTTCGACTCTTTGAAGTAGGCCAAAGATTACAATTTGGAGAATACCGTTTCCAAATCTGGAGAGCAGGGAAACACAGGTCCAGGGCAGCCTCAGCTGTGGGAAGGGGAGAGAGGAATTGTGCAAAGTAGTCAAGTGGTAGGCTTGAAATAAACCTCAGGTGAGGGGGCACTGTTGTGCTGCTCCTGGCACAGGATCTAGTCTTCCATGTCCTCTGCCCAGCTGCCAAACATTCTGCCATCCCAGTCAGCTTTGGGACTGACAGATATTGGACATTGGTTTTGGCCCAAAAGCATTAGGGCTTCAGGAAAATAAAAGTAGTCTTTCACATGCTAAAGAGGTCTCCCAGCTGGGTGGCTTTCTTCTTGGTCCTGATATTTACAAGTCTCAGGAGGAGATTGTATATGTGCACATTAAAGGGGAAGGGCATGGGAGGGGTGGCACAGCTTCTTGTTTGTATGGCCCACTCCTCCCCAGAAACAATGTAGGGAAAGACCAATTGTGGGCACAAACTTGTACCTCAAAATGCCTTCTTGAAGAGAGAACCCTCCAGGCCCCCATTCCACGTGATGACTGACACATGGTAAACTTGTTCAGTCACTATATGGGCTGGTGGTGGGGGCAAGAATATTTTCTTAAATTTCTTCACCTAAAAAGATAATCTCTCTGCTGCCCAGTATCTTGTGGTTGCAGTGAAAAGCCCATGAGAACAGATGTGCAGGCTGTGTGGAAGTAACTCCACAAACTCATGTAGACAGTCCACATGAGTACAATGCTCATTTCTTTCTTCACCAAATGTTCCATGGGCCTGGCCTCCAGATAGGCATTAGGAAGAGGGGGGTACAGCGGTAATGTTCTGGGAGAAGAGGTCTCTGATGATGGAATTGTGAGAAGAGCTGGTAAAGGTGATCTGGAGCATTGTGGATGAAGAGATTCCTTCTCCCCAGGGTTGGGAGGGGCATCAGAGAAAAGTTCCCTGGAGGATGGCCTTGCTGATTATGTCAAGTCAGAGAAGTAGGGGAAGGATTCCTGCTCAATCCAAACCCAATCAGTGTGAGAGGATGTGGCAGGTTGGGCAAGAGCTAGGATTCTGGACCCCTAGGGCTGAGTATTTGTATAGGTGGAGAGGAAGAAATGGAAATTAGGCTAGAAAGATAGGACTGGGACCAAAGTATGAAAGACCATAACTGTTCAGCTAAAGTGAGGTTCAGCTAGCTAAGTTTGTCCTTCCCAAGCAAGCAAGGGGTATACTGTAGTGGCTCTGCTACCAGACTGCCAAGGCTGGGATGCTGGCCCCACCACTTAGGAGTGGTGTGACCTGGGCAGGTTATTTTACCTCTCTGAGTAACAGTTTTCTCTTCTGAGAAATAGGAATAATAATAGTATCCATGTCTCAGAGTTGTGGTGAGAATTAAATGAGTATTCTATGTGAGTGCTTAGCACAGAGCCTAATACACACAAAGTTCTCAATAAATGTTAGCTGCTGCTGCTGCTATTGTTGTTGGTCTTCATATGATCCAATGTACAGATGTTCAAAGTTATAGAATCCATAATATGACTTTGAAATCACTTTTTGATATAAACACACATGAGCTTGTGATTCCGTATACATAGATTTTTTTTTTTTGATTGTGCAGAGCCAGACTGAGTTTCCCAGGAAAGAGGGTCTCTTTGTTCATCTTTGTATCCTTAGCACTCAACAGAGAGTTTAGCACAAACTTACTGCTATGTTTGTTGAACATAGTCAAACGAGGCATCTTCAGGTCTAATATCAAGCTTAGTTGCCAGCATCCAAGGTGTGATGTTGCCACTTTCTATCTCTAGTACCAACTCTGTGCCAGGCCCTGTGTTTGGTGTCGCACACATAATAGTGAAATAGAGAGCTTCTGGCCTCAGAGCAGCCAGTGTGGTAAAGGAGGCATACAACCTATGAGACAAATGCCCTGCAGTTTCCAACTGGGGCAAAGCACTGGAGAGTGTGGCAATCCACTGAACTAAGGAATATAGGAACAGGATTAGGAAAATGTAATGATTCTCTTTAGACCATTCTGAGTTTGACTTGTCTGAAATCCCACCTCTGGGCCTTTGCACTGTTGTTCTTTATGCCTACAATGTTTGTCCTCTGATACTGAGATAGTTTCTGCCTCATTTCCTTCAGATGTCTACTCAAATGTCACCTTATTTTAGTGAGACATTCCCTGGACACTTGAAATATAAGCTAGAAATTCTGTTCCTATCTCCTTTACTCTACAATCCCTTAATTGGCCTTTTTTCTTACCGATAACATTTTTCACCTCCTGGCTTATTATTTTTATTCTTATTTTTTTATTTATTTTATTGCCATCTTAATTGTCTATTTCCCATCATGATAATGAAAACTTCATGAGGGCTGACAGACAATGAATAAAATACATAAGTAAAATATATACTATGTCAAATGGCAATAAATGGCATAGAGAAAAATAGAACAGGGAAGGGGTACAGGGAGTACTGTGTTTCCAGGAAAATAAGACCTAGCCAGACCATCAGATCTAATGTGTCTTTTGGAGCAAAAATTAATATAAGACCGGTATTGTATTATATTATATTATATTATATTATATTATATTATATTATATTATATTATATTATATTATATTATACCTGGTCCTATATTATATTAAAATAAGTCCAGGTCTTATGTTAATTTTTGCTCCAAAAGATGCATTAGAGCTGATTGTCCGGCTAGGCCTTATTTTCAAGGAAACAAGGTATTGGTGGGAGTGTGCTATTTTAAGCAGGCCAATTGGGGTAGCCATTACCAAAAGGTGACATTGAAGCAAAGATCCACGGGAACTAAGGGAGTAAACCAGGAGACTATCTGGAGAAAGAGCATTCTAAGCAGAAGGAACAGCAAGTACAAAGGTGAGAACATGCTGCAATGTTAGAGGAACAACGTGGCAGCCAGTGCAGCTGGAGCAGAATGAGTGTGGGGGAAAGTGGTAGGTGAGGGAGTCAGAGAAGACATGGGAGGCAGATGGTGTATGGCTTTGTGAGTCATTTTAAAGACTTTAGACTTTGTAGGATTTTGAGCTGAGGAATGGCATGGGGAGCTAGCTGTAGCAGCAAGGGAGGAAGCAGTGAGACCTAGAAGGAGACTCCTATAGTGATCCAGGTGAGAGATGATGGTGGCACAGATCAGGGTGGAGACAGTGGAGGTGGTAAGAAGCAGTTGAATTCTGAATGTATTTGGCAAATAGAACTGGTCAGACTTGGTGATAACACCTTAGATGACAGGTGTGAGAAAAAGAAAGGAGTAAGGAACAGGAGCCCACAAAAGCCCTGAGAGGGAGGGATTGGCAAGGTGAGACCACAGCCAGGAGAGCTGACTCTCCCAGAAGCTATGGAAGACACAGGGTTTTGTGAAAGATGGTGTTACCAAAAGTGTTTGTGAAAGATGCTGCCCAGAATTCCAGCAAGATAGAAAAGATGCCGTGGATGTGGATCTGGGAAGTCACTAGTGTTGTGGGCAAGGCCAGTTGGAGCAGGGGTGAGGGTATACATGAGACGACAGTAGGGTGTTAAGAGAACTGTCTTTGAGGAAAGAGAGAATGTATGCAACCTCCCTATTCCAGAAGTTTGACTGCAAAGAGATGGTAGTTATAGGGGGCCCGGGGTTCGAGTTTATTTTTATAAGATGGAAGGATGTGAGCTTGTTTATATGCTGAGGGGGAAAAATCAATCAAGTTGAAGATACAGGAGACAGGATAACTGATGGGTGGAAGGCCCTGGATATGGGAGGGACATGGGATCCAGAGCCCCTAGAGATGAGTTAGCCTTGGCTGGGAGAAGGGACCAAGACAAGAGGGAAGGAAGGGTGGATGCAATAGAGTTTGTTCTTATGGAAAGTTAAAGATGTCATGCCTAAAGAGCTCTACCTGCTTTGAGGGGTGGGAGGCAAAGTCCCTAAGTGAGAGGAAAAGCAGTAATAGGAGAGGTTCAAGGAAGCTTGGTACTATTGGACATGGTTTGAAATAGTTAATGCACAAAATGAACAAGTTGATAAAGGCCTAATTGGGATGTGACTGAGGAATGTATGCTGATCCCATTAAATTACATGAGATCCTGCTTCCTAACTATGTGACCTTGAGCAACGTACTTAACCTCTCTGTGCTTCAGTAGCCTCATCTTAAAAGTGTGCATGAGTAAAGGAAGGCCATTGAATTAAATGAGTTAGTCCATGCTCAGTGATTACTGAACACAATCCCTGGCACATAGTCAATATTCAATGCATATTAACTCTTTAGATTTCTATGATGATTAATTATTTCAATTTCTTCTATGGTGTTTATTAGCCCAGGTTTCGGAAAGGATGATGGCTTGAGCCAAATTTATTGTGTTACTGGGTGAGAGATTGAAGTGGTTGAATAAATACAGGGTCAAAGTTATACAGGGAAGGAAATGAAGACAGGGGAGGGGGCAAATGGAAAGAAATTAGAGGATCAAGTGGTGCCTGAAACATAGTGCCTGACACAAATTTGGCCTCAATAAATATTTTTTGAGTAAAAGAATGGAAGATTCTGTGGGGTCAAATTATAGGGTTCCAGAAATGTCACTTCTGTAAAAGTAAACAGTTCTGGCTGAGAAGGGGGACCTGCCTTTCCAGGTGAGGCCAAGGAGGTAGGTGGTAAAATGGAGGGTAGATAGTGTTATGAGAGTCAAGGAGGTGAAGGAACTGCAGGTAAAGGTACTTGAGGGGTCGTGGACTGGACCCTGCCATCAGCCCAGCCTCTGCTTTTCTACTGGGAGAAGGCAGCCTGTGATGAGAGAAGACTGGCAAAGTAGGAGCTAGCAAGTAGACTAGTGTCTGAAAGCTAATGTCTTCTGTGACTGTAGGTGGACAGAGGTTAGAAGGTACCAGGATGAAGCAGATGGTCATTCATCTTGCATCTTGGTCAAGCAGATGGCTTAACCAAAGAACATCAGGATTCCCTGGGGCTAGGGAAACAATGAAGTCCCTGTATATTTTGGAAATAGCCGGAAAAAATAGGGAAAGGGAAGACTCTCCCACATGCCCAGCCCCTCACTCTGGACTTGCCTCAGCCCCTTTAGCCTATCTCCATGCCTAGGGCTGCCACATTTTCCTGACTTGACACAATACTCATTAATGCTAGCTCTATCATGGGGTCCAGGCCTGGGCCTTTGACAGCTAATGATCTGCTACTCCTCTCAGCAAGGGAGAGCCCTGCACTCATATTGCCCAGGCCTATGAAAATAAGTTATGGCTTGCCCCCCTTCCCCCAGTGCTCGCACTCACACATGAGGCAGAACATGTCATCCTGGGAAGAGCCTTGCCCTGAGAAACAAGGAGCCCCATGTGTTCCAGTCCTGGCTCTACCATTGCCTTACTGTGTGATCTTGGGAAAGTTCCTTTCCTTCTTTGGGCTTTAGTTTTCAGTTTCCATTACTGTACAAAAACGTTTATGCCTATCACAAAATTATTCTAGAAGTAAATGAAATGTTGAGTGCATAAATAATTTGTTAACAGTCAAATCCTCTGTGTCTGCAAGAGAGTGGTTAAATTAATGCTGCCAGAACTCATGCATATATGGTCAATTCATTTATGACAAAGAAGCCAAGATACACAACGGGGAAAGGATACTCTCTTCAATAAATGGTGTGGGGAAAACTGGACAGCCACATGCAAAAGAATGAAATTCGATCACTACCTTACACATACACAAAAGTTAACTCATAAAGGATTAAAGACTTGAATGTAAGACCAGAAACCATAGAACTCCTAGAAGAAAATATAGGCAATAATTTCCTTCACATTGGCCTTGGTGATGATTTTTTGGATTTTATACCAAAAGCAAAGGCAACAAAAGCAAAAATAAACACATGGGGCTTTCTGGTCAAGAAGGCAAGGTAGGCACATATTGTGCTTGCCTCCTCTCATGACTACATCAAAATTACAACTAAACTATAGAACAACCATCATTGAGAATGGCTGAAGTCTAGCTGAACAGAAGTCCTACAACTAAGAGCATACATAAGAAGCCACCTCGAGACTGGTAGGAGGGGCAGAGATGCATAATGGGCTGGTCCCATACTTGCATGTGACCATTAAAAATTGGGAGGGCTATCTTAGCTGCAGATGTACCCCTGGAGGAGCATGGGGTCCCAGCCCAAGGTTCCAATGCTGCAAAGAGAAGTCCCCACAACTTCTGGCTGTGTAAACCACTGGATATTGAGGCTGAGTGAGATGGAGGGCAGCTGGAGACCCAGGCATTCCTCTTAAAGGATCCACACACACTTATTTGTTGATGAACTAACTTGCTCTGAGCTCCATCACTGGGACAGTAGCTCGAAAGTCACCAAGGACATATGGGGAGGAACTGAATGGTGTAGTTCAGGGTGAGGGCTAGAGGGGCAGCTTTCTCCCAGACAGAAGTTCTGACAGAATCCATTGTTTCTTTGTTGAGCCGTCCTTCCAGGTGCCCACCATATCTGAGTCTCCATCAACCTGGCCAACACCTGTCTCTATGCCCTGGTGATTCCCTGAGACCCAGTCCCACCCAACTTTCAGGCCTAACCAAGCCACTTCCAGTGGCTTTTCCATACAGATGGCCTGTCTTGGCTTAAGCTGTGGACTTTCCTAAAACCTTTCAAAAGTTCACAAACCCCCCAAAAAGCAGCATCTGGCCTCAGCATGCCCAATACCTCTTACTGAGAAGCCCCAAGCTCAGCTCTAGTGGCAGCCAGCCTTGATTCATGGATTGACCTCTCAAGGTACTTCCAAGCCCAGTGCAGGTAGTAGCCATCTGTGTATTGCTTCGTGGCTTATGCCAGCTGGCCCTGGGCAGGGGACAGACTGTGGCTTAACTTGGCCTGAGGCAAGGCCCCTCCCAGGAGGCCCTGGGGCTGGCATTCCCATTGGCCAGCTGCAGACTGAGCTGGAGCAGCCACCTCCAAAAGTGACACATCCAAAGGATAGAATGGGCAGCCACCAGAGCCCCACTAAAGTGAATCCTGCTCTGTGGGTCATCCTTTGCACAACAACTCCTCCACTGTAGTCAAAGCCAGTCCTCACAACCAATCAGCCTGAGGGACAATCCCTCCCATTAATGTACAGACAGCAACTAATGCTCAACCAAGACACACACAACCCACACAAGGGACACACCTGGAGCACCCAGCTCCGGTGAACAGGGAAACTGCACTACTGGGCCCCACAGGACACCTACTACATAAGGCCATTCTACTAAAACCAGGAGGCACAGCAGCCCTACTTAATACATAGCAACAAACACGTGGAGGCTGTCAAAATGGGGGAGACAAAGAAACATGTCCCAAATGAAAGAACAGAACAACACTCTAGGAAAAGAACTAAAAAAAAGGAGACAAGCACTCAACCAGAGGCAGAGTTCAAAACACTTGTTATAAGGATGCTCAGTGATCTCAGTAAGAACTTCAATAAAGAGATAGGAAACATAAGAAACAACCAGTCAGAAATGGAATACAATACCTCAAATAAAGACTACATTAGGGGGAATCAGCAGTAGATTAGATGAAATAGAGAATTAAGTCAGTGATTTAGAAGATAAGCTAGCATAAAGCACCCAATCAGAACAGCAAAAATAAAAAAGAATCCCTCCGCAAATGATAATAGTTTAAGGGGCCTCTGGGACAATGTAAAGCATACCAACATTCACATCATAAGGGTACCAGAAGGAGAAGACAGAGCAAGGAATTGCAAACCTAGTTGAAGAAATAATAATGGAAACTTCCCTAACCTGGTGAAGGAAATAGACATATAAGCCCAGAAAGTGTAGAGAGTCCCAAACAAGATGAACCCAAAGAGGCCCACACCAAGACACATCATAATTAAAAAGCCAAAGGTTAAAGACAAAAAAAGAATCTTAAAAACAAAAAAAAACAACAAAAAAAACCTCATAGCATTGTTTATTAAATGTAGAAGTCTTCTTTAAAATAATCAAACAATTGTACTTGCTTTATACATTCGTCTGTAGACCTGGATTCTCCCCTGTTCTCCTCCATTTCAGTCCCTTTGTTCCTTTGTCCTTTGAGGATTTTACCTGTGCTGACTTGCCCAAGCCAGGATCCTGCTCTGATGTGTGCAATGTCTCTGCCTGTTTGAATCCGACAAAGAAAGAATCTTAAAAGGAGCAAGAGAAAAGCTGTTAGTTACCTACAAGGGAGCTTCCATAAGATTGTCAGCTGATTTCTCAACAGAAACTTTGCAAGCTAGAAGGGATTGGCACAAAATATTCAAAGTGATGGAAAGCAAGGACCTACAACCAAGATTACTCTACTCAGCAAAGCTATCATTTAGAATTGAAGGACAGATTAAAGAGCTTCTCAGACAAGAAAAAGCTAAAGGAGTGCATCACCACCAAACCAGTATTACAGAAAATGTTAGAG
Organism: Rhinolophus sinicus; assembly: GCF_057876585.1. NCBI lineage: Eukaryota > Metazoa > Chordata > Mammalia > Chiroptera > Rhinolophidae > Rhinolophus > Rhinolophus sinicus. Next base: position 43,888,377 of record NC_142518.1, on the reverse strand, counting down.
GAACATCTAGAAGAAGGAGAAGGAGAAGAAGGATAAAAAATATGAATAAAAGTAGCAATAACTACATATCTATCAATAATTACTTTAATGTAAATGGATTAAATGCTAAAATCAAATGATAGTGGGCTGAATGGATAAGAAAACAAGACCCTTACATATGCTGCCTACAAGAGACTCACTTCAGAGCAAAAGACATACAGAGACTGAAAGTAAAGGGATGAAAAAAGATATTTCATGGAAATGGAAATGAAAAATAAAAAACCTGGGGTAGCAGTACTCATACCAGACAAAATAGACTATAAAACAAAGGCTATAACAAGGGATAAAGAAGAACCCAGTAATTCCACTTCTGGGTATTTATCCGAAGAAACCCAAAACACTACTTCGAAGGGACGTGTGCATCCATATGTTCATTGCAGCATTACTTACAATAGCCAAGATATGGAAGCAACCTTGATGTCCATCAATGGATGAATGAATAAAGAATAAGTGGTACATATGTACAATGGAATATTACTTAGCCATAAAAAAGAATGAAATCTTGCCATTTGCCACAACGTGGATTGACCGAGACGGTATTATGCTGAGTGGAGTCAGACAGAGAAAGATAAATGCCATAAGATTTCACTTATATGTGGAATCTAAATAACAAAATATACAAACAAACAAAACAGAAATTCATAGGTACAGAGAACATTTTCATTGTTGTGAGATAGGAGGGGTGTTGGGGGGATGGGTGGGAAAGGAGAAGGGATTAAAGAAGTACAAAATGGTAGATACAAAATAGTCATGGGGACGTAAAGTATAACCTAAGAAATATAGTCAATAATATTGCAGTAATTATGTACAGTTTTCGATGGATACTAGATTATCAGAGTGATCACTTTGTAAGTTATATAAATGTCTAATCACTATGTTGTACACCTGAAAATAACACAATATTGTATGTCAACTGTAATTGAAAAATAAAAAATTTATCAAAAAAAGAAAAACAAACATCCAAATGGGACAACATCAAACTAAAAAGCTTGTGCACAGCAAAGGAAACCATCAATATGAAAAGGCAACCTACAAAATATATTTGCAAATCATATACATATGATAAAGGAGTTAATATTCAAAATATATAAGGAACTTATACAACTCAATAGCAAAAAAAATCTGATTAAAAAATGGGCAGAGGATCTGGAGAGACTTTTTTTCAAATAAAATATACAGATGGCCAACAGGTACATGAAAAGGTGCTCAGTATCAATAATCATCAGGGAAATGTAAGTCAAAACCACAATGAGATATCACCTCACACCTGTTAAAATGGCTATTATCAAAAACGACAAGAAATAACAAGTACTGGTAAGGATGTAGAGAATAGGACACCCTTGAGCACTGTTGGTGGGAATGAAAATTGGTATGGCCACTATAGAAAACAGTAGGGAGATTCCTCAAAAAATTAAAAATAGAACTACCTTATGATCCAGCAATTCCACTTCTGGGTATTTATCTAAAGACAATGAAAATACTAACTCAAAAAGATATATGTAACCCCATGTTCATTGCAGCATTATTTATAATAACTAAGATATGGGAGCAACCTAATTATCCATCCATGGATGAATGGGTAAAGAAAATGTGGTGTATATATATACGATGAAATATTATTCACTCATAAAAAATGAAATCTTGCCATTTTCAAGAATACGGATAGACTTTGAGGGCATTATGCTAAGTGAAATAAAGCAGACAGAGAAGACAAATAATGTATAATCTGACTTTTATGTGGTTGCCAGAGGTAGAGTCGGGGGTCTGGGTGAAATGGTTGAAGAGGATTAAAAGGTACAAACTTCCAGTTACAAAATAAGTAAGTCACGGGAATGTAATTTACAGCATGGTGAGTATAGTTAATAATACTGTATTGCATATGTGAAAGTTGCTAAGAGTATAAATCTTAAAAGTTCTCAACACAAGAAAAAAAATTGTAACTATGTATGGTGATAAATATTAACTAGATTTATTATGGTGATCATTTAACAATATGTACAAATATTGAATCATTATGTTGTACACCTGAAACTAATATGTTATATGTCAATTATATCTCAATTTTTAAAAAATGTAATGCTGCCAGATTTGCCCTGGCAAATTAGAGAACATGTTCTCCATACTTCCAGCAAGTGAATCCTATGACTGTGCATGTTCTATTCTAAGAACTGAAGTCTTCACGTCTAAAAGACCAAGGTAAACTGGGTGGTGAACACACAATGGGATTTATAGATGATGTAATACAGAATTGTACTCCTGAAATCTATGTAACTTTACTAACAATTGTCACCCCAATAAATTTTAATCAAGGAAAAAAGAAAGAAAAAAGAAAAAAAGAAAGAATTAAAAAAATATATGAAACACACAAAAAATTTTAAACAAGTAAAAAATAAAAGACCAAGGTATTCAGAGTCCTCTCCAGTCTACTCCTCAACCTAGTTCTCATTCAAATATATTGAACTCGAACCAAACTTAACTGATTATCCAAACTGCCCTGCTTTTTTCTCACTTCTGTCTTTGCTCACTGAGTATCCTTCCAGTCACACCTTTTCTTTCCTCTGCACTGATTAAAACCCTTTCCCCCAGTCAAGGCCAAGATCAAATACCACCTTTTCCATCAGACTTTCCCTCAAGATCACAGCTGAAGGGGATCTCTGGTTTCTGAGTTCCAATAGGCCATTTTGCACATTGGATCTAGTCTTGGGGGCCACCTTTCTGAATAAAGGAAAATAATTTTTCCATTGCAGGAGAGAATGCAGACTGATCAGTGGCATGTGAGGAGCAGAGGCAACCCCAGGAAGTAAGGGAGGGAAGGAGGAAGGGAAGAAAGGGAGGTTAAGCGGAGACAGGGAGAGAGGGAGAGAAGGAGGGAAGGAAGGGACCTAAGTCACTTGAAAGGGTTAAGATTTGGCTTTCTTGGAAGCTGGTGGCTGTAGTGGGAATTAGGGGGTGGAGGAGACTAGGTTACCATATGAGACCAACAAGAGACTCAACAGCCAAGGGAGAGATTTCACTCTAGGAACAATGACATCACCTCTGCCTCCTCCTCACACCTCCTGAGGAAGGTTGTCTCAGAAGGTTCGTCATCAGAATTTGAGATGATCCATTCCAACCCCTGGCCTTTTGTCTGGATAGAAATGGTTAGGCCTGGGGAGTGGAAGGGACTAAGGCACAGGACCACCAGCAGCACAGGCAACTGAGAATATAACAGCCAATAACATGGCCATTTAACTTTGTCCGGGTCTCAGTCTGCTCATCTGAGAAATGGGGCTAAGAGTTTCAGTCATTTCTCCCTGCCTAGAATTTTGTATGCTTCTACATCCTCCTCACATGCAAATCCTTTGAAATTCCCACTGTATCCACATGCTTTCATAGGTCAACCAGAGAGTTTGTGTCCCAGACGGCACAGGAGGCCACCCTGGCCAGGACCCATTTGAAAGGTGCACTTTCCTGGGGGCCTATAGCAGATGGGGTTGCTGAGGTTGACTCCTAATGCCCAAGGGCCCTGACTTAGGGAATGGGGGGCAGAGCCAGAGGAACTCACTCCTAAGTAAGAGACCTGGGGCTGCCTGCCCTGAAGACCTCTGTCTATGTTTAGAGCCTAGTCCTTTAGTTATCTTACTCCTTGGAGATAAACAGTTGCACTACTCTCCAAAATGCATAAGAATGAAAGTCTGGAAGCTGAGCAGTATAGGACCATAGAGATAGATAACCAGTTCTCTTGCCTTCCTTCCTAAAGTCTCCCAGGCACTAGGAACTAGGGAGAGTGGGAGAAGTAAGAGGTGGGAGAGACAAGTCAGTGCAAGACCCCATTACCTGCCTCCCTTTCCCCATGATAGGAGATCATGATGTAGGGGGTCTGTGAAGGCAGCTCCCAGGAAGAGCTTTAAACATCTATAGTGCTTCCCAGGAACAAATTATCTGGGCTCTCCTACCCCAGCCCTTTATCTTGTATCTTTCACTGTTATCCACATCCCACTCAGGTGTTGTACAGGAGAAATGCAAGAAGGTACTGTGGAAGGATAAAGATTTACCAAAATGAGGATGCCTGGATCTGAATGTGGGTGGTTATCTGTGCTGGTCTTGTTTTCCTCCTTCCCCTGCTCTTCTGCACATTGTAGGGGACTGACCACTGCATTTCCTGGGAGCCCCCATCAATCATCTTCTGGCTGGGTTCAACCAATGGGAGGCATTGGTGGGAGGGTAGGAAAAATGGAGAAGGCAGTGTATTTGGCCTCCGCCTTTTGTGCTTCTGTTAGTATCTCTGCTGTGTATATTCTATGGCTCCTGCTGTCAATATACTTCTGGTTGGTTCTGCTGTGTGATCCCAGCTCCAGACTCAGGTCACACCATCTCCTCTCACTGCTCCTCCATTTCTCACCTTCCCCTGTTCTGCCTTATATTGCAAGGGGCCTGACCCCTATATGTTCTGTTTCCCAGGCTCTCGTATTAGTTGACTTCCGTTTTCCTCCAATGAGAGAGACATTGGAGGCAGATTGAAGGGCAAGAATGAGGGAAAGGAGAGGGTATTTCTTCCTTTCCTGTAGTTTGGGAAGCGTCGATGGTTCTAGCACCCATGGTTCTAGCACCCATGAATAGGCCTGTTATTCCACTTTCCATCAGGTGACCCCTGTCCCTGGACTCTGTACACTCTCCCTCACTCCTTCAGCCTATGGATGGTCTTGGTCTCCTGATGCCACTAATTTCTTGGTTCCCTTCCTGTCCTGCTTGGACTCTCTGCCTAGTACCAGTTTCTTTTCTGCATTAAATTCTGTCATATTTGGTAGTTTGTTTTCCCAGTTTGATCTTGATTACAAACTGGACTAGTGGGAATGCAGCCTGTGATTCAAGGTGAGTGAATGCGAGGCTCCTTGGCCACTTGACTCAATAGGAGATTTGGTAACAGCTCCTGAAAAGGTGCATTTCACCAGCCAGAGAAATGGAGGATGATAAAGGGCTGAGCAAGCTGATGCTAGCCCTCCACCCACTTGAATTCTTCAGAACCTTGCTTCTAGAGTATCACAGCTCCCTATTCTCTCAAAAATTTTGGTTGGGGAGGTGTGGGCCATTGAGTTAGTTTTCTCTTTTTCTCTTTCAGTGGCAAGGACCCCTATACCAATCAAATACCAGATCATTACCATCCTTCTTCATGGCCAACCAGACCCCTACACCCCAGTTAGCCCCCCCCACACACACCAGACACAACAGCCACCAGGATTGATTTTGTTGATGACTTTATTGTGGAGGATAATACAGGAAAGCAGCTCCAAGTGAGTGGGTGGATCTATAGTGCCCTCTAGCTACCTGGGTCCCCAGGAGGTTTTTGGAAGCATTATGGGTTTCTGGGTAGACTGAAAGTTTACAATTGGTGTTTAAGGTAGCTAATCAACACAGGTGGAATATCCAGCTTGTCGATGGCTTGTGGCCGGTTGGCCTGGCGCAGGGCTCTGCGGATAACTAAACGAGCCTGTGACAGTAGTGACCGTGGAGTGGCTACAGCAAGGAGAAACAGGTCATGAAAAGCAATTCTCAGGGTAACTCTCCCATCCAAGGCTGCATTCTCCCTGCCCTGGCTACTGCAGCCCTAACTGTTCTTTCCCTTCTAAGAAATGTCCCCCACCCTCCCTCAATTCCTGGTACCAAAGGGGGACACACTGAGGCTTAGAGAGGGCATGTTCAAGGCCACAAAGCAGTCATTGGCAGAGCCAGAACAAGATATTGGGCTATACTCCACTTCTTGTAACTATATATATGTAATTATAGTTGACATTGAGATTGGGGGAGGGAGGTTATCACTGTGTGAGGGATATAAATGATAAATGTGTAACTATTACATTGTTTTGTACATCTGAAACTAATTTTAAAAAAGGTGAAAAAAAAGAACACCTATAATATAGTCTTTTGTCACTTCCAGCATTAATCGTGTAATTCTGATTACAACAGGCTAGAAACAAATGTTTTTTTTAATCTAAAACATGTTTTTAAAAAAGCGTTTAATAAAGATTCAGTCCCTGATGATAAAAGAAAAAAAGTTTTCCTTTTATTCATCCTCACCTCTAATCATTAGTTTTTTATTTTAAATGAAATAAAATTTATACTTGTTAAAAAAAAAAAGATATTGGGCTAGTGCCATCCCCCCACCTTGCCTTAGTGATCCTGTCCGTAATAAGGAATACGTAACCTCTTCTCTAGTGGGGCCCCAGAAGAGGGAAGAAGATGGTGTTTTCTACATTTCATCCCAGAAAGATTGGTTTGGGGCCCTGGAACTGCCACACCAGGAAAGCCTATAGGATTGGCCTGCTTGACACTCACCTCGGGCCTGGAGCAGCAATGCAGTGCCTTTATCATCTTGTGAGTTCACGTCCAGGGGGATAGATGGAAGGTAGATGTTAGCACCAAAATCAATTAACAGCTGGATGTACTCTGGATCACAATTATGGTGGAGGCAGATTTCAAGGAGGGTGCGGGGCCGTGGGAAATGAGCTAACAGGCACTGGTCAGTGCAGTTGTAGTTGGGGTCTGCCCCATGGAGCAAAAGCAGGCGGAAACAGTCAAGGTGCCCATAGACTGCAGCCAAATAGAGGGGGCCAGAACATGAAGATATGTTTGATGCCCAGACTGGTAGTTTAGCTTTGACATTGGCATCTGCACCGTGGCCTAGGAGCTCCTGCAAGATGGCAACAGCACCATCACGTGCGGCTGTGAGCACGGGAGAGCAGTTGTTGTAGACGCTACCACCAGGACAGGCACCAGCTTCCAAAAGCACACGCACACAATCCAGATGGCCATGGCTGACGGCGGTAAAAAGTGGTGTCTGTGCCTTGACATCCAAGCTGTCAACGTCAGCGCCGTGTGCTAGGAGGACCTGCAAACAACTAAGGTGGCCATAAGAAGCAGCCAAGCGCAAGGGTGTCCCAGGAATGCCCCAGCCACTCCTACTGTTGATGAAACGTTTATAACGCTCCTGGCGCAAAAGCTGGTCCAAGGCATAGGAGTCGTTGTTATACACTGCTTGATTGAGAGCCTGCTTCTCCCCTGTGTCAGCATCCTCCTCATCCTTGTCGGGCTGCAGGAGGGAGAAGATCTTGGTGATGTCCATGAGGTTCATCCTGGCTGATTGGAGCAGAACTATTCTCATTATGAGGAGGAGGATATGCCAGATCTGTGGGTGACAGAAATGGGAGAGAGACTGAGGCCCCCATCAAAAGCCTGGATGCCAGCCCTTGCCCCCCACCCTTCACCATCAGGTCCCCTGCCTGTAACTCCCACTCCCATCTTATTTCAAGCCCCAGAGCTGGCTGACAAAACGGATCAGGCCTTTTCACAACTTGGTGCCTTTGCATATGCTGTTCTGCCTGCCCTTCAAACTCCTATTTCTCGGAGGCCCTCCCTAATCTCTTCCTCCCGCTCTCAGGGATTCCAAAGGATCACAACTAGAATTTAGCTATGAACTTTCACATAACATTTCCACTTATCTGTGCATCATTAGTGTGTAAACTCCAGAGTGAGGGCGCCTGTATTCATCTTGTATTCCTCCACTCCCAGTAGGGCCAACATCATGGCCATGGACTTAGTAGATGCATCTTCCTTAGTTCAGAATGTGTGAACGAATGAGGTGGCTCTAGTCTGGCAGTTGCTAGGCCAACAGAATGGTGCTTTGTGAAGTTAAGATCTCACGCTTGAGCACTCTGACATCAACACCATCTCTCAGCCTTTTAGATAAAGTTCAACCTCTTCACAGCCCCTCCTGTGTGACCTTCCCTCAGACTTATACCCCATGCTTCAGGCAACAGAGTTGCTCAGGAAATGGATGTTGAATGACATTTACTAATCAAATAAAAAAGTGGATTTACGAAGAACAAACTTCAAGTAAAATGAAGTCAAAGAGATGGCAGGACATAGTTGAGGTTTCTAGGGCAAGTCTTCTTCTCTGGTGACAACTGGTTTCCGACCACTTCAATCCAGGAGTCTCTTTGATTGCCAACGCCTCCTTGGAAACATGGCTTCCCCACCCCTCTGGATCAAGCCTTTTCCCATCCTCTCTGCCTCATCCAGCCTTGTCTCTACCCTCAACTCATCTCTCCCCATTATCCCCAGACTCTATGAAATCACTCATGACCCAATGACTGACTCAACCTAGACTTGACCTTAATAGTCCTGTTTCTAGTGCAGCAAAGTCAAAGTCATCCACCTCGGTTTGTAATGTCATCATCAGGGTAAGCTGGTAGGTTTTTCAGAGTTCCAGTCTCCCTGCTCTCCCATACCCTGCAGCCATGGTATTGGGGCAATTCTCAGGATAACTCTCCCATCCAAGGCTGCATTCTTCCTGCCCTGGCTACTGCAGCACTAAATGTTCTCTCCCTTCTGCGAAATGTCCCCCATCCTCCCCTCAATACATGGTACCAATGGGGACATGCTGAGGCCTAGAGAGGGCATGTTAAAGGCCACAAAGCAGTCATTGGCAGAGCCAGAACACCTTCTTTTATTCACTGCCCACCTCCAACCGTCTTTGTTAGCCTGGGACCTCATGTGCACACCTTATAGAAAAAAATTGTGAGATGCGTAGGGTCTCCCTCAACTTTAGACCTCTTCCCCTCACAAGCATCAACTCCATATATGGGCTTACTATTTATTCACTTTTGGGTGCAACTACAAGAAGAGGATTTTAGAAATCAGGCAGACCTAAGTTAGCAACTTAGCAACCCCAGTTCCTAGCTGAGTAAACTTGGGCAACATTCTTCCCTTCTTTGGGACCCAGTTTCCTCATCTACAAGACAGAAATGATAGTCCCTGCCTCATGGATCTGTTAAGAGGAAGAGAGCTACTATATATTTAGATCTTTAAAGGTGAGCTTCCTCTCTCTGCACCTTCAACCTCCTCATTGGCTCCTCCTTAACCATCTTAGGAAACAAAACAAAACACTTCTATGGTCCTTTGTCCTACTCTAGCTACCTTTCTCTTCATCTCTCTCTTCTTCATAAATATATCCAAAGAGTTGTCTACTTTCACATCTCTCATTCACTTCTTTACCATTTTCAGTCTGACTCCACCCACCCTCAATCACACACTGAGGTAGTTCTTTAAAAATCATCCTTGTGGTTAAATCAACAGGCTGCTTCTCAGATCTTTCCTCCTCAAACTTTTCTCGGACATCTCTCTCCACTGACAACTTCCTCCTACATAGTCGTCCCTTGGCTTCCTGGCCAGCACACTCTCCTGATTTTTCTCCCCTCTGTCCTTCCCTGAAATAGTTTTGTTCCCCTTGTTCTCTCCTTGATCCCTTTCTCTCCAGTCTCAGAGCTGTAGCGCTCACTTTTTTTTTTTTTTTATTTCAAGCCTATTACTCCAAGTCCCCTAGCTCTCTCTTTAGGAAAAAGTATACATTCATTGAGTTTATTCAGGCACTTCAAAGTCAGCAGTATCACACAATCACTATCACAAAACTTGATCCATATCTTAGTTCCTCACCACCTACCTGGTCAACCAAACCAAAAACCCAAGACTCATTTCAGTCTTTTTATCTCTTCATCCACTCCCATCCAATTGGTCACCAAATCCTGTGGATTTCACTTCTTAGAGATACCTGTATAGGCCACACACATACATGTCCCTGAAGCCCATACCCCATCGCTAGTGCTTTATCTAGGCTCCCATCATCTTTTGCCTCAACTGTTATAATAGTCTCCTAGCTAGTTTCCCTTCTCAATATTTTCTACACATTTTGGCTAAGGTGATCATTTAAAAATACAAATCTTGTCTGTGCCAATCCTGTTTTAAACCCCTTAATGGCTTCCCTTTTTTCAGATTATAGCCCAGATGCCTTATCCTGTCTCAGAGGTCCCTCATGAGCAAATCTTGGCCAACATCTCCAGCCTTACTTCCTACTAATCCTCTACTTAGACCCAAGATCCAGTGATAAGAGAAGAGAAATGATGGCTCTCCATGTATATATCATGCTTTCTTCTGTCACACGCAGTTTCTTCTGATGGATTAGTTCCTGGAGAGTCTGTGCTATTATAACACTATAGAACTCATCATACCATATTGTAACTCCTTCTGTTTTGCTCCTGCTGCAGACTGAGAGGTCATATAGCGTTGTGGTAAAACATGGACGGGCATTCTGTTTCTCAGGTCCACCACTTAGCTGTGTGACCTAGGGCAGATCACTTAACCTATCTGTGCCCATTTCTTCATCTGTATAGAGAGGATGGTAGTAGTACCTGCCTCAGATGGTTATTGTTAGGATTAAATGGGTAAATGCATATTTAGTGTTTGGAATAGCACTTGAATGTAGTACTCAGTTACCACTTTTACTGTGATGATTGTTATCACTTAGGACTTTTTTCTTTTTTACTTAAAACAACAAATATTTATTGCCTCACAGTTTCTGTGGGTCAAAGATTGAGGAGCAGCTTAGCTGGATAGTTTGGTTCAGGGTCTCTCAGGTGGTGACATTCAGAATGTTGGCAGGGGCTATAGTCACCTGAAGGCTTGACTATAGCTGGAAGATTCATCTGCTTCCATAGTGGCTCACTCAAATGGCTGTTAGCAGAAGGACTCAGGTCCTCACTGCTCCTGGCAATAGGCCTCCATTTCTCACCATATAGGCCTCTCCATAGGCTGCTTGAGTATCCTCATGACATGGCATCTGGCTTGCCCCAAAGCAAGTGATTCCAGAGAGAGCCAACAAGGAGAAAGCTGCAGTGTCTTTTATGATCTAGTCTCAGAAGTCACATAACATCAATTCAACTTTATTCTATTTGTTAGAAATAAGTCACTATGTCCAACCCACACTCATGGGGAGGGGAATTAGGTTTCATCTCTTGAAGGAAGGAGTATCAAATAATTTTCACTTAGGTCTTATACAACTATTGCTCTGTATTTAAATTCTTATAACCTCAGACTGGAATGCACCTAATAAATCATTTAATTTCTTCAATTTAGAGATGGGAAAACCAAGCCTCAGAGGAGGGCAGGGAATTTTTCCTAAGGTCGCATAGCTGATATTGTCAGTTGTTTTATTAGCAAGAACCCAGAACACACCTATAGTCTTGTGTTTTTCAGAGGTAATACTGTATTGTCCCCATTTTGTGGATGGGAAACTGAGGCCTGAGAGAGTAAGGGATTTGCCAGCTGCCTTACATCAAGGCAATGACAGAACCACAAATAGAATCCATGTTTCCCTACTCCCGATCCTGTTTTTGTATTGCAACCTGAAAAATGAACCATGACCTCCCCCCCCCCCCCCCCCCCCCCCGCCTTGCCTCAAGCAGAGTCACACTGCAGCTTCCAGAATCCTCAGCTTTGAGGGCTATGCTGAATTCCAGGGACTTCAGTCATGGAAGGTTTCTTTACAAATCATTTCTTCTGACAGCCAGCAAAAATCCCCTTCTTACTATTTTATTTGGGGCAGTTGTGTCCAGGGAGATGAAGAAGGCAGGGAGTGTGGAAGATAATGTTGAAGCTCTCACCAAGGTCATACCATAAGCCCACAGGAGGGCCCATCTAATGAACCTCCAGAGGGAAATCAAGCCAGGGCTCCCAGCTAGCTTGGGCACTTAAGTGCATTGAGTCTTAGTAGGTAGGATAACCAAATCTAAGTACTCTGTTTAAACTCACTTTGTGGTTTATTAATCAAAGAGTTATTATGTGACAATTCCATGCAAAGTTCCCCTTCTTGATCCCAAAATTGCAGGGGTTTTAAACCTCTCTCTCTCTCTCTCTCTCTCTCTCTCTCTCTCTCTCTCTCTCTCTCTCTGTGTGTGTGTGTGAGAGAGAGAGAGAGAGAGAGAGAGACATTGGCTTCTATGGCAATCTGGTTAAATCTCTGGTCACCTCTCAGAATGATTTTAATACATAAAGTACATAGGATTAAAGGAAACAAATTATATTGAAATACAGCTATCCAAATGTTTTTAAAACTGCATGATATAGTAATAAATGTTCCTTATTAACACATTAAATAACAAGATCTACGAGTAATTTTTATGTGATGATGAGCATAAATGACAATTCCAGATCTCTGCCATGACTGTAATATGATAAGAAATGTCTGTCATTTCTTCTGGTGACCAAGTTACAGGAACTAGTAATAGTACTGCCATTTGCTGCCTGCATTCATCCTTGAAGGAAACGGTAAATTTCTAGTTAGAGATTATGGGGATAAAAGGTAATTGTTTGCCCCATCTGTGTTTTTGGATCCTTTGAATTCTATCTAAGATCCCTCTTAGAGGTCTTTGTCATAGACCCCTCTTGAGGGTCTATGAATCCAGCTTAAGAGATCTTACGGGAGAGTGGCTGATTTCTGTGGGCTCTGGAACAGTCCTCTGGGCATTAGTAAACTATTTTTAAGCGTCACTTTCCTCCCCACACCCTAAGGAGCTCTATCTACCCTTCTACCCTTGAGCCCACCCTGCCGTACTCCCACACAGACTTACAAATACCACACAAGGACACAAAGATAAACCTTCATGCTCCCTGTATCGTATAAGGGCAATTTCCCTCAAGAAGCAGGTCCATTTGGACTCCAAAGCCTAGGCAGATACACCCGCTTGGGACAGACACAGCAGGAAGCCATCATCATATCCCTCTTTCCTTTTGTGAATAGGTTTCCCTACAGACCTCCCAAGTGCCCCCAGGAACCAGATCCAGTGGGAATAACCTATAAAGGGTGGTAGCCACAGATCCAGGGGCCTGCAGGCCTAAGGGTTCACTCCTCCCTGCCAGTGTCGTGGGGTCCTAGCCGCCAGGTACTCACCAGGCTTCCACCTGAGGCCGCGCAGCCTAGGGTCACCACTGCCCCTGTCCCTCTGTGAAGCACTGGGCCTTGGTGGCCCCTCCTTAGGGAGCCCCTCCTGCCCCAAGGCCAGAGCAGGTTAGATTCTCAGTTCCCACTGTTAACAAACACTTAAAGGCTAGGCGTTGGTTCTGGGGCTGACTAGGTCCAACGGGCTAATTTTAGGCTACTCTCCTCCTCCAATTCCCAGGGCCGTGTTATCTTACTAGTGCCATTCTGGGAGTGATCCCAGCCAGAAGAGGGGGGCCATGCATGGGGAAGTCCTGACTGACAGATAGACAGGTGCCTGGTGAGGCCAGGGCTCAGGCTCTTAGTGTGCCCCAGTGTACTCCTCCCCACCATTCAAATGGGCTACACTGCTAGACCCCTGAGCTTCCTCTGGGCCACTCCTTCCTCCGGTCAGGGCCCTCTTTTTTTCTATCCTCAACTTACCCTCTCTGGATTTTCTTTTCCTTTCTTGAAGGTCCATCACCACATCGCCTTCTCCTCCCCACACCTCAGCCCCCTCCCAAGAGTGAAGAGGACAGTGGGAAGCAGAGACTTCCATACTATGATGTGTATCAGTAAGGTTTTCTAAAGTTTAAAAAAGCCCTGATCATTTATAAAGGACTCTTCATTCCACTAACCCACCAGGCTCAGCCTGAATAAATTCCCACAGTCCTCTCTACTCTTCACATACCTAAAGCATCATCAAACCAGATGATGTACCCAGCATTGAAATTTTGTCAAAAGCTCAGCTTTTAATCGTACCATTTTATCTCCCTGGTTGCCTTTAAATGAAGGAATAGGGAGATACCTTTAGAAATAATCATATTACCTATATGAGGTGTCACCCAAAAATAAACTGGGAGCCAGCTCCCTCTTTCTTTTGTGAGGAAATGCCACCCCTTCATTTGGTATACAAACTACACCACAAATAATCTGGTCATACTGAGAAACTCTATGGAGAAACTATCAAGCAGCCACTATGTGTAAGGTTCTAGATGCAGGAAGAACACAAAGCAAGGTAAGATATGGAGTCTCTGACAGAGCTTGCAGTTTATGCATTAGAAAAAAACAGACACGGAAACAATTATATTTCACATAATGCAAAAATACCAGAACTAAAAGCTGTCAATGGTTATCCTGTATCCATGTCAATCTCTCAAATTAGTCCAGGGGTTATTGTAAGGTTCTGTGTCCCTACATACCACTCCAAGCAATAATACCTTGACTTTTCCTGCAAAGAAATGTCAGTCTATACAGAACACTGGTCCCGAGACCTCAGAGTCCTTCTCTTTCCCTTCCAAACACCAAGGAAGAGAAGGTCCCAATCAAGAAAAAATGAAAAGTCAGTGAGGGGACCAGAGATGTGTTGGGATAAAGCACTAGCAGCTCTGTTTCACATGATTATTTTGGTGTTAGAATCTACACATTGAAAAGAAATTTCCTTTGTGTATATATACCACATCTTCTTTATCCAATCATCTATCGAAGGGCACTTTGATTGATTCCATGTCTTGGCCACTGTAAATAATGCTGCAATGAACTGCCATAAGAGAAGATGAAGTATTGCCATTTGTGACAACATGGATGGATCTTGAGATTATCATGCTAAGCAAAATAAGTCAGACAGGAAAAGTCGAGAACCATGTGACTTTACCAATATCTGGGATATAAAAGTGAAGGCAACAAAGGAGCAAGACAAACAAAGAAACAAAAAATATAGACACAGACAACAGTTTAGTGGTTACCAGAGGGTAAGGGGGGGATGGTAGAAGAGGGTAAAGGGGATCAAATATATGGTGATGGAAGGAGAACTGACTGGGTAGTGAGTACACAATGTGATATATAGATGATGTATTCTAGAAATTCACACTTGAATCCTATGTAATTTTACTAACAACCATCATTCCAATAAATTTAATGTAAAAAAGAAAAGAAATTTCCACAGTCCTGAGAGATATTCAATGATTTCTGCTTAAATGCTTCCAATAATATGGCACTCTATATCCAGAAGCAGCATATCTCATTATTGGGCAGCTCAGTTAGTCCTTTTTTCTCCTAAGTCTGTATTTGCATGTATAAAGCACACCTAAGGTTGACTGCTGATCCTGTCTTATCCTATTTTCTCTCACCCTTAGGACCTCAGACAACCCAGCCACTTTCTTTACCCCCAAACAGCCCTTTAGGGGTCTGAACTCAGGTATTCTATCCTTCATGTCACCTTATCTCAGGGAAAACAGCCCAGCTCCTTCAACTATTTCTTTCAAGCTGGTATCTATTCTGTCCCTTCCCCAGTCTTGTCACCCACACACATGAAGTGGTCACACATCCTGCCTACACATCGATAGCACCAGAGAGTCCACAGGAGGTCAGATGACTCCTTCAGAAAATGTCAGAGTGTCCAGGTGTGATCAGTGACGCCAAAGATCAGAAACATCAAAAATCAACAAAAAGCATATCTGCCTCAGCTTAGTTTGAGCCAAAGGCCTAAAGCTGTTCATTATCTGAAGCCTCATGCAAACCTGATCAGCAGCCAATAAATAAGCTATTATGTTAAACATGACAGAATAGGGCATGATTCTTGAAAAACAGATTATTAGGCTTTTAATAGCAATTTTATTGATATACTTGCATAGTCACATGTACTTGTAAAAAGTAATACAGAGATCCCCTGTACACTTTACCATTTTCCCCAATGGTAACATTTTGCAAGACTATAGTACAATATCACAAACAGGATATTGATATTGATACAATTCTCCCATCTCAGATCCCAAGGTTTACTTGTAGTCATTTGTGTAATTTATTTGTATACAACTTTATCACATATGCAGATTCTTGAGTACACCACCACAGACAATATACAGAATAGTTCTATCACAATAAAGATACTTCATGTTGCATTTTTTATAGCCATATACACGTCCTTGCCATTCCTTCACCCTTGGTCCCTAACCCCTGGCAAACTCTAATCTGTTCTCCATTTCTTTAATTTTACCATTTCAAAATATTAATATAAGACCCGGTTTTATTTTACGATAAGACTGGGTCTTAATAACAAAATAAAATAAAAAATACAATACAATATAATACATAATACCGGATCTCATATTAATTTTGTTCCAAAAGACGCATTTAGAGCTAATTATCTAGCTAGCACTTATTTTCGGGGAAACACGGTACAAATTAAATGATACCTTTGGAATTAGCTTTTGTTTATCCAACATGCCCTTGAGATTCATCCAAATTGCTGCGTATATGAACTTTATTTTTGTTACTGAGTGGGATTCTGTGGTATGTATGTACCATAATTTAACCAGTAACCAGGTAAAGAACATCTGGGTTGCATTTGGCTATTAAGAATAAAGTTTCTATGAATATCTGTGTACAGGTGTTTATCACTATGGTTACAGGCCTTATTATTGGGTAGAATGATTACTCCCACTTTACACTTCCATGTCAAGATTGTTTTAGCTATACTAGGGACTGTGCCTTTTTGTATGCATTTTAGAAGAAATTTGTCTATGTCTACAAAAAGCCTTACTCAGATTTGGGTAGGAACTGTATTTAATCTATAAATCAAGATTATAAAGAATTCACTGCTTTACTGTGTTCAGTCTTCCAACCCATACATATAGTATGTTTTTGCATTTACTGAAGTCCTTAGTTTCTTTCATCAGCATTTTGTAGTTTTCAGCATATGAATCATGTACCTATTTTGTTATGTGTATACCTAACTATTTCATTGTCTTTTTTAAAATCTTTTTATTTTCAATTAAAGTTTATAAGAGGTGACAACTGTTAGTAAAGTTACATAGATTTCAGGTGTACAATTCTGTACTACATCATCTATAAATCACATTGTATGTTAAACACCGAGAGTCATTTCTCCTTCCATCACCATATATTTGATTCCCTTTACCCTCATATATCACCGCCATCTCCCCTTACCCTCTGGTAACCAATAAACTATTGTCTGTGACTATGAGTTTTTCTTTCTCATTTGTTTCTCTTGTTCTTTTGTTGTTTTTTATTCATATACCACATATCAGTGAAATCATATGGTTCTCTGCTTTTTGTCTCACTTACTTTGCTTAGCATTATACTCTCAAGATCCATCCACGTTGTCACAAATGCTGCTATTTCATCTTTTCATACTGCCGAATAGTAGTCCATTGTGCATATATACCACAACTTCTTTATCCATTCATCCATCGAATGACATTTTGGTTGTTTCCATGTCTTGGCCACCATAAATAAAGCTGCAATGAACATTGGAGCACACCTGTCTTTATGAATAAATGTTTTCAAATATTTTGGGTAGATATCCAGGAGGGAGATTCCTGGGTCATATGGCAATTCTATTCATAATTTTTTTAAGGAACCTCCACACTGCCTTCCATAGCAGCTACACCAGTCTGCATTCCCACCAACAGTGTATGAGGGTTCCTTTTTCTCCACAGCCACTCCAACACTTGTTACTATTTGTCTTGCTGATGACAGCTATTCTGACTGCGGTGAGGTGATATCTCATTGTGGTTTTAATTTGCATTTTTCTGATGATTAGTGATGTTGAGCATTTTTTCATACGTCTATTTGCCATTTGTATGCCTCGTTGGAGAAATGTCTCTTCAGGTTCTCTGCCCATTTTTCAATTGGAATGCATGTATTTTTCTTGTTGAGTTTCATGAGTTCCTTGTATATTTTGGATATTAGCCCCTTATCGGAGGCACTGTTTGCAAAAATCTTCTCCCATTCAGTTGGATGCCTCTATATTTTGTCGATGATTTCTTTTGCTGTGCAGAAGCTTTTAAGTTTCATATAGTCCCATTAGTTTATTTTAGCTTTTACTTCCATTGCCTTTGGAGTCAAATTCATAAAACGCTCCAAGGTCCATAAGTTTAGCAGCTATATTTTCTTCTATGCAGTTTATTGTGTCAGGTCTTATGCTTAAGAGTTTGATCCACTTTGAATTAATTTTGGTACATGGTGACAGATAGCATTGCAGTTCCATTCTTTTGCACGTGGCTACCCAATTCTCCCAGCACCATTTATTGAAGAGGCTGTCTTTTCTCCATTGTATGTTTTTCACTTCTTTGCTAAAATTATTCATCCATACTTATGAGGTTTTATTTCTGGGTTCTCAATTCTATTCCATTGGTCTATGTGTCTGTTTTTCTGGCAATACCATGTTGTTTTGATTATTGTAGCCCTGTAGTACAAGCTAAAGTCAGGGAGTGTGATGCCCCCACTATTGTTCTTTTTTCTTAAGATTGCTTTGGCTATTTGGGGTCTTTTGTGATTCCAAACGAATCTAATGATTTTTTGTTCTCTTTCTTTAAAAAATGACAGTGGGATTTTGATGGGGATTGCATTAGATCTCTATATTGCTTTGGTTGATATGGCCATTTTAACTATGTTGATTCTTCCAATCCATGAGCATGGAATGTCTTTCCATTTCTTTGTGTCTTCTTCAATTTCTTTCAAAAATGTGTTATAGTTTTCAGCATATAGATCTTTCACATCCTTGGCTAAGTTTATTCCTAGGTATTTTATTCTTTATGCTGCAATTGCAAAGGGAATTGTTATATGTATTTCTTTTTCTGAGATTTCATTGTTAGCATATAGGCATGCAATGGACTTTTGTACGTTGATTTTGTAGCCGGCAACTTTACTGCACTCGTTGATAGTTTCTAATAGCTTTTGGGTGGAGTATTTAGGGTTTTCTATGTATAGCATCATGTCTTCTGCAAAAAGTGACAATTTCACTTCTTCACTCCCAATTTGGATGCCTTTTATTTCTTTCTCTTGCCTGATTGCTCTAGGCTGAAAAGCAGAGATGATAGGAGACAACCCTGCCGTGTTCCTGAACGTAGAGCAAAGGGCTTCAGTTTTTCAGCATTAAGTATGAGATTACTGAGGGTTTGTCATATATGGCCTTTATTATGTTAAGGTATTTTCCTTCTATACCTATTTTATTAAGTGTTTTAATCATAAATGGATGTTGTATCTTGTCAAATGCTTTTTCTGCATCAATTGATATAATCATGTGATTTCTGTCCTTTATTTTATTTATGTGATGTATCACATTGATGGATTTGTGGATGTTGAACCATCCTTGTGCCCTGGGGATGAACCCCACTTGGTCGTGATGAACAATCTTTTTAATGCATTGTTGTATTCAATTTGCTAGAATTTTGTTTAGGATTTTTGCATCTGTATTCATCAGATATATTGGTCTGTAGTTTTCTTTTTTGTGTTGTCCTTACCAGGTTTTGGTATCAGGGTAATGTTGGCCTCATAAAATGAATTAGGGGGTACTGTCTCTTCTTAAATTTTTTGGAAGAGTTTAAGCAGGACTGGTTTTAGATCCTCTTTAAAGGTTTGGTAGAACTCACTAGTGAAGCCATCTGGTCCAGGACTTTTGCTTTGGGGAAGGTTTTGGATGACTGATTCAATTTCGTTACTGGTGATCGGTCTGTTTGGATTTTCCAGTTCTTCATGGTTCGGCCTAGGAAGGCTATACGTTTCTAAGAACTTGTCCATTTCTTCTAGGTTATTGAATTTGTCTGCATATACTCCTTCGTAATATTCTTGGATGATCCTTTGTTATTTCTGTGGTGTTCATGATAACTTCCCCTTTTTCATTTCTGATTTTGTTAATCAGTGTCTTCTCTCTTTTTATCTTAGTGAATCTAGCCAAGGGTTTGTGAATTTTGTTAATCTTTTCAAAGAACCAGCTCTTTGTCACATTAATTTTTTCTATTGTCTTTTTGTTCTCTATTTCATTTAGTTCTGCTCTGAATTTTGTTATTTCCTTTCTTCTGCTGACCTTGGGTTTCACTTGTTCTTCTTTTTCTAGTCCTTTAAGGTATAACATGAGGTTTATTTGGGATTTTTCTTGTTTCTTGAGATACGCCGGTAATGATATAAATTTCCCTCTTAAAACTGCTTTCGCTGCATCCCAAAAATTTTGGTAGGATGTATTTTCATTGTCATTTGTTTCTATGTATCTTTTGATCTCTCCTCTAATTTCTTCTTTGACCCGGTCGTTCTTTAAAAGTATGTTGCTTAATCTCCATGTATTTGTGGTTCTTCCTGCTTTGTTTTTGCATTTGATATCCAATTTCAAAGCCTTGTGACCAGAAAATATGTTTGGTATGATTTCAATCTTCTTAAGTATGTTGAGGATGATTTTATGTCCCAATATATGGTCTATCCTTGAGAATGTTCCGTGTACACTAGAAAAGAATGTATAGTCTGATGTTTTAGGATGAAGTGCTCTCTATATGTCAATTATGTCCATTTCATCTAATGTGTCATTTAGGAATGCTATTTTGCTATTTATTTTCTGTTTGGATGATCTGTCCATAGCTGTGAATGATGTATTTACGTCCCCTAGTATAATTGTGTTTTGGTCAATTTCTCCCTTTTGTTCTGTTAGTAGTTGCTTGGTATATTTCGGTGCTCCCTGATTGGGGCCATAAATATTGATGACTGTTACGTCTTCTTGTTGTATAGTCCCCTTTATCATTATGAAATGCCCATCTTTGTCTCTTGTTACCTTTTTCACCCTGAAGTCTGTTTCACCTGGTATCAGTGTAGCTACACCTGATTTTCTCTGGATACCATTTGCTTGGAGTGTCAATTTCCACCCTTTCACTTTGAGTGTATGCTTGTCCTTGTAGCAGAGATGTGTCTCTTGGAGACAGCATACGGTTAGGTTTACACTTTTGATCCCATCTGCTACTCTGTGCCTTTTTATTGGTGAGTTCAGTTCATTTACATTTAGGGTGATTATTGATATGTGAGGATTTCCTGTCATTCTATCTTTAGTTTTCTGGTAAGGGTGTGTCTCCATTGTTTCTTTGCCTTTTTGCTGTTGTCTATTATTTCTGCATTGTGGGATTCTATGATGTTTCCCTCTGTTTCTTCTTTTATTATAGTATATATTTCAGTTCTGGATTTTTTTTAAGTGGTTACCATTAAGTTTATGTAAAAGAAAGTTTGATATTTAGAGTATACCGTTTTCTTCAGCATGCTTACTCTCTCCATTCCCATATTCTGGTTCAGGCCTTTACTCTCCCTTTTTATGTTTGGTTGCCACAAATTGTCCCTGTTGATGGTGGTCGAATAGCCTCCTTTAATATTTCTTGTAGTGTAGGTCATGTATTAGAAAATTCCCTCACCTTCTGTATGTCTGGAAAAGTCTTTATTCCTTCTTCATATCTAAAGGATATCTTTGCTGGTCATATTATTCTTAGCTCATAATTTCGCTCTTTCAATAGTTTGAATATTTGGTTCCACTCCCTCCTGGCTTGTAGAGTTTCTGCTCAGAAATCTGATAATCATCTAATGAGCTTTCCTTTGTAGGTTACTGTCTTCTTTTTCCCTGGCTGTCTTGAGGATTCTTTCTTTGTCGTTGATTTTAGACAGCTTCTATAAAATGTGCCTTGGAGAAGGCCTTTTGGGATTGAGGTAATTAGGTGTTCTATTTACTTGTTGGATTGGAGAATCCAGTTCTGTCCACAAGTTTGGGAAGTTCTCATCGACGACTTGTTTGAATATACTCTCTGTTCCCTTCTCTCTTTTTTCTCCTTCTGGTATGCCCATTATTCTTATATTGCTCTTCCTGATGGAGTCAGGAAGTTCTTGTAGAGTTCTTTCATTTCTTTTAAGTCTCAAGTCTCTTTCTTCTTCCATCTGTGTCATTTCCAGGTTTCTATCTTCGATGTCATTGATTCTTTCCTCCATCTGGTCAACTCTACTACCTTACCTGGCTATTTCATTCTTTATTTCTTCTATGGAGTTCTTAATCTCCAGAAATTCTATTTGGGTCTTTTGTAAAATTTCAATTTCTTTGGTAAAATGCTCGTGTTGTTCTTTGATTCTGTTTCTTAGTTCATTATACTGCCTGTCTGTGTTTTCTTGCATCTCGTTGAGTTTTTTGAGAATTGCAATCTTGAATTTTCTGTCATTTAAGTCACGTTTCCGTATCTTTAAGTTCATTTTCTGGAGACTTTCCACTTTCTTTCTGAGGTGTCTTGTTGCCTTTGTTATTCATGGCAATTACTGATTGTTTCTCTTCCTAGACATCTGCAGGAGTGGCTTCTGCAACAGGTTGATAGGAAGAGGTCTTTCTTTTGTTTTCCAGTACTTGTTGGTAGAATGTTTTATTTTCTCTCCGACTGCAGCCTTTTTTTCTCTCTCACACAGTAGTGCTGTTTTCTCTGCACTATTCCAGCTTCTCACACAATGGTGGGATTCCCTGGGAGACGGGCTTCTGCTCTGTTAATAGTTCGTGTGGGTTACAGGGCGCAGTGTCCATGTGGGTATGCGGAGGGCTTTTGAAGTTCCAAAGCTCTTCCTGCGCCAGATTCAGAGCCCGTGTGTTTCAGCAGTTGTGTTTATTTCTGCAGGAATCCGCCCAGATTGGTGGGTCCAGGGGCGGGGTTAGTTTTCAGAGGTGGCCCAGAGCAATGGCATTGACCCCCACCATAGCCGGTCCCACCCCCACATCTCCCTCCTTCCCCCCAACCTAACCGCCGTAACCAGCCGGGTTACGAATCTGCGTCCGCTTTCCACAGCTCTCAGAACAGCAAATACTGCACTCCTCCAATCTGACACTGCCACCACTTGGCTTCCAGCACCGGGCAGGTGTGGGCAGGGCGAGCTCCATGAGGGTAGGGAGCGGGCAGCTAGTCTCAGTGCCTAAGGCTTCCATTCTCTGATAGGCAGCAAGGGCTCAAACCACCGCTTTCAGCTTTCTTCTCTCAGTCACCTCTCGAGGTCTCCGCCATGAACGCTGGGCTCAGCCACGCTACATGCTGTCCCCTCAGCCCTGTGGGCCACAAACAGAGTCCTAGCAGTCCGAGCTCCTCCCTCTCCCACAGCTGCCGTAGCTCCGGGATGCAGCGAGCTGGGAGCACCGAGCCAGCTGTGTGTCCCGCGCCTGCACTGCTCTGTCTCCGCACCTCTCCCTCCCCCCCCTTGCGCTACTCGCCCACCCCTAGGTGAATATAGCAGTGGGCCTCCTTTTCCCACCTGTCCGCTGTGCAGGGAGTCCCCCGCGGAACCGTACAGGCTCCATTAGTTGCAAATTCCAGGGGAGAGCCACAGAGGCCCACCTCACACCGCCACCTTGATGACGTCTCCACATCACTGATTTGATCCTTCCTTCACTTACATCTGTTGTTGCTTCCCTCTAATGTATTCTTCATTTCAGTTATATTCTTCAACTGATTTTTTAAACATTTTCTATGTCCATTTTTACGTTTCCTATATCTTTGATGAAATGCTCACTGAGCTCATCTATTCCTCCCCTAAGTTGACTGAGCATCCTTATAACCTGTATTTCGAAATCTGTATCTGGTAGATTGCTTGTCTCGATTTTGTTTAGTTCTTTTTTTGGTGGGATTTCTCTTGTTCTTTAGCACGTTTCTTTGTTTCATTTTGGCTAACTCCCTGTGTTTATTTCTATGTATTAGGTAGATTTGCTGTCTCCCAGTCTTGGCAGAGTGGCCTTATGTAATAGGTATCCTGTTGGTCCCAGTGGTATACTCTCTCTGTCACAAAGCTAGGTGCTCCAGGAGTGTCCCTTATGTGGGTTGTATGTGCTCTCCTGTTGTAGTTGAGCTTCGATTTCTGTTCACATGTCAGTGGGTGGGAGTGACCCTCAGGTTGACTGCTTATGAGAGCTGGCCATGACTACAGTGAATGGGATGTTGTGTGCAGACCGACAGACCCCAGTGTGGGAGTTGCTTTATTGGAGCTCTAGTGTCAGACAAGTCCACCCTTTGGGTGTGCCATTTGTGGAGCTGGTTAGGTAGTGCTGTGTGTGATCTAACAATGACCACCAAGTGTGTTGATTGTAGAGCCTCTTAATAGGGGCTCCTGTGTGAGTCAAGCTCAGCCACTGCTTGTGCCCAGCTGTGGCCTGTCTGGTAGGAGGTACAAGGTGATCTTTGGTTGTTTGCCACTTGTGCTGAGCTTAGAGGTATTTGGAAGAGGCTGTTCTGCGAACTGAGGCTGGCTGCCACTAGTGTCAAGCTTGGGACCCTTTAGTGGGCACTATGATGTAAGCTGAAGCCAGCTGTCACTTGTACAGGGTTTGTGGCCACTTAGTTGAGGCTACAATCGAAGCCAAGAGTGGCTGCTGCTTATGTCAGGCTTGGGGATACCTGATGAGTGTTATAATGCAAGTTGAGACCATTCGCTGCTTTTGCTGGACTTGGGGTAGCTTAGCAAGAGGAGCAGGGCACACCGAGGACTGCCACTTCTTTTTTCTAGTCTGTGGACCTTTGAGAGATTTTAGGAAACTCTGCATCATAATCTGAGTTAGGCTATTTGTTTGGAGAAGCCACTGGAAGAGGTTCTGGTGGGCTCCCAAGTCCGGTGGAGCGGGGTCTCAGGGAATGACCAGAGCAGGACAAATCAGCCAGGTTAATTGAGAGGTTAGATTTGGTGCCCACCAAAACCAGACTGGTTGGGGGGGTGTTTGGATAGGGCTCAATAAAGAAACAATGGTTCTTGCCAGAAGTTCTGTCCCTGGAGAGAGTTGCCTGTACCCCTGCCCCTCTGGTTCTCACACTGAAGCTAGCCAATTTAGTTCCTCCCCATATGTCCCTGGTGCTTTTCAAACTGCTGCCTCTGCACTGGAGCCCTGGGGGGAGTTTGGTCCATCTATTCCCACTTTCTTTAGAGTTTTTATCATAAATGGCTGCTGGATTTTGTCAAATGCTTTTTCTGCATCTATTGATATGATCATGTGATTTTTATTTTTCATTTTGTTAATGTGGTGTATCACATTATTGATTTGCGGATGTTGAACTACCCTTGCATACCAGGAATGAATCCCACTTGATCACGGTGTATGATCTTTTTAATATATTGCTGAATTCTGTTCGCTAGTATTTTGTTGAGGATTTTTCCATCTATGTTCATTAGGGATATCGGCCTGTAGTTTTCTTTTTTTGTAATGTCTTTGTCTGATTTTGGGTTCAGGGTGATAGTGGCCTCATAAAAAGTGTTTGGGAGTCTTCCCTCCTTCTGGATTTTTTGGAATAGATTGAGGAAAATAGGTGATAATTCTTTTTTGAATGTTTTGTAGAATTCACCTGTAAAGCCATCTGGTCCAGGGCTTTTGTTTGTTGGGAGATTGTTGATTACTGATTCAATTTCCCTGGTGGTAATCAGTCTATTCAGGTTTTCTGTTTCTTCTTGAGTTAGCCTTGTAAGGTTGTTTGCTTCTAGAAAATTATCCATTTCTTCCAGATTGTCTAATTTGTTGGCATATAGCTGCTCAGAGTAATTTCTTAAATTTTTTTTGTATTTCTGTGATTTCTCCTCTTTCATTTCTGATTTTATTAATTTGGGTCCTCTCTCTTTTTTGATGAGTCTGGCTAAAGGTTTGTCGATTTAGTTTCTCTTCTCTAAAAACCAACTCTTGGATTCATTGATATTTTATGTTGTTTTTTTCTGGTCTCTCTTCATTTATTTCCAGTCTGATCTATATTATCTTCTTCCTTGTACTCCCTCTGGACTTATTTTGCTGTTCTTTTTCCATATCCCTTAAGTGTGAAGATAAACTGTTGATTAGTGATTTTTCTTGTTTCTTTAGGTAGGCCTGCATTGCTATGAATTTCCCTCTTAGGACTGCTTTTGCTGCATCCCATAGATTTTGGGTCGTCATGTCTTCATTTTCGTTTGTCTTATCTTTTGATTTCTTCCTTGATCTCATGGCTGACCCATTCATTATTTAGTAACGTTATTCAGTGGAGTGACTTTGTAAGAGAATATGTGCAGAGGCCCTTTAAGACTTGCAGTGCCTAGGTGTCCAGCAGCCCTCCATCTCACTCAGATGCAGTCCCTTATGGTTTTCACAGCCAGATATTACAGGAACTCCTCTTCATGGCACTGGAGCCTTGAGCTGGGGAACCCTGTGTGCAGCTGGGACCACTTGTTCCTTATGGGGAAACTTCACAGCCAAGACATCCCTCCCGATTCATAATCACCACTGTAGGTGCGGAACCTGCCCATTCCACATCTCTGCCCCTCCTGCCAGTCTCAATGTGGCTTCTTTTTTATATCCTGTTATAGGACTTCTGTTCAGCTAGTCTTCAGGTGGTTCTCAATGATGGCCCTATAATTTAGTTGTAATTTTGATGTAGTAATGGAAGCACGCACAGCATTCACCTACTCTGCCATCTTAACTGGAAGTACAGAACTTCTAATTCTTTGTTGAGAATTTTTAAAAAAATTTATTTGCCATTTAAAATAGCTTTTATAATGGCAGCTTTTAAAATCCTTCTGAGATAATCGAATATTTGATTTATCTTGGTGTTGATGTCAGTGACTATCTTTTCTAATTCAAACTGATTTTTCTTGGCTTTTTGTATTATGGGTGGCTTCCTATTGTATCCTGGACATTTTGTTTAGTGTATTAGGAAAATCTGGGTCCTTTTTGAAACTTCTACTTTAGCAGTTACCTTAACTTTACCATGCAGATTTTGGCCTACTTTTGTCAGCTGTGGTGCCAATGGACGTTTAGGTTTTAAAGCCTTTGTGGTGTTATTTTGGTCTGCTTGTTTTATCTGGTGCCATCTGGGCTCTCGCTGGTTTCTGCTTGTGCTAACTCAAAGGGTGGAATGGCTTTACCCAGGTCCATTGCTCAGTGTCTCTGAGTGGGTGATAAGTGTCAGGCCTGCAAGGATGAGGAGGCTTCTATGGCAGGTCCTTGTTTTGACAGGGTCACCCTCCCGCCCCCGCCTGTGGAGATGGTGAGGACTTCCTGGAATGAGCACTTGTTGTGGTAGGGCTTATCTTATCAATGTCTCCTGGCTGCCTCAGTGTCTCTGGGTGGGAAACACAGGGATGGAGAACCTTCCACTTAGGTGGTTATTAGTGGGGTTAGGGTCTTGATCAATTCTCTTTGCTGATACTACCAGGCTCACCTCTCTTCAGAGGGATTCCTGTTTGATCTGAGGGAGAAATGAGCCTGTCTGGACTGCCTTCTGTTGTTAATTTGGGGGGTCAGGAAATACCCAAGGTGGACTGTCTTCTTTTGCGTTGTTATTCCAGTCCTGGGATACCAAACCAGTTCTAAGATCTTTTGGAGTTCTCCTTTGGTTGCCTCTTGTATCATTTCCAGGATTTATAGTGGTACTTAGTTAGAATGAGCAGTGAAAATAAGTCTACATCTTGTCTGGACCAGAAGTCCAACCAACAGGATTCTACGGTACAAAATTCTGAAGAGACACAATATTTTAGAGTCAGTATTGGGTTCCAACAAGCTACATGTGACTTTGGTGATTTAGACACAGGACTTCGGCTATTTAAGCCACATGAGATATACTTAGAGCTCCCAGCTGAAGGCCCAGCACAGACGAGCCACTCAATTTGTGTTCAGTATGTTTCCCTAGTAATCATCTAGTTCAAACCAGTTATTTTAAACATAAGGCATCAGAGGCCTAGATAAATGCAGGAGCCTTTCTAATGTGCTGTGACACACATAAACCCAAGTAACATTTATTTTTCCAAAGCCCAAAAGCATACTGTCAATTCTTGATTATTTGGTTCCTTGCTTCTACATGGTAGTTGTGGTTCAGTTGGACAGGATTTGAAGATTGAAACAAAAGGTAACAATTTATATGTGAAAAGTGCCTCAAAATTTACAAAGTGCTTTTACAGTTACAATTTTCCTTATTTGGCACAATCACGGTGTTAGACTAACAGGACAGAGATTGTTCGTATTTTACAAATAAGGAAACTCAGTTGAGGGGCTGAGACTCACCCATAAGTGATTTCTCATTCAGGGTCTTCCCTTTATACTTTTCACATGTGAAACCGGATACTTACTGGATAAATTGAGGCTGTGGAAATAGTTGATTTTAGGGCGCCCAACTTTTCATGTCCTTGGGCTAATGCAGTGGGTTACCTTGCAATTACAGAGTGGATGGATTCCAAGTTCAGCTTTTGTTCCATTTATAGTAAAGTACCCTGAAAACTTGGGAGTTCAAATCACCCTTAGAGAGCTTGCTGGTAAAAATAAAATCTTCCTAGATAGATGAAATTATTCATCTGCTTAGGTCATCTCAGGGAAACGGGTGGAATCTTAGATTAGAAAAGAGGTTGCTGAATTCCAATAAAGGGAAATAGGGTATAATTCAGGAAGGTAAGATTATAATTTGATGTACAAGAAAGCTGTAGCCTGGGCAAACAATAGGGAGTTGGTTGAATAAATTATAGCTCACATAGTGAAATACTATGTGGCCATTAAAAATGATGAGATCGAGCTATATTTATTGAAACAAAAAGTTCAAAATTAAGCAAGACACTTAAATAGGAGTGTGATCCTATTTTTGTTCTGTACGCATGCATGTAGATTTATCTCTGCTGAGAGAAATTATGATGCCCCTCTTTTTTTGGATTCTTTATATTTTAAAAATATTCTATAATGAACAGATTTCTTGGTAAATTATAAAAGAGAGCCATAGCCTAATCCACTTGTTATGGCTGAATGTCTGTGTCCTCCCAAAATTCATGTTGAAATTCTAACCTCCCCAATATTATGGTAATAGGAGATGGGGCCTTTGAGGCATGATTAGGATTAGATGAGGTCATTAAGGTGGAATCCTCATGAGTGGGATTAGTGCCAGTTTAAGAGTCATAAGAGAGCATCTCTCCTCCCTGTAAGGTTACAGCAAAGAGATAGCTGTCTAGAAAGTGAGCTCTCACTAGACACTAAATCTTCCAGCATGAGCTTGGACTTCCCAGCATCCAGACTGTGAGAAATAAATGGTTGTTGTTTATAGCCACCCAAACTCTGCTATTTTGTTACAGTAGTCTGAATGGGCTAAGACAGAAATTGTATTGTAATGTAACCTGATGGTCTAAACATAATGCGTCAAGAGTAGGAAGGGGGCTGAATGGAGCTGAGGAAAAAAGAAGCCTAAGAATTAATCATTTTAATCAGCAGCAACAGGGATAAAAGGAGGAGGCTGACTGATCATTCTGATTTGCTTTTGTATGTGCCAGGCTCTTTACCAGGTAGTACTTCACATATTAGCTCAGTTAATCTGCATAACCACCATGTGGAAGAAAAGTACAATTATTACCCCCATTTTTCAGGTGAGTCCTCTGAGGCTCAGAGAAGGGAAGTGACTTGGCACAGCAAAGCTAGGACTAGAACCCATATCTCTCTCTGTTCTACCCACTGGAGGCCCTGGGCATGTGGTTCCCAGAGAGGGAGGCTCTGCTGTGGGGCAAGGAGATATCACTGGCCACTTTTGTGGAAACAAACCCCTGAGTTCACAGGGAGGAAACAACCCCTGAGTTCATGAAGCTCCATGTGTGAGGATTCTTCCTGGGGGTGGCGGGGTAGGGAAGAAGGAGCCCTGGATGGGAATAAACAGCCTGATTCTTGGACAGGTCTATCCCCCAGTGTGAATGAACAAACTGGTATCAGTCAGACAGTATGCTTTCATGAGTTAAGTTCGTGTCAGTCTTGTCCTCAGCTGATCAATGACAGCTAGACCCTGCACTCCATCGTGCTATCCAGAAGCAGGCATCCTGGCACCTGTCTTATTTTAACATCAACAGTGCATATTTTAACTTAGTTGCAGATTCTCTGTCTTTATACAGTGGTTTTTCCATTAAGGCTATGTCAGGACACCTTTTTTTGAAGGTATGCCTTGTTTCATTTGTAGCTATTATATAGCAACCTCACACACATAAAAGATTGCAAGTTTTTAATTTTAAACCAAAAAAAACACAACTGTATCGAGCAAACATCTTCAAATTGTAACACAACTGCAGGAGGGAACTAGTGAGAAATTTGGCACTAGACTAAACAAATGGCAGTGAATATCCTAATGGGGTCAAACACCCATATCTCAGTGGTATGACAGGTTCAAAATAATATACAACAGGAAGTTTAAAGTCAATCACACACACTGTTGTACCTTGGCAAGTTCAGATGAGCTTCTGTGACAGTGTCATTCTATAAACATGGGGCTAAAGAAAAGTTAGGTTCTCAAAGAACATATACAGCTTGGATTCTCATTTATACATCAGTTGCAGGATGTCCATGCAGGTATGTGGCTAACATGAACACATTACAGATAACACTACTTCTAAAGCTGCATAATTAATACATCCAAGAGAAAAGGCTAATTGCTTCACCATCATTTGGTTTGTATCTCTGGCTTGGCTTAACATGTCCTAAAGTCTGCATCTGCATGGCACTTATCTGGACAATATCAAAGTTAAAGGTCTATCACTAAAAGAGTTTTTTAATCTTGCATACATTCTCATCTGAATGCCCAAATGACCTGTGAGACCACATACTAAAGTTACAGTAAATACATACACATATACAAATACTCCTATTATAAGTTACATTCCAAAATGACTAAACTTGTTAGCTCTTTCCAAGCCTGAGGCACCATTAACTAGAATACAGAACATTCTCTATTTCAGAACTAGGATATGTGCTCTGCATTCCCACTGGCATTCACAAAATACAAAAATAACCCTGTCTGCAAACATGAGTTAGGTGAAGACATGGAGATACTTTATGTGAATTGGTGAGGCCAACTGCATGTGAGGTAGGATCAGAGACATGCATCTGAACAGTGATCACTTAGTGACTTTGTTGTATTCTCACCTGAGTGGTGATGGGTCCAATGTTTCAGCTACAAAGAGGCAAAGAAAAGGCCCAGCACTCACCTGTCTGAGGGACATATAAAGCGGGGAGAATATCATCTATCATCCTTGACCCTTTAAAAGGGAAAAAAAAAAAAAAAACAGGACCAAATACCCTAGCAGAGAAAAGTGTTTAAAAAGAAAATACACAACTCAGAGCATTTTAAAGAAATGAGTTGCTACCAGTGTAAAAGATTCTGTGTTTTTGAAGACACAGCCTTAAAAGAAAATACATCACCCACACTACTGCCTGAAAAAGAGAACCTTTTTTGGACATTACTGGAGCACATGCAAACTTAAATAACTGGAATGCTGGTCTTCCTGGTCTGGCATATACTCCTTTTTCTTAACTGGCCAGGTGTATTTCTGTGTTACTTTATCTTCTCTCCTGCCCTTCTCCCACCTTCCCTACAACTGGGATTCTGTGAGGGCTGGTGTAGTAGGGCTCTCTAAAGAAGAGCATAAAGCCTCGAAAATGGTTGAAAGGCAACAAAGCTTTAGAAGAGAAAGAGGCTTTTAGAACATCCCCAAAGCTTTAGAAAACGCCAAGAAACAGGACACGGGACTAACATGTTGGTTTCATACAGGCCAACTTCAGAACATGTTTTTGTTTAGCCCCAGAAAGACACAGGCCTAAATTAGACAGCAGCTTTCAAAGCACACTGGCCTTTTGTGAAGACAAGTCACAAATCACAGAGCATGTAACACACTTTTACTTGCAGTGACATATAAAGATGAGGTGGACTGCTGTGATTGGTGACAAAACCAATACTTCCTATTTAAAGGGAAGGCACAGAAGTTGGTCTCACAACCAGGGAATCAGAGAAGACATACTCTGTATGGCTTGAAATTATTATTATTATTATTTTGCTTTGGAAAAGCTTCTACGCTACCATGCAATGCTTTGAAAACAGAACTGCCCATAAAAGAACAACAAACTAAGAGTCCTTTACAACCCCAAACCTTTTCCCTTGTCCTTTGTCTATTTGATGTCACCTAACAGCAAGCCATTTTTTCACATTATCTATCTATCCATCTGTATAAAATAAGCCCATAGGAAAAACTTTAAGGCTTAATCCATGTCTATGTTTTGTTTGTTTTTAAATGTCTATATCAAAAGTCAAGTCTAGATTTGGCACTTAGAAGAAAGCAACCAGATTTGGTTGGAATCATATCTATCTGTATCATACATAGAATTCTGGGAGGGAAAGGCCTGGGAGTGAGGTAAAGATTTGGTACAGCAGATTATCACCAAACCATACACATGGGGAATGAAGAGAGGAATTGAGAACAACCTTCCTAAGTATAAACCGATCTGAAGTATAGTATACCTCTTGAGAGAACTATTTTTCTTAAAGGCAATTGACATTTCCCTATACAACTGTTTGAAAAAAAGGCCACTTGATAAAATGCTCTCATAGAAAGATTTCCCAGTGGTTTATCAAAGCTTAACAGTGTCAAGAAAAGGCGTTGTGTTTCATAAAAGCCAGTAAATAACAAAGATCTGATGTACCCTGTTTCCCCCAAAATAAGACTTAACCGGACAATCAGCTCTAATGCGTCTTTTGGAGCAAAAATTAATATAAGACCCGGTATTATATAATTATATTATATTATATTATATTAATTATATTATATTATATTATATTATATTATATTATATTATATTATATTATATTATATTATATTATGTTAGTCCTGGTCTTATCTTACAGTAAAATAAGACCGGGTCTTATATTAATTTTTACTCCAAAAGACCCATTAGAGCTGATTGTCTGACTAGGTCTTATTTTCAGGGAAACACAGTAATGATTAGACTTCTCTTTCTGGCTAAATTCAGGCCAAGTTGAAATATTTACCAACTTGGTTTGAAAAGCCCTCTTTAAAAGACTTGGATTAAGTGTTCAGGGAAAGATCTTACTTTCAGTGAAGTGTGAGGTGTGTCTCCAACAAAAGGTGCCCATCCATGTTGACAGGCAATAACTGACTTGGTAGGAATTGAACACAATCTCTAGGGTGACATTCCAAAGATATATGGCCAATACATGCATCATAGTCTTCATGTTCTTGCCCTGTTAATTCCAAATAGTGTTTCATGTTTTCTTTCATACTGCAAGCCCTATCCCTAAATTTCTTCTTTGAAAAGTCAGACTATTAGCTGTAACTTACCTTTGTTATTTAGGATTGTTTTATCTATTACCATGAGGAATCTGAATCTGTCATTCTATAAACTAATAATTAATTCTTTAAAAAGGTGTCCATGCAGAATCTCTCCTACCCTCATGCCTACAAGCACAGGCACAGAGCCTGCCTCATGCTTAGAAAAGATATGCAGTGATCCCAGGCCTGTGAAACTTGGGTAGGAAACAGGCAGGGGTCAGGTTAGTGGATGAGACAGTGGCAGGTGGTTAAATGCCCTCCTATTTAAGTGGGGCAGTCACATTAGAATGGAATTTCTACTCAGGGAACTGGAAGGGTAGGACAGTGGGGGAAGGAGTCACATTTCTTAAACAGTGTAGGTGCTATATGAGGGTATGAAATGAAAGCCATTAATAGATCATTTTTTTCTAGTATACCCAGCAAGTTTACTTAGGGAGTTTCCTCTCCATTATGAGGCTCCCGACTACAGATAGCTACTGGGTTTTTAGCAGTGCATAAATATTTGGATCTCACTGAACTTTTTTCCTCTCTCAGATTTTCAAATCCAACTGAAAAACAGGAAAGTGTTAATGGAATATGTTGGGAAATAAAATGGAAGAAAAAAAAAGACCAAGTAAATTAACCTCAGAGATCTTCAGGCTGAAATTGATTCCATGACCTTAATGCTCAACAAAATAAGATAGTCTTTTTAAATTTTTTGTTTTTGCTTTTGGTAATACCAGTGTGGCTCTCTACCATTTCTCAGTTTAGAACTATATTGAAAACATCTCTTTACTACTGATTACTTTTGTTTTACATCTAAGAAATAAAGTTTGGTACTATGTACTGCCTTACTTCAGTTCTGTAGAAATAAATATGAGACTTTTAAATCTTAAACTAACTTTTTACAGGATTTGCAAAATAACTATGTCTTGACATTTGCCTTTTTCCTTTCCCTGAAAAAAAAAACCTGAACACACTGTATTTGGAATATCATACTAGTTAATGGACTGTAAAATTCAGAATGAGGTATGGGAGAAGGCCCTTGTGTACAAGCAAGAATAGACTCACTTGTGACAGATGATCGGTCCTGTCATCCTCTTTGACATCTTCCTTCACAAAGCCAGGGTTAGATAGAGTATCCAGATCAAAATGATTTGCACAAATATTTTTTTCCAGAAATAAGAAGTCAAAGGATAACTGGAAACATCTGATGATTAGGGTTATATAAGTCAAGGACCAAATTGTGGAAAGAGGGGGGATCAGAGAAGACACAATAGAAAATCACCTCATTGCTTTAAAATGACAGGAACAAGGCAACTATCAAGAAAGCGTAAATTTAAAAAATGGTCCCTATTTATTAATTGAAAAGATTCAAATGAATTAGTTCTTCAAAAACACAGAATTAAAACAGCTACCAAGAAGTGATAAGTAAAAAAGTGACTTCCATTTACATATGAAAAAAAGACAACCAAAATGATTTATTGTTCTTCCTCTAAAGAGGAAGGTTGTTTTTGGGTCCATAGTTTAGCTATGGGTGAGAAATCAAGGCGCTATCCTGGCTCTTCTCTGCTACTTCTAACACTTAAAATAAAAGGCACCTCTTTCTTACAAAGAAAAGTAACTAATAAGATGAGCCTTTAGAAATGTCTGTGTTTACAACTCGATGTGGTAACAGAGATGGCTCTTTCAATAAGACAACTAATATTTGAGCTTAAACCAGACATAGACTATTCAGAATAGACATCTTGGGTGGGGACCTGGATTCTGTTGGGAATGGACGTTCTGAAAATGCTGACAATATATAATGCATGACCCAAACTGCCGGAGGTCTACCCTACCCCAGCTTGTGAAAGTGGGTAAACCCTGACTGAATACCCAACAGGAAAGTACATCAACTGCATCAGTCCCAAGGGGAAAATCTGGTATTTAAACAACAAGAAACATATCCCTTCCCCCAGGAGTATTTAGGCCTGCTATAAGAATGGACTTTCTTCAAAAGTGTACATTAGCACAAGGTGATGAACCGACCAGATTTTAAAAGTAATGCCAACTGTATCTAAAAATCTACAAACCTGATGTGATGTCTAGAGAAGTAAAACCACTGGCTTTCATAAAAAAGACCTAAGAAGAGGTTTGCTTCAGGAAAACTCAGATGAGCACACAGGCCATGTGTAAACTAGGGTCTAAAGCACTGAGATTTCCAACTGTCTCCTGAACTGATGTTGAGAATAATATTAATCAATGTTATTAATTCAAATCCTTCTAATTTGGAATTGATCATTTTAGAATGTAGTGGATTCAAATTTAACATGGACCATCTATGAAAAGGGAGTTGGCTAAGTGAGTATTATAAGACCTAGCTGGGGACAGCAAGTATAACTTAGGAAAACTACTTCCTTATATGTCTTAAACTACCCATGCACCCATGCTAACAGGTAAGGATAATTTTGATTTATTTCTCAGGCAAATGTTGGGGTCTCTATAGGCAATACCATTAGCTTACAGCTTATGACTAAACATACCTGAAAGTAAAATTTTAAACCATTCTACAATTCAGTTACCTGTTGCATACCATCCCTCCATCCCCTCAACAGGGTCTTAATTCTCTACTATGGCAGTATTCCCACTTAGTTCTCATGCTATAGCAGTGAGGGTGGAAAAGTAGGGAAGGTGGGTCATTAAGGAAAATAGAGTAATATAACCAGGCTAATATCTCAGCTGAAAGGTAACATTTCTAAAGTTAAATCCCATTCCAGAACAATAACATATTCTTTCCCTTGCCTACATTCTGGGCTGCTTGGCATGCATATACTGATCACTTGATCAATAGTAAAAGCCCTAAATGCCCTTCCAGACTCTTAAGTGGGAGGAGGGGTGCCCTGGCCTTACCCATTTAAACCAATTAGAAAATCAGTACAGCCTTCTTTGGGACAATGATCATTGTGGGTGATGCAGGTGTACCTAGAATGGAAGCAAATTGAGTAGCTCACTGTTGTTCAGAACTGCATGCCTCCTTGGTGCTAGCCTTTGAGATATCTGTGTTCCCCAAGATGTCCATTTCCCCATAGATGCCCATGGCTCCAGAGAAGTCCATGGCTCCAAATCTGCTGATGTCTCCAGAGGAGCCCATGGTCTCAGAGATGCCTGTGTTGCCAGAGATGCCTGTCTCTCCAGAGAGGCCTACATCCTCAGAAATGTTTATGGCCCTAAAGCTACCCATGATTCTACAAGAGTCATGGTGATGATCTGCACACTCGCTTTTTACTTTATCCGTTTGAGCTCGGAGGCCTCCTTCCCTGGACAGGGTGCCACTCTCCATCAAGTTACTGAGGTCTCCATCAATCCCCATAAAGCCGAGAGGATTGGTCAAAGGACTTCCCAGATGCTGAGACAATAAATTCCCTAATTGAGAGCAGGTACAGACTTCTTCTGTTGGCTCATCATGGGCTTTCAATTTCTGTCATGGGAGCAAGGAATGGGTGAAAAGAATTAAAAACAGGAGAAAAACTGGGCAAATATCACACTGACCTGCAGGGATCCTGCCTACTGTCACTTACAAGGTAGTAAATAACCCTTTGCCTGCTCCGTACCCCAAACATCTTTTTTTTCATTACTTGACAGAGTGATTAAAAGCCAGACCATTAAAGATCCTCAAGAGTGTTGCGTCTGTAACAGTCCTCTTTTCTCAAAAATGCTACTATTGGGAGCAGGGAGGGCAAGGGAGAGGCTCATTAATGTTTATTGAATACCTCTATGTGCTGGACACTTTACATATAATACTTCCTTTTATACTCATAAGGATCCTATTAATTAGGTATTAGTTGTATTTCACAGATGAGGAAACTGAGGCACAGAGAATTTAAATGAATCACCCAATTTCACACATTTAGGAAGTGGCAGAGCTGGGATTAGACCCTGCCTCTTCTTAATGCCAAAGTCTATACTCTGTCTACTACCCCGTACTACCTCCAATGGATATTTTCACTTTCAGGGATAATACAATAATTCACTGACACTTTACAACAGTGATTCGTCACTTTCTGGCAGTCATAGACTCCTTTAAAAATCTGAAAAAAATGATGGACTTTCCTCTAAAAAAAAACAACTACATGCATACACATGTGTGTACATGAGACAGCACATATAGTTTTTAGGTATAATTTAAGGGGCTTCACAGATGCTCCACAGGGCATCTGTGGACCCCTATGGATTCATGGACTCCAGTTAAGTGTTCCTGCCTTAGGAAATAAGCATATCATTTTTATTTTTCCAGAAATCACAAAATCAATCTCTCTCTCTCTCTGTCTCTCTCTCTCTGTCTCTCTCTGTGTCTCTGTCTCTGTCTCTGTCTCTGTCTCTCTCTCTCTCTCTGTCTCTCTCTCTCTCTCTCTCACACACACACACACACACACACACTGATAAGCCCTGGAGAGAAGAACTAAGTGGATAGGTGGTTGAAGGAGTCTCTTAAACTTTTCTTCATTTTGTATGTTTTTGTACTCTGCATTTAATAACTTTACATGTGGTTGTGCGAGGCAGCTTGCGGGGTCTCTAGTCCCACTCCCCACCCACGTAAGAACGCAGGACATGGTGAGACCAAAAAGGAACACCCACAGAGCCATAGGTAGGGGAGCCATACCACTATACTCTTGCTGGCGGCTGGGTTGGAGACACAGGAAGCAGGAGCCACAGAATCCGCAATCCACACTCCGCCACACTTCTCTGTCAACCAACCTCGCCTGCTAGCTGCAATCCACCATGCTAACTGCAATCTGCTCTTGCTAGCTCAGCCACCACCTTCTTGCTAGCCCTCATTTTCCTGCTAGCGTAGCCACGGCAGTTATATTAGTGGCCAATGGCTCACTGGTTACCCCTGATGGCCATCCAATCACAGTTGATGGCCATTTACTACCTGAGCCAGCACCTTTCCACGTGAGGCCGAGAGCCTGGAAACTGTACTCCTGGCTCTGTCCCCACACATGTGAACTGCCTTTTTAAAACATTGACAGAGTTATCTGGGTAATAATATTATGGGCCACTTTTGTTTCTCTTCTCTGTATTAAAAAAGAATGCTAATAATTGTTATGTATATATTTTAAAAGGAAGCCTTCCTTAATTTTTTTTTTTACTTTAAGATCGAAGAATGATCTGATTCTATCTAGAATGAACCTGATAATCTCTCAAGAAATAGGCAGGAATAAGTGAGAGGGCTGAGTCTAGCTAAAATAAGGGACCTACTCTGGGTACCTTGCTGCTAATAGCTAAAAGAGAAGGCAGGAGACCTTAGGAAAAAGTTTTCCTACTTCTCAGTTCTGCCTATGGCTTGGTCTTCTCAGGGCTGCTTGTTTCCCTTGTTTCCTATGATTTTTGTTTGTTTGTTTGTTCCCTATGATTTTTAAGTCATGCTTCAGTTCTCCAGTTTTCCTTCTTCTTCTTTCTGAAATGGAACCAAGTAACTGACTTTTGCCTCCTAAGAGGACATTCCCAAGTTTTGGGATCTGATGTAATAGCAGTACATTTATTTTCATAATAAAAGGATATTTGTTAACTTATAGGGAGAAGAAAAACTATGCCTTATCTAGCCTACAGTGGGTCACACCCAGTTCCTAAACAGCACACCCTTTCCAAGAATTCTTTTATAAGAGGTACTCCTCCCTTCTCCTTCAAACACACCCTGAAGGAACCCTGGATTCCAGAAGCAGCTCAGCATTGTCCATATTTTGAAACGAAATCCTTGTTGACTTGTTTAACTTATAATTAAAGAAACATGTCTGACTTTGGTTTTGCGCTGGTATTGTAAAGCAAAATCAACATGCATTGCATGACAACTCAATGAATAGTTTGCAATCTACATGGGAAGTAAATGAGAATTTTTATAAGGTTTTCCTAATTGAAAATATAACAATTTCCTTGTTCTTATCAGTACACCCAAGATGTTATACTTATTCTCTTGATGGATAACAAATGCCAGTATGACTTCCCTGTTGTTCCTTCTTGTTTCTCCTAATGATTACATCTAGATCAAAAAAGGGAACCAATCCACTTGTTTAACTAGCTGAGTATGATATTTACTACTTTCTATGTGGAGTAAGAAAAAATGTTGTGCCTCAGAGCTTTGTAGATACAGGACACCTGGAAGCCAGAAATTATAAAAAGCCAGCCAGGCAGCTTCTCACAAGTACCAATTCAACTCCAAGTGGGCTGGGCCTACCCACAACAGGCAAGAGGACCTCATTTTGAGACTTTTCTCCATACCTTTTCTAGTTTGTGCATATCTGCCTCCAGCATTGTTCTCTGCTTCTTAATTTCCAGGAGGCTCTCGAGCATACTCTGCTTGGGATGCAGCCCTTTGTCAAAGCGGTTATACATCCCACACCAGAACCTTGAATAAAAAAAAAATAAAAAAAATAGTGGGTTTATTTTAGCTGGAGGAATAGATTACTTGTTTTCCTTGTGTCAAGAAAATATTAGCCAGGTAGCTGGGCAGATCTCAAAAGTAAAGTAATTGTGATAACATTGAAAAGAATGGAAGAGTAAAGTTCCTAGCAGAAAGATCTCTGCTGAGACACTTGGGACTTGAGCAAATTTGACCTTCTTTTTAAAAATGAAATTAAACTTTTTATTTTGAAATAATTATACATTCACATGCAGTTTTAACAAATAGGGAGTGACATCAGCAAGATGACAAACTTGGAAGCTCTAGGCCCTTGTTCCCCATGGAAACACTAAATAAACAACAATGGATGGACCAAAGTAGCTTTGTGAGCACTCTAGAAGCCAGGTAAGAAGCTGCAGCAACCTAGTGAATGCCTAACCAAGAAAAACTGTACCGAAACTGGTAGAAAAATTCATACTGCTTTTGCTCGTCCTAGCCCCACCCCCTCCCCAGTACAGCATGGTGCAACTGGGAGGACTGTGCCCAATTCCCAATCCCAATTTCTGTATCAGGATGGAAGGCAAAGAGAAGTTGCTTGCAATGCTCTTGCCTGTCTATGGGCAGCCTGAAGGATTGATTTCTGTCTCACCTGCCTTGAAGCACTGACTGGAATGGTCAAAGAAGTGGCAGGTAAGAGGAGCAGAGGGTCTGCAGGCATAAGGTGCCTATGGGCAAGAGATTATGAACAGAGGAATACAAGAGAAACTTCCAAGGCTTCTATAAAACAGGGGTAAAACTCTTATGGTAACTAGTACATTTTTATCTCTTTATCATTTTTATTATTATTAATTTCAGATGTACAAAGCAATGTAATAGACATTTACACCCCTCACAAAGTGATAACCCCCAATCTACTACCCCTCTGACATTGTATATAGCTGTTACAATACCATTGATTATATTCCCTATACTGTACTTTACATCCCGTGGAAAGAAAAAAAAGAAAATATATATATATATATATATATAAATAATACATACATATATATACACACACATAATTACAGTTGACATTCTATATATATATTGAATTCTATGTATATATATATGTTTTACATATATATTTAACTATAGTGGACATTCAATATTATATATTTCAGCTTCAGGTGTATAGCGCGGTGGTCAGGCATCTACACAGTCTATCAAGTGATCCCCCTGATAAGTCCAGTACCCATCTGGCCCCCTATGTAATCTTCACAACATTACTGATTATATTCCCCATACTGTATTTCATATCTCCGTGACTATATTGTGTCTACTAATTTGTACTTTCTAATCCCTTCACCTTCTTCCCCATCCCCACCCACCTCCCATCTAGCAACCATCAGTTTTTTTCCTGTACCTCTGAGTCTATTTGTTTTGTTTGCTCATTTATTTAGAAGCAGCTGAGTATATGGGTAATGGGAATAAAAGCACATGCACAGGCCCGGGGAAGACACATGTCGACAAAAGGTTAGAGTGGACCCTGAGCCTTTAAACTTACTGATTAATGTAAGTCTTCCCCTAAATGGAGTCAAGTCCTCAAAGACTGGGAGATGTAGACAATTTACAAAAGCACAAATTTCAACATAAGATAATGAGGCATAAAGAGAAGCAAAGAAACACAGTCCATTCAAAGGAACAAAATAAATAACCAGAAAGTTACCCAAATAAGCCTCTGGCTTACTTGACAAAAAATTTAAGACAAGTGTTTTAAATATGCTCAGTGAGTTCAAAGAAAATGCAGACAGACTAATAAAATCAGAAAATTGATTTAGGAACAAAATGAGAATATAATCAATGAGATTGAAGTGATAAAAAAGAACCAAACAGGAATTGTAGAGTTTAAAAAAACAAAACAAAAATTGAAAAATTCACTAAACAGGTTCAAAACAAATTTAATCAGGCAGAAGAAAGAATCAGCACACTTGGAAATAGGTCATTTGAAATCATTGAGTCTGAGAAACAAAAAGAAAAAAAAGAATGAAAAGTGAACCGAGCCTAAGAGACTTATGGGACAACATGAAATGTACCAATATAAGCATCATGGTAGTCCAAGACAGAGGAGGGAGGGAAGGAGACAAAAGGGGGGGGGGGAGTTATTTGAAGAAATAATGGATGAACACTTACCAAAGTTGAAGATAGAAATGAATATTCATTTCTATCTTCAAATTTGGTGTTATACAGTATAAGAAGCTCAGCAATTTTCAAATAAGATAAATCCAAAGAGATCCACACTAAACACATTAAAATGAAACAATCAAAGACAGTAGTAGCAAGAGAAAAGTGATTAGTTATATATAAAAGAGCCACTAAAAGATTATCAGTAAATTTATCAGCAGTAACCTTGCAGGCAAGAACACAGGGGGGATGATATTTTTAAAGTGCTAAAAGAAAAATACTGTCAGCTGTGAATACCTTAGCCAGCAAAACTGTCCTTCTAAAATTAAGGAGAAATTAAGACAGTCCAAGATAAACAAAAGCTAAGAGACTAATTACCACTAGATCTGCCCTATGAAAAATGCTAAATGGACTTCTTTAAGTTGAAACAAAAGGACATTAGACAGTAACTAGAAGCTATACAAAAATATAAAGTTCTCTGGTAAAGTGAAAATATAGACAAATATAAAAACTTCTATTATTGTAATTTTGGTTCTTAGCTCCACATCTAATTATTTTATGATTTAATAGATAAAACCATAAATAATAACTATAAATCTATGTTAATGGGTACACAATACACAAAGGTAAAAATTTTAAGATCAATAACAAAGCACTGGGGGATAGAGCTGTAAAGGAGTACAGTTGTTATATGTGACTCTAGTTAAGATGTTCTATCACTTTGCCAAGACTGCCCAAAGAATGTACCACAGACTGGGTACCTTAAACAACAAAAATTTATTTTCTTATTGTCCAAGATAAAGGTGTTGGCAGGGTTAAATTCTTCAGAGTCCTCTCTCCTTGGCTTGAAGATAGCCATCTTCTCCCTCTTTCTTCACATAGTCTTTCCTGTGTGTGTGTGTCTGTATCCTAATCATCTCTTCTTACAAGGACACCAATCATAATGGATTAAGGACCATCTATATGACCTCCTTTACCTTAATTACTTCTTTAAAGATTCCATATCCAAATACAGTCACATTTGAGGGGTTATGACATCAACATATAAATTTTCGGGAGGACACAATAGAGCCCATAACATATGGTATCAGCTTAAAATAGATTGTTATACCTTTAGGATTTTTCATGTACTCCCCACGATAATCACAAAGAAAATATCTATCAAATGTACATACAAAATGAAATGAGAAGAGAATTAAAAGTATGACACCAAAAAGTCAACTAAACACAAAGACAGGTAATAATAGAGGAAATAAAGGACAAAAAGCTAAAAGACACACAAGAAACAAATGACAAAATGATGATAACTACTTCTCTATCAGTAATTACTTTAAATGGAAAATGAAACTCTCCAATCAAAAAGCATATATTGGCAAGTGGATTAAAAAAAAAAAAAAACAGTATCAAGAAGGTCCAAGATGGCAGATTAGTTAAATGCTATTCCTGCTGCCTCCCAGGATCACAAAAATTATAACTAAATTATAAAACAATCAACTTCTAGAATCATCTGAAGACTAGCTGAACAGAACCCTTATAACTAAGGATATAAAGAAGAGGCCACATCGAGACTGGTAGGAGGGGTGGAGACACAAAACGGGGTGACTTCAAACCCACATGTAGTGAATGGACACTGGGAAGGACCCCTCAATGGCAGAGGTCCTCCCAGAAAAGGGAGCGGTCCCAACCTCACACTGGGCTACCCAGCCCAGAGGTCCTACACCGGGAAGAGGAGTGCCCACAACATCTGCCACTGAAAACCAGCGAGAACTGTGTCTGTCCATCCTAGTGAGACAGAAGGAAGCTGGAAACCCTGATGTCCTGTTAAAGGGCACACACACAGACTCATTCTCTTGAAAACACCTGGGCTCCAGTGAAGGG
The DNA here is from genome assembly GCF_057876585.1 of Rhinolophus sinicus. Lineage (NCBI taxonomy): Eukaryota > Metazoa > Chordata > Mammalia > Chiroptera > Rhinolophidae > Rhinolophus > Rhinolophus sinicus. The sequence goes on along the minus strand of NC_142518.1, from coordinate 43,845,298 downwards.
GCGGAAACTTGAGAAGCACCAAAGAATATGGGGAAAGACTGATTTGTGTGGCTTCAGGTGAGGGCTGGAGAGACAGCTGCCATTGTTCCTGTGTGCAGCCTGCATCATGTATAGCCTATAGGAGGGTGCCTGCCAACTTTTGTATGTTAAACCCTTCCCCAAAAGGCCAAATCTGAGCTCACACTGGTCTGGTAAAATCCACGTGTGCGTACTGCCTTGGTGACGCCCTGGGTCCCCACTCCATATAGCTAGTGCTGCTCATATGGGGCACTCTCAGCTACTGAGGGACCGGACTTGCCTCACATGCTGTGGAAGCCCTTTATAGCAGCAGACAGCCAGTGGCAGCCTGGAAAACTTTTGATGAGGGACACTCAGCCACAACTTGTGCTGCAGGCTCTCTTGGGTAGCTCTCGGGGATTTATGGGCTTAAGGCAAGCAGTGATTAGATGTGGGGTTCTCATGGCATTTTGCTAAGTGGTCATGGGTCCGGTACTGATGCAAGAATCAAATCTGCATTAACTTTGTAAAAACAACAGCCCACACCCCGTGACTCCCTGAAACCCTGTCCTGCCCAGCTAGTGCAACATCGCCAGGGACACTCAACACTGGGTCAACCAGCGCGAACTATGCACCTAATGAGGCTCTCTCAACGACTGAGTCTTATGGGCAGCCGGCAGGTAGCAACAGGCCTAGGGGGGCCCTGGGCCTTTTGCTAAGTTGCCCCAGGCCCAATATTGGTGACATCTGGCCACGGCTCACAGCAAGGCTACCCCCATACGCCTCCTGGTCTAGCACAGGCAGCAATCAACCACATATAGCACTGTAGTTCCTACAGGTAGCCTCGGGCGGGTCACATGCAAAACTCAAATTTGCCTGCCAAGGAACCCCTCCCCAGAGACACTAAAAACACCACAGAGGCCAGCTTCAGAATACACAAGAGCACTATCCAGTCAGCTCCACAAGCGGCACACCCAAAGAGTGGTCTCAACAGGCAGAAAAGCCCATGGGGGTGAATCCCCCTCTGAGGGGTCAGCCCCCACACAGCACCTCATATACTGTGGGCATAGGGAAACCTCACAGCCAGTCAGCCTAGAAGTCACTCCCACCCACTGAGGCATCAAAAGCAATCAAGGTTGAACTACAACAGGAGACTACACACAACACTCAGAACAGACACTGGTGGAACATATTCATAGGTGATGAGGAAGACTGCGTCACTGGACCACACAGGATAAATACTATGTAAGACCAACTGGCAAAGACAGAGATATAGGAGATCTACCTAATACACAGAAGCAAACACAGAGAGACACGAAACAAACATGTCCCAAATAAAAGAATAGGAGAAACCTCAAGAAAAATAACTAAATGAAATGGAGGCAAGCAACCAACCAGAGACAGAGTTCAAAACAATGGTTATAAGGATGCTCAAGGAACTTAGTGAGAATTTCAACAGAGACAAAAAAAAAAACATAAAAGACCCAGTCAGAAATAAAGAATACAACAACTGAAATGAAGAACGCATTAGAAGGATTCAACAGCAGATTCAATGAAGCAGAGGATCGAATCAGCGATTTAGAAGACAAGGTAGCTAAAAACTCCCAATCGGAACAGCAACAAGAATTACAAAAATAAAGACAGTTTAAGGGACCGCTGGGACAACACCAGGCATATCAACAATCACATCATAGGGGTGTCAGAAGGAGAAGAGAGGGAGCAAGGGATTGAAAACCTATTTGAAGAAATAATGACTGCAAATGTCCCTAACCTGGTGAACGAATCAGACATGCAAGCCCAGGAAGTACACAGAGTCCAAACAAAACAAGATGAACCGAAACAGACCCACACCAAGAGACATCATAATTAAAATGCCAAAGGTTAAAGACAAAGAATTCTATTAGGTTGGTGCAAAAGTAATTGTGGTTGAAAAGGTTAAAATAATTGCAAAAACCGCAATTACTTTTGCACTGACCTAATAAATACAGCAAGAGAGATCCCATAAGACTGTCAGGCGATTTACAACAAAAACTATGCAGTCCAGAAGGCAGCGGCATGAAACAGTGAGAAAAACCAATGATACAACCAAGACTACACTACCCAGCAAGGCTATCATTTAAAATTATAGGAGAAATAGAAAGAGACGTCGTCAAAATGGCAGCGGGAGGTAATCCTCTGTAAAGCTCCCCTGGAATTTACAACTAATCGAACAACAATAACTCCACAAAGGACCCTGCACAGCAGACAGGCAAGACAAAGAGGACCACTACCGAATTCACCTAAAGGTGGGCGAATCGCGTGAAAAGGGAAGGAGGGAAGGGAGAAGTGTGGAGACTGAGAAGCAAAGGCGCAAGACACAGACCTAGTTCAGTGCACTGAGCTCGTTGCATCACAGAACTACCACAGCTGCGGGACAGGGAAGAACTCAGAATGCCAGCGCTCTGCTTATGGCCCACAGGGCTGAGGGGACAGCATATAACACGGCTGAACCCAACGCTCACGGGAGAGTCCTCGGAGAAAAGACAGGGAAGAAGGCTGAAAACGGTGGTTTAAGTCCTCACTGCCGAGCAGAGAACGGAAGCCTTGGGCACTGAGACTAGCCGACCCCTTCCTACCCTCACAGAGCTCGACCCACCCTCACCTGCCCGGTACTGGAGGCGGAATAGTTGCAGTGTCAGATCAGAGTCACGGAATATTTGCTATTCTGGGAACTGTGGACCCAGACACAGATTCGCGGCCCAGCTGGTTCCAGCAAGGGGGAGTGAGGGGTGGAAGCGGGACCGGCTGTGGTGGTGGTCGCGGCCATTGCTCTGGGCCACCTCTCACAACTCACACCACCCCTGGCCCCACCTATCTGGGCGGATCTCTGCAGGAGTAAACACAACTGCTAAAATATATGGTCTCTGAATCTGGTGCAGGAAGAGCTTTGGAACTTCAAAAGCTCTCCACATACCCACAAGGACACTGTGTCCTGTCACCTAGGCGAACTATTAACACGAGAGAAGCCCATCACCTAGGGAAAACCCCCATTGTGTGAGAAGCTGGAATAGTGCAGAGAAAACATAGCACTACCATGTGAGAGACAAAAAAAAGGATGCACAGAGAAAATAAAACATTCTACCAACAAGTACTGGAAAACAAAACAAAGACCTCTTCCTATCAACCTGTTGTAGAAGCCACTTCTCTAGATGTCTAGAAAAGAAATAGTAAACCAGTAATTGCCATGAATAACCAGGGCAACAAGACAACTCAGAAAGAAAGTGAAAAATCTCCAGAGAAGGCACTTAAAGATACAGAAATATGTGACTTAAATGACAGAGAATTCAAGATTGTAGTTCTGAAAAAACTCAACGAGATGCAAAAAAACACAGAAAGGCAGTTTAATGAACTCAGAAACACAATCAAATAACAACATGAGCATTTTACGAAACAGACTGCAATTTTAAAAAAGAACCAAATAGAATTTCTGGAGCTTAAGAACTCAATAGAAGATATGAACAATGAAATAACCAGCTTAGGTAGTACAGTGGACAAAATGGAGGAAAGAATCAGTGACATCAAAGATAGAAACCTGGAAATTACACAGATGGAAGAAGAAAGAGACTTGAGACTTAAAAGAAATGAAAGAACTCTACAAGAATTTTCTGACTCCATCAGAAAGAGCAATATAGGAATAATGGGCATACTAGAAGGAGAAGAAAGAGAGAAAGAAACAGAGAATACAGTCAAACAAACTGTTGATGGAAATTCGCAAACTTGTGGACAGAACTGGATCCTCGAATCCAAGAAGCAAATAGAACACCTAATTACCTCAATCCCAACAGGTCTTGTCCAAGGGACACTGTATTGAAGCTGTCTAAAATCAACGACAAACAAAGAATCCTCAAGACAGCCAGACAAAAGAACGCTAACCTACAAAGGAAAGCCCATTAGATTACCATCAGATTTTGTAGTAGAAAGTCTACAAGCCAGGAGGGAGTGGAACCAAATATTCAAACTATTGAAACAGCGAAATTATGAGCCAAGAATAATACATCCAGCAAAGATATCCTTCAGATATGAAGGAGGAATAAAGACTTTTCCAGACATACAGAGGCTGAGGGAATTTTCGAATACATGACCTGCACTACAAGAAATACTAAAGGAGACTATTCGTCCAAAATCAACAGGGACAGTGTGTGGCAACCAAAACATAAAAAGGGGGAGAGTAAAGGCCTGAACCGCAATATGGGAAAGGAGAGAGCAAGTGTGCTGAAGAAAATGGAACATTCTAAATATCAAACTTTGTTTTACATAAACTTAAGGGTAACCACTCAACAAAATACCAGAACTGAAATATATACTGTAATAAAAGAAGAAACAGAGGGAAACATCATAGAATACCACCACACAGAAATAATAGACAACAACAAAAAGGCAAAAAAAAAAAACCAATAGAGACACAGCCTTACCAGAAAACCAAAGATAGAATGACAGGAAATCCTCACATATCAATAATCACCCTAAATGTAAATGGACTGAAATCACCAATAAAAAGGCACAGAGTAGCACATTGCATCAAAAAACTAAACCCAACCATATGCTGTCTCCAAGAGACATATCTCAGCTACAACGACAAACATAGACACAAAGTGAAAGGGTAGAAATTGACACTACAAGCAAATGGTACCGAGAGAAAATCAGGTGTAGCCATAATGATACCAGATTAAACAGACTTCATGGTGAAAAAGATAACTAGAGACAAAGATGGACATTTCATAATGGTGAAGGGGACTATACAACAAGAAGACATAATAGTCATCAACATTTATGCCACCAATCAGGGAGCACCGAAATATACCAAGCAACTACTAACAGAACTAAAGGGAGAAATTTACCAAAACACAATTATACTAGGGGACTTAAATACATCGTTGACAGCTATGGATAGATCATCCAAACAGAAAATAAATAATGAAATAGCAGCCCTAAATGACACATTAGATGAAATGGACATAATTGACATTTATAGAGCACTTCATCCTAAAACATCAGACTATACATTCTTTTCTAGTGTACACGGATCATTCTCAAGGATAGACCATATATTGGGACATAAAATCAGCCTCAGCAAATTTAAGAAGATTGAAAACATAACAAGCATATACTCTGATCACAAGACTTTGAAATTGTATATCAGCTGCAAAAAGAAAGCAGGAAAAAACACAAATACATGGAGATTAAACAATATACTTTTAATGAACGACTGGGTCAAAGAAGTAATTAGAGGAGAGATCAAAAGATACATAGAAACAAATGACAATGAAAATACATACTACTAAAATTTTTGGGATAGAGCGAAAGCAGTTTTAAGAGGGAAACTTACATTATTACAGGCGTATCTCAAGAAACAAGAAAAATACCAAATAAATAACCTCATGTAACATCTTAAAGAACTAGAAAGAGAAGAACAAGGGAAACCAAAGGTCAGCAGAATAAAGGAAATCACAAAAATCAGAGCAGAACTAAATGAAATAGAGAACAAAAAGACAATAGAAAAAATTAATGTGACAAAGAGCTGGTTCTTTGAGAAGATTAACAAAATTGACAAACCCTTGGCTAAAGTCACTAAGATGAAAAGAGAGATGACACTAATCAACAAAATCAGAAATGAAAAAGGGGAAGTTATCACAGATACCACAGAAATACAAAGGATCATCCAAGAATATTACGAAGGACTATAGCCACCAAATTCAATAACCTACAAGAAATGGACAAGTTCTTAGAAACATATAGCCTTCGTACTCTGAAGCATGAAGAACTGCAAAATCTAAACTGTCTGATCACCAGTTATGAAATTTAATCCGTCATCCAAAACCTTCCCAAAAGCAAAAGTCCTGGACAAGTTGGCTTCACTAGTGAATTCTACCAAACCTTCAAAGAGGATCTAATACCAATCCTGCTCAAACTCTTCCAAAAAATTGAAGAAGAGACAGTACTCCCTAACTCATTTTATGAGGCCAACATTACCCTGATACCAAAACCTGGTAAGGACAACACAAAAAATGAAAACTACAGAGCAATATCTCTGATTAATACAGATGCAAAAATCCTAAACAAAATTCTAGCAAATCGAATACAACAATGCATTAGAAAGATTATTCATCATGACCAAGTTCATCCCCGGGGCACAAGAATGGTCCAACATCCACAAATCCATCAATGTAATACATCGCATAAACACAATAATGGACAAAAATCATATGATTATATCAATTGATGCAGAAAAAGCATTTGACAAGATACAACATCTATTTATGATTAAAACACTTAATAAAATAGGTATTGAAGAAAACTAACTTAACATAATAGAGGCCACATATGACAAACCCTCAGCTAATCTCAAAATTAATGGTGAAAATCTGAATCCCTTTGCTCTACGTTCAGAAACATGACAGGGCTGTCCCCTATCACCTCTGCTTTTCAACACAGTATTGGAAGTCCTTGCCACAGCAATCAGGCAAGAGAAAGAAATAAAAGGCATCCAAATCGGGAATGAAGAAGTTAAATTGTCACTCTTTGCAGATGACATGATGCTATATATAGAAAACCCTAAAGACTCCATCAAAAAGCTATTAGAAACAATCAACAAATACAGTCAAGTTGCTGGCTACAAAATCAACGCACAAAAGTCCATTGCATTCCTATATACTAACAATGAAATCTCAGAAAAAGAAATACAAAAAACAATTCCTTTTGCAATTTCAGCAAAAAGAATAAAATACCTAGGAATAAACTTAACCAAGGATGTGAAGGACCTATATGCTGAAAACTATAAGACATTTTTGAAAGAAATTGAAGAAGACACAAAGAAATGGAAAGACATTCCGTGCTCATGGATTGGAAGCATCAACATAGTTAAAATGGCCAAATTATGCAAAGCAATATACAGATTTAACGCAATCCCCATCAAAATCCCAATGGCATTTTTTAAAGAAATAGAATAAAAAATCATCCGATTTGTTTGGAACCACAAAAGACCCCGAATAGCCAAAGAAATCTTAAGAAAAAAAGAACAATACTGGAGGTATCACACTTCCTGACTTTGGCTTGTACTACAGGCCTACAATAATCAAAACAGCATGGTATTGGCAGAAAAACAGACACATAGACCAATGGAACAGAATTGAGAACCCAGAAATAAAACCACGTAAATATGGACAGATAATTTTTGACAAAGTAGCTAAAAACATACAATGGAGGAAAAACAGCCTCTTCAATAAATGGTGCTGGGAGAACTGGATAGCCACGCGCAAAAGAATGAAACTGGACTGCTATCTGTCACCATGTACCAAAATTAATTCAAAATGGATCAAAGACTTAAGCATAAGACCTGACACAATAAACTGCATAGAAGAAAACATATAAATTTATGGACCTTAGGTTCAAAGAGCATTTTATGAATTTGACTCCAAAGGCAATGGAAGTAAAAGCTAAAATAAATGAACGGGACTATATGAAACTTAAAAGCTTCTGCACAGCAAAAGAAACCGTCGACAAAATAAGGAGGCAACCAACTGAATGGGAGAAGTTTTTTGCAAACAGTGCCTCCGATGAGGGGCCAATATCCAAAATATACAAGGTACTCATGAAACTCAACAAAAAAACCAACAACGCAATTGAAAAATGGGCAGACGACCCGAGGAGACATTTCTCCAAAGAGGACATACAAATGGCAAATAGATATATGAAAAAATGCTCAACATCACTAATCATCAGAGAAATGCAAATCAAAACCACAATGAGATATCACCTCACCCCAGTCAGAATGGCTATCATCAACAAGACAAATAGTAACAAGTGTTGGAGAGGCTGTGGAGAAAAAGGAACCCTCATACACTGTTGGTGGGAATGCAGACTGGTGCAGCCGTTATGGAAGGCAGTGTGGAGGTTCCTCAAAAATTACTAATAGAATTACCATATGACCCAGCAATCCCTCTCCTGGGTATCTCCCCAAAAAATCTGAAGACAGTTATACATAGAGACACGTGAGCTCCAATGTTCATTGCAGCTTCGTTTACGGTGGCCAAGACATGGAAACAACCAAAATGTCCTTCGATAGATGAATGGATAAAGAAGTTGTGGTACATATACACAGTGGAATACTATTCCGCAGTAAGAAAAGATGATATAGGAACATTTGTGACAACATGCATGGATCTGGAGAGCATGATGCTAAGCGAAATATGTCAGACAGAAATAGCAGAGAACCATATGATTTCACTGATATGTGGTATATAAACCAAAAACAACAAAAGAACAAGAAAAACCAATGAGAAACAAAAACTCATAGACACGTACAATATTTTAGTTGTTACCAGAGGTTAAGGGAAGTGGTTGGTGGGAGATGAGGTTAAGGGGGGATCAAACATACGGTAATGGAAGGAGAACTGACTCTGGATGGTGAACACACAACAGGATTTATAGATGATGTAATACAGAATTGTACACCTGAAATCTACGTAATTTTACTAACAAGTTTCACCCCAGCAAATTAAAAATAAATAAATAAAAAGATACTAAAAAATAATAATGGGAGACATAAAATGCTTCCCAGACAAGAAAAAGCTAAAGGAACTGATTACCACCAAGCCAGTATTACAAAAATGTTAAAAGTTCTTTCAAAACAAGGGGGAAATGTCTCTTCTTGTGCTCTGGCTATTTTTTTTTTTTTTTTTTTGTCCATTTTTTAATACGGTTGTTTTTTTGATACGAGTTTTTCTGGGTGAGTTTTTAAATAAATTTTGGATATTAACCCATTTCAGATGTATCATTGGCAAACATCTTCTCCCACTCGGTAGGATGCAGTTCTGTTTTATTGATGGTTTACTTTGCTGTGAAAAACTTTTTAGTTTGATGTAGTCCCACGTGTTTATTTTTTCTCCTCCTTCCCTTGCCCATGGAGATATATCTGTAAAAATATTACTAAAGGTAATGTCTGCAAATTTACTTCCAATATTTTCTTCTAGGAGTTTTACTGTTTCAGGTCTTACATTTAAGTCTTTAACCCATTTTGAATTTATTCTTATACATGGCATAAGAAGGTGGTCCAGTTTCTGTTTTTTTTTTGCATGTATCTGTCCAGTTTTCCCAGCACCATTTATTAAATAGACTGCATTTACCCCAATGTAAATTCTTGCTTCCATTGTCATGGATGGCCAACAGATATATGAAAAAAATGCTCAATGTCACTATTCATTAGAGAAATGCAAATAAAAACCACAATTAGATACCACCTCACATCTGTCAGAATGGCAATCATCAATAATTCAACAAACAGCAAGTGTTGGCGAGGATGTGGAGAAAAGGGTTCCCTCGTGAACTGTTGGTGGGATTGCAGATTGGGTACCGCCACTATGGAAAACTGTATGGAAGCACTTCAAAAAATTAGAAATAAAACTACTTTGTGACCCAGAAATTCCAATCCTGGGTATATCTCCAAAGAAATCCAAAACATTAACTTGAAAAAATATATGCACCCTTTATGTGTACTGCAGCACTATTCACAATCACCAAGACAGGGAAACAACCGAAATGCCCATCGGTAGATGACTGGATTAAGAAACTGTGGCACATTTATACATTGGAGTATTACTCGGCCATAAAGAAGAATGAAATCTTACCATTTGCAACGATATAGTTGTACCTAGAGAACATTATGCTAAGTGAAATAACTCAGAAGGAGAAAGACAAATATCATATGATCTCACTTATATGTGGAACCTACAGAATCAATGAGCAAACTAATCAGAAACAGTCTCAGAGATATAGAGAAGAAACTGAGGATTGCTAAATGAGAGGAGGGTGGGGAGGAGGGAGAAGGTGAGGGGATTAGAAAGCACAAATTTGTAACCACAAGATTGCCAGAGGGATACGACAGACTGTTTGGGGAATATAATCAATAATGTTGTAACGATTATGAAGAGTCTCAGATGGGCACTTGTCTTATTAGGGAGACCACTTTATGGACGGTGTAGGTGCCTGACCACTGCAGCAGTGTATACCTGAACTGAAGCTAAACAATAATGAACATCAAATGTAATTATATATATACCGTGTTTCCCCCAAAATAAGACCTAGCTGGACCATCTGCTGTAATGTGTCTTTTGGAGGAAAAATTACTGTAAGACCCAGTATTATAGTATATCATATAACACCCAGTCTTATATTATAGTAAAATAAGACTGGGTCTTATATTAATTCTTGCTCCAAAAGATGCATTAGAGCTGATGGTCCGGCTAGGTCTTATTTTCGGGGAAACACGGTGTGAATATATACATATACATGTATATATATGTCTGTGTGTTTGTGTGTGTATATATATGTAGATATATATACACACACATATGTATACATATGTATATATGTGTATATATACGTATATATGTATCTGCATATATATGTATATACACATATGTGTATATATATATGTGTATGTGTGTGTATGTATACATATATATATATATATAGTCACAGGATGTGGAGTACACAATAGGGAATAGAGTCAATGGAATTGTAACAAGTATATACGATATCACACGGGTAGTAGATTGGGGGAGGGGAATTATCACTTTGTGAGGGGTGTAAATCTCTAACTATTATTACACTGTTTTGTACACCTGAAACAAATTTAAAAGATTTTTAAATGTGAAAAAATATGTAAATAAATGTAAATGGATTAAATGCTCCAATCGAAAGACACAGGGCAGCAGAATGGGTAAGAAAATAAGACCCATGCACGTGCTGCCTACAGGAGACCCACCTTAGATTGAAAGATCTACATAGACTGAAAATAAAGAGATGGAAAAAGGTATATCACACAAATGAAAATGAGAAGAAAGCTGGGGTAGGATACTTGTATCAGACAAAATAGACTTTAAAATGAAGACTATAAAAAGAAACAAAGAAGGACATCACATAATGATAAATGGATCAACCGAACAAGAGGACATAATCCTAGTAAACATCTATGTTACCAATATAGGAGGAACTAAATACGTGGTCTGACAAGTTTGCTACCTTGTTGCAATGATGTTGCTAAACATTTTTGATATCAGAGGGATTATTCATTATGAATTTGTACCAAATGGACAGTTAACCAAGTTTACTATTTGGAAGTGATGAAAAGGCTGCATGAAAAATTAGACAAAAATAACCTGAACTTTTCACCAACAATTCATGGCTCTTGCATCACAACAATGTACCAGCTCACACGGCACTGCCTGTGAAGGAGTTTTTAGCCAGTAAACAAATAACTGTATCAGAACACCTTCCCTATTCACCTGATCTGGCCCCCAGTGACTTTGTTCTTTACCCGATGATTAAGGAAATATTGAAACGAAGACATTTTGATGACATTCAGGACATTAAGGGTAATAGACAACAGCTCTGATGGCTATTCCAGAAAAAAGTTCCAAAACTTCTTTGAAGGGTGGACTACGTGCTGGTATTGGTGCATAGCTTCCCAAGGGGAGTAGTTCGAAGGTGACCATAGTGATATTCAGCAATGACGTATGTAGCACTTTTTCTAGGATGAGTTCGTGAACATAATTGTCAGACTTCATATATAAAACAAATATTGACTGACATAAAGACAGAGATTGACAGTAGCACAATCACATTTGTGAACTTTAACACCCCACTGACACCAATAAACATATCTTCCAGACAGAAAATCAACAAGGAAACGGGGATATTAAATGACACACTAGCCCAGATAGATTTATGTGCTATTTTTAGAGCATTTCACACCAAAGCAGCAGAATATACATTCTTTTCAAGTGCACATGAACATTTTCCAAGATAGACCACATGTTAGGCCACAAAACAATTCTCAATAAATTTAAGAAGACTGAAATCATATCAAGCATCTTCTCTGACCACAATGACATGAAATTAGAAATCAATAACAAGAAAAGAAAAACACAAACACATGGAGGCTAAGTAACATGCTACTAAATAATGAATGGGTCAACACTGAGATTAAGGAAGGAATCAAAATGTACCTTCAGGCAAATGAAAATGAAAACACAATGACCCAAAATCTATGGGACACATCGAAAGCATTCCTAAGAGGGAAATTCACAGAAGTGCAGGCCTACATAAGGAAACAAGAAAAATCTCAAATAAACAGTCTAACTTTACACCTAAGGGAACTGGGGGAAAAAAAACAAAACAAAACACGGAAAGCCCAAAGTGAATACAAGGAAGGAAATAATAAAGATTAGAGCAGAAATAAAGAAACAGAGTTTAAACAAACAATGCAAAAGGTCAATGAAACCCAGAGTTGTTTTTTTGAAAAGATAATAAAACTGACAAACCTTTAACAAGACTCATCAAGAAAAAAGAGGACCCAAATAAATAAAATTAGAAATTAAAGAGGAGATGTAAGACACAACAGAAATAGAAAATATTTTAAGAAAATAGTATGAGCAACCATATGCCAACAAATTGGACAGTCTGGAATAAATGGATAAATCCCTAGAACCATACAATCTTCCAAGGCTGAATCAAGAAACAGAAAATCTGAATTGACTGAATACTACTAATGAACTCGAATCAGTAATCAACAAACTCCCAACAAACAAAGGTGCTGGACCAGATGGTTTCACAGGTGAATTTTACCAAGCATTCAAAAAAGGATTAACACCTATTCTTCTCAAAGTATTCCAAAAAACTCAAAAGGAGGGAAGGCTCCCAAGCGAATTTTACAAAGCCACCATTACCCTGATACCAAAACAAGACAAAGAAATTACAGAAAAAGAAAACTACAGGCCAATGTTCCTACTGAACACAGATGCAAAAATCCTCAACAAAATATTAGAAACCAAATTCAGCAATATATTAACAAGATCATACAACATGATCAAGTGGAATTCATTTCCGGTATGCAAGTTTGGTTCAATATACCCAAATCGATTAACTTGATACAGCAAATAAAATGAAAAATAAAAATCATATGATCATATCAATAGATGCAGAAAACACCTTCTGACAAAATCTAGCATCCATTTGTGATAAAAACTCTCAGCAAAGCAGGAATAGAAGGAACATATCTCAAACTAGTAAAGGTCATATATGACAAACCAACAGCTAATTGGGAAAAGCTAAAAGCATTCTCCTTAAGATCAGGAACAGAACAACGACGTCTACTTTCACAACTTTTATTCAACGTAGTACTGGGTGTCCTAGCCACAGCATTCATACAAGAAGAAATAAATGGCATCCAAACGGGGAAGGAAAAAGTAAAACTGCCATTATTTGCATATGACATGATACTATATAGAATCTGAAAGATTCCACCAAAAAACCATTAGAATTGAAAAATGAACTTAGTAAAGCACCAGGACACGAAATTAATACTCAGAAATCACTTGCATTTTTATACACGAATAACAAATAATCAGAAAGAGAAATCAAGAAAACAATCCCATTTACAATTCCATCAAAAAAAAATAAAATAAAATTCCTAGGAATAAATTTAACCAAGGAAGTAAAAGACCTGTACTGAAAAATTATAAGACATTGAAAAGAGAAATTAAAGAAGATACAAATAAATGGAAGCATACACCATGCTCATGGATAGGAAAAATTAATATACTTAAAATGTCCATACTACCCAAAAAAATCCATAGATTAAACTCAACCATTATCAAAATACCAATGGTGAAAAAATTATGACATAAAAATGGAAGTGTGGGGTGAGCCTCTTGAAATCTCCCATGGCATTTACCACAAACAGAACACCTATAATTCCATAAAGGACTCCCAGCACAGCGGATAGGCAAGCCTAAGAGACAAGCAATTGAAATCATCTAAAGGTGGGCAAATTGGGCAAGCAGGGGAGGAGAAAAGAGGGAAGTGTGCATACACAGGTCACAGTATGGGCCGCAGAGTGCAGATGGAGCTCTGATCTCTGAGCTCCTGCATTCCACAGCTACTGCAGTTGTGAGAAAGGGAACAATTCAGACAGCTAGTGCTCCACTTATGGCTCACAGTCCCACCTCAGGGATCAAGCATACAACACTGCTGAACCCAATGCTCACAGCAGAAACCTTGAAGCAAACACTGAGGAAAGAAGGCTGAAAATGGCAGTTTAAGCCCTCAATGCCAAGCAAAGCACGGAAGGCATAGGCATAGAGCCTGGCTAACCCCTCCCTACCCGCCCAGAGCTCATACCACCCCCACCTCGCCAATGCCAGAAGCTGAACGGTAGCAGTGCCAGATCAAAAGAACACAGTATTTCCAGTTTTGAGAACTGCAGCCAAAGTCACAGACTCACAGCCCAACTAGTTCTGGCAAAAGGGAGGAAGCCTTGAGTGCAGGACTGGCTGTCCTGGTGCTTGCCACCAATGTTCTGGGCCGCATCTCACAACCCCTGTTACCATGTATCTGGGCAGATCCCTGCAGGAGCAAACAGAGCTGCTGAAACACACAGACCATGAAACTGCTGCAGGAAGAGCTTTGGAACTTCGGAAACTCTCCACATCCCCCCAAGGAGGCGGAGCCCTGTGACCCAAGCACCTGTTCATAGAGGCAAAGCCTGCCTTCCAGCGAATACCACCATTCTGTGAGAAGCCAGAACAGTGCAGAGAAAATATAACACACAACGTCAGAGAGAAAGAAAAGCTGCAATTGGAGAGAAAATAAAACAGTCTACCAATACGTACTGGAAAGTAAAAGAAAGACCTCTTCCTTTCACCCTGTTGCAGAACCCACTCCTATAGATGCCTAGGAAGAGAAATAATAATTCACAAATTGCCATGAATAACCAAGGTAACAAGACAGCTCAGAAAGAAAATGAAAAGTCTCCAGAAAATGAACTTAAAGACATTGAAATATGTGATTGAAATGACAGAGAATTCAAGATTGCAGTTCTTAAATAACGAGATACAAGAAAACACAGGCAGTTTAATGAACTCAGAAATACAATCAAAGAACAAAATGAACAGTTTACCAAAAAGATTGAAATTATAAAGGAAAACCAAATAGAATTTCTGGAGATTAAGAACTCAATAAAATAAATGAAGAAAGAAATAGCCAGCCTAGATAATAGAGTCAACCAAATGGAGGAAAGAATCAGTGACATCAAAGACAGAAATCTGGAAATGACACACATGGAAGAAGAAAGAGACATGAGACTTAAACGAAATGAAGAACTCCACAGGAACTTTCTGACTCCATCAGAAAGAGCAATATAAGAATAATGGGCATACCAGAAGGAGAAGAAAGGGAGAAGGGAACGGAGAGTATATTCAAACAAATAGTTGACAAGATCATCCCAAACATGTAGAAATAACTGAGTCCTTGAATCCAAGAAGCAAATAGAACGCCTAATTACCTCAACCCCAACAGGCCTTCTCCAAGGCACATTGTATTCAAGCTGTCAAAAATTAATAACAAAGAAAGAAACTTCAAGTCAGTCATGGAAAAGAAGACAGTAACCTACAAAGGAAAGCCAATTAGATTATTATCAGATTTTTCAGCAGAAACACTACAAGCCAGGACGGAGTGGAATGAAATATTCAAACTATTGAAAGAGAGATTATGAGCCAAGAATAATATATACAGCAAAGATATCCTTTAGATATGAAGGAGGAATAAAGACCTTTCCAGACATCCAGAAGCTGAGAGAATTTTCTATCACATGACTCACACTACAAGAAATACTGAAGGAGGCTATTCAACCTGAAACAGAAAAGAAAAAGAATACAAAACTATGAGTAGTATTACGAACAGACAGAAGCAGGAAATGACAACCCTTACACCAAATAGGACACTATACACTTAAACATAACAAACAGGATAAAGAAGGTGAAAAACAGAAGAAAAAAGAAGAAAAAGACAATGTGCTAATGCAGCGCAGAAATCAACTCACAGCATAAATAGGGATAATTTGTGGCAACAAAAACATAAAAAGGGAGAGCATAAAGGTATGAACAGGCACAACAGAATAGAGAAAGTAAGCATACTGAAGAAAACAGAACACACTAAATATGAAACTTTCTTTTACATAAACTTAAGGGTAACAACTCAAAAAAATCCATAACTGAAATATGCAGACTGAAAAAAGAAGAAATAGTAGGAAAAATCATAGAATACAACCACACAGAAATAATAGACAGCAAGAAAATGCAAAGAAACAATGGAGACACCATTCTACAGGAAACCAGAGACAGAATGATAGGAAATTCTCAAAAAATCAATCATAACCCCAAACGTAAATGCACTGAACTCACCAATAAAAATGGCACATAATAGCAGACTGGATAAAAAAAAACTAAACCCAACCATATGCACCTCCAAGAGACACAACTCTGCTACAATGACAAACATAGACTCAAAGTAAAAGGTTGGAAACTGACACTCCAACCAAATGGTAGTCAGAGAAAAACAGGTGTATCCATACTGATATCAAATGAAACAGCCTTCAGGATGAAAAAGGGAACAAGAGACAAAGATAGACATTTCATAATGATAAAGAGGACTATACAAAAAGAAGGCATAACAGTCATCGATATTTATGCCCCCAATCAGGGAGCACCGAAATATATAAAGCAACTACTAACATAACTAAAAAGAGAAATTGACCAAAACACAATTATAGTAGGGGACCTAAATACATCATTGACAGCTATGCATAGATCACCCAAACAGAAAATAATGAAATACAGCCCTAAATGACACAACAGATGAAATTGACATAATTGACATTTATAGAGCACTTCACCCTAGAACATCAGACTATACATTCTTTTCTAGTATAAATGGAACATTCTCAAGAATAGACCATATATTGGGACATAAAACTAGCTTCAGCAAATTTAAGAAGACTGAAATCATACCAAGCATATTCTCTTATCAAAAGCCTTTGAAATCGGATATCAACTGCAAAAGAAAAGCAGGAAAAACTACAAATATGTGGAGCTTAAAGAACATACTTTTAAAGAACAACTGGGTCAAACAAAAAATAAGAGGCGACATAAACAGATACATAGAAACACATCCTACCAAAATGTTTGGGATAAAACAAAAGGAGTTATAAGAGGGAAATTTACATCATTACAGGCTTATCTCAAGTAACAAGAAAAATCCCAGATAAACAAGCTCACATTATACCTTAAAGACCTAGAAAAAGAAGAACAAATGTAACCCAAAGAAAGCAGAAAGAAGGAAATAATAAAAATCAGAGCAGAACTAAATGACATAGAGAACAAAAAAAAATACAATAAATTAACGCAACAAAGACCTGGTTCCTTGACAAGATTAATAAAATTGACAAGCCCTTGGATAAACTCACTAAGATATAAAGAGAAAACACAAAAATAAACAAAATCAGAACTAAAAGGGGAAGTTACCACAGACGCCACAGAAATACAAAGAATCATCCAAGAGTACTATGAAGGATTATACGCCACCAAATTCAATAACCTAGAATAATTGGACATGTTCTTAGAAACATATAGCCTTCCTATGGTGAATCACAAAGAATTGGGAAAAATAAATACACTGATCCCAGTAAGGACATTGAATGAGTCATCCGAAACCTTCCCAAAACCAAAAGTCCGGGACCAGATGGCTTCACTAGTGAATTCTATCAAACATTCAAAAACTATCTAATACCTCTCCTACTCAAACTCTTCCAAAACATTGAAGAAGCGACAATACTCCATAACTCATTTCATGAGGCCAACATTACCATGATACCAAAACCTGGTAAGGATAACGCAAAAAAAGAAAATTACAGACCAGTATCTCTGATGAACACAGATGCAAAAATCCTAAACAAAATTCTAGGAAATCGAATGCAACAATGTATTGTAAAGATTATACATCACCACCAAGGGGGGTTTCATCCTGGGGGCACAAGGATGGTTCAACATATGCAAATCCATCAATGTGATACACCACATAAACAAAATAAAGGATAAAAATCATATGATTATATCAATAGACGTAGAAAAAGCATTTGACAAGACACAATCTCCATTTATGATTAATACACTTAATAAAATGGGTACAGAAGGAAAATACCTTAACATAATAAAGGCCATATATGATAAAACCTCAGCCAATATCGTAATTAATAGTGAAAAACTGAAGCCCTTTGCTCTACATTCAGGAACACAACAAGGCTGTCCCCTATCACCTCTGCTTTTCAACATAAGTGTTGGAAGTCCTTGCCAGAGCAATCAGGCAAGAGAAAGAAATAAAAGGCATCCAAATTGGGAATGAAGACGTCAAATTGTCACTCTTTGCAGATGACATGATGCTATATATAGAAAACCCTAAAGACTCCACCAAAAAGTTGTTAGAAACAATCAGCGGATACAGTAAAGTTGCTAGCCACAAAATCAACGTACAAAAAAAAGTCCACTGCATTCCTATATACTAACAATGAAATCTCAGAAAAAGAAATAAAGAAAACAATTCCTTTTCCTATTGCTACAAAAAGAATAAAATACCTAGGAATAAACTTAACCAAGGATGTGAGAGACCTATTTGCTAAAAACTACAAGACAATTTTAAAAGTAATTGAAGAAGACACAAAGAAATGGAAAGACATTCCGTACTCATGGATTGGAAGAATCAACATAGTTAAAATAGCCATATTACCCAAAACAATATACAGATTTAATGCAATCCCCATCAAAATCCCACTGTCATTTTTTAAAGAAATAGAACAAAAAATCCTCAGATTTGTTTGGAACCACAAAAGACCCGGAATAGCCAAAGCAATCTGAAGAAAAAAGAACAATGCTGGAGGTATCACACTCCCTGACGAGACCTGAAACAATAAACTGCATAGAAGAAAACATAGGTACAAAACTTAGGGACCTTGGGTTCAAAGAGCATTTTATGAATTTGACTCCAAAGGCAAGAGAAGTAAAAGCTAAAATAGATGAATGGGACTATATGAAACTTAAAAGCTTCTGCATAGCAAAAGAAACTATTGACAAAATAAAGAGGCAACCAAGGAAATGGGAGATTTTTGCAAACAATGCCTCTGATAAGGGGCTAATACCCAAAATATACAAGGAACTCATACAACTCAAAAACAAAAAAACAAACAACCCAATTGAAACATGGGCAGAGGACCTGAAGAGACATTTCTCCAAATAGGACATACAAATGGCAAACAGACATATGAAAAAATGCTCAACATCGTCAATCATCAGAGAAATGCTAATAAAAACCACAATGAGATATCACCTCACCCCAGTTAGAATGGCTACCATCCGCAAGACAAATAATAAGAAGAAGTGTTGGAGAGGCTCTGGAGAAAAAGGAATCCTCATACACTGTTGGTGTGAATGCAGACTGGTGCAGCCGTTATGGAAGGCAGTGTGGAGGTTCCTCAAAAAATTAAGAATTGAATTACCATATGACCCAGCCATCCCTCTCCTGAGTCTATACCACAAAAATCTGAGAAACAACCAATGTGTCCTTCAACAGATGCTTGGGTGAAAAAGATGTGGTATACATACACAATGGAATACTACTCTGCTATAAGAAAAGATGAAATAGTGCCATTTGCTACAACTTGGATGGATCTTGAGATTATAATGCTAAGCGAAATAAGTCAGACAGAAAAATTCAAGAACCTCATGACTTCACTGATATGTGGGGTATAAAACTGAAAGCAACAAAGGAACAAGACAAAGAAAGAAACAAAAACTCATAGACACAGACAATAGTTTAGTGGTTACCAGAGGGTAGGGGGGGGTGGTAGATGAGGGTAAATGGGGTCAAATATATGGTGATAGAAAGAACACTGACTCTGGATGGTGAATACACAATGTGATATATAGAGGATGTATTACAGAACTGTACACCTGAAACCTATATAACTTTACTAACCACTGTCACCCCAATAAACTTTAATTTTAAAAAAATGAGAAGAGGATTTGAATAGATATTTTCCTATGGAAGACATACAAATGGCCAATAGGCACATGAAATGATGTTGAACATCACTAATTTTTATGGAAATGTAAATCAAAACCATAATGAGACATCACCTCACACCTCTTAGAACAGCTATTATCAAATTGGCAAGAAATAAGTGATAGGATGTGAAGAAAGGGGAACCCCCATACACTGATGGTAGGATTGTGAATTGGTGCAGCCACTATGAAAAATAGTATGGAGGTTTCTCAAATATTACGAATCGAACTAATATATGAGCCAGCTATTCCTCTTCTGGGTATTTATCCAAACAAAGAACATGAAAATACTAATTTGAAAAGACATCTGTACTCCTACGTTCACTGCAGCATTATTCACAATAGCCAAGATATGAAAACAACCTACGTGTCCATTAGTGAATGAATGGATAAAGAAGATATGCTACACACACACACACACACACACATACACACACACACACACACACACACAATGGAATACTACTCAGCCATAAAAAGATGAACTATTGCCATTTGTGACAAAATGCATGGATCTTGAAGGTACTATACTAAGTGAAATAAGTCAGATGGAAGAGGACAAAAATCATATGACTTCACTCATGTGTAGAATATAAAACAAAAAAGAAACACGAAAACAAAAAAACCAGATTGGTGGTTACCAGAGGGAAACAGGGGTAGGAGATAGGGTGAAATGGGTAAAGCAGGTCAATTATATGGTGATGGACGGAAACTATACTTTTGGAGGTGATCACACTATAGTACATACAGATACCAAATTATAAAAGTGTACATTTGAAACTTATATAAATGTTATTAACCAGTAGTACCTCAATTTAAAAAAATTTATATTTTAATGCTTTACATTTAAATATATGATCCATTTTGCATTAAATTTTATAAAAGTATGAGTATTAGGTGAAGGTTTTTTTTTTCCCCCAATGAATGTCCAATCATTATTTGTTGAAAAGGGTAACTTCATTGAGCTGTTTATGCAATAAGCTTGATATATTTGTGTATGCCTTCTTCTGGGTTCTCTATTCAGCTCTATTGAAGTGTGTGTCTATCCTTTCACCAATAACACACAGATCTGATTAAAATTTACTTGTATAATAGTCTTCAAATTGGGCACAGTAATTCCTCCCACTTTACACTTCTATTATTTAAAGACTTTAGTATTTTTTTTAGAACACTATTAGGTTCACAGCAAAATTGAAGGGAAGGAACAGAGATTTCCCATATACCCTTCTACCCTCACACATGTTTGGCCTATCCCATTATTAAGATCCCCAACCAGAGTGCCACATTGGTTACAATTGATGAACATACCCTGATATATCATAATCACCAAAAGTCCATACTTCACCTTAGATTTCACTCAGTGTTGTACATTCAATAAATTTGGAAAAATATCTAATGGCATGGATCCATGATTACAGTATCATATAGAGTATTTTTCAGTTATTTATTTTTTTCAGTTACAGTTTTATTCAATATTATTTTATATTAATTTCAGGTGTACAGCACAGTGGTTAGACATTTATATAATGTACGAAGTGATTCCCCCCGATTAGTCTAGTACCCACCCAGTACTATACATAGTTATTACAATATTATTGACTATATTCCCTATGCTGTACTTTACACCCCCTTGAGTATTTCATAACTACCAATTTGTACTTAATCCCTTCACTTTTTTCACCCATCCTCCAAACCCCCTCCGATCTGGCGACAACTGCATAAAGAAGATAAGGTATACATTTACAATGGGATAGCTCTAGGCCATAAAAAAGAATGAAATCTTACCATATGCAATAACATGGATGGACCTGGAAGATATTATGCTAAGTGAAATAAGTCAAACAGGGAAAGACAAATATCATATGATCTAATTTATATGTGGAATCTATAGTACAATTTTTTAATTGTGTTAACAAACATATTACATTAAAATTACCATCTAAACCATTTTGAAGTATACAGTTCAGTAGTGTTAATATCTTCCATTATTATGAATCAGATCTCTAGAACTTTATCTTTCAACGCTGAAACTCACACTTCCCAGACACTAATTCCCTCCTGACCTGCCCCCACACCTTGGTAACCACCTTTCTACTTTCTACTTCTATGATTTTGACTACTTTAGATATTTCATGAGTGGATTGATACAGTATTTGTCCTTTTGTGACTGGCTTATTTCACTGAGCATAATGTCCTCAAGGTTCATCCATGTTGTAGCATGTGACAGAAAGTCTTTTTCTAAGGATGCATAATATTCCATCGTGTTGTATATACCACTTCTTTATTATCCATTTATCTGTTGATGGACATTTTGGCATTTGAGCTGCTTCCACCTCTTCGTTATTGTGAATAATATTGCATAACGTGTGCAAATACCTCTTTGAGATCTTACTTTGCATTATTTTAGATATAAATCCAGAAGTGGAATTGCTGGATCTATTGGGTAATTTTATATATAATTTTTTGAGGTACTGCTAAACTGTTTTCAACAGTGACTGCACAATTTTATATTTCCACCAGCATTGCACAAGGTTTCAATTTCTCCACATACTTGCTGATTCTTTTTCCAATTTTTTGATAGTAGCAATACTAATGAGTGTGAAGTGGTATTTCACTGTGGTTTTGATTTGTATTTCCATAATGATCAGTAATGTTGAGCATATTTTCTTGTACTTACTGGCCTTCTGTGTATCTCCTTTGAAGAAGTCCTATTTAAGTCCTTTGCCCATTTTTCAATAGGATTGTTCTGGGGTTTTTTGTTGGGTTTTAGCAGTATATTATATGTTCTGGATATTAAACCCTTACCATATATGGTTTGCAAATATTCTTTCCCATTCTCTAGTGTGCCTTTTCACTCTCTTGATAATGCCCTTTGATATACACACAAAAATTAATTGTGATCAAGCCCATTTTACCTATTTCTTTCTTTAGCTGCCTGTGCTTTTGATTTCATATTCAAGAAATCATTGCCAAATCCAATGTCATGAAGACTGTCCCTATGTTTACTTCAAGGAATTTTACAGTTTAGCTCATACATTTAGGTCTTTAATACACTTTGAGTTACTTTTTGTATATTGTGTAAGGTAGGGGTACAAATGCATGCCTGTGCAAGTGGGTATCATTTTCCCAGCACCATTTTTGAACAGAATGTCCTTTCCCCACTGAATTTTCTTGGTACCCTTGTCAAAAATCTACTGACCATATATGCAAGGGTTTATTTCTAGGCTCTCTATTCTGTTCCATCAGTGTGTATGTCTGTCCTTACACCCATACAACAGTATTTTGATTACTGCAGATTGGTAGTAACTTTTGAAATGAGAAAGTGCAAATTGTCCACCTTTGTTCTTTTATTTCAAGATTGTTTTGGTTAGTTGGGATCTTAAGTATTTCATTTTTGCAGGGAGTGATTATAAATGGTATATACATTTTTTTATTTCCTTGCCTCTTTGTTCATCACTAGCGTATGTAAACACAATTGGCTTTTTCTTTCAATTGTACATATATTTATTTGCAGTTTTGTTAGAGGGGGAATTTATTTAAAATTTTTATTAAATTAAATTCTCTTCTGTGTGGAGCTCAGCATCAAATCCTGGCTTTTAATAACAACAGTAGAAACAACCAACTTTTATATGCTCATCTTGTATCCTGTGTCTGTGTTGAGCTTGCCTATTATTTCTAAGAGGTTTTTTAATTTTTTATTTGATTCCTTGGATTATCTACATAGACTATCATTTCATCTCCAAACAGAGAGTGTTTTATATCTTCCTATCCAATATGTATTATTATTTTTTATTTTTTCCTAATGTGGTGGCTAGGACTTCCATTACTATGCTGGAAAAGATGGAAAAACTGACATCCTTGCCTTGTTCCTCATCTCAGGTATAAAGCATCCAGTCTTTCATCTTAAGTGCAATGTTAGCTGTAGGTATTTTGTGGAAGTTCCACTCTATTCCTTGTCTTTTTAGTGTATTCATCATGAATGAGTGTTAAATTTTGTCAAATAATTTATCTTAATCAACTGATATGATCATGTGATATTTCTTATTTAGTCTGTTAATATGGTTATTAATTTTTAAATATTGAACCAGCCTTGCATCACTAATAAACCCTACACGGTCATGGTATAAAATTACATTTTTAATATCAGTGAGTTCCATTTGCTAACATTTTGCTGAGGATTTTTATGTCTTATTCATAAGGATAATTAGTTTATATTTTTGTTGTAGTGTCTTTACTTTCAGTATCAGGGTAATACTAGCTTAATAAAATAAATTAGGGAGTATTTCTTACTCTATTTTCTAGAAAAGATTTGTAGTTTGTGCTAATTATTCTTTAAATAATTTGTTGATTTCTCCAAAGAAACAATCTTGGCATAGAGATTTCTTTCTTGGGAATTATTAAATTATTGATTAAATTACCTTAATACTTGTAGGGCTATTCACATTATCTATTTCATATTGGGTGAGTGGTGGTAATTTGTGCTTTTTAAAAAATTGATTCATTTCATCCAAGTTTTCAAATTCATGTGGCTTAAAGTTGTTTGTAGTAGATCCTTATTATCCTTTATCTGATGTCTGTATGGTTTATAATGATATGTCCTGCTTCACTTCAGACATAGGTAATTTGTGTCTTCTCTCTTTTTTCTTTGCCATTCTTCTGCTTTTATCTTTATTTACTCCTTTCCTGTTTTGGGTTTATTTTTCTATTCTTTTTATAAGTTATTGATGAGCTAGCTTAGAATATTTGAGACTTTTTCTCTTTTCAAATGTAACATTTAGTGCTATAAATTTCCCTCTCAGCACTGCTTTAGCTGAGCCCAACAAATTTTCATTTTCATTTATTTCAATGTATTTTAATTTCCCTTGAGACTTTCTTTGATGCATGCATTATTTAGAAGCATGTTGTTTAGTTTCTAAGTAGTAGAAAATCTATTGTACACATTCCTGTTATCTTTTTATTATTGATTTCTAGTTTGATTCTATTGTGGTCAGAGAAAACATTTTGTATAGTATGTTTTTAAAAAAAATTGTTGAGCTTTTTTTCAATGGCCTACAACATGGTCTATCTAGGTATGTTCTATGTGCACTTGAAAACAATGTGTATTCTTCTTGTTGTTGGGTAGGGTATTATATAAACGTGTATTAGACACTGCTGATTGTATTGTTGAGTTCTTCTATGTCCTTGTTCATTTTGCCTAATGGTTACATCAAATGTTGAGAAAGGGGTGTTGATGTCTCAAACTCTAACTGTAAATTTGTTTATTTCTCCTTTCAGTTCTATCCATTTTTGTGTCACATTTTTTTGTATGTCTTTTGCTTGGTGCATATAAATTTAAGGTTGGTCTTTATTTTTATTGGATTGACCTTTTTATCATTATGTTATGTCCCTCTTTGTCTATGGTAATTTTCTCTCTTCTGAAGTCTACTTTATCCATTAATAATATGGCCATTCCAGCTTTCATTTGTGTTTTCATGATATATCTCCTTCCATTCTTTTACTGCTAATGTACATTTACCATTATACAGATGGTGCCAAAAAAATGTATACACATTTTAAGAAAGGAAAACTATATTAAAATTGCAATACTCAATATATACCAATACCAAAAAATGAATACAAGTCACATTTGAGTTCTGCAATTACAACAGGTGCTCAAAGTGGTTACCATCAGTGTCCAGACACTTCTGATTACAGCAAACTACTACCTGAGCAACGCGGACCAAAGTGTCCACTTCTGTACATTTTTTGGCACCCCTGGTATTTGAAGTGAGTTTCTTGTAGACAGCATAAATGGGCTACTTTTTTTAATCCACTGTTCACCTGTTTTTCAAATGGTATAGTTAGACCATTTACATTAAACATAATTACGATATGTTTAGAACTTAATTCTCCCACATTATTTTTGTTTGTTCCCTTGGTTCTGTTTTCTTGTTCTGCCTTCCTGTAGGTTACTTGAATATTTCTGAATTTATTTTCATTAATCTATAGTCTTTGAGTATATATCTTTGGATAGATGTTTTAGTACCTTCTCTAGGCAGTATATTGTGTGTGTATCTATATCATCTATATCTGTATTTATATATCTTATCACAGTCTACTAGTGTCACCATTTTACCAGTTTGTGTGAACTGTACAAACCCTACTTCCTTTTTATATCCCTTTGCCCTTTTCCATTTATAACATAATTGGCTTAAATATTTCATCTACATACATTTAGAAACACAGTGTTATAATGTTTACTTCCGCTGGCAAACCTAATTTAGACAACTCAAGATGAGAAAGTCTATTGTGTTTATTCATATTTTTATTATTCCCATTATGTTTTTCTTCCTTTCTGAATTTCCAAGGTTCCTTCTTTTATCTTTTTTGAGAACTTCCTTTAGCTTTATTTTTAGGGTAGGTCTGAGTGTGACACATTCTCTTAATTTTCCTTCGTTTCAGAATGTCTTGTTTATCCTTCATTCCTGAAGGATATTTTTACCAGATACAGAATCCTAAGTTGACAGTAATTTTCTTTTAGCACTTGAAAATGTTGTACCACATCCTTCTGGCTTCCATAATTTCTGATGAGAAATTAGCTGTCATTCAAATAGTTTCTCCCCTATAAGTAAGGTGTCATTCATTTCTCGCTGCTTTCAAGATTTTTTTTCCCTTGGTTTCATAAGTTTTCATAAGTTTGACTATGATGTGTCTTGGTGTATAGTTCTTTTGGTTATCCTGTTTAATGTGCACTCAGCTTCTTGACTCTACAGGTTTGTGTCTTTTGTTCTGTTTGGAGTATTTTTCAGCTATTATTTCTTCGAATACTTTTTCAGCCCCTCCTTCTTTCTTCTTTGCTTCTGATTTTCCAGTGATACAAATAGATCTTTTGTTATTGTCCTGCAGGTCTGTGGGGGCCTGTTTATTTTTTTTCAGTAGTATTTCTTTCAGATTGATTGGCTTC
Source organism: Rhinolophus sinicus (assembly GCF_057876585.1). Classification (NCBI taxonomy): domain Eukaryota; kingdom Metazoa; phylum Chordata; class Mammalia; order Chiroptera; family Rhinolophidae; genus Rhinolophus; species Rhinolophus sinicus. Next base: position 43,818,373 of record NC_142518.1, on the reverse strand, counting down.
TATTTTTCTATCTCAAGTTCACTGATTCTTTCCTCTCTCCCATTCTGCTATTGAGCTCATCCAATTGTTTTTTAATTTCTGTTATTGTATTTTATATTGTATGTATTGTGCATTTCCATTTTGTTGTTATTTGTCTTCAATTTATTTTCTGATACTTTCTTTTGTTTGTAATTGTTTGTTGAAGCATTTTAATGATAGCTGTATAAAATCTTAAGTAATTCTAACATCACTGTTAACTTTCTGTTGATTGCTTTCCTTATTCAAGTTTATATTTTTCCTTGTTCCTGGTATGATTAGTAATTTTCAACTGAAACTCAGACATTTTGGCAATTTTGTTATGAGACTTTGGCACTTATTTGAATCTTATTTGAGTCTGCTATGACACTGTTCTAGCAGAGGAACTGTGGGTGCTTCCTCATTACTGTCAGGTGGGAGAACAGTTTGAGGTTCCCCACTTGGCTAACACTGATACTTATGTTCAGGAGGGCCCCTACAATACTTATGGGTGTGAGTGGGGACTCAGACATCCCACTGGTGCTATGCTGATAGCACCCTAGTTGGGGTGTGCAGAAGTACTTCATTACTTCTCCCCATGTGACCTCCAATGATACCACAGAATGGTCTCATTAATGCTGGATGGTGGTCAAAGTCCTGATTCTACACTAGGCCTCCTTTGATAACATCCAAGTGGGGAGAGGGAGAGGTACCTTATCATTGCTGAGTAGAAGTGTAAGTCCAGGCTGTCACATGATCCCTACTGATATTGCCAGGAAGAGTCTCTAGTGGAGAAAAAAATCCAAGCTTCCCAGCTGACCTTCTGCAACACCACACTGAAGGGGTGGATGTGGGGACATTTGGGTGCTTTCTTACAGCTTGATAAGGATACAAATGTAGGCTCCCTACTTGGCCTTTGCTGGCTGGGTATGGTCACAGTTTATTTCTGTAGTGTTTCACTAAAACTTATTGTCTAAATTTTCTGTCTTGCTATACTGTCCTTTTTCTGGTCCTTTGGCTAGAAAAAGCAAGCTTTTCTTATGGCTTTTTTTATCTTCTTGATGATTCTGGATTGCCAACTTCTCCAGCTCCAGGTCTGGCGACTTGTATGAAGCAAAAACAAAACCCATGGAACTCACAACTGCATTGTTCCTTTAGTCCTGTGGACCATAATTTGCCTGCCTTCATCTCTCCACTGTCCAAAGTTTAATGCTGGTTTTATAATGTCCAAGGGTTTTAGTTTTACTTAGTGGGAAAAAAAATGTGTCTATCATGTGTTCCCCTTAATCTGGTTTTCACTTCTCAAAGAAATACAGAAGAATTTCTGGCATTATAATTATCAAGAAGCACTGTAAACTAGCATCACTTCACTTAGAATTTCTCATTTGGAATATCCAAAGCTAAGAAGAAGAATGGTGGCAAGAAAAAATATCTATCATTGGTGGCATCACTGAAAATGGTGAAGTAGGGATTTCCAAAACTCTGTCCCTTCACGAAAGCAATGATTTTGCAGGCAAAAATTGTAATAGTCAACTTTTTTGAAAGTTCAGAATCTAATCAAAACTCAGAACAACCAGGGGGATGTTTAATGAAAAACAAAGCTTATAAATTTTGGTAATAGAGTATTACCACATTTTGACTTATGGACCTGCCAGCCTTCACTCCTCAATTTAGCAGCAGTTTGGGGGATAGCAGTTCACATGACCAATGTGGCTTTCTGATGCCAGAGCGGGCAATACTGACCTTGTTATCAAAATATTGTGGTTGTACATTGACTTCCTTGGAATCCCCCTGAAAGATGGGCTCAGGGGCTTGTTTTGCCCACCTTAGAACTTCCTCAAGGCTGGAGTGGCCTTATGGACAGTGTCAAAATAACTTAAAGGTAAATATACTAGATAGAGGCATCTGAGGCAAGGGATAACAGATGGGGCAAGCAGCAGACATATTGAAAATTCTGCAAACAAGGAGGTTTGGGAGGAAGATACATGGGAAAATAAGGGCACTGAAATCCTCCTGTATATATCATGGCATGTAAAAGGCCAAGTACATGCCCATGGCTACACGTATGATCAGAACAAACCCGAAAAGACCCTAAGCTTTACCAGTGGCTGACTTTCAGACTCTGCACAGCAGGAAGTGATGACTAAGGAAGATTTATAAATGGCCTTGCTAAGCAATGAAGGTGTACACAACATAGAGCCAATGTGCAAAGACAGGAAACTTTTTTTTTTCATTTAAGAAAATTTCTGTTCAATCACTAGCTGATCACTTAGCTAATGGAAGGAGAATTCAGTCACTACACATGAAAAACAATACAGTTTGGAAAAGTCACTAATCAAATAACAATAACAAACAACAAATTGCAACAAAAAACCCTGAAGAGGGGTGACTCTGACTTCCAGAATTATCATAAAGTACTCAAACTGCCAGTTTTCAACAAAAAAATTATGAGGAACAGAAAGAAACAAGAAATTATGGCACGTTCACAGGAAAAAAAGAAATTAATAGAAACTCCTCATGAGTAAGCCCAGACATTGGTCTTATTAGACAAATACTTTAAATCAATTGTCTGAAATATGCTCAAAGAACTAAAGAAAACCAGGAAGATAAAATCTCATCAAATAATGAGTATCAATAAAGAGAGAAACTAGTAAAGGGAACCAAACAGAAATTCTGGAGATGAAAAGTATAATAAGTGAAATGAAAAATTCACTGGAGGGATTCAGCAACAGATTTGAGCAGGCAGAAGAATAAATTAACTGGAAGATACGTCTATTGAGATTACCCACTCTAAGGAGTAGAAAGAAAAAGCAATGATGAAAAGTGAACAGAGTCTAAGGGAGCTGTGGGAGACTATCAAGCATACCAACACACAAATAATTGTAGTCCCAGAATGACAGAAGAGATAGAAAGAGGCAGAAAGAATATTCAAAGACATAATGGTCAGAAACATCCTAAATTTGATGAAAGATATGAACCTACCCATTTAAAACGCTCAAGAAATTCCAAGTAGGATTAATTCAAAGACATTCACATTGAGATACAATCAACCATCAAAAGACAGAAAATCTTGAAAGCAACAAGACAGAAGCTACTCACCACATACAAGGGATCCTCAAGAAGATTAACAGCTGATTTCTCATTGGAAATCACAGAAGCCAGAAAGCACTGGGATCACATATTTAAAGTGCTAAAAGAAAAAAAACACTGTCAACTAAGAATTATATATCTGGTTAGAACCATCCTTTAAAAGTGAAGGAGAAATTAAGACATTGCCAGATAAACAAGAGCTGGAGTTAATCATTAGTACACTTGCTCTAGAATAAAAAACTACAAAGTGACCTATAGGCTGAAATTAAAAGACACACTATACAGGAATTCTAACCCATGCAAAGAAATGAAGAATACCGATAAAGATAACTGATTAAGTAAATACACAAGCCAGCAATATTGTATTTTTGATTTGTAATTCCTCTTTTCTTCCTTAAACAAATTACAAAAACAATAATTGTAGGTCTACATTAATAGACACACAATGTACAAGACGTAATTTGTAAAAAAAAAAAAAAAAGGGGGGGGGGAATGGAGTTGTATAGGAATAGAGATTTTAAATACAATTGAAGCAAAGTTAGTATAAATTGAAAGTAGAATGTTATAAATTTAAGAAGTTAATTGTAATCACCAGGGTGACAAGTAACAAAGTATATAAAAAATGCAGAACATGAAAGATGAGAGAATTAAAATGAATCACTTAAAAAATCAATGTAATATAAAAGAAAGTAGCAATGGAGAACTTAAGGAACAAAAAGATAAGATGTACAGAAAATAGTGAAGTGGGAGAAGTCCTTTCTCATCAGGAATTATTTTAAATGTAAATGGAATTATCCAATTAAAAGGCCGAAGTTTACAAAATGGATTTTAAAAACATGATTTAAAACATGATCTAACTATATGCTATCTTCAATAGATTCACTTTAAATTCAAACTAAAAAAAATGAAAGGATAGAAAAAGATATTCCATACAAATAGAAACTAAAGGAGAGTTGATGTGGCTATACTAATAAAGACAAAACAGTCTTTAAGTCAACAACCATTACAAGAGAAAAAAAGGACACTATGTATTCATAAAAACGGTCAATCCCTCAAGAATATATAACAGTTATAAACACATATATGCACCAAATAATGAAGCCCAAAATATATGAAGCAAAAATTGATGAAACTGAAGGGAGAAATAGACAGGTAATGGAACTGAAGGGAAAAATAGACAGCTTTACAGTAATGGCTAGAGACTTCAATATCCCACTTTCTATAATGAATAGAACAACGAGGCAGAAGATGAATAAGAAAATAGGAGACCTGAACAATATTATATACCCATTAGAACTAATAGACATACTAGAACACTATACCTAAGAACAGGAGAACACACATTATTCTCAAAATATACACATCATTTGAAAAATAGATATCATTCTCCAGCACATAACTTATGATAGGTCTTAAAATACAACTTAATACATTTAAAAAGATTAAAATCATAAAAACTATATTCTCTGACCATAATGGAATAAAATTATAATTCACAAATATGTGGAAATTAAGCAACACATGCTTTAAAAACCAACTGATCAAAGAAGTCATAATGGAATTTCAAAAAATACTCTGTGAAGTTCTAGAGACGACAATTTGGCAAGAAAATAAAAATCATCCAAATTGGAAAGGAAGAAGTAAAACAATCTCTGTTCAGAAACAACATGATTTTATATAAACAAAATCCTAAGGAATACACAAAATAAACTATTAGAATTAATAAACATATTCAGATAGGTGGAAACAACCAAAATGTCCTTCGACAGATGACTTGATAAAGAAGATGTGGTATATATACACAATGGAATACTACTCTGTCATAAGAAAAGATGAAATAGTGCCATTTGCAACAACATGGATGGATCTTGAGATTATTATGCTAACCAAAATAAGTCAGACAGAAAAAGTCGAGAACCATATGATTTCACTGATATGTAAGATATAACACTGAAAGCAACAAAGGAACAAGACAAACAAAGAAACAAAAACTCATAGACACAGACAACAGTTTAGTGGTTACCAGAGGGGAAAGGGGGTCAAATATATGGTGATGGAAAGAGAACTGACTCTGGGTGGTGAACACATACGCAATATATAGACGATGCATTATAGAATGGTACAGTTGAAACCTATGTAGTTTTGTTGACCATTGTTACCCCAATAAATTTTAATAGAAAAAAGAAAGATGCAACACACATCTTGACTGGTAGTACTACTATTAATCAACTATTATTTCTTGTTTATTTCCTTAAGCAAGTAACAGCAAAGCCCTGAAAATCAAAAGGACAGTGGTCTTGTTTTCAGAGGCAGCAAGGAATGGGTGATCTGGGGAGAATGTCCTACTCCACAGTCATGCTTATGAAGATGGTGGCAGATATACAAAGAAAGGCAAAGCAGCTGAGGCCCTGGGCCCGGCTGGTATAAAGGAAGGGACAGCTTAGGAACTTACTGAATGTTGTAGGGCACAGTACTAGGATTGAGCACACCATACATAGTGAATCCTTTATAGAGAGGGTTCCTGAAATCTGGTTTCCTCTGAACGAAGAAAGGCCACACGGAATGGGTTTTCTCACAAACTCTGTCAAAAAAAGAAAAACAAGCCAACAAATTAACAGCAGCAAGTAAGTAATCTCAACAGTTCTGTAGAACTTGATAATCAGCCAAATTTTACTAATAAGTAACTCAATTCAACACATAGTGATAGGACATGATAGAAAAAAAATAGAAATAAGTGGCTAATAAGTGACAGAATAATGAATTATCTGGACTTGAATTTATCAGTTTTTAAAATGAATAAGTTACAGACTTTGACACTGGAAAGCAGGCGATGCTACGTAAAGCTGCTGTTGTGGAGTAGCTAAAGATCTTAGGAATGACAATACCATTTTCTGGGACTGTCTTTCCATTCATATACTGTGACCTCTAAGGTCTCTTCCGAATCTGGAATTCTATGGACTGATCACCTTTCAATTTTTTTTCAACTTGAAATTATGTTTAAAATTCTGGTAAGTTAAAGTAAACAGACAGCCTAGAGGGTGAATTTGTGGCTCTTTCGTATTTCATTTTATTTCAAGCCACCTTCTCTTCCTCTCAGAGGGTATAAGACAGAGAGAAAACGGTAATTTTTTTTTAAAATTAAAGCTTAGTGGGGTGATAACTGTTAATAAAGTTACATAGGTTTCAGGTGTACAATTCTGTCACACATGACCTATATATCACATTGTGTGTTCACCACCCAAAGTGACTTCTCCTTCCATCAACATATTTTTGATCCATTTTACCCTCATCTACCACCCGACCCCTGACACTCTGTGAATTACTAAACTATTGTCTGTGTTTATGAGTTTTTGTTTCTTCATTTTGTTTGTCTTGTTCCTTTGTTTTCAGTTTTATATACCACATATCAGTGAAATCATATAGTTCTTGATTTTTTCCGACATATTTTGCTTAGCATTATAATCTCAAGATCCATCCATGTTGTCGCAACTGGCACGATTTCATCTTTTCTCATGGCAGAATAGTATTCCATTGTGTATATATATCACAACTTCTTTATCCTTTAATCTATCGAAGGACAGACACTTCAGTTGTTTCCATGTCTTGGCCACCATAAATAAAGCTGCAATGAACATTGGAGCACATGTATCTTTAGGGATAAATGTTTTCAGATTTTGTGAGTAGATAGCCAACAGAGGGATTGCTGGGTCATATGGTAATTCCATTTTTAATTTTTTAAGGACTCTCCACACTGCCTTCCATACCAGCTGCACCAATCTGCATTCCCACCAACAAAGTATGACGGTTCCTTTTTCTCCACAGCCTCTCCAACACTTGTTATTATTTGTCTTGTTGATGATACACATTCAAACTGGTGTGAAGTGGTATTTCATTTTGGGTTTTATTTGCATTTCTCTCATGATTAGTGATATTGGGCATTTTTTCATATGTCTATTGGCGATTTGTATGTCCTCTTTGGGGAAATGTCTATTCAGGTCCTCTGTCCATTTTTCAACTGGATTGTTTGTTCTTTTGTTGGTGAGTTGCATGAGTCCCTTGTATATTTTGGATATTAGTCCCATATCGGAGGCATTGTTTGCAAACATCTGCTTTCATTCAGTTGGTTGCCTCTTTATTTTGTCGATGGTTTCTTTTGCTGTGCAGAAGCTTTTTAGTTGGATATAGTCCCATTCATTTATTTTAGCTTTTATTTCCCTTGCCTTTCGAGTCAAATTCATAAAATCAATTTTGACTGCAAGGTCCTTAAGTTTAGTACCGATGTTTTCTTTAATGAAGTTTATTATTTAAGGTCTTCTATTTACGGATTTGATACATTTTGAGTTAATTTTGGTACACGGTGACAGATAAAAGTCTAGTTTCATTCTTTTGCACAAGACTTTCCAATTCTCCAACACCATTTATTAAAGAGACTGTCTTTTCTCCACTGTATGTTTTGGCTCCTTTGATGAAAATTATCTTTCAATATTTATGTGGGTTTATTTCTGAGTTCTTGTTCTATTCCATTCATCTATGTGTCTGTTTTTCGGCCAATACCATACTATTTTGATTATTGTTGCCCTGTAGTACACGCTGAAGTCAGGGAATGTGGTACCTCCAGCATTGTTCATTTTCCTTAGGATGGCTTTGGCTATTCGGGGTCTTTTTGTAGGTCCATACAAATCAGATGTTTTGTTCTATTCTTTAAAAAGTGCCATTGGGATTTTGATGGGGATTGCATTAAATCTGTATATTGCTTTGGGTAATATGGCCATTTTAACTATGCTGATTCTTCCAATCCATGAGAAAGGAATGTCTTTCCATTTACTTGTGTCTTCTTCAATTTCTTTTACAAGCGTGTTATACTTTTCAGAGTATAGGTCTGTCAAATCCTTGGTTAAGTTTATTCCTACCGTGTTTCCCTGAAATAACCTAGCCAGACAATCAGCACTAATGCACCTTTCAGACTAAAAATTAATAAGACCCGGACTTGCATAATACCATATTATATAAGACCCAGGCATATATTATAGTAAAATAAGACCAAGTCTCATATTAATTTTTGATCCAAAAAACACATTAGAGCTAATGGTCCGACTAGGACTTATTTTGGGGAAAACACAGTAGGGACTTTATTCTTTTTGCTGCAAGTGCAAAAGGAATTGTTTTTTTTTTTTCTTTTTAATTTCTTTTTCTGAGGTTTCATTGTTAGTATATAGGAATGCAATGGATTTTTGCATGTTGATTTTGTAGATGGCAACTTAACTGTATTCGTTCATTATTTCTAAAAACTTTTTGGTGGCGTCTTTAAGGATTTGTATATATAGCATCATGTCATCTGCAAAGAGTTACAATTTTAACTTCTTCATTCCCTATGTGGATGCCTTTTATTCCTTTCTCTTGCCTGACTGCTCTGGCTAGTATTTTCAATACTATGTTGAAAAGCAGGGGTGATAAGAGACAGCCCTGCCAGGTTCCGGAACATAGAGCAAAAGGCTTCAGTTTTTCACTGTTAATTAGCTCAGAGTTTATCATATATTGCCTGTATTATGTCAATGTATTTTACTTCTATACCCATTTCATTAAGTGTTTTAATCACAAGTGGACGTTGTATCTTGTCAAATGCTTTTTCTGCAGCTACTGATATAATGATATCATTTTTGTCCTTTACTTCGTTTATGTGGTGTATCACATTGATCAATTTCCGTATGTCGAATAATCCTTCTGCCTCTGGGATAAATCGTACTTGGTGATGATGTATAATCTTTTCAGTGCATGTTGCATTCGATTCACTAGAATTTTTTTTGTTTTGTTTTTAAGATTTTTGCATCTGTATATGTCAGAGACATTGGTCTGTAATTTTATTTTTTTGTGTTTTGCTTACCAGGTTTTGGTATCAGGGTAATGTTGGCCTCATGAAACGAGTTAGGGAGTACTGCATTGTCTCTACTTTAATTTGTTTGAAGAGGTTGAGTAGGACAGGTATTAGATCCTATGTGAAAGTTTGGTAGAATTCACTAGTGAAGCCACCTGGTCCCGAACTTTTGCTTTGGGAAGGTTTCAGATGACTGATTCAGTTTCTGTACTGTTGATTGGTCTATTTAGATTTGCAATACTTCATGATTCAGCCTAGGATGTCTATGTTTCTACGAACTTATCCATTTCTTCTAGGTTATTGAATTTGGTGGCATATAGACTTTCATAATATTCTTGAATAATCCTTTGTATTTTTTTGGCATCCGTGGTCACTTCCCCTCTTTCATTTCTGAATTTCTGTCTATTCTCTTTTTATCTTAGTGAGTATGCCAAGGGTTTGTCCACTTTATTGTTTTCAAGAACCAGCTCTTTGTCACAATTTTTTCTACTATCTTTATGTTCTCTATTTCATGTAGCTCTGCTCTGATTTTTATTATTTACTTTCTTCTGCTGACTTTGGATTTCATTTTTTCTTCTTTTTCCAGTTCTTCAAGGTGTAACATAAAGTTATTTACCTGGGATTTTTTTGTTCCTTGAGAAATGCCTGTAATGCTATAAATTTCCCTCTTAAAACTGCTTTGCTGCATCCCAAAAATTTTGGTAGGATGTATTTTCATTCTCATTTGTTTCTGTGTATCTTTTGATCTCTCCTCTTATTTCTTCTTTGACCTGGTCGCTCTTTAAAAGTATGTTGTTTAATCTCCACATATTTATGATTTCTCCTGCTTTCTTTTTTCAGTTGATATCCAATTTCAAAGCCTTGTGATCAGAGAATATGCTTGGGATGATTTCAAGCTTCTTAAATTTGCTGAGGCTGATTTTATGTCCCAATATATGGTCTGCCCTTGAGAATGTTCCATGTACACTAGAAAAGAATGTATACTCTGATGTTCAAGGATGAAGGGCTCTATAAATGTCAATTATGTCCATTTCATCTAATGTGTCGTTTAGGGCTGCTAGTTCTTTATTTATTTTCTGTTTGGATGATCTATCCATAGCTGTCAATGATGTATTTAGGTCCCCTACTATAATTGTGTTTTGGTCAATTTCTCCCTTTAGTTCTGTTAGTAGTTCCTTGGTATATTTTGGTGCTCCCTGATTGGGGGCATAAATATTGATGACTGTTATGTCTTCTTGTTGTATAGTCCCCTTTACCATTATGAAATGTCCATCTTTGTCTCTTGTTACCTTTTTCACCCTGAAGTCTGTTTTATCTGATATCAGTATGGCTACACCTGATTTTCTCTGGATACCATTTGCTTGGAGTGCCAATTTCCACCCTTTCACTTTGAGTCTATGCTTGTCCTTGTAGCTGAGATGTGTCTCTTGGAGGCAGCATATGGTTGGGTTTAGTTTTTTGATCCAATCTGTCACACTGTGCCCTTTTATTGGTGATTTCAGTCCGTTTACATTTAGGGTGATTATTGCTATGTGAGGATTTCCTATAATCGATCTTTGGTTTTCTGGGAGGACTGTGTCTCCATTGTTTCTTTGCCTTCTTGTTGTTGTCTATTATTTCTGTGTGGTGGTATTCTATGATTTTTCCCTCTATTTCTTCCTTTTTTGTTATATATTTCAGTTCTGGATTTTATTTTATTTTTTTTTTTGAGTGGTTACCATTAAGTTTCTGCAAACAAATGTTTCACATTTAGAATATTTTAATTTCTTCAGCATGCTTACTGTCTCCATGCCCCTGTGCTGGTTCAGACCTTTACTTTCATCCCTTTTATGCTTCTGTTGTCACTAATTATCCCTATTTATGCTGTGAGTTGATCTCTGCACTACATTACCAAGTTACTTGTTTTTCCTCCTTTTTCTTAAGTGCTTTCTTTTTCTTCTTATCCTGTCTGATGTGTTTAAGTGTACTGTGTCTTATTTGGTGTGTGGGTTGCCAGTTCCTACTGTCCAGTCTGTCTGTTTGTAATATTACTTTGTATTCTTTTGTGTTCTTTTACTTTGTATTCTTTTGCTTTTTTGTTTCAGGTTGAATAGCCTCCTTCAGTTTTTCTTGTAGTGCAAGTCGTGTCTTAGAAAATTCCCTTAGCTCTTGTACGTCTGGAAAGGTCTTTATTCCTCATTCATATCTGAAGGGTATGGATACGTTATTCGTGGCTCATAATTTCTCTCTTTCAATAATTTAAATATTTGATTTTACTCCCTCCTGGCTTGTAGAGTTTCTGCTGAAAAATCTGATGATAATCTAATGGGATTTCCTTTTTAAGGTACCATCTTCCTTTCTCTGGATGACTTGAGAATTCTTTCTTTGTTATTAATTTTTGACAGCTTCAAAACAATGTGCCTTGGAGAAGGCCTGTTGGGATTGAGGCAATTAGGTGTTCTATTTGCTTCTTGGATTCGAGGATCCAGTTCTTTCCACAAGTTTGGGAAGGTCTTGTCGACTATTTGTTTCAATACACCCTCTATTCCCTTCTCCCTTTCTTCTCCTTCTGGTATGCCATTATTCTTATACTGCTCTTTCTGATGGAGTCAGAAAGTTTTCGTAGAGTTCTTTCATTTCTTTTAACTCTTAAGTCTTCTCTCTCTTCTTCCATCTGTGTCATTTCCAGATTTCTATCTTCGATGTCACTGATTCTTTCCTTCATCTGCTGTACTCTATTACCTAAGCTGGCTGTTTCATTCTTTATTTCTTTTATTGAGTTCTTAGTCTCCAGAAATTCTATTTGGTTCTGTTTTAAAATTTCAATCTCTTTGGTAAAATGTTTATTTTGTTCTTTGATTGTGTTTCTGAGTTCATTAAACTGCCTGTGTTTTCTTGCAGCTTGTTGAGCTTTTTTTTTTTTTCAGAATTGACATCTTGAATTCTCTGTCATTGATGGCAGATATTTCCATGTCTTTAAGTCATTTTCTGGAGACTTTTAATTTTCTTTCTGAGCTGCCTTGTTACCTTGATTATTCATGGCAATTAGTGCATTAGTTTTCTCTTCCTAGACATTTACAGGAGTGGGTTCTGCAACAGGTTGATAGGAAGAGGTCTTTCTTTTGTTTTCCAGTACGTGTTGGTAGAATGCTTTATTTTCTCTCCAACTGCAGCCTTTTCTTTTCTCACACACTGAAATGTTATATTTTCTCTGCACTGTTCCAGGTTCTCACAGAATGGGCCAGGGGGGAGAATTCCTTGGATCGTGGACTTCTCCTCTATGAGCAGGTCACTTGGTTCTCAGGGCACTGCATCCATGCGGGATGTGGAGCACTTTGAAAATTCAAAGCTCTTCCTGCATCAGTCTCAGTGCCTGTGTTTCAGGGACTCTGTTTACTCCTGTAGGGGTAGGAGTGGGGTGGGTTGTGAGAATTGGCTTTGAGCAATGGCGGTGAACACTAGTAAAGCCAATCCTGCACCCCAGCCTCCTCCCTTCGCTGGAACTAGTTGGGCAGCCAGTCCGTGGCTGTGGGCTACAGTTCTGAGAACTGCAATTATTCTGTTCTTTTGATCTGACACTGCTACTGTTTTGCTTCTAGCACTGGACAGACAGGTGGGGCGAGCTCTGGGAGGGTGGGTGTTTGGGCTAGGCTCTGTTCCTATGCCTTCCATCCTTTCCTTGGCAGTGAGGGCTTAAACCAGTTTTCACCTTTCTTCCCTCAGTCTTTGTTCTGAGTTCTCTGCCATGAGGGTTGGGTTCAGCCGTGTCATATGCTGATGCCTCAGGCGGGACTGTGGACATAAGGGTAGTGCTAGCAGTCCAAATTCTTCCCTCTCTTGCGATTGCAGTAGCTCTGGAATGCAGGTGGCTCAGAGCTCCGAATCCGGTCTGCATCCTGCGCAGCCATGTCTCTGTACTTCCTCTTTCCCTCCTCACCCGCTTGCCCAGCTAGCCCACCTTTAGATGATTTCAGTTGTACATCTCTTAGTTTTGCCTGTCTGCTGTACAGGAAGTCCTGTGTGGAATCATAACTCTTCAATTTGTTGTAAATTCCAGGGGAGATTTCAAGAGGCTCACCTCAGACTGCCATTTCTATGATGTTGTTTCCAAATGGTAACATATATTAGCAAATATTTGTAAGTTATCCTAGATTGGCAGCTAAAGACTGCGATATTTATGTGCAACATTATGTCTCATACCTTAGTTGAGACCATGGGACCTTGCTCACCAAGCAAGGAAGCCCCTTAGTTAACCCCTCAAAAATCATGTGTTGCAGTGGTCCCCAATGAAAGCTGCATATAACCATGCAGGGGAAGGTCATTTGGAACATACCTTCTCAAGGAAGACAACAAAGAGGAGTGGTATGGGTGGCAGGACCTAAATTGTAGTCTTTTAACTTTTATAATCCTCAGACCATTCTGGTGAGGCCTAAAGCCCTGTATATCTGTCTTTCTCATTTGTTGTTGGTTAAAACAGAAAAAAAATATCTTGCAGAGGTAAGGTAACTAACATTTATTATCTACTATGTGTCAAACACTGTTCCAGACTCTACCTAAAATACCTCATTAAATTTTATCCCTAAATTAGCAATGAGAAAATAAGACAAAAATTAATTTGCTAGGCCGGCCCGGTGGCTCATGCAGTTAGAGCTCCATGCTCCTAATTCTGAAGGCTGCCGGTTCGATTCCCACATGGGCCAGTGGGCTCTCAACCACATGGTAGCCCATTCAACTCCTCGAGTCCCGCAAGGGATGGTGGGCTCCGCCCCCTGCAACTAAGATTAAACACAGCACCTTGAGCTGAGCTGCCTCCCGGATGGCTCATTTGGTTGGAGCACGGGCTCTCAACTACAAGGTTGCCAGTTCAATTCCTTGAGTCCCGCAAGGGATGGTGGGCAGCGTCCCCTGCAACTAAGCTTGAAAATGGCACCTTGAGCTGAGCTGCTGCTGAGCTCCTGGATGATTCAGTTGGTTGGAGTGCATCCGTCCTCTCAACCACAAGGTTGCTGGTTCGACTCCCGCAAGGGATGGTGGGCTGTGCCCCATGCAACTAGAAATGGCAACTGGATCTGGAGCTGAGCTGCGCCCTCCACAACTAAGACTGAAGGGACAACAACTTGACTTGGAAAAAAGGCCTGGAAGTGCACACTGTTCCCCAATAAAGTCTTGTTTCCCTTCCCCAATAAAATCTTTTTTTTTTTTTTAATTAATTTGCTAAGGTCACATCTCCAGGAAGTAACATAGCCAAAACTTGCACCAAGGTCTCTCTGATTCTAGAGCCTATACTTTTCCTTTCATGAATGAATGAAACTTCTGCCTCTTTTAAGTAATCACTATTTTAATATGTGTTAAAATGTTGAACTTTTGTACTTTTATATGGAGATTCAAATTTGATTGTGGAATGGGTCTAGGATATATTAGGATATATCATTTTAAGAGGATAGAAAAAGAAGATGGAAAAGATCATGGGTGTTATTTAATGCTAGACAGAATGAATGTGTCTAAAAGCATTTAGGGAGAGGGTAAGAAAGATCTGGTTGCAAAAAGGAAGAGAAATATGCACAGAAGCTACCAAGTGAGTACAAATGTTAAAGCATCAAGATCCATCACTGTTCTCTGTTTTGACAACAAAATGGAATCAGAGAAGTGATGTCATCCAGGATACGTCATAAAGGGGCCTGAGAACTTCAGCTAACTGCTACTTGACCAACAGCTGTGAAATAAGAGTGCATTGTGAGACAGCTTCTTCCTTGTCTATCTCTTTAACTCTAAAACATAGAATACTGCTCACAGCAACTTTATCGTGTCTACCTCAAGAAGAGTTTACACTTTGGATATTGTGGGGATGTTAGAGTTTAAATTGAATGAAAATTCAACCACCCACGGGAGCTGGGAAGATAACATTAGAAAAGGGCTAAGAATAAACTATAGGGGGTGATGAGACTATGGCAAACACAAGGGAGTTTGCCTTATCCACACTGAGAAGCTGCTATTCAGCTTTAGCTGATAATGGCCAAGAGAAAACACAGGTCCATTGTTGCCAGACCTCCTGATTTTTCAGGACAGTATCTTGGCATAATGGCTTTTCTATTTAGGACAAAATCCTAAAATAACTATATTTTTATGTGAAATAGACTGATATTAAAATGTTGACAACTAATTTACAGTTTAAAAAATACTCCACAGACTAAACATGCCTGTTGAGCCACATTTCGCTTATGAGCTGCCATTTCATGCTCTCTAATACAAATGATGAAGGACTGCAGATAATGGCTACTCATGTCTGCACAGTAACTGATTGTTTACAAAGTCCTTGCACATCCATTTTTTATCGGTTCCTCATGATTGCTCCAAAAAGGAGGTGTTATTATCCATATTTTACAGATGAGGAATCTGAGGTTCTGAGGAATCCCCATGCAAACAGTGAGTGCTTCACACTTCAAAAGTTCTTTTTTATAGTTGTCATCTCCTCCCCTTTCCTGAACTCCTCTCCCCAAATCAGGGTGGTGTACACATTCCTTTTGCACTGAGCCCCTCTCCCTATTCAGTGTTTTGTCAAAAACTGTATTCACCTCAGAGCTTCCCGATCCTTCTGGCAGTTTCCAAGGAAGTTCCCAAACTGGCAAGAAAAAACATGGTCATGGATCTCCAGCAGGAAGATTTCATTAAACTCAAAGGCACAGGGAAATTGTTCCATTAATTGCCAGATACAGTCTAGGAACTGGGTGAAGACAGGGGATACTTCTTTAGAGTCCCCATCCAGATGGCCACACCTGAGAGATGCAAATAAAGGTAAAGAAAGACAACAGCTCACATCTGGGATTACACTGTTTGGAATAGGCTACAACAAGGTCACCTTTTTTCTGTTGTCACTGGCAAGTAAACACCTCATGCCAAAATGCCACCCAGAATCTCAAAGCTTGTTAATCCCAACACATCTCTTAGCTACTGGTATCCTTCACTATCACCCAGATTGTAAGCCCTTTGGTCATCTATTCTATTTCCTCCTACACCCTCAACCCT
Source organism: Rhinolophus sinicus (assembly GCF_057876585.1). Lineage (NCBI taxonomy): Eukaryota > Metazoa > Chordata > Mammalia > Chiroptera > Rhinolophidae > Rhinolophus > Rhinolophus sinicus. Next base: position 43,802,415 of record NC_142518.1, on the reverse strand, counting down.
CTTTACAATAGAACTTTCTCTAGTGATAGAAATGTTCCATATCTCTGTTGTCCAATATGGTAGTCACTAACTATTAAGCACTTGAAATGTGGCTAGTGTGACTGAGGATCTGAATTTTTAACTGCAGTATTTAATTATAATTAATTTAAATTTAAACAGCCACGTTTAACTCTTGTGAGTCAGGACCATACTTCCATTGTTTACTGAACAGTTCTTGACGTGAAATAGGTATTTAATAAACATTTATTAAATGAATGAACAAACTCATACTAGAACTGTTTAATGTTTCCTCCCCCATGATGCCCTTTTTACCAACTCTACCATCCACTGGAAACCATATTCCACTGGAAATAAACACAGCATCTTTAGCCTCTACATGGTATGTTCTAACTTCTAATTTAACTGAAATATGCCTCACCAAGGACATCACCTCTTCCTGGGGCCCAAATCAAATAGAGAATGCTCATCATTCCACTCTCCACATATCATAATCCTAAAACAGGGCAGAGATGGGATCAGCTTTCTCCTTGCTCCTACCACTGCTTTCTACTATTCTTTTCATTCTTAAAAACACTTCCATTATGAGTCATGCTGTTTAGCTTATACTACCTTCCCCTTCCTCAATGTTATCTTCTAGAAGTCTCTGGGTCACTTCCTCATGTTTTCTGAGGAATCTGACTCCTATCTTAAGTCTTATCTTTGGGATCCATGCAGATGACTTGCACTGGCTTAACAGGTTCCTCAACTAACTCAAATCCAATTATCTTCACTGATCTTTACCTCTACTCCACTATCATCCTCCCATATCCATGGCCATAGGCTGGATCTTAAGTTACACAGAGGTTCATACTGCACTTAAAACTTTTAATTTCAATATCCTACTCTGACCACCATATATTTCCAAAGGCTGCTTATCTTACCTCTCCAGCCCTTATCTCTGAACCTCTCAGCCTGCTGGATTCCTATTGGCTTCCCTTTTGTCCTTATTATCCAGCCTATACTCTATGGTCTGCCCCACCAACTACTATTCTCTTGCCATTTTCTTCAACTTTCTGGTCTTTAATTACTCACCTTCAAAATCCAGCTATAGATAAGCCTAAAGTGCAATGTTCTCTGCTCACAGATCCTGACTGATGAATGCTGCATGAAAATATCATGGAACCATGCAAACTGATGCCATTTAAAATTAAGTCTCCATACTCATCTAGAAATTGCTCCTAAATAATCTTTATGTATGTCCTTAACACCATTTTCCCATCAAACTTATAGCTCTTGCAAATTTTAAGCTATCTTCTCAAAACCCTAACCTATTTCACACTGGTGTCTATAGTACCACTGGAAAAAAAAAACACAGGCCCTCAAGTAAAAATATCTAACTTCTGCCTCTGACATTCGCACACTTATTTCCTTCATTGCCTGTCCTTCCATCCAGTCTCCATGGAAGATGTGTTCTTAACTATAGCTAACGCTAATCTTTTCATTTGAATTTTAGCTTTTACTCCCCCTTGTCTCCTCAGGAGTCTTATTCTACCAAACACCCACTGTCTCTTTCAAGTCTTCAACCTTATATTCTTTAATGCTCTAAAATGCCACCAATCTCAGGAAGCTTTCTTTGTCCCAGAATGGGTTAAGTTCTTTTGTTTATATTTACCTTTGTCTTACCATGTATCATACTATACTATCATCAATTTTCTTTTCTGTAGAAGAGATAGAGACCATATCTGATTCAACATAATCTCCTTAAAACTTGGCACAGGGCCTGGCCCAAAGCTTGTTGATGAAGGATGAATGAATGGATGGACCCAAAAGGCTAGAGAGTGACAGCCAAAGGGAATTAAATGGATACACACCAATGGAGAAGAATACGACCTGAACTGTAACTTCCCTGAGAGTAAAATATTTTATGTGCCTTTTGTAAACCGCTCAGTGTCTTGATACAGTATGCAGCATACTGTGAAGTATTTGGTCAATATTCGTTGATTGTTATAACATAGGTAAAGCCTCAGTGAGGCTGTTTTGCTTATAAAAGAAGAGAAATCTGCTCCTGTCTTTTTTCTTATAAAAGGTTAAAAGGCACACTGTCTTAGATGTTATTCCCTCTGCCTGAATGACCTCCTCATCCCACTGTTCTGTCTAGCAAACTCCTATTTATCCCCCCAAAATTCATCTTTAAATGCTGCCTATTCCTAGACACCTATCCTGACTTCTTCAAGCAGAGTTAAGTACTTTTTCTTCTGTGATCCATGATACCTTGTTCTTTTCTGAAATATTTAACAGTTTAATATAATTATTTGCACACTTTGAAGGCAGAGATAATATTCTAGTCACCTATTCAGCCTCAGTATCCTAGCATAGTGTCTGGAATACTTGTTTCTTGATGAAAAGGGATTTACGCCATGTTCAACTTACTGCTCCTTCACATGCCAGAACACACTGGATTTTGATAAACCTCACGCTAATGACCTTTCATTAGACTCCTCCTTTAAAATGAGGATATTTTTACCTTTGGGAGAACTTGTGGCCCATGGATATCCATTCCTTCTCTATCAGGATCTTCATGTTTTGTACAAAAATAAAAGTTTGCATTAGGAAAATCATAAAATGAATTACCTATAAATATTAAAATATCAAAACACTTTTTTCCTGAAACAGATTTTGTACAAGTTTGGGTGGACTGATAATAAATAAAGTTAATTTCCCAAATGTAACTAAGTAACTTGGATTTCCTTTAAAGGCCTGCACAGGCTGCCTTCAAAATTCAAATGCTCTCAGGAGAAATTATTCTGGATTTGTATCCAGTGTCACATTTCTTTTGGCTTTTACATGATGTGTGACAAGCCATTTCAGCTACAACTAAAAGAAATATTGATAAACACAATATTAAATTCAACTGATGAAGAAAACAGGACTTCAAAATCAGTACTCAGATCTGTACCAAGAACAAATCTTGGCACAAACCTATTTGCAATCATTTAAAAACAAATTCCAAAAAATGAGGATTAACTCCAATGTGAGTTTTATTTCTTAGGAAGATCAACTAAGAAGCCTTGGATTCAGCACCAGAAAACAATCAGGAGTCTGACATCCAAACAGCTGACATGTTGAAGATGATGAACCCAACAGACAGTCTATTTAACAGTCCTCCAGTCAGCTTTGCAAACTTTTTGAGTCTCTCGTAACCCTTACAGCAGTCTATTACATCTATTACATATAACTTACCTTCTGATAGGTAAGACACTATGCTGAATGTACAACAAAAAGTATATGAGATATGATCAAACAATATGGTAAATGTTTAAATTTAAAAAATTATTACAGTAAAAGACACATAGCCATTAATTCCCCTTGCTTCGAACACACGTATCCCATTGTTCCTGCAACTTTCTGAAGAGGTTCTGGAAGTCCTCTTTCATGAGGGTCTTTAGTTACGCTGTCATGGCTGCCTCAACGTCCTGAATTGATTCAAAACGTTTACCTTTAATGGTCATTTTGACTTTGAGAAAGAGCCATAAGTTGCACGGTGCCAGATTCAGTGAATAAGGTGGATGAGGACAAACCATCATGTTTTTATTTGACAGAAATTGCTGTACCAGAAGCGATGTGTGACACAGAGCATTGTCACGATGGAGGATGATTTACGGCACACTTTAAAACACACCTTCTCTCAACTATAGCTCACACCCGACTGACTACACCGAACAAGTTGAAACTTGTCACACACTATAACTAAGGTTTGACAGGCCGCTTTCCGTATTAGCTTTCCGTATTAAAGATCTCTGCCTTTCCATTGGGTGGCACTCGGCAGCAGCATTCACCATATTTGTTGATCATAATGGAAAGGCTCCGTGTCAAATAAAAGGCTCTGTCAAACAAAAACATTACGGTGTGTCCTCATCCACCTTATTCATTGGATCTGGCACCCTGCAACTTCTGGCTCATCCCCAAAGTCAAAATAATTCAGGACATTGAGGCAGCTATGACAGCACAACTAAAGACTCTCATGAAAGAGGACTTCCAGAACTGCTTCAGAAAGTGGCAAGAACAATGGAATAAGTGTTTGAAGCGAGGGGACATATTTTGATGGAGATTAATGGCAATGTGTCACTTACTGTAATAAATTTTTTTATTTAAACATTCACCGTATTGTTTGATCACACCTCGTATATAGTGCAAATGCCTAATTTAGTAGAAAGAAGCTAAATTGAAAAACAGAGCTATTTTTGTAGATTTGGAACTCCTTGTACAAAACAAGTTGACTGAGCATTCTTTTTGATTAATCCACAATCTGTCACTCATGAAAAGTAAAATACAGTTGCTTGCTCTCTTACCATGAGACCTTTGAATGTCCTATAAAATGGATCTAGAAGGATGCTGGCCACAGAGCAGACTTGTGCTGTGCGGTCCCACCCATCAGAACAGTGAACTAAGACACTGGCCTTTTCTACCTTCACTGCCTGTGAAGATAAGAAGCAAAAAGTAGCATAAACAACTTTTGCATAGTATGCTGGGTTAATAAATAGGGTCACAAAATACCATCTCTACAGCACAGATAATCTGGTTTTACTGAGCTACATTAATTTCTTCTCATAATATGGCATCCTCTATGGGGAAAGAAAAAGAAAATAAAGGAGTGCAATAGAAGGAGAGCTTACCTAACAGGTAAAGAAAATCAAAACCAATATATAATTCAGGGTAAAAAGAAAAACAAGGGAGTTCTAAGTTCACAAAACTTCTAAAGTAGACAGGATCAATTCTCAGAGAGCGGAGTGGGCAAGAGGAAGACTCCATGCTCCCAAACACGGATAGGACAGTTCTGCATTCCAGTCCCAGATCTAACAATGATTTCCTCTGGAGTCTTTAGGCATTTAGTCTTACTAATATAAATCCTTCCAACTTAAGATGGAGAGGTTTACCTGTCTTAGGTCAGTTTCTGTACAATCAGAATGATGTAAAGATGTGGGCAGTTACTCAATCTGGGCAATTTTGGCAATGATAGATATTGAGCATTCACTTATTCATTCTAACAATTATGTACCTCTCTGTGCCTAGTATGTGCTAGGTATTAGAGATACAAAGACGAGACTTAGTTTCTGCCTTCAAGGAACTCACAAACTAGGGTGACCGAAGGTAAATAAATAAATACAATATAGTGAAAAAAAATGCTGTTATAGAGTAATGCATAGTAACTTTATCCTTCTGTAGGATCCAGGGACGCTTGAGCCTTGAAGAAAGAGCAGCATTTCCTCAGGTGAGGAAGAAGAAGGAAATATACGAGGTCTGACAATTAAGTTTGCGAACTTGCTGCAACGATGTTGCTAACCTTTTTTCATAGCAAAGGGACTATTCACTATGAATTTGTACCAACTGGACAAATAGTTAACCAAGTTTACCACTTGGAAGTGCTGAAAAGGCTGTGTGAAACAGTTATTAGACAACCTGAACTTTTCACCAACAATATATGGCTCTTGCATCACAACAATGCACCAGCTCACACGGCACTGTTTGTGAGGGAGTTTTTAGCCAGTAAACAGATAAGTGTACTTGAACACCCTCCCTACTCACCTGATCTGGCCCCCAATGACTTCTTTCTTAAATAGTGAAAGGAAGACATTTTGATGTCATTCAGGACATCAAGTGTAATACGACGACAGCTCTGATGGCCATTCCAGAAAGAGTTCCAAAATTGCTCTGAAGGGTGGATTAGGTGCCTGCATTGGTGCATAGCTTCCCAAAGGGAGTACTTCAAAGGTGACCATAGTGATATTCAGTAATGAGGTATTTAGCACTTTTTCTAGGATGAGTTCGCAAACTTAATTGTCTGACCTCGTATTCACTCATTCATTCATCCAACCACCTAGCCAATAATTACTGAGTGACTCTATAAGAAACACTATGGTATACACTGGGGATACAAAGGAGACAAACACTTACATGAACAACCACAAACCAATCACCACTAAAACAGTAAAAGTCCATACCAGCTACAACAAAGGCACAAAATATCCAAAGAAGAGGAGACAACTAAAGTGGGCTTGTCAGATGAGTAGGCATTTGTCAGATGGATGAGGAAAGAACATTCCAGACAGGGGCACAAGACGAGCGCATGCAGAAATGCAAGGAGGTATGACATAGTTGAGGAACTCTTAAGTACCTTGGTAATGGTTGAGGCTAGGCTAGGGGTGAGGAGAGACGGCCTGCCCAAGAGGGCAAGGGTCAGAACAGCAAGTGTACATTTTATCTGGTGGCAACAGAGAGTCACTGAACTGTTAAAAGCAGGAGTGCCTGGATAAGATGTTCTCATTGTGGTGGCAGTTACGGAGAATGAACTGGGAGGACTTGAGTTTGGATTCAGGAAGAACAGTCACAGAGCTACTAAAATTGTAAAAGGCTATGAGGGCCTGAACTAAAGTAGTAGTAGTGAGGTTGAAAAGGAGAAGAGGGATGCTAAAAATGAAAAAGGATACGGGATGAAGGAGAAGAGCCGAACATGACTATGAAAAGTGTGGCTTAATAACTTGGTGGATGACAGCACCGTTAATGTGAATAGTGAACACAGAAGAAGAAACAGATCTAGTTGGTTTGGGGAGTAGGTTTGGGGAGTAGGTAAGATTTCAGTTTGGGCCATGGTGAGTGTGAGCCAGTTGAGGGACATCCAATGGAGAACCCAGTGGACAACTGGATATGTGAGTTGGAAGTCCAGGAGAGGGAGAAAACTGGGCCAGAGTGTAGATTTGACTACTATATGAATAGAGATGGTAGTGGAAACTGGGTACAGCTAGTGCTATCCAGGCAGAGACCAAAGCAAGAAAAAGAAAAACCTGAAGAAGTAGTGATTTTTAAAGGGAAAATGGAGGGGGGGTGATATTATGGGATTCAGCCTGTGAAGAAGTAGCCTGAAAGGTACAAAGAAAAGGGTTAAAGCCAGGACTACAAAAATGGTTCAAAGATATAGATATAGATATAGGGATTAACAGTACCAAATGCAGGAGAGAAGTCAAAATAGAATAGAGTGACCCTTAGATTTAACAAGTCAAAGGCCATTAGTGACCTCAGCAAGAGCAGTAATAATGGTACGGAAATCTTATCACAGTGAACTGAAGAGTGAAGGGAGATGAGGAAGTGTTCATAGGAAAAGTCAACTACTTTCAAGAAAGCTTTACCCAAGAAAAAAGAGGACAACAACTAGAAGAGGATAAGTTATTTTTCTTTAGGAATGAGAAAGTATTTGAGCGTATTTCTGAGAGATGAAGCCAGTTGAAAGGAATAGGTTGAAAATGTGGAGTAAGAGGTTCCTTGAAGGAAGAGAGGATGGGATTTAGAATACAGGTAGAGGGATTAGTCTTACACAGAATATGAGGCACCATTTCCTCTGAGGTAGCAAGGAAGGAGACAAAAAAAAAAGTCGGTAAGGATAGTAGTAGTAGTAGATGAGATGACCTTGAATTTTCCATTAAGAAGGATACATTCTTGGATATGCTTATAGAGAGAGGAGTAACAGTGGTATAGCTAGCTTGAAAGCAAGGCACAAATTAGGAATAGCTGCTTGGTGGAACAGCAGAGGGACCCAACCAGGACACACAAAATGACTGTTAAGTGGCCCTAAGACTTACACAACTACAGCTAAGATTACGGACGACAAACCTGTGATAGTACCAATTAACATGGCTATGGGATTTACTTCTTTGTAGCAATGTTTAGTAGTCAGGTGTAAGAGCAAAAAATGTAAAGAATAACTAGGATTACCAGGGCAGGTAGAGTGGAAGGAATAAGGAGCAAGGTGGAATGGACGAAGGGCTATACCACCAGGTCGTGGCTAGATAAGGAAGAATGTGGGAAAAGGTGGAAAAAGAGGAGTTAAAAGTGCATAGGTAGGTCTCTGTGGGACAGAAGAACCAGGCTAGATGGAGCAGGAATGTGACAACTGGACTATAAAAGTTCAAAGAACTATCAGTGCAAAGTGTTCAATAAATTATATAAGGACATTCAAATCTCCTGGGATAGAAACAAGAATCAGAATGGAGAGGAAGGTAGTATCCCAAAGCTCTTAATGGAAAGAAGAGAGTAATTCGAGAGGTATAGAGGTACAGCTAAGTGAAACAGACCTGAAAGAAGAAAGGAGTTTTGTAAGGAACGAGGAGAATACTGAACCTGCCACGGGCCCTATGGTTCATGGGGTGTGGGAAAGTAAGTGACCCTTATAGAAGATACAAAAGAAATGATATTCCTAGAAGGATAGTTAGCATGCAGGCAAGACAAGAGTTAGAGAGATTGGGAAAAGTTTCTCAACCTTTTTAATTTCTCAGTTAACCAGATACCTCAGGTATCAGAGTTCTGAAAGTAGCAACTACGCTTTCCTAAGGGCTCCAAATGGAATGAATGAAAAGTCACTGATGGACAGGAAAAGATGCTCAACTTCACTAATGATTAAAGAAATGCATATTAAAACATGACAAAAATATATCACCTATCGTATTGGTAAAGATTAAAAGGACTGATGATAACCATTACTGGCAATGTGGAGAAATTGGCATTGTTGGTAGAAATGGAAACTGCTGCAACCTATTTGAAAGACAACTTGGCCATGTCTAGTAAAGTTTCAAATATTCATACTCTTTGACTCATAAAATCCACTCGTAGGAATGTGCACACATACAAAGATATATGTTCAAGGGTATTTGGTGCAATAATGCCTACACTGGTGAAAAACGGGGAATAAGCGAATTGCCCATTAACAGGGGACTAGAGTAAATTCACTTAATGGGATATGATACAGTCATTGAAAAGAATGAAGTAGTACCGACTGAACTGGAAAAAACGTTCATCATACATTAAGTATAAAAAGTCAGATGCAGAACAATATGAACAGTATAATACCATTTTTATAAAGTAGTAATCATATATATATATGATTAATCATATATATATGATTAATCACATATATATGATTAATCATATATACACACACACGTATGTTGAAAAACTCTAGAGCTGCGCTGTCTAATATGGCACTCACTAGCCACAAGAGGCTGTTTAAATTCAAATTCACTAAGATCAAAAAAAATGTAAAATGCAGTTTCTCAGTCCCACTAGTCACATTGCAAGTATACAACTGCCACATGTGGCTAGTGGCTACTGTACTAGTACAGATCTAGAACATTTCCATCATCACAGAAAGTCTGAATAGTGCTGCTGTAGGGGCACTGAACTATTACCAATGGTGTGCATGCTCTGGGGCAAACTACAGGGAACACTTACATTTGATGTTGTATGTTTCTGAAATGTTTACTTCTTTGATAATGGACATGTACAACTTTTGTAATGAGGAAATAATAAAGATAATGACAGAGAAAAAGACAGAGGGAGGAGTACTATAATGTTTTGGAGAACAAGAAGTTCACTTTTGCCAGGGTTTGATGGGCAATGGGCAGCTACTGGAGGATTTGAGTTTGAAGTGCCATTATCAGATGTGGTCAAGAAAGATGATTTTAGAAGCAATTTGGTGGCCAAACTGGAGAGTAAGAAAAATGCAAATTAGTACAAATTGAACAAGTTAGGAAGTTATTATAGTACTTTAACCAAAGGATGATGAATGTCTTAGCTAGGGAAGTAGGAGTAGAGACTGAGAAGGACAGATTTGAGAAACACTTGTGAGTTAGAAATAACAGGAGTAGGCAATTCCCCGATGGAGGGCTAGAGAGAGAATTCAAGGCAGACTGAGTTTTGAAATTCAAGATAAGGAACAGGTGGTGACGGAGATGGGGAACACAGGATATATTATGCAATCCCAAGCCTGTTTATTTTTTCATCCACTGATTTTAATTCAATCAATATTTATAAGGTTGTAGTGTCTATCAAATTGATACCTCTTCTCCATCCTCACTGTCTTTGGTTTAATAAAGTCTGCTTCAGAAAGGGAATACAGACGTATAGATGTAGGGCATATGAAAAAGGAACAGTATGAAGAATGGTTAGAACAGTGGCCTTGAAACAACCGAAGAGGTCACATAGTAAACATTAGTTACATATAATGATTAAAAAAATGTAGGCAACAAGACTAGGAAAGCCAAAAAGCAAGAGGGCTGGATATTTAAAGCAGTTAATTGCATACAATTCAAATCTTTTAAGCCAGAAGCTCTATATCTCATTACCTTCAACTGAGAAAATGACAGCAGAGGGATGAAAAGTCATTCTCTCCTTTTCTTTACTTCTACCAAACAACAGGGGTGGTGTGAACAGGGAGACTTCTCATGTAGGAATATACATAAACAAAACTTCAAAATGAGAAAATGTACACTCTCAATTTCTTCTTTTATTTTTTACATAACCTAACAAATGATAAAGCCAAAGTGCTGTATGTCAGAAAATAAGTGAGTCATCATGAATGAGTGATGAAGTCTGCCTGCCTGGACTGCATTCAGAGGCAGACCTATACAAATAAGTAAAAAAGATCTGCTTTATACTCAGAGCTCTGAACACCCACAGACACACAAACTCTGCATTTATTTTACACCCACTTTTACTTCCACTTGATACCTTAGAATCAACACAAAACTGCAACATAGAGTATTTGAGCTGGAAGGACATGAGTTTTAGGATACTGCAGGCCCTCTGAAATTGAGGTCCATTTTCTGTATGTACAGCCATATGTACATTTTTTCAAGGGGGAGAGGGCCAACTGTATTCCTAAAGAGTTCTGCCGACTGAGCTATAGATGATGCAATACAGAATTGTACACCTGAAATCTATGTAATTTTACTAACAATTGTCACCCCAATAAATTTAATAAAATAAAATTTTTAAAAAAAAAGAGTTCTGTGGGCCCCCCAAAATTATACCATTAGATTCTAGTCCAACCACCTTGTTTTACAGATGAAGAAACTGAGGGCCAGAGAAGGGATGAGATTTGCCAAGGGCACACAGTGAGTAGCAGAGCTGAATCTAGAAACTAGGTTTCTTTTCAATATTCTTTCCGCCATGGTAAACTGCTACCTCAAAAGATCCCATAATTAAAGTTAGTACAAGTTCTTAAAAGTCCTGATTATTACCTTTGCAATGAAAATTCCAGCATCCATAATAGCTTTAATGTGTCTCAACCACCCTGAGCTCTCCAGGCCGCTAAGAAATTCACTCATTGTTGGAGTTTTCAATTCACAAACTAAGGTAGAAAAGGAAGCAAAGATTGAAATTCACAATCACCTCAGTTTATTCACCAAGAAAGGGGACAAAGTGGATCCTAATTTTTTAAATGAGGAAGTTGAGGCACAGAAAGTTTAAATGATTAGTTGGAAACCACACAGTGAGTCAGGAACAGTACCAGCGCTAGAGCCTACCATATCTTCCAGGTTGGGTCTCTGCGTTCTTGAGTTGTAGAACCCACCCCCAAGCCCACAGAAATCTCTGAAAAGAGCCTGACGACTGAGTCAGCATCCAAAGGAAAACACATCTCCTCTGACTAGGAAACACTTCTGATCCTAATTCCACCCACTCATCCTAACTCTGCAGGCCCTTAACATCCGTCTGTACTCCCACACCCCCACCTACTCCCTGGAGCCCCGTGCAGTCTCAACAGATTGAAATACATATATACTCGTATGTATACTGGTTAATTTTCATGCACTTAGCATTGGTTATCCAGCAGAGGACAATCATTAGCCTCAAAAATCCTTAAAAAGTCCTGTTCTCCTATACTGTGAAATATTCTGGGACAAAAAAGAGAGGAAGAAGAGATCCAAGGAAGAGGAGCACTAATGTCCTAAAAAGGATGCAGACAGAGGAAACAGGATCTGATAAGGGTCATGTAACGGACAGGTAGGTCCTGGCCTACACCCTATGTACAAAATTGAAGAAAAGAGGAAGAATGGGGAGTTCACTAAAGAAGGCAGGTTTTCACTATCTCTTCCTGAGTTGACACACCCGTATCATGAAATCCTGGGTAGTGGCTTTGGAAGAAATGTTCTAGACTCAAGAGTCCTTCCTGTAAGGCACCAATCTCATCTTGCCCCCACTCTGACTCCAATTATTTTGCAGTGATGACAGATGACCCAAGTTGTCTGATATCAGCTTCATTCCATTGAAGTCTAAATTCACCCCCTTCATCAGCACAGCGATGAAATCAAACTAACTCCTAACAGTGGATTAAATGAGGTGATTTCTTACCTTGAGGATGATGCAATGAATCCCAAATTCATTTATAATTATGTTGACCTACCCACCCCTAAACACCAGCCTCTGTAATTCTATAGAGAGAAATGATTTCAATGGCAAGTAATCGCCGAGGGACTCCAATGGGTTATGAAACTGCACAACATCTTAGTTCCTCTGCCAGACCGACACTGTTATAATTCAGTACTATGTAGGCTGGGATCATACTAAAGTCAAAAACCTTATCACCTATTAACTCTGCTCACCTGGTTGCTTTTATGTTCCACCCCAAATCAAGCATGCTTCTTGTGTATATAATAATGCAAAGCTACGGCCTCTGGCCTAACCAAGGTGAAATCCCTGTACCTTCCAAGAGTTTCTGCAGGCTGCTCCGCATCACATGGATGTTCTCAATGCCCATGAACCTGAAGCGAATGTTGGCATAGTTGTCTTCGTTTTCATACCCCTTCCCAGCTGCTCGGTTGGCCATGGCGTTCAACTGCAATAGTTGAGGACAAAATAGAGCAGATTAGGCAGAGGATGAAATAACAGGGTTCATCAATCTCAATGCCTTATTCTAAACAGTTTTAAATCTTACCCATTTAAAAAGAAGTGAAATCATAGTGTCCTTCGATAGATGACTGGATAAAAAATGTGGTGTATATAAAAAATGGAGTACTATTCTGCCATAAGAAAAGATGAAATAGGACCATTTGTGACAACATGGATGGATCTAGAGAGTATAATGCTAAGCGAAATAAGTCAGACAGAGAAAGCAGAGAACCCTATGATTTCACTGATATGTGGTATATAAACCAAAAACAACAAAAGAACAAAACAAACAAATGAGAAACAAAAACTCATAGACACAGACAATAGTTTAGTGGTTACCAGAGTGTAAGGGGTAGGGTGGTGGGAGATGAGGGTAAGGGGGATCAAATATATGGTGATAGGAGAACTGACTCTGGGTGGTGAACATACAATCTGCTATATAGATGATGTATTACAGAATTGTACACCTGAAATCTATGTAACTTTACTAACCATTGTCACCTCAGTAAACCTTAATTTAAAACAAGAAGTTAAATCAGTCAGGGTACATCCTAGAATGGGGAGATTTTGGTTTTCAGATCAGGTATCTTAAATAACATGGCAATGTAGGGAAAGAGAGATTTAGTGTTTTTGTTTTATTGCTAAAACCCTGCTTAAGAGATTGAAAGGATATGGCACCTACAAGGATACGTGACCTGAAGAAATGAAATAATAATGTTGAGCTTCCTTTCACAAACAAATGTTTTCTCAGCTGAAAAGGCTTTGTACTGGGAAACGGGAAAGTTCAAAAATCTTTACACCTGAGAAGCTCTAAAAACACTTCTAAGAACTTCAGGGCCAATTAATTGTAAATAGCTATTCTAGAAAAATGTCTAAAACATGCATGAGATAAATGCCTTTCACCCACTGATACAATTTAAATGGAGATACCAGAACCTGTTTTAACACAACCTGTTTTAACCTTATGGTAATCAAGAAAATTTCTAGGTTATAAGAAGAATGTTGGGCAGGGGAGGGAGTAAATGAGACTTGCAGAGAGGAGATATAAATACAAAACTAGAAAGCAGCTAAAATACCTTCTATGATAAGTACCTTACTAATCAAATAATTTTCGGTTGCCTGGGCCTGTGTTTTCGTATCCCAGTATTGTGCATTTCAGAAGGCAGGAGGAGCATGTACGTGGACAGGGTGTAGTTTTTGTCTTAATAGAAAAGATTGTCACTAAAACCTCAAAAGCACAAACTATTCATGTTAACACATTCAGGGGAAAAAACAGTCTATATGTCAACATATTCTGGTTAGAATGCAAGATACTTGTGAAAGAAAGAAACGTGATGGTCATTTTGATTACTTATCACACAGACAATGTCACTGAGATTTCATTAATGACAAACGTCAAAGAAACATCTGTGCAGGTACAAGCAACAGCCATCTAGTAACAATGAAGTTTGCTATGATTGATGAATGCTTCAGCAAACAAAACAACAATTACAGCAGTCCCTATCCAGGTCTGGGCAGCACTTGAGAGGCCAGCTACTGCAGATAGCTAGTTTCATGGTACCACTATAAACTCACTGGGAATAGGTCTGACAGTTGAGGAACAGCTGCACATTAGCAGCCTAATGTTTCGGGAACAGATATAATATTTACTAAATTCCTTGTACGTGCCAGACACCATAATAGATCCTTCAATCACAATTATCTCATTGAGTCCTCACCATAGCCCCTCAAGAGAGGTTGTACTATTATTATTACCATAAGAAAGCAATCTAAGAAAGGTAAACTAATGTCAAATAGAATCACATGGGTAAGGGCTGAAAGCAGTATCTGACCCACAGGTTTGTGTGACTCCAAAAAAATGTAACTTTGTGATTACAATTCAGTTTCTACTGAAAGTATAGATCTAGCCATCCAAAAGAAGGAGATTGCTAGATATTTGCAAGCCTTCTGAGAGAGGATAAGGGAATCTGTTAAAAGGGGATTTTTGGTTAGCGGTTAGGACGAAAGGCATTAATTCTTTAGTTTTACAAAAACTAGGTAGTTCTCTTTACCATTTTAAGATTATTTAATCTGGAGACATCAAAATGGCGGCGTGAGGTGAGCCTCTGGAAATCTCCCCTGAAATTTACAACAAATTAAACAGCAATAACTCCACAAGGGACTCCCTGCAGAGCAGACAGGCAAGACTAAAAGGCTCACTACGGAATTCACCTAAAGGCCGGTGAATCACGAGAGCAGGTGAAGAGGGAAGGGAGCAGTGCGGAGACGGAGCGAAAGGGGCGCAGGACGCAGACCAAGCTTAGTGCTCAGAGATCGCTGCATCCCGGAACTAACGGAGATGCGGGAGAGGGAAGAATTCGGACTGCTAGGACTCCATTTATGGCCCACAGGCCTAAGGGGACAGCATATAACACAGCTGAACCCAACGCTCACGGCAGAGACCTTGGAGGAAAGACTGAGGGAAGAGGGCTTAAAAAGGTGGTTTAAGCCCTCACTGTCAAGCAGACAACGGAAGCCTTAGGCACTAAGACTAGCCGCTCCCTTCATACCCTCCCACAGCTCGCCCCGGTGCTAGAAGCGGAACAGTAGCAGTGTCAGATCAAAAGAACAGAATATTTGCTGTTCTGAGAACTGTGGACCACAGACACAGATTCGCAGCCCAATTAGTTTCACCAAAGGGGAGGGAGCTGTAGAAGCAGGACCGGCTGTGGTGGTGGTCGCTGCCATTGCAATGGGCCACCTCTCACACCTCACCCCGCCCATATCCCCACCTATCTGGGTGGGTCCCTGAAGAAATAAACAGAACTGCTAAAACTCACGGGATCTGAATCTGGTGGACGAAGAGCTCTGAAACTTCAACAGCTCTCCGCATCCCCACAGGGACACGGCGCCCTATGACCCAGGCGAACTGTTAACAGAGGAGAAGCCCGCCTTCCAGGGAATCCAGCCATTGTGTCAGAAGCAGGAATAGTGCAGAGAAAACATAACACTACAGTGTGAGAGAGATAAAAGGACTGCAGTCAGAGAGAAAATAAAACATTCTACGAACAAGTACTGGAAAACAAAAAAAAGACCTCTTCCTAACAACCTGTTGCAGAACCCACTCCTGTAGATGTCTAGGAAGAGAAATAATAAATCACTAATGGCCATGAATAACGAAGGCAACAAGACAGCTCAGAAAGAAATTGAAAATTCTCCAGAAAAGGAACTTAAAGATATGGAACTATGTGACGTAAATGACAGAGAATTCAAGATTGCAGTTCTGAAAAAACTCAACGAGATGCAAGAAAATACAGAAAGACAGTATAATGAACTCAGAAACATAATCAAAGAACAACATGAGCATTTTACCAAAGAGACTGAAATTTTTAAAAAGAATCAAATAGAATTTCTGGAGAATACGAACTCAATAGAAGAAGTAAAGAATGAAATAGCAAGCTTAGGAAGTAGAGATGACCAGATGGAGGAAATAATCGAGGACATGGAAGACAGAAACCTGGAAATGACATGAATGGAAGAAGAAAGAGTGTGAGATTTAAAGGAAATGAAAGACTTCTACAACAACTTCCTGAATCCATCATAAAGAGCAATATAAGAATAACAGGCATACCAGAAATACAAGAAGAGAGACGGGAACAGACAGTATATTCAAACAACGGTCGATGAGAACCTTACAAACTTGTGGAAAGAACTGGAACCTCGAATCCAAGTAGCAAATAGAACACCTAATTATCTCAACCCCAATGGGCCTTCTTCAAGGTTCACTGTATTGAAGCTATCAAAAATCAACAACAAAGAAAGAATCCTCAAGGCAGCCAGGGAAAAGGAGACGGTAACCTACAAAGGAAAGCCCATTAGATTATCATCAGATTTTTAAGCAGAAACTCTACAAGCCAGGAAACAGTGGAATCAAATATTCAAACTATTGAAAGAGAGAAATTAGAAGCAAAGAATAATATACCCGGCAAAGATATCCTTTAGATATGAAGGAGGAATAAAGACCTTTCCAGAAATACAGAAGCTGAGTAAATTTTCTAATACACAACCTGCACTACAAGAAATACTAAAGGACACTATTCGACCACCATCAACAGGGACAATTTGTGGCAACCAAAACTAAAAAAGGGGGAGAGTAAAGGCCTGAACCGGAATATAGGATGGAGAAACTAAGCGTGCTGAAGAAAATGGAATACTCTAAATATCAAACTTTCTTTTACATAAACATAAAGGTAACCACTCAAAAAAAATCCAGAACTGAAATACATATTCTAATAAAAGAAGAAACAGAGGGAAACATCATAGGATACCACCACACAGAAATAATAGACAACAACAAAATGGCAAAGAAACCATGGAGACACAATCTTACCAGAAAACTAAAGATAGAATGATAGGAAATCCTCACATATCAATAATCACCCTAAATGTAAATGGACTGAACTCAACAATAAAAAGGCACAGGGTAGCAGATGGGATCAAAAAACTAAACACAACCATATGCTGTCTCCAAGAGACACATCTCAGCTACAACGACAAGCGTAGAATCAAAATGACAGGGTGGAAATTGACACTTCAAGCAAATGGTATCCAGAGAAAATCAGATGTAGCTATACTGATATCAGATGAAAGAAACCTCAAGGTGAAAAAGATAACAACAGACAAAGGTGGACATTTCATAATGGTAAAGGGAACTATACAACAAGAAGACATAAAAGTCATCAATATTTATGGCCCCAATCAGGGAGCACCGAAATATACCAAGCAACTAATAACAGAACTAAAGGGAGAAATTGACCAAAACACAATTATACTAGGGGACTTAAATACATCATTGACAGCTACGGATAGATCATCCAAACAGAAAATAATTAACGAAATAGCAGCCCTAAATGACACATTAGATGAACTGGACATAACTGACATTTATAGAACACTTCATCCTAAAACATCAGACTATACATTCTTTTCTAGTGTACATGGAACACTCTCAAAGACAGACCACATATTGGGACATAAAATCATTCTCAGCAAATTTAAGAAGACTGAAATCATACCAAGCATATTCTCTCATCACAAGTCTTTGAAAAAGGATATCAACAGCAAAAGGAAAGCAGGAAAAACCACAAACACATGGAGATTAAACAACATATTTTAAAGAAACTCGGCTCAAAGAAGAAATAAGACAAGAGATCAGAAGATACACAGACACAAATGAGAATGAAAATGCATCCTACCAAAAATTTTGGGATGCAGCGAAAGCAGTATTAAGAGGGAAATTTATATCACTACAGGCCTATCTCAAGAAACAAGAAAAATCTCAAATAAATAACCTAACGTTACACCTTAAGGAACTAGTAAAGGAAGAACAAATGAAATCCAAAGTCAGCAGAAGAAAGGAAGTAATAAAAATCAGAGCAGAACTAAATGAAATAGAGAACAAAAAGACAATAGAAAAAATTAATGTGACAAAGAGCTGGTTCTTTGAAAAGATTAACAAATTGACAAACCCTTACCTAGGCTCACGAAAACAAAAAGAGAGAGGACACTAATAAACAAAATCAGATGTGAAAAAGGTGAAGTTATCACGAATGCCACAGAAATACAAAGCATCATACAAGAACACTATGAAGGACTACATACCACCAAATTCAATACCCTAGAAGAAATGGACAAGTTCTTAAAAACACATAGCCTTCCAAGGCTGAACCATGAAGAACTGGAAAATCTAAACAGACCGATCACCAGTAACAAAATTGAATCAGTATTCCAAAACCTTCCCAAAAGGAAAAGTCCAGGACCAGATGGCTTCACTAGTGAATTCTACCAAACCTTCAAAGAGGGTCTAATACCAATCCTGCTCAAACTCTTCCAAAAAATTGAAGAAGAGACAGTACTCCCTAACTCATTTTATGAGGCCAACCTTACCCTGATACAAAAACATGGTAAGGACAACACAAAAAAAGAAAACTACAGACCAATATCTCTGATGAATACAGATGCAAAAGTCCTAAACAAAATTCTAGCAAATAGAATACAACAATGCATTAAAAAGATTATTCATCACGACCAAGTGGGGTTCATCCCCGGGGCATAAGGATGGTTCAACATCCGCAAATCCATTAATGTAATACATCACATAAACAAAATTAAGGACAAAAATCAGATGATTATATCAATAGATGCAGAAAAAGGATTTGACAAGACACAACATCCATTTATGATTAAAACACTTAATTAAATAAGTATAGAAGGAAAACACCTTAACATAATAAAGGCCATATATGACAAGCACTCTGCTAATCTCATAATTAATGGTGAAAAACTGAAGCCCTTTGCTCTACGTTCAGGAAAACGACAGGGCTGTCCCCTATCACCTCTGCTTTTCAACATAGTGTTGGAATTCCTTGCCAGAGCAATCAGGCAAGAGAAAGAAATAAAAGGCATCCAAATTGGGAATGAAGAAGTTAAATTATCACTCTTTGCAGATGACATGATGCTATATATAGAAAACCCTAAATACTCCACCAAAAAGCTATTAAAAACAATCAACGAATACAGTCAAGTTGCTGGCTACAAAATCAACGTACAAAAGTCCATTGCTTTCCTATATACTAACAATGAAATCTCAGAAAAAAAATATAAAAAACAATTCCTTTTGAAATTGCAGCAAAAAGAATAAAATACCTAGGAATACACTTAACCAAAGATGTGAAAGACCTATATGCTGAAAACTATAAGACATTTTTGAAAGAAATTGAAGAAGACGCAAAGAAATGGAAAGACATTCCGTGCTCATGGATTGGAAGAATCAACATAGTTAAAATGGCCATATTACCCAAAGCAATATACAGATTTAATGCAATCCCCATCAAAATCCCAATGGAATTTTTTAAAGAAATAGAACAAAAAATCATCAGATTTGTTTGGAACCACAAAAGACCCCAAATAGCCAAAGCAGTCTTAAGAAAAAAGAACAATGCTGGAGGTATCACACTTCTTGACTTTAGCTTGTACTACAAGGCAACAATAATCAAAACAGCATGGTATTGGCAGAAAAACAGACACATAGACCAATGGAATAGAATTGAGAACCCAGAAATAAAACCACATAAATATGGACAGATAATTTTTGACAAAGAAGCAAAAAACATGCAACGGGGCAAAGACAACCTCTTCAATAAATGATGTTGGCAGAATTAGAAAGCCACGTGCAAAAGAATGA